>NC_136070.1:444845771-446147021 GCF_964261635.1 Lissotriton helveticus
CACTGAGGACTGTTTAGCAGGACTGTGTTCACTTTCAGAATCAAAGATTCAGCCGCACCAGTCCGAACATTTGGGGGTGATCATGCAAAAAGAGACACTTCTTTTCAGTGACACGCACTTAGATTGTCTGTTATGTCTTTGTAATTTTCAAAGTGTTACTTCAAGCAGCTTGTGTGCACAGTTGTACCCAAAAGCCAGCTGGGGAAGTCAGACCAAGCTGTTGATAGCTTCCATAAAGGGTAGATGTAGGAATCCTCTCAGTTGCAGGAGCCCCCATTGATCCAATACTCTGAGCGTTCACCATTTACGTACATTAAGAACATAAGAAAAAGCACATGAGGTCTTACTTTTCAATGCACTGTAGAAAGAAAAGAATGAGAAATGATTCTCCTCTGTGGAGCCTTTTGAAGTTGTTAAGTAGTTATCCATACTGTTTTGACAGTCAAAGGGATAGAAGCCTTTAAGAAAGCTATGTTGTGGATGTTAGACAGGGCACTCTCTAACAAGCTGATTCCAGCAATCACACTGTATAGACTTTGTTTTGCTTTGTTGAATTCGAAACCTCACCAGTGGTTTCATCCTTTGTGCTAAACTGTTCATGTTTTTCAGCTCCTCTATCTTAGAACCGTTCCTCATTTGGCATCTGGGCCCATCTTGTCCTCACCATGTGGCAGAGATGCCGGTTTCCAAGCGTTCAATGATACCTCAAATTCTGGAGATTGCATTATGTTGTGAGATTTAGTAGGCCGTATCCTTTTGGCTTTCCCAGACAAATGCAGACGTCTTTTCCCCAAACCATCCAGGATTGCTAAGATGTAGCCAAATTTTGTTTTCTGATGGACACCTCTGAGCACAGATTTCTCACCTTGCAAATACCCCAGGCATCAGTCTGGATCCAGATAATTTCTCAGCAGTTCCCTTATGCATTGGTAGGTGGGGTCATGCAGCTCTGCATCTGGGCTGTCCTGCCCTGGATGTGATGTTGGCACCTCAACATAGTTGCCTCCTCTGTGCGCTGATATCCATTCTTTTCTTTCTGCGCCTTCCAGCTTGGATCTGGAGCTCACTCCCTTGAGTTCTGTATGGTCTGACGTATTGTTTTCTTTTATATTTTTACAGTGTGCCAGGGCCATGTCCCCTCCAAAAACGATATGGTTTTAACCCTGTAATGTTTTCCAGAAACAGATGTCGGTGACTGAATCATGTGAGGAGCGTAGACACTAGAGACAATGTCGTGTGACAATTGCGCATAGGTGAATCCGAAAGCCATTCAGGTCCGTGAATCCAAGGTGTACATCGCAGAACATCACTGACAAGCCAGGATTGGCTGGTCCCTCCCCAAGTGGAGGACACATTATTGATCTCGAGGCTCATCCCATTATCATTCTTTTGAGACCCTAGTCATCAGGCAGGTCAAGTAAGAAGAGCAACTGCCCCTACGCTGGCTCGCACAGCGGCCCTGGCACCTCTAGGCCATAAACCCAGTCTCCGTCATCGGAATCCACTCAGGCCCTCATCTTAATGCAGCCAAAATTCCTAGGTCCATTGGCAATTTTACAACAGATCCAAAAGTTAAGAGACATCATGTTGTGATTATTTGGTACCCTACCAGATTCCTCTGTGAGTGCCTGTGGACTCTAAGGATATGAGGGGGCCTCCAGTCAGATTACCACCAGTAGATCCACCCCAGATGCTGGCTGTGCCCCTTTGACAGCTCTGCAGGATCAATTTGGGCTGGCTTCAAGCCCTTTCACATCCACGACTCTGAGACAGAAACCACAACCCTGTGATTCGAAGCTGCCACTGACAACGCTGGTGGGGGAGCTGATGGTCTTTTCAGATTTTGAGGTGAATCCGCCACGAGGCCACAACCAGCTTTTTGTGTTGGCTACTCAGATTCCAAGACGCTAAAACAGCAGTTTGATATTTCTGAGCCCGACGATGACCACCTACAGAATCCCAGTGAAGTTGATATCTCCCTTGAGACTGGCTTGTATTCACCCCAGGACCTACTACACAAGAATCTGCCTCTTCTGCAGTGGTAATAACAAGAGCAGCAGAGGTCCTTGGTCTGACACTTCATCCGCTGAAGTCAAAACTAATGTCCTCACTGAGGTCCTACAGCCAGGTCAGATGTCACACGAGTCTCTGCTGCCATTCATTGTGGCCCTTACTGATACATAGCTGAGCCCTTAGGCAAAACCAGAATCTTGCCTTCCAAAAAACTGCCAGATGGCACGGAGTTATACACCTGCTCCAGGATTCCCTACCTTTCTCTTCCAGCACCAGTTTACACTTTCTCGAACCTGAAGGGTGGCCAGAGATGCATCAATTATCACAGCCTGTGGTCAGCCGGGTGGGCAGAGCTAAGCTCATGGGAATAGAGAACTGGTAATCCTGTATACCTCTGATTAGAATGGAGAGTAGTAGCATCAAGCAAACGTCCTCTATAGTTTACATTTGTGGGTGAATGGTTGGTTAGCTCTGAGGTGTTTGAGTTGGCATTGGTATGTTTTTTCAATCCGACAGTCACATATCACAGCTTGTTGTGCATGTCAGAGCATCATGGCCACCCAAGGGCAGTGGTCAGTGACAGTGCTCTGTACTGGGAGGGTCACTAGGTCACTGCTTACCACACTCATGACTCACAGCACTGCTTATAACGTGCTGACATGCGTTTAGCCCTTAAAAGGTTCAAAATATATACATATCTACTGTGGAGAGGCATACCAATAGCATTTTCTTTTTTCCAGGTTCAGCAGTGACAGCGGTCTATATGAACCGCACTGTTTGTGGTTTTTGCTGGATTTCGGCAGGAGTATGATGACTGCCTCCTGCAACGTGGGGGGAAGAACCTGCTTCTCTAGTGCCTCAGCATAAACTTCAATTAAATGAAGGGCCAATATGTCCTTAAATTCCTTATAAAAGTCCCCAGTGAAGCCATCCAGCCCCGGGGCAGAGAAACCACGTAATGCATCTGACTAATTCTACATCTGTAACTAAAATGGGTTCTGCCATAAAATCAAGCATATACTTCTCCAGGAACACCGGTCCAACCTCATCTAAATAGGCAGTCTGGGCCGCTCGATCAGGGTCAGCCCGCGAGGAGTATAGCGTGGTGTAATAATCTAAGAACTCATCAGGAATGGCCAAGGTGTTTGATAGCGTGCCTCCGGATGCAGCATGTTATGTTATGTTATAGCATATTTATAGAGTGCGCCGCTACTCAAAAAGAGTGTCCCGGCGCTAGCGGAGCACAACGTTTGAAAAAACAGGTAAGGCAACTCTAGACTAAAGAAAAATTATTGCAAGAATAGCCACGTTTTGAGTTGTTTCCTAAAAAGCCAGATGTCAGACAGTTCCCTCAATGTGGGCGGAAGTTTGTTCCATAATTGGGCAACTTGAACTTGAAAGGACCGACCACCTTTGTGAGAGCGTGCAAATTTGGGTACACTCATCAGATAAAGATGGGATGATCTTAGGACTCTCCCAGGTGAGTAGAAGCTCACTCTTCTCTTGATATAGTGAGCACCAGAGCCGTGCAGAGATTTCAAAGGCCAATGTCAGGGCTTTAAACTGAATTCTGCGGCGAATAGGAAGCCAGTGTAAATTCCTGAGGTGGGAGGAGATGTGAACCCGGCGGCCCGCCATAAGGATGGCTCTAGCCGCCGCATTCTGCACCACCTGGAGTTTATTTAATAGATATTCCGGGAGACCCAAATAGAGGACGTTAGCGTAGTCGAGCCGTGATGTAGTGAGAGCCTGGACTACCATCCTTCTGTGGTTGAGTGACAGTAGAGGTAGAAATTTACGGAGGGTTTTCAAAGTTCCATAGCAGGTCCCTGCCACAGATTGAACCTGCTTCTTCATGTCCAGGGAGTCATCCATTTGTACCCCGAGACTTCTGGCTACTCCCACCGAAGACTGGGGGGGGGGACATATCAGATGGCCACCACTGCCTCCATTCATCTGGAGTAAAGGCCCCAAAAAGAATCACCTCTGATTTTGCTGAATTACACTGAAGATGGTTAAAGCTAAACCAGGAAAAGATTTTCTTCAGGCAGTTATTGATTTTCTCACCGTCAAAAGCTTCTCTTTTTGTACAGGTGAACAATAGCTGCGTGTCGTCGGCATTAAGATATAATTGTGGCTCCCGCCTCTTCAGCCAGAGGAGCAATGGTGGTCATGTATACATTGAACAGTAGAGGACTTAACATAGACCCCTGGGGTACCCCTACTTTCATGGGAGGCATACAGGAGGAGAAAGGCGGGATCCAAACTTCCTGCCTTCTATTCTCCAGAAAGGAGGAGAACCATTTCAACACCGTGCCCCCCACTCCGCAGTTTCTCAATCTCTGAAGGAGTCTATCCTGGGGCACGGTGTCAAATGCGGCTGACAGATCTAACAGAATTAAAACCGCTCTTCCGCCGGAGTCGAGAGTCTCTTTGATGGAATCAGAGACTTCAAGGGGAGCCGTTTCCGTGCTAAAGTTAGTACGGAAACCAGATTGGCTCATGTGAAAGAGATTATTTGATTCAATATAATCAATGGTGACTTGGTTCACGTATTTTTCAATTGATTTCGCGAAAAAAGGCAGCAGTGAGATGGGTCTATAGTTGGAGGCAACTAATGGATCTGCTGAGGGTTTTTTCAACAGCGGTAGGATTTTGGCCTGCTTCCAAGTAGAAGGAACATGTCCGCTGCTTAGAGACAAATTAAGCACTCTATTAACCTCAGTGTTAATAATGTCTGCCACTTTCACCAGAGTTTTGGCAGGACAGGGATCTGATGGGGAGCCTGTTTTTAAACTTTTCATAAACGATATGGATTGTTCCAGAGTGATCAGGGGAAACTGAAGGAAGGAGGAGTTACATACTTGTTTGATGTCCCAAAATTGAGGATTAGTCAGTGTGCTGGAAGAAGCGTTTAAAAGAGTTGGGATGTCAGATATTTTTTTTATAGAAATACGAGGCTAATTGATGTGTCAAGACTTCCGATACGTCGCCTTTGGAGGTGATTGCCGTAGGCGACGTGAACTGTTTTACAATTTTAAAAATGTCTTTGCTCTTATTGGCCGATTCCTCAATCTGTGCAGCAAAAAACAATTTTTTTTTCTCTAGAATTTTGCAATGGTACAATCTTAATTCTTTTTTATATAATGTCTTGCAGTCAAGACTAAAATTCCTCCTCCATGCTCTTCCCAGCCGTTTTCAGGCACTTTTACATTTACGCAAATTTTCATTAAACCAAGGGGCAGATCGATTCACCGTCCGTTGCGGACGTAGGGACTCCGGTGCCAGGAGCTCTGCGCATTGTTTTATCCAATTTTCCAAGTTCACTGCGTCCTGCTCTACCTCATTACTTCTGGAGAGGGATTGTGCTGATAGCACTGTGTTCAATGTTCCAGGGAGGATTTTATGGAAGGGTCTCGATTTAAACGGGGGATGATTGTTAAGAGTGGGTCCAACCTTTCTGATTTTGGCAATTTTCAAACTTATTAAAAAGTGATCGGTCCATACTAGAGGAATTGGTTCATCCGTTTGGACCGGAATGTTTGAAAAGACTTGGTCCCGTATGTGTCCCTTCTCGTGTGTAGGACTAGTGATGAGGGGGAGCATATTCAGAGATGCTTAAGCCTCGTAGAGTGACAAGCCTTCCGAGCTCTCGGGTCTGTCCATTTAGACGTTAAAGTCTCCTAGGGCTAGGCAGTGGTTAAATCTGAGGGCAAGAGGTGTCAATACATCAATTTAGTAATGTAGGACTTGCTGTTAGGAGGTCTCAGCATTTGTGCCAGCACTCTACCCGGACGTTCGCCCTCGCCATACCTGCGCGCCGTCTGGTATTTGCCCATGTACAGTATCTTCCTGTCTGCAGTGTTCCTATATTCTGCCAGTAGAGCAAGTGTTTCCGCTTGGTCTTTTTGATTAGGGATGGAGGAGAGACGCGCATCTAGCCTGGAAATATCACGTTTAATGCGGGTCAACGTGTTGCGGATATCCCGGAGCACTCCGGACTGTTTAGATATGCACACTTCCCGTCCATCACCACCCCCTTTTGTACCGCTTTGTTCGCCATAAGTTGGCAGGGTATGCTCACTTTGCCACTGGATTCAAGCAAGCCTGGCTGAAGACGGCTGAAATGCCAGAATCCGGTCCTAGGAAGCTTGTTTCCGGTCCAGGGAAGGCATGGCTTGGCAGTTCGGGCTGGACTGTTCCCATGAGGCACAGGGTCAGACTGATTTTTATATGGCCATGTCTGAACTGGGGTGGTAGAGTGGGCTAAAGAACGGTGATGGATTAAACCCAGATCTGTTGACTGGGTGTGAGTGTTTGATTGGTTCAGATGCTCCGTCCATCACCACCCCCTTTTGTACAGCTTTCTTCGCCATAAGTTGTGAGGGTATGCTCAGACGCGAGTCCCTTGCTCACTTTGCCACTGGATTAAAGAAAGCCTGGCTGAAGACGGCTGAAATGCCAGAAACGGGTCCTAGGAAGCTTGTTTTCGGTCCAGGGAAGGCATGGCTTGGCAGTTCGGGCTGGACTGTTCCCATGAGGCACATGGTCAGACTGATTTGCATATGGCCATGTGTGAACTGGGGTGGCAGAGTGGGCTAAAGAACGGTGATGGATTAAACCCAGATCTGTTGACTGGGTGTGAGTGTTTGATTAGTTCAGATGCTCCGTCCATCACCACCCCCTTTTGTACCACTTTGTTCGCCATAAGTTGGCAGGGTATGCTCAGACGTGAGTCCCTTGCTCACTTTGCCACTGGATTCAAGCAAGCCTGGCTGAAGACGGCTGAAATGCCAGAAAGCGGTCCTAGGAAGCTTGTTTCCGGTCCAGGGAAGGCATGGCTTGGCAGTTCGGGCTGGACCTTTCCCATGAGGCACAGGGTCAAGGCTGATTTGCATATGGCCATGTCTGAACTGGGGTGGCAGAGTGGGCTAAAGAACGGTGATGGATTAAACCCAGATCTGTTGACTAGGTGTGAGTGTTTGATTGTTTCAGATGCTCCGTCCATAACCACCCCCTTTTGTACCACTCCCCTAATGATAGCTTTGAAACCCTCCCAAAGAACAATTTCTGTGTCCACCGAGCTGGTGTTTATCTCAAAATAATCCTCTATTGCCTCACGTACTTCGATATTAAACAACAATGGTCCGAGACCTCTATATTTGCAAACAAAATGAATTGATCAATCAAGATTCTCAAATTCGGAGCATGTACCTATTGATCAGCTCCACTCCATCAATGAAAAACACATGAATAAGGCAACAACATCCATTTCCAAGCACAGGTACAATATTTTAATCTATTGTATCAATTTCAACCAAGAATATGAAATTCAAAGCTTCAATTCGTAAATCAACACCGAAATATATACATTGCCCCGTATAAAACGTGCAGCATAGCAAAGGGTGGCAAGAAATGTGAAAGTGATTAAAGAAGAAGGAAAATCAAAAAGGTGAAATACAATTCCAATAATTTTGAATATTAACGAACAGTATCAGGCCTATAAATGCCGGATCTGCACAACCTAGCCACTTTAATTAATTAAAACTGTCTCTCTTATTGACTCCAAACAGAATTATATGTCATTAATATCTGCACATAAACGTGGGGAGAGATAATAGTAGTGGTCCAGGTTTCAATGTATTGTCGACGTTTCGACTCGTCTTACGGCCATACGGTTAATTATGCCTGGGCCATGCGAGTCTTCTTCAGGACATATTGTAACGTGGCAAACTCAGGGATCTATATGATGACCCTGTAAGGAAGATAGATGACCGTTAATTGGAGCTGTTGCCGGATATATGAATCAACG
Source organism: Lissotriton helveticus (assembly GCF_964261635.1). NCBI lineage: Eukaryota > Metazoa > Chordata > Amphibia > Caudata > Salamandridae > Lissotriton > Lissotriton helveticus. The sequence goes on from NC_136070.1 coordinate 444,853,597, forward strand.
ATATGTGTCCAAGAGTTAACTTGCTTACCCTTCTCGGGGACAAGGTGGTTCTAATTCCCACATCAATTACATCGGTCACTTCAATCTTAAAAATCCTGTTGTACGTACTGGTGTGAAGATTAAACCAGAGTTCTGTAAAAACAATAAAGAGCCTATATAAGACTCTTAGACCATAAGCTCATACCAACCAAGATTGAATGAACAGAAGTTACCTCCTCAATGGTCTAGAATACTAGAATCATTGATAAGTGTGCACCTTAATGTTCCATGTCGTGTCACCAGGAAGCTGTAATAATAAACAGCAGATGTAATACCTAACCGGCCGTGTCAAAGGTAATGAAAAAAGCACCTATATGTATTAAGGGCTCACCGTGTGATCATTCAACACCACAGTCCTGGATTAGTATTGGGCCTCTGGCAAGTACTTTTTACGGAAAAGTCATCACGCTGTAAGGGATAAAACAGCCAATGTGAGAGATCCCAACACTAAGTTGTTTCAATTCAGAAAAACAAATTTCATTTGCGCCCCATTACCTAATTTATAATGCAATTCTTCTTCCTTTAAGGGTCTTCCTTTTTTAATTTAATATCCACAAAAAGCGGAGGTGCCCAACACGACAGTTTTCAATTATCAGGAGGCTGTAATGATATAACAGCAAGTATAAACCCAATATGTCCAAGTATAAAAATTCTAATTGGGAAAAAACGAAGCGCCTACAACAAGAGTGCGCTTACCATATGTTGAATCCAAAGCCTGAATCCGAATTAAACAGCGTCTTTTTTAATTTGTATCCAGCGAAAACGTAGGTACCCAACACAAGGCTGTAATAATATAACAGCAGATATAATACCCATAAGGACATGTGTAAAGGTTCTAACTGGAAAAGCAGGGCGCCTACATCAAGAGGACGCTTACCGTATGCGGCGTTCAAAGTCCGAATCTAAGTTAACCAGCGTCTGACAAGTCATCCGACTCGTTGTTGGTACGGTCGCTTATCTACGTCGTCACCCGCGATAGTAAACAGCGGTATAGGACTATGTATCCAAGTTCGAAGGCGTTATCGAATAACACAGCGCATATTTTCAACATTAATCTCCACCACTAGGAACAGTGTAAACATGCCACTGTGTTACTGTCCAATTATTCAGCTGTAGCCGATGCTTAAAAATAAATAAAATCGCCGGTTCGCATGGGCAAGGACCATCTTATTTCCATGTCCCAAAATTGACCATTGCGCCTCTTTAATTGTCCAAGCCCCCTAAAAGTGGCGACTCGATCGAATTAATAAACACTACCACATCTCCCAACCAGTCGGTGGAGGGATGTGTCGGCCATGTTGGTTTGGGAAGATGTTCTGTGTGTGGCATCGAATTCCAGAGTTACCATGGGAGTACAATTACAGCAGATTAGCATACATTATGTGGGCCAATTTGGTTTAGGAAGATATCCTGTGTGTAGCCATTTGTGAATCAGTTAGGCATCGGAATCTAAGGTAACACTAGGTGTACATAGTTAAAATTACAACAGGTTAGCATCCATTATTTACATATATACATTTCACATACACATATTCACATATTATACAACTATACACATCTAAATCACATGTTGATGTTTACCAAAATACTCCATCATGCAGTTTCACCACACAGCTCAACATCAGTTAATTCAAAGAATTGCCACTTGTCTGTTAATTTCCTCTAACTCATTGAGTCCCTTGTTGGCTGTGTCAAGAAGGTATATCCAACGACACTCCCTTCTACTCAAAATACTCTGGAGGTCGCCCCCTCACGTACTTCAGCCTTAAATACTTCATCCAGGAAGGCTCTACTGGGTAACCTCCACTGCCTTTCATATCCCTCTGGGCATGGGATCAATAGGTGCAGGGTCACACAGGAGTGATCCGAATATGTACTCGGGAGAGTGTTGAGGGAACCAAACCAGTCCACAACACAAGGAGAAATGAGCCAGATATCAATCCGGGACCATGTGCCGTGGGGGCCTGAGAAATTAGTGTAATTTGTGAGTGTGGGGTTGCGCTGTCGCCGGACGTCTAATAGTGAGTAGTTGCGCCTTAAGGGCCCTCCTTGCTCGAGGTTTAGCGTCTGGAGCGTTAGAGGAACTATCCAGCGTAGGGTCTAACAATAAATTGAGCCCCCCCCCCCTAGAAGTAACGTCTGTGGGTCATGTTTCGCAATCCGGGCATTCAAGTCATGAAAAAAGTCTGGGTCATTAACGTTGGGGGCATATACATTCACCAGGGTGACTTTATGGCCATACAGGGATCCTGTGACTATCACAAATCTACCCGCCGGGTCACTAGTGACGTCAGTAAGAGTGAAGGGTATTCTCTTATGCAGCAGTATAGCAGTGCCTCTAGCATAATTACTATAATTGGCAAAATACCTTTGTGTGCCCCAGCTGGCGCCAAATTGAGCCGAATCTGTGGGGGTAAGTGTGTCTCCTGCAGGTATATTATGTCAACTTTGTGTCGTAGAAGGTAGTGGATTACCTGGCGCCGTTTTTGAGTATTGTTAAGGCCTCAGACATTCCAATAACATCGCCCTCGGCCGTACGTACGACGTTCAACCAACTCTGAAGGTTTTCCGTAACTGGAGACCGGAAAAAGACTAACGTGTACCTGCGGACGGAACACGCCACACCAACACGACTATAGGTCTTTTAAACGGTCCATCACGTACTCAATTGGAGCCAAAATGGAAGAAAACGTTTTATTATAAAAAAGACAGATGAGCTGTATAAACGGAGGTGTGGACCGTGTGCACTGAGGCCATCCACATTATACACGCATACAATAAGGCCATTTAAAAATTACGTTATGGCGAAATAGGGCGTATGATAAACGAGGCTGACTGATGTACCTATTAATACAGCATTTTAAGACATCCGTTTTACTGAAACCAACGAGATCTTTCACTGCACTGTACCGGATCATTTATAAATTAACCGATTATTGGAAAAAAGCTTTTTTAACATTATAAGAAAAGAGACATTCATATATTGTGGTCTTGAGAAAGGTGGTGCATATCCCGCAACTCACCGAAACACATCGACGCTACTATTATATCAAATTCAAGGGACTATCAGCTAGATTCATGAAAGGAAATTGCGCTCGCAATAGCTGCGAATTCGCAATTCCGCTCGCAATTTGAAGGGAAGGAATTCAAGAAACCCAAACAACCAAAATAGCGAATTCGCAATTAAAAAATAGCGAAATCGCTATTAAATTCGCAGAATCCTGGAGGATGGGCATTTGCGAATCGGAAATTGCGAGGAACCATGGATTCTGCGATTTTAATAGCGAATTCGCTAAAAAGCCATTCATGAAAAATCGCTAAAAGCGAAAAACGTGAAAATCGCTATTTGAGACGCGCAATTTAAGAAGAACTCAAATCAGGTGATAACCAGTACTGAAAAAAAAAATATTCAAAAAACAGGTCACTCCCAACAGGTGCAGGGCTGATCAAACACATTTAAGGACATGCAGCTGGAGCCTGGTGATTCCCACAATGCCTGGACTTTACATGCTGGTGAGGCGGCGTAGGCTGCAGCGAGCTGCATGCAACAGACGGAGGATACAGGAGCGGATATTCCGCCAGCGGGTCACCATTCTGGGCCAAACCAGGGAGCAAATCTATGCCAAGTACCGCCTGAGTGGGGCGATGATAATCAAGCTCATCCGGGACCTAGACCCCCTGATGCAGCACCCTACAAGGAGGACCAATGCCGTGCCCACACATGTGCAGGTATTGTGCTGCCTGCACCTCCTGGCCTCCGGAATCTTCCAGGGGATGGTCGCAGTTGCAGGGGGGGTTTCCCAGCCCACCATGTCCCGCTGCCTAAGGAGTTTCCTGGAGGCAATGCTGACCCGGCTACACCACTATATATCATTCCCCACCAGCCAATAGGACCTCAATGATACAAAGCTGCAATTTTACAATGTAGCTCAATTCCCACACGTCATTGGATGTATTGACTGTACGCACGTCCATATTTGCCCACCTGCTGAGACGGAGTACATGTACCGCAACCGGAAATGCTACCACTCCCTCAACATCCAGATGGTGTGCAATGCCAAAACAATAATCACGGACATTGTGGCACAGTACCCAGGGAGCACACATGATTCCTTCATCTTCAGGCACAGCGGCATCCACACACGACTGGCCAGGGGAGACTTTGGGGAAGGACACCTACTAGGTAAGTACACATGCCCCAAATGTGTACGTTGTGATCATGTAGCTGCGCAGAACAGGCACTCACTCTCTGCTCCTTACATACAGGTGACAGCGGCTATGCTCTCCGTGAGTACCTCCTCACCCCATACCTCAACCCTGCAACTCCACAACAACGGCGATTTAATGCATCACACATTCGCACAAGGAACTGTATTGAGAGGACATTTGGCCTGTTGAAAAGCAGGTTCCGCATAATGCACAAGACAGGTGGGGCCATGAATTACGATCCTGAGGTCTGCTGCCGCATCGTGGCCGTGTGTGCCATCCTTCACAACATTGCTACCAGGATCCCTGTTGACATCTCTGGCAGTGAGTCAGAAGGGGACAATCGGCCACCTGCACATGTGCGTCACACACGCGGGGAGAATCCAGCAGAAGGACACAGGCGCCGCAACCAAATCTGCATGAACTATTTCTAGGGCACCCACTCCCCACACCCATTACTCAACTCATGCATGACAACATTAATAATGACATGAGGCACTTTACGTTATTCAGAATTTTAGTTACTGTTACTGCACAATAAACATGGCATTCTGAAAAGTGTGAAAAGATTGACATATTGCGTCATATGTCCAGGTTAGTCTGTATGGCATGCTTGTTGCGTCAGCATGTGGCCTCATTGTAATGCACAACAGTTCAGTGGCGTCTCCGGGTAGTTGCCCCTGACCTCCTCTCAACGTCCTCCTCCAGATTCTGCCGTGCGGCAGGAGAGGGCCTGCTGCTGCGGCGGGGTGCTACGACCGGTGGTATGGACTGGCTGCTGTGGCTTGATGTTGCCTCACTGTTCTCGTCTGCCTCCCCCCCCCCCCCCCCCTGGCCATGGCCAGTGGCCTGCATGCCCTGCATCGCTGTTGCTATGTTCTCCAGGGCTGTTGCGACGTCCGTACAGCACTGCACCATTTGGACCTGCATGGCCAGGGAGCGTCGCGAGAGCTGGGAGGTGAAATTCCCAATAATGTGATTTGACCGCGTGTACGCCGACAGGCGGGTCAATAGTTGGCGGTGTCTGCGGCGATTGACATTCCGCTGCCTGGACATTGCCTGAGTGTTGGCCTCCACAGCTGCTGTCATATGTGCCACAGTACGTGCCGTCTTGTCCAGTTGGAGGTGGATGGCGGCTAGGTGTCGGGCCTGGGTCTGGTGCACACTCAGCATCCTGCGCTCAATAGAGAGCCCACCTGCTTGCACAATTCTGCCCCTGCCAGCGTGGGATGTGTTGGTGCGCGGCTCCCTGACCAGACCGCTCGTCTGGCTCCTCACAGCCGCACGGCAGCGGGTTTGTTGGCGACCTGCTGCTGGTGTTGCAGGCCCCACTGGTGGCTGTGTGCTGCGTGGTGCTACAGCAGCGCCTGTTGTCACGGGGGTGGCACGGGCCACATGGGCGGGTGGTGGGATGACCGCTGTTGTGGCAGGTTGCCCTGATGGCTTGGGCTGTGGGGTATGATGTGTATCCCCCTCCTTGTCCTCCGTGTTCTTCTCAATCACCAGGGCCTCGCTGTCTGTGCTGGGGACATCAGCGCCACCTGTGATGTGAAGTGGACGTTGATTAGTGACATGTTCCGTACACAGTTAGGCTTGCTACATGCATGCAGTCTACCATTCCCTGTCTCGCTGCAGGATTGACTCTCACTGGACATGTCAGGCTCTATGGTACAGGATGGTAATTGTGGGCAGACTACATGTCCCACAATGCAATTGCGCTATGGAGCTGTACTTTGGCTGCATGATTGGGGTTTGTAATGGGATGCACTGGAGTCGTGGACGATGTTAGGGGACAGGGGGTTGCAGTCGCATGGCACTTACCTGGTGTGTCTTGGGTGGGTCGGGAGGAGTCAAGCTGGGTCACACCCACACAGGCCTGTGGGTTCATGGTCTCCTCCACTTGGTCCTCCAGTGGGGTGTTCGGTGGGACAGTGGGCTCCCCTCCACCTGTCTCAAAATGCTCCCCCAGCCTCTCAGCAATCTTTTCTTTTGCCCGCCCTCTTAAGTCATACCAGCGCTTTTTCAGCTCGTCCACCGAGCGCTGGGTCACCCCCACGGCGTTCACTTTGGCACGGATGCGCAGCCATATGCGCCTTTTGTCCGCCTCTGGTACCCTTCGGGAGTCACTGCCAAATAGGCGGTTGTGATTCTTGGAAACTCCTTCAATTAGGTGTTCGAGCTCCTGCTCAGAAAACTTTATTTTGCGCTTTCTCCCACTGGTGGAAGCTCCTGCTGCATCCTGTGCCATGCTTGCCACTGTGGTGTCTCCTGCTGTAGTCCTGTGGGAATGCTGGAGGGGAGCTCTGCAACTGCTGCCTGTACTTCAGCCTCTCACTGCTGAATGAGGGTGGCAGCTGCCTACTTCCTGGTTGTGATGTCATCACTGTGCTCAGGATGCGACTTCCCGTTTTTGCGATCTCGCAGTTAGCGAGATCGCTATTTGCGATATCGGTAATTGCGAAATCGCAATTTCAGCAGGGGTATCGGCGGAATCTGCGATTTTTTACCGATTTCTGGCTTCTCGCAATCGGCGATTGCGAATCGCATTTTTAAATCGCAAAACTTCATGAATGCCGTTCTGCGATTTCTAAATTGCGATTCGCATTTTCTCGCAATTTCAAAATCGCAGAATTGGACATTGATGAATCTGGCTGTATATGTTTGGATAATGAGGATTCTTACCCCAGTGATTATAAATCCTAATGAATTGATAACCTAGGATGTTTCCACATTGATTCACCTATTATTGTCTCTTTTTGAGTTTTTAATTGATTTTGTGAAACATTTGGGTGATTATGTTTTTATGTATGTCTTGTTATTGCATTGAATAAATTGATATATTTTTTTAATTTTGGGTTTTTAGCTATTTTTTTCTGCTTATATTCACAGCTGATTAAGGGTGTATCTTTTGACATTATATTTGAGTTGTGGTGAGAATGAGAGTGTGATTTAGATCTAAACCAAGGGAATTTCTTGATTACACTCGGACATTCCAAGTCATTAGTGTAAGGGAGGAAGGCCCCAGAACATTACCTAATCGAGACATCAAGAATCTGGAAAAACATAGTCCTGTCATGACTGTAATGCAACAACAATATAGCAAGCAATGTGAAAATAATGCACGAGTTGGAACATATGTGCTTTACGAACTCCCCCGAAACCCCCCACCCGCCACCCTCCACCCAGCCACCTATCAGCCCTAAGGCGGCCCACCCTTGTCACAATAACCCACTCTGCGATCATAATGACCGCCGCGTAACTGAAAGTGCTCCAGTAAGTGGGCCACGAAAGATAATACAAACGTGTGGATACACCAGAGGGTGGTGGCAGCCCAAGATCCAGCCGGCCTAATGTTGTAACAAAATGAAACATCTAATAAAACATCACAATTTCCCAATTAAAGCATGTATATCGCATAAGAGTATGCGAGGGGGGGCGCTAGAGGGCGCACAAGCTGAATGGCCGCACTCTAGTGAGGCTCCGGCAGCCTGGCGCTAATATTCGTAATTTATCCTGCTTAACCTGCTCCTGTCCGTCCAAAACTCCCTACGATGGAACAGTGAGTGTTACCTGACACTCGGGGAAAGTTTGGCGGCTCACACTTCAAAGGGGACGAAGTTCGTGCCGGTTAGAGATCCGGCCCCGGAGACACCCTGCCGCTGCGGAGCTCTAGGGCGGCTCGGGAGACTGCGGGACGCCGAGGCGCACCACGAGGCGAACAGGCCCGAGGAGCTGAAACGGGCGGATTTCCTAGCCTCGCCTGCGGAGGCGGTTTGCGGCTCCTCCCGTTACCCTCCGGAGCTGAACAACGATCCTGAGAAGCTGGTGAGAGACTCTGGGCACAATAGACTGTGGCTGCGGTGGGAAGTGCATGGTGCCGATCGCGGCGTTCTTACATGGGAGGGCCTCCGATTCGCCACTGGCACTGGTGCATTATTTACGGCGCTGTAGGCCTCCTGAGAACTCTGGGACCTTTGCCTTGGCCTGCAGGATACCACCGGATGAGCGCTAAGGCCACGAGCTCTCCTGCACGCATGATGGAGAGGCGGCATTGAGACCAGGGGGGGTTCTTCCACTCCCCATGCTGCCAGGGTGGGCCTGGTGGCGCTGCTGACTGCACCGAGCCACATAACTGTGCACAACAAATAAATACCAGCGTTGAATGGTTTGTCCGTACACCTGCCTGTGAGCTGAAATTTCCTTCCCTACATGTTATTGATGTGACCCCATCACGTCTTTATTTGCCGGCTAGTGGTGCAGAGGGGGCAACACACCTGTGGAGTAGCGACACTCCGACGTAGGGGTGACTTTTCCGTTGCAGGCTGCGCCAAGGAAGATCAGCGCTCGTCTTAAAGCACAGCACCCTTAACTGCGTGGCGCAATGGGGAAACCAGACAACAGGCAGCCCAAATTGCAGTTTGAACCCGCAGTGATTAAGAAAGTCACGAGGAATACAGTGGATAATGGGCAGCCTCGGAGCCCATCTACAGAAGTGTCCACGTCGGCCCCTACGGTGCCGGACATTGCCACAATGCTGCAGGAGATGCGCCAGGGCTTTGCCACTGTCGTGGACAAAGTCGACAGACTCTCGTCCAGAATGGACGGCATAGTCCAGAAAATGGATATTCACGAAGAACGTCTTACAGAAGTGGAGCGACGAATATCCGACAATGATGACACCACGGCGTCACATACCTCGAGACTCTCGAGAATGGATAATGTGCTGCGAGTAATTGCCGCCAAAAATGAGGAGTTGGAAGCGAGGAGCCGACGGAATAACATTCGCGTCACGGGCATACCAGAGACGACCAATACGGGAAAGATGGAGCTCTATATTGAGAAGATCCTTATAGCAGCAGTAGGAGCGGAGGCCTTCTCGAACCAATTCATTGTGGAGCGCGCTCATCGATCGCTCGGACCTAGGCCCAAAACTGGAACCGCGCCAAGACCCATAATAGCGCGCCTGCTCAACTATAGAGATCGTGATGCGGCACTGCGAGCGGCACGGGCAAATCAGAACCTCACGCATGATGGAGTGACATTTTCTATTTATCCCGACTTTAACCCAGTGGTGCAGGAACAAAGGCGGAAATTCCTTGCTGTTAAGAAAAAACGTAGAGACCTGCACATCGACTATGCCCTTTTATACCCGGCCAAACTGCGAGTGACCCATCAGGGTACACAACATTTTTTTGTCAACCCACAACAAGTCGAGGATTACATTAAAACATTGCCTAAACAAGGACGACAAGCTGCGGATGCTGAGGGCCGGAATGCCTCGAGTTCTGATTAGGAGCACGACTGAACTTTGTTGCTGACCTTCTACGCGCTACTGGGACGTTATACTTGTCTCCCTGCAGGGTTCGGTGTCACTACTGAATATGGAGACTGCATCAGTTTCGAAGGGTACCACGGACGGGTACGGACTGCAGGCGGTAACATATGCCAGGCACCCACCCCCCACTTCCTTTCCCCTCCGGATAGAGACATAAGGGGTGTGCTTGCACGGAGCAGGAGCAATGGGGGTGGACGGACGTGCACCTCAGATGACCCCTAATGGGTATACCCCACGGGACTTAGTACCGTTTCTGTTACTGTTTGGAAGCTTGGGTCACTTTTTGGGTGGGGGGAGGGCTCGAGGTGCTGGCAAGTTGGGGATGCTTCAGTGGGTGGGGGGAGGAGGGAGAGATGTTTTGCATGGGATGAGCGCAGACAGCGGGACATGGGTCAGTCTAGAGGAACTGTGTAGAGCTCAAATGAAGGGATGGGGGGTGATTTTTGCTGTTATTTTTACGCACACCATGTGCTTGCCGGGGGTTCTTGGGGGTGGGTGGGTTGGGCACATGGATGGGGGAACTGTTTGGTTTATGTTCATTGCACGTGCAACAGGTATCGAAGAGCTGCTTTTTTGTTTAGATTTGGGAGTTTTTGACGACATCGGGGGTGTGGCTGGGCCTACAGGGCGATATGTGAGCTCTGCATTACAGCGATATACTACTGGGGGCGAAGACACTGCGCATGGGTTTGGTCCTCTGCTCTCCTTGAGGAGGACTGGACTCGCACATCACGGGCATAGCCTGCTGCTTGCTGGTGGTGGGTTTGCCATGCAGTGTGCCGCGACATCTGGTTCATATCTCCACTTGCACGCATGGGGGACACCAACTTAAATATACTCACGTGGAACGTGAGGGGGCTGGGCGACCCTAGGAAGAGGAGGCAAGTGCTGGGCTATCTTGATCGCCACAAAATTCATATTGCCCTGCTCCAGGAGACACATTTCAAACCGCATGGATTACACTCATTCGGGAAGAGGTGGGCCTCGTATACAGTATTCTCCTCATACTCATTATATGCACGGGGTACGGCTATTTTGATAAAAAGAAACACACCTTTCCATTTAGCGGGATCTAAGGCTGACCCACAGGGAAGATTCTGCTTAATGTGGGGTAGACTGGGTCGTATGGCTGTGACACTGGCCTGCTGCTACGGGCCTAACGTGGATGATCCACAATACTTTACTGAACTGTGGGCGGCAATTGTGGAAACTGGGCCGCAGCATCTTATCTGGGGGGGTGATTTCAACACGACCCTGGATCCTGCCTTGGACAGGTCACATCCCGCCCCCCATCACTATACTAATGGGAGGGAGATTCTCCGTGCGACGATTGATGATCATAATCTCTTAGACGCATGGAGATCTATGCATGGGACAAAGGGGGAAGGTACACACTTCACTGCTCAGGCGAGATCATGGGCCAGACTGGATTATATACTCTTGACACCACAGCTTTACACATCACTGGTGTACTCAGCGCATCTCCCCAGAACATATTCAGACCACTCACCTGTAATCATCACGTTGCGGGGAACTGAGTTGGGTCCCCTATCACGGCATGGTGTATGCAACCCACGATGCTACTTGACACCGAATTCCAAGAAGAACTTCGAGTTGAATGCCTAGATTTTTTTTAACGTAATAAAGATTCAGTAAATGATGTCGAAACTATTTGGGATGCTTTTAAGGTCACGCTCAGGGGACTTTGCATTTCAAAAGGATCAGGGGTACTTAACCCCTTAATTGCTGCCGTCGGCCAACGGTCGTCACGGCCACTACCTCCCCAGTGCTGCGCACGACCGTTGGACGTCCATTCAGCACTAGTTCCAATGGACAGCGCAGCACTGGGGAGGTTTATTTACAAGCTCTAAAGGGGTTAAGAGTATATTGACCAGATTGAGGACGTTGGAGTCAGAACTTAGAGAAGCAGAGGATGCGCTCCGAGTTAGCCCTGGGAGTGACACACTAGCTGTCATACGGGACAAGCTGTCGGAATATACTGATGAAGCCGCGCGTGAGATAAAGTTCAGGAACAAACATTGGGTGGCCAGGAGGTATGGGGAAGGCGAAAGACCTGGGAAGGCCTTGGCTGCAACGATTAAACTTATGCGTTCACCCACTGTCATACTCGAGTTAGAGACTGCAGAAGGGGTTCTACTCAGGGACACCACCCACATACTAAATGAATTTGTAGGGCACTATAGTACATAGTATTGCTCAACCAGAACGGGGGAACTCATGCTAGATAACTACCTGGCAGACGTGTCGTTGGGGTGGCTGAGTGATTCACAGCGAGCCTTTCTCAGTGCCCCATTCGAACTTGATGAAGTGAGGGAGGCTATCATGCACATGAGTTCTGGTAAGGCCACTGGATTAGACGGCATTCCTATTGAATTTTACAAGACATATATAGAATTCATGGCGCCGGTATTGCGCGAAGTGTATGAAGATGCTCTGGAAGTCGGCCACCTACCTGCCTCCATGAGAATCGCTCTCATAACATCCCTTCTCAAGCCCGGGAAACCAGCTAACCGATGCGATTCGTATAGGCCCCTGTCACTATTGAATTGTGACGTGAAGATTCTCGCCAAGCTAATAGCTACGCGCATTAGTCTTCTATTGCCTGACTTGATACTCCCAGATCAGGCTGGTTTTGTCCCAGGCAGGGCAACGTCGCATAACCTCCGCACTTTTTTTTCAGTCTATAATTCGGTTCATGAAGACTTGCCAATGGCAGCCATTTTTTTAGATGCCACCATGGCGTTTGATTCATTGGAGTGGGATTATGTCTTCCGAGTGCTCGGGCGTATGGGCTTTCCACTAATTTTCATATCCTGGATTAGATTATTGTTTACGGACCCGGTGGCCAAGGTCCTCATTAACGGCAAATTGTCCTCGGAATTTCCGGTTTCCAGAGGGACTAGGCAAGGCTCCCCCTTTCCCCACTCCTCTTTGCCATAGCCACAGAGCCCCTTGCGGCCAAGCTGCGCCAGCATCACCGTGATAGTGCGTTGAGGTGCTTTCAAAGGCAAATACTGATCTCAATGTATGCCGATGATATTACGCTCTATGTTCGCCACCCTTGTGAGAACTTGAATCCCATCTTTAGAGAATTCATCCGGTTCGGGGTCCTCTCCGGTGTCCAGATAAACTGGAACAAGTCATGTATATTTCCACTTACCGCCTCGACGCATAAGTTTGCATTGGACTACCCACTGGCCTGGTGTGAGGGAGATTTTAAATACTTAGGGATACGCATTGAAAAAGACAGGGAGGCGTTAATTCGGGCTAATTACGGCACTGTGATGGATAAAATTAGTGATAACATCTCCAGATGGATAACCCTTCCCTTGTCCATGGCTGGAAGAGCTTCCCTAATTAAGATGGTGATACTCCCTCAATTACTATATCTTTTTTTGAACATACCGTTCCACCCCGGAACCTTTTTTTTTTAGGCTATTGCGCACGGAACTACTTAAACTAGTGTGGGGCGGGAAATCACCGAGACTCAAGTGGGAGGTTCTTATCAGACCTTACTCGCAGGGCGGCTTTGGAATCCCGGATTTTGAGCTTTACTACCGTGCAGCCCAGGCCCATTTTGCTTATTTTTGGATACGACAACCTAGATATATGCCCCAGTTGGCAGCTGAGCACGGGCTGGCACACCCAACTCCGATTGAGGGTGCACTTTACTCCCCGGTAGAGGGTAGAGATAAAACCCCCAACACAGTGTTAAGCACCGTGACTGCATGGCAGCATATAGGCTCGAAACTTGACCTGGAACTGCTATACGCCCCACTGTTGCCGTTGGTTTATCACCCACAGCTGCCGCTTTTGCAAGAATCGGGCTTTCAGAAATTATTGAAGAGGATACATGTTGTAACATGGGGGGATCTGTACCATAATGGCACATTTCGTTCCAGGGAGCAGCTCTACGAAGGGATACAGCCAACACCGCTAGATGTATTTTACTATATCAGGCTCCGGCACGGATTGCAGGCGGTTACACCTGACTTTCCACGCGAGCCTCCTGTACTTGCCCCGTTACAGCACATTCTTTTGCATGATAATCCCAGCAAACTAGTGTCCACACTATACAAATCGATCCGTACCAATATGGAATATAAAGGTTTACCTGCCAGGGAGAAGTGGGATCAAGAGTTGGCCATGACACTCACAGATAGGCAGTGGAATTTCTGTCTGCAGCAGACGGAACGCATATCATCTAGTAGTAGGTATAGGATTATTCACTATAAATTCATACACAGACTATATCACACACCTGCACGTATGCATAGATTCCAGTTGAGAGCCACTGACAAGTGTGATAGATGTGGGGCTCCGGGGGCGGATTTCTTACACCTTGCATGGGGGTGTGATCAAGTACACCGCTATTGGGACCAGGTTTTTGCGGCCATATCCAAAATGATACATACGCTGGTGGAACCATCCCCGATATTGGCACTACTGGGTTATGTGGAACCGCTTCAGGCAGCCCACCGCAGATATGTAGCACTGGCTATGTTGTTGGCCAAGCGAAGAGTAGCATGCAGGTGGGGGAGGGGTAGAGCCCCCAAATTCAAGGATTGGATACAAGACATGGTGTACTGTCAAGAACAATTGCATACCTACTCTGAGCTGTTGCCTGTCACCTCCAAACCTACTGACATATGGGCTCCACTACAATGTTATTTGCTAGAGGTGTCTGCGGAGGAGGCCTGCGATTAACTGTTTGGACTTTGCATTGATGATGTACTATGGGGAGCTCTTGTGGTCACTGGACAGGGGAGGGACGTGGTATACGGACATGCTCCCGGTTGCTGTTATTGGTACTCCCCTTTCATCATATTGTGGACTGCCCTTGACTACTATGTAGGGCTTTACTCTTTGAATGGCGCTGTATAACTGACTATAGTGTGATATATGTGCGGTGAACCAGGTTGTTACCTTTGCAGAAGACTATGGATTATTCAAGCTCAGCTATGCACTTTCGAAATGTATTTTGTGTAGTGTACCATACCCAGGTGTGGGCTCACCACTGTACTGATGGAAGAAAAAGCATCCCACATACAGATCAGATACCGCACGTATTGAAGTTTAACAAAAAAAAAAATGTAAAAAAGTAAGACGCAGAGATTTGTTCGTATTATATATGCGTACTGTCATGATGTTTCGATACCACCTGTGAGATTATATATGTACAGTTTCTTCTGATGCATCGTAAATTCCTGATGATATGTACAGATAGCGGCCGGCCTCAGGGTTGTAGGCGTGACGCTGTGTACACTTGACAGTACTTAATAAACGTCTTGCACAAAAAAAAAGAGTATGCGAGGCCCCCTCACTCAGCACCAGTGTTCGAGAATAGGTCCGCGCTGGCGTCGAAGCCACTATGATGTGGGAAAGCAAGCGCACTCCCTGACGAGTTCTGTGTGCTACGTGCGGCAGAATTCCTGAGCATCCTTAGGGTTGTCGAATATTCTTTCAATCTCGTCGGGTACAGCATGCCATATTTGAGTCCCAAGATTTTGCAGCGTAGCCTTGACCCCAAGAATTTACGTTGCGCCTCCTGCACCATTGCAGTGAAGTCAGGGAAGAATGCCAGTTTGGACCCCTGCCATTCAATTGTGCCTCGTTCCAGTGCCTTTCGGAGCGCTGTGTCCCGATCTCTAAAATTCAATAGGCGCGCTATGATGGGTCTGGGGGAAAGGCCCGGATTAGGCCGAGGGCCCAAGGACCTGTGAGCCCGTTCGACAACAAAGCTAGGTGTGAATGCTTCGCTGCCAAACAAATCTGCAAGTAGCTTCTCCACAAAGAGGTCCATTCGGCCAGTTGACGTCGTCTCTGGAACCCCCATTATGCAAATGTTGTTGCGACGTCGACGTGCTTCCAAATCCTCGTTCCTTATCGCCACTTCCTTGAGTAGTCGCTCCGCCCTCTTCAACCGCTTCAGTGATTGTGTTGCCCCATCTTCCAGGTCGGAAACTCGCGCTTCTGCCACGTCCAGGCGTCTATCGTGGCCTTGCACCTTGGCGCCCAATGCTGCGATTGTCTGGTCTAGGGAGTTAAAGCGGGCGTCTAGTGCTTTAAAACCAGCTTTCATTTCCAGTAACAGGGATGCAACGGAGGCCCCAGGGGCCTCGGGCGACGCCGCGGCCGTGCCCTTCTCAGCCATGCTTGCACTTTGTGATGTCATGCTGTCGCCCATCAGTTCAAAAGGCAGGGTGCACTGTTTAGGATCCCTGCGCCCCATACCGTGTATGAAGAGTGCTGGAACGTGTAATAAAAGAGGGGGGGGGCAGGAGCAAGACAGCGATGTGATGCACCCAGAACACAATGTTAACATTTATCTGTGCAGGTTTCAGGCCCCACAGCGCAGAGGATCTAAACGCAACCAATGCAGAGCCTGGCTACTGATGCAATGTCACAAATCTCTGCCAAGCCGGAAGGGCCTCACTGCACCCCGATGGACCGGAGGCTGTTGCTGCAGGAGAGAAGGTCACAGGGCAGGCGGGATGCAATGGAGGAAGTCTCTTGAGCTGGTGGTGGATCTGTACACTGTTGGAGGCCCCCAGTGATTATCCCAGGCAGGAGTACAGCAGTTAAGCATTGCGGGAGGGGCCGTTGTTCCTCCGAGCCTGCGTTAGCCGCGGACACCCTCCAAACGCCCCCGGAAGTTCCCGCATGTAAATTAGGCCTCCATCTGATGTCGGGCGGCCGCCGCGTGTGCTCCCTTACTCATCCCGCCGCGGCCGCCACAGCGCCAGACCAGCGCCCGACCCCCAGCAGACAGGACTGGAGGGACCCATCCCCACACAGCCACAGGGTGATACAGCGACGGGGGCAGGGCAGCCAGCCCAGCCACCGCAGCCAACCATGCACAGCAGGGGGAGCAGAGGGGAAGCGCCACAGCCGTGGGCCCAACTCACCCGTCCCGCAGAGTCGAGGTCCCACGGAGATCACAGGCCGCGCCGGGCGGAGCTCCCACGTCGAGCTCAGGGACTCCGATCTCCTCAGGGCCGGCCCACACCACTTTCGGCACGGCAGATCACAGCCGCTGTAGTGTGACGGCACCCGACCTACAGGTCGCCGCCTGCCGATTCGCCTCCGCCATCAGGTACGCCACTGTAGAGGGCCGGATGATGTATTACGTGGGTGGGAACTGTGTTGTCGGCCCGCCATTTTCGCAGCCAGCTTGGCCACGCCCCTCTACAAATAGCATTTTTACAGGAAACTCGCCTTACAATACCAGAAGCTGATAAGCTGTGGAGGAAGTGAATGGGTCAGGCATACGCAACAGTCTACTCTTTTTTGCTAAGGGGGGGTACTAATATGAATCAAGCATTGAGTACCATTTGAACTCACCTCAGCTGATATTGGCATTGAGATTACAATGTTATCAACACAAATGTAACCTGGATGGGATAGTCATCTGAGTTGGGGGAGGGGGGTGGTAATGCCCCCAATGTTGAACAGCAAAAGTTCTATGCTGCACTGTCCACATATCTGACCCATGTGCCAGACGCACCTGTGATTTTAGGTGGCGACACAAACTGCATTTTAGACGTGGCTTTGGACCACACATAGCCCCCACTGCCACACACACCAGGGAACTTAGCACAAATGTTCTCTAGGTGGATGGAGGCATCTATGGCTTGTGTACTGCACAACCGCACGTCAATACTCCTACTTGCTGCCACTTGACCAACATGTGCCTGGACTGCATCCTCGCCTCTAGGGGGAAGGATCTGACATTCACAAGGGCAGAATGCTTAAGGTGGACAATATCTGACCACAATCCACTGTTGACTAGTTTGACATCTGTCATGCCCCTACCCCACATTCCGATGTGGCGTCTACAAGGAGTTACACTGAGGACGAGGCATTCAGAGAGGGCTCACGAGGTAATAGTGAACTATTTCCTTGACAACAATGGCACAGCCATCTCGACATTAGTGAAGGGGAACCTTTTAAGACAGTGGTAAGGGATCATTGCATTAGCATGACTGCAGTCAGCCGCAGAACCCTGAAACGGGAATTGACAGCCATGGACAGGGATCCAAGGGACCTCAAAAAGGTGGAGATCCAGGGTGATGTGACAACTATCTGCCACCAGGGAGTGATTTGCGACACTAGTTGAGCCACTATGTTGTCTACACAGAATACCTTGGGTGCCAACACAAACAGGACAATAAGGCAGGCGAGTTACTGGCTTGGTTTGCCAGATCTCACCAGGGTGGCTTATACTATAAACCAGGTCAGAAAACTATGCGTCCATTCTAGGCCGACATTGAGGTGTTCTTCAACTATTACAAATCCCTTTACGGGCAGTGTGGGAGCAGTCCCATGCAAGTGATAGAGGAGTACCTACAGCCAAGCGCCCTGCAAGAGGTTTCTGCTGCAGACAGGAAATGGTGGGGCGTGGTGTTAACGGAGCCGAAGTCTTAGCAGTTATTCAAGAGTCAGGGGTAAGACTAAGGGGCCTGACGGTTTGCCTTTTGAGTTTTATCATGTTTAATCGAGCATCTTGACCCCCATACCTTGCTAAGCTCTATACCCGATCACCGAGGAGGGACACCCTGCCACCGTCCATGCATGAGGCCCAACTGGTGTCAATCCTAAAACCACACAGATTCCACAGACAGATCTTCATATAGGCCGTTGTCACTTTTAAATACAGATCACAGAATGGGGGCGTGACCGGACCGAGCACCATGATGGTCGCTTGATCGTGAAGCTCCCGAGCGGCCCCGTGAATTGTGCTGCAATATCGTCTCTTATGTCTGTAGTCTGAGTTCCAGAGAGCCGCTGTGCTACCAGAGACCCATCAGCAGTAATCGGGCGAGATGGAGCTGGCAGTGGTGCTCCTGCCGCCCGTATGAGACTGTCCCGCATGGCCGGCCTGACGCAGTCCTCGGAGTCCCCACGGCGTTAGGGGCTGCGGGCGAGCCTGAGGGCGGTGCCGGCCGCAGTGTGGAGCCCTAATTAAGACCGGGGTTCTGTGGCCTAGTGCAGCACCATGATACTGTGACCGATGTTCAGTGGATTAACAATCCACTGTCCCGGTGAGTCTCCTGTTGGCTCGCGGACCCCCCCTGAGATGCTGGGAAACTCACTCTCACCCAATTTTGCTGCTGTGGTAGCCTCTCTGGCCCCGCATGTGGAGGGGCTTAGAGCTGCGCTGTACCTACAGTGGTGATTGATGCCCGGATCCCCGGGGCCCAGAGGCGGCAGCAGCCTGGCCGCAGCGTGAGCCTTTCTCTTCCTTCCCAGTTTTAACTTGCTGCTGAGGTGAAGATCATAACCCTTCAACCCGCCTGGGCCGCATTTGCTGGGTGCCTGCCATAGCAGAGGGGTGAAGTGAGGCCGGTCGGTCTTTGGTCCAGGGCTTCATATTGCGACATAGTGTAACTCCTTCTGCCCTCTTCTGGTAGAGCAGGGTGGTTTGTCACTTCTGCTTCGTGCTTCTGTCGGCTCCCGTCTTCCATGGGTAGAGGGGACCCAAAACAGCATTAGCTCTCCTTTGAAGCTGCTAAGACCCCCAGGCGAGAGGTCGAAGATGAGGCGGTGCGCGGGGACCCTCCTGAGTGCAATGACCCCCCTGGCTTCCCAGCCCCCTACATTAGAGGGCGCCGCCGCCATAATGTGAGAGCCATGGTTAGATCTATTTGCCACCGAAGAGAACGCGCAGTGTCATCAGTTCTGCACGTTGGATTTTCCAAGGCGGTGCTCCGAGACACTTTTCGTCACGAGTAGAGTTGCGGTCTGTTGTACGCCTATACCAGTTCTGCCCAGAGTGCTGAAGAAGATTAGGCGCGACCGGGCCCAAGTCATTCTTGTGGCTCCGGACTGGGCTCGGAGAGTATGGTATCCCGAGCTACTCAGAATGAGCATCGATCCCCCGATCCGTCTGCCTCTTCGGGAGGATCTTCTGTCGCAGCAGCAGGGGACGGACCTCCACCCGAACCTGTCCAGCCTCCACCTCCATGCGTGGAGATTGAGAGGCGACAGTTGACACCTTGCGATCTTCCTCCCGAAGTCAGTGATGTCATCCTAGCAGCCAGGTATCCCACCACCAAAACGATGTACGCCTGCAGGTGGAACAAATGTGTGGCATGGTGCACAGCAAAGGCTGTGGATCTCCTTTCTACCCCTCTTTCGGAGGTCCTTTTGTTCCTTCTATCTTTGGCCCAGCAGGGCTCTGCTCTGGGCACTATCAAAGGTTATCTTTCGGCCATCTTCGCCTTTCTACGGCTCCCAGATCAGCCTTCTCTTTTTAAGTCCCCATTGTTAACTATTTCCTTAAGGGCATTACGCATACGTTTCCACCCGTACCCTTCATAATGCCTCAGTGGGACATGAATCTTGTCTTGACTTTTCTGATGTGCGCTCCCTTTGAGCCCCTTTATAACTGTCCCTTGTGTCTTCTCACTCCGAAGACAGCTATCACCTCTGCCAGAAGAGGGAGTGAGCTCCAGGCCCTTTCTTCCAAACCTACTTTCCTTTCTGTTCATCCGGTCAAGGTGGTTTTAAGGACCCGTCCTTCTTTCTTGCCAAAGGTTAATACGCCCTTCCACATCGGGCAGCCCATCACTCTGCCCACCTTTTTTCTGCCTCCGCATCCTTCAAGGGAAGAGGAGAGGCTCCACCGTCTGGACCCAAAGCATGTGCTCGCATTCTATCTGCAGCGGACTCAACAGTTCTGGGTGGATGATCAGCTCTTTGTTTGCTATGTGGGCGCCAAAAATGGTCGGGCTGTACACAAAAGGACCATTTCCCAGTGGGTCGTTCTGTGCATCAAAGCATATTACTCCTTAGCCAAGAAGGAGCCTCCTGTGGGACTGCGTGTCCATTCGACCAGGACTACTGCAGCCACTACAGCCTTGGGATGTGGCGTTCCCTTGCAGGACATTTGTCAGGCAGCTACGTGGGCCTCGCTGCACACGTTTACCAATCACTACTGCCTTGATAGTCCGGTCCGAAGAGACGGCTTCTTTGGCCGTTCTGTGTTCCATGACTTTCTGGTGTAATCTCATTCGCAGTCCCACCACCGAGGTTGGTATTGCTAGGGTATCTATTCTATGGTAAGGAATCTATCACTAACGTGTCTTTCAGATGCACAAGTTACTACTTGTGTAACTATATATCTGTAAGAGACATTAGTTAGTGATGGATTCCTTACCGCCCCACTCATCCTCCCCGTTCTGCGAACTGATTACTAGGGTTAAGGTCATTACCATTTTATGCACCATTGGTCAGTATCATGCATGGCTCTGCGTTTCTGGCGTGGAAAGTCGTGTACAGAAATGACGTCAGCGCGCATGGGTGGCGCCTAAGTACCTTCCGTGACGTCTTCTCAGCGCTGACGTCGCCAGTGACGGACGCGGAGCCGCAGGATGCCACCTACCGACGCGCATGGGTACTGCTAAGCAAAACTTTCCGGATCCAGTCTGACGACTGGGGATATTCTAAGGTAAGGAATCTATCACTAACTAATGTCTTTTACAGATATATTGTTACACAAGTAGTACTTTGTGCTTCACCACCTTATTCGGTGGTAACAAATGCTATATAAATGCAAACCTTTTCCCTCTATCCCACCACCACCATCCTTTTCAATCCAAATAACTGACTAACATATACACCACTCAAATTACTTTCATATTTCACTATACTAATTCACCACTAATCCTTTATGGGTTCCGGAGTAGCACGCTACTTGCCGAAAAAGCACTTCAACTCCTCGTCAGGGGTAGTAAGCGCTGTATAAATGCAATTACAATACAATAAAATATGCCAGAAAGCCTAGTAGTTCAAGTGTTGAGCAGGTTAAAACCCAGTCCATTTCTGACCACTCCACCAGAGTGTGTTGAAATGTATGGAAACTTTCGCCAAATGCATGTCCTCCTAGTCTAGTCTTGCTCTGTGCTCTGTTAACTGCAGTTTCCTCCTGGGTAGATATTCACATGCTTTATCAGATCTAGTGATGGAAATCCTGCAGCCGTCTTGGAAGTCCTCAAATCCAACATCCAGCGTGTTATCCAGGACAGTGCAGATACTGGAAAGTATATAATTGGGTCTGGCCTGGACACTCCCAACTGCTTTGGGTAGGGAGGTTTGAACAAGTGTGGTGCTTTCTGCACCACGCTTGGATTCACTCAACAAGTTATCTAGCGATGCCAAGCTATTGCTAATGGGTATCCCTTTAAATTGCACAATTTTTTGGGGACACAAGGCGATTAAGCCTTGGCCTGTTTTAAGGAGCACATGGCAACAGTGTTCCCCCTTGGGCTGGCGCTGCTGGTACAGCAGCCCAGCAATTTTGCCCCTTTTGAGGTGGCGAAAGGGTTTTTCAGAATAGCCAGTGTCTGAACTTGCCCCAGCAGGAACAGGCCTTCAAAGCCTTTTGAGGCAGTGTCCAGGCCCTGAAGGGCAAAATATACATAAACCAGTTCTCCACCCATTCCCCCCCGCCCCCCTATTCGACAGCCACAGCACTTTAATTTTCCCTCAGCAGTGCACAATAGCCCAGTGGGAGGCAGTGTCCCAGTTTAGCGCCACAAATGGTGGAGCACCACATCAGATTAGTAAGTATGCCAGATTTTTCCAAACTGATAGTGCCTCCCTTCCCTTTCTACACCTCCCAACCTGCCTCCAACATTTCTACGCCGCCGGGTGGATCATTTATCCAATCTTCTAGGGGAAATTTAGGCTCTTTTGGACAAAGGGGCAATAGAGAGGGTGCTGGCATCAGAAGGTGAGATTGAATTTGACTCCAGTTACCTCTGGGTTGCAGAGAAGGATGGAGGCCTCGACCCTGTCCTCGACATTTGCCCCGCAAACTACTTCCTAAGAAGTAGAGATTCTGTATGCTTACCCTGGCTGAGGTTCTGTGTGCCCCTAATCCAGGAGATTGGATGATGGCTCTTGATTTGCAGAACTTATACTTCAACATCCCAGTCTTACATTCTCACTAGCATTATCTGCAGTCTCAGGTCGGCCATGAGCACTATCAGTTCTCATTGTTCCCATTTGGCCATACCAATGCCATTCGGGTATTCGGGAAAGTGATAGGGGTGGTCGCTGGACATCTTCAGCGATTGGGAATACCGGTCTTCCAATACTTCGACACCTGGTTTCTGAAGGCTGCTTTGTTGCGAAGTCGTAAATCAACTCCAGACGATTTGTTGACGTTGTGTTTTTCCATCAATGTGCCCAAGTCACACCTGACTCCTTTGCAGAGGCTCTCTTTCATTGGAACCATTCTGCGTATGGTGCTTTTCTGAGTTTTATCTCCTCCTCAGCGACTTCAGGATATTCAGCTTATTATGTTATTATTATTATTATTATGCTAGTGTGTAAGAAAGTGCCCCTTTTTGTGTGGTTCTCCCCCTTCCCCCCCTCCCCACACACACACACTTTTTGCCTGCCACATGATGCACTTTGATTTGGTGTGCCCTGGGTTCCTGCCATTCAGGTTCCCAAGGCTTGTGTTTTTCCTCAAAGCTGTAACTATGTATCCCCAATTGACACCTCTGGTCTTAGGTATGCCCCTTGTAAAAGATACCATTGGTATGAAGGTCAATGTGACCAGAGAAGGCCTCTAAGGGTTGCAGCACCTATTGTGCAACCCTTAAGAGGCCCTCTCCCCTAACACCCACACACTGCCATTGCAGGCTGTTGTTTTTGTGCAGTGAAAAGTAAGAGTCGGCATGGCACACTGCCCTCTGTGCCATGCCTACAATCCACTGTCTGCTGCCTAGGTAAGAAACTCTATAGCAGGTTGTGCTAGACCACAGGTGAGGGTACAGTGGCATGAGCCCTGTACCCCTACAGTGTCTAAGTCCATTCTTAGACATTGTAAGTGCAGTGAAGCCATAAAGAGTATATGTTCTGGAAAATGGTCATTACGAACTCCACAGTTCCATAGTGGCTTCACTGAAACCTGGGAAGTTTGGTAACAAACTTCTCAGCACATTAGACCCACACTGATGCCAGTGTTGGGTTTAATGTAAAATGCACACAGAGAGTATCTTGGAGATGCCCCCTGAAAAACGGCCAGCCGTGGTGTAGTTCCTGGATGGCTGCCCACCAATCGCCACCATCAGACAGGTTTCTGGACACCTGGGTATAGAGCTCCCTCTCTCTGGGTCCAGAGACAAAGCCCATCCTGGGCAGAGGTCTCACACCTCTGCCGCCAGGATCGGCTGGGTGCACGAAGAAGGAAGGTTCAAAGGAATGCCACCTTAGTAAGCTATCCCTGCCTTTTGCTGCCCCAGAAACTATCTCCCACCGGTTCTGACCCCCATTTTGGGCAGGAGAATCAGTGGGAAAACCGAGTTAGGAAGAGAGGTGTGACCACTTTTGCCAACCCCACCCTTCAGGTGGGGGAGGAAAGGTGAAGCACACATCTCAGTCCCCTCCATCTTGGAGATGAGGGGACCAAGCCAATTAGGAAGAGGCACATGACCCCCCTCCCACTGGAGGGTGGCATGATAGGGGGTGTACTCGCCCCAAGAAAGGGACCCATTGGTCCCCAACCTGCACACCCCTGTAACACCCCTATATAGTTTTTAGGGACGACCATGTACCTTGCCACCTCAGATTCGAGGAAGAAAGGAGGAGGACCAAAGAGCCGTGCTGACCTACTGCTTTGGCCCCAGCCCTACTGGTCTGCTCCTAGCCCTTCTACCTGCGTACAAACCCCAGCATGTCCAGCAGCCCCCCAGAGCCTAGAGGACCTGCCATGCACTCAACTTAAAGACTTTGTCTCCTGTGAGCACCATAATTGCTCTAGCGAAGTATTCCAAAACAGAACCTGGAACCAGGCGGCTCTGCGGTTCTGCACCAGACGCCCTGGCCCGAGTTCAAGTGGCCCAACACCACGAGGAGGTCTCCCCAGCGACCCTGACTTTCGATCTGGCGATCCCTGACCTCCCTCAAGCTTCAAATGTACACCTGCAGCCTCAACCGGAAGGGCCCTGCACCCGACGCCCCGGGCCTTGGGTTGCCCACCCGACAGTGTCCAGGCATCCCCCGGGATCCCACCTTACCTCTCCAGTTGGTGGTCGCCTTCAGGAAGCCTCCCAGACCGAGCCTGCAGCATCTTTACCGAACCATAGATCTCCATTGGAATCCACAGAGTCCCTGACGTTTTCTTGGCCCTCTGCATCCGGCCACCTCCGTGCCACTGGTGGTGCAGCTCTTGTTTGGATTGTTGACCTCTGCAGTGCTGATCCCTACCCTTGGAGCTTTGCTTCCAGAGCCAAGTTGTCTGCCCGAAAGCACCCCCTGTCTGATGGCCCGTTGCCTATTATTGGGCCTGTGCACTCTGCATCCACTGCCCCAATGCCACTGGTGGTGTGATTTGAGTGCCTACCTGAACCTTGGTTAACCTTGGTCTTAACCCCCTAAAGTCATACGCGTAAGTGGAGTACTTACCTGTAAAACCAATAACCATTTTTTCCCATAGGAACTAATGTTACACTTTTTTGTTCCAAAAACGTTCTGTGTTGAACTGCTATTTTGGATGGGAAGAAAGTAACTATGCTTTAAACTTATAGCTGTTGTACTTGTAAGTGGCAAAGTCTAGGGTGTGATATCTAGGCATATCACCCTGAGTACTTGATGTAATCTGAAAGTAACGAGAAAGTAATCCAAAGTAATTACTGTGTAATTTAAACTGCTTTTTGAACCAATACCAACCTGGAACGATTGCAAATCCATTCACAATTGCACTTCTTAAAATGTTCTATGATTAAAAGTATATTGTACCTACCTGTACAAAGACCTGCTTGGGTCTAGAAAATAAAACTTCATTATACCTTTTTATACTTACCCAATTGGTCTGGATTCAGTCTCTGAGTGTGTGCCTTCAGTCTTGAATAAATGCTTAACACACCCTCTGGATAAGCCTAACTGTGCTCGCCCATACTACCGCAAAGAGAGCTGTTAGTGCTTACCTAAATTAGCCTCTGCTATACCTCTGGGGACTCCCTGGACTCTGTGCACACTATACATTACTTTGGTATAGTATACTATATACAGAGCCAGCTTCCTACAGAGTTGCTCTGAGACTTCTTGGCCCCCTTTATCCTGTTTGTGGACTACACCAGCGGGTACATGCAGGCTGTAAAGTGTGATTTAAAATCTCAGTGGACTCATCACTGAGGAAACCTGTCAGATTACATCCAGGTCAGTGGAGACTGTATAAGACCTGCTGTGGTGGGTGCTAGGCCACAATTGGACCCGGGGTAGACACTTGTCTCGACTAGGACTCTGGTCTTCGGATGAAGACCCTGTACACATCAACTTGTTAGAACTTCTGGTGATTTGTTTGGCACTGAAAGCATTCCTCCAATCCATCAAAGGGGAGGGGGTGCAGGTTCTCACACAGACCACACTACCGCCACGTGGTACTGCAACAAACAGTTTAGAGTCGATCCTGTGCCAGGAGGCTTTGCGCCTTTGGAAGCAGCTAAATTGTCAGTCCGTTTCCCTGGTTATAGAACACTGGCCAAGATTTTCTAATACCATGGTGAATGAACTCAGCCAATGTTGCCAAGTGGATCATGAATCGGCTGCACTCAAAGGTGGAATGGGGTGTCTTCCAGAAGTGCGGAGAATCCTGGCTCCATCTTTTCACCAGCACACAGGGGTTTTAAATATTGCTAGAGCCAGGCCCTACTGCCGGCACAACAATCCTATCAGTCGTTTTGTCGCAAAGGCTGTGGTTCTGAGAGACGACGCTTAAGGGGGGCAGGGAAAATGTGCAGCTGTACTGCAAACAGGGAAATCCTAAGCTTGAACTGTTCTAAACCATGAAAATGTGCAATTCCAGCACGTCTGTGCATTGGAGTTTACAAGAAGTCTCTTGCTAGGAGGCGCATTTCGTCTCTAGTGGAACTTGGGAGGCCTGTATGCCTTTCCTCTGGTACCACTCTGCCCGAGAAGATCACGATTGAGCCCGGAATGGCACAGAGAGTATGATTTCCATAACTCCTTTACTTGAGCAGCTGTCTTCTGAGTAGGCTGCCCATCCGGGAGTACCTGCTGTCAGTGCAGTAGGCCAGGTTCCTGCTCCCGGGGCTTCGCAGGCAGTCTCTGCCTTCATGCTTGGAGATGTAGCAGCAACAGCAGAACACCTTTGACCTTCCTCCAGAAGTGGTTGATGTCATCTTAACAGCAAGGTGTAGGAAGGTGGATACCTGACTATGGTTACCCCAGATTTTTTTGCATTGTGTTTAGCTGGTTTTCGACTTGGTTGGCCCTGTGATCCTGCTAATCAGGACCCCAGGCTATCTGCTCTCTCTGTAAAATGGACTCCATGTACCTTAGGTACATCTCCAATTGGGATGTTGAGTCACCTTATGAGCCCCTGTACAGTGTACTATAGGTTCCCAGGGCATAGGTGCATCCAAGGCCTACCAGGGGCTGCAGCATGTATTATGCCACCCCCCTGGCTGGCCACCCAAACTGACACAACTGGCTGATCACTCAGCTGGGGCAAGGTTGTGTAATCACCCCTTGCTTAGGTATAGTATTCCTATATCTACCCTTATATATAGACGCACAGTAACCTATAAGTCACTCCTATGGCAGGCCTTAACAATCCTGGAGGGAGAGTGCTTGGTTATGTGTGAGATGGTGCTCTAGCATGAGCTGAGCCTGTCTGCAGAGTTGCGGAGCCATGTCCTTATAGCTGTTCTATGATATCGCCTTACCATATACTCTTAAGTTCATTATAATCCTCGCTGTTGAATGCTAACTTTGGTTTGGCTTTATCTAAACATGTAAGGTGTCATACGCTTTGGAATACTACCCCCTCGCCAATTCTGGCGATGGGGGTAGCATTCCACCCTTCTAGAGGGAGAAGACATTTTAGTTCTGACCATCCCGGTTAAAGTTAACCAGAGCCCCAGCGTCACAAAATGGATGCTGCTGCCACAGACACAAGTCTGACCTCCTGCTGCTGGGAGTCCTTCCAGTCACGGAGGTTTGGACAATAGATATCCTGCCTGGAGAGGTGCGAGCACCACCCCAGACAGGACTTTGTGTATTGGGACAGGGAGGGCTGAATAGATTGAGACACTGCCTGAGGCACGCTAGGTGCTTCATGCATACCCCAGTTCAAACCGGTTGCTGGGGCACTCCAGCCACAGCTCTGGCGCGAATATGGACAAAGGAAAGGGGGTGTAACCACCCCCCCTTCCTGGTCCCTCCCATAGGAGGGACCTAGAAAGTAATCCAGCCCCTTTTAGTTGTATAAAGGTAGGAGCTGAGTCCTGAAACTTTAGATTTGATCCTGAACTAAAACTTGACACGAAACTCTGGACCTTCGACATTCTGCTGAAACTGAAGACTGAAGAATCTCCCTTGTGGCCAAGGAGTGACCACCCTGGGCAACCAGGCACCATCCAGCAAATCAACGGCTTGCTTTGTCGACGTTCCCGCCGGAACCAGAGCACAGAGCCTGACAAGACCCAGACTTCCAGACCTCTCTGACCCTCTCTTCACGTCTGCAGCATAGCTGAGATCCGTGGAGGCGACGAGACACGTGGGACCGGACATCTTGAAAATCCTGCAACTTGCTAACTGTGCAGCTCCTGAGGTATCCTCGAAGCTGTGCAGTGGGGATTGAGAAGCCCCGAATCCGAGCTCCACCTGCACCGAAGATCAGCACTCCACGAGTTCTGCGTGGGGCCCTTCTGCTTGTGTTCTGCTCGACGCGTTGTCCGGTTGCTGGCCCGTTGGCTAGTAGCCTCTGTGACGACAATCCTTTTGAACCAACTCGCTGGTCTGGTTGCTCCAGACTGGCCCTTGCCTCCCTGCAAAGGTGAGGCCCCTCAGACCTTGCTGGTCTGCACCAGAAGCCTTCTTTGAATCCTGCGTGGGTTGCCTTTGCCAAGGCTTGTTGATTCCAATCCGGCAGTCGACCCCTCCATCTGCGAGAATCTTCGTGGGACAGCTCGCCTCCAGCACCTGGTCGTCCTCGACGCCTCCTGGTCTGCGTGGCTGAAGAGACCAGCTTCACGACAGCACCTGATTGCTCCTCGACGTCGTCTGGTTCCTTCCTGGTTCCACCTGGTCACTGGCTAGTGACCCAGACTCTGTCCCCTCTGCTTTCAGGTCCTCTTCATCCTCGATCCACCCTTGGATCCACCCGGACATCTTCCTCCTGGTCGCCTGCAGCATCTTTCCTCTAGGTCTCCATAGGCTTCAACGGCGAAACCCGACACATCTTCACACCTATGCACCCGCTTCCTGTGGGTGAGGTAACGCGAGTACTTCGGTGCTCCTAAGGGTATTGACTATCCAAGTGTCTAGGTTTTTAGTTGTTTCCTCCTAGCTAAACCGGAAGTGTTCTAAATCCTTCTTCATCTAACTTCGAAGTTCCCATTGACTTAACATTGACTCACGCTTGTGTGTAAAGACACTGCACGCGCCGCCTGTGGGCCTCCTACTTCTAACCTAAGGGTCAGATAGTGTAGCCCCAGCGATTCTCTAGGCCCTAGGCCTTTCCTTTTCTCGTGACGTGATACTTATACCACTTTCTTATTATATGGTTTGCTTCTCCCCTAGGGCCTAACCGTAAGTTGTGCAACTTAACGTATTCTGACTAAGTAACTTGTGATGTGGTTTTGCCTCTGATCTCATAAAGAGTTCAGAGGAGTGTGTTAGTAAAGAAATACATATATATTTTATATCTATCTTGTGTGGTGTCCTTTCATTTGGTATTCAAACTGTTACATATGGTAAAACAGCTGGCTTTACACGCCCTCAAGAGTCTTTTAGCCTAAAACGGTTCTGTCCACGCTACCACTAGGATAGCTGGTCTATAAGGTTGACTTACAACCATCACCATAAGGGTTGTTTGGACTGGTGCAAGGTGTTCACTAAAATAGTGAACATCATATACCAGGCCAACTTCTCACACAAGGCATACCTTGACAAAAATTGTATATGCCTGTCGTTGGAACAAAGTTGATGCTTGGTGTCATTACTCCGCAGATAGACCACTTCTCCTAAAGTTATTTTACTTGGTTGCTTGTTTTGTCCCTAGCCCAGTATGACTTTGCTCTCCAAAAAGTTAATGGGTACCTTTTGGCTCTTTTTGAGGTAGCCTGATCATTCCCCACTGTTTAAGTCTCCAGTTGTGAAGTTATTGAAAGGTTTACAACATTTGTTTCCTCCCTCTCCCTTTGTCATGCCACCGTGGGACCTTAACTTGGTCCTCACACTTCTGATGTGCAGTCATTTTGAGCTGCTTCACAGCTGTCCCTTGTGGATTTGTGTCCTCAAAACAGTGATCCTTGTCCTTATAATGGTGTGAGTGAACTTTAAGCTCTTTGCGTCAACCCACCGTACACCACCACCTTCCCAGAAAAGCTTGTTTTGCTGACACAGGTATATTTCTTGTCTAAAGTTGTAACACTGTTCCACATAGGTCAAAACATCACCCTACTGTCATTCCATACTCCGCCTCACCCGTCTAAGAAGGGGGAGAGACTCCATTATTTGAATGTCAGGGGATCTCTAAGCTTTTATATTGCTCATACCAAAGAACACCGAGTGGACGATCGGCTCTTTATGGAGTTCTCTGGAGTGAAAAAAGGTAGCACTGTGCAGAAGAGAAACATCTCCCACTGGATTGTGCTTTGAATTAGGATCTGTTACACATTAGTCTAAAAGCAGTAAAAGGACTGCATGTGCACTACGAGGACCACAGCCGCTACCACTTCATTGGCAAGCAAAGTGCCTGTCCTGGACGTTTGTCAGGCGGATACATGGGCATCACGCCACACCTTCACAAAGCACTATTGTCTGGAAAGGCATATTTCTAGAGAGCTGCATTTTGCTTGATCTGTCCTGCAGGACTTTCTGGTTTGAGTCCATTCACAGACACACCTCTGAATAGGTGCTGCTTTGGTATCTATGCAAACGGTGAGGAATTTGCAGCTAGAAGTCTCTGTAAAAAAAAAAAAGTTTCTTTATGTTTGATAATAATCTTTCTGGTAGAGACTCCATGTAGCCACATATTCCTCAACAACACTCCCATTCTTCCTCCTTCCGGGATTTGACTGTACCCACTGGTCACACTGGACATACTGGTGGTCTCCTTGGATCCCTAGGGCCGGAAGATGCTACCAGTAGTTTATTGAACAACCACTGCATGACCTTTATTACGGTCTAGATTTGCTGCTGGGTTGCCCATGGTTCCAGTAACTGACAGACCTCATGAGGAACCTTCCCCAACATTTGTTTGTGGCAATCCCTGCAAAGTTTGTACCCGTAGGCTCTTGTAGGCTACCTGTTTATAACTTCCTGGAAATATTAGATAAAATATGGTCTGTCAGGCCTGCCCGAATTAGAGGGAGCAATCTCCAGATCTTTGTCAAAATGCATTGAAAGAAAAGAACGGACACCAGTAGACTATGTAGAGCCACAGGACGCCACCACCTACTGGTAGGCGAGAGAATTGCTGAAGAACATTCTCACGATCAAGTCTGGCGCCTTTCAGTATTTACAAGGTGAGGAATTTGCAGTTACACGTATCCATCAGAAGTGCTATCTTTGGATAGATTAAAATCTGATATGCTTAGCTAAATCCATCCCCCCTCTCCTTTCCACCTAACCCCACACGAAGGGGTTTATGTAGTAATCCAGGAGTCAGGTGGATGAGTTGAAGAGCTTTATTATGCATAAATCTACACAGCTTATCATCTGCCAGTATCTCCAGAGTGTACAGTTTCCCCAGTCTTGAATCAAAACATTCCATCATGTACATGAAGCAGATGACATCACAAGTATAGAGTCAGCTGAGCAGGACAGCTGAGAACCACCATCCACTTAAAGTGACCGTGTACAACTAAACAGGTTATAGAATATAACAGTTACAAGCTGCATTTCAGTCAAGCTAAGGCTGTTACTACTGCATTGGTACATAGGGTTTCTGTCCTGAAAATCTGTGAGGCTACTGTGTGGACATCAATGCACATGTTCACGAAGCACTACTGTCTTGATAGTAAAATCTGTAGCGATGGTCATTTTGGCAGTTTGGTCCTGCAGGACTTTTTGTTCAGAGCCATTGCACAGGCCCACTACAGAGTAAGGTATGGCTTTGGTATCTGTTCACAAAATAACACTCTTTCTGGTGGGATACTTTAACTAACCTCAGATTTTTCATCGCACCCTATCTCCCCCATTCTGTGGAATGGACCCTTTCCCATTAAAATATTTTCCAAAATGAGACCTCTGCACACTGGCCAAGACAACTTTTTGGGGAACTCTGTGTCTGAGGGTACAGACATGTCTTTGTAGCGTCTATATGTGGTTCCTGTGAGGAATGGGTTCTTTATATAATGTTGTTGTACGACCTCCCTGTGTAACACACTTGTGAACCCATTGAGGACCAGTAGATTTAATGTGTTAAGTCCTAAGCTCAACCCTGGGTAGTTGTGACGCCGAGCAGTCACACTTACACAAAGGAAGAAGTGTAATGCATTTAAACAGAACCATAGCAATTTAAGTAGAAATCCACTTGACACTAAAGAAATCCGACATCAATTAATAAAAATAGTCGATTTCTATATAAATTTAGGCACCAAAATGAAAAAGATCCACCAGAGGGTTACGGAGATACAGAATTTACAAACTAGAGTAAATCAACACTTTTTACATTCCTACAAACAAGCACTGCCAAATTCAACAAATTTGACCCTGGGAAAGTGCATCAATGCGGTTTTTTAGAGTTACTTTAGGAGACAAACTTTGGCAGGGGGACAATCAGGAGGATCAGCAAAGGCTACAGAAACAGTTACCTTTCCAGGAAAAGAAGCCTAAAGTTCAGTTCCAGCGCCAGTGGCCCCTTGCCATTGACTTCTATGGTGTGGTCCTGATGCAAGGGATACAGGATGCTGAAGATGCTGAGCAGTGGTGGAGGGGGTGGGGGTTCCTGGGGCTACTCCTTGCTTCATGGGAATTCTGGCCAAAGGGGTCGACGTCCCTCAAAGTCCTGTGGAGTTTTTTTAAACTTGTTTTTATTTAGAACGTGCAGTGTGGTGCATTATATGATGATTATTTAGTGTCATACAGCCAATATTACATCGCAGATAGACATTATATTGAACCTGCACAGGTGCTTGTGGTTCCAGCTGAGGAGCATCTCTGAGGTACATACAGTTCCATAGCAACATAATAAGTAGACAGTGCATTATATCCATGTATAAACCACTTAAAAGAAAACATAATAACAAACAACTGTGACAGCAGCAGATTGCTAAGGGTTTGTATGCCCACGACAAGAGTAAAGAGGAGAACAGTATCCGAGGTCCCAGGTAGTCAAGGGGGACAAGTCGCCTCCCTCATATGAAGGGGGGGGGGGGGCAGAGGGTCAGGTGGCGAAGAGCCCAACCCAGCAATAGCTGGCCGCAGCTTATCAAGAATTCAGTAGTCAAAGCAGCCACGGGGGTAAAACCCACCCAAGGCGGGGTCTCACCTAGCAACATGTCCAATGTATTACAATGCAGCTTTTGTCCAACACAAGTCCCAGTAGGACAAACCTATGCCATATTCATGTCTCCATCTTTGGGGTAGACAATGCTTAACCGAGGGCTCGATCTGGATCCCCGCAATGTACTGCAGCACCTCTTGAGTTTAGAAGAAGTCCAGTCACTACTGGGCTACCAGCCGCCCGGTATAACAGTTTGCTTCTGTTGATTTTTTTTTTTTTTATAAATCTTTTTATTTTGCAAAAAGAACAACAAAGGTTGGTCATTACACACAAGGCACACATTTGGTACATGATTTCTACATGAGATTTACCGGAATTACAGTTCCGTCCCCGCACATCTAATCGCAGGATTAAGTCTATTGTTTCTAAGATCATAAGGCAATTAGCTCGTCAATATGGGCAATCAGGGGTGGTTCACATATATTTTCCCGGTAGTCTTTCCACTTGGACCACACCGCCACCCTCTTCCGTGGACATCCCCGGGCCACATATACCGTCTCCTCATGAACCATACTCCAGTCCATATCCTTCTTCCAGGAGCTGAGTGTTCGTTGGTGTAACAGCCCCCCATAACCTCACAATGTTCCTCTTTGCGATCGCTAGGCCTAATGTAGCCCAGAATTTGCCTTTTGACGACATGTCCGAGGGCTCCGACATGTTAAGGAGGCACCTCTTAGCCTCAGGGTGCAGCTCCACCTCCCACACCTCGTACATACAATTTAGCACCCAAGACCAGTAGGTCTGTATCACTTGACATTCCCATAGTATGTGTAGGAAGGTACCAACCTCCCCACATCCCCTGCGACAGAGTCCATCCTCACTACGACCCATCAGGACTAGCCTAGCCTAAACTCGATGCAGGATTTTCAGTTGGATCAGTCGCAGTTTTGCCGAGATCGCTATCTCCTTAGGAGATGCCAATGCCTCCCGCCATTCTTCGTCATCTATTTTGAGTCAGTCTGCTTCCCATTTCCTCCTTAGGGCCAACAATGGGTCCGGGGTATGGTTTATGAGTTTCTTATATGTCAAAGATATGGCCCTCTCCGGGAGGTGGCCATCCAGTAATCTGTCTTCGAGTGGTGAGGACTCCGGGAGTTGCGTCCTGGAGGAATGTTGGCCTGGAGTGCATGCCGGACCTGCATGTAACGGAAATGCTCAGTCTGAGCCAAGTCATTGTGTTGGAGGGTATCGAATGATATTATCCCGTCCGGGCCCCACAGGTCATTAATTTGGGAGATCCCAATCAAGTCCCAGTTTCTAAATCCTTTTGTACGGCTAAGAGTACCAAGTTTTTCCGAGGCCCAAAGCGGGGTTGCTTGGGTAAGCTTGCCCACCCACCCGTTTCTTTTGGACTATGTGCCACAGCTGGACTGAGTGCTTGGTAGGTCTCGTTAAGCGGTACCTACCAGGTCTCGAGTAAAGGGCCGCCTCAAAATTCCCCCCAGAAGAAGCCATTTATCCATCTCATACCCTGGGTCATTCCCTGCACAGTATGTTCCCTGATTCATGGCTGACAGGTGCGCTGCCCAATAGTACTTCCGGATGTCTGGGAGCGCTATCCCCCCATCAAACCAACCCAGCGTAAGCTTTTGCAAGGAGATATGGGGCAGGCCGGCCCAAAGAAGGTCTCTCTTGATTGTCTGAATAGTGGCAAAATATCTGTGGGGCACTAAGTCTGGATAATTTTGAAGAGCGTAAAGGAATCGTGGAAGCAACTTCATTTTAAACAGCGCTGCCAGTAGGCACAAGGGGAGGTTTTTCTAGGTGGCAGTGTCTCTTTTGAGCCGTTTTAGGGCTGGCAGCAGGTTTTGTTCGTACCGGACGGTCAGGTCCTTGGTGATGAATACAGCCAGGTACATGAAGCCTTCTGCATCTATTTGGATCGGGCAGCCGCGTGGGATCTGAGGAGGGGCTCCCTGCAGGACATAGAGGAGGGATTTCCCCCAGTTAATGCTGTAGCCGGAATATTCTCCGAACCTATTAAAGATATCCAGTGCCCTTGCAATGGAGTCGTGCGGCTTTGTGAGATAGAGGAGGAGATCGTCCGCGTAGAGCGAGATCCTGTCCTCCCAACCGTCTGCCACCGTATCCCCTTTATGGAGGGAGCTTGCCTAACCCAGGCTGCAAGTGGTTCCAGGGAGAGAGTAAAAAGTAGAGGTGAGAGGGGGCCCCCCTGTCATGTCTCTCTCTCTAGTGTGAAAACTTAACTTCCGAGATCTTATTGTTGACCACTTCCTGAGCTAGTGGTTCGGTGTACAGGAGACGCACCCACCCCATGAATTCCGGATCGAATCCCAACTTTCGGAGAACGGCCATCATGTAGGGCCATTCCAGAGTGTCGAACGCCATTGCTGTGTCCAACGACACAACAACAGTGTCTTCATGCAGCCGGTGGCAGCAACCTAACACCCCGTGGAGATGGCGCAAATTAAGTGCTGTATTCCGGTGGGGCATAAAGCCCGACTGGTCCGGGTGCATCAAGGTATACAGTACTGGTTTAAGCCTGTTGGCTAGACATTTGCCCAGGATTTTCAGCTCCGCATTGAGCAGTGAAATCGGCCTATAGGAGGCACATGACTCTTTAGGTTTCCCCACCTTTGGGGTAGCCACAATAGTAGCTATGCGCTGGTCTTTCGGCAGTATCCCCTGTGTCTTACTGTCATCAAACATCTGCTTTAGGGGTGTTCCAAGGCTGTCAGGTTTAAGCTTGTAGAGGTCCACCGGAATACCATTGGACCCGAGAGCTTTTCCGGGACGAAGGTAATGAATGGCCTTAACTAACTCGTCAGCGGTGAGGGGCGCCTCCAGAGTCTCCCTTTGTTCTGCGGAGAGGGTGGGAAGAACGACGTCGCCCAATAAAGCCTTCAACTCCTCTTCTGACCGCACGGCTCTCCTAGTGTATACCCAGGGATAATGTGTCGCAAACTCCCCCACAATCTCGTGAGGTTCTGTGATAACGGCCCCCGATTCAACCTTAAGCTCGACCACCACCTTCTGTGCCTGCTGTTTCTTGTCCAGCCATGCAATCAATTTGCCCGCCTTATCTCCTTGATCGTATATTCTACCCTCCCTGTCTCGCGCCAAGGTCTTGGCCGCGTCACTGCCTTATATTCTGCCATTTTAAGTTGAAGTTGATGTAGTGTGTCTGGCTCCCTGCCCCTCTGCGCAGTACCCTCAAGTGATAACAGGTCATTTTCTACTGCCACAATCTGTGCTTCTCGTTCCTTGCGGTGACCCGCGATCACCGAAAGGGCCTCACCCCTCAACACTGTCTTAAAGGCCTCCCACAGGACCACCGACGAGTCTACCGAACCCTCGTTCTCCCCAAAGTATCGGCCGATTGTGACAATTTTTTTCTGGTGTCCTCCCCCCTTATGTACCAGATATTGATCGTCGCCACACACCCCACTCTTCGGTTTCTAATATTTGTGTGTGCCCATAGTGGGGAATGATCCGAAATACCCCACGCCAGATGGGCGACCTCACGAATCGTTGATCTTGGTACATCGGTGCCAGGAGGTAGTCCAGGCGTGAGAAAGTGTGGTGTGGGCCCGAGAAAAAGGTGTATTGTTTGTGTCTTTGAGGCGCCAGAGGTCGACTAGTCCGAACGCCTCCATAAGGTTGGGGAGCCATCTCTGTCCTGTACCAATGTCCCTGGACGGGTGTCTGTCCGTGTCTCCCGATACCACTGCATTAAAATCTCCCCCTACAAGGAGCTGCCCCTCTGGGAGGGAAAGCAATAGCTTCTGCAGATCTTTGAACAACTGCGTTTGGAGGCCTGGTGGAATGTAAACCGTCACCAAGTTGAGCCTACGACCCTCCATTTCCCTGAGATAGCAACAAAGCGCACCAGAGGATCCACCTCCGTATGTTAAATGACCATCGGAAAGTTGTGCCGGAGAAGAATCCCAACACCCTTTTGACCCGGATGTGAAACCAGCATGTGCCGCCAGGGTGTAGCCCTATCTATTTAAAGCATAACACATGTTCCCCATCAGGTGGGTCGCCTGCAGTAGGACAACATCAGGGAGGTGCCGCTTGATAAACTGTAGGACAATGCTCCTTTTAAGTTTGTCCACCAACCCATGGACATTCCAGCTAACCATCTTTAGACTTTTATCCCACTTCATAGCCATTCGAATAGATGCTTACCAAGCTTTCCCTGCATTTCCTGAATCCATATCTCAGACTGTGTACCTGACCTCGGTGTGACCTTCCCATACTGCCCCCCCTCTTCCCACTACTGTCCCCCCAACTCTCACCAAAACCAGAGAATGGTGTCCCCCCCGCTCCCCCCTCCCTGCTTCCCTGCCCCGTAGGCTTCGAACTACCCACATCCCCAATTAGCAGAGCGCCTTTCGCCCAGCCCCAACCCAGGAGTGAGGAAACCTCCCCCTCCCGAAAAACTTCTTATGGGGAAAAGTGCGCCTGCCCCAGCTCCAACCGCTGGCCACGCCCGCCCCTCATAACTTAACACTTCTCCACCCAAGTATACACTCTTAGAGGATTTGATCTCAGTCACATCAGGTTGTAGCCTTTAACTAACACGGTCGTAGGACCCCCCTCCGAGGTCTGTACATGCCACTGGGTCAAAGAAGGAGGAAGGCCTTCAACGTCCACCGCCCAGCTCAACATATGTTACAGGCTGGTGCCTGGTAAGGAACATCCCCCATAGCACAAACCCACATGAGAGGAGAGTCCCCACACTTTCGCACAGTAGCACATAATACGTTACAGTTCGCAGGGGTCCGAGTCGCCAGGTCAACCTCCACTAATGGCCAGCCGCCTCTCTGAGAGTCCCCCATCTGGGGCCGACCGATCTTGATCGCCATGAGCGCTGAGTTTGATCGTCCATTTCCGACCTCCCAGCCGTCGATCCCGGCGAGGCGACCTGGTTGTCCCTCCAGCTGTCACCCTCCGTACGGTCCGGAGCTCGCGTCGACTGTCAAGCCAGTCTTGCACGTCCAAAGGTGCAGTGAAGAACAAGGATTTTCAAGGACCTTGAGCTTGGCGGGAAAAAACATCATATATTTGATTCCTCTGTCCCACAACGCCGCCTTCACGCCTGCAAATGAGCGCCTTTCTCATTGGACCTGAATCGTGAAATCCGGTAAGAATCGGATTGTGGCGTTTTCGTATCGCAGGTCGCCCGTCTGCCTAGCTGCCTGTAGGATAGCGTCTCTATCTCGATAGTTCAGGATTTTCGCTATGATTGTCCTGGGCAGCGCTCCTGGCTTGGGCTTAGGGATAGGAGCACTATGAGCGCGTTCTATGGTGAAGACATTAGACAGGCGCTTAGGTTTCAGATGGGTGAGGATCAGATCTGCCAGAGAAAGCTCCACACTAGGCCCCTCTGTCTCCTCCGTAACTCCCACCATCGGATGTTGTTCCTGCAGGCTCTTCCTTCTTGGTCCTCCAGCTTCAGGGCTACTTGGCGATGTTGGTGCGCCAGTTAATTTACGCGTTTTTCGAGTGTCTTCGAGGAGGCCTGGAGCTCCCGTATATCCGACTCATTTGCTTTGGCCTTCTCTGAGGTTTTGCCGAGGTCTGTGCGAAGAAGGTTGACCTTGATGGAGATTTTATCCATTTTTGTCTCCAAGTTAGTGCCCAGTGTATGTATCGCCGTCATTATTGAGGCCAGAGACAGCTCTTTCGGGGCTGCCTGATCTCCCGATACACCCCCAGCCTGAGGCGGCCCCAGCTGGACTGCGCATTTGTCCAGCTTATTGGTCTGAGCAGCCACGTTGGTCTTGGGCCTCATGCTGACGACTCGCCCACCCAGGTAGCCGCGTTCGAGTGGCGCACACCAGCCCGCCGTAGAATCACCCCGACAATGCAGTAGGGTACCAGGCCCGTTCCAGTGATCCTGCACTCCCACCAGGAATATGCCTCGTAGTTCTCCTTTCAGTCCCCTACTAAGCCCGGGTCAGTAGGTGTAGTCCTTTACCGCTATTTCCAGGGCTCACCCGGCTGCCACCTTCATTATTCGTTGTCTGATGTGTCCCAAAGGTAAGTCTTTACAGCCCTTGGGTGTAGCCCGCCTCCTCGGTCTTGGTCCCCTAATGTCCTTGCAGCCCGTCGGCCTCAGGTCTCTCTGTCCAGCTGCACGCCTGTGCCAGGTTCGGCAGTGCTGTTGCCTCTGTATCTCCACAATATTGCGATCCCCCGGGGCCAGAGAGCATAACTGCCCACGTGGTTCTGAAAATCTAGGCGTGATGTGCAGCGGGGTCGTCACTTTGTATGTGGCCTGAACCCGCCACTTCACCCCCAGGGGGGCCCACCATGCTTCCCACCTTCACCTGTGTCACAATTGGTCCCTTCCGGGCCCGCACAAGCCACCTTCACCTCGTGCGGCTGCTCTCACAGCGCTGCGGCTCCTCGTGTCTCATAGAGCCCTCACTTCTGCGGGCCAACAGCAATGCGCCAGAAAGTCACCTCAGAATAGGCTGTCTCTCCCACTGGCTCCAGGCGGCAGTAATAGGGGCCAGGTCCGCTCCTCCTTCCCTCCTAGGGGGGGCCCGGGGGTCCTCACACCGCCGCCCTCACCTCCGCCGATCGCGGCAGGCCTGCGCGTCTCCCAATGTAGGCCTCGGCGCGCACCGTCCCTCAGCGCACAGGCCGCCAAGCCGGGGCCTCGCGTGATCTCGCAGGCCGTGTGCGCGGCTCCGGTGCCGCAGTCAGTCTTCCGGGCCCAGCAGCTCGGGATCTCCTCTCGGAGTTGCAGGCGAGCCGCGCCCCCGGAGCCACCGCCACCTGCACCCCTGTCAAGCGCCAGGCCAGGGATGCAGCTGGAGTGTAGCTCGGGACGGATTGTGGCCGGATTTACAGGGGCATAGGGTCAGATCTGGCGGAGCTCCCTACTCAAGCGGCCATCGTCGCTCGCGCCTGGCCACGCCCGCTTCTGTTGATGTTAACTTGCCTTCTGGGCGACCTAGCTGCACCCTGATAACTCTCCTGGGCCCATAGTCTTGGGCAACTTTTGAGCATAAAGTCTTGGTTTGTTAGGCTGCATTGTGGCAAGAGTGCCGAGTCTGGAATTTGGCTCCAAGCTACCAAATTAATACCCCGGTTTTTGTGGCCCTGTTCTGTGAACAGGAAGTCAGTCAACAGACTCTTGAAGTCTCTTTCTTTGGGTGGGCTCAGGAGTCGACTTGTCCATGAGCAGAATTCAGCAGACACAGTGCTACTTACTTTTCTAGCCACCAGGTATAGCAGGTGCAGTCCATAACGATGCAGCCTCTCTTTGCTGGGTCTCTGGTGCAGCAGGGCAGTCCTCCTTCAGTCCAACAAGATATGACTTCTTTTTTAAAAAAAATATTTTTTTATTGTTTTTTTCCCCCATTTTATGCAAGGAATGTATAGTCAGGTTGTACAAATACAGTCAATAAAAAGACATAACAAAAAACGAGATAACACAGCATATGCATGAGAAGAACTGTTCCTTATCTATCCTGTGTCATAAAAAAAATAGAAATACAGAACCTATACAAAATTTCTAATAAGAGCGATCCCCATTAACTCCAGTCAGTTATAGGAGCCCAGATCTTAACTCCCATGGCCCTCTTTCTTCTGCCCTTAGTCTTATATATTGCCAGTTCCAAGTAAAACATAGCGAGTAATCTCGCACGCCAACTAAAAAAGGAAGGAGGATCTGGATTGATCCAATCATTCGTAATACATGCGCGTACCACAGCCATACAAATAAATACAAAATATGTCGTCGTCTTAGGTCTTGCATGAGCAGAAGTATCTGAGCTAACACCTATCAAAACCAATACCTCAGTTATAGTCACTGGTGAGCCCATTATTAATCCTAAAAATTGTTCGATGGAGGAGAATAATTCAGATAAGTTGGGACTAGAAAAAAACATATGAACAGAATCAGCAGCGAACTGACCACATCTATTACATTTAGTCCCCGCAGTAGTCCCCCATTTAGATATCTTTCTTGGTGTATAATACAAGTCATATATGGCCATGTAATTCTGCGTACGCATCTTCCCTGTCATCAGAGACCGATTCGCTAACCTTAGTGATTCAGCAATATTAACTCCCTCTTGACTTAACTTGGTTGCCCACTTATCTAGGCACTTCTCAAGATCATCTGGCAGTGCTGCAATGAGATAAGAGTAAAATTGCCCTATTGGTGTTTTTTCCCGCATACTTTCGATGAGGGGAAATTTCTTCAGTTGCTTTTCTATCTCAGGGCCTAACATGTTAAAGTAGCTACGAATTTGGAGGAACTTAAGAAATTCATGTTTAGCCAGACCAAACTTCCTTTGTAGCTCAATAAACTATGCTAGATGTCCATCTTGCAACAGATCACCTAAACATTGAATTCCTTTTTGGAAACCATCTCTTGGCAATTTGATCCCAAAAGATAAAAGGTAGTATCTCGGTGGCTGCAAACGGAGTGTACGCATTCACCTTCGGAACCCCAACTGACGCTTAACAAGCCTCTATACCAAATATGCAGCTTTGAGAATTTTAAATGTTGTTTTTTTGAAATAGCTAGGTTCTACTATTTTAACCAAACAACCCCTTATTGCCTCACCCAACCCGAATTCATTAATTGAAGCTGCATGGCAGGGCAGAATTCGTGCCCTATCCCCCACTACCAGCGGGCTAATGAATTGCAGCACGGCTGCCAGATAATAAAACATAAAATAAGGTATACTCCAGCCACCACGATCTTTCGGCAGCACCATCTTTTTATAGGCTCTTCTATGCCGCCTATTTCCCCGCAAAAATCTAGAACTGATCCTCTCTAATCTCTTTAAGCATGAGACTGGAAATTCAAGCGGGATCGTTCGATACATGTAAAAAATTTAGGTAATACAAGCATTTTTCAAACGTTTGATCTTCCGTATAGAGATAAATGCAGATGATCCAGTCTCTCCAGCATTGAGTTTACTTTAATCAATGCAGGATTAATGTTTAACTCGGGGATTTTACAGACTGGTAGCGAGATTTTTATTCCTAGGTAGGTGACTTCT
The DNA here is from genome assembly GCF_964261635.1 of Lissotriton helveticus. Lineage (NCBI taxonomy): Eukaryota > Metazoa > Chordata > Amphibia > Caudata > Salamandridae > Lissotriton > Lissotriton helveticus. The sequence goes on from NC_136070.1 coordinate 444,895,685, forward strand.
GAGACAGTTGTGTGTGTAAGGTAACATACCCAGGCAGATGAACATAAGAACTGGCACGATTCAGTAAATGAACAAAGTCAAATTTAGATAACGACAGACTAAATTAGCATAAAAAGATATATTTTAATACATTTTTATAAGAAATATCATAAGTTGGACCATTGATATGTTGATAAAAAATATGATAAAAACAGATAACATTAATACATTGTTGTATACAGTAAGATAGAAAGGATGGTTTCCTGTCTACGCGTTTCGACACGCTGGAAGTGTCTTCTTCAGGACAACACCATCATAATACCATCATAATACTGAAAATAAAATGAACAATGTTTTAATAATTTTTCTTTATGCTAAATAGTCTTTATACACGTTAATGACTATGTATCTGCCAGTTATTTAATAAAGTTGCATTGATATACCGCTTCATTTTGAATTGCATCTCTTTAACAAACAACATGAAGAAACTTTTAAATAATATATACAAAATATATACATTCATTTCCTCAACATGCAAATAAGAACAGAGGCTTCTATTAGATCAGTTCCAATGATGTTATTATAGCCTTCTATATTGACTCTGCATTGAAATATTTGCACGTTTGGCTACAGAGAGAGATACATAACTTCCGACTTTAAACAATTCATATTAACTCAGCATTGAGATTTTTTTCACATTTGACTATGGAGGGAGGTACATAGCCCTGAATGCATAAGTGGTAAAGTCGAAAGAAGGAAGGATGGAAAAAGAAAGAATTAGAGTTAGAGATAAGAGGTAGGAGAGTACTGGTGTTTACTTGTAGCTTCAGATACATAGGGCGTTAATAAAACCTGAATTATAACATTAATAGCTATGACATCATTGTGTTACCTGTGTGGAAATATTCCTGATGGATAAGAGCCGCATGTTTTTTAATGTCTGTGTGTACGTGAATTATTTAGGTCACGTATAACATCAGGTGAAATCCTATCCAGGACAAGCCGTCGAAGGTCTATAGTAAAAAATGATGTGGCAAAAGGGAGAGATCTTTAGAAACGTGCAGATAGAGACATCTTTTAAACCTCCCTTCTGAGACAGTTGTTACATTGTCCGTAGGTTCCCCACCAACAAAAAGAATCTGGGTTTTGGAGATGTTTAGCTTATAGCCCGAGAAAGATCCAAACCGAGCTGCCAGTTCGTCAATAGCCGGTAATGCGTTTCTGATATCCCTGGTGACAACTACGATATCGTCCGCATAGGCAAGGGCTCTGTAATCTATATGACACAAATGGATAGGTTTGATATTCTCAGCCTGGTTTAACTTATTCAAAAAAAGATCTATGTATAAGGTAAATAAAAGCGGCGAGCAGGGGCACCCTTGCCGTGTTCCACGAGAAATTGTGAACAAGACAGACTCCTGGCCGGCTAAACGAATACAAGCAGTTGGGGAAGAATAGAGAACCTTCAGAGCCAGCAGCATCTTGGGGCCAAATCCCTTCAATCTTAAAACATCCCACATATATGACCAAGAAACCCTGTTGAATGCTTTTTTGGCATCCAACAGGGTTACCCCCATTGTGGAGTTAGTTGCTTGTGCCCAATCCACAAGTGCAATCAAACGCCGAACATGATCAGTTGTGTCGCGTTCAGGAATAAATCCGTGCAGAAATTTTGAAACAAGAGATGAAATTATGCCAGATAAACGCGATACTAGTATCTTAGAGTATATTTTGCTATAGGTGTTGATAAGCGAAATAGGCCTATATGAAGAGGGCAACAGTGGTGGTTTATCTTTTTTTAAGAAAACTGTGATTGTGGATTTCCGCCAGGACAAAGGTGCATTCCCCTTCTGAGCCTCCAAAAAAACTTACATAAGTTCTTCTATCAGAGCATACCGAAAGGTCCTATAAAACTAGAGGGGGATGCCATCGGGTCCCACCGCCTTGCCAACCGCCAATGATGATAAAGCTGCCTCCACTTCTTCCCATGTGATGTCTGTCTAATTCTTCAGTTCAGTCTGGTCAGGTGTTCGTGTGGAAATTTTGGTACCAGTGCTAAAATCCGTTACACTATCTTCAACCCCACATATGCTTTCCTCCATATACAGCTTACTATAAAATTTCCAAAAACTTCTAAAACTTCTGCAGGGTTATCATGGATTTGCCCTAGCTCATCCTGAATACTGTCTATCCTTTAAGCAACCTCTTTCTGACGTAATCTTTTAGCCAATATTCGGCCCAAATTTTCTCCCACCTCATAAATCTCTGATCTGTATACTGCAGTTTGTGCGGCTAACTTTGTGGCAAAATTCTGATACAGCCTCGCCTTTTGAGCGGCTAAGTCACTCAAAATTTGATCAGATCCTGGCCATTACTAACTGCCGCCATAAGTTGAGTTTCTATCTCACGGAGTTTCTTCATATCATTCGCTAGCACTTCTCGTAATTCCTGTTGGTTATTGATAGAATAGCTTAATGTTTCTCCCCGCACCCCTGACTTAAAAGCATCCCACACAATATAAACGGAAGCAGATCCACGATTAATTCAAAACATTTCTTCTATCCATTTACCCATTTGTTTGAAATAGAGTGGATCAACTAGTAGTTTACGCTCAAAAGTCCAGGCCCTCAGAGGAGTTCTGTAGCTAATATCTAGCTCTCAAGTAATAGGATTGTGATCAGAAATTATTTTGGGCTGGATATCAAACCTAGCATTATTAACATATCCTGCGGTAACAAAAAAAAATTCTAAGCGCACATGTTTTTGATGAGGTGCGGAGTAAAAGGTGCTCCCTGGAGCTCCCATTCCTTTCACATACCCTACATCAGTTAGCCCAAATTCTTTAACAACTCCTCTGGTGGCCTTGAAAACGTTATTTTTCTTCCCTTCATAGATGTAGTCACTAGTTATGTCCGCATTCCCTTCCAGATGGAGATTAAAATCTCCACATAAAATCAAGGGTGATGGCCAGGCCGCAAGTTCGATACTGAGATGATTCATCATATCTGGGTCATCTAAATTGGGGCCGTAAATTGAGCAGATGGTCAAAGAAAGGCCTTTCAAGCACAGCTCAATCACCCAGCGACCGAAATAATCTTCTTTTACCCGCTTTCACTTCCCCCAACCATATCTTTTCAAAACAGCCACACCTCTTGTTGTTGTGCCTTGACATGTACATCCCACTAGTTCCATACCCAGATCTTTAAACCAACCACGCAATGTGGGTCTCCTGTACACACAGCAGGTCCACCCTCATAGAAGTAAGAATTTGGGCCATAATCCCTCTTTTTTTTTTTTCTTTCATTCAGCCTACAAATATTCCAAGAACAAACCGTAATCTTACCCATGCTCGCAATAAAGCTATTTTAACAAAGCTGAGACATTATACCTTGCTAAGACACTTCTTAACAATATTAAGACAAGATATGCAATTGTGAAGTCTTTATTTACCAAGTCCTGGCTGCTATTTACGCGCAATAACACAACTCTACTATTCCTTGCCCCACTACCCCCCCTCCCACCCTGCCCTTACTGCCCCGAAACCCACCCTCACCCACCTATACACCCACCCAAATGAGGCAAAATGACTGAATAGTGCCGGTTGGTGATGGAGAGAAAGGCTGGATGCCCTTCACCGGTCAACCCTGCCCCCCTGGCGTAGAGAAGGAGAGAACGCATTAAGAATTTATCTATACAGCGATCAAAAAATCATATCACCACTCTAAATTGTACCTAGAAAATCCTTAGCAGAAATCTCAGACAAAAAGAATTGCTTTTTCTCCTTATAAATAATTTTAAGCTTGGAGGGATTAAGTAAGTATGCCTGTGCTCCTAGCTTGGAACAGTGGAATAAGTTGCCGCAAATGCCATCTCTGCTGTACCGTGGCCTGGCAGTAATCTGGACGTACAAAAAATTCAACCCCCTTTCTCTTGCGGTCCGGCCTAGCTAAATCATATAAAGCTTCCTGTGACAGAAAATTATTTAAACAAATCAGTATAGCTCTGGGTTTCCCATCAGACTCCCTAGTACCATTCCGCTTATGAAAGGGAAATCAGTGTACTCTCTTTAGTTCAACTTCCCATTTCCATTGGGTCAGTTCAGGGAAGGCTTCAGAAAACAGCTCAATAATAAATTGATGAATGTCCCTGCCTTCCGCCCCTTCAGGGATGCCGAGCGCGCGCAATTTGTTCCTCCTAGATCGGTTCTCCAAATCGATTAGCTTCCAGTGAATATCCTCCCAAAGAGTATCAGGGAAGAAAGATCTGTTTTCTACTGTACCATTTCGTCCTCGATTAAGGAGATTCTGCCTTCCGCCTTCCCGATCCGAGCAGACATCTCATTATAGGTCTTGACAACTCGGCGCACCGTGTTTTGAAGCTTGTGAACCGCCCCTTGCATCCGCAAGCCTTCTGCTTTTGTCTCCTCGCGGTGCGACATGATGGCTTGATAGATAGTGGCTAAGGTGATCTCACTCTCTATCTGCTCATCCAGACAAGTATCTACATAGCCACCCCTGGAGTCGCTTATTACACCAGATTCTGGCTCCGCAGAAGAATGGCCCATTATGGGGGATCCGTCATTTTCAAAACATTCCCTAGACAGAGAGTTAGGCAAGTCCTTTGCTTCTTTTGCTTTTGCTTTACGAACTGTGCTCTTTTCCTCCGCTAATAATAGACTGTTTCCCTCATCCTCTTAACGGAGCTGAACTTGTCAAGCTTCTGTCATCTAGCTAGGCACCTTTAACACTCTCAATGTCAGAGGTATTAGACATGTCCGACATGAAGTAGAATTTGCCACCTGAGTCTCCAGAGTCCGCCTCAATAGTCGCTTCACTCATGGTCCCGGCACCTTGAGACATTTTGTCTGGGTTTGCGCTGGCCCCTGCTGTTGATAGGGTCCTCTGGCTACGCCTTGCAGTCCCTGCTTTTCCTGAAAGTGAGAGACAGGATACAGCCTTTTCTATGTGAGTCTCTGCAGTCTCTCCATCAGCCATATTATCAATAACAGCATCAGCAACATCATCCCCTGTTTCCCCCAAAGCCTCCTGTTCTTTTACAGGAAGAGATGAGTCTGCGCTTGTTGGACCTGGCCCTCTTGGCAGGGTCATCCCTAAACCTTTTGCCTTCCTCCAATACTCTCTCTTACCTGTTTTTGTTGGTTTAATGACTCTGGGCACTTTACCACTGCTGACCAGTGCTAAAGTGCATATGCTCTCCCTGTGCAAAATGTATATGTGATTGATTTCCATGATTGGTTCATTGGATTTACTGTCAGTCCCCAGTAGAGCGCACCAGAAGTTCCAGGGCTTGTGAATACCAATACTGCTAGTGGGCCTTCAGCGCTGGTTGCACCACCCACAGAAGCAGCCTTTTAAAATGTGTCTAGGTCTGCCATTGCAGAACCTGCTTGCAGTCTGGTACTGTCATGCTGGCTGGGCAAGTGCACACACTTGCCAGCCTCTAAACCTTCCCTTTGCTTCATATTAGTCACCCCTATGGTAGGCCCAAGGACAGGGTGCATTGTAAGCGTAAGGTAGGACATGCCCTGATGTGTGTGGCATGTCCTAATAGTGAATTACAGCCAAATTCGTTTTTCACTATTGTAAGGCTACCTGTTCTCGTAGGCCAAGATGGGCTGCTGGAATTATTACACTCTATAATCCCAGCAGGCTCAGGGAACATGGTAGAAAGTCAAGTTTAGTATGCCTAAACTCAGAATATTAAAATACTTCTTTTAGTAAAGTTTATTTTAATATCCTGTGTTTGCAAATGCTACTTTTAGAAAGCTAGCATTTGCTTGCCTAACCATTTCAGCCCGCCTCTGCTAGGATGTGTATCTGACTGTCTGGGTTATGTGAGTGACAGGGCTGGGGGATGACCGGTGGTGAATGCAAGGATTACACCTTGGTGGGAGGTGGGAGTGCCCCTGGACTCTGAATAGGGCTGTGCTCTGCCACCACAATGCTGGCTCCACCTCCTGGGGAGCGACTGATGACTCAGCCCGACACCTGGCCCAGGACAGGGGGAAGCCTGTCAACAAAGTACTCCTGGCTGCCCCTGTCCACACAATGCCGGCTCCACCTCCTGTGGAGCGTCTGATGTGCCATCCCTGCTCCCTGAAAGAAGAGACTCAAGTTTACCCAACAGAGTGCTCAGAGACTGAAAGAAGTTATGCAAAGGCCCCCCCGGCCTGTAAGAACAAAGAAAATGCTGTATAAAAGTAGGAGCCCTGCTCCTTGCAAACTAGATCTTGTTTCCCACAACGAACCTCTGCCCAACTAGAAGGAGAAGAAGACGCTGGAAGGACTGGCCTGCTGATTGCCTTGCTGAGGAAGGAGAGGAGAGGACTTGCTGAAAAGACTTTGAAGACTTGTGCTGAAATTTTCTCCAAGGGCTTGATTGAGCTTGCCCCCTGAACTGAACCCCAGGACCAGTGGGTTCATTGTGTCTTCGCTCGTTTATATCTGCCAGCCGTGTGTGCCTCCCGCAGGAGTCGAGTTTGTGCCCCCATCGCCCCCTCCTAGGGCTGTGGCACTCGGGAGCCTGTCTGCTCCTCTGCCCCTGCCTGCCACTGAAGCGCGCTGAGCGCTCACTCGCCCCTCCCGCCGGAATTACCTCAAGGCCGGTGATCTACGCAGAGACTGCAGCCCGCACGTAGGACCATGCCCTGCTGTCCCCGCTCGCCGACCCGAGGAGTTTGCAGGCCGCGCCGCCCCCCTGTTGGGAGACCCCAGTACCATCTGTACCGAGGTCGTGGGCCGCGCCCCCCTGTGCGCACACACCCGCCGCAGACGGAAATCCGGAGACACTGCCAGAAACGAGTCACACTGTCCGTGCACGGCTCGTCCCCCCAAGAAGGAATCCAAGCATCTCTCCCGGATCCTGCACCAGGCTTGGGGCCCGCAACGTTTTATTTCCCCGTAGTGCTGAACTGTGTGCGTCTGCTAGTTTTAGAGAAACCCTATGCTGAGGATCGTAGTGAAGGCTGTACGCTTCACCTTGTCTGACTGAGGCGCACTTGAGACTCGAAGCGCCTTGCCCACTTGACGTACATTTGAGACCCGAAGCCTTGCCGACTTTTGACCCGCAGCGCACTACAGAGGTACGTGTCGACCTGCCTGGAGCCGCACGTGAGGTGTGTACTACAGAGGAAGGCCCAGGTTCGCTCTAAGGCACGACGCGCACACGGTGCGATTCGTACCCAGTGCGCCGCGAGAGGCGTACACAATAGAAGGGCTTCCCCGTGCGACGCGTCCAGCGGCCGACAGAGAGCTGGTGAGTGCCCCGCCTGCAAGGAAGCCAAACAAGAGACAATTGCCCAGATTCTGCCCCAAGAGGGGGGAAGATAGTGTCCGTGGGGGAAGGACATCATGACCGAAACCGCGTGAGAGCCTGGAACCTCACCCGTAACACTGTGCGCTTCATAGTGCTGTGGAGACCTGTACGTGACGTATGCGACTCACGCTAGATGCGTGAGTATTGGTAGGGCCTCGGAGTACGCAACTCACGCGAGATGCGTGAGCTTTGGTAGGGCCTGCCGATTTCACCCGTGTAAAGCGCCCAGAAGCACTACGAAGCGTCTAGCTGGCCCAAGAGTGGCCTCAAGTAACTAAATACCCTAGAAAAAGCATTTTCAAGGGCCAAAGAACATTTGCCTATTTAAATAACTTGTGGCTGAGCTGAAAACGTTATACTGATCTTGTGATCAAGTCTTACCTGCAGATATATATATCCATTTGTGGGGGGATTGGTATATTTACTGTGTGTGTGATTACAAATGCTTAACCCAATAACACCTGAAGAATAGCCTTGGCTGCTCACGCCACGCACCTAGAGGGTGAGCAAGGGTAATTCTAAGGGGTCATCCTTCGCCCTGACTTAGAGGAGAGGGTCCCTGCTTGTCACAAGTGAATACTTGCGCCAACCAGAGACCCCCAATTCTAACATTGGCCGCAGCGGTGAGGATTTGCGAATTTGCATTTGTAGTTAACATACAGTGAGTTATTGATCACCACATAGTGAGAGCAGACCTATAACGCAGCCACAGAGTCCCATTTTTGGTTTTTTAATTTTGCTGGGAGATCTCCATGCGCTTGTGAAACGTCATGCCTGGTTCAGTGAGGATGGAAAAAGCAGCAACCAGATGTCTGTCGCCAGAGGAGTTGGTAGACAGGGCAGCAACCAGGGCACATGAAATGGAGATGGCGAGATTAAAGGGACAGATGGAAATGGAAAAGCAAAGGCTGGCAATAGAAAGCCAGAGACTGGCCATGGAAGAAATGAAAATGCTGCTTGCACATGACTTGAGAATGAGGAAACTTGACTGGGAGTTCGAGGGGCTTGAGGCCAGGAGGGCTTCAGCCTGGCAACCAGAAATGTGTGTAGCTCAGAGCTTGAGCTTTGCTGAGTGGGAGGTGGAGTCCAGCTCAGATGGTGGCAGCAACATTAAGGTAACCAGTGCTGAGAGCATAGTGCTTACACCTAGAGATATGGCACCTGACTTGGAGGGGGTTAACGTACACCAGGAGGTTCAAGGGCATGAGAGAGCTCCAATAGTGCGCAGCGTCTCTGAAGGGAATAGGGTAGCTGGCGTAGGAGTTCTTGGTCCTAGTGGTGGGAGGGATTCCCCCATGGTTGAGGTCCTGGTAGGTGAGTGTAAGGACCTCCCAGAAGAGTGTGGGTTGTGTGACAGAGACAGTCCGCTACTGTCTGGCCAGTCTCAGGAGAATGGTGTGGAGTATGTGTGTGAGGCACTGGATGGTGAGGTGAAGGATAGTTTGGTTAACCCTGCTAGGGGGCTGTGTAATCTAATTGTGGGAGAGCATATTGTAAGTCCCAGTTTTCCAGAGCTATGCCAACACCTGTTTGAAAGTGAGTTCTCTGACCCCAGGGAGCTCACATTGGAGCCAGACCTTGTGGTGGATTCCAGAGGGTCTGGAGAGGCATTGGGGTGTGATACTGTGGGGAGTGGCTCAGGTATCTTCCAGCCCAGAGTGGTGGAAGTGGCGCAGAGTAGCCCAGCTAGGTCCTGTAGTAGTGAGAGGGGTGTGTGGCCTCGCGTCCTGTCCTTAAGGGGAAGGAGTGAAAATGGGTTTGGTCCCGGTAGTGCCCAACCTCAGTCTCAGAGCCTGGATGGTTCTTTAAGGGAACACCAGGTGGGGAGCCTAGGCTGTCCGGATGGGTCACCCTCTGAGGGGGATCCCCCAGTGGCTAGAGAACGTGGAGGCTCTGTAAGCAGAGCTCCAGTAGTTCTGGTGTCTGGCAGTACCGCTCCAGTTGGGAGGGTGCAGAGGTCCAGATGGAGAGGTGAGAGGGGGAAAGAGTCCCCAGTGGAAGAACCAGTGGGTCAGGGACCAGCTAGAAGGGCTGCGTCCCCAGGAAGTGACCATGGTGACACCACTTCTGTCCTGGGGGATCTTTGCGCACTGTCAGATAGACAGGGGACAGGAGATCGGTGCCAGGCAGACTGTCACACAACACAGGAAGTATGTGTTACCCTCAGGGTGGGCATGTGTGCTCCCCAGGAAGTCCTGGTGCGCCAGGTGAGTGTTCGACTGCAGGGTTGGGTCCCTGAGTTGGGAAGCCAGGTTCAGAGGCTGTCTGACCTGGAGGGTGGGACCACTGTAATCAGTGTCGCTACCAGCCTGTCTTTTTGGTGTGCCACTCCAGGTGGGAGGGGACAACCGTCTGGAAGGGGGTGCAGAGGGAGGGAGTCCTCGCCTCTGACCCCGGTTCAACTAGAGGGTTTAGACCCTAGGAAAGAGGGCCAGGTGCAGGGTGTCCCCCCTGACCTGGTGCCCCAGTTGCAGGATAGCACCCCTGAACTGGTGGGCGAATTGTGCAGGTCACCTGCCACAGGTGCCCTGACAATTCTGGAAGGGGGTACCACTCCAGGTGAGAGGGTACAGAGCCCCAAGGAGGAGGACCGGGTGTGGGAGAGCCCACCCCAGTCTTTGGTCCAGCCGCCAGGTACAGGCCTGGGGCTGGTGGGTCAGTGCCAGGATGTCATACCTGGACTAACAGAAGAGAGAATGGACAAAAGGTGACAAGCACCTGAGGCTACTGCCCCACACTCTCTGAGGCCACAGAGGTTTGGGAGCCCTGAGAGGCATGAGGCCTGGGTCTCAGCCCTGACTACTGTCAGTGGCCACTGTGATTTGATGACTATCTGTTGGGACACACCTGTGAGCAAGTTAAGGTTAGATGCTGCACAGGTGGTGTCCACAGAGGAAGAGAAGGGTGCCCCATGGGTTAGCTGGGTGGACCCTGAGAGTATTGACAGAGGATTTGAAATAGGCTCAGATTGGCGTAGAACTGGAATGTGCCCCTGCTGTTGCGGGCCAGGTCCATGTTCTATCGCCCAAAGCCGGGAAGTCCATCACAGTGGTGATTGGTCTACCCTGCGTTTTGGCTGCAAGGGGGTTGTGTTGGACCTGGCCCTCTTGGCAGGGTCATCCCTAAACCTTTTGCCTTCCTCCAATACTCTCTCTGACCTGTTTTTGTTGGTTTAATGACTCTGCGCACTTTACCACTGCTGACCAGTGCTAAAGTGCATATGCTCTCCCTGTGCAAAATGTATTTGTGATTGATTTCCATGATTGGTTCATTGGATTTACTGTCAGTCCCCAGTAGAGCACACCAGGAGTGCCAGGGCTTGTGAATACCAATACTGCTAGTGGGCCTGCAGCGCTGGTTGCGCCACCCACAGATGCAGCCTTTTAAAATGTGTCTAGGTCTGCCATTGCAGAACCTGCATGCAGTCTGGTACTGTCATGCTGGCTGGGCAAGTGCACACACTTGCCAGCCTCTAAACCTTCCCTTTGCTTCATATTAGTCACCCCTATGGTAGGCCCAAGGGCAGGGTGCATTGTAAGTGTAAGGTAGGACATGCCCTGATGTGTGTGGCCTGTCCTAATAGTGAATTACAGCCAAATTCGTTTTTCACTATTGTAAGGCTACCTGTTCTCCTAGGCCAAAATGGGCTGCTGGAATTATTACACTCTATAATCCCAGCAGGCTCAGGGAACATGGTAGAAAGTCAAGTTTAGTATGCCTAAATTCAGAATAATAAAATACTTATTTTAGTAAAGTTTATTTTAATATCCTGTGTTTGCAAATGCTACTTTTAGAAAGCTAGCATTTGCTTGCCTAACCATTTCAGCCCGCCTTTGCTAGGATGTGTATCTGACTGTCTGGGTTATGTGAGTGACAGGGCTGGGGGATGACAGGTGGTGAATGCAAGGATTACACCTTGGTGGGAGGTGGGAGTGCCCCTGGACTCTGAATAGGGCTGTGCTCTGCTATCACAATGCTGGCTCCACCTCCTGGGGAGCGACTGATGACTCAGCCCGACACCTGGCCCAGGACAGGGGGAAGCCTGTCAACAAAGTACTCCTGGCTGCCCCTGTCCACACAATGCCGGCTTCACCTCCTGTGGAGCGTCTGATGTGCCATCCCTGCTCCCTGAAAGAAGAGACTCAAGTTTACCCAACAGAGTGCTCAGAGACTGAAAGAAGTTATGCAAAGGCCCCCCCGGCCTGTAAGAACAAAGAAAATGCTGTATAAAAGTAGGAGCCCGGCTCCTTGCAAACTAGATCTTGTTTCCCACAACGAACCTCTGCCCAACTAGAAGGAGAAGAAGACGCTGGAAGGACTGGCCTGCTGATTGCCTTGCTGAGGAAGGAGAGGAGAGGACTTGCTGAAAAGACTTTGTAGACTTGTGCTGAAACTTTCTCCAAGGGCTTGACTGAGCTTGCCCCCTGAACTGAACCCCAGGACCAGTGGGTTCATTGTGTCTTCGCTCGTTTCTATCTGCCAGCCGTGTGTGCCTCCCGCAGGAGTCGAGATTGTGCCCCCATCGCCCCCTCCTAGGGCTGTGGCACTCGGGAGCCTGTCTGCTCCTCTGCCCCGCCTGCCACTGGAGCGCGCTGAGCGCTCACTCGCCCCTCCCGCCGGAATTACCTCAAGGCCGGTGATCTACGCAGAGACTGCAGCCCGCACGTAGGACCATGCCCTGCTGTCCCCGCTCGCTGACCCGAGGAGTTTGCAGGCCGCGCCGCCCCCCTGTTGGGAGACCCCAGTACCATCTGTACCGAGGTCGTGGGCCGCGCCCGCCTGTGCGCACACACCCGCCGCAGACGGAAATCCGGGGACACTGCCAGAAACGAGTCACACTGTCCGTGCACAGCTCGTCCCCCCAAGAAGGAATCCAAGCATCTCTCACGGATCCTGCACCGGGCTCGGGGCCCGCAACGTTTTATTTCCCCGTAGTGCTGAACTGTGTGCGTCTGCTAGTTTTAGAGAAACCCTATGCTGAGGATCGTAGTGAAGGCTGTACGCTTCACCTTGTCTGACTGAGGCGCACTTGAGACTCGAAGCGCCTTGCCCACTTGACGTGCATTTGAGACCCGAAGCCTTGCTGCCTTTTGACCCGCAGCGCACCACAGAGGTACGTGTCAACCTGCCTCGACCAGCCTGGAGCCGCACGTGAGGTGTGTACTACAGAGGAAGGCCCAGGTTCGCTCTAAGGTACGACGCGCACCCCGTACAATTCGTATCCAGTGCGCCGCGAGAGGCATACACAATAGACGGGCTTCCCCGTGCGACGCGTCCAGCGGCCGACAGAGAGCTGGTGAGTGCCCCGCCTGCAAGGAAGCCAAACAAGAGACAATTGCCCAGATTCTGCCCCAAGAGGGGGGGGGAAGATATTGTCCGTGGGGGAAGGACATCGTGACCGAAACCGTGTGAGAGCCTGGAACCTCACCCGTGCACTGTGCGCTTCATAGTGCTGTGGAGACCTGTACGCGACGTCACTAGATGCGTGAGTATTGGTAGGGCCTCGGAGTACGCGACTCACGCGAGATGCGTGAGCATTGGTAGGGCCTGCTGATTTCACCCGTGTAAAGCGCCCAGAAGCGTCTAGCTGGCCCAAGAGTGGCCTCAAGTAACTAAATACCCTAGAAAAAGCATTTTTAAGGGCCAAAGAACATTTGCCTATTTAAAGAACTTGTGGCTGAGCTGAAAACGTTATACTGGTCTTATGATAAAGTCTTACCTGCAGATATATATATTTTTATATAAAGAAGACGTATTTTTACATATCCACAGCCTGGTGTCCACTTGTGGGGGGATTGGTATATTTACTGTGTGTGTGATTACAAATGCTTAACCCAATAACGCCTGAAGAATGGCCTTGGCTGCTCACGCCACGCACCTAGAGGGTGAGCAAGGGCAATTCTAAGGAGTCATCCTTTGCCCTGACTTAGAGGAGAGGGTCCCTGCTTGTCACAAGTGAATACTTGCGGCAACCAGAGACCCCCAATTCTAACAGCGCTTAATAAGGGTCCGTTTTTATCAGTTACTAGCTCAGAATTATCATGAGAGTTGACGCTTTGCTGGGTGTTCACTTCAGCAGGGGCTGAGGTCATATCTTTGAGCTGTATTTTCTTTTTACAGATACCAGGGATTTTAACCTTAGTGCCGCCAGCCTCCTCCATTCTGGTGGAGGCCGGGGGCGAAGACGTACCCCCTTGCGCGGTTTCAGAAGTGCCTAGAGCGCCACCGTCCGCATTGTTTGCAATAGGGGTCGCCGAACGTTCCAAATGTTCAGGGTGCCGCCACCCAAGTCTTTGGTCCCTTTGCTGTGGCACTAGCGTTCTTGGGTGCCATCGATACTGACACTGAGCGAGTCCAGCCCGGGTCTTGTAATCGACCCGTCGTCCGTTCCGCAGCTGCCGCAGTTCTCACCGCCTGACGCCAGGAGCCGGCAGCCAGCCTCCGATGACCGGTCCGGTCCGCCGCACACCAAACACTGGAATGCATGCACCAATAGAGCTGATGGAGTCCGATCCAATCCAGGAGCATAACCTGGTACTCCTCACGTCGTGGCAGTAACCGTCTGTTGCCGTACCCTCCGTTTCCAAACACAAAGCCCCCAGAGGGGGTAAAGGGGTGGTTATCGGTAGAGAGCACACATCGCCTGCCTCACTTGGACACAGCCATGTTCGCCATTTTGCCTCACAGAGAAGCCCAACGAGATATGAGTTCTAAGTGCCAGGGGTGCCATTGTTATGCCCAGGAAATGTCCTCTGGGGAGTTTGTGATCAATAGCCAATGGGCTATTTGATTTCCTCCCTCCTGATGACTTCTTCCTGTGAAATGTGGCATCTAGCTATACCAGAAGTCTCAGTTCTTCCCAATCTCAAGATGACCGAAATCCTCTCTCGGTGTGTAGAGCTACCTAGCCCTACCCAGAGATATGTCTCCCAAGGGGGCTACATGCCCCTGAACAAACAGTTTCACAACTGGTTTCTCCTCTCTGTCCCAAGTGCCAGGCTGTCTACTTAAACAATAGAGCAGCTTCGCTGCTAAGTGTTCCCATTTGCCATTCAAAGGCGGCCTACCCATTGAAGCTTGCCTTTTGGGCGACACCCGCTTGGCTTGCTGTTAGTGATGTAATAATTCAAACCCACACAGACTTCTATTGTGCCATTTTCTGGGAGTCTTTACATGTCTCTCCAGGAGGGTAGAAAGCTGTCTCCGGGACAGACCCCCATGTGCAACTGTGAACGGACACAGGAGCCTGTGGGCAACAAATTGACAACTTTGTAAAAACTGCACACAGCAACAATTTACATTAATTTCAACTTGGGCTTCAAGTCGGACTTAATATGAGTTGTTTGATACCTTTAAATATAAATCCTAGTCTTAATTAAGTAAGGCTGAGGTGTGAGCTTGTAACTCTGCTCTCTTTAATAGGGATACCAGCCTTTTTCATAGTAAAAATGACAATTTCAGGTTTTTGCTATTGGGACAAGTGTGTCAGGTTCGGCTTCAGGCTTCCTCGGGGCTGTGTTGAGAGTCCAATACCCGTCCCTACCGAATCACCTCAGTGCTCAATATGCAATGACACGAACAATCGAGATAATTCAGCGGGGCGCGGGAAAGGAAGGGGACAGCAGGGAGGGAGATCTGTAATGACAAACAACAAGAGATTAGAACACCCTATCTCCCTCACTCTATATAGTGTAATCTACTTTACACTTCCCTTAACAATTAACACCCCACTGTGTATGAGTAATACCTGTAAAGGAAAATACACAAGGCTCTAATCCAAGTGGAGACAATGTTTTGGAAGAGGTAAGAGGAACTGTACCCAGCTGAAAAGACAAAACATACACCCTTCAATGTCTGCTGGTAAATGGGAACAGTAATACTGTTGTAGATCAAATGATACCCTACACATACCATGAATATTGCATCATATCGACTTGTATGGGTAAACCACAATTCCCTCTCTCAATACCCCTCCTGTCTCCTGTAGAAATGAAAATAAGAGAAGAATGAATTCTGCTTCATGCGGGACCTCCCCGAGAAGAACAAAGAAAAAGCTCCTTTGGATTTGAAATTAGTGTTGCTGTCACACTACGTTTCAGTATTTCTTAAGTGTGCCTTACATCTGAAGGAATCAAAGTTTTACTCCTTCAGGGTATATTCGTAGCGAGGCTCAGGGGTCAGTTTCAAGTGAGTCCCATCGCATTTGAATCAATATATACATTTATATACACTTTGATATAGTGCTTGGCAATGAAGGTACACAAGGTCTCTGTAGCACAAAACCCCGAAATGCCAAACACTGTTCAGGACCAAAGACAAAGGTTAGGAAACTTCGGAACACACTCAGCCGAGTGAAGTTTCCTCTCTCAGTAACCGCCGGCCGGTGTGCTGTTGGGATCGATAGAACCAACGCCTCACACCGCCACCTGCCAGTCTACTCACGGTTACGGGGGACTTGGGAAAACAAGTCGGATACACCACAAAAGTTCCTGAGCTCCAGAACACGTCCCTGCAACCACGGAATTATCGGCGTTTCACCGCCGTCGGCTTCACTCCTTTATTTCCTGGCATGCGCGCGCAACTCGCGTTGTACGCGACGTACGCGAGGCATGCCGGGAACTGTACTTTATTTGCTCATATCGACAGCCCGAGAACAGTAGACACCGCGGAACATGACAGTACATCCCCCTTCACAAAGGGGACTGACCCGCCCGCGGTTTCGCAGGAAACAAACGATGGAACTTGTTCACCAACCGGGGAGCCCGAACGGCCCTAGCCGGTTCCCAGGAATCCTCCTCCGGCCCAAACCCCTTCCAGGAAAGCAAGTATTGCAAGCGACCCCTCACCCATCTAGAGTCCAAGACCTTCCGCACCACATACTCCTTATCCTGTTGCACCCAGACAGGCAGAGGGGCCCTACGTACAGGACACTTGGAGGGTTTTAAGAGCGAAACATGGAAAACCGGATGGATACGCAACTGTGCCGGTAGACGCAGACGCACAGCCACCGGATTCACATGTTCCACCACCCGGTATGGACCTATGAAACGGGGGTTAAACACGCTGTGCCTCTTAAACTTGATGTTTCTTGTGGACAACCACGCCAGATCTCCCTTCCGATATACCGGATTGGGTCTCCTGTGTTTGTCTGCTTGGTGTTTGTACCTAGCTTTGGCCTTTGCAAGATTCCTGCGTGTATCCAAAAGAACTTGGCGCACCCGCAACAATCTTTCCTTCACCTCAGGTATCCTCACATTATCGGAAGGTAACAGCATGGGGGCGAACCTGGGGTGATGCCCATAGGAACAATAGAAAGGAGAGTGTTGTGTGGATGCGTGTTGGGTGCTATTATAGGCCACCTCTGCCACCCACAACCAGGTTACCCAGGAATCACTGCTTTCCTTTACATAACAACGGAGATACTGTTTTAAGGATTGATTCAATCTCTCCGTTTGTCCATCTGTCTGCGGATGGAAGCTGGTGGACACGGATGAGGTGATGTGTAATGCGGAACACCATGTTTTCCAGAATCGGGCCGTAAACTGAGCCCCGCGATCGGATACTATATCACGGAGAAGGCCATGCAGTCTTACAACGTTCACCAGTAGTAGTTGAGCTAATTGGCCCGCAGTGGGCACTTGAGTACATGCGATGAAGTGGCCCATTTTCGTCAGAAAGTCCACTACTACTACTATAGCCGTTTTGCCTTGGTCTTTCAGGAGCCCCACAATGAAGTCCACTGAGAATCTCTCCCACGGATTGTCAGGAGTGGGCAGAGGATGTAACAATCCCTGAGGTCTTTGTCTGTTCGTTTTCATTTGATTACAAGTGACACATTCCGCCACCCACCGGCTCAAATCAGGTCTGATGGAAGGCCACCAGAATTGTCTCTGGGTTTTCTCCAACGTTTTGATGAATCCCATATGTCCGGCACAAGGAACCTCGTGGCACCAGGAGAACACGGTCTTCCGCAATGCATTCGTGGGTACTAGGACTTGTTTTCCTCTCAACGGGATGCCTTGTTTCATCTTCCACTCATGGTGATGCCTGAGCCATGTGCGCCACACACAGGTTTGGACTCCTCTCCGGATTCCAGATAGGAAATCGTTGGTGTGTGTTACTCCTATCACCTGTCCCGGCTCGATGATTGATCGAATGGGTTTTTCCAAAGGGATTAGGTGGTTTTCTCTTCTTGTCAATGCATCCGCTTTCCTGTTATTGGAACCAGGCCTGAACGTAACCACGAAGCGGAACTCCTCGAAGAACAGCATCCACCGAAGCTGTCTGGGGGACAGATGTCTTGCGGCCCTTAAAAACTGCAGGTTTCGATGATCGGTATACACCGTGATCAAGTGTTTGGCTCCCATCAGCCAGTGACGCCATTCCAAGAAAGCGTCTCGTATGGCTAGCAGTTCCTTTTCTGCGATTGTATAATTTATTTCCGCAGGACTGAGTTTCCGAGACATGTAGGCTATTGGATGAAGAATGCCTGTAGAACCTCTTTTTGGGACAATACAGCCCCCAGAGCAATTTCAGAGGCATCCGCCTCGACTATGAATGGGATATCAGGATTGGCATGTGTTAATACTGGTGCCGAGGAGAAGGCAGACTTCAATGCGTCAAAAGCGAGTTTTGCTACCTTATCCCACACGAACTGTGTGTTCTTTTTTGTAAGCCTCGTGAGGGGTGCTACCATTCCTGAGAATCCTGCTATAAATCTCCTGTAAAAATTGGCAAACCCCAACAGGCTCTGAATGTCTTTGACGTTCTTAGGAACTGGCCATCCCACTATGGCTTGCACTTTTCTTTCTGCCATCACCTGTCCCGATGGCGTCAGCATTACACCCAGGAACTCCACAGTTGTTACGTGAAATTCACATTTGGTGATTTTACAGAAGAGATGGTGTTCCCTTAGCGCCTGCAACACGGATTTTACATGTGTTATGTGCTCCTCTGTTGAATTCGAATAGACTAGAATATCGTCTATATATACGACTACGTGACGATCCAAAAAGTCGCGAAGCACTTCATTGAGAAAGAATTGAAAAGCGTCCGGGGCATTGCAAAGCCCAAAGGGCATCACCAAATACTCGTATAGTCCGTACCGCGTCTTAAAGGCCGTCTTCCACTCATCGCCCTGCCTAATGCGCACAAGGTGATAGGCCCCACGCAGATCCAACTTCGTATAGATTCGCGCTGCACGGACTTGTTCCAGTAGCACTAGGATCAAGGGTAGTGGGTATTGATTTTTAACAGTGATGGCATTTAATGCGCGGTAGTCGATGCAGCACCTTTTTTCACCATTTGCCTTAGGTATAAAGAACAAAGGAGATGCAGCAGGGGATCTGGAAGGTCTAATGAATCCTAGAGACAAATATTTATCTAGATAGTCTCTCAGTGTTTCCGTTTCAGTCAACGTAAGAGCATATATTCTCCCGTTGGGGATTTCAGAGCCTGGGAGTAGGTCGATGCGACAATCATATGTCCTGTGAGGTGGGAGCACTTCTGCCTCTTTGTCGCTGAAGACCGCCCCAAACTCTGCATAACAGGGAGGCAAGGTCACGTCTTTTTCCGCTGCTGTGGCTATCGTCTGCATAGACACTAATGTGGAAGCCGGGGTCCAAGTCTTCGACATACAGTGTTCCCTGCAATATGGAGAAAAAAACTGGATCGTTTTAGTGGTCCAACGTATCTCAGGGTCATGTTTCTGCAACCATGGGAGACCCAGGATGATTCCATACTGTGGGGCTTCTATGATGTTGAATACCTGTTTTTCATGATGATAATTATCATAAACCAGTTCGTATTCCCTCGTATGGTATCTTATGGGTCCTGCTTGTAATTCGTTACCGTCTACAGCGTAGACCGTTTCTGGTGTGTTTTTGGGCACTAGTGTTACTCCTAGTCAACGAGCTTCAGTGTAATCCATAAAACAACCCGTAGCCCCAGAGTCAACCATTACATGAACTTCTTGTTGTACGTCATCGATTACCATTATCATTTGCAAAAAAAATGATTCTTCTCTGCTCCTATCCTTGGGGTGAGCGAAGGGATGATATGTGTGCTTGAGGGTTTCCCTTCATTCGCCATCAAGCAGTGGAGTTTCCCGACTCTTTTTCGGCCACTCCGGCGAGACTTTGTCCTCCCTTAAACCTGTTGCTTTTTGGTTTCACTGGGCATTCATGCAGGAAATGGCCTTTCTTCCCGCAATAGAGACATAATCCCTGTTTGCGCCTATGTTCTCTCTCGCTAGTGGTTAACGAGGCTCGCACCGCCCCTACATCCATTGCTTCAGAAGAGGTAGCCGGTTTTTCTCCGCTACCGGCTTGTTCATATGGCATCACTGTTCTGTCCTTTTTCTTATGTTCTCCTTACCTTTCCTTCATGCGATGGTCCAAGCGTAAGGCGAGGTCTATTAAGGCAGAGCAGGTGCGGGGCTGCGGATCGATCTGTGCCAACACGCCCTTCATTTCCTCACTAAGGCCTTGATAAAACAAAGCTGTTCTCTTGGCTTCCGGCCAATCCGTTTCGGCCACGAGTCTTCTGAAGTTGTTGAGATAAGTAACAAGATCGGCATCTCCCTGTTTCAACTTCAACAGCTCTCTGTCCGCCGTGAAGGTTTCAGCCCTCCTATCGAATGTTTTTTCGAATTCTTCCCTAAAGTCGTCCCAGTTATATAGGAGGGGGTCATCCCTTCTGACTATCGGAACAGCCCACTGAGCAGCTTCCCCTCCTAAATACGATATAAGGAAAGCTACCCTCGCTTGATGTGTGGCAAACATTTTTGGTTTGCACATAAAGTGCATTTGGACCTGTGTCATAAACACCTGAACCTTTTTAATGTCCCCATGGTATCGTTCTGGTGGGGCTAGAGGTATTTGGGCCGGCATTTCCACCACCACAGAAGTGGTAGGGGAAGAGCCACTGGTAGCCCCTGTGGTTGCGGTAGTTAGTGGCAATCTATCCACCCTGGCCCGCAATTGAGCGTTCTCTGCTCTCGAGGCGGCTACCTCTCTATTGGACGCGGCCAACTCCACCTGTACTAAGGCCAAAGCAGCCAGAACATCCTCTAAGATAGTCATGGCGACACTCAACACAGCCAAGAAGAGGTAAAATCCTTGGGCCGATAATTCTGTCAGGTTCGGCTTCAGGCTTCCTCGGGGCTGTGTTGAGAGTCCAATACCCGTCCCTACCGAATCACCTCAGTGCTCAATATGCAATGACACGAACAATCGAGATAATTCAGCGGGGCGCGGGAAAGGAAGGGGACAGCAGGGAGGGAGATCTGTAATGACAAACAACAAGAGATTAGAACACCCTATCTCCCTCACTCTATATAGTGTAATCTACTTTACACTTCCCTTAACAATTAACACCCCACTGTGTATGAGTAATACCTGTAAAGGAGAATACACAAGGCTCTAATCCAAGTGGAGACAATGTTTTGGAAGAGGTAAGAGGAACTGTACCCAGCTGAAAAGACAAAACATACACCCTTCAATGTCTGCTGGTAAATGGGAACAGTAATACTGTTGTAGATCAAATGATACCCTACACATACCATGAATATTGCATCATATCGACTTGTATGGGTAAACCACAATTCCCTCTCTCAATACCCCTCCTGTCTCCTGTAGAAATGAAAATAAGAGAAGAATGAATTCTGCTTCATGCGGGACCTCCCCGAGAAGAACAAAGAAAAAGCTCCTTTGGATTTGAAATTAGTGTTGCTGTCACACTACGTTTCAGTATTTCTCAAGTGTGCCTTACATCTGAAGGAATCAAAGTTTTACTCCTTCAGGGTATATTCGTAGCGAGGCTCAGGGGTCAGTTTCAAGTGAGTCCCATCGCATTTGAATCAATATATACATTTATATACACTTTGATATAGTGCTTGGCAATGAAGGTACACAAGGTCTCTGTAGCACAAAACCCCGAAATGCCAAACACCGTTCAGGACCAAAGACAAAGGTTAGGAAACTTCGGAACACACTCAGCCGAGTGAAGTTTCCTCTCTCAGTAACCGCCGGCCGGTGTGCTGTTGGGATCGATAGAACCAACGCCTCACACCGCCACCTGCCAGTCTACTCACGGTTACGGGGGACTTGGGAAAACAAGTCGGATATACCACAAAAGTTCCTGAGCTCCAGAACACGTCCCTGCAACCACGGAATTATCGGCGTTTCACCGCCGTCGGCTTCACTCCTTTATTTCCTGGCATGCGCGCGCAACTCGCGTTGTACGCGACGTACGCGAGGCATGCCGGGAACTGTAGTTTATTTGCTCATATCGACAGCCCGAGAACAGTAGACACCGCGGAACATGACAAAGTGAAAGTACATGTTCCACTTTCTAATATACAGCACCCAGCCTTAGGCTCCGAAAAGCCTACTTTATAAATGACTTACATATTGAAAAGGGAATATAGGGCTTTGCCATTTCTTCAAATGTCAAAGTCGAGTTAGCACTTTGAAACTGCCCTTCCCATCTGCAGTGGCAGACTGGGAGCCTATTTCTACCTTTGTCACAACAAGGGTAGCACAACCAGTGCTACAGTCTCTGGAGTGACACTCTAAATTACAGGCCCTGGGTACCATATACTTGTGATTTGCAGGTAAGTTTGTTCATCTCTGTTGGGTATAAGCCAATGAAACATATACACTTTACTGTCAGGGCACAGACACTGACATCTCGTTGGGAAGCTTCAGTGTACTCTGTGTCGATTAACCAGAATCATCAGTCCAAAACTTTGGAAGTGACCATAGAAAAAGAGGCATTTCCTTCCAGTCCTGCTCTTCACTTCCGGAGCGGAATAAAGGCGATGCAGAGCAGCATGACACCAGCTACTGCCACCCTGGAGTACTGCCTTTAAGTTTCTGGATCCAGCCTGACGCTTGGGGGAATATTCACACGGTGAGGAATATGCAGCTAGAGTATCTATCAGAAAGAGTATTACCAAAGGTAAGTAACTTTCATCAAGTTCATTTTCTAGTTCATTTGGGAGTAGTATGTACTTTTGTGGTACATGTACCTTGTGTTGTACCAAAAGAGCACATATCCTATTCTTTGTATTGTTGGTTATAAGTAGACATATCATTTACAGATTACTCCAATCTCAACCACTTATTTTGTAGCAAAGCAATGAAATGCTGAATGACATGTTCCACTCTGGCAGGAGAGAGGGTTTTGTACTACAATCAAGTTATCGCAGACATGGA
Source organism: Lissotriton helveticus (assembly GCF_964261635.1). Lineage (NCBI taxonomy): Eukaryota > Metazoa > Chordata > Amphibia > Caudata > Salamandridae > Lissotriton > Lissotriton helveticus. The sequence goes on from NC_136070.1 coordinate 444,918,217, forward strand.
GAAAAAGAGCTTATTAAGATGTTGACCGACCAGTTTAATGCCAATAAACTTGGTCCAACAAATTGTAAGGTAAATTCCCTATTGCTAGTTACAACAAACAAGCAGTTTGATTGCATCTGATCTTCTATTCTCATCAAATGATCATTGTAGAAAGATGAAAGGTGATTACAAATTGTGTGATGATTTATTGTAGAAAACAGTACATAAAACATTAAGGAGAAGTTACTCCTCACATGTTCCCAGACTTTGTGTTATTGTTGTGTACTGTCTTGCTGGAAAGTCCGGATAAGCTGCATCAACTTAACTTGGATGTATTTCAGTTGTGTAATACATTTTGGTCCCTTGCTGGTATCTTGACTCACTTTGCTACAAAATCATGCAGAAAACAGAATTGCTCTACAATACTGATCAGAAATTCCTCCAAGAACACCACTGTTAGTTATCTATCTTCGCTATAGCTTGTAAACAAAAAAAACTGAATCTAGATTTGATTTCAACACCCCTGATGTCTGATGTATGAATTACTTTGATTATTGTAAATTTTAAAGAAATATGTGGTTGTGGTGTGGTTAATATGGGTGCTGAATTGGGTGATTTTTACACCTGCACCCCAGTCCTGCATGTTGTCCCACGGGTTTTGAATGAGCTATGACACAGAGGGAACCTAAAAACCGAGGTGTCAATATTGGGACTAATTTTGACCACAGGAGGGGTTGGTAGAAGATGCAGTGGGTTGGTGGAAGGAAAGGGTATCGATGGGGTCTGCCTACTGTAACTTTGAAAATGTCATTCACATTTCTCCCCAGGAGGGCAGAAAGTTGTCGTGTGGCCAGTATCTGTGACTTGCCACTGGAAAACGTGGGCAACAGAGTTGTTACCTTTTAATCAAAAGCTATATTAAAGTCAACTCACGCATCAAGTCGGTTTTAATGTAACAATATTTTGAAACCTTAAAGTATCAACTTTAGTAGTCCCATTCAAGAGTTAGATCGGCTAATGTGTCAGCGTGCAACTCTCTACTTGCCAATGGGACTACTAGCCGGTCCACAGTAAAAACGACAATTTGAGATTTATATTGTTAAGGCATTTAAAATGCATATACCCCCCTCCCCCCCAGGAAATGATTGGCTGAAAAAGAGTGGAAAAGGCTTTATTAAAAGTAGCATGTAAAGGATGCCGGTGTGGGCAAAATCCAAAGCATTCTAAAACATTTGAAGGATGCACAGTCACCATAAAAGATAAAGCTTGCAATACTGAATTCGTCATATATGTACTTGAGTGTGCTTGTTGAAAGATATATGTTGGAAGCACAAATAAAAAGCTGAAAATAAGAATTCTCCAACATATAAGAGCAATAAAGAATGGTGAAAAGCTACCCAATAGCCAACCACTTCATGCAGCACCACCAGAGATCCCTATTCGGATTCAAGTACTCTGGGATCAGGCATATTAAAGCGCATCTCCGAGGAGATGATGGAGAGAAAGAACTGAGAAGGCAGGAATCCAAATTGATCATTACTGTGGGAACTGAGATTCCTTGGGGCCATATTACAGATGCAGAGCTTTATGTACATCTGTATTTCTTGCAAGCACAAGGAGATGAAGGACGGAGCGCTGATGATGGATTAAAATCAGATCTGTGACTGGGGGTGAGTGTCTGAAAAGTTTCAGCGCTCTGTCTATCATCTCCTTTTGTTTGCATTGTTCGCCGTAAGTTGGCAGGGTATGCCCAGACTTGGGTCCCTTGCTCACTTTGTCACTAGATTCAAGCTAGCCTGGCTGATGAGGCGTGTTACTCCGAAATCGATCCCAGGATGTTTGTTTCCGGTCCAGGGAAGATTTGGCTTGGCAGTTCGGGCTGGACTGTTCCCATATGGCACAGGGTCAAGACTGATTTGCAAATAGCTGGATCTGAACTGAGGTGGGTCCCTTTCTCACTTTGCCACTGGATTCAAGCTAGCCTGGCTGATGAAGGGTGTTACCCAGAAACCGGTCCCAGGAGGCTTGTTTCCGGTTCAGGGAAGACCTGGCTTCGCAGTTCGGGCTGGACGAGCTGGAATGAAGACAAACTCCCCGATCAGTAACTGAACATAGATTTGCTTTAATCTGCTGTTTGTGTCACACAGCTTTACACACAAACATAAAAGTTTTAGGACCTGTTTTGCGATTTTTAAACTTTTACACATGTATATTGTAAAACTAGAATTCAAGTAGTGGTTCCCTAAAACCCCTATGCCTCCCTGCCAGGAAATTGTGGTTTATTCAGTTCCCATGAGGCACAGGGTCAAGCCTGATTTGCATATAGTTAGGTCAGAACTGAGGTGGCAAAGTGAGCTATAGAATGATGATGGATTCAACCCAGGTATGTGACTGGGGGTGAGTGTCTGCAAAGTTTCAGCGCTCCGTCCATCATCTCTTTTTGTTTGTATCTGTAGATCTTGAATTGGAATAGATTTCATAGATATCAAAAATAATTTGCCACCTGATTGCATTCGGTAATCTTGCCTAATGTATATGAAATAGGTGTAGTAATCCACTAGAAATGTGTACCGTTACAGCACTTGAAAAAAAGGGATACTCCATGTTTTGCTAGAAGGAAGTAATTTGGATGATTTAAACACTTGAACACCCTCACCCTAACATTAGAGAGCAGAGGCCTAGAAAAGAGATAATTGGAGTGATATTCTTGTAAATCGGAATATTTATAATTTTAGTAAATCATTTTGCACTTTCTTAAGAAATTAAAGGAAGGCATTTTGCACTTTCTCTGTGGATTGGTGCAATAAAATGTAAGAACTAGCTTTGAGTTTCCTTGAACATGTGCAATAGAAACTAAACTCTCCTTATCTCAATTCTTTTAAATCTGAATTTTTATCATCTTGGGACAGCGTGTTGCACTTTCTTTATAAATGAAAGGAAATCATTCAACACTTTCTCTGTGGATTAGTTCAATAGAACATAAGAATTAGCTTTGAGCTTCCTTGAACTCTGGCAATAGGAATCTGAAAGAAACAGGTTAGTATTAGATTCCTTACCTTAGAATATCCCCAGGCGTCAGTCTGGATCCGGAAACTTTTGCGTAGCAGTACCCCTGCGCGTCGGTAGGCGTCGTCTGCAGGCGTCCCCTGCGGCTCCGCGTCGTCGGCGTCGTGCGCCGTGATGATGTCGCTGGAGTATATAGACGCCGCCTCCGCGCGCTGACGTCAGTTCTTCTTTTTTCCGCGCCAGTTAGCGCAGATCCGAAGAGCAGTACTCCGGTCTTTTGACCTAAGTTTTTGATAACTCTAACTCTTTCAGGTGCCGGTAGGATGCCCGGTTTTAAAAGTTGTGACGGGTGCGACCGCCTGATGTCGGTCACCGACCACCATCGACTCTGCCTCCGGTGTCTGGGCGCGGACCACGACGTGGAGTCCTGCGTCGACTGCCGGGCCTTGACGAGTAAGGCTAGGCGGGAGCGGTCCCGCAAGCTACTCGAGCTCCGGGTGTCGGCCCCGCGTCGAGAGCGGTCCCGGTCCGTGCGGAGGTCGAGGGAGCGGTCGAGAGAACGGTCGCAGAGCCGCCACGAGCGCTCCGGAAGTCGTCACCATTCCTCCGGTTCCTCATGTAAGCAACACAAGAAGTCGGGGCGTCGTCATCGTACCCCCGACTCCCCCCGACGCCCGCGTGATGCGGCCGGGGGCTCGGGGGGCCCCACCCCCGCGTGGGTCGCCGACGCCGTCTGCCCCATACCCGTCGGTCCCTGGGGAAGGCGCGTCGCGCGAGGAGATTGAGGAGTTCCTCATGGCCATGAGGGCGCTGTCTTCTCCGGCGGGGACTACGGCGCCTGCGGGCCCGTCGGTCCCGTCTGGGGGCCCAAGCGGTTCGGGTGCACCTGCCCCGACGCCGCCGGTGGTTCCGGCCCCGGCGCCGCTGGGCCCTTCAGGGTCGTCGCCGGCTGGTCAACCGGCCTCTCCGGCGCCGATTCCATCGGGGCAACCCGTGGTGCCGCCTCCGCGCGGCGCCGTGACTCCGACGCCGGTTCCGGCCGGCGTCGGGGCTCCAGCGTCGGGGCTCCGGCGCCGCGCGGCGCCACCCCGATTCCCTCTCCGAATCCGGACGCGGAGTCGGACCGGCATCGTCCGGCGCCGTTGGGGCCCATTGGCTCCGAGGAGCCGGTCTATATCGTTGATTCCAACTATGGCGATGAGGACGATTATGGAGAGGGTTGGGAGGGGTCTGAGGACCCTCTGTCACGAGACTGCCAGTACGACGTGGACTGGGCAGGTGACTTGGGTGATGCCAGTGGTCTGGACGAATCGCCTTACCCTGGGTTTGTCTCGCCTCCCACTGTGGCGTCGGAGGCTGGGGCTGCCTATTCTGTGGTACTGATGAGGGCTGCCAAGGCCTTGAGCCTTGAGCTCCCCGTCGCTAAGGAGAAGCCTAACATCCTCACCGAGGTATTCAAACCGCAGTCATGCCCACAGGAGCCTCTGCTGCCGTTTAATGACACCTTGACGGATGTCCTTTGGGGCACGTGGTCCAGGCCCGCTTCCGGTTCACCTGTTGATCGGAACGTTGCCAGGCGCCACCGTCCGTGTTCGGACGACCCTGCCTTCCTGTCCACCCATCCCTCCCCTGAGAGTTTGGTGATCCAGGCCTCCACTTCCCAGTCCGCATTCCCGTCGGCCCCGCCCGATCGGGAATCTAAGCGGTACGACCAGTATGGCAAGAAGGTCTTCTCGTCTCTGAGTCTGGGGCTGCGGTCTTGCAACACCGCATGCCTCTTGGGCCGCTACACCCACTCTCTGTGGGATACGGTCGCAGAGTGCCTGCCGCAATGCCCGCACCAGGTACGGGACAAGCTCGGCCAGGCTTTGGTTGAAGGCCGAGACGCGGCGAGGTATTCCATTCGGTGTGGTCTTGACACGACCGACTCGCTGGGCAGAGCGATGTCCACGACGGTGGCGATTCGTCGCCATGCTTGGCTGAGATCCGCCAACTTCTCGCCAGATGTCCAAAATGCCTTAATGGACATGCCGTTCGATGGCAGTCGCCTGTTCGGCGACAAAGCGGACAACGCGCTTGAGCGCTTCAAGGACTCCAGGGTCACGGCCAAGTCCTTTGGTCTCTCGACCCAGCGCCAGCAAACGGGTTCGTTTCGCTCCTTTCGTGGCCACGGAAGGGGCGGTCCCACACGTGCTGCCAGCCACGCACCTCAGAACGCTCCTCAGCGCGGTGGCGGCCGTGGATTCCGCCGTGGTGGCGGTCGGGGACAGCGGCGAGGTCAGTCCACACCTCCCCCCGCAGCAGCCTCCAAATCCTCCTAGTCCGAGCTTTCAGGCCCATGTGACGCCAGTGGGTGGCAGGGTTCGCCATCACCACTCCCGCTGGCGCACTATCACGTCGGACAGGTGGGTGCTGCAGCTCGTCCGAAGGGGCTACTCCCTCCCCTTCGAGACCACTCCTCCAGCCATGCCACCGCAGAACCACCGTGTGTCGGGGGACCACTTGACACTTCTGCAGGAGGAAGTTACGGCCCTCTTGGCCAAGGGGGCCATCGAGCGCGTTCCTGGGCCAGAAGTAGGGTGTGGTTGCTACTCCCACTACTTTCTGGTACCCAAGAAGGACAAAGGGGGCCTACGTCCTATCTTGGACCTACGGAACGTCAACGGCTTCCTCCGGAAGGAGAAGTTCAAAATGTTGACTTTGGCTCAGGTCTTGGCTGCTCTAGACCCACAAGACTGGATGGTAGCGTTGGACTTGCAGGATGCGTACTTTCACATCCCCGTCCTGCCGGCCCACCGGCGTTACCTGCGGTTCACGGTAGGCCACGAGCACTTTCAGTTTATCGTGCTCCCATTCGGCCTTACCAGCGCCCCACAGGTGTTCACGAAAGTGATGGCGGTGGTCGCAGCTCATCTGCGCCGGTTAGGGGTTTCAGTCTTCCCCTACCTCGACGACTGGTTGTTGAAGGCAGGCTCGCCCCAAACAGTCGTCCACCACCTTCAGGTGATGGCAGACCTCCTGCACGAGCTGGGGTTTTCCATCAATGTGCTGAAATCACACCTGTGTCCCTCTCAAAAGCTCCTTTTCATCGGAGCGGTTCTCGACTCGGCGCAGTTTCGGGTTTATCCTCCGGAACGGCGGGTCCGGGATATTCAGGCCTTGATCCCCATCTTTCAGCCGTTATCCAGGGTTTCGGTCAGGTTGACGCTGCGGCTTCTGGGGCTGATGGCCTCCTGCATCCTTCTGGTGCATCACGCCAGGTGGCGGATGCGGGCTCTGCAGTGGGACCTGAAGTTTCAGTGGGCCCAGCATCAGGACAACCTTTCCGACCATGTCCTGATCTCGGAGGGCACTGCGAGACAGTTGCAGTGGTGGCTCCAGGACCGCGATTGGGTCAGAGGCAGATCCCTCTCCCTTCCCCAACCGGAGCACGCGGTTGTGACGGACGCGTCCCTCCAGGGCTGGGGTGGCCACTTGGGAGAGGCTGAGATCAGAGGCATCTGGTCTCCGGCGGAGTCCCGGCTCCATATCAACATGTTGGAGCTGCGGGCGATTCGCCTAGCACTGAAGGCATTCCTCCCCTTTGTCAACGGGAGTGTAGTGCAGGTGTTCACGGACAACACCACCGCCATGTGGTACTGCAACAAACAGGGCGGTGTGGGGTCGTGGACCCTTTGCCAGGAGGCCCTGCGTCTCTGGCAATGGCTGGAACGTCAGGGCGTGACTCTGACGGTTCAACACCTGGCAGGTTCTCTGAACGCCAGGGCGGACGAACTCAGCCGTCGGTGCTCGGTGGATCACGAATGGCGTCTGAACTCGGACGTGGCAAAAGGCCTCTTTCTGCAATGGGGAGAGCCTTGGTTAGATCTATTCGCCACAGAAGAGAACGCGCAATGTCATCAGTTCTGCGCGTTGGAATTTCCAAGACGGCACTCGCTCGGCGACGCCTTTCGGCGCGAGTGGAGTTGCGGTCTGTTGTACGCCTTTCCGCCTATACCACTTCTGCCCAGAGTGCTGAAGAAGATCAGGCGGGACCGGGCCCAAGTTATTCTTGTGGCTCCGGACTGGGCTCGAAGGTACTGGTATCCCGAGCTACTCAGCATGTCAGTCGGTCCCTCGATCCGCCTGCCCCTTCAGGAGGACCTTCTGTCGCAGCAGCAGGGGACGGTCCTCCACCCGAACCTGTCCAGCCTCCACCTCCATGCGTGGAGATTGAGCGGCGACAGTTGAGGCCATTTGACTTGCCTCCTGAAGTCTGTGATGTGATTCTGGCAGCCAGGCGTCCCTCCACAAAGTCGGTATACGCCTGCCGGTGGAACAGATTTGTGGCATGGTGCACAGCAAAGGCTGTGGACCCTCTCTCTGCTCCCCTTTCTGAGGTTCTCCTCTTCTTTCTTTCTCTTGCCCAGCAGGGCTCTGCTCTGGGCACTATCAAGGGCTACCTTTCTGCCCTTTCCGCCTTCTTAAGGCTACCTGATCAGCCATCTTTATTCAAGTCCCCTATTGTACTGAGATTCTTGAAAGGCATCACGCACGTGTATCCACCTGTTCCGTTCGTGATGCCTCAGTGGGACTTGAACCTGGTTCTGACATTCTTGATGTGTGCTCCCTTTGAGCCGCTTCATTCCTGTCCTCTCCGTCTTCTCACTTTAAAGACGGCCTTCCTGGTTGCCATCACCTCTGCCAGGAGAGTGAGTGAGCTCCAGGCTCTTTCTGTTAAACCTCCTTTCTTGTCCGTTCATCCTGACAAGGTGGTTCTTAGGACTAGACCTTCTTTCCTGCCCAAGGTAGTTTCTGCTTTTCACATCGGGCAGTCCATCACCTTACCCTCCTTCTTCCCGCCTCCGCATCCTTCAAAAGTTGAAGAGCGGCTCCATCGTCTGGACCCAAAACGTGCGCTTTCATTTTATATGGATCGCACACGCCAGTTCCGGGTGGATGACCAACTGTTTGTTGGCTACGTGGGTGAGAAGAAGGGAAGGGCGGTACAGAAACGAACCATCTCTCGGTGGGTCGTCCTGTGCATCAAAGCATGCTACTCTTTGGCTCGGAAGGAGCCTCCTGTTGGGCTGAGGGCCCATTCCACTCGGGCCACGGCGGCTACTACTGCCCTGGGCCGGGGAGTCCCTTTGCAGGACATTTGCCAGGCGGCTACGTGGGCCTCGCTGCACACCTTTGCGAGGCATTACTGCCTGGACAGTCAAGTCCGGAGGGACGGCTTCTTTGGCCGTTCGGTCCTCCAGGATTTTCTGGTGTAGGATTGTATTGGTTCGCAGACCCACCACCGGGGTTGGTATTGCTGGGGTATCTATTCTAAGGTAAGGAATCTAATACTAACCTGTTTCTTTCAGATGAACAAGTTACTTACCTTCGGTAACGATATATCTGTAAGAAACAGTAGTTAGTATTAGATTCCTTACCGCCCCACCCATCCTCCCCGTTCTGCGAACTGATACCTAGGGTTAAGGACATCCCTTTCAGGGCCCTAGTTTCAAATGGCACCAGTGTTCGTTCTCACATGGCTCTGCGTGTTCTGGCGCGGAAAAGCTGTGTGCAAAGAACTGACGTCAACGCGCGGAGGCGGCGTCTATATACTCCAGCGACGTCATCACGGCGCACGACGCCGACGACGCGGAGCCGCAGGGGACGCCTGCAGACGACGCCTACCGACGCGCAGGGGTACTGCTACGCAAAAGTTTCCGGATCCAGACTGACGCCTGGGGATATTCTAAGGTAAGGAATCTAATACTAACTACTGTTTCTTACAGATATATCGTTACCGAAGGTAAGTAACTTGTTCATTAATCACTCCTTATTTCAATTATCTGATAGAGACTACTAGCCGCAGATTCCTTAACGTAGAATTATCCCCAGGCGTGAGACTGGATCCGGAAAAATGTTGACACAGCATCCCTGCGCGTTGGGGGGACTGCATCATGTGACTCCGCCCTGGCGTTGTCCGCGTACGTGATGTCAGCAAGTTCACATAAGTCCCACCCCGGCGCGCCTACGTCAGTTTTTTCCTTTTCCTCGTGCAACGTGGATCCGGATCGTGCTCCTGGCCGTTTCGAGCCTTTCCCTTTCACTTGTTGCGTGTGTGTGGGAACAGTGTGCGAATGCCTTCGGGCTTTATGACGTGCTCGTCTTGTGCGCGCCAGATGTCGGTGACGGATCCTCACCCCATCCATTGATTGTGAGGGGTGCCAGCAGATGAAGCCGAAGTCTCGGCTGGAGCGCCGGATGAAACTTCTTTCAGCCCGCATGTCCAGGTCCGCGTCGTCACCATGCCCGGCCTCTGTGGAGGGTTTCAGGAATCGCCGCCTCCGTCTTCGACATCGTCCTTCTCCCAGGCTGCAAGAGCGTCGCTGACCTGTCGGTAAGTGACAGAGTTTGTCCCAGAGAGCTGGTTCCCCGCCTGTTGGGGGTGCGGGCTCTCCGCGGGTGGTGTGACCCACGTGTCGTCCCCCTATCTGCCGTTTTCCGGTGTGGGGGCGACTAGAGCCCAGATGGAGACATATACAGCGGCCTTGCTGGCCTCGCTGGCTTCTTCTTCTCCTCCTTCCCCTCCTGGGATGTCTGCGGATCACTTGCAGTGTGCGGGGCCCTCCGCGGCGTCGCCAGTGGCTCCGGTCCCGACTGGCTCTGATCTAGGTTCGGAGGATGTGGTGCCATTGGGGGGGCGGCCCTTCGGGGGTCCCTCCTTCGGACCACGGTGCCTCTGCTTAGCCGCAAACTCCCGCGGGAGTCCCTGTGGTGTCGAGGAGGTTGCCGGGGCTCGGGAGGCATCCCGGAGTTCCCCTCGAATCTGCGGACAGGCTGCGGCCGTGTCAGAGGCCGAGGTAGGTGACGCCTCTTGGGCGCTGCGGCACCACAGGGGTTGGCGGAGAGCTCTTCTCGCCCCTCCACGAAGGTGGCTGCCTCGTCAGAGGTCGAGTCAACACATTTCCGGCGGCATTCCTTCGCCGCCACGGCTCTGGCACTGCCCCGGTCTCCTGCGCCGTGCGCTGTGGCGGAGGTCGTTTCGGCATCTCCCCTAGCGCTGGATGACGATGACCTGCCTCAGATTGCGGACTCTACGGCGCCAGGCCGACATCGGGTCGTTGACTCGTCTTCGGATGCCTGCCCTTCTCAAGAGGTTCGGTTCTTGCTGGTTTCATCCTCGCTGGAGACGGGCTGCCGCCTTGTGGCTTTTTCCCCGACGTCATCTAAGCACGGCCCCTCGCCGTCCCCGCAGCCGCGGTCTTTGCCGGAGGCACCACAGGTCCCCCACTCCTCTGTCCCTCTTACTTCTTTCCAGACCTGGCCCTTCCTTCCTCCGGTTGGCTTGGGAAAAGCCGCCTTAGCTTGCAGCCGTTGCCTACTGAGGAGCTGCTTTCTCCAACGCGGTTCCCTACGGAGGCGGGTGCTGCCTTTGCTCGCATGGATAATCCTGCTGCCCATTTCACCGCGGATCATCTTCTGGAGGTCCTCCATCAGGGTTCTGGGGGTAGGGAGCTGCTGCTTCCCTTCGAGGGTTCGCCCCATTCTTCTCTTCTGGGGGCTTGGGGCCGCCCCGCCACGGGGGACCCGGTGCCCCAACACCTTCTGCACCGCCACCATCCGGCGCCGCGTGATCCTGTGTGCCTTTCCTCTATCCTTCTATCAGGGGCCCTCTTTTGCAGAATGCCTTTCCATCTCTGCCGCGGCTGTTGTCTCCCCTGTCACTGGAGGCCCGCTGGCTTGACTCCTGGGGGCCCAATATGTTCGCCTCCACCAGTGCGGCTCAGCGGGCCCTTAGCCCCTTGCATGCTCGTGACTGACCCATTCCGTCACGAGCCACGGTGGTGCTGTGCTGGTGACGGAATGCTTCCGTCGCGGCCCGTCCGCCGCCCTGCGGGGCGCTGATTTCGTGCCTGCGCTGAGCGTTCTATTAGGTGGGCGGGCCGTGACGGAACCATTCCGTCACAAGCACAGCGCCACCGCGGCTCGTGACGGAGTGGTTCCGTCACGAGCATGGCTGCACCGCGTGGCCCCCCCTCCCCCTAAGGGGTTAACACTTAGTGTTTTGGCTAGGGCCACTTCTTGCTTGTGGAACTCGGCGGAGTCCCTTATGTCTACCGCTTCTCAGGAGGGTGCCTGTATTGATCTGCAGCATCATGTATTGGATGACCGGGAGCTGGCAGCGTTTATTCTTCGCTCATTCTGGACATCTCGGAGGTGCTTGGTCGTGCCCTGGCTTCTTCGGTCTCACTTTGTCGACATGCATTACTTTGGGACAGTGTGTTCCCAGAGAATGTTCGAGAACGGCTGGTGGACCTTTCTTTCGATGGCTCTCTTTTGTTCCACGCCCCTGTGGACTCGGCCATTCGAGGTTTTTGGCGGGTCTTCGGCCTCCCCATCTACCTTCTCCCCCTCAGTGACCTGGGAGTTGATCTGGTTTTTGGGAGGTGTTTTTCCATTGGGGCGGGTCGCCCCAGTTGTGTGATCTGTGTGCTTACTGTGCATTCGAGTCCTTCTTGTTCGAACTGTGGTGTTGTTGGCTGCTGGCCGGCCCTTTTTGAATGTGTTTTTGGGCTTTTGCCATGCCGTGTTTACCCTGAGACTAGGCCTTCTGTTATTGTACTTGGCTGATTGGCAAACCGTCTGTGGGTTTTCCACAGGTCTTTTGTGTTGTCCTCTGCTGCGGAAAGTTTTTCCGAAGAGGGTTCCCATGTCTTGGGACGTTACATACCCTGTCTGGGGTAATGGTAGCTATTATATAGCTCTGTCATGTGCTGGGGAGGTGTGGTTGCCTTTCGGGCCTCTGCTCTCCGTGGTGTTACGGTATGTTGTAGGTGCAATCCTCTTGCTGATGGTTTTTGAATGGCTTGAGTTGCGCCCCGGGCTGTCTTTATCCGGGGTCACTGCGTTGGTAGCGTGGTCTGGCCTGCTGTCTGCGGCCTTGCGACATGGCTCTGCCTGGTTCCACTTCTTTGTGGTCAGTGTGTGCGGACTCCTCCCTTGGGGGCATGTCCGGGTCCTTCTTGGCCTTCCTGGTCTCTGTCTTCGGCTGGTGTCTGGCTTGCCCTGAGTGCACCGTTCCGTGGTATTGTCTGCGTCTGGCTGTGCATGTCGGTGCCGACCTACTGTTTTTATGCACCATTGTGCCTTCTTGGCACTTTGGTGGGACAGTCCTCCTTGCCTTGTCCACTTCTTCCAGTGGGCCCTGCCTGCAGTTCTGCCTCTCCTCCCTAGGGGTTCAGCTGGTTCTTGAGTTCCTTGTCCCTCTCCAGGTGCAGTCTGTCCCTGCGGGATGTTGGGCGGTTCTCCCTGGGTGACCTTGAGCTCCCCTTCTGCTTCCGCTACCTTCTTGCTGAAGGCGCCATTCTGTCTGGCCTCTTGCCTTCTGCCTGTGTTGGGGTTGGCTGCCCTCTTCACTGCGTGTGTTCCCTGTGGGGGAGGGGGGGTCCTTTGCTCTACCTCTTCTCCTTGGAGTTTCTGGGTTGCTCTTCTTCCTCAGTGCTCCTCTTCATTGCCTGGGCCTTGGGTGGAGATTCTTTTTACCTTGTATGTGTGTGGGGTGCTCTGGCCTCATTTCGCCTTGTCCTTGTTTCTCCTGCTGAGTGAGGACGGGCTACCTCTTTCTTGTTTTTACTGCATCCCCTTTGGGGTTGGTGGTCTTCTGGTTGTAGGGGTTCCCCTTACCTGGGGGGGACAGAGGTCTTCACCCTGTCCGTTGGACTCGTCCCCTATGGGACCCTCTGTTATGTCCCGGCTAGTGGGGTCCTCTCGCAGACCCTCCTTCCCCTTGGGTATGGCTAGGGTACCTATTCTGCGTTAAGGAATCTGCGGCTAGTAGTCTCTGTCAGATGTACGAGTTACTTACCTTCGGTAATGATGTATCTGGTAGAGACGATTCTAGCCACAGATTCCTTTACGGCCCGCCCTTCCTCCCCGTTCTGCGAGGACCCTTTGGCTTGGTCTTCTGTATTCGCCTCCCTGTGGGTGGCTCGGTCTTCAGTGAGTGCATTCTGTCGCTCTTTCTGACAGGATGTTCGTCCTGTTTATTTGTTCCTTTCCTCCCTTTTTGGCGCATTGGAGGATAGGTTCGTAGGTACCTCTGTGCCCTTGTGCTCTAGTTTCCCCAGGTTGGGCCCTGCCTTCTTCCCCCCCCACCACCTTCCCCCTTTCATTTCTAGGGGTTCTGGCCCCTCTGCTATCCTCTAGGTTGGGGTCTTTTGGCCGGGCCTCTGCCCCTGTTCCTTATGGGGGTTGTCACATTCTGTGATGGGGCCGTCTTGGAGTCTTGTCGTGCCTTGTTTGTCCCATACTGGTTCCCCTTCATTGTTATTGGTTGGGGTTGTAGTCCTGCTACATGTTGTCATGATGTTTTTTCATATGTTCTTTGTCTCCAGGGGGGGCTATCTCTGTACTGGCTGGGTTGCTGTTAAGGGCTGTGCTCTGTTATGTATTCTTTCCCTGCCTTTCGGAACTGCAGTGTCTTGCACTGCTCCTCATGGTGTTGTTCCTCACCATTCCTTTTTCCAATTTTACTGCTCTTTCGCACACTGTTCTTATATTCTCACAGTTTTGTCTGATGGCTCCGCGTTGTGGCGCAAAAAAGTTCTCCAAAGAAAACTGACGTAGGCGCGCGAGGGTAGGACTTATGTGACCTCGCTGACGTCACTTACGCGGACAACGCCAAATCAGAGTCACGTGATGCCGTCCCCCCGGCGCGCAGGCTGCTGTGGCAAAAAAATTCTGGATGCAGTCTCACGTCTGGGGATAATTTTACGTTTAAGGAATCTGCGTCTAGAATCGTCTCTACCAGATACATTGTTACCGAAGGTAAGGAACTCGTACCTTAACCCCTTCGACGCTCATGACGAGCCCAGCTCGTCATGGAGTTTCCATTGACTTCAATGGAAATTACATGGGAAGCCATAAAACACCTTAGCATCCAAGTGGTTAAAGTCAGCACAGTGCGCTTTATCTCTGGATCATTGCATTAAAGTCAAGTGTCAATTTCTGTGTCTGCTTTTTTCTTTTTTTAATTATGCAATGGAAGTAAATCTTTTACAAAATATTTCCCTTATTCTTCAAAAAAAGCACAGAGCGCATTATCTAAGGATCAGTGCAATAATGTATAAGTATCAGTTCCCATCCTCCCCTTTCCGAGCATAATATATCGTAAAAGGGGGAGAACGGGTTAAAAATGGAGTTCTCCTGAGGCTAATAAACTATACGATGTGTGTGTGTGTGTGTGTGTGTACACAAGAAAGTGAGATTATTTCTCCTTTTGCACTGAGATCTCCCCGCATTTTCGTGAGAAATGATTAACCATTGCTGAACTGCCAATACCACTATAGGTATAGACACAGCACAATGAACTTTGTCAGACGTATTAAAACAGAAGACCCTTTTCATTTCGGATAGTTGGAACACAATTCTCGCGTAATTGCGGCTCAATCTACAGTCCGAATTAGACATACTGACCTCACAACAAGCAGAGCCGGAATTTGGTCAAGTCTAGGGAAGGGAAACTGCCTTCGACTCAGTGGGTTGACCGCAGGGACTCCTGTGACAGAACATTTATACGGGACACGGTATTGATTGGGGGATGTAAAAAGTACATGTTTTTATGGTTATACACAATTTATGCTAAGGGGGTGCTGTCTTGAGCCTTGTTGCATCCTGAGAATGTTTAGGTGGTTAATACAGTGTGTATATATATATTGATCTTAAAACTGCATATGGGGAAATGCAAAGATTCCTAGGTAATATGTGAGAAGACCAGAATACAATGCGAACATGATGAGAATATGAAGGATAATAAGTTCTTTGTATTTTACTACTTGTTGAAATATGACTTACTGAAAATCCTGTTTTTTGTTGCCTCATATACATGTACCTGGTAGCGTTTACTATTGAATTGTATATCTCTGTTAAAAATGACTATAAACAGATCAAACAAAACAAAAATAGTAGACCCTTTTTGATTCAATCGAGTCGAATTTGAACAATGTCACAAATCGCACTTTAAAAGTATGGCATTCCTTGTTTACAGCACAATGCACATTAGTACTGAAATTGTAATTACAGAAATTGTTATAGGTTTTTGAGATTTTTATTGTGAACTATTAAAACATTGCATCACTTTAAAATTAGAAATGCAGAGTGATACAAGGTAAATTGATGATAAAGTTCCGGATTGTTGTATTAATCAATAGATGATCAATTGAATATAATTATAAAAATGAATGCTCAGCCAACTCTGCCTTAGAAATTAAGAAGCATTTTCAAATTACGATTTCATGCATCCTGGAAAATGTAAATTTACTGAGGATAAAATTGAACAGTGAAATTTAATGATTGCAATATCATCTTGTTGATTCAGGGAATAACAATATACTTGTATGCATTGTGGATATCGATTTGGAAAATGGATACCAAAAACACCGTAATGGAAATATGGTTAGTGTTCTGGTCATTGAGGGGCTTGTACACACAACGGCGATGATGTTAGTAAATGGACTCTAAAAAAAACTCCATTGTGATTATAACGTTAACATTCTAGTTGCTGAGGTGCTGTGAAAAGCAAGAATGGACATGAACTCTACAAGTGTATATATAAAAAAATGAGCCACCATTAATGTAAGATAGGCCCAGTGTAAAGCGTTCTGCCGAAATGCGTTAGCCATGACTTTTGTCTTTATTTGCACCCTTGTATTTATTCTCACTTATATGGAATAAACATTCCCTTTCTTCTGCACAACGTGCCAGGTCTCCTGTTTTGCTGTCTGTGCCGACGTAGCCATTGGAAAGAGGTGTGTGTGTGTGTGTGTGTGTGTGTGTGCGTGTCTGTCTGTCTGTCTGTCTATCTGTCTGTCACGAGATCCAAGAACTCCCCAACCTCCAGACGGCGATGGAGAGAAACACGAACTCCAGTTAGCGTGATTTAGTAATTTTTATTTTTCTGCTTCTGTGCTCCCACAACCTGCCATTACGCGTTTCGGCCAGCCACGCTGGCCTTGATCACATGTAGTTCAAACTACGCGAGATTGACATTTAAATGCATACCCCAGTCTGTGTCACATCGTTAAATGATAGACAGAAGAAACATTGTATATATATGTATCCACATCTTTTTTTAAATGCTCAAGTTTTCTCTGTTGTACCTAGCATACATTTTGCTATAATTATAAAACAAAATCAAAATTGGTACAAGTTATAAACAGTACAAAATACTGCGAATCTGCCAGAGTCATTTTTCCTTCTGGGCAGAAGTGCCAATATGCTGAAAGGACATTTTCATCAAGTGCAAAATTAAGCGAGACTGTGCAACATTCCCAAATACAGTGCAAAATGCAATAATGGAAAGGATCATAATACTCCTTTCTTATATATTACAGTACAAAATACATTTAGGATAGTGCAAATTACGAAGTACAAAAATTGCAGATGTGCAAAATATGCAATGCTCAATTTGAATTCGGAAAATACGCCCACAGCAGATTCATGATATTAAGCCAAGGAAAGGATGAAGTACATATGCCATACATATTTCAACATAACCATGATAAAAATAGTGAATTAAAGTGCAAAATAAGTCATAAAAAATGTATAATTACAGGGAGGTCAGGTAAGATTTTGAATTTAAGTCTGTCATTCAAATATGTTCTTTCCTATCCGGAGATATAATCAACAAACTTCAGGTAATTCATGGAGTTTACATCTCATCTACAATAGATAAAGAGTATGACAACAGTTTTTTTGTTTGTTTATCACATGATTAAATAACGAAACGGCTAGTTTGTATCTTTAAATTTCAACAACTAAGGGCACTAATGCTGAAATAAAACCTATCTGATGAAAGACTGCCATAAAATGATCTCTTAATACAAAAAGAAACCCTTTGAAACAATCTTCTACAACTAATTAAAAAAGCAGTAGTGCTCCTTATCTCCCTATGTACAACTATAGGAAATAAGTTCTAAAAGAGGTCTATAACTACAGGTAAAACGTTAAGCCATACTATATATATATATATATATATATATATATATATATATATATATATTACCTCTCAAATGCCCTGAGCTTTACAGGCTCAGGACATTTGAGAGGAAATATTAAATATACGGCAGCCTTGGCCGTGGCAGAGGAGCACCATTTCCAACAATTGAAAGGGAAGGCTGGGAAAGGAAGTTTTTCTCTCCGTGTAAGCATGTAGCCCCATGGCAAAACGAAGCCTGCAGTTTGGCAACCAAACCTACTCAAGGACTAAAACAAGCTTCAAATTATTTCACAGAGACAATGAACTTTTCGACTCACCTTAGAGACTACGTGAACCAGCATGCTATTGTGCAACTCTTGTGTGTAACGCCCAAAGTGGGTGGTGTTCTCAATAAAGCAACTAAAGAGACAACACTGGTGAGTCAGTCATTTTCCCTGTGTAGCAGCCCATGAAGAAGAGGCGCTGGCCTCGAAACGCGTCGGGAACAGAAAAGGGAATCCTTAAGGGAACAGAAAAGGGAATCCTTAAAATGAAATGGATGCAAAAAACTGCAAGCAGCCTCGCTCTTAGACCGGATGGTAGGAGCTGCATCGTGTGACCTCTGTAAAGCTCAATGAAAACAAATCAATGAAAGCAAAGTAGGACTGTGCTGTGTTTACATGGCCTTGCTATATGCACTAAAAAACGGGAACGGGTTTGTAGATCAGATGGCATTTTTTCCATATCAGTCCCGTTCTTTGCAATTTGCTATTTAACACTGTGAGGTATATTTAGTTCTTATCACAAGCCCATTCAGGGCATTAATAATTACATCGTGTATGTGACTGTGCATTCTCGATTCACGGGGTACATGGATTTGGTCTTAGGCATCATTGATTGATTTATTTGTGTATTTTATATACTTATGTTTACAAGTGCACTAATTTTGTTGAAATGTAATTCAACTGCCTGCAGATATCATGTATTGAACACCGTTCCATAATGGCGGCCATGTAAACACAGCACAGTCCTACTTTGCTTTCATTGATTTGTTTTCATTGAGTCACATGTTGCCTTTTTAAATCGACGCACGCCTCGGCTCTCTGCACAACTTGACAAAGCCCCAAGGCGAAACGCGTCGTTGCTGTTGGTTCTTTCATTAAATCTTTGTGGAACCTCCCCTGTGTGTGCTACTTTCCTTGAGGATTGATTTTTCCTGGAATTTTGGAGCGTATTTAAGACACGGGCACACCCCCGTTTTGTGTGCACCCACTCGTGAGTGCAACTAGTTGGTGTTTTGAAGCTTTTCATATATATATATATATATATATATATATATATATATATATATATATATATTTTTTTTTTTTTGTGTGTGTGTGTGTTGCAGCCTAGCTTTTGAGGGACACCTTAACTTTATGTGCTGTTGGTACCCCCTGGTGCCATATACAAGAAAGTTATAACTAAGGTAACTTATGCATTTAGGCTACATACAGTTTTGAGGGTCAGAGCGCTGGCACTGGGTTTTGGGTTAGCAGGTCTCAGTACCCTTTCCGAGTCGGAAACCCTGCAGCATTGTTTTTAAATCTGTGAAGGTGATCATGCAAAAAGATGCATTTCTTTACAATTTACATTAGCCAAGAGATATGGCATAATCATTTTGGGGTGAGTGCCTGAAAAGATTCAGCGCTTGGTCCATCATCTCCTTGTGTTTGCTTTGTTCACCCTAAGTTGGCAGGGTATGCCAGCCGTGGGTCACTTGCTTACTTTGCCACTGGATTCAAGCTAGCCAGGCTGATGAGGGGTATTACCCCAAAACCGGTCCCAGGATGCATGTTTCCGGTCAAGGGTAGACCTGGCTTGGCAGTTCAGGCTGGACCATTAGGAACAGGGGTCAAGACTGTTTGGCAAATGGCTGGGTCTGAACTGAGTTGGCGAAGTGAGCTAAAGAACGATTATGGATTCAACCCAAATCTGTGACTCGAGGTGAGTGTTTGAAAAGTTTCAGCGCTCCGTCCATCATCATCTTCTGTTTGCGTTTGTACCCTACAAATGAGTCTGAGGAGACTGCTGGACCCAAGACAAGTTTGTGAGTTTATTACCCAGTGAGGTCGCACAACACCAACATATAATAAGCTGCATTTCCTCACTTTGGTTCCTAATGGTGGGATCCTTAAAATGTCGAAAGGTCAAATACAGACTGACTGTAAGGGATTTTGAACTAGAGCTGCAAGATGTTAGACAGTAGAAGAATCATCATCTTGAATAAAGATCATGTACCTTAATATAATTTTTCCCTCGCATTTCTTGTGCTTGTGAAGTTTGTTATTATATATGCCTTGTCTGAAGTAATGTTCACTCACATTTTAGGCAGAGATGCAGACTTTAATTGACCTTTATTTGTATTTATTATAGATCTAATATCCTCTTCAAGTATGTCCTACAGGAATAGCATGTGTTTATTTTTTGAGGTGCCAGTTTGATTTTATTACATCTTTGTTGCAAGTAGTAGAGAGATGGAGGTGGATGGTACACAGGAGTAGCACAGGGACTAAAGAGGGTCCCTAAGGGTTTCAGCATGAATTTTGTCTTTCTAACGGAACCCTCACCAAACTTGTGCAAACTGCCACTGCAGCCTGCTTGTCTTGGTGCAGAGAACAGTCAAGAGTTCACTTTGCAACATCCCAGTGTAAATGTTTTTATCATCATTGTGCACTCAATGGATTCTATTTGTACGTAATATACTGTTTAAGTATTTTCATTCACCTTTTTTCGGGTCTCCCTGGTGCGTATGCCATCAGTCATATGTTTAAAAAAATTGGATGTTAAACCAAGAATGACTTGTTTCCTGGATCTAAAGAGCACAGCATATTATAATGTATCATTCCTACTAAACAAAATCTATCAGGCTTATTTATGCATTCATCAGAGTATTTCTTTGCTTTTATTTGAATTTTCATTGAATCTTTGCTAATACTCTCATAGATCTCCCAAGCAATAGTTTCATTCACGTATCATTATGACAATAAAAGCAAAATTATGAAAAAAACTTCTCTTACATAATGCTCATTACATATAGCATACCGCCCAATGCATGTCGGGATACGCTTCTAACCTGTCAGGCAGCTCAGAAGGGGCAGGTGCCACTATCCTGGGACTCTGCTAACTTTGATATTTTCAAAAAAATGGACAAATCGCCAACAATGCAGGCATCACATAGACTTCTCTCTCTCCTGAACTGCGACAATAACATTTATGCTAAGGTCTTGGGGCGCATCTTGCCAGGGTAATTACTCCCCTGGTTTCGATCCTTCAGCATGGTTTTATCCCGGGAAGAGGCACAGTCAAACATATTAGTAGAGTGGTGACCTTATTTGATCTTGCAAGGGCTCAGCAGGCCCCAATGGGGCTGATACTCCTCGATGCCGAAAAGGCTTTCAGCCATGTCTCCTGGGAGTTTTTATGCATGGTGCTTAGTCACTTGGGCTTCGGGATGGGCTTCATTAATTCGGTGAAAGTGATGTATATGTAGTCTAGAGCCTGAATCTGTATGATGGGCTTAGAATCGGGGCAGTCATCATCTCTAAAGGGACAAGACAGGGATGCCTGTGCTCTCCTCTATTGTTTGCTTTGTATATTAACCCTTTTTGGTTAAATTGGAGCATAGCACGACCATCCAATCTGTACAAATTCAGCGGGAAGAATATAAGGTGTTTGTCTATGCGGATGATGTGGCCATTTTCACAACAGCACCAGCTATAGCAATGCTTGAAATAGAGTGATTGGTTGTTCTTTGTGGCCAATTGTCTTGGTGTAAATTAAACACCGCTAAAATGCAGATTATCTGCACAAACCAGGCCTGCTTTGACGACTCAAGAGTTACTTAGGAGGCAGTCTATTTGTGTGTTAAAATCATAGCTTGTTTGGATGAATTATTAGCTGATAACTGGGGCCCTATGCTGGGAAGAATTAAAAAAAGAGCAGGATAGCATCGAGTGTTTACATCTCTCGTTGGTTGGCAGGTGTAACATTTTAAAAATGAACATACTACCTAAAGTGCTGTACTATTTTAGGTCAGTACCTTTTGAACTCAGCAGAACCCAGCTACAAAAGCTGCAAGCAATATGTGGTAGGTTAATCTGGGGTCAGAAATAATCCCATAGAGCTATGAAGTATATGACATTACCCAGAAATCGAGCAGGCTGGACGGTCCCTGATTTTACATACTATTACTATGCATGCCTTCTGCAGAATATGAGGATTTTATTAACTGGAGAAGCGAGCAGCAATGTGGCAGACGCTCCTTCTATTTACCAAATGATGCTTGGCTCAAAAGCAGAAAGATGTCTATTCAGGATGGTTGAACCAAGCTATTATAAAAAAGACTAGTTTTAAGGTTCTCTGGGCAGCTTTCAAAGTCATGAAGTAGGTTTGCAGAAAAAAGAAAATTGGTAGAGTAGGCAAATTACACTCCTATCTTAGCAACGCAGTTATTAACCCCTATTTTCTGGGACACGCTATGGCTAGGTGGAAACTTTATGGTATTTCAACCATTGGGTTTTTTTTCGAGAAAGATTATATGTATGCATTCTCTGCATTTGCTGAGAAATTCTGTCTGCCTAGCACCTATTTATTTAAGTTTCTACTGATTCTGGACTTCCAGAAAATGTTGCAACAGGTGGCAATGGGAAAAAAGGCTCTCATTGAAGCAATTCCTCGCAGAGATAAGATCCGCAGCCTCTGTATGTGTCTCTTGGAAATGTAGGAGGATGATTTAGATGTCCAAAGTAGGAAATGGAATATTATTTTGGGTCGGGGCGAGAATCTATTGAGATTGCTGAAAAAATCTTGATCTCTTTAAGCCTTAGGGCCCATCACTTTCAAACTATCTTTTTTTTTTATAATCAACTTTATTAGGTATATAAACCACTATCAGAAAATTCATTGGTTGCAGCTCACAAATGAGCACATACAGCAAATCTGAATCAGTAAGAGAAGTAGGCAGCGTCAGTCCATTCCAGTCCAACATTTCATCTGGGAGCACAGTAATGGCAGATCTTAAGACATGCAGGTCAACCAGACTTACGGCGGGACCATGTTAAACCATTTCCCCCATATTTTGTGGAACAATTCTGGAGCACCTCGGGATTTGAACAGGTCCTCCTCTTGGGTGCCGCACCAATCCACCCCTCTTCTCCACCCCTTCACAGTAGGCGCTGCGGCCCGTGACCAATGTACCACTGTGTCTCTTTTAGCCACAGCCACCGCCGTTCCCAAAAGGCGCTTGTTCATTCTGGAACCGTCCAAACCATCAAAGATCACCAACAGCAGCCGCAGTGGGTCATGAGGTACCTCCCATCCCAGGGCCTGTGTGAGCTCCCACTCCACCCCCCTCCAGAACCCCCCCAGCACCGGACAGAGCCACACCATGTGGAAAAAATCAGCGGAGGATGAACCGCATTTCGGGCAGTCAGGGGAGGGCCGCAAGTGGGCACGGTAGAGTCGCTCGGGGGTGAGGTAGACCGCATGTAAAGAGTATATCTGCACCAGGCGGAGCCTGGAGGACGTAGTCAGGGTTCTGGGAGCCATAGGGGCATCCCTCCAGTCCGCCTCCTCTAGGGGGCCCACCCAGCCCTCCCACCAAGCGCGCAGCCCTCCCTCGTCTATTATTGACGAGGGAGCGATAAATGCGGGACACCCCTCCCTTGCCCAGGTTCCCCATCATCACCTGGGCCTCTAGTGGGCTGAACTCGGGGCGAGAAACTGGTGAAGGGAGATGTGTGTGGATTGCGTGGCGCAGCTGCTGATCTGCAAAGGCACGGATATGGTCCCCCACCCAGACGTTGCCAAGGACCGAGATGCCAATTAGATCCAGCGACGGAATCCGATTAGGGACGCAGGCTCCCGGAGCCAGGTGCCGTGCCAGAGCGGCGTCTGACGAGTGAGTTTATGGTCCCACCCCACATGGCGTAGGGCGGCGCGCCAGGCCAGGAGGACCGTTCTAGTGATAGACGGTATGGTCTGTGGCACCGGGCTGCCGTATAGGAACACCTGGATCTGTGGGAAGTCCATAGCCTCAAGCTCCACGCTGTACGCTGGGTCGAACCAGCCGCCCGCGTACCAGTCGTGGATGACTATTAGTTTAGTGGCGAGGTAGCAGAGGTAAAGATGGGTTACCCCCAGGCCACCGTCGAAGGGGGGGTGCGGCAATGCGCAAGGTCCCATCGAGCTCTCGGAACCAGGTGCGGGGGGGAGGGTAATGGATATATTTTGCAGGATATATACGAAACGGGGGAGAACCATCATTTTGAATAGGGCGCTTCGTCCTAGGGGGTTGAGGGGAAGGGGTTGCCATTTTTTAAGGTCCGCCTTCATCCGGGTCACCAGGTGGGTGATGTTCAGCACCCACTCAAGTTCTGGCAGGAGGGCCACCCATATTCCCAAATATTTAACCGAGTGGTGTCTGAGGGGGATAGATGACTGCCTGCCAAAACATTCCTGGGAGGCGTGCAGTGGGACCAGTGTGGATTTGGCCGCATTGAGCCGGAGCCCGGAGACTCTTTCAAAGTCTGCGAGGATCTGAAAACACCTAGGGCCCGAAGTCGCTGGATCCGCCAAGTATAGGAGCACGTCGTCGGCGTAGAGGGCTATTTTGTCAACATGGCTCCCGTTCCAGGCCCATCCCTGGACGATGGGGTCTTGCCGAATGAGCGCCGCCAGAGGCTCCATCGCTAGCGCAAACAGGAGCCGGGAAAGGGGGCACCCCTGGCGCGTTCCTCGGCGAATCGGAAAGGTCTCGGAGAGCGTCCCGTTGACCAGCACCCGGGCCCTAGGGTTGGCGTAGAGGACCCTGATAAGGCGGCGAAACAACGGGCCGAAGCCCGAAACACATCTTGCAAGTAGTCCCAACCCACCGTGTCGAAGGCCTTCTCAAAGTCGAGAAAAAGGAGGGCCAGATACGGGGACAGGCGAGCACGGTGGGCCAAGGCCAAGTGGAGGCGGCGGATGCAGTGCCGGGTGCCCCTGGCCGGCATGAAGCCACACTGGTCGGGCTGGACCAGATCCTGCAGGAGGGGCTTAAGCCTTTAGGCCAATATCGTAGCGAAGAGCTTGACCTCGGTGTTGATAAGGGAGATCGGGCGGTAATCCGCGCAGCTCATGGAGGGCGGCTGGGTCTTAGGGATGACCACTATCGTGGCCAGGTCCGATTCTGGGGGGAAGGAGCCATTCTTCGCCACTTGTCGGAAGAGGGTCAATAGTTGGGGAGCCAGGATATCTCGGAAGGCAGCGTAATACTCTTGCGGGTACCCGTCTGGGCCGGGTGTCCTGCCTGAGTGAAGGAGGGGGATGGCCTCCAGAACCTCGTCTAAGGTAAAGGGTCGCTCTAGGACTTCTGCGGATTCAAGAGCAAGGAAGGGGAGCCGGGCACGAGCCCCATCTAAAAGGGCGGTCAGGGGCACATCTGGCGTAGAGGCACGCATAGAAGTCTGCAAAGGTTCTGGCTATGGCCGCAGAGGTCACCTGGAGGGTGCCATTCTGGGCATGAACCTCGGGAATAATACGGTGGATTTTGGGATAGGTGACCAGGTTATGGAGGAGTTTGCCATTTTTGTCCCACCAGCCGTATACCCGCGTCACCGACGAGCGCCACAGCATTTGGGCCGAGTCCAAGGAGACCTGGCAGATTTCTTCCCGAATTGGCGCCAGCTGCCGGGTGGGGTCTGTATGCCCAGCGGAGGTCTGTTCTGCTCTTGTCCCAGCGCATCCACTAGTTTACTGTCCTGTAGGAACCAGGCGTTAAGCCGCCAGACCGTCCGCGGACCCATCAGGGCAGAACCAAGCCGGAGGGAAACGGGGGAGTGGTCGGACAATCCTCTGGGCAAAATACCTGCTCCCGAGACCAGGTGGCAGTCAGTGGCCGGAAGCAGGAGAAGGTCGATGCGGGAGTGGGTATGGTGGGAGGCTGACGTATGGGTATACTGTGCTGTGGGGGGGGGGATTCCAGACTCGCCATATGTCACAAGGCCCCAGGGCCGAGGCCCAGCTCGACAGGGCAGCAGCCGAGGAAACTCGGGTCGCGGATGGAGTCCCGGTCGTGTCGCGATTGGGCTTCATGACGGCATTAAAGTCACCTCCGACCACCGTGAGGCCATGCGGAAGGGAGGAAATGACTTGTGTAAGGCACCGAAGTGTCGGTGGCAGGAGGGTGGGCGGTATGTAGATATTCAGGACGTTTAGAGGGCACCCTTCCACCATGCCCGAGATCGCCACATATCGCCCCTGTGGGTCAGTGTAGGCCTTGGTCAGGGTGAAGGGAAGACCTTTCCTGAGCAGGATCGCCACCCCTCAGGACCCGCGCAGAAACCCGTAGTGCCAGACCGTCGCAAAGCCATATCGGGCCAGGAAGTCACATTGCGTGCAAGAGGTGGGTCTCTTGGAGAAGGAGGACGTCCGCCGCATGGCGGTGGGCCGCCCGGAGAACAGCCGTGCGTTTGATGCAGTCCAGGAGACCATTAACGTTCCAGGAGAGGACGTGGAGGGGCCTAATCAGCGTGTACGCCATGGGGGGGGGAGATGAAGGGGAGCATGGGAACTCCGGAAGGCACATTCAGAAAGGGGGGGGGCAGCAGCGCCGCGCTGAGGCAGGGGGAGACTGTCCAGGGTAGTCCGCAGAGCAGGAGCGCTGAGGGTCCTAGGTGGGAGCAGGGGGGGGGCGACTGCCCGCAGCCGCCCCCCGTGGCGGCCCATAGGAGACCGAGAATAACAAAATAAGGGGCAGTTGGAGGTGCCTGTCAGGAATGAACCCACCCACCACATTACGTCGACAAGAAGAGCAACCAGCCACCCGCAGGTAGCACCAACAATGGCCGAGGAGCGCCGAAACAGAGCTGAACCAAAAAGCAGCCCGTAGGCGGCCAAAAACAACAAACCAATGGGAGCCAACATACTCCCCCCCCCCCCCGTACACCCCAACTCCCCCCCACCCTACACTTCGAAACAAGAAGCATCTGTCGCCCGAAGTCTGAACACCCAAGAACACCACGCTAGGGGAAGACAGTAAACTAAAAACGGTTAGTAGGGAGCAGTAACACCAGTCAAGTGTTGCTAAGGAGGACCCCCCTCCATATGAACGGATAAATGCCTGCAGCTTTAACAGTAGAACTTCTAGGGAAGATGTGAATCAGGGTAGAAGAAGCAGTCTCACAAATGGCAGATAGGATGTGGCATCACGGAAAATAAGAGGGCCGGGCATGAGCACAGAGGAGGGGAACGCAGGCAGTTAGAGCCTCTGTTCCCACGGGGACCCTCCCCCGGCAGCCAGTTCCTCAGGCAGCGAGCAAGGCGCCGACAGATGGTATGAACAGACCCGGCAGGTCAGACTCAGACAGCGAAGGCCAGTCTTTAGTTGGCGCTGGTTCAGACCTCCACATCCTTCAGGGTTCCACGGATCACAGGGCTGCCGGACAAGTCAGAGTCCGATCGTGCTCTTCGGAGGCTCGCCCGTGAGTCAGAGGCCCCATCAATGACGACCAAGGAGGGTGACGCAGCTGTGGGGGGGGCGTCCTGACTCGCGAGCCGGGACGGATGCCGCCGGGACCCCTCCTCCGGGGAGCGAGAGGCTCCCTCCTGTCGGCGGCCGCGCCTGCGGGATCCGTTTCGGCGCCGCCGCGGCTTGGACACTCAGTGGCTCAGGTGGGCCGTGGGCCTCCGGGCAGGGGACGGGGCCTGCCCAGGCAGGAGGGGGCGCTCCTCCGTAAGCCAGGTCCACGCCGCCTGTGGGCTGTTGAAGAAGAAGGTCTTGTCTTGGAATAGGATCTTAAGGTGAGCCGGGAAGAGGAGACCGTACCGCAACCCCAGCGCCCTGAGCTTCTGTTTGACCTTGTCGTAAGGTCTCCGTTGGGATTTGACCTCTCTGGAGTAGTCCGGGAATATCATTACTTTAGAGTTCTGGAAATGCAGGGGGCCCAGGTCCCTGTTGGCCCCCAGGATGGCGTCCCTATCCCGGAAATTGAAGATGTGGAGAATGAAGGGGTGAGCCGGAGCACCAGGAGGTGGTTTGGCGCCAGAGAGCGATGGGCCCGCTCTATCGCAAACCAGGGGGAGAGCTTCTCTGCAGGCATCCAGGAGGCGATCCAGGCTTCGAGGAAGACAGCGGTGGACCCCTTCTCCACTCCCTCCGGAAATCCCAAGAGGCGTAAGTTGTTTCTGCGAGCCCGGTTTTCAGCGTCCTGCGCCCTGTGATGGAGCTCCGACGTCAGCGTCTGAAGACGGGCGACCTGCGTTTTTAGGGTGGTCAGGTCGTCCTCCGCCGTGGAGATACGGGATTCCGCTGCCGTGATGTGCGCCGTGACGTTAAGGAGGTCCTGTCGGATGAGAGCCACATCCACCTTCACCTCTCCTATCTTACCCTCCACGGAGGCCTGGGAGGAGTGATCACCTGGAGGATTGTAGACAGGTCTCCCCCCTCAGCCCCCCGCGGAGGTGGGGGCCCGGCGCCGGGGTCGTGGTCCGGTTTAGTGAACTGGTCCATGCGCATCTGGGTCGGGGGAACCGGAGTTTGCGTGGTCTTACCCCTGCCCATGGTCGCAGCGAGCCGGTTGGTGGCACGTGGGGAATGATGCAGTCCCTAGGGCCCACTCTAGAGGGTCAGACCTCGCAGCGTCGCAGGGGGGGTCAAGCCTTCAGGGTCTATCAGTGGCGCGACAGCCCTCCCGTAGGCCACCGTCCTCCGGGGCTCCCCTCACAGCGCAGGTTGCAAGGTCCAAAGATCAAGTAGACAGGAGGGCGAGGCTCCACGCGGCGCCAGTCAGAACAGGTGGAGGGCCGTCCAGGGATCTCACAGGGCAGGGCGCTGGTTGACACCAGAGTTGGCAGATCCCCAATGAGTCTGAGCAGGGCCTCAGTGAGGCGGGCGACCTCACCCGCTACAGTCCCCCAGTTCAACTAGGCCCCAGGTGCTGGGCAAGAGGTCTGGTACAAGGCAGCAGTGGGAGGTCGTGACAAGTGGCCCCCAAGGTAGTCGTCCGGGCGTTCAAGGACACCTGCCGGCCCAACACCCCCGCAGAAGAAAAGCGGAACCGGGAAAGGCACCAGGGGGCCAGTCAGCAGCCAGGCGGGGGCGGTCTCTGGAAGCAATGCAAGTCGGGGCTCCCAGGCCTCCCAGCCCACTCGAGCAGCTTGCGGACGAAGCCGAGGGGAGGCCCCGCGCCCCCAATCAGGCCACCTCGCAACTCATAAGGGGGCCGCCATGTTGGAAGCCTCGCGGCCGGGGAGGAGCAGGCCGGCCAGGGCGCCGCCGGGCCTCAGGGAGGCGATGCAGGGCTGCCAGGTGAGTCCGATACAGCAGGGGCTGCGAGTCGATGGCAGCTGCACAAGGCTGATGCTGGGCGGATGACGGAAGGGGGGTCCAGAGCACTCTTAATGTGCGACCGCCATCTTGACGCCTCAGGCCACCTCAAACTATCTTTAACCTCTATCATACGCCTGCCAAAATGTTGAAGGGGGGGTGCAAACAATGGCAAATGCTTTCGCTGTCGGGCAGAATCAGCCAATATCCTCCATATGTTTTTTACATGTGCACAATTTAACCAACTTCTTTTAGGGATAGAGACCTTAACTAGCTTGACTGGTATAGAAATTATGATTACGTCTATTGCCATGTTACTGGGTCTCTCAAGGGGGCGGTGTCCGTTCCGGCTATATCGCAAGTTAGCTGTTTTATATTCATGGCAACTGTTGTGGCCCGGCTGTGTATAGCCTCCTTGTGGCCCCATAAAGAACCCCCTTCCTTCGAGATGAGAAGAGCTAGATTTTATCCTATTTTTAATCTTGAGCGCAGTTTATATTCCTTAAAGGACCTCATAACTGGAATTTAGGTTTATGGGTTTGGGGAGCTAAACTTGATCATATGAATGCTGAATGAAATTGCTCTTAAGATCTTATTAGCTTTATCCCCCATGGTTGGCACTGATTGTTTTCATGTATGTTTTGATGTCAATCTAGAATATGTGAATACCTCCTAATATATGATCTGTCTTGATTATGATGTCAAACCTCTTGCTCCAATCAAATGGATTTTTTTTTGTGCTTAACTATGTTATTTCACGGCAATACAATAATTCTTTGGGGATGGGTGGCCGTGGGACCCCCCTCATGCCCCTGAGCCTGCAGAGGTCCCTGGGACACTATCCCCCGGGGTCAACACAATTTACTGTATCCCGGACAGAGTGATTTCCCTGCCTGCATTGGCACGAGCAGGGAACCATGTCTGCTTGCACTTGGCGTAAGCATTTTTAAAGCTCCCACCTGGTTGGAGCAGACAGGCATTTACTTCACGTGTATCTGCCCTCACTCAATGAAGCAGTAACAATACTCCCGCCGTGTGGGAGTAGATTTGTGTTTCCCTGCTCTTGCGGTCAGGGAAACACATATTGCTCCTGGCCAGAAAAAAATCAGCTGCATCCGGCAGGCAGGAGCAATGCTGGCTCCCGCAATCTACGGGTCTGTCTTTTAACTTAGGTTTTACCAATGCATTTTTAGGCCTGAAAAATGCTAAGCCACATACAGACATATTGGTATGTTTTTTTTTTAGAAATTAACACGTCTCTGAGTCTTCCTCGTAAAAAAAAATTCGGACTACAAAATGTAATCATAAAAACAAATACAAGAAGGCCTTGCACTCCAGCTGAAAAGCATTGAGCTTCCACTAGTAGTGCTTTAAAAAATATATGTTCAGTTCTCCTGGGGTCATGGAATTAATGATCCAGGAGGCGTAGTTTTTTTTTTTTTTATATATATATGGCTGTGAGTTATCCCTCCTAACATTACAAAATGCTTGATAGTACCTCTCCCTATTCTAGGAGATGCCATCCAGCTTAAAAATGAATAAATAAAAAAAACCTCTCCATGCCTTTATGGCCCTGGAACCCCAACCCCCGGGGCACTTTCTTTTGAATTAAGGGGAGGTGGCATGCTGCCCCCTCCCTTGAACTACTTTGGGCCCCAGGGACCACATCCCCGGGGCCTTTTTTTTTAAAGGAGAGGAGCATCCCACTCAAGTTTCTATGTTCCAGGGCTTCCCGTCTCCTGGGGCCTCAGGTGGGTGCTCTGATTCCCATCTGGGGCACCCACAAAACACTACTTTGAGGGTGCCGTGGCCAGGGAAGCCCCAGGAGCCCGTGGCCCTGCCGGCGCCCTTCATGCACCCATCCTGGGTGCATCAGGAGCCTGCTTTGCTCCCCCCTGTAGGGTGCTGCTGTTTTGCCAGCTCCTTCCTGGCGGGAGCAACTTGAATTTCAGGGAAACAAAAGTCTGTTTCCACCAGGTGAGAGCATTTTCAAAGCTCCCGCCAGGTGGGAACAGACAAGTAGGCTCCACGACACCACAGTAGAACCAGGCAAAGGGGATGGGGTCCCCCGGGCCTTTGGGGGCTCTGGGAGGGTGGTCTACATGCCCCCACTATAAATATACATTGGCCCAGGGGTGGGTTAACGGAGGCCTTTACAGGCTCGAGGAGGGCGTGGTCCTGTTTCACCTTGATTTTTAATTGACCATGGATGAGAGGCGGTCTTGTGGCTTCATTGAGGCTTGGGGAGTGGGAGGCCGCGCGCCATTCCCCTTTCATATTATGCCAACTCCTGGCGGATGGGGTCCCTGGGGTAGTGAATGGCCACAGTGAGGGTGCCACGTGCCCTCCTCTCTTCCTTCTTACATTTTGGCCCCTGGGTGATGGGGTCCCCAGGGACTCCTGTGGGATCGCGGCATTAAAAAAAGAAAATAATTTTAGATTGGGCCTTTCCCCTCTGGGACAACACCATAAGGACTAATGGGGCTTTGTATTGCTACCCTGCTTCTTAAATATATATAAATATTTTCAAACTCAGAACTGAGGAGTAGGTCCCTGAGTCTTGTAATGGATGCCAGCAACAATTTTTCCCATGTTGCAGGCAGCCAGACAGAGCGCTTGCTCTCATTGGAGCCTGACTCATGCAGGAGCGAATTGGCCTAAGGGGCAATAAAGCCCCCTTGCCCAAACAGAACACACTGTTTTTTAAACTTGAGTGTGAGGGGCTCTAGCGAGAGTCTCTCTGACCCAACCAACCAGATATACAAATATTTTTGATTCTTACGTTTTCAAAAACTATTGAACTGGTGTATACCAAATCACAAAAACTCACACTCTGTGAACCAAGATCTAGCTTCCTGCCAAATTTGGTGTCATTCTGTTCCGAAGTTTCTCTGGTAGCGCTGTTCAAAAAAGAAAATGCATATAATGTTTTGGAATCCCCCTTTTTTCTTGGCCACTGGTTGATGGATTACCACGAACCTTGCCAGGAAGAGGCTGAGGTGGATGAACATTTCTTTTGGAAAGTTTCATGAAGATTCCTCAAACGGCGCTAAAGATATTAGTTAACCAAAAAACTACTCTTTCTATGGAAAGGCACTCCTAACTGTCCACTGTCAACCGCCAATGGAATATATATATATTCAAAGAACTTTATTCGGTTGTTACACAAAGATAACCATAAAAGTACATATAATAAAACACATCAGACATTTATATATAAAAGACCCCAGGGATGTACAAGCTTACACATAAAATTCATATTATAATTGATTTTCGCAATTTAAAAATATTTTTTTTAAATGCAGTAACGGAAGCAATCATCAAACTATTATCTAAATTCTGGAACGCCAAAAAAAGGGGTAACATTGCCGCAAATCCATTCTCCTTAATACTGGGATAATCCACCTTTTTCTTGGAATGGTTTAAAATTTACAAAAAAACATAATGTGTATAGATGACTGGTCTGATATATCGTCACATGGGCACTTGTCAAGAGACCTTGACCAAATATTTACCTCAGGGAAGCTCACACATCTATGTACATTATTGAGTCTTAAACGTGTTAAGATAAATCTATCAAAGTCCTTAATGGTCAGTGATAAATAATGCTGTATTTTATCAGTGCTCAAAATAAGCTGATGAGCCACCACCGTGGTTTTGGTCATTTCATTTCCATATCTACGCTCACTCAGGAACATCAAACAATCCCTCTTAAAGTATTTTCTTGTTACCCGGGACATAGATACAGGGTCATCAAAAATATTCTTTGTGTCCTAATTGCGTAAATATAATTTAGCCACCTTATCTTTTTAGTTCCATCAATTCCCAGTACATCTTTAAGAATAAGTCGATTAAGCCCCGCCTCTTCGGTGGTCCAGATCGTGTGCCACAGAAGTGCAGGCTGTAACCTTATCACATCTTCCAGGTATGGCAAGCCCAATTCAGAGTGGCAGATAAAATTGGAAGTGCTTTCCGGGACTGCCAGCAAGTACTTGAGGAAAAATATTTTCTGCTACTTGACGAGCATTTACATTTGCGTATCCCCAGATTCCTGCCCCATAAGTGGCAATCGCTACACATTTTGCCTTATAGATAGTCAGCATTTCACCTGGTAAGCGTTTACCCAATTTCTTGCTAAAATTAGTTACTAATTTTAACAAAAGGGGGAGAGAGAGAATATTACCTTAAATGGATTCGTTCTCCCTGGGTTACATTTACAAACAAGAGGAATCCATTAGGAAGTGGGTCAAAGGTGTCCCTACTGTGGTTGGGAACACACTAGTTGTTTTTGGGTACCCCTCACACACCAACAGGCCCCTTGGTGTCATGCTTCATCATCGGGGTCATCGCATCCCTCTACGGGATGCGGCGTGCTGCGACCGACGATTGCGTGGGAGCACTTGTTTTGACTATGTAAGGTGTTTGTGAGGGATTTTTTATGTGAGTGCTGTGGTGGGGTTTAGATAGTGAGTGGAGTATAAAAAGTGCCTGGCTCGTGGGGTAGCAAAAAAACTTTAATTGGCCCCCGGGCTGGTACTAGTAAAAGGGGTATAGGAGGAGGTTTTGGCGTAACCTATGTGCGCCGCCTCCTATGTGTGTGTCAACATGTTTCGATGTAAAAACATCTTCTTCAGGACTGGGGTACACAAATCCCCACCTTACTCGCGTTTTTCTATTTTGTTTTTTTTTATTATTTCTAAAAAAGTGGTATTTACATGTGCAGGTATATCAATGTACCTACTGAACAACCGCTATTTAGCTGACCTGTAAAGGAGAAGGACAAAACATTTTTTTCCAGGTGGTCCCTTCCTTAAAAAACCATAGGTCTGTTCACCTGTGGCAACAGCCATGTAAAAAGTAGTGCGGTTTGAATTCTGTCAAGACACGTCAGTGTCATTCTACACATGAGGAACGTGCTTATGGTGAAAATGATTTAACAAATCAAAAAGACACATACAGGACAGACACACATGTAACACAAAACACACACTCTAATGATCGGGTTGTGGTCAACCCCTGTGATACTTATTAAGTCATATACTCGTTGTGAATAATGGGAAAATTCTGTGAAGCTCACAGTGGGCATAACATACTGTTTTGTTAGGAGTTTGTTACTCCATGAGACCGTACTAACGTAGGGGTTACCCGTGCTTCCTTGCTGCCTGTGAGGAAAAAATACACAAATACCGCTGTTTGTTTTGGTACTCACATATTTGTAGGGGTAGTAAGTTCTTCCGTTTTTGTGGTGGTATTACTCACGGGTCTATGAGGAGAATCCCTCTTCGCTGCCCCTTACGCCGGCTCCGATGGTTGTGCCTGTGTGTTTACAAAGGGCCCTTTATATACTATCGCTGTTGCGCCCTTAATTGGATTATTGGTAAGGTTTATAACTGGGGATGCCTATATTTGGTTTGCCGGTAATTGGGTTCGTTTTCGGCTTGTCTTACCGGGTCGCGCATGCGCGGTAGTTAGTCTCGCTCGTTCGCGCATGCGTGTTGGGTTACAGAGTCCTACCGTTAATAGCGCATGCCCTGAAGTGATTGCTGCTAGTTTTTTGGCCTTCCCTGAGAGCCCAGTGTGAGAAGTTGGCCTGATATATGATGCTCACTAGTTCTAGTGATCACCTTGTATCAGTACAAACAACCCTTATGGTGATTGGTTGTAAGTCAACCTTATAGACCAGCTATCCTAATGGTAGCATGGACAAAGCAGTCTTAGGCTAAACTCTTTTGGCATGTGAAGCCAGCTGTTTTACCACAATATAACCCCTTGAATACCAGATGAAAGGACACCACACAGGTTGGTATGAAAATAAACAGTATATTTATTAATAACAACACCTCTGAACTCTTTATGAGGTCAGAGGGCTAAGCACATGACAATCTCTTACGAAAAATACTACAAGTTGCACAAAATTACAATGGTGCCCTAGGGGCACGACAAACCATAGACTAGGTAAGTGGAATGGGAGAGTCGATAAAAGGAATGGAGCTGTCCAGAGGCTGTAGGATCGATGGGACCACGCTACACTAACTTCAGGTAGGTAATAGGAGGCCCACGGAACGCGTGTGCAGTGTGTGAACTCACACGCGAGATGCGTAACTACGTCTATGGACAGTACAGTTCAAGTTAAAGGTAAGTACGGACAATCCTGACTAGTTAGGACTAAAACGACTGTGGAACTGGACACTAGGACAGTTAAACTACCCTTGAGCACCAAAATGCTCTCGTTACCTCACCCACGGGCTGCGGGTGCATAGGTGTCAAAGTGTGTCGGGTTCTCGCGTTGAAGTCAATGGAGCCTGAAAGAAAAGATGCTGCAGGCGACCAGGAGGAAGATGTCCGGTGCGATCCAAGGGTGGATCGGTGAAGAAGACGGCCTGAAAGCAGAGGGGATAGTGTTCAAAGTCACTAGCCAGTGACCGGTGTGGAACCAGGAAGGAACCAGGTGCTGTTGTCGCGATCAGGTGAAGAGTGGACGCTTGACTCTGCAGCCACGTGGACCAGGAGGTGTCTTCGACGACCAGGATGGAGGCACGAGCCGTCCCATGCAGGCTCTCGCTGTCGGCGGTGTTGGATCCGGGATTGGAGTCAACAGGCCTTGGCAAAGGCAACCCACGCGGTGAATGGAAAAGACGTCTGGTGCGGACTAGGAGAGTCCGGGGTGCCCCTCTTTTGGAAGGGAGCAAGGGCCAGTCTGGAGCAACCAGACCAGCAGCAAAGATTCAAATGTTCATCGTCTAGGAGGCCACTAGCCAGCCGGCAAGTGACCAGACAACGCGTCGAGCAGCAAACAAGCAGAAGGGCCCCACGCAGATCTCGTGGATGCTGGAGGGCTGATCTTCGGTGCAGGGGCTGCTCGGGGCTGGGGCTTCTCAATCCCCAAAGCACTTGGTCGAGTTTACCTCGGGAGTGGTGCTGGAAGCGAAGTGCAGGTTCGTTCAAGATGGCCGGTCCCACGTGTCTCGTCGCACCCACGGGTCTCAGCTTTGCTGTAGATGTGAGTTGAGGTCGGAGAGGTCTGGGAATCCGGGTCTCGAAGGGCTCTGAAGTCTGGATCCTCGAGGGAAGACGACAAAGTGAAGCCGCTTGACGCTTGATGGTGCCTGCAGTTGCAGGGTGGACACTCCTTGTCCACAAGGGAGATTCTTCAGTCTTCTGTGGAGCAGAACGTCGAAGGCCAGAGTTTCTTCTTGTTGAATAGTTCAAGATAATCTAATTTGGAATGGGACCAGCTCCTACCTTTATTCTCCTAAAGGGGGCTGCACTACTGACTAGGTCCCTCCCCTGGGTGGGACCAGGAAGGGGGGTGGCTACACCCCCTATTCTTTGTCCGGTTTCCTGCCAGAGCTGGGGCAGGGATGCCCCAGCAACTGGTTTGAACCGGTGTATGCACAGGGCACCTTGTGTGCCCCAGGCATGTCTCATTCCTTTCAGGCCTATCCTCCCCAATACACAAAATCCTGTCTGGGGTGGTGCTAGCACCTCCCAAGGCAGGAAACCCTTTGTCCAAGCCATCCTCGCTGGAAGGACTCCCAGCAGCAGGAGGTCAGAGATGTGTCTGTGGTGGCAGCATCCATTTTGTGATGCTGAGGCTCGAGTTAACTTTAACCGGGGTTATGTTATGTTATGTTATATGTGCTTGTATATCGCGCAGCTGCCCCAGCAAAGGGGCGTCCCGGCGCTTACTGTATGAAAGGGGACAGAGGATAGGAAAGTAGGAGGGGAGGGAGATGTTAACAGAAGAGGTGTGTTTTTAATGCTTTCCTAAAGGTCTATAGATTTTGTATCCCTCGGATCTGGTCTGGGAGGCCGTTCCAGAGTTT
Organism: Lissotriton helveticus; assembly: GCF_964261635.1. Lineage (NCBI taxonomy): Eukaryota > Metazoa > Chordata > Amphibia > Caudata > Salamandridae > Lissotriton > Lissotriton helveticus. The sequence goes on from NC_136070.1 coordinate 444,954,329, forward strand.
GGCGGCCAGGTATTTGAAGGAACGGCCACCCATCCTGGATAGTTTGATACGGGGAACCGTTGCGAGATTTTGGCCTTATGAGCGTAGGGCGCGCCGAGGGACGTAGGTTGACAAGAGTGGGCAGAGCATGGGGGGGAGGCCGTTTTTAGGATTTTAAAAGCTAGGCATAGCGTTTTGAAGTGTATCCTTTTCTCCACTGGGAGCCAGTGGAGCTTGATAAGGACGCTAGCCACAGACGTGTGGCGAGGGAGACCTACCAGAGCCCTGGCGGCAGCGTTCTGGACTCGCTGGAGTCTAGCTTTTTCTGCAACGTTCGTTCCTAGCAAAAGGGAGCTGGCGTAGTCCAGCCTGGAGAGGATGGCTGCTTGGACTATCGTCTGACGGGTTTGGTTGTCAAAGAATCCCAGGATGGGCCTAAGGTTCCGTAAAATGCCGAAGCAGGTTGCTGCCACTTTTTTAGTATGGTGAGTAAATTTGAGGGCAGAGTCTACCCAGACTCCTAGATTTTTGACACAGTCCTTGGGCTCAGGTGGTTGTCCCAGGTTTTCTGGCCACCAGTTGTTCCCCCAAGTGTTTGTCTTTTTTCCCACCAACAACACCTCTGTTTTACCGGCGTTGAGCTGGAGGTAGTTTGCTGTCATCCATTCTGTGATGTCAATGAGGGTTTGTTGGAATTTTTGGGCGCTGTGACCACTTTCGTCGTTTAAGGCCACCACCAGCTGCGTATCATCAGCGTAGGATACAAGAGACTCTCCGTGTCTCCTAGCTACCTCTGCCAGGGGCTGGACATATACATTAAACAGGGTGGGGCTAAGAGCTGACCCCTGGGGTACGCCCTGTTCAATGGGACATTCCCTGGAGAGGTAGGGGGGGTGGAGACTCGAAATGATCGGCCAGAAAGAAAGTCTCTAAACCAATCAAGAGCGAGTCCTGATATCCCGACCTCTTTTAGCCTGAACAGCAAAACTTTGTGTGACACCGTGTCGAAGGCAGCACTGAGATCAAGTAGAATCAGTGCTGCCGTTCCACCAGAATCTAAAATGGTGCGGAGGTGTTCTGTCACACTTAGTAGGGCTGTCTCTGTGCTATGTTCCGCCCGGAAGCCATGTTGAGACCAATCTAAGATGTTATTAGATGACAAGTATTTGGTCAGGATGGTATTTACATGGGCTTCTGCTACCTTGGCTGGCCATGGTAGGAGGGATATAGGTCTAAAGTTAGGGTCCAGCGTAGGCTTTTTGATGATCGGTGATATCCAGGCTTGTTTCCACTTGGAGGGGATTATAGCTGTAGAGAAAGATTTGTTAATGATGTCTCGCAGGGGGCCTAGGACAGATATTTCAGCTTCTCTGAAAGTTTCAGGTTTGAGAGGGTCTGCCGGTGAGCCAGACTTGATTTTATTACAGATTTTAGTAAAATCTTCTAAGCTTAGGGCCGGGATGTTAGCGAGGTTGGGTCTGCTGGGGTCATTGGATGGGATGAGGTCAGAGGTGGAGGGAAAGGTAATATAAATTTTCCGAATTTTTTCTAAGAAAAAAGAGGCCATGTTATCGCATAATGCGGATGAGGTGTTAGGATTAGCCACTGTTTTTTTAGCACTGAGTTCTTTAAGAATTGTAAAGATAGTTTTAGAGGCATTATGGCTGTTCTTAATCTCAGTGGTGTAGTAGGCTGCCCTGGTCCTGCATATATTACGGTGGTAGGTTTTTTGTGATTGTGTGTACAGAGTTTTGAGGGCGGGGGTCATAGTTTTTCCTCCAGCATCTTTCGGCTTTCTTGCACTCTTTTTTTAGTGCGGAGAGTTCCTTGTTGTACCAGGGACTGGAATCGTGGGCGCGAGCTTTGATCCATTTAGTTGGGATAAGGGTGTCTAGGGCTTGGTTAATCCAATCGCAAAATTTGTTGTATTCATGATCGGGGTCTCCGCTAGTCGGGGGGGGGGATGAGTAGTGAGGAGTGCATGTAAGTCCTCTATATGGAGCTTCCTCCAGGGTCTTTTTCGAACCTGCTGAGTGGGCTTAGTAAACAGGATGTTCTTGCAGGGTATTAACATAGTTACTAGACAGTGGTCAGTCCAGGTCATAGGGCTGGGCGTTTCGACCTGCGCATTAATTATGTTCGTAAAAATGGGGTCCAGGAGATGGCCGCCACTATGGGTAGGGCACTGTATAAGTTGGTCTAGTTGAAGGGCCTCCAGATCAGCTAGTAGAGTATTGATCTTTGAGTCTCCCTTACAGTCGAAGTGGATGTTCAAATCTACAATAATAGTGAAGTTGGCAGTTTCAGTGATCTGTAAGCATAGGTACTCGAGGAGTGAGTTCATGAATTTAACATCCGTTCCTGGTGGCCTATATATCAGGAGTCCTACCGTGCTGAGCTGGGGATTGATTTTGATGTTATAGCGTGCACACTCGCTATCTTTAATATCTGCTTTAGTTAGCTGGCACGTAAGATGCGATCTGGTCATTATGGCAATTCCACCACCTCTGGAGTTTCTATTGAGCGTGTAGGTGGTGTATCCTGTAGGGGTGGCCAGATTAAGGACAGTGTCCATGTCATCTTGAAGCCACGTCTCGGTGAGAAAAAGAATGTCGAGGGCATGGTTAGTGACTAGATCGTGGATTTCGGCATGATGTTTCGACATAGATCGAACATTCAAATGACCAATTTTGATCACTGAGGGCTTGGCAACGGTATGGGATGTTTGTCGATCTGGATTTGAAAGAGAGAACCCACATAAGCAAGCTTGGGGCGCATTTGTGTTGGCCAGGTTGAGGTTGGAGCATCCTTGCTTGGGATGATGTAGTTTAAGTAGCTCTAGTTTAGAATACATTATCTTACCATTTTGGTAAATGTCAGGGTGTCTGGCGTCTGGCGCTTCCTCAGCGCTGACGGGCGCAGACGGGCTTACCTCTGGCGCACCTCCGGCGCGCCATCGACGCGCCTGCTGCGCTCGTCTGCTGCGCTTCCGAGGTAAGCACATGATTTATAGTGGCGGGTGGTAGATGTAGGGGGTGTGGCCTCACGAAGGGGGCGTGGCCTCAAAGAACGCCGGAAATGGCGGCAGCGCTGAACTCCGCTGCACAGCCTGAGCAGGTGAGACAATGCCCAGAGTCAAAGTGCCAGGAGGGGGAGTGGGGAGAATAGTCCACAAGGTTAAGTGACTCTCAAAGTTTTAAAAGATATTTAAAAGTTACACAAACACAGCTCCCGGCTTTCCGCCTCAGGAGGCCTTACATACATCAGCCGGCGCTAGTATTCAGCGCCTTAAGTATGTTCGGCGGTGGGCGTGGCCTCGCGGTTCACAGTTACATACATGTCGTGTCCCTCTAGAAGGGTGGAATGCTACCCCCGTCGCCAGAATTGGCGAGGGGGTAGTATTCCAATTCGTATGACACCTTACTCGACATGTTTTGATAATGTTATACAAGAGTTAGCATTTAACCGCGAGGTTGATAATGCACTTTAGAGTATATGGTATAGCGTTATCATGGAACAGCTATTACGACTTGGTTCCGCAAGCTGCAAACGGGCTCAGCTCGTGCCAGAGCACCATCTCACATACTTCCACGCACTCTGCCTTCAGGATTGATAAGGCCTTCCATAGGAGTGACTGATAGGAATACATGTGTCCATTTTAGGGTTAGATATAGGTATACTATATCTACAGCAAAGGATGTTTACACCACCTTGCCCCAGCTGTCATGCAGCCAGTTGTGTCAGATTTAGATGGCCAGCCAGGGGTGGCATAATACATGCTTCAGCCCCTGATAGGCCCTGGGTACAGGTGTGATGTATTCCTATAGGTTCTGTATCGATCCCCCTATTCCTGACCCTATTCTGGTTAACAAGTTAACTAGCAGCCATCCCGTGATGCAGAAAACCCCCATGATGCAGGAACCGTTATCTGATTAAGCCACACTACGGCACAGGAACGTGTTATCTGATTAGGTCATAACGCTTGCCATCTAATTAGACAAGCGATATTCCTCCAGCCCCTGATAAGGCATACGGAGTTCTCAAAACAAATCAAACCTATGACAAACCTGGGAAAAACCCTGCGGCCATTGTTTTGATTTCACCGAGAACTTCAGCAAAAGAATGTGCTAACGACCAGGTCGTAGGACATCCTTATTGACGTTTCTATGTCCATCCTTACGTCAATCTCGGCACCTTAAAGGTATAAATATTACCGATATTGCCCTATGCAAACACACGCGGTGGTGACGAGATCGGAGCAGCCAGACTTGCCGAATCCCAGAGCAGAGCAGACCCCGCTGGCGCAGCCCCGCCTTCCTGACGCGCTGAAAAGGAGACGCTGCTTTCTCCTGCCGAGAAATCCAGCTCCGGCGCTTCCGGGTAGCCCTCGCAGGCAGCCTGGAATATCGAAACCAGAGACGAGAGATACCATCCCTCATTCATCCTAGATTCCAGGTACAGAACTGAATAACCCCTCGCAGAGAATTCTTTAGTCAGTCACTTGGCAAAACAAACTTAACTTAAACTGCTACTTTCTATTCCCGCCCACGTATTAGGCTTAGGTCAGGTACATTTGGGGTAGGCGTAGTTAGAAACACCAGTTGAGTACGATTAGTCAAATGTATATGTGTATGTATATATTTTATCCATTTTAAACCTTCATATGGCTTAGAAACCATATAAATGTTTTTACAGTATTATTTTATACTTTTGCTTTTAATGTATGCACTTTACTTAACCATAAGTATTGCGATAATATCGATCCATTTCTCTTGTATGAGAAAAGAGACTGATCAATAAATACCATCTTTTATTGAACACGCCCGTTTCTTCCTTTCCTCTACAATCTGGTGAGACTAAGAATGCACGTACTGACTGAGTAAAATAAGTTGTCTTTTGTTTTCACACGACTCTAGAGATACACTCTTGATTAGGGGAGAGCAAAGTTGTCATGTTCTATGGTTGTCAGAAACTAAATCCCTTCTTGTCTATCCAGGGAGGTTCAACTCCTCCTTGCCTATTCGAGAAAGTTTCTAGTGAACTCTGAGCTAGCTGGCAAACCCAAAACTTTAAGTTTAATATCGACAGTAGTAGACCTAGTTAACGTCTGGTCTAGGCCTATACTATTGAAGGTATTATTCCAATGCGCAGAACCTATTGGGATAATAGGAACTACACTACATGGCGCCCAACGCGTTTGGATAAGGCGATAAAACTAACGTAAGACATTTAGAGTAACTCAGTCGTGCTTTTTCACTCAGACCCCTTTTTTCCCATAATACTCCAAAGACGTCTGGAGTGGGTGAAAGGTAATATCCGCCAGACCTCGCAGGAGGAAACTCCTATCTATGGTTCTTGGTTTAGTCAACGTTGAAGGATACACTGTTCTAAAATATTGTGCATCTAATCTTTGTTTCCATAAGAACCTGATCTGCAAACAAACTAAATAACCTTCTGGACAGTACAATGTCCGACACTGAAGGAGAAAGAGAGGCAGTTAGAATAGTAACTGAACTCGCAGCAGCTGATAATGCACTGCAAGACGCTGACCCGGATATAATACTCATCGCGGTCAACATAAGAAAATCTATAACTTTAAAACTTATAGAAAATGGACTGACACCTAGAGGTGGCACAGTCATATTCGTAATTGAGGCACACGAATATCGGCAGACAGAGGTATTCTATTCATGGATACACTTTCCAGCAGCAAATGCTGTAACAAAGGTCTTCCACTATTACAAAACAGAGGAACCTCCTAATGAGTACACTCCTTTCGTGGAGGTGGAAGTACCACTTAAATTTCAAGAGCATCTGCTCTTATTTAATGGCGCCCTAAAACATAATAATCACATCACCAGGCTCGGTCCCTTAGGTAGACCAACAGCAACGTGGCCGGTCCTAGCCGGATACACACCACATCCAGACATCGATGGGATGTCTGCAGCAGAGCTTTTAACACAGCTAAAACAATTAATAAAATTACATAGACAATTAGTCCAATATGTGATGCGGACTTCAACAATTCAACCAGCAATTAAAATTCCACAGCTGACCCCTCATCAGGGGAACACAAATAAAAATGCACCACAGAACATACAATCCTGCCTAGGTAAAGTACCAGCTAAACAGGAACAAATACCATTCTGGTTAGCACAAAAAATCACCCAAATAGAGGCGGTGTTTCCAGACACCACCCCGTTAGAAAAACACAGGATTCTGACTATCTGTCTTCCAATGGGAATCGCACCACACGTGGAGGACTGTGACACTTGGGGTACAGTCTTTGCTTCAATCTACACAAAAACGCACGGTGTTCCATCCATTTTGGTAATACCAGATGTGCTAAAACAAATTCAAGACGAATACGGTCCAGAACCCGCTTTAACTCTTGGTATGAAATTACTAAAAGACTTCAAGCAGGTCTCGGCTATATAATTAGCCAACATAAAGGGAGAAGCAGCAAACGTGGCGATCCGCCAGAGGTTAAAGGAGACAGATATAGCAGACCAACCAGCTGAAATTGCCAGAATTATAGAAAAATCCTATGAGGAACTAGGTAGAGATAGTTTAGGTGGAATACCAGTAAAACCACAACTGATTGAAAGTCCTGAAAAAATATTTTTTAATAATAATTCAACATCACAAAAAAAGAGCTGGGATGGAAACAAACAATCCAATCCTAAAGAAAAGAAATTCCAGTCCAGAGGAAGGTCTCCTCGGCGAAGAGAAAAATCTCCGAACCAAAGACACAGGTCACCCCAAAGTGACCCCTCTGGGAAAAGATATAACCTTAGAAATAGGGATAATATAAAGAAGCCTGATAGATATCAAGATTTTGATACACGTCCCTCTCAATCTTTTCAGACTTCCTCGCAGAAATCGGAAAGAAGAGGACGATCAGAACAAAGAGAAGAGCACGCCAAGTCCAAAGACAAGGAACCTGCTCATCTAAAAAAGAAATTACAATTTCCAAAAAAGAAGGTAGCCAGTATTAAAGTAGTTAACAATGCCGAGAATACTGAGGACACAACTGAAAAACGGAGAATGGGCTCAGACAATGCTAGACAGCGCAGCAGAAGTGAGCATAGCTCGCAAAGTCCTTATGAATCTTCTGGAGACAGTGGACACGAATGAATATCTTCAAGTGGAAACTGCAGACACCAGAGTTAGCAAACCTCACAAAATATATGAAATAACATTACGTATAGAGGGGGATAAGACTAGAAAAATAAGGGGACTATTTTGGGATAATCTCTCCAAGGGCTATGACATCCTTCTAGCTGAAAAAGACTGGCCACCAGAGTTTGTCAGGGACTGCCCTCATGGCGAAGAAATAATTATGCCTGCCTTCTCAAATCATATCCCAATTCATAAAAAAATATACACTTGCTAGAAAGTGGGCAGTAGCTCTAGCTCCTGCTTTATATAAAAATCATGTAGGATGGGATGAGGACTCTCCTCCTCACAAAATCCAGTTAAAATCACAACCTACTGCACAGAGACAGTACCCAATTAAGCAAGAAGCTAAAAAACAGGTCAAAGAAATCCTAGATCAACTAGAATACCAGGGGGTGATTGAAACTTGCACCTCACAAATGAACAACCCTTTGTTTCCGGTCTCCAAACCAGACAATTCATATCGTCTAGTTTTGGATTACCGACACCTTAACTCATGTTGCTAAACTTTTGCAGTGCAAAACTCGCATAGTGCTGCACTAATGAATAACATAGTGCGCAAAAAATACAAAACAACATTAGACATCTCTAATGGATTCTTTTGTCAAAACATAGCACCAGAGAGCAGATATTTGTCTGCGTTCTCAATAAATGGCACTCAAAAACAATTCTGTCGGTTAGCCCAGGGGTACAAGAATAGCCCAGGGGTATTCTCAGCGAGAGTAACAGAATTACTACAAACATATGATGACGAAGCATTATCATATGTCGACGACATATACTTAACAGATGATGACTTGGATACTCACTTGAAGAGAGTGAACACCATAATACTTGGGTTCGCAGCAGAGGGTTACAAATTCAACTTTAAAAAATCCAGAATTGCCCATCTAACAGTCCTGTTCTTAGGATATGAATTATCAAGTGAAGGCAAAAGCCTGGCTGACAATTTCCTAGAGAAATGTGCCGTACTCCAAGCACCTAGAACACTAAAAAACCTACAGTCAATTCTAGGCTTCCTAAATTTCGGAAGAACATACATTGCAAATGACGCAGAAAGGGTCAAACCCCTTTATGATCTAATAAAACCAGATTTTAAAAGAACCAATTGGACTCAAATACACACAGAAATTTTGAGATCCTTACAAACAGACATGTTAATTAAAACAAAATTAGAAACACGTGATAACACACGCAATCTTGTGATTCGAGTCATCCCAGGAAGATGCGGATTCACATACCTGACCTCTAATGAGGGAGAAAAGGTACCAATTGCATTCAAATCACACTTGTACACAGAAGCTGAAAAGAAATTCAGCATTAAAGAAAACATGGTTCATGCAGTTCAAACCGCAATAGCTAGAGAAAAAGATCAAGCGGACGGTAGACACATCACAGTCAGAACAGCAGAATCAGCCTTTGAGGCATTAACAACACCGTGTAATTTACCAACAACAACATTGAATCCGGAATGGATACAATGGGTGAATTCAATTACAACGGACAAAGTATACTACTACTTTGATCCAGAACTAGAGGAATTAAAAAATCTAGAATATGAAAGAACATTCCCTCTGCCTATCGGCATTCTGCCCTTACGACAATACGCTTGTGTAATCTATACAGACGGACATGCTCAACCCTCCGTTTGGGGAGAACAAGCATACAACCCAACATGTGAGATTACAAAAGAAGTGTGGCGCGGAGGTAAACTAAGACCTCTATTAACAAAAACACACTCAGTAGAAACTAATTCAGAACAACAGACTGAAATAATGGCATTGAAAATGGCGCTAGATAATGCGGATTGCGAATTCCCGACACTTATAGTGTCCGATTCATATTACTGCGTCAAATCATATAACAACGATTTGCAGACATGGATTCAAAACGGTTACAAAGATGACACAGATGCAACAATAAAGCAGAAACTGCTTTGGGAACAAATAGCTCTTTTACAAAAAGAACTACCAAAGACTCACGTGACACACTCACTGAGTCATCAGCGTGATGGCGTTCACGTTGCAGGGAATTCATTGGCTGAGACAGCCACAGCGGTAGCAACTAAATCGGCTTCCGTAGCTCGAAAAAAGCGTACAGTGAAGTATTTTGACGGTGAAACAGTGCTGGCGGTGAAAACGTCATCAAAAGGCGACTGCTCAGCGCTACCGATCAACTATCCACTCAATTATACATACATAATCAATGCAAACTCCGTCCCTTTTGCTCGAATCCCTGGAGTGGGGGATAGAGTAATTCCAAACATGGACAGGAGAACCTTGTTAATTGCAGACGCACATATGGGCGAGGGTCTCAGACACCTCAAACTAAAAGATTCTCTGGAAGAATTACAATCAAGGTACTGGTGGCCAGGCATGAGCCTGCATCATACCATGTTTGTAAAGAACTGCCCAAACTGTAACAGAAATCGCAGTGGTGAGAGAAACGGTGTAATACCGTGTCGTTTCACTCCAGAAAGAATCAACAGTAAAAAGCAAAGCGTCCGATTAACATATACAGGCTAGTTTCCACTTATAATGTAGATCCCCAGCACTCGGCTGACGTCTGGACTGTTATACAGAGATTTGCGAGTCTAAATGGCATATACGCTAGGAGCATGCTACGTTTGACCGATGTTTTCACTTCAGCTTTTAAGCCTGAGAGGAAACATGGCCAAATGAGCATAGCATAGCGGGATTCTTCTCACTTCCTTCCTGAGGGATACGGGGTGGTGTAAAGAAAAAACCAAGGCAGAAAGCAATCTATAACGGAAAGGATATTAGGTTCGGGAGCTGGGTGGGTCAAACATCTAATAAGTGTCCAACGTAGTCTAAATAACCTGCCAAGAAATTCTCTGAAGGGATTCAGTCCGTACTAATTATTATTTGGAACTAGGATGTTAGTCTTAGACCTCGACAGTCAGACTTCAGTGGTGAAGGAAAAAAGCTTTGATATCAAAGATCGTTTGGCTATTTTGCAGGACTTAAACGAAACAAGAAAAGACCTGAGCAACATAAAGTTGAAACAGCAGCCAACAACCACTGAAGAACCACCACCTGTCCCAGCAAGACCTGTCTGGATTCCAAAAGTCGGGGATCTAGTCAGAGAAAAGATCGCGGTAAAGAAGGAATTTGGGCCTTCTTACAGAAAAGCAGTTCCTGTCTTGTCTGTCAACGGGACAAGATCAGTTGTACTACCGCCGCTTGCTGGTAAAAAGGAGAACCGAGTCGTATCCATCGACCTGGTAAAACCACAATCATGTGGCCGATAACAAATAGTAGGCCAAGTGGACTCCCGATAAGTAGTAGAACACCAAGATTTGCTACAAACACAGAGGTTCAATCTAAGAGGCTAATCACATTCGAAACGCCTACAGAACTACAACAAGGACTATGCAACAATGCAATAGAACTTAGACCTCTGAAAACCCAAATAAAAACATTTAGCAGAGACACACCAATCTATAATGAAGTAACAAACGACTATGCAAGAAACAGTAATCCTGAAGCAATTGGAACAATTGACAGAACTGCATCCGGCTACTTCATAAACTTCGATGATTCCTCTGAAGGCTTCACTGAATCAAAAACACAGCCATCAACAAAAACCTTTAAAGATAAAGTTAAAATACTTTTGAAACAACTGAAAGAAACATATCTGATTTCTCCATGGATTGAATTTTGGGTGGGTTTTGGTGCATTTATCCTCATACTTTGGCTCATCATGGTACTAACTTTGGGACGCTTCATTGAGGGAAAATATGCTAAAATGGACACAGCAAGTCAGAAAATCAACTTGATCCTCAAACCACACACATCTTCACACGTCGAGAAAAGAGAACTTTCTTCAGTCAACTTCACAGCCAATCCTATACCAGGTGGGGTAGCATGGGACAACACTGACTACGAAATTTATGGTCCGGTCGAAATCCTGAAATATCCACACCAAATCAAGATCTCATTGAGTGACTTTGTAAAACCAAGCTCATTTGCTGATGATTGGGACTTTGAAAGTATAAATAATATGATGTCTGACCTAGTGATGTCTGCTAAATTTACCAAACATGATTATTTGCAGGGTTCGACAAATTATGATAGTATGTACTGTTATAACCACTATGGTAACCATTTTCTACATAGATCTGCACAACCTAGAAATGTTTTAAATTATAATCAATGGGAACATTGTGCAACCCCTCCAAAAGAAAGCTCAAGAACCTTTTATGACAAATATTCATACTTTTCAGGTTTTAACACAAGTAATGCTGAAACATTTTATTTCAAATTGTCAAATAAGACCGGGACAAAGACCATGATAACAAACACGAAACTGATATATTCAGACTCATTTTTTGAACGAATGAATACTTTTGGTTTTGATTATTGGGACAAAAATGTTGAAGTTAAAAGTGTTTGGGGTACAAAAGAATGGCAAGTACAGGGTATAGAATCTTTGTTTAGAGCCTGCATGATCCCAGAACAAATTATATTTTTAAATGACACTGTTCAACAAACTACCTGTCTTGGCCTAGCCAAAATCAAAGACTTAAATAAACCGTCTATTCCAAAACCAACAATGAACAGCAATAGCTCTACAGATGAAGAGATAGACGTAAATTATGTATTAAACCAAAACAGAACACATCCTGATTGGAAACAGTGGTTGATCTGGCCCACAGATACTAATAACTGTCAAGACAGATTCCTGAACAAAACACAGGGGTTCAAATTGACCAGGCCAGACCCTAGATATTCCCAAAGACAACACCCAGGGATAATTACCACCTACAGTGTGGGCAAATTATGCCTTCAACGGCTACAAACTTCCACACTGGCAGAAATTAAGCAACACCTAACTTTACTTACTGATGGTGCTGACTTGCGTGATTTCATTATGGGACCGCGCAAACAGCGTCAAAAACGTTTCATAGCAGCCTCTGTATACGCAGCATACAACGAGGCCTGGAAGGTTACTCAAATTGAAACAGCAGAAAGTATACGGGAAATTGACCGTATTAATTTGGAAAAATCACTTTCTGTAGTGGACAATGGGTTAATGACTCTGTCCTCCAGAATTTTTTCTTTGGACAGCATTGTGTCTTCAGCAATCGACATATTATCGCAAGACTTACTGTTGTTACAACACGGCCAGTCTCAATTGCGTTCTATTGTACAGCTTGGATGGACGTTATAAAATCTGCGTTCAGGCTATGTGCCTTGGCGTCTAGTCAACACAACGTCACTATTCAATATCTTTAACTTTACTGATAAACAAATCAGTATGGCACAGAAGGGTGCTGATTATACAATCATGAGCATTGAGAAACTCGACAGATTACCAGTGACAATGTCAGAACGACCTGTCAGTGAATGGATAATACATGGGATAATTAATATTCCAATATCTACCTTCAGGTTTCAATACTGCCAAAAATATATACAGGCTGGCATGTACGAAAAATTGGGCAAAGGGTACATTAAGACAACATGGAATTTGCCCTATTCACATGCATGTGTCAGTAATAAAGGACAGAAAGTGTTTCTTAGTGGCAATAATTGTGCCATGTCACTAAGCGGTACACTTCTGTGTAATGGAATTAGTTTGCATGGAGCCTGTGAAGGGAACTCGAATAACCTTTCATGTCACCAGCTAGGCACACCTGCAACAGAGATAGAACCATTTTTTCAAAGACTCTATAATGGGAGTTACATTCTAATTGTGGATCGCAGATGTTGTAGTCTTATGCCCGGGACTCCTTATCTCGTAACTACGACTGCGAAGGTCATGTGCTGTGGACACTCATTGTTCCCCAGCTCCTTTCCAGACAGGGAGGCAAGGGCATGGCCTAACTTGAAAATTACTTCTATTCGAATAGATACTTTAAGCAGAATGAAAACAGTGCTTCTTCAGACGCCGACCAGGCTCACGTCATCAAAAGAAACGTATGATCTCCTAGTCGCAAGGACGACTGCAGAGATTCACTCATTGTTATCAACTAATTCCCCCATACATTTCGCAGAAATCCTGAATGAAATCTTAAATATTTCTGATACCAGTGGAGTCTCAAAAGTATTTAAGACAGTATTTTCGATGGCATTAACACCATTCAAAGCCATACTGGGTATTTTTCCATATTTCGTCCATTCGATTTTTGGCCGACTTCCCCTCATTTTGGGACTAATTGCAGGAATCCTATTCCTAGTCCTTATATTTCGTTATGGCAAACCGTGTCGCAGACAAAACACCTGCGACAAGGGAAGAAACAACCCTAGCCATTGGATACCGGGACCGGATATCAAAAATCCTGGGACTTTCCCGGCTTAGAGACCTGAACATGACTTGGTTTCTTTCATTTCGACCAATGTGGCAACGATGTGTTTTACCTGTATTAAGGTGCTTGCTATGCGGAGAAGAATGCGTGTTAGACACCTGTCTGACGCTACAATCGGATGCGCCAATGGATGCAGAAACATTGTTGAGTCCAATAAAGGCTCATGCTTTGTGCTGCCCTCAACGGCTACCAATCCTGATGACGGCATTCGTGGAAGCTTCACCACTACGATTAAGGGGTAGTGAAGTTCAAGATGAAAGCAGCATTGATCAGGTACGACCTTCTGTCAGCAATACTAATCAAAACGTCAATGGAGACAATCATGCGCACGAATGCATGGTTACACCTTTTTCCGAGTTAGTGGAACTCTCCCAGGAAGCTGTTGACCGCTTTTTCGACAGTCTAAATGATATGATGTTCTCACCAGAGCAGAAATAGAGACTTTTGAGCAAGCTCGCACACGGCGTTCCCTGAATTTGGCCTTCAACTAGAATAGCAAAATACCATGAACAATTTTCCCTCCAGTTCACGGACAGCAATTTTTTCAGCAGCCCCAAAATATTTTTGCATATTTTTCGGGACACTTATCTTCTGCTTAAAGTAAGAACTATTCTTAGAGAACTAAAATTTCTAATTTTAGATAGTTTATAGACATTAGCTGCCCGCTGGTATGTTCATAATTATTTTTATTAATTGATGAAATGGTCTCGAACCTTTTTTCTGTATTAAGAGCCATTTCATGTGTAAATTCTCATATACAAATTAGTGATAATGTATAGATATGCGTGATTACTTTAGCATTATTCTACAGCTTGAGTGCATATAATACATGTGACTGCCTTTTTCCGTATATTAGATAATTTCAAAATGCATTTATGTATTTTGGGGTGGTAAGGTATACACAATACTCTACAGTATGTTTTACTATGCCTAGATTCGTAAATATGTCCATAGTTAGCGTGGAGTGGGTGTGATGTATTCCTATAGGTTCTGTATCGATCCCCCTATTCCTGACCCTATTCTGGTTAACAAGTTAACTAGCAGCCATCCCGTGATGCAGAAAACCCCCATGATGCAGGAACCGTTATCTGATTAAGCCACACTACGGCACAGGAACGTGTTATCTGATTAGGTCATAACGCTTGCCATCTAATTAGACAAGCGATATTCCTCCAGCCCCTGATAAGGCATACGGAGTTCTCAAAACAAATCAAACCTATGACAAACCTGGGAAAAACCCTGCGGCCATTGTTTTGATTTCACCGAGAACTTCAGCAAAAGAATGTGCTAACGACCAGGTCGTATGACATCCTTATTGACGTATCTATGTCCATCCTTACGTCAATCTCGGCACCTTAAAGGTATAAATATTACCGATATTGCCCTATGCAAACACACGCGGTGGTGACGAGATCGGAGCAGCCAGACTTGCTGAAGCCCAGAGCAGAGCAGACCCCGCTGGCGCAGCCCCGCCTTCCTGACGCGCTGAAAACGAGACGCTGCTTTCTCCTGCCGAGAAATCCAGCTCCGGCGCTTCCGGGTAGCCCTCGCAGGCAGCCTGGAATATCGAGACCAGAGACGAGAGATACCATCCCTCATTCATCGTAGATTCCAGGTACAGAACTGAATAACCCCTCGCAGAGAATTCTTTAGTCAGTCACTTGGCAAAACAAACTTAACTTAAACTGCTACTTTCTATTCCCGCCCACGTATTAGGCTTAGGTCAGGTACATTTGGGGTAGGCGTAGTTAGAAACACCAGTTGAGTACGATTAGTCAAATGTATATGTGTATGTATATATTTTATCCATTTTAAACCTTCATATGGCTTAGAAACCATATAAATGTTTTTACAGTATTATTTTATACTTCTGCTTTTAATGTATGCACTTTACTTAACCATAAGTATTGCGATTATATCGATCCATTTCTCTTGTATGAGAAAAGAGACTGATCAATAAATACCATCTTTTATTGAACACGCCCGTCTCTTCCTTTTCTCTACAATCTGGTGAGACTAAGAATGCACGTACTGACTGAGTAAAATAAGTTGTCTTTTGTTTTCACACGACTCTAGAGATACACTCTTGATTAGGGGAGAGCAAAGTTGTCATGTTCTATGGTTGTCAGAAACTAAATCCCTTCTTGTCTATCCAGGGAGGTTCAACTCCTCCTTGCCTATTCGAGAAAGTTTCTAATGAACTCTGAGCTAGCTGGCAAACCCAAAACTTTAAGTCTAATATCGACAGTAGTAGACCTAGTTAACGTCTGGTCTAGGCCTATACTATTGAAGGTATTATTCCAATGCGCAGAGCCTATTGGGATAATAGGAACTACACTACACAGGGACTGATAAGGTGGCCCAGTACCAATTGGTAAATGCACCTAAAGTACATGGTAGTCAATTTAGAGAGAGAACAGCTAGGCTGTGGGTCTGATTAGCAGGCCCACAGCCAGAGAAAGTTGTAAACCAGTGAAGCAAAAAGCAAAAATCTGGGGTGACCATAGGATTGCAGACCCCACTCTCCTACACCCAGGGTTCGCGCCGGCACTGGGTCCGTTTAAAAAGACGGGGATTCATTTAAAAAAGGAACCGAAATAAAATACAGTCTGAATTTTATAAACTGGGCAATTTGTTTATAGTTCAAACATTTAATGTATAACCTTAGTACTGCGTGTTCTGGATACTTAGTGAAATTAAGGGGATTTCACGGTTTTAGTTGGCCCCATGGGATATCGTCATTTAGTCCTGATATATGGGTACCCAAGCGAAAAACCCAACGTTGTTCTTTTTCAAAGAGACCCTGTTCTGTGGGTAATTGCTCAATTACAGTCCAGTAGATGTCATTCACACAATATCCCATCTCTAGGAAATGAGCCGCCATTTTGGTGGTACTTTTTTTACACCGAATATTGCTCTTGTGCTCATTGAGTCGTGTTTTTACTGCTCTGGTGGTCATGCCAATGTACTCCAAGTGGCAAGGGCATACAATCATGTAAACAACATTCTTGCTGTTGCAGTTTGTCATTCTTCGTTGGTCCCATGTTGTGCCATTGGCGAAGGTCAGTTGTTTGCTTTTTTTGGTTAAGTGGCAGCTCGCACAGTTGCCACCGGGGAAATGTCCCTGGATTCCTTGTACTGACGGTTGTCCTTGTGGAGGTGGTTTTGGGCGTGTGTGCACCAGTATGTCCTTAAGGTTTTTCCCACGTCTATGGGAAAACATTGGCTTCTCAATCTCCACAGTTCCGCACGTCAAAATGCGCCAATGTCTGTTCACTATTTTTGACACCTCATTTGAATGAGCGCTGTATGTAGTGACGCATATTGGTCTCGTTTGTTTAGCGACTGGTTCGATTTTGTCCTCCAGAAGGGCGTCTCTATTATTGTTCCTGGCCCTTTTCATGGCGGCATTGATTACTCTGTCTGGGTACTTCCTAGCTTGTAGCTTGTTCTTTAGATCTAGGGCCTGTGGTTTATAATTATCTACTTGGGTACAATTTCTCCTTAGTCGGAGAAATTGCCCGTACGGTAGGTTCATCCTGAGATGGCGTGGATGGAAACTGTCGTATCTGAGTAGACAGTCCCTTGCCGTCGGTTTGAAGTGTGTCGTGGTTTCTTGTCCTCCGTTTTGGTGGTAAATGTTGAGATCTAGGAAGACTAGTTTCTCACTAGAAACTGAATGTGTGAATTTCAGGAAGCGGTCTTGGGTATTCAGCCATTCCATGAAGTGGATGACCGTCTCGTGGTTTCCCTGCCAGATTACAAAGATATCATCAATGTATCTTTTCCAGGTTAGTATGTGTTCTCTGTAGGGGTTGTTAGGATTAAGAATGTTGTTGGTTTCCATGTGGTGTACATACAGTCCGGCTAAGCTCGGCGCAAATGTGCTCCCCATGCTTGTGCCATGGCTCTGTAAATAGATTGTCTCATCAAATTCAAAAAAGTTTTTCGTCAGAGCTAAAGCGATACACTCCATTACCACTCCCCTTGGAGTTTGGTATCGCCAGTTTGTGCTGTACAAGACTTCTTCGATTATGGCCAGGGTCTCATCATGCGGGAGGCTTGTGTACAAGCTCTCGACGTCTAGGCTGAGCAGGAGTTGGTTCTTTGGGTCAAAGGTGAGATCTTTGAGCATTTGCAAAACTGATTTCGTGTCCCTCAGATACGTGTCTGTTGCCTGAATGAGGGGACGCAGAAAAGCATCGGAGAATTTTGAGAGAGGCTCTAGAATAGAGCCAATCCCAGAGACAATGGGTCTCCCTAGTGGAGTGTCCTGGTTTGTGTGGATTTTCGGGATACAGTAGAAGTAAGGCGTCCGTGGGTTCATTTGTATCAGGAACTCTGACTCTTTCTTAGAGAGCCAGTTGTGTGCCACAGCCTCCTCTACCATCCCTCCTATGGTTATTCTCAGGGATTCGGTTGGGTCATCAGTCAATACCGTGTAATTCCGTCTATCTGACAACAACCTCAGACACTCCTGGTTGTATGCTGTTGTAGTTTGTATAACCGTAGCTCCGCCTTTGTCGGCGGGTTTTATGGTGATGTCTCGGTTGCTGGTTAATTCTCGAATAGCCGCTTGTTCCACCTTGCTTATGTTTTGAAAAACGGTGCGTTCCGACGAGTTTACATTTTTGAGATTGTTCATTACTGCCTTCTCGAAAGTCAGAACCTCAATGGGTAGTAAGGCATCTGGTGGTGTGAAAGTAGACTTTGGTCTTAATCCTGTGTCTGTCTCTGGGACACACTCTTTGTCCTTGAAGAAAATCTGTAATTTAATTTTTCTCAGAAATTCCTGCATTTCTGTGTGGAGTTTGAAAGAGTCCAACTTATTAGTTGGGACGAAACTTAGGCCTTTGTTCATTCAGTACATCCTTCTGGGTGGATGTAAGTTCCCATGGTGTGATGTTAACCACTAGGTCCCTCTGTGGCTGGTTGGTGGGTTGCTCTGTAGGGCTCCCGTCATGCTCCTCGTGTTCACCCTGGGGTCTCCTTGGTTGGGGTCTTGCCACATCACCATGTTGCCTTTTCTGTTCCGTCCTCTGTTGGTTCCTCGGCGGGTGCCAAAAAAAGGCTGGTTATTGTAGAAGTTTGGGTCGAACTCAGGGACCCATGGTTGATACATTGGTCCAGCTGGTCCTTGTCCAAAGTTAAATGGTGTGAACGGTGTCGGTACTGTGAAAGGTGGATGAAATGGTTGAGGTTGGTATCCTCGCCATCCTCTTTGTCTCAGGTAAGATTGGCCTTGTCGTCTCTGGTAGCCCCTCTGTCGCTGGTAACTGCGGGTGCTTGAACCAGAGGAACCGCTGTCGGTGCCGTCACTATCATTGTCATTGTTCACATTGCCCGAGTTGTAATCATCCCTAGTATAAGGGTATGCTGTCTCGGGGGTGAAGCGGTCCTTTTCTTTACCCAGTTTTTTAAACTTGCTTTGTTTCAGTGTAGCTTCAAAATCAGCCATTTGCTGGTTTAGTTCTTCCAGGCTTCTTTTGAGTTCTGCAGGTTTTATGTAGGCTTTCAGTTGTACCTCAATCTTCTGTATGTCCAATTTTAATTCTTGTGTAATTCTTGTGGCGGTTTTGACTATGAGTACCAACCAATCCCGTGTACAGTGCCACGAGATTAGTGACCATTCTTTTGTGAAAATTTTATCATTTTGAAAAATGAAGGGCTCATTTTTGACCAGAAGACACTGTGGTGCTATCTTGTTCCTCAGGTACTCGGTCATTAATAGGCCATGCAATGCTGCCCTTATTTGTGTCTTCCTCAGATTGACTAGTTCATCCCAGTCAACAACACTGGGTCCTGGATCTGTGCTGCTCAGTCCTTCGAAGGGGTTGAGAGCTGCCAGGATTTCATCTACATCTTCCTCGCCGAATGTGAGTCCATGTTCTGACTCCATATTGGTGTGCTTGAGCGTGTGTTCTGTGTGTATAATGTGTTGGTAGTTTGTGTCTTAATAGGGATAGGGGAGCTCCCGCAGCTGTACGCTGCCTGTATACCAATTTTAACAAAAGGGGGAGAGAGATAATATTACCTTAAATGGATTCGTTCTCCCTGGGTTACATTTACAAACAAGAGGAATCCATTAGGAAGTGGGTCAAAGGTATCCCTACTGTGGTTGGGAACACACTAGTTGTTTTCGACGGCAAGGAACGGTCTACTCAGATACGACAGTTTCCATCCACGCCATATCAGGATGAACCTACCGTACGGGCAATTACTCCGACTAAGGAGAAATTGTACCCAAGTAGATAATTATGAATCACAGGCCCTAGATCTAAAGAACAAGCTACAAGCTAGGAAGTACCCAGACAGAGTAATCAATGCCGCCATGAAAAGGGCCAGGAACAATAATATAGACGCCCTTCTGGAGGACAAAATCGAACCAGTCGCTAAACAAACGAGACCAATATGCGTCACTACGTACAGCGCTCATTCAAATGAGGTGTCAAAAATAGTGAACAGACATTGGCGCATTTTGACGTGCGGAACTGTGGAGATTGAGAAGCCAATGTTTTCCCATAGACGTGGGAAAAACCTTAAGGACATACTGGTGCACACACGCCCAAAACCACCTCCACAAGGACAACCGTCAGTACAAGGAATCCAGGGACATTTCCCCTGTGGCAACTGTGCTAGCTGCCACTTAACCAAAAAAAGCAAACAACTGACCTTCGCCAATGGCACAACATGGGACCAACGAAGAATGACAAACTGCAACAGCAAGAATGTTGTTTACATGATTGTATGCCCTTGCCACTTGGAGTACATTGGCATGACCACCAGAGCAGTAAAAACACGACTCAAGGAGCACAAGAGCAATATCCGGTGTAAAAAAAGTACCACCAGAATGGCGGCTCATTTCCTAGAGATAGGACATTGTGTGAATGACATCTACTGGACTGTAATTGAGCAATTACCCACAGAACAGGGTCTCTTTGAAAAAGAACAATGTTGGGTTTTTCGCTTGGGTACCCACATATCAGGACTAAATGACGATATCCCATGGGGCCAACTAAAACCGTGAAATCCCCATAATTTCACTAAGTATCCAGATCACGCAGTACTAAGGTTATACATTAAATGTTTGAACTATAAACAAATTGCCCAGTTTATAAAATTCAGACTGTATTTTATTTCGGTTCCTTTTTTAAATGAATCCCCGTCTTTTAAAACGGACCTAGTGCCGGCGCGAACCCTGGGCTCTCAGGGAAGGCCAAAAAACTAGCAGCAATCACTTCGGGGCATGCGCGATTAATGGTAGGACTCTGTTACCCAACACGCATGCGCGAACGAGCGATACTAACTACCGCGCATGCGCGACCCGGTAAGACAAGCCGAAAACGAACCCAATTACCGGCGAACTAAATATAGGCATCCCCGGTTATAAACCTTACCAATAATCCAATTAAGGGCGCAACATCGATAGTATATAAAGGGCCCTTTGTAAACGCACAGGCACAACCATCGGAGCCGGCGTAAGGGGCAGCGAAAAGGGATTCTCCTCATAGACCCGTGAGTAATACCACCACAAAAACTTACTACCCCTACAAATATGTGAGTACCAAAACAAACAGCGGTATTTGTGTATTTTTTCCTCACAGGCAGCAAGGAAGCACGGGTAACCCCTACGTTAGTACGGTATCATGGAGTAACAAACTCCTAACAAAACAGTGTGTTATGCCCACTGTGAGCTTTCCATTTTTCCCATTATTCACAATGAGTATATGACTTAATAAGTATCACAGGGGTTGACCACAACCCGATCATTAGAGTGTGTGTTTTGTGTTACATGTGTGTCTGTCCTGTATGTGTCTTTTTGATTTGTTAAATAATTTTCACCATAAGCACGTTCCTCATGTGTAGAATGACACTGACGTGTCTTGACAGAATTCAAACCGCACTACTTTTTGCATGACTGTAGCCACAGGTGAACAGACCTATGGTTTTTTAAGGAAGGGACCACCTGAAAAAAAAATTTGGGGCCTTCTCCTTCACAGGTCAGCTAAATAGCGGTTGTTCAGTAGGTACATTGATATACCTGCACTTGTAAATACCACTTTTTTAGAAATAATTAAACAAAAAAATAGAAAAACGTGAGTAAGGTGGGGATTTGTGTACCCCAGTCCTGAAGAAGACGTTTTTACATCGAAACATGTTGACACACACATAGGAGGTGGCGCACATAGGTTACGCCAAAACCTCCTCCTATACCCCTTTTACTAGTACCAGCCCGGGGGCCAATTAAAGCTTTTTTGCTACCCCACGAGCCAGGCACTTTTTATACTCCACTCACTATCTAAACCCCACCACAGCACTCACATAAAAAATCCCTCACAAACACCTAAAATTAGTTACTGCCAATAATGATTTACAAAATAAAAGCTTTCTAGACCTAATTGCACTGAACCAACTGCCAAACTGGTCAATTAAAATACGAGAACATGTTAGTATTCTCGATGGACTTTGAATTAATAAAAATGGGGCATTTATTTTTACTAGCCCCATGTCCTCACCTCATGGAAAATGTTTTAGAGCAATTAATAGATAAGCCTAAGCTCGTCATGTATTGTTTAAACTTGGATACCACTCTCTGAAGGCCTATTGGTGTACCGGCCATCAGGACCACGTCGTCTGCATAAACGAGTGCAGGGATAAAGCGCGTAGCTGCAGCAGGTAAATGCCTGCACTCCTTGATTACATTTTTTTCGAGTTCATTAATGTACAATGTGAATAAGAATGGGGCAAGGACGCAGCCTTGTCGCACTCCCTTCTTTATTCCAAAATTTCTAGTGCAATCCCCACCCTGTCCTTAGCGTACCCTTGCCCTTGCTACTGAATAAAGCTGCCTTAAAAATGTTACTATAGCTTGCTCAACCCCTAAGCTTTCCATAATCGCCCAAAGTTTATTATGTACAACGCAGTCAAACGCTGAGGTTAAATCAACAAAAGTTAAAAATAACAGCTCTCCTTTTGCATATATATATTAGTCTAAAATAATATGAAGATTCAACCCCTGCTCTATAGTACCCAAACCCTCACGAAAACCATACTGAATATCACTTATTTTTGAATGCTCCTCCACCCATATTTGAAGTCTATCTAAAATCACACGCCCCATCATTTTTACTGTAGAATCCAATAAGGAAATGGGGCGGTAACATGCTAGATTTGCCCTATCCCCTTTTTTAAAAATAGAGATAAGTAAAGATTCATACCAGGCACTAAGAACCCCAAACAGGCATTAACAAGCATTTACAATGCAATGGTCTCTGCAATATTATAGTTAGAGCTGTTGGCATTGCTCTTTTTTTTAAAAAGAAAATGTTTATCTCTAAATAAATGGCATTGTCATTTCTATTGGCAATAGCTTAATTTTTTGCATATGTGAGACTTATTGCATTAGCAGAGAGAGAGTGATGTATTTAAATAGAGAGTGAGGTAGTGAGAGAGAGTGAGGTAGCGAGAGAGAGAGTGAGGTAGTGAGATAGAGAGAGTTAGGTAGTGAAAGAGTGAGGTAGTGAGGGAGAGGGATGTTGTGAGGTAGTGAGATATAAGCAGAGAGTGATGTTGTGAGGTATTGAGATAGAGAGAGAGGTAGTGAAAGAGAGAGTAAAAGTGAGTTAGTGAGATAGAAAGAGAGCGAGTGAGGTAGTGAGATAAAGAGTGAGTGAGGTAGTGAGATAGAGAGAGAGAGTGAAGTTGTTATGTAGTGAGATAGAGAGTGAGGTAGTGAGAGGGGTGGCAGGCAGGTGACCACAGACCTCTTACCTTGATCCTAGCTCCTATGCCTCGATGCCTCACAGTTTCCGCGGCGTGCCAGTGAGGCTGTGCAGAAGGTGACCAGCAGGAGACCAGACCCTAATCTCTTGAGTGCAATCATACACGGACAGCGGGGCAGAAGGCAAGAAAAACACGAGTGCAATCAGGGGGAAGAATCTATCAATGGAGCAACACTCGCCAACGAAAACAGTTAGCAGTACAAGCTTGTGCAAGTACCTTTATGGAGGGAAGCGCTCCGCAGATAGGTATATGTTGCACCATGCCTCCACTTAAATGCACACCTTGCCAAAGCACCTAAGAATAAACGCAAGCACTGATTCCAGGCTACGCATGTGCAAGCTGGACTTGAGCATCAAATGCAAGGAGGAGCGGACGCACAAAGGCAAAGTAGGAGAGCAGTCAGGTACATACAGCTCTTGCAGAGCTTCACATGTACATGGCCCGGGGTCATGCTTTCGCTGAGTGTATCCCGAGAGCCGTCAGAGAGGCAGCACATGCTCATTACACTCATTGTGTGATACGTCACAGCATTGCACTGATCACTGGAAGGTTGCATGCTATGCTGAAGCGATGACGGGCGCCAGTATCTGGAGGGGGGGGGGGGGGGTGTGAAGAGCATTAAATTGGAGGGGGGTACAGATGTTACAGGGAGGGAATTCCAGATGCAGGCTCCACTTTCACAGACGCGCCCGTATCCCGCGTCTGACACTGTTCCCTTGGTTCATCGGCGTGAGCCGAGGGTTGGCAATGTGGCCTCAGTGCCTGAAAGTGAGGGTCCTTCTGGTGGGCGGGGCGTAGAATCATGAATAACATCCTGCAGTGCACGGTCAGTCAGTGAGGGCTTCCCCGTCCCTTCAGAGCTGGCCCACTGATGCTTCCTAATTGCAAGACTAGAAGTACCGCAGCTGCAGGGAAAGTGCACATCGAACCAGATGGATTGGAGAAAGAGGCATGTGACTCACTGGATCGCAGACTGGGGAGGGGTGTCTGCAGCTGCACAGTAAGAAGAAGGGAAAATAAACAAACATGCGGAGAATGACGGATGGGCTATGGGCAGTTCTCCAACATGGTACACAGGGAAAGGTCGTGCCGATGTGCCCTGGTGGTTGAAGTGAACAGGGCGTGACTCGCCAACCCATGCAGCTTTTTTCCACGGGTGGCTGTACCTGAGCAGTTGATCCCTTTGCCGCCCTGGCCTGCTATCTAGAGGCGAACCATGTGTCCACAACAACCGGTTCCCTCGGCGCTGAAGAGCGTGCTGCTAAGGGAAGAAATGCGAAGAACACCCAGGCGTGCTAGGCCTAGCCGCTACACTGCCTCTAGGTGCTAGGTGCAGCGCTTAAATGCCACTAACCCCGGGACTTCTAGCTGTTCCTTCCAGTCTGGATCGGAAGGTCGAGTACACACAGCAAGAGAAGAAAGGTCGACTGTGTGCCTGTAATATGCCATGCGCAGGTACGGGGTGGGAGTGATGTCGGCATGGCGTGTACAACTCTCATCAGCCCAGCCAACGCTGCTTCCTGGAATTGTGCACTCAAGGCCCTTGACGAGTCTGACACAGGCTTTCATTTCCAATCCCGTGAAAGGCTCCCAGGCCAAAAGTTGAGTTTCAGGCACTATACCTCACCCTGGCATTCTAGCCGTTTTAATCAAAGGTGTTGTGGCACGCGTTGTTGGACGCCAGGCTGATGGACACGCAGGACACGGCCAGCTCCAGAAGCACCCAGGTGAGGCACAGCGGTGCCTCCGCCATGGCGGCCCGGAGGTTGGGGCGGGGCTGTGGGCCTGGGGTCTCAAGCTGAGCACAGAACGCCACCGCCTGTCTCCTCCTGCACAGGGTGGCCCTCCAGTATGCCCGGCCCACCCAACGTCCTGTGTCCAGGTCTGCCCTCAGCACCCAGTGCCTCTCAAGGGCATGTTGTGCGCCGCAGCTGCAGATTTCCTGTCCCCGTCTGGGAGCCGAGGTTTGGGACGCAGAGTCCTGGCACTGCTTTGATACTGTCACAGTGAGCGAGTGCAAATGAGCAGAATTCCCAAACTCTTGTTTTTGCCGCCCTCTCCCTTCTGCCGCCCTAGGCGACCGCCTAGTCTGGCCTAATGGTGGAAACGGCCCGTGCTTTGAAGTGGTGTTGGACAGGCCGCATGGTCGGGCTGCCCCCTCCCCGCAATGGGACCTGGACCCTGGCTCCCCCTGCATCCCCAGCCAGAGTCCCCGACGACCACCCGAAGTACACTGCAATTCCTCACCCACAAGACACCAGCTCCGAACCCAGCTGGCCCGGGTCACCATCCACACCACGGCCTCGGCCCAGCCGCCATCTTGGGCCACTACAGCACGAGGCCGCGTGGCCTCAACTCGACCCTCACCCTGGGCCCGGCCGGGCCCGACATCGAGGCACCAACCTCCCCCCGGGAGGCAGAGTGACCACTTGGCGAGTCAATGGGAGAAAGGAATCGTCAACGGCTCTCCTCCGCCAGGTGTCGATCACCCCCGGCCGCCTGGGCGCTGGCTCCACCCCCCTGCTGGGTGTCTGGACTCCTTCATCCCGGACCTCCCGGCCCCCCCAGGCGCGAGGGTCCGGACATCAAAGGGGACCAGACCTATAACTGGGGCAGGACCAGACCAGGAAACCAGTTGTATCCTGGAGTCGAGAGACCCGAGAAGAACTCCTCTGTGACTGGCCTGCTGGCGCTGCCGCGGCCCTCTGCCTCGTGAAACCATCGTCTTGGCCTGCTGGCGCTGCCGCGGCCCTCTGCCTCGTGAAACCATCGTCTTGGCCTGCTGGCGCTGCCGCGGCCCTCTGCCTCGTGAAACCATCGTCTTGGCCTGCTGGCGCTGCCGCGGCCCTCTGCCTCGTGAAACCATCGTCTTGGCCTGCTGGCGCTGCCGCGGCCCTCTGCCTCGTGAAACCATCGACTTGGCCTGCTGGCGCTGCCGCGGCCCCCTACCTAGGGAGACTATCATCTTGGCCTGCTGGCGCTGCCGCGGCCCGATCCACAGACACTCCAGCTCGAGGATTGTGAGCTCGCCTCTTACCACTACCTGTACCGATCCGGTACCAAGACTGTCCCGCTACCCCCTTTTTCCCTACAGAGACTAGAAGTGAGAGGACCCCCGGGTCCGAGATATCCTGTATCGCTGATATCCTTGCCTTAAGAACCTTATATAAAGCATTGAACTCGACTTGGTGTGGTGCCTGTTTGTGGGGAGGGAGGTAACTTGTCTGTACGATCGCAGGAGACGGTCCCACCCGGGGATCTCTCCCTCAGTATCCGGCCGACCCTCAGGGTCCCCGTCTAACATTGGTGGCCAGCGACGGGATCCGAACCTACGCATAATCGTACAGAAAGTCACCCGACCCACGACACACGACCACCATGACAACAGAGAGCGGAACAACGGAGAAATTCCAGATGGAAAAATTGGAAGATTACAACCACCGAGAACTGAAGCAATATTGCATGGAACTTGGTCTCCCAACCACGGGTCTGAGTACGAAGGAAGACTTCAAACGAGCCCTAGAAGCCTGGGCGGAAACGGGTACGGCCGTACCCCGAACACAAACAACCGAGACGAGCCCCGCACCAACTAAAGAAAGAGCGGGTCTCTCCCTGGAAGAGATCCGAGAAAGAGAAAAAACCAGACTCCACGAATTAGAACTAGCCCGACTCCGCTTGGATGGAGAACTCAAGCTGGCAGAACAAAAAATAACCCTGGAACACTTACGGCTCAGGGAAGAGCGAGAAGACAAGCAAAGACAGAGAGAGCTAGAGGAAAAGAAACTAGAGTACGAACATGAGCGCAATCTCAAAACACTGGAGGTCCAGAAACAGAATAAAGACCTCGGGCTCCCCGAACGACCGACCCCGTCTGCCTCGACCGAACCCAAGGTTCACATCCCCAAAGATGTCATCCGGGAATACCACAAGAACGATGATATACAGCAGTGGTTTAAAGCCTATGAGGTGGCAATGACCTCCCACCGGATTCCCCGAAGCGATTGGGGAGCCGGATTATGGGGGAGGTTTGTCAACGAAGGGCGGGACGCCCTGCTACAACTCCCGGACCAGCTGATGACCTCCTACGACCACATGAAGGCCGCCCTCCTCACTCGATACGGGCTCACACCGGAGATGTACCGCCAACGGTTCCGCGACTGCAAACGGATTCCGGGTACAACTTGGGTGGAGTACGTGAACTTTTTTAGCCGAGCCTTCGAGGGGTGGATCAAGGGCAACAAAGTAACCACCTACGAACAACTCTTTGACCTTATCGTATGGGAGCACCTGTCGAACAACTGCTTCGTGGAGCTCCGGCAACACCTCCTGGACAGTAAGCTAACCGACCCTCGACAACTCGCCGTCGAAGCCGACCGGTGGGAAAGCACCCGAGTTGGCCGGAACGCACCCAGCGAATTATCCAGACCGTATCGCCCCCGAGGGGGAGGAGGAAGTCAGGGTCGGGGGAGAGACCCCGGCCCCTCGTCACCCCCCAGAAACCCCTCGACCCCGGTTGGCCGAGGAAGCCCTGCCGTCCGGGCCGGTTTCCGGGCCAACATTACGTGCCACAGGTGCCAGCGACCCGGCCACTACGCCAGTGATCCCAATTGCCCAAAGAATCCGAACACTACCCCCCGCCAAGTTGCAGCGGCGGCCCTAGGGGAAGAACTAATCCCGGAAGACCAGGAAGAGTACGAGACCGATCCCTCTGAATGGGCACCCGCCGCCATGGCACTGGTCTGCTTAGGGGAGAGAGAAATGATTCCGCGGGCCCCCCTTCCCGCCAACACCCAGAAGTACGGTCAATGGGTCAACATTAATGGCCGCCGGGCGGAAGCCCTCCGCGACACCGGGGCCAGGGTAACGGCGGTCCGACGCCACCTCGTCACTCCAGACCAAATCTTGCCGAACATTCTTTGCCCTGTCCGATCAGCCGACAATTCCGAAAGCCTATGCCACATGGCCTGCGTCCCCTTCGAGTGGGGAGGAGTAACAGGGATGTTAAAAGTAACTGTCCGCGATGATGCCCCCGTGGACTGCCTCCTAGGGAACGACCTTGAAAGCTCTCCCTGGGCAGCTGTCGAACGGAGGGAGCACCTGGGGATGCTCGGCCTCCCCGAATGGGTTTGCGTCACGACCAGGTCCATGACCGCCCGCGCGGTCCCCAGCCCAGAAGAGCCCGAGTGGCCAGAACCTCCTCCCGCGCTCATCCCCGAGGAGGCCGCCCCAGAAGCCAGTCCATTGACCCAAACCGAAGAAGGATCCGACCAGCTTCGGGACGTCCCTGACCTGGCACAATGGCGGCAGGAGGGAGGCCCCACGCAGGAACAATTCCGGGCCGAACAGAAAACCTGTCCCTCTCTCGTAGGACTCCGGCAGCAAGCCCTGGCCCAGAGCACCGGGGATACCTCGGGGGCCCACTGGATCTACTGGGACCAAGACCTGCTCTACAGCGAGCAGAAAGTTGCAGAACTAGGGGCCAGTCGGGTGCTGGTGGTGCCCCTTCGCTTCCGAGACTTCCTCCTGAACTTAGCCCACGATGTCCCCCTTGCCGGACACCTGGGGCAGGATAAAACCTACGACCGCCTGGTGACCCATTTTTTCTGGCCCCACATGCGGAAGGATGTCACCAACCACTGCAAGGCCTGCCCCACCTGCCAGGCCAGCGGAAAAAGTGGCCGAAAAATCAAAGCACCGTTACAACCCTTTCCTGTCGTCACCACCCCGTTTGAACGAGTGGGAATAGACATTGTGGGGCCCCTCGACCCTCGAACAGCCCAAGGACACCGGTTCATCCTGGTCCTTGTAGACCACGCCACCCGCTATCCCGAGGCCATCCCTCTTCGGACCGTGACGGCCCCCGTGGTGGGCCGGGCCCTGATGGGGATCTTCTCCCGGGTGGGGTTCCCCCGGGAGGTCGTCAGTGACAGGGGCACGAACTTTATCTCCAGATATATGAAGTCCCTCTGGCAACAATGCGGGGTCACCTACAAATTCACGACCCCCTATCACCCGCAAGGAAACGGACTGGTCGAGAGATTCAACCGCACCCTCAAGGGGATGATTATGGGTCTAGAAGAACCCCTTCGACGCCAGTGGGACGTGCTACTTCCCTGCCTCCTGTTTGCCTATCGGGAGGTCCCGCAGAAGTCCCTCGGCTTCAGCCCCTTTGAACTCCTGTACGGGCACCCCGTCCGGGGCCCCCTCAGCCTAGTCAAGGAAGGTTGGGAGCAGCCTCCCCAGAAAACTCCCCCGGACATCTACAGGTATCTCCTGGCTCTCCGCAACCAGACCCGGCGGTTCCGAGACGCCGCCAAAGCCAACCTCGAGGCCAGTCAGGAGGACATGAAGAGGTGGTACGATCAGCACACGTCCTCCATTGAGTTCGAACCTGGACAACAGGTCTGGGTGATGTCCCCGGTTGAGCCCTGTGCACTCCAAGACAGATGGTCCGGGCCCTTCAAGGTAATCGAACGCAAGGGGCCCGTCACCTATTTAATCGACATGGAGACTGCCCGGAACCCCCTGCGGGTCCTCCATGCCAACAGGCTCAAACCCCATTTTGTGCGATCCGAACTCAGCCTCCTGATGGCTACCGATAATGGGACAGAAGAAGACTCTGAACCCCTTCCGGACTTACTGAGGGCCCTCGAGCAGGATGGCTCAGTGGAAGGGGTCCAGCTCTCCGAGGCCCTGTCCCCGGAGCAACACCAAGACTGCCAAACGCTCCTGAGGCAGTTCGCCTCCCTGTTCTCCCTCACCCCCGGAGTCACCCCCTGGTGCCTCCACGATGTGGACACCGGGGACAGCCCACCTATTCGACACCGAGCGTACCGCGTACCAGACCGGGTACGAGCCTGCATCCAGACCGAGGTGTCCAAAATGCTGACCCTAGGAGTGATCGAACCCTCAGACAGTCCCTGGGCGAGCCCAGTCGTCCTAGTTCCCAAGGCAGCTGCCCCGGGCGTTGCCCCTGAGCTCCGGTTCTGCGTGGACTATCGGGGGCTGAATGCAGTTACCCGGACCGACGCTCATCCCATCCCCCGGGCAGACGAGCTAATTGACCGGATGGGGGCCGCCCGCTACCTGAGCATCTTCGACCTAACAGCGGGCTACTGGCAGATCGGCCTCACCCCTAGGGCCCAAGAACGATCCGCCTTCTCTACCCCAGACGGGCACTACCACTTTAAAGTCATGCCCTTCGGCATGAAAAACGCCCCGGCAACGTTCCAACGGCTGGTAAACCAGGTACTGGCGGGCCTGGAAGGCTTCAGCGCCGCCTACCTGGACGACATTGCTGTGTACAGCCACCAGTGGACCGACCACCTCCGCCACCTGCGGGAGGTTCTACACGCCCTCCAGCAAGCCGGGCTCACCATCAAAGCCAGCAAGTGCCAGGTGGGCCAAGGGTCCGTGACCTACCTAGGACACCAAGTGGGAAGCGGGCTGGTGGCCCCTCTCCAACTCAAGATTGCTGCCATCCAGGCCTGGCGACCCCCTACGACCCAAACAGAGGTCCGGGCCTTCCTGGGGCTCACCGGATACTACCGGCGGTTCATGAAGGACTATGGCAGCATCGTGGGGCCCCTCACGGAGCTCACCTCCAAAAAGAGCCCCAAAACCGTCAACTGGACCCCGGACTGCCAATCGGCCTTCGAAAAGCTAAAGACCGCCATGTGCACGGCCCCCGTGCTCCAGGCTCCCGACTACAGCCGGGAATTCATTGTGCAGACGGACGCCTCCGATCATGGTGTGGGGGCCGTCCTCTCCCAACTCAACGCCGAAGGGATCGACCAGCCAGTGGTCTTCATCAGCAGACGCCTATTGCCCCGAGAACAGCGCTGGAGCACCATTGAGAGGGAGGCCTTCGCCGTAGTCTGGGCACTCAAGAAGCTCCGGCCATACCTCTTCGGCACCCACTTCCGGGTGCAAACAGACCACCGACCCCTGCAATGGCTGATGCAAATGCGGGGGGAGAACCCGAAGCTGCTGCGCTGGTCCATCTCCCTGCAGGGGATGGACTTCACGGTGGAACATCGTCCAGGCCAGGACCACGCCAACGCCGACGGCCTGTCACGCTTTTTCCGCCTCAGCGAGGAGAGTCCCCAGGAAGATGGCTGACTCTCCCCGCCTTCAGCTGGGGGGGACGCATGTTGGACAGGCCGCATGGTCGGGCTGCCCCCTCCCCGCAATGGGACCTGGACCCTGGCTCCCCCTGCATCCCCAGCCAGAGTCCCCGACGACCACCCGAAGTACACTGCAATTCCTCACCCACAAGACACCAGCTCCGAACCCAGCTGGCCCGGGTCACCATCCACACCACGGCCTCGGCCCAGCCGCCATCTTGGGCCACTACAGCACGAGGCCGCGTGGCCTCAACTCGACCCTCACCCTGGGCCCGGCCGGGCCCGACATCGAGGCACCAACCTCCCCCCGGGAGGCAGAGTGACCACTTGGCGAGTCAATGGGAGAAAGGAATCGTCAACGGCTCTCCTCCGCCAGGTGTCGATCACCCCCGGCCGCCTGGGCGCTGGCTCCACCCCCCTGCTGGGTGTCTGGACTCCCTCATCCCGGACCTCCCGGCCCCCCCAGGCGCGAGGGTCCGGACATCAAAGGGGACCAGACCTATAACTGGGGCAGGACCAGACCAGGAAACCAGTTGTATCCTGGAGTCGAGAGACCCGAGAAGAACTCCTCTGTGACTGGCCTGCTGGCGCTGCCGCGGCCCTCTGCCTCGTGAAACCATCGTCTTGGCCTGCTGGCGCTGCCGCGGCCCTCTGCCTCGTGAAACCATCGTCTTGGCCTGCTGGCGCTGCCGCGGCCCTCTGCCTCGTGAAACCATCGTCTTGGCCTGCTGGCGCTGCCGCGGCCCTCTGCCTCGTGAAACCATCGTCTTGGCCTGCTGGCGCTGCCGCGGCCCTCTGCCTCGTGAAACCATCGACTTGGCCTGCTGGCGCTGCCGCGGCCCCCTACCTAGGGAGACTATCATCTTGGCCTGCTGGCGCTGCCGCGGCCCGATCCACAGACACTCCAGCTCGAGGATTGTGAGCTCGCCTCTTACCACTACCTGTACCGATCCGGTACCAAGACTGTCCCGCTACCCCCTTTTTCCCTACAGAGACTAGAAGTGAGAGGACCCCCGGGTCCGAGATATCCTGTATCGCTGATATCCTTGCCTTAAGAACCTTATATAAAGCATTGAACTCGACTTGGTGTGGTGCCTGTTTGTGGGGAGGGAGGTAACTTGTCTGTACGATCGCAGGAGACGGTCCCACCCGGGGATCTCTCCCTCAGTATCCGGCCGACCCTCAGGGTCCCCGTCTAACAAGTGGTAAAATAAAAACAGCCTCACAGAACACCCACGCAGGTACACATAATATGAGTGGCTTGCACAACATTAACCACACAGACCTGATCGGCGAGAACATGCACATGCGGAAGACAGGCACCACCCACGTCTGTCTCCGAGATAAAATGAACTTATGTTCCGCTGAAATGCAAAAAGGAGGAATCCTCAAGGAGAAGTGGACGCACTATCTAGTGTAGCCCCAAAAGTGAGAAAAAGACCAGTGGGGTTACTACATTGGAGTATCAAAAGAAAGCACATTATTTTCACATTTAAATAGATTTTTAATACGTTCAGAGCACTTTACATAGCACCAATTACGTTACACAAGGACACACATTCATTTTGTGAGGCACGGGGATTTGCCCAGAATCACAGGAGGTTTTCGCGATATTCCCGAGACTCGAACCGTGTTCCCCAGGTCCGAGGTCGAGCGCCCTAGCCGTTAGGCCAACTCCTCTCTTCTTACCACTGATTGCAGGAGCAGGTTAACTGAGTCATGCCTTTCGTTGCAGAAGCAGCATGTACTATCTATGTTTGGGTGATGCTACAATGACCCATGCTTATCACATGTGGTGTACTTGAAGGGAGAGAAAATAAACTTAAGCACTTTCCCTCCCTCGATGCTTCGATGCACCAGAAATGCTTTAATATCAACGGGAGGCAGGCGAGCGTGGGTGAAATAAAAGAACCAGCGTTTGTCGGGCGATCCGCCCATCCTGCATAAAGAGAAGACTGCGACCTGTGTACTTTTGAGAAGAGGGAGGAACACTACAAGCTGCTCTACCAAGTCGCACAGATGAGAGAGTGCGTGCCCTGGGAGCAGGCGTGAGCACGAGCAGCGTTCTGAGTTGTGGGAGGCTGCTTTCCAGGAGGACAGCACCTGGCCACTGCGTGCGCGTTCGCGCGCGCGTGGCCGGCGCAAATCGCCTCCTTCGGCAGAAATGCGCGCGGCCAGGTGCTGTCCTCCTCGGAAGCTGAGTGCAAATGAGCAGAATTCCCAAACTCTTGTTTTTGCCGCCCTCTCCCTTCTGCCGCCCTAGGCGACCGCCTAGTCTGGCCTAATGGTGGAAACGGCCCGTGCTTTGAAGTGGTAAAATAAAACCAGCCTCACAGAACACCCACGCAGGTACACATAATATGAGTGGCTTGCACAACATTAACCACACAGACCTGATCGGCGAGAACACGCACATGCGGAAGACAGGCACCACCCAAGTCTGTCTCCGAGATAAAATGAATTTATGTTCCGCTGAAATGCAAAAAGGAGGAATCCTCAAGGAGAAGTGGACGCACTATCTAGTGTAGCCCCAAAAGTGAGAAAAAGACCAGTGGGGTTATTACATTGGAGTATCAAAAGAAAGCACATTATTTTCACATGTAAATAGATTTTTAATACGTTCAGAGCGCTTTACATAGCACCAATTACGTTACACAAGGACACACATTCATTTTGTGAGGAACGGGGATTTGCCCAGAATCACAGGAGGTTTTCGCGATATTCCCGAGACTCGAACCGTGTTTCCGAGGTCGAGCGCCCTAGCCGTTAGGCCAACTCCTCTCTTCTTACCACTGAATGCAGGAGCAGGTTAACTGAGTTATGCCTTTCGTTGCAGAAGCAGCATGTACTATCTATGTTTGGGTGATGCTACAATGACCCATGCTTGTCACATGTGGTGTACTTGTAGGAAGAGAAAATAAACTTAAGCACTTTCCCTCCCTCAATGCTTCGATGCACCAGAAATGCTTTAATATCAACGGGAGGCAGGCGAGCGTGGGTGAAATAAAAGAACTAGCGTTTGTCGGGGGATCCGCCCATCCTGCATAAAGAGAAGACTGCGACCTGTGTACTTTTGAGAAGAGGGAGGAACACTACAAGCTGCTCTACCAAGTAGCACAGATGAGAGAGTGCGTGCCCTGGAAGCAGGCGTGAGCACGAGCAGCGTTCTAAGTTGTGGGAGGCTGCTTTCCAGGAGGACAGCACCTGGCCACTGCGGGCGCGTTCGCGCGCGCGTGGCCGGCGCAAATCGCCTCCTTTGGCAGAAATGCGCGCGGCCAGGTGCTGTCCTCCTCGGAAGCTGAGCCGCTAACTATAGGTCTCTGGCGAGAGCGAGCTTCGCTCGCTTCTAGCCGAGACCTAAAAAGTTGAGTTAAAAGATGTCCCCAGAGTGCCTCGTTATATTTGTACAAATCCACAGGACACCGTCCGGGCCCGGTGCCTTTCCTCCCTTACTGGATTGAATAGCACTAATCACTTCACTCAGCTTAAAATCCATCTTAAAATTATGTGCTGGAGGAGAAAACCCCTGTTCAGCCCCAGTTTTTTCTGGCAATTGTTCAGCTTCTGTCTCAGTGGAGTAGAGTCTAGAGTAGTGCTGTACCCACTCCTCTGTTATGGCAAGTTCTATGGATGCTTTAGGTTAATACATGAAGAGCGGTGCATTCACTGCCTTCCAGAAAGCAGCAGTATCATGATTTAATGATGCCTCACGGAGAGCAGACCATGCTTCTTCCTTCATTGCCTTCTTCCTTGCTACTTGGGCCATTTTATAGCCCTTTCTGGCTTCCCTAATATAATCACGATTTTTATCCTTTGCTTTTAGGGCATATTGGAGTTTTGTGTATGCCTTTGTGCAGGTGGTATCAAACCACCCTGCACTATGTTTATTTTGGGATTTTGTATTCTTCCAGAGAGCATCCTTAATATAAGCTAAAATATCCTTAACGTTTTCTATAACCACTGGATAGGAGGAGCTCTCATCAAGGCATACAAGGATACTCTTCATGCAGCTCTTGACAACCTTCGTGAGAAGATCCTCGGGGTTAACCTTAGTCTACTTCAGCGCATACCCATTTTGCCTACAAAGCACAATATCATTTATACACTCCTTACTTCTACTATTACTATTAAGTACTTTATTGGAGACCTGGATGGTAATGCTTTGTGGAAAATGGTCGCTTAGGGCAATATCATGGGTTATAAAATTATTAACAAGAGAGGCATGTCTACTAGAAATCAATATATAGTCGATAGTTGAAAAAGCACCTCGGCCATATATATATCTATCTGTCACCGGTAGGATATATATGTTTCCTATGTGCTGTCACCTGTAGGAAGTTATAGTTAGGAACTAGTGTGCATAGGAATAGCATTTTTTTGTTGCTAAATTTGACAAATCTTCACCACAATTTCAAAACTAGTGTGCAACTCACTTCACCTGCTGTTTGGAAATTTTCGGGTGATTCTTAAAGCAGTGCCTGAGAAAAAGAGGGAAGGGGGTCCCAAAAAGCGTTTTCCACATGCAACGTCCCTTAGGGTTTTAAGACATGTCTACAGCCTGAACAGCGGAACGGAATGACACCAAATACGCTAGAAAGCTAAATCTTGGTCGGGAAAGAGTCCTTTTTGTCATTTGTTTTAAATCGATTCAGTAGTTTTGGAGATATTAAAGATAAGGTTTTTATGTATATCGAGAGACGCGGATCGACCGCAATTGATCCACAGATTCATGCACCAATAGCAATGCTGTGATTGGCTGACCTCAACCTGAGAGAAAACTTGTGGTTGCCATTTTGTGATTCGGGATACCGTTCCTGGGTGGGAGGGATAACATTGAAATGGTATATAAGGGATCGGGAAAGAGGTATTCTAATCCCAGGGGACTGATGGAGGGGTCTGTGAGGGCCCCCTTATGGGTAAGAAATTGTATCAAGACTTTTTTTGTACACACGAGGATCCACACTCGCGCATGGCGTGGCCCATGTATGAATCCACAGTAGATCTAGACCCCCAATTAAAAAAACACATACACCCACTCAACCCGACCCATACAGCCACTCACACACTCACTTGGAGACCCAGAAAAACATTCACACACCCACTGAGACACCCTTTGAGCCATTCATACACACAGTCAGACCTAGTAACCACTCACACTCATTTAAACACTCATACAGCAACTCACACCCCCACTTAGAGACCCAGAGAACCACTCATGTATCCACTCACATACCCAAAGAAGCAATCATATACCCTCTCACAGACCCACACAGGTACACCAACTCACACACCCATCATACACTCAAACATCCACGTACACACTCCTACAGCTGGTGGGTCACCTATTCACAGACCACTCACTTGCACACCCATGTCACAATCCCACATACACTCACCCACCCATATGCCACTCACACACCCATACAGTCATTCACTCACAGACCCACGAAACCACTCTGACACCCACACAGCCACTCACACACTTACCTACTCACACAGCAAGTCCCACGTGCACTTACACTCCCCCACAGCCACTCACACACCCATGCACTGACTGATACATCCACTCAGAGACCCAGAGAACTACTCACAGACCCACACAGGCACTCATGTATCCATTTCAACAGCCATAAACCAACTTCCATGCCCAAACAGCCACTTACATACACACACATACAGCCACACACACTCAGAGACCCAGAAAACCACGCACACACACTCAGACACCCATACAGCCACTCACACCCATTTACAGACAGACCTAGTGAACCACGCATACAGCCACTCACAGACCCACACGCGCACTCACAAACCCACGTACACACTCATACGGGTAGTGACACCCACTCACACTCCCAGCATATGCTTACACACACACACTTACACACAACCATTCACACACCCATACAACCAGTCACACACACATTCAGAGACCCAGAAAACCACTTGCTCACCCATTCACACACCGATGCAGACACTCACACACCCACTTACAGACCCAGAGAACCACTCACACACCCATTCACATACCCACACAAGCACACTCATTCACACACCCATGCTACCAAAGAATACAGGGACATTATAGTAAGAAAATTGCATTAAAAAACACAGAAATGCATTATAAAAGACAAAGGTTACAGGAGCGTTGTAGTTAGGTTCAGATTTTACACACACAAAACCATAGAAATTCAGCAGTTATAGTTATCTCACGTATGTATAACTTTTGCCCTAATGTAACTACAGCTTGTGCCTTTGCCATGCACTTCTAATTACCCCCAATATATTGCATCAATCATGACATTTTCTAGGACATCATTTATAAAAATACTGCAACATTTGCAGTGAAAATATTGATGAGAATCAGTTGCATGGCTAAGGCACAAGTTGTAGTTACTTTAGGGTATGAACTACAGCTATTAGAGTTAACTATAACTGCTGATTTTCTAGGGTTTAGTGTGTGTAAAAAATGATTATACACCACAAGCATACATCATATCCGTATATCAGCTGAAGTCATAATTGCTGCTTCTCTGTATGTATATAGAAAGGTTTAGGCCTCCTACTAAAACTTAGAACTAAATTGAGTGTCATGAAAATATGTGTATGCTTCACCACTAGATAAATGTGCACATAAGGCCAAGTGTCATGTGCATATATGTTATGCACAAGTTAATTTCAGTTTTTTTGTCATATAAAATACCTCTTTCAACCTTTGCCGCATCCCTCCTCTCACGGACTCATTCCAAACCTTTATCGACTATAACTCTCAAACATGCTTCTCAGCCTTCCCCCTCCTTTTTTACAAATCATCCCAACTAACAGGCATGCACGACCTCTACTTGCAAAAACAACTTGACACTTCCCCTTTCAAAACCATCTCATTCATTCTGGCCCTTCTCTAAATTCTAGTAAACACAAAAGAAATCAAGAGCACAGCTAATGCACTAATGAGAAAAAGAACACCTTACTAATTTCTTACTATTAACCTCTAATCTTGGTTTCAGGAGTAGCATGTTACTCACCGCAAAGCACTTCTCAGGCTAGTAAGCACTAAAAAAATACAATATGGAGTTACAGAAGTCCATGAGAGATGCAAATGTAGGCGTCACGTCCGATTGAGTATATTATTGGCCCTTGAATTAATGCGTTAAGGGACCCGTGTATTTGACATTTGTGTCTCTCCTTTCACTTGCTGGTACTCCGAGGAGTGGAGACACGTCTATGTATACAGAAGTATCCTATATTACGTTTTACCGTACAATGGCATGTGTGACGTAAGGTGTCACATCATGGTGGCGTTGCATTCACAGGGAGAGGCATTGTGTTTGGTATCCATTAGTACCAGAAACTCGCACTTCACAAAATCCATGTGCTACCAGAAGCATATTGAAACTGCTTTTTTGGTTGTCATTTAACATTTGAGTGTAATGGTTCTATGTCTTGCTCTAGATTCTATAATGATATGTATGTTTTTCTTTACTCCAAAAGATATACCCTGATACTTGATACTAAGTAAGTGTCCATGCATGCTTTTGGTCTCTCTGTTGTTTCATATATTGACTTAAACCCAAGAAACCAAGCATAGCAACACTTGAGATACAAAGTGATCTTAAAGACCTTATGAATGCCTCCTGACTGTGTTGGGCATTTAGGAAGGCTGAAACACGTTAACTAAGATATAAGATAGTTGGACATTAATCTCACCCTCCATCCAAATATATAGTTCATAATCTTTTCTGTAAGAAATCAGAATATAATAAATTATTGAAGGACTTTGTAAAGACACTTTTAATTTCAGGACCCAAACTATTGTTACTCCATATCGCTTAAAAAAAATGTAAGGTGCTCAGGTGAGAGGTAAATCACCTGGCTGTGGTGACCTGCCAGTTGATTTTTGCCCCACATATTCGTCATTCCTGGTGCCTAGAACTGGCTTTAATGTACACAGAGGCTTTTGAACGTGGGTACCTGTCTGACACCACCAGAGAGGACTTAATAGTCTTCATTTTTAAACCTATGGGTGAAGTGTTGAATGCTGCATCCTACAGACCTCTGTCCATGCTCAGTTTGAATTTTAAAACCCTCAATAAGGTGCTAGCCACTCGGCTGCAGATCCATTTACAAGCGTTGGTACATGATTACCAAAATGGATTTATTCGAGGCATCTCTGATAACATAAGGCGCCTATATCGCGTTCTAGGTGAGGCACCACTGGAATGGCCACAGTATGCAGTGGTTTATCAATCAATATTTGAAAGGCATTCAGTACTTTACTGTGGGGCTTGCTCAGAGCAGTTATGAATGAAATGTTCCTGCGTGTGGGATGGGGAAAATGGATCTCCCTGCTCCACACGACTACACAGTTGCATGCAGGTCTGAATGGGCCAATGCATCTCTGAACAGTTCACAATACAAAGGCAGGGCTGTCCACTCTCATTGATTCTGTTTGCCCTAGCGATTGAGCCACTGGGAAGCATTTTGAGGAGTGAAGGATGGGGTAGGGGCATTTATTTGCGTGATAGAGAGCATCTGGTTTCGCTTTATGCTGCTGATTTGGTACTGTACCTGAGAGAGGTGCAAACAAGGATCCCATGGACCATGACCATATTGGAGGAACTGGGTGTTGTGTCAGAGTTGTGCATGAAGTGGAGAAAGATCTGTGCCTTCCCCATGTCGGAGGAACTACAGGAGCCTCCGGGAGGCTGTCTAGTGCTTGGGGACGAAATAGGAAACCAGATGTTTTAGCTATTTAGGGATCAGACTTTACCATTCCGACATGTATACATAGGGGAGGGGCACATGGTGTTCTGTCTTGCGATCCAGTTACCTATCACAGAAGGAACTGCTCTGGCAAAAATGGGTATTCTGCCGCATGTTCTCTATTACTTCACAAATCTCCTGGTGTTGATCCCACAAAACTACTTCCGATCCGTGCGTATTTTGCTATGAGAGCTGATACAAATGAGAAGCGTAATTGGGTTTCCCTACGCATACTACATCAGCCATCGCGAGAGTGCGAACTTGATGTCCAAGACTATGAAATTTATTATTACGCAGCACAGCCTCAATAGATAGCCAGACGGCTTGCGGGGGCGTGCATTGCTAATGTAGGGTGTGTCTGCAGAGGAGCACAGAGGATGCACATTGCTAGCCCGTCTTCTGGGGGTGAAACTTCACCTGGCACAGAAACTAGGACTTCTACCATTGGCCTTCTACCATTGGCCTTCTGATGTTGGAAGGGTGTACTTAAAAGGATTGGACTCCGCACTCTGTATGCGCCTGCATTGCCCCTGATTGAGTTGCCCACTTCTAGGGGAGGATTCTTCACAATCTGGTAGATGTGGGGATGGACAGCCATGGAACTAACAACACTGGAAGACTGATATGAAAAGGGAGCCAAAAACAACCTCTCAAGCACTCAGATTCGAGTGTATGTCACGTTGGTAATAACCGTTTATCAACTTCTGGAGGACTTGAACCCAGAACCTCTTACGCGTGACCTACTGAAAATTGTGCTGACATATGGCCGTGTTTGCCACGCCATCCGTTGGTTATAACTGGATTGTGACTTTGGTATTTTATTTGAAGTTTTCTTATGCATATGTGGTTTGTTACGGCTTCTTTTGTACAGCGCTCTGATACCCATGAGTTAAGTTTGCGCTTTATAAAACTTTATAATTAAATAAATAAAAGACCAGGATCTCCATGCCCCTAGATGGCTTGTCGCGATTGTGTGCATGGTAGGAGACCTTTATAGGCTGCCGTGCCAATGGACGGAATGAGAAAAGACCCTGGAGCGTACCTGAACCCTGATTATGAACACCTGTTTCAAATATATAGGTTAACTACCCTCATACTGCATACCTCACAAATTGAACATTGATGCACACCAGTGACCTTGACTGCCCCAGGTGTGCCATGGTTGATACAGACTTAGTGTTTATGATCTGGAGTTGCCAAGTGATCACACAGTTTTGGACAAAGGGCACAGCAGACTTCGAGAGAACATTAGATAGACAGACCCATCACACTTGAGAGATTTGACTGCTGGGCTTTTATAGCAGAAGTGCATCTCGTAAAGGTGGAAATATGTTCCTGGCGTTGGGCATAGTGCGCAGAGACATTGCACTACACCGGAAGTCTCCATAGGGTCTGCCACATTGTTGGTTTAAAACTGGGCACTGGCAAAGGGAGCTGTCCTACAATTAAAGGAATACAGGAGCATCCTGAGGAAATGCTTGGCAGTAAAATGAATGAGGTGGTGGCAAGTTTCTTTGAACCGGAGACACACGTCAACTAGAGGAAAGCCTAATGATGTAGTATTTACACCGCCACTCTGAGGTTACCCGACAGAGGGGACTAACTCAATTCCTAATACAACTCAGATACTTGACATCAGACACTACATCACCCACGCTGCCGTCACCATCACTCCAAACTATAAATGATGATGAAGCATGCCACTAGTTGTTAGTGAAGGCTATTTTGTTTTTCAAACTTAGAAAGTAATGTGATTCAAACCTACACCTTCAAACTTTGTCATAAGCTTGTTATAGCTTATTATATTGGTGTATAATGTATTTGATCAACACCAAAAGGATTTAAAAAATTGGAATCTCTGGAGCATTCGTCAACCCTTGACTGGGACATTAGATGGGTCTAGAGATGGGGGATTTGAGACTGCAGTACATGATTAACGTTTACTTATTTGGAAATTTTGTATTGTGCTGATAATTGTCTGTTATCCAGAGAAAGATTACACACACACACAGTATGGTTGGAAACAAGAACGCTCATTCATCTAGAAATACTGTCCTAATTTAATGTAATTCATTTTGTGAAGGAAGAACTGTTGCAATGGCCAGACTACTTAAAACTACAGAAGATAAGAAAGCAAATATATTTAGCAAATTGCCTACTGGAAAGAAAGTTTTACCCATAATTAACAAAGTCCTCTTCCATGATTTTAATACCAAACGCATGTGGACTGCAGTCTATGCCACTTACTTTTGGATAAAATCATGAGTCCATAAAAAAAAAATAGTGTAATTGTAAGAGGAAGCCCATGTTTGCAGAGATAAATGTATGTACACTGTCAACAGAGGAGGAAGTAATATCTTATGAAAAGTGAAAATATATATCTT
This sequence comes from Lissotriton helveticus, assembly GCF_964261635.1. NCBI lineage: Eukaryota > Metazoa > Chordata > Amphibia > Caudata > Salamandridae > Lissotriton > Lissotriton helveticus. Next base: position 444,996,874 of record NC_136070.1, read on the forward strand.
TGTACTTTTAATTTGTATTAATTGTTTTGTGTTGCTTTCAACTGTAGGTTATGCTTCATGGTCCAACTAATCCCTATGAGGTCCGGTTTCACAGTTTGACCCGCATATCCAGATTTAGGTATGTGTCAAACATTGCAAATGTTAGATTAGGTGATGCAGAATTGCCAGGAACTTTATTTACGGTACAACTTAAATCTCCTTCTGCAAAAGTTAATGTTTTAATTATGATTGGGAATTCTGATGGATACACCTAACCACACATTCCTCACTTTTAGCGTACTCTCTGGGCACAAGATGGATCTGGAAAAGTTTCATAAGTGTTCCCAAGCGCCGCCAGGTCGTGGTGTGCAGCTCTGTGTTCGCTTCATCCCACCCCAGAAATAATAGTACAAAACCCCATATAAACTGCATGCCGATGTCATCTCCTTAATTTCCGTGCCTCAGGACATGGATCCGGAGCTCTGCTCCCTCTTTCATCAGTATTGGTTATTTAATTGAAATACAGTGTGCATTGGTGGCCTCCCCTGCTGGGGCCCACCCCCCACCCAAATCCCTGGTCAAAAACGTAGGCGTTTGGCTGGATTCCACATTGAGCTACCAAACCCACACCAAAAAGGTAGCAGCCAACTGCATTGGGCTGCTGAGGAGCCTTAAACCCTGTCTTTTTCACCCAAAATACTTAAAAACGCCCTCTCTTTTCTAAATTTCACAGACAGAGTAATTGTGCCCTGATGAGAATCCGGAACACAAGCTCCTGGATTCGAAACGCGTCGGCCAATTAGAAAAGGATAACTTGGACACCAGCACTTGCTGGTTGATAAATAATTCCGAATTTGCCTTCACGCTCCTTTCCTAATTTTCTTTCCTACTTTTTTACAATTTTTCTTTGCTTCAAACAATGTCTTATTTATCCGATAATGTGTTTATTATTCATTGCATTGCATATTTAATGTCACTGTCTGTTGTAGAATGTTTTTCATTTTTGTGAACAATGATTATATTTAGTTTGTGAACACTTTGTTGTGTAGAAAAGTTTAACTTCAGTTCTAATTCACATTGTATATATGTGTTTGTCTGTCTATAACAAGTTGTTTTTGACAAAACAGAGTTTAATTCTAAAAAATTGATTGGTATAAATAAAAATACCTAGTTGAGTACGACAAGCAGCGTTTTCAACTTTCCTTAAATGTGGTTAAAAAAGTAAGTGGTGGGGCACTCTTTCTTGATTACTCATTCACTTAGGCCCAGCCTCCCCACTTGTCCTTTAGGGCCAAGCTCCCCCTTTGTTTCTCTTAATCCCATTCTAGGCTTCTTTGATCCCAAAACACGGCAGCTCATTGTCCAAGCCACCATCCTGTCCCGACTGGACTATGCGAGCGTACTACTTTTAGGCGCTAACAAAGCCGAAACAACTAGGCTCCAGCGTATACAGAATTCTGCGGCCAGGGCTATTGTTGGCCTTGCCAGAAGGTGCTCCGTTAGAGGCACCATCCAGAGACTCCACTGGCTCCCGGTGGAAGCCCGTATTCAATTTAAGGCCCTCACCACTGCTTTTAATATTTTGAATGCAGATGGCCCAGAACTCCTCCAATCGCTGCTTACTCCATTCACCCCCCAGCGCAATCTGCGCTCTACTGGCCAACACTTAGTAGTGGTCCCCCGCACTAAATTCAGCCGCATCGGAGGTCGCTCTTTCAGGCTCCGGGCGGCAAATTTATGGAACGCCCTTCCCTACCATATCCGCTGCATTGACAACCTACTCACTTTCCGCAGAGCAGTTAAGACTCACCTCTTTTCAGGTCAGTAGGTCCCTTTCTCCCCCTCCTCCCCCTCCCCTGTAAGTTGTGCTGTGGTTCTTAGCGCCGGGACGCCCCGTTGCTGGGGCAGCTGTCGCGCTCAATAAACCCCTTAACATAACATAACAAGGGAACAATGTCCCCACTTAAAACCACAGTGGTCAAACCATGCCCTGACTGTCAAAAACAGATGTCTGTAATGGACCCACATGAGGTGTGCCTTTGGTATTTAGGCTGTAGGCATGACTCTAAGTTGTTCGTTGTGCCCTGATGCTCTCTTGGAGGTGATTCAGGAACACAAAACAAAGCTGTACATCAGCAAACTGCGTAAGAAGACACAGACCTCCCATAAGTCCCGCTGCTAGTCGAAGGTGCCTCCTGCTCTCAAGGCTGATCCTGCCAAATGCATTCTTTGCAAGCAAAGTAATCTCGTTATCAAAAGTCCAAATCGAAGAGGAAACGTAAGAAAGCAAAACAGGATTCAACCTTGATTCCACCCCTATATCTAGGGTGTCATGGTGCTACTCGATCTTTCTCTCGATCGAATGCTGCAGCAGGTTGAGGCATTCAAGAAGGCCATGCTGCCTATCTCTCTAGTGTACCTTCAAGCCCCAAGGATTCCTCAAGTGGTTTTTAATACTGGTGGATCAGTCTTCAGCGCCCTTTGAGCCCCTAGAACGCTTTTCCGGTACTTCACCGACTCAGTGCTGACTTTGACTCTTGCAGCAAGATTCGTGCCAATCCACTTTTCATAGATGCCGGTTCGGATGTCGCCCGCACATGAGGGGGATTCCGTGATGGCTCAGATACCCAAACCGAATCAGTCTCGACACCAACTGAGGTTGCACTCTGACTCCACTCAAGCACACCCGGTTCCTGTATTGCCTGCTTTGGGCACTACGCTCCCACTACCACAGCGCTGCGGTCCCCAGAGGCATCATCATATTTTCTGCTTACGATTGTCATACCTTCCTTCCTTGTCTCAAACCATTCAAATATGTAATTTGTTCTGACCTGGATACTATCAATTGCTTGGTGTGCTGCTATGTTGCCATGCGTGGATGCTATCCACATATTTTTCAAGTGATGTATAGGTGTGAGGAATCCAGGCCTTTGCAGGTTTCACCAATACTTTGACTGATAGGCATTGGTGTAAGGACTCTGAAATGCCTTAGCCCTTCTAATCAGGGCTCAGTACACATGCTCTGGTCCTTAAAAAGGTACATGATTGGCTTAAACCCAATTGCCGTAGCCTAACTTGTACTTTCCTACTTTATGGTACCAGGTGCACCCAGGGCATATAAGGTAGAGTATCCCCTCGGGGATTTCAACGCTTGTTGTGCCACCCTGAGTGGGATAAGGAAAAACATGTCTCCCAGTCTTCCACTGCAGATTGAAATGGGTAGTTTTAAACTGCTAACCAGACTTTGCCATTTAAAGCAGTGGCAAAACCCAAATATGTGTAAGTCAACCCTACAGCAGACCTATCCAGTCCTGAGACAAGATGCATCATAGTAGTAAAATAGAACTTGTGTTTGACGTGTTATAGCAGTAAAAAAAAACACAATTGTGCTTTTTACTGCGAGAGCAGTTGGTAGCCATTTTAGCCAGTACAGAGTTACACACAAGCACTTCAGCTGTGCTAACGTCTGAATAAGACTACCAAAGTTAATACGTCAAGTTATCAAAAATCTCGGTATATTATGCCCAACTTCATGCCCAAGTGTAACTTGTTTGCCACATGCAACTTTTAGAAAGTTGCTATACAACTGTCAAAACTTTACAGTGGCCATTTGCTGAGGCTGGCCTCAAGACAGCGTTCTGCCCTCCTGGAGAGACATGTGAACAATTTCAGGGAGAGGTAACAATAGAGGCATAGAAAGGGTCACTTGGCACCCAGAACTCATATCTCGGACTGGAGAAGAGGACCAAAGAAGGGCTACCCTCCTACACCAAGGTACTGGCAAAGAGAGGCTGAACCGACGAAGACTGCAACTGCTGAACTTGATGGCTTGCAAAGGAGAAGGAACTGTGCCTGCTTTGCCCTGCTCTTGGAGAAGTCGACAACTGAGCCCAGCTGAAGCAAGAGACTCCAAGGGTCAGTTGTCTGACCTGTTTGCAGCACAGCGTCAAAGCAGCTGAAAAAGCCTGCTGGGTCGAGTTGTTACCCCTGATCTTTTCATCGCTACTCCTTCCCGCCGTGCCGAACCATGTACCAGGATCCAACACTCAAAGGTGCCCCCAAGTCTGCTCGACCTGGGAGAGTCACTAGAGTGCAGCTTGCTTGCCCAGAAGGAAAGTTACCACCCAAGAAACGGTTCCACTATGACCGTGATACTGGGTGACTGGTAGTCCAGTGGCTACTGGACTTCTGCCAGGCTCAGAGGACTTGATGGGATGCCAAACCTTGTAGCCAGGACTGCTTCACCAAGCCCATTGACCGAGGAGTAGCCGCAGAGAGACCCCCGTCTACCATATCGCATCCACAGCATCCTTGAGCATCTTCAGCATGCTGTATCCCTTGCATCAGAGCCACTTCCAAAGAGTCTATGGCAAGGAGAATCAAAGAATGGAACTGAATGGCGACTGCAGCTTTTCTTGAGGCAGGTGTTTCTGAGGGCCTTACTGGTCCCCCTGACTGGCTTCCTGCCGGAGTTGGTCACCCAAAGTAGCTTTAAGTAAACCCATTGCACCTAGCCAAAGTTTTTCTCCAAAAAGTATCAACGTGTCAAATTTGTTGAATTTGCTAATGTTTGTGCTGTTACTTTAAGTAAATGCAATGCACCTAGCCAAAACTTTTCTCCAAAATGTTGTCAAATTTGTTGAATTTGCCAATGCTTGTTCTCAGTTAAGTAAAAAGTGAATAGTTACTGCAAGTCATAAAATCTGTATCTACAGAACCCTCTTGTGGAAGTTTTTGGTGTAGAAAATTAGTTACAAAGATTTCTTGGGGGGCTCTTTATTCCTTCTGCAATTGTTTTAGAGTTGTTTAAATGTTTTACACGTATTTCTTTGTGTAAGTGTAGGAGAGTAGGGTCTGCTATCCTATGGTCTCCCCTTTTTTTGCTTTTCGCTTCACTGGTTTTCGACTCAATGTGGCTGTGGGCCTGCTAATCAGACCCACAGCCCTGCTGTTCTCTCTCTAAATTCACAACCATGTACTTTAGGTACATCACCAATTGGGATTGGGTCACCTTATGAGCCCCTGTACAGTGTACTATAGGTACCCAGGGCATAGGTGCATCCAAGGCCTACCAGGGGCTGCAGAATATCTTTTGCCACCCCTGGCTGGCCATCCAAACTGACACATCTGGCTGATCACTCAGCTGGGGCAAGGTCGTGTAATCACTCCTTGCTTAGATATAGTATACCTATGTCTAACCTTATATCTGGACACATATACACCTATAAGTCACTCCTATGGCAGGCCTTAAAAATCCTGGAGGCAGAGTGCTTGGTTTTATGTGAGATGGTGCTCTAGCATGAGCTGAGCCTGTCTGCAGCTTTCGGAACTATGTCCTTATAGCTGTTCCAGGATATTGCCATACCATATACTCTTAAGTGCATTATGAACCTCGCGGTTAAATGCTATCTTTGGTTTGGCTTTATCAAAACATGTCGTGTAAGGTGTCATACGCTTTGGAATACTACCCCCTTGCCAGTTCTGGCGACGGGAGTAGCATTCCACCCTTCTAGAGGGAGAAGACATGTTACTTTCCTTAAACCCGGTTAAAGCTAACCAGAGCCTCAGCATCACAAAATGGATGCTGCTGCCACAGACACAAGTCTGACCTCCTGCTGCTGGGAGCCCTTCCAGCGAGGGAGGCTTGGACAATAGGTTTCCTGTCACAGGGAGGTGCTAGCACCACCCCAGACAGGAGATAGTGGATTGGGGCAAGGAGGGCTGAATGAAATGAGACACTGCCTGGGGCACACAAGGTGTCCCATGCATAGTCCAGTTCAAACCGGTGCTGGGGCACTCCAGCCCCAGCTCTGGCGCAAACCGGACAAAGGGAAAGGGGTGTAACCACCTCCTTCCTGGGTCCCACCCGTAGGAGGGACCTAGCAGGTAATCCAGCCCCTTGATTAGGAATAAAGGTAGGAGCTGTGTCCCAAGACTTTAGATAATCCTGACTGAAACTCTGATACGAAACTCTGGACCCTTCGACATCCTACTCGACGTAGAAGACTGAAGAATCTCCCTTGTGGTCAAGGAGTGACCACCCTGTGCAAACGGGCACCATCAAGCGCTCAACGGTTTGCTTTGTTGTTGCTCCCGCCGGAGCTCGAACGACCGAGATCGACAAGAACCGGATTTCCAGACATCCAACAGCCCGATCCACAGCAAAGCTGAGACCCGTGGAGGCGACGTGAGAGTAGGACCGGCCATCTTGGAAAGCCAGCGAAGTGCTTTCTGTGCAGCTCCTGAGGCACCCTCGAAGCTGTGCATTGGGGATTGAGAAGCCCCAGCCCCGAGCATCATTTGCACCGAAGATCACCTCTCAACACTCACCGAGTGCTGCGTGGGGCCCTTTTGCATTTTCCTGTTCAACGCGTATGTCCGGTCACTTGCCCGTTGGCTAGTGGCCTCTGTGACGACGAACCTTCAAATTTTCAACGCTGGCCTGGTTGCTCCAGACTGGCCCTTGCTGCCCTGAAAAGGAGCAGCCCATCAGACCTTGCTGGTCTGATCCAGAAGCCATCTTCGATTCCTGCGTGGGTTGCATTTGCCAAGGCCTGTTGACTCCGAATCGAGATCCGACACCGCCGACAGCGAGAGCCTTCGTGGGACAGTCCGTGCCCAGCACCTGGTGGTCGTCGACACCTCCTGGTCCACGTGGCAGCAGAGACAAGCTTCACAACATCACCTGATTGCAACCCGACATCGCCTGGTTCCTTCCTGGTCACTGGCTAGTGACCCAGACTCTGTCCCCTCTGCTTTTAGGTACTCTACATCTTCGATCCACCCTTGGATCCAACCGAACTCTTCTCTCCTGGTCGACTGCAGCATCTTTTCTCCAAGGCTCCATAGAACTCCACGACGAAACCCGACACACTTTGACACCTATGCACCCGCTTCCTGTGGGTGAGGTAACACGAGTACTGCGGTGCTCCTGTAGAGATTTACATCCCTAGTGTCCTAGTTTTAAGTGGTTAAGTTCTAGTCCAGTCGGAAGACTTCCAAATCTGCAACTTTCTAACTTTACGCACCCATTGACTTCTATAGGTGCACGCGTGTGCATTTAGACACTGCACCCGCATCCTATGGGCCTCCTACATCCTAACTGCTGTTAGTCCAGTGTAGCCCCAGCGATTCCCAAGGCCATAGGCCTTACCATTGTTCGTGACATGGTTCTTCTACCACTATTTTAGTATATGGTTTTACGGGCCACCAGGGCCTATCCATATTTGTGCAACTTTTGTATGTTATATTAAGTTACTTGTTATACGCTTGTGCTCCTGTGCTCATAAAGAGTTAAGGGAATCTCTTTAGAAATAAATACATATATATTTTGAATATATAACCTGTGTGGTGTCCTTTCATTTGGTATTAAAAGGTTTGCATATGGTAAAACAGCTGGCTTCACATGCCCTCTTGAGTTTAGCCTAAGACTGCTTTTGTCCATGCTACTACTAGGATAGCTGGTCTATAAGGTTGACTTTAAAACCATCACCATAAGGGTAGTTTGGACTGGTGCAAGGTGCTCACTAGAATAGTAAACATCATATACCAGGCCAACTTCTCACATTGGTGTGCAGCGGTTGGGATTTGAGCTTGCTGTTGTTTTACCATTGCAATCTTTGATATCATTTGAAAGGTCACACTAGGTACCATAGGTACATATAACAAACCTTAAAATACTGAAGTTCTACTGAACTTAGTTGTTGTAGAGGAAAGGGCCTAGCACACCCTGACTACAACTCCTAGAGAGGTTCTAGTAGGTAAACACTCAGTGTAGGTAGGTGCACACACCACACCTCACTAGTCATATCTGGCACAGGTGAACCCTCTGGTTCTCTACCTGTGGTAAGTGACCTTCCCAAGGCACCCTCCAGATATGAGATGCTCAATTTCCGAGAGATGAGGTCATTGTGTACCTCCAGGAAGTTGAAACAGGGTTCCAACCCTACCATCCAACACCTGATAGAAGTCGTAGAGGCACGTGATCTGGAGAGGGCCTCTTAAACAGGTCCCCCAGAGTGCACAGGTGAAGGTGTCCCCTCCACAGAAGACGACCCCCTAACCCCAGAAGTAGAGGAGGAAGCGGAGGAGGAAAATTCTGATGGAGATGATAGCCAGGTCCAAGTCAGGAGGCTTAGCCAGGCTAACCTAAGTTTACATGGGAATGGAGAAGGGTTTCACCTTTCCAGACCTAATAGTAGACTTCTCCCAGGCAATAGAAGAGAAAGGTCTCCTTCCAGGGAGTCTCTCCTCTCTAATGCCTTTAAAGAGGTTCTCAAAGGGGAATGACTTCTCCCCCAGAGAAGAGAACATGAGGCTAGGATGAGAGCTGTCAAACTTCAGATAGAGAAAGAGGAAACAGCCCTGGCCCATGCTAAACTTGCTTTAGCAAGGGAGCAAAAGTTAAGTGGATTCGAGTCCACTGGTGGCAGCAATATCCCCAAGGATAAAGACGGGTCCTATGATCATAGAAACCTGAGCAAGATTGTGCCCCCCTACAAAGATGGGGATGACATCCACAAGTGGATAACTGCTTTGGAGAGGGCCTGCATGGTACAGCAGGTTCCCCAAAATCCGTGGGCAGCAATTTTATGGCTCTCCTTTTCAGAAAAAGGAAGAGACAAACTCCTCACTGTTAGTCATGAGGATGCTAAAAACTACACTGTCCTGAAGAGTGCTCTAATTGATGGGTTTTTCTTAACCACTGAACAGTACAGGTTAATGTTAAGAGATACCCAGAAGAGACAGACTCAGGACTGGAATGACTTTGTTGATTGTATCACTAAGGCTCTGGAAGGTTGGTTACTGGGAAGTAAAGTTAAGGACTATACAGGATTGTTTAATTTAATAATGAGAGAACAAATCTTTAATAATTGTCAGAACCAGTTGTTGCACCAACACCTGATTGACTCAGATCTGACCTCTCCCCAAGAATTGGGAAAGAAGGCAGACAAATGGGTCAGTACCAGGGTTAAGCAGAGACCCCAGAACCAAGGTGGTGACCAGAAAAAGGCAGACCAAAAGGGTGGAGATCAAAAGCAAAAAGACCAGAAGTCCTCTTCAGGCCCCCAAAATACTTCTAAGGAGGGGGGGTCCCAAAACTCTAAGAAAACGAAAGAAGGTCCTAAGAAACCTTGGTTTAACTACTGTAAAACTGCTTCTCACTGGTTTAGTGAGTGCCCCAAGAAAGGTACAGCCCCTACCACTGCAGCCCCTAAGGCACCTGCACCCCCTAGTACAGTCAGCAGTGGTAGTTCCCAACCCAAGGCTATAGTGGGGTTAACCATGGGTACTGAGGTGGATCCTGGCCTAGTCAGGATTCCTACTCAGGCTGTCCTGATCTGTGATGTGGACATGGCTATGTCCACTGCTGTGAGTCCCAATACTTTGGGCAAGTACAGACAGACACATTTGATAAATGATAAAGTGGCTCAAGCTTACAGGGACACATGTGCAAGTGTCACTATGGTGACACCTAACTTTGTGAACCCTGGACAGATTGTACTGGGTGATAATTACCTAGTGACAAATGCTAGCAATGTCACTACTACACATAGTGTGGCAGTTGTTAATTTCTCCTGGGGAGGGGTAACTGGCCTCAAAAGAGTTGTGGTAAGTGCAGACCTCCCAGATGTATGTCTTTTGGGCAATGATCTAGAAAACTCAGTATGGTCAGAAGTGGATTATAAGACTCATGCAGAGATGCTAGGTATTTCAGCACATGTCCTTGCTGTGACCAGGTCACAGGCCAAAAAGTGCTTACCTGAACCTGTGCTGGATCTTGAAACTGTAGACCAGACACAACCCAAGAGAAAGAGCAAGAGGGTTAAGACAGTGCCTCCCCCCTGCCTCAGGTTGAGGATCAGCCCCCCCAAGAGGATGATTCTGTGATCCAAGAGGGAACTGTCCTGGAAGAGCTTGAACCTGATCAGGTTGAGTTTCTTGGGACAGGGGGACCCTCAAGGGCAGATCTGGGGCAGGCTCAACTAGCTTGTCCTTCCATTGAACCCCTCAGACAGCAGGCTGCTGCTGAGGCTGCTGGGAATGCTCAAGGTACCCATAAAGTGTATTGGGATGATGGGCTCCTTTAGTCAGAGGCTAGAGACCGCAAGCCTGGTGCTTCCAGGAGGTTGGTAATACCTCTGCAATTTAGGGGCTTCCTTCTAACCTTGGCCCATGATATTCCCTTAGCAGGACATCTAGGCCAGAAGAAGACTTGGGACAGACTTGTCCCTCACTTTCACTGGCCCCATATGTCAGAAGATGCCAAGGAGTTTTGTCGCTCCTGTGTTACCTGCCAAGCCAGTGGCAAATCAGGTAGCACAACAAAGGCCCCCCTCATACCACTACCTGTGGTGCGGGTACCCTTTGAAAGAGTGGGGATAGACATTGTTGGCCCAATGGACCCCCAAACAGCATCTTGGCACAGATTTATACTGGTGGTAGTGGATCATGCCACCAGGTATCCAGAAGCTATTTCCCTGAGGACCACAACAGCACCTGTTGTGGCAGGGGCCCTACTTGGAGTTTTCTCCAGAGTGGGGTTTCCAAAGGAGGTTGTCTCTGACAGAGGTGCAAACTTCATGTCAGGATATTTGACTGCTATGTGGAAGGAGTGTGGTGTTAATTACAAATTCACTACACCCTACCATCCACAGTGCAATGGGCTTGTTGAAAGGTTCAACAAGACCCTAAAATGGATGATAAAAGGGTTACCTGAAAAGCTTATGCAAAGATTGGACATCCTTTTACCCTGCCTTCTGTTTGCTTACAGAGAGGTCCCACAAAAGGGGGTTGGCTACAGCCCTTTTGAGCTTTTGTTTGGGCACCCTGTAAGGGGACCCCTGTGTCTTGTGAGGGAAGGATGGGAGTTACCTCTCAAAAAGCCTAAGCAAAACCTAGTGGACTATGTACTTGGTCTCTGCCCCAAGATGGCTGAGTATATTGAGAAGGCTTCCAAAAACCTTCAGGCTAGCCAAGAACTTCCGAAAGCTTGCCATGACCAAAAAGGCTGTGCTGACTAAGTACCAGCCAGGACAGAAGGTGTGGGTGTTGGAGCCAGTGGCCCCAGCAGCCCTCCAAGACAAATGGTCTGGACCCCACACCATTATTGAGAAAAAGGGAGAGGTCACCTACTTGGTGGACCTTGGCACCCCTAGGAGCCCCCACAGGGTGCTCCATGTCAACAGATTGAAGGCATATGTGGACAGGGCAGACATGGGCTTGCTCATGGCTACAGATGGGGAACAGGAGGAAGAGAGTGACCCTCTCCCAGACCTGTTGACTCAGAACCCTGATGATGGTTCAGTTGATGGAGTGGCCTTGGCAGGCAGCCTCACTGACCAGCAGCAATGGGACTGCAGACAAGTTCTACAGGCCCATAGACATATGTTTTCATTAACACCTAGTCAGACTAACTGGTGCACCCATGAGGTGGACACTGGTGACAGTCTGCCTGTGAAGAGTGAGATCTACAGGCAACCTGACCATGTCAGGGACGGTATAAAGCCTGAGGTGCTGAAAATGCTGGAATTGGGAGTAATTGAGCCATCAGAGAGCCCCTGGGCCAGCCCAGTAATCCTTGTACCAAAACCTCACACCCAAGATGGTAAGAGAGAGATGAGGTTCTGTGTGGTCTATAGAGGTCTCAATGCTGTCACTAGGACAGATGCTCACCCCATTCCAAGAGCAGATGAGCTCATTGATAGATTGGCTTCTGCCAAGTTTCTGAGAACATTTGATTTGACAGCTGGCTGTTGGCAAATCAGGTTAGCTGAGGATGCCAAGGCCAAAACTGCTTTCTCAAGCCCAGGAGGTCATTATCAATTTGTGTTAATGCCCTTTGGTCTGAAGAATGCTTCCAAAGGTTGGTGAACCTAGTCCTTGCTGGGTTGGATGACTTTTGTGCAGCTTATCTGGATGATATTGCTGTCTTTAGCTCCACCTGGGAGGATCACCTGATCCACCTGAAGAAGGTTCTGGAGGCCCTGCAAAAGGCAGGCCTAACTATCAAGGCCACAAAGTGCCAGATAGGGCAGAGTAAGGTTGTGTACCTGGGCCACCTTGTAGGTGGAGGTCAGGTTCAACTACTGGAGAGTAAGATCCAGACCATACAGGACTGGGCTCCTCCAACCACCCAGACACAGGTCAGAGCTTTCTTGGGCCTGTCTGGGTACTACAGAAAATTTGTCAAAAATTATGGGTCCATTCTGACACCACTCAATGACTTGACTTCAAAGAAGATGCCAAAAAAGGTTCATTGGACACTTAGCTGTCAAAAGGCATCTGATGACCTGAAGAAGGCCATTTGCTCTGCACCTATCTTAAAGAGTCCTGACTACTCCAAAGAGTTTATTGTCCAAACAGATACTTCTGAGTTGGGGGTGGGAGCTGTGCTTTCGCAACTTAATGTAGATGGTCAAGACCAGCCCATTGCTTTCATTAGCAGAAGGCTGACCCCCAGAGAGAAACGTTGGTCAGCTATTGAGAGGGAGCCCTTTGCTGTGGTTTGGGCCCTGAAGAAGTTGAGACCATACTTGTTTGGCACTCACTTCAAGATTCAGACTGACCATAAGCCCCTCTTGTGGCTAAATCAGATGAAGGGTGAAAATCCCAAACTGCTCAGGTGGTCCATTTCCCTACAGGGGATGGACTTTACAGTGGAGCACAGACCAGGGACTGACCATGGCAACGCAGATGGTCTCTCCAGGTATTTCCACTTAGAACATTAAGACTCATCTGGTCAAGGTTAAGTTTAATGTCCCTGCGTTTGGGGGGGGGGGGGGTTAAGTAGGAGAGTAGGGTCTGCTATCCTATGGTCACCCCATTTTTTGCTTCACTAGTTTGACGTAATGTGGCTGTGGGCCTGCTAATCAGACCCACAGCCCTGCTGTTCTCTCTCTAAATTCACAACCATGTACTTTAGGTACATCACCAATTGGGATTGGGTCACCTTATGAGCCCCTGTACAGTGTACTATAGGTACCCAGGGCATAGGTGCATCCAAGGCCTACCAGGGGCTGCAGCATATCTTTTGCCACCCCTGGCTGGCCATCCAAACTGACAAAACTGGCTGATCACTCAGCTGGGGCAAGGTCGTGTAATCGCCCCTTGCTTAGATATAGTATACCTAGGTCTAACCTTATATCTGGACACATATACACCTATAAGTCACTCCTATGGCAGGCCTTAACAATCCTGGAGGCAGAGTGCTTGGTTTTATGTGAGATGGTGCTCTAGCATGAGCTGAGCCTGTCTGCAGCTTTCGGAACCATGTCCTTATAGCTGTTCCAGGATATTGCCATACCATATACTCTTAAGTGCATTATGAACCTCGCGGTTAAATGCTATCTTTGGTTTGGCTTTATCAAAATATGTTGTGTAAGGTGTCGTACGCTTTCGAACACTACCCTCTTGCCAGTTCTGGCAATGGGGGTAGCATTCCACGCTTCTAGAGGGAGAAGACATGTTACTTTCCTTAAACCAGGTTAACGTTAAGCCAGAGCCTCAGCATCACAAAATGGATGCTGCCGCCACAGACACAAGTCTGACCTCCTGCTACTGGGAGCCCTTCCAGCGAGGGAGGCTTGGACAATAGGTTTCCTGTCACAGGGAGGTGCTAGCACCACCCCAGACAGGAGATAGTGGATTGGGGCAGGGAGGGCTGAATGAAACGAGACACTGCCTGGGGCACACAAGGTGTCCCATGCATAGTCCAGTTCAAACCGGTGCTGGGGCACTCCAGCCCCAGCTCTGGAGCGAAACCGGACAAAGGGAAAGGGGTGTAACCACCCCCTTCCTGGGTCCCACCCATAGGAGGGACCTAGCAGGTAATCCAGCCCCTTGATTTGGAATAAAGGTAGGAGCTGTGTCCCAAGACTTTAGATAATCCTGACTGAAACTCTGATACGAAACTCTGGACCCTTCGACATCCTATTCGACGTAGAAGACTGTAGAATCTCCCTTGTGGTCAACGAGTGACCACCCTGTGCAATCAGGCACCATCAAGCGCTCAACGGTTTGCTTTGTTGTTGCTCCCGCCGGAGCTCGAACGACAGAGATCGACAAGAACCGGATTTCCAGACATCCAACAGCCCGATCCACAGCCACAGCAAAGCTGAGACCCGTGGAGGCGACGTGAGACGTGGGACCGGCCATCTTGGAAAGCCAGCGAAGTGCTTTCTGTGCAGCTCCTGAGGCACCCTTGAAGCTGTGCATTGGGGATTGAGAAGCCCCAGCCTTACCATTGTTCGTGACGTGGTTCTTATACCACTATTTTAGTATATGGTTTTACGGGCCACCAGGGCCTATCCATATTTGTGCAACTTTTGTATGTTATATTAAGTTACTTGTTATACGCTTGTGCTCATAAAGAGTTAAGGGGATCTATTTAGAAATAAATACATATATATTTTGAACTAGCAGCCCGTCCCGACGTTGTCCGGGAGCAATTAGGCTTCAGAGCCCGTGGGTCCCCCGGAGCCTTCCTCCATATGTTGCAGCATTATACCTCTATGTTTACTTTGTACACTTTTGTAACCTGCACACTTCACTTTTTCCTCCTGTAATGCAGTATTATACCTCTGTTTACTTTGTACGCTTTTGTAACCTGCACACTTCACTTTTTCCTCCTGTAATGCACCGTTTGGCTCACTTTTGTAATGCACCGTTTGCTTCCTCTTGTAGTTTGTTGGCTCACGATTGTAATTTTTGCTTAATTTAATGTAACGTTTGCTTACTTTGTACGCTTTTGTAACCTGCACACGTCACTTTTTCCTCCTGTAATGCACTTTTGGCTCACTTTTGTAATGCACCGTTTGCTTCCTCTTGTATTTTGTTGGCTCACGATTGTCATTTTTGTTTCATTTAACGTTTGCTTTTGTATTTTGCCGCCGCTCCTAAATAAATAAATAAATAACCTACATGATCCGCCGCTCACCGCTCCTCACCGCCTGTCCGCCGCTCCTCACCGCCTGTCCGCCGCTCCTCACCGCCTGTCCACCGCTCCTCACAGCCTGTCCGCCGCTCTTCACCGTCTGTCCACCGCTCCTCACCGCCTGTCCACCGCTCCTCCCCGCCTGTGCGCCGCTCCTCCCCGCGCTCATGTCCACCGGTCCTCTTCACGCTCCTGTACGCCACTCCTTCCCGCGCTCCTAACGTCAGCACGCACGTCGCGGCCAGCGCTTCTTCCAAGGGACTACTTTTTTTGGGGGGGTAAATTTTGGAAATTACGTATATTTATTAAGTTTATATGGCCTATGTCCATCTGCACACCCTGACGATTACAACGATGTATCGGGTGTGTGGATTGGCGCTGTGGTTCCCGGGTTTACCCGTTTCAAAGGTTCAAAGTTCTTCCTTTATAATAGTAGTATAGATATATAACCTGTGTGGTGTCCTTTCATTTGGTATTAAAAGGTTTGCATATGGTAAAACAGCTGGCTTCACATGCCCTCTTGAGTTTTGCCTCAGACTGCTTTTGTCCATGCTACCACTAGGATAGCTGGTCTATAAGGTTGACTTTACAACCATCACCATAAGGGTTGTTTGGACTGGTGCAAGGTGCTCACTAGAATAGTGAACATCATATACCAGGCCAACTACTCACAGTAAGCCTGGCTTTCCAGAGCCATAGCTACCCAGGTTTGTGCTAAGGGTTTAAGAAATGAAACCTACTGGTCCTAAAGGGGTTGGTAAGTGTATTACACAGTGGGGGCGCACAATCACCATGTAATACACCCAGTTTCTTCACAATAGGCATCCATTGTGGAAATGCCTTTTGATGGATATTGCCTATTTGATGCGTAAGATGAGTGCCTTAGAAAGCTTTAAGGAAAGTAAGACCGTGGCACATTCTTTGACCCTCGCCCCCCTTACACAGCAGTTCCCTCAGCAGTTTTGACTTTTTCAGTGCTACACCATATAGTTGACGCAAAGGCCGCTACGGGACCTCACCCTCAACACTGTCAACCTAGTCCTTTCAAGGATGGGGATCAGGCAGACAAATGTGCATGTCATCAGGGGCACACATCTTCCCATATCCACTCCCCTGTGGCATCAGCATCCAAGCCTCTTTATTTTTACCTTACCGCCCTAGGGGAGCCAAGATTCAACATTTTCTCCCAGGGTGGCAACCCATCACATCCAACAGATGGGTCCACCGGATCATCCAGCAGGGAGCACCTATGCATTTTACTGTAAAAGATGCAAGGTCTACTGTCAACAGGGGACATCTAAAGGGTCCGCACTCAGCAATAGAGGTGTTTTATTACCCCCACTTTTGCGTATGTGCCAAAGGAGGTTAGTGATAGATTCCCTACCTTAGAATATCCCCAGGCGTCAGACTGGATCCGGAAAGCTTTGCTAGCATTACCTCTGTGCGGCAGTAGGTGGCGTTGTGCGGCTCCACGTCCGTCGCTGGCATCGTATGCGCCGAGATGACGTCACAGAGACTACTTAGGCGCCACCCATGTGTGCAAACGCCAGTTCTTTCTTTTTCCACGCCAGTAAGAGCAGATCCGGTTAGAGCATGTACCTTAGTTACTTTTTTGACTATATTTTTGGGACTTTTGTCTCTTGTTAGTCTACTCTGGTGCAAGTAGGGATGCCTGGTTTTAAGTCCTGTGGTGACTGCCGTCGCAATATGTCGGTGGCAGACCCCCACGACCTCTATCTCTACTGCCTGGAGCATGGCCACGACTCCCGGTCCTGTCTGGACTGTCGGGCCATGGCCCCGAAGGCCTTGAGGAAGCGGCGCTGGAAGTTGCTTGAAGTTTGGCACTCGTCCCAGCGCCGTTCGAGGTCCAGGTGCCGTTCCCGAAAATGCTCATAAGGCCACCATCACCGCTCCTCGGGCTCCAAATCTTCACCCTCGGATTCGGGTAAGAGACAACACAAAAAGAAGTCGAAGAAGTATTGTCACTCGCCGGCGTCCCCCCGTCGATCCCCGGATGCGGACAAGGGGGACAGGAGTTCTGCCCGTGCGGCGCCTTCGGAGCCTGGGAGTCCCGCAGCCTACCGACTTACCCCGGTCCGTTGGCGACTCCCGCACAGGTGCAAGAGTTTCTTGCTGCCATGGACCGCCTGTTTAGGCCTCTGGCTCCCGCCGGTGCGCTTTCGGGCCCCGCGATCCATTGCCAGGATCCTGCTGGTCCGTCAACTCCTCCGGTGAATCCAGCCCCGGTGCCGCCTGCGGCTCCGGTGCTGCAGGATTCTGCGCCGCTGGCTCCGGCCACGGCGCCAAGAGGTTCCACGCTGCCGGCTCCGGCCCCAGTGCCACCCTCGGCTCTGCCTGCGGCGCCGCAGTGGATGCCGTTGGTTCCGCCTCTGCCCGGTTCCCGGACAATATTGTCCCCACCTGGGATCCGTACTGGGACACGGCGCCGGTTCAGCCCCGGCCGGCGCCGTTTCCGGCACAGTTTGTTCCTTCCCCAATCCCTGCCCTGCCGCCGGAGGCTGTGCCACATACGGCAGAGGTAGAGGACAATTGGGAGGGGTCCGAGGACCCTCTTGCTCATCAGTGTGACTCTGAGCAGAACTGGGCGGACGACTTGGAGGAGGCCGGCGGCCTTGATGTTTCCTCTGGTCCGGGGTTTGCCTCTTCCCCCCACCCACTATGGAGGATGGTGCCTCGTACACTGGTGCTCCGTAGGGCAGCTGAGGTCCTTAACCTTGATCTCCCCACGGCAGCCCTCAAGACTAATCTCCTCACTGAGGTGCTCCAGTCAGCGTCCACTTTTACAGTGCCACTACTGCCCTTTAATGACGCCCTCACTGACGTCTGTGGGCACTTTGTCGCGGCCGGCCCCAGGGGCCCCTGTGGATAAGAAGGTCGCCAGGTGTCATCGCCCGGCGCTGGTTGACCCTGCCTTTCTGACCCCACGCCCGAGAGTCTGGTTATTCAAGCTTCGACATCCCAGAGTTTCTTTCCCACAGCTCCACTGAATAAGGACTCTAAGAAGCTGGAGCAGCTTGGCAAGCTGCTGTTCTCCTCGGCCAGCTTGGGGCTGCGTTCAGTGAACACCGCATGTCTGTTGGGCCGCTACTCCCACGCAGTGTGGGATACCGTTGCTCAGGTGGTTACCTCAGTGCCCGGAGGAGGTCCAGGCTGTGCTGTGTCAGGCTGTTGCCGAGGGCAAAGACGCGGCTTGGTTCGCCATTCGTTGCGGCTTAGACACCGCTGACTCCCTCAGTAGGGCAATTTCCACGACTGTGGCGCTTCGTCTCCATGCCTGGTTGAGATTCACTGGGTTCTCTCTGGGCGTTCAGAGCTCGCTCTTGGACATGCCGTTTGATGGTACTCGCCTGTTTGGTGATAAAGCTGACAGTGTGCTTGAGCGTTTTAAGGACTCTCGTGCTACAGCCAAGTCCTTGGGCCTTTCCGCCATGCACCCGGCCACGTCTACTTTTCATTCCTTCCGTGGCAATGGAAGGGGCGCCCCTGCCCACTCGTTCAGTCAGAGCTCGGCGCAGAACCAAACTCAGCGTGGCCATGGAGGCTCTAGAGGCCGGTGTGAGGGTCAGTCCACCTCTGCCGTCTTCCTGGAAGCCTTCCTAGTCTGAGCTACGGCTCCCACCCAACGCCGGTGGGTGTCAGGATTCAACATCATCAAGTCACGGCCCTCTTGGCCAAGGGGGCCATCAAGTGCATTCCTGGGCCAGAAGTAGGAACTGGTTGCTATTCCCACTACTTTCTTGTCTTCTTGTCCCCAAGAAGGACTAAGGGGGCTTGCGCCCCATCTTGGACCTCAGGAACGTCAATCGCTTCCTCCGGAAGGAGAAGTTCAAGATGTTGAATCTGGCTCAGGTCTTGGATGCCCTCGACCCAGGAGTCTGGATGGTAGCGTTGGACTTGCAGGACGCTTATTTTCACATACCCGTCCTGCCGGCCCACCGGCGCTACCTGAGGTTCACAGTAGGCCAAGAGTATTTTCAGTTTACCATGCTCCCCTTCGGTCTTACCAGTGCCCCTCGGGTGTTCAAGAAAGTGATGGCAGTGGTTGCAGCTCACCTGAGCAGGTCAGGGGTGTCCGTCTTCCCCTACCTCGATGACTGGTTGTTGAAGGCGGGCTCGCCCCAGGCAGGTGTCACCCACCTTCAGACTACGGCCAACCTCCTGCATTTGCTGGGGTTCTCCATCAACGTTGCCGAAGTCGCACCGGAGTCCCTCTCAGAAGCTCCCCTTCATCGGAGCGGTTCTGGATTCGACGCGATTTCGGATTCACCCTCCCGAGCAGCGAGTCCGGGATAATCTGAAAGAAACACGTTAGTGTTAGATTCCTTACCTTAGAATATCCCCACGCGTCAAACTGGATCCGGAAAGTTTTCGTCAGCGGTACCCCTGCGCGTCGGTAGGCGTCGTCTGCTGCTCTGCCTCCGTCGTCGGTGTCGTGATCGCCGGGATGACGTCGCTGGAGTACTTAGATGCCGCCCTCGCGTGCTGACGTCGGTTCTTCTTTTTTCCGCGCCAGCAAGTGCAGATCCGGGAAGAGCGTACCCTTTGTAATTTTTTGACAAACTTTTTGGAAATTTTGTCTATCTTTTTTCGAGACGACTCGACTCCTGGTGCCAGTAGGGATGCCCGTGATCAAGCCGCGTGACGCCTGTCACCGACTGATGTCGGTTACCGCCTTCACCGCTGGTGTCTCTACTGTTTGGGGGCCGACCACGGTGACAAGTCGTGCCCCGACTACCGGGCCTTAACGTCGAAGGCTAGGCGGGAGCGTTCCCGTAAGCTACTCTAGCTCCGGCAGTGATCATAGCTCGTCGGGTTCCAAGTCCTCGCACTCAGGTAAGTCGAGGCATGGCAAAAAAAAGTCGAAGAGACGCCATTGTTCTTCGACCTCCCCTCGCCGGTCGCCTGACTCGGCCGAAGGTTCAGGTCGATGCCGATTGACCTCACGACTCCTCCGTCGGCGCCAACCCCATCAGAGCCACCTCCGGCGCCGTCCTCTGGTGACGCCGGCCCCGGTTTCAGCCCCGGCCCAGCTTTGGACCGGCACCGATTGGTGCCGTCTAAGACGCAGACTAGTGAGTTGTTCACCTACGCCCCGGCTCCGTCATTTCTGCCTGTTCATCAGGGCACGGATGAAGGGGAGGACTGGGAGGGGTCTGAGGACCTTCTGCCACCGCAGTGCCAATTAAGTTAGGTCGGGGCAGATGAGCTAGGGGAGGCCAGTGGTCTAGACACTTCGCCTTACACTGGTTTTCTCTCCCCTCCTTCCGTCGCTACGGAGGAGGGAGCTACTTATGCTGTGAGCTCCCTGCAGCGGGCGTGAGGACTAACCTCCATACCGAGGTGCTTCAACCGCCAGTAAGCTCTTCGGAGCCTCGGCAGCAGTTTAAATGAGGCCCTCACCGACGTTCTGAGGGGCACTTGGTCGAAGCCCACCACAGTGCCTCCTGTGAATCAGAACGTGGCCCACTGCCACTGCTCTGCTCCGGGTGACCCCTGCTTTCAGTCCACCCACCCCACCCCTGAGAGTCTGGTTATCCAGGTCTCCACGTCCCAGACCGCCTTCCCAACCGCATCCCCGGACCGGGAATCCAAAAGGATAGAACAGTTTGGCATGAAACTGTTTTTCCTCCCATTAGCCTAGGGTTGCGGTCCATTAATACCGCATGCCTTTTGGACCGTTACACCCACTCTCTATGAGATACGGAGGCGGACGTGCTGCCCCATTGTCCGGAGGAGGCCAGGACATGGGTCGCCAGGCTGTTGCTGAGGGGCGGGATGCAGCACTGTATTCCATTCTATGTGGACGTGACACCACGGACTTGCTGGGCAGAGCGATTGCAACGACGGTGGTGATTCGTCGTCACGCCTGGCTGAGGTCTACAAACTTTTCAGGGGATGTCCAGAGCACTCTCATGGACATCCTCTTTGATGACCGTCGCCCATTTGGTGAGAAGGCAGCGCACTGGAACGCTTTAAGGTCTCCAGGGCTATGGCCAAGTCCTTGGGCCTGTCGGCCCAGCGTCAGCAAACTTCTGCTTTTTGCTCCTTTCGTGTCCACGGAAGGGACACTCCCGCATGTAGTCCAGCCACAGGCCACAGAACCAACCTCAACGCGATCGCGGACGTGCATTCCGCCGTGGCGGAGCAGGGGGACAGAGAGCCAGTCAGTCCAAATCCGCTCCCGCAGCATCTGCCTCAAAGCCTTCCTAGTCCGACCTTTCAGGCCCTTTCCACGCCAGTGGGAGGCAGAGTTTGCCATCACCTGCTCCACTGTCGTACTATCACTTCAGACAGGTGGGTGCTGCAAATCGTCCAAAGGGGCTACTCCCTCTCCTTCGAGACAACCCCTCCAGCCATGCCACTGCATGTCGGGGATCACTTGCAACTTCTGCAGGAGGAAGTTACGGCCCTCTTGGCCAAGGGGGCCATCAAGCGCATTCCTGGCTCAGAAGTAGGACAGGGTTGTTACGCCCACTACTTAATGGTTCCCAAGAAGGGCAAAGGAGGCGTACGCCCTATCTTAAACCTCAGGAGCATCAATGTCTTCCTCCCGAAGGAGAAGTTCAAGATGCTGACGTTCGCTCAGGTTTTGGCTGCCCTAGACCCTGGAGACTGGATTGTAGCGGTGGACTTGCAGGACGCTTATTTCCACATTCCCGTCCTGCCGTCCCACCAGCGTTACCTGCAGTTCACGGTAGGCCACAAGCACTTTGTTTACCGTGCCCCCCTTCGGCCTCACCAGTGCCCCTCGGGTCTTAACGAAAGTGATGGCGGTGGTCGCAGCTCATCTGCGCAAATTAGGGGTTCCAGTCTTCCCCTATCTCGACGACTGGTTGTTGAAAAAGGGCTCTCCCCAAACAGTTGTCTCCCACCTCCAGACTATGGCCGACCTCCTGAATTCGCTGGCATTCTCCATCAACATGCCGAAGTCACACCCGAGTCCCTCCCAGAAGCTCCTCCTCATCGGAGCGGTTCTGGACTCGGCGCGGTTTTGGGTTTATCCTCCCGAGCAGCGGGTTCAGGATATTCAGGCTCTTATTCCGTTCTTTCAGCCTTTATCCCGGGTTTCGGTCAGGATGGCCCTACATCTGCTGGGTCTGATGGCCTCCTGCATCCTGCTGGTACATCATGCCAGGTGGCGGATGCGGGCTCTGCAGTGGGACCTGAAGTTCCAGTGGGCACAACATCAGGGCAACCTGTCCGACCATGTCCTGATCTCAGAGGGCACTGCAAGTCCGTTGCAGTGGTGACTCACGGACCGCGATTGGGTCAGTGGCAGATCCCTCTCCCTTCCCCAACCGAAGCACACAGTGCTGAAGGATGCGTCGCTCCTGGGATGGGGGGGCCACCTGGGGGAGATCAGAGGCCTCTGGTCTTCAGCGGAGTCCCGGCTCTATATCAACCTACTGAAGCTGCAGGCGATCCGACTTCCACTGAAGGCATTACTTCCCTCTTTGCGGGGAAGTGTAGTGCAGGTGTTCACGGACAAAACCACCGCCATGTGGTATTGCAACAAACAGGGCGGGGTGGGGTCGTGGACCCTTTGTCAGGAGGCTCTGAGCCTCTGGACATGGCTGAAACATCAGGGCATCACCCTGGTGGTTCAACACCTGGCAGGTTCTCTGAACGCCAGGGCGGACGAACTCAGCCGTCTGCATGATGGATCACGAGTGGCGTCTGAACTTGGATGTGGTGCAAGGTCTCTTTCAGCAGTGGGGAGAGCCTTTGTTAGATCTATTTGCCACCGAAGACAACGCGCAATGTCATCAGTTCTGCGTGTTGGAATTTCCAAGGCGGCACTCGCTCGGAGATGCTTTTCATCGCGAGTGGAGTTGCGGTCTGTTATACGCTTTTCCGCCTATACCACTTCTGCCCAGAGTGCTGAAGAAGATCAGGCGCGACCGGGCCCAAGTCATCCTTGTGGCTCCGGATTGGGCACGAAGATACTGGTATCCCGAGCTACTCAGTCTGTCAATCGATCCCCCGATGCGACTGCCTCTTCAGGAGGATCTTCTGTCGCAGCAACAGGGGACAGTCATCCACCCGAAACTGTCCAGCCTCCACCTACATGCGTGGAGATTGAGCAGCAACAGTTGATGTCATCTGACTTGCCTCCTGAAGTCTGTGATGTCATTCTGGCAGCCAGGCGTCCCTCCACAAAAACGGTAATCTGAAAGAAACAGGTTAGTATTAGATTCCTTACCTTAGAATATCCCCAGGCGTCAGTCTGGATCCGGAAACTTTTGCGTAGCAGTACCCCTGCGCGTCGGTAGGCGTCCCCTGCGGCTCCGGGTCCGTCGTCGTGCGCCGTGATGACGTCGCTGGAGTATATCGACGCCGCCTCCGCGCGCTGATGTCAGTTCTTCTTTTTTCCGCGCCAGTTAGCGCAGATCCGAAGAGCAGTACTCCGGTCTTTTGACCATAATTTTTTGATTTATATCTACTCTTAGTAGGATGCCCGGTTTTAAGAATTGTGATGGGTGTGACCGCACGATGTCGGTCACGGACCACCACCGACTCTGCCTCCGGTGTCTGGGCCCGGACCACGACGTGGACTCCTGCGTCGACTGCCGGGCCTTGACGAGGTCTCGCAAGCTACTCGAGCTCCGGGTGTCGGCCCCGCGTCGAGAGCGGTCCCGGTCCGGCCGGAGGTCGAGGGAGCGGTCGAGGGAGCCGTCGCGGAGCCGCCACGAGCGCTCCGGAAGTCGTCGCCATTCCTCTAGTTCCTCAGGTAAGAAACACAAGAAGTCGGGGCGTCATCATCGTACCCCCGACTCCCCCCGACGCTCGCGCGATGCGGCCGGGGGTTCGGGTGGCCCCACCCCCGCGGCTCCGCGTGGGTCGCCGACGCTGCCTGCTCCATACCCGACGGTCCCTGGGCACGGCACGTCGCGCGAGGAGATAGAGGAGTTCCTCATGGCCATGAGGGCACTGTCTCCTCCGACGGGGCCTACGGCGCCTGCGGGCCCGGTGGTCCCGTCCGGGGGCCCGAGCGGTTCGGGTGCTCCTGCCCCGACGCCGTCGGGTGCTCCGGCCCCGACGCCGCCGTCGGCTCCGGCCCCGCCGCCACCGGCGGCTCCGGCCCTGGCGCCGCTGGGCCCTTCGGGGTCGACGCTGGCTGGTCCACCGGCCTCTCCGACGCCGATTCCATCGGGGCAACCCATGGTGCCGCCTCCGCGCGGCGCCGGGCCTCCGGCGCCGGCTCCGGGCGGCGCCACCCCCATTCCCTCTCCGACTCCGGACGCGGAGCCGGTCTACATTGTTGACTCCGAATATGGGGAGGATGTAGAATATGGAGAGGGTTGGGAGGGGTCTGAGGACCCTCTGTCACGCGAGTGTCAGTATGACGTGGACTGGACAGGTGATTTGGGTGACGCCAGTGGTCTGGACGACTCTCCTAACCCTGGTTTTGTCTCGCCTCCTACAGTGGCCTCGGAGGCTGGGGCTGCTTATTCAGTGGTGTTGATGAGGGCTGCCAAGGCCTTACACCTTGAGCTCCCCGTCGCGGTCGTGAGGCCTAACATCCTCACCGAGGTCTTCAAACCGCAGGCATGCCCGCAGGAGCCTCTGCTGCCGTTCAAAGAAGCCTTGACAGACGTTCTTTTGGGCACGTGGTCCAGGCCCGCTTCAGGTTCGCCTGTTGATAGGAACGTGGCCAGACGCCACCATCCGTGTCCGGACGACCCCAAGTTCCTGTCCACCCATCCCACCCCTGAGAGTCTGGTGATCCAGGCCTCAACATCCCAGACCGCATTCCCGTCGGCCCCGCCCGATCGGGAATCTAAGTGGTACGACCAGTATGGAAAGAAAGTCTTCTCGTCCCTGAGTTTGGGACTGCGGTCTTGCAACACCGCATGCCTCTTGGGCCGCTACACCCACTCTCTGTGGGATACGGTCGCGGAGTTGCTGCCGGAATGCCCGCAGGAGGTACGGGCAAGGCTCGGCAAGGCTATGATTGAAGGCCGAGATGCAGCAGGATTTTCCATCCGGTGTGGTCTTGATACGACCGACTCGCTGGGCAGAGCGATGTCCACGACGGTGGCGATTCGTCGCCACGCCTGGCTGAGATCCGCCAATTTTTCCGCAGATGTCCAAAATACTTTGATGGACATGCCGTTCGATGGCAGTCGCCTGTTTGGCGACAAGGCGGACCACGCGCTGGAGCGCTTCAAGGACTCCAGGGTCACGGCCAAGTCCTTGGGTCTTTCGACCCAGCGCCAGCAAACGGGTTCGTATCGCTCCTTTCGTGGCCAAGGAAGGGGCGGTCCCACACGTGCTGCCAGCCACGCACCGCAGAACACTTCTCAGCATGTCAGTCGGTCCCTCGATCCGCCTGCCCCTTCGGGAGGACCTTCTGTCGCAGCAACAGGGGACGGTCCTCCACCCGAACCTGTCCAGTCTCCACCTCCATGCGTGGAGATTGAGCGGCGACAGTTGAGGCCATTTGACTTGCCTCCTGAAGTCTGTGATGTGATTCTGGCAGCCAGGCGTCCCTCCACGAAGTCGGTATACGCCTGCCGGTGGAACAGATTTGTGGCATGGTGCACAGCAAAGGCTGTGGATCCCCTTTCTGCCCCTCTCTCCGAGGTTCTCCTCTTTCTTCTCTCTCTTGCCCAGCAGGGCTCTGCTCTGGGCACTATCAAGGGCTACCTTTCCGCCTTCTTAAGGCTACCTGATCAGCCATCTTTGTTCAAGTCCCCTATTGTAACGAGATTCTTGAAGGGCATCACGCACATGTATCCACCTGTTCCGTTCGTGATGCCTCAGTGGGACTTGAACCTGGTTCTGACTTTCTTGATGTGCGCTCCCTTTGAGCCGCTTCATTCCTGTCCTCTCCGTCTCCTGACTTTGAAGACGGCCTTCCTGGTTGCCATCACCTCTGCCAGGAGAGTGAGTGAGCTCCAGGCTCTTTCTGTACAACCTCCTTTCTTGTCCATTCATCCAGAAAAGGTGGTTCTTAGAACTAGACCTTCTTTCCTGCCCAAAGTGGTTTCTGCTTTTCACATCGGGCAGTCCATCACCTTACCCTCCTTCTTCCCGCCTCCGCATCCTTCAAAGGATGAAGAGCGGCTCCATCGTCTGGACCCAAAACGTGCGCTTTCATTTTATATGGATCGCACACGCCAGTTCCGGGTGGATGACCAACTGTTTGTTGGCTACGTGGGTGCGAAGAAGGGAAGGGCGGTGCATAAACTAACCATCTCTCGGTGGGTCGTCCTGTGCATCAAAGCGTGTTACTCTTTAGCTCGGAAGGAGCCTCCTGTTGGGCTGAGAGCCCATTCCACTCGGGCCACGGCGGCTACCACTGCCCTGGGCCGGGGAGTCCCCTTGCAGGACATTTGTCAGGCGGCTACGTGGGCCTCGCTGCACACGTTTGCAAGGCACTACTGCCTGGACAGTCAAGTCCGGAAGGATGGCTTCTTTGGCCGTTCTGTCCTCCAGGACTTTCTGGTGTAGGCTGTATTGGTTCGCAGACCCACCTCCGGGTTGGTATTGCTGGGGTATCTATTCTGAGGTAAGGAATCTAATACTAACCTGTTTCTTTCAGATGAACAAGTTACTTACCTTCGGTAACGATATATCTGTAAGAAACAGTAGTTAGTATTAGATTCCTTACCGCCCCGCCCATCCTCCCCGTTCTGCGAACTGATACATAGGGTTAAGGTCATCCCCTTCAGGGCCCTAGTTTCGCATGGCACCAGTGTTGGTTCTTACATGGCTCTGCGTGTTCTGGCGCGGAAAAGCTGTGTGCAAAGAACTGACGTCAGCGCGCGGAGGCGGCGTCTATATACTCCAGCGACGTCATCACGGCACACGACGCCGACGACGGACGCGGAGCCGCAGGGGACGCCTGCAGACGACGCCTACCGACGTGCAGGGGTACTGCTACGCAAAAGTTTCCGGATCCAGACTGACGCCTGGGGATATTCTAAGGTAAGGAATCTAATACTAACTACTGTTTCTTACAGATATATCGTTACCGAAGGTAAGTAACTTGTTCTACGCCTGCAGGTGGAACAAATTTGTGGCATGGTGCACAGCAAAGGCAGTAGATCCCCTTTCTGAGGTTCTCCTCTTTCTTCTTTCCCTGGCCCAGCAGGGCTCTGCTCTGGGCACTATCAAAGGTTATCTTTCTGCCATCTCCTCCTTTCTACGGCTTCTTGATCAGCCTTCTGTTTTTTAAGTCCCTGGTTGTTAACCGTTTTCTGAAAAGCATTACGCATACATTTCCTCCTGTGCCGTTCATCATGCCTCAATGGGACTTAAACCTTCGAGCCCCTTCATAACTGTCCTTTGCGTCTTCTTACTCTCAAGACGGCTTTCCTGGTGGCTATCACCTCGGCCAGAAGAGTGAGTAAGCTACAGGCTCTTTCTTTCAAACCTCCCTTCCTTTCTGTTTTTCCAGACAAGGTGGTTTTAAGTACCCATCCTTCTTTCCTGCCAAAGGTTGTCACGCCCTTCCACATCGGGCAGACCCTCACTTTGCCTACCTTCTTTCCGCCTCCGCCAAAAGAGGACGAGAGGCTCCACCGCCTGGACCCAAAACGTGCGCTCTCGTTCTACCTGAAGCACACACAACAGTTCCGGGTGGATGACCAGCTCTTTGTTGGCTATATGGGTGCCCAAAAAATGTTGGGCAGTGCACAAAGGGGCCATCTCTCGGTGGGTCGTTTTCTGCATCAAAGCCTGTTAATCGTTGGCTAAGAAGGAGCCTCCTGTGGGGCTGCGTGCCCATTCCACCAGGGCAACAGCAGCCACTACTGCCTTGGGTCGCTGCGTTCCCTTGCAGGACATTTGTCAGGCAGCTACGTTGGCCTCGCTGCACACGTTTACCAAGCATTACTGCCTTGAAAGTCAAGTCCGGAGAGACGGCTTCTTTGGCCGTTATGTTCTCCGAGACTTTCTGGTATCATATTGTTCGCAGACCCACCACCGGTATTGCTGGGGTATCTATTCTAAGGTAAGGAATCTATGACTAACGATGTGTAACGATATATCTGTAAGAGACATTAGTTAGTGATGGATTCCTTACCGCCCCACCTGTGAGAAGTTGGCCTGATATGCAGTGCTCACTATTCTAGTGATCACTATGTATCGGTCCAAACAACCCTTATTGATGATTGGTTGTAAGTCAACCTTATAGACCAGCTATCCTAGTAGCATGGATACGAGCAGTCTAAGGCTAAGACTCTAGAGGGCGTGTTAAGCCAGCTGTTTTACCATCACATTACCCCTTGAACACCAAGTGAAAGGACACCACACAAGTTGTTATCAAAAATAAAGGATATTTATTTATAACAAGACTACCCTGGCTCTTTATGAGACAGGGAGCTAAGCACACACAAAACTCTTGAAGAAATACTTTAAGTCGCACAATTTACACAAATGCCCGAGGGGCACGAAAAACCATATACTATACAAGTGGAATGCGAAGTTACTAGCAGGTAAGTAATACTTTTCTAGACTGTAGAAACGCTAGGCCTACAATGCTGAACCCTTGGATTAGAAGCAGGAGGCCTAGGGACGCCGTGTGCAGAGTGGGAACTCTCACGCGTAATGCGGGAACAAGTCTAGGAATGCTAGCAGTTGCAAAGTTACTGTTCTCGGGCGAACCCGACTAGGTGGGTCGAAAACAAGAGTGGATCCGAACACTTAGGGTGTTGGACTATGCTGGAGCACCGGGGTACTCGGTTTACCTAGCCCAGGGGCTGCGGCTGCATAGGGTTCAAGTTGCGTCGGAAACCCTCGTTGACGAACCAGGAGCCTGAAGAAGAAGTTGCTGGCAGGCGGCCAGTGAAGAAAGTTCGTGGAGATCCAAGCCTGGATCAGGGAAGAAGAAGACCTGTAAGCAGAGGGGACCAAGTTCTGAATCACTAGCCAGTGATTAAGTGGGCACCAGAGTGGCACCGGACGAAGTCAACTCGACCAGGTGAGTGGGCGCTGCTGGGCTCTGCAGTCTCTCGGACCAGGAGGCGTTGTCGGCGACCAGGATGGAGGTGCGAGCTGTCCCACGAAGGTGTCTGCTGTCGACGTCGCTGGACCCAGGATTGGGGCAACAAGTCTTGGCAAATGCAAGCCCACGCGGTGGACTCAAAATGGCGTCTGGAGTGGACCAGGAGGGTCCGGGGTGCTCCTCTGTTGGAGGGGAGCAAAGGCCAGTCTGGGGCAACCAGACCAGCGGTGTTTGTCGTCGTGAAGCGTCGTAAAAGGGGCCACTAGCCAACGGGCAAGTGACCTGGACAACGCGGTGAGCAGCAAAGAGCAGAAGGGCCCCACGCAGATCTCGTGGATGCAAGGGGGCTGTACTTCGGTGCTGGAGCTGCTCAGGGTCGGGGCTTCTCTTACCCCAAAGCACTCGGTCGAGGGTCACTCGGTGGTCGTGCTGGACAAGCGTCGTGCAGTTCTGAAGATGGCCGGTCCCTCGAGGTCTCGTCGCACCCACGGATCACAGCTGGGCTGATGATGTAGGTTGAGGTCAGAGGTGCCAGGGAAGCCGGTTCTCGTCGTGCTGAAGCAGTCTTGATCCGGAGGAGAGACTGGCAACAAACCGTGATGCTTGGTTGGTGCCTGCTGCTGCAGGGTGACTACTCCTTAGTCACAAGGGAGAAATCTTAGGAAGAGTCTTGAGTTCCTCTCGTAGAAAGTCGGTTCAGGATTCAAAGATTGATCTAATTTGGAAGGGGGCCTGCTCCTACCTTTATCCTGCAAAAGGGGGCTGGCACGCGACTAAGTCCTGCCCTATGGGTGGGACTAGGAGGGGGGTGGTTACACCCCTCTCCTTTGGCGGGCTTTTCCCCAGCCCAGGGTCTGGTGTGCCCCTGGAACTGGTTCAAGCCGGCCTATGCACAGTGAGCACCGGGGTGCCACTTGCAGTCACCTTCCTCTAAAGCCCTGCCTACCTAGGATACACAAAATCCTGTCTGGGACGGTGCTGGCACCGCCCCTGACAGGAAACCCTTTGTCCTTGCCTCCTGCGCTGGGAGGACTCCCAGCAACAGGAGGGCAGACTTGTGTCTCGGTGGCAGCATCCATTTTGTGGAGCTAAGGCTCTGTCTGACTTTAACCGGGGTTACAGGTTACATACATGTCGTGTCCCTCTAGAAGGGTGGAATGCTAACCCCGTCGCCAGAATTGCCGAGTGGTTAGTATTCCAATTCGTATGACACCTTACTCGACATGTTTTGATAAAGCGATACCAGAGTTGGCATATAACCGCGAGGATTATAATGCACTGAAGAGTATATGGTATGCGTTATCATGGAAACGGCTCAGGGATAGATCCCGAAAGCCGCAGACAGGCTCAGCTCATGCCAGTGCACTATCTCACACGATTCCAAGCACTCTGCCTTCAGGATTGTCAAGGCCTGCCATAGGAGTGACTGATAGGAGATCTGTGTGCCCATTTAGGTTTACATATAGGTATACTATATCTAAAGCAAAGGGTGATTACACCACCTTGCCCCAGCTGTCGGGCAGCCAGTTGTGTCAGATTTAGTTTGTCAGCCCAGGGGTGGCATAATACATGCTGCAGCCCCTGGGAGACTTCTGGGTGCACCTCTGCCCTGGGTACAGGGACTTGGAGAGGGCCCAGGGCCAATTCAGTACCTGGGTACAATTTGGAGTAGAGAGAACAGCTAGGCTGTGGGTCTGATTAGCAGGCCCACAGCCAGGAAAGTCGTAAACCAGTGAAGCAAAAAGCAAAAAATCTGGGTGATCATAGGATTGCAGACCCTACTCTCCTACACCACCCATCCGCCCCGTTCTGCGAACTGATTACTAGGCTTAAGAACATCCCTTTCAGGGCCCTAGTTTCTTGGCACCAGTGGTCAGTTTTTGGCATGTCTCTGCGTTCCTGGCGCGGAAAGTCGTGTGGAGAACTAACATCAGCGCGTATGGGTGGCGCCTAAGTAGTCTCCATGACGTCATCTCGGCGCATACGACGTCAGCGATGGACGCGGAGCCGCACAACGCCACCTACTGCCGCACAGACGTACTGTTAGCAAAGCTTTCCGGATTCAGTCTGACGCCTAGGGATATTCTAAGGTAAGGAATCTATCACTAACTAATGTCTCTTACAGATATATCGTTATACAAGTAGTAACTTGTCCTTTTGCCCTCTGAATCGCTTCCTGCAAAAGGACATAATCAAAGTGCTCACAAGGCCCAGGTTGTGTCTGCCCTAGATGCAGGTAACTGGATGGTAGGCTTGGACCTGCAAGTTATGTACTTTTATATGCCCGTCCTGCAGTCCTACAAAAATTATTTGTGGTTGGCCAAGAGCCTTTTCAGTTTTCTGTGCTCCCCTTCAGGCTTTTTATCGTCCCTCGGTTGTTTACAAAAGTGATGGTGGTGGTCGCCGCCTATCGTTAGAGGTTGAGGATACTAGTTTTTCCTAACCTCAATGACTGGCTGTTGAAGACGACCTCTCCACAGTAAGTCCTGGACCACCTCCAGATGATGGCAAACTTCCTGACATCATAAGTGTTTTCCATCAAAGATTGTACTCCTTTGCAGAGATTTTTTTTATAGGAGCGTACATGGACAATGGGCAGTTCAGGGCCTTTTGTCTGTTGTAATGAGTACAGGGCTTTTGGGCTATGATCCTGGTGTTTTTGCCTTGGTCATGGATCTCGGTGAGAGCATCTCTGAGGCTTCTTGGCCTATTAATCTCATGCCTCCTGCTGGCCCATATAGCCAGGAGGCATATGCATACTGTGCCAGGGGTTATGAAGTCTAAGTGGGCTCAGCACCTAGAACACCTTTCAGATGTTAATCAGGTTTCAGAGACGACTGCACTAGATCTGGAGACGTGTCCGCTCAACCGCAAATTAACCAGCTGCAGACCTCTTTCCCATTCCCTCCCAGAGCTGATGGTGGTGACTGATGCATTACTGGTAGGTTGGAGAGGCTTTCTGGAAGAAGTGCAAATCAGAGGGCTCTGGTCTTCAGTTTCAATCCGACTCTATATCAATCTGTCGGAGTTGTGGCCATTTACCAGTTGTTTGAATGCCTCGCCCGCCCATCAAGGGGAGGTTGGTACACATAGCTGATAACTCCACCATCATGTGGTATTACAACATGCAGGGGGAGTGGGGTCCTAGGTCCTTTGCCAGGAAGCTCTACGCTTTTGGAGGTGACCTGTCAGAGCATCTCCCTGATTGTGGTCACCTGGCTGGATCATTAAATACCAGGGCGGCAAGGTCAGACAGAGGTACCTGGTGATTATGAATGGCAGCTTCACTTGGAGGTTGCACAGGGCGTCTTCTGACAATGAGGAGAAACCTGGATAGATCTTCAGACCACCATTGAATGTGTCCAAACATTTGCTTATTTGGAGTTCTCGCGAATGTCCTCCCTAGGAGTTGCGTTTTGGTAGGACATGAAACTTTAATTTGCCATCCTGCCTCTACTGCTGAGAGTTCTAAAGAAAATGGTGAATGACTGATCCCAAGTCATCCTGGTGGTGCCATTGGATCAGGCTACCACTCCCAAATGATTTTCTGTTGCAGCAGCTGGCAGGGTCCTCTCCCCGTGCCCAATCTGAGCAATCTACTTATCCAAGCATGGAGATTAAGTAGCCGCAGTGTACGCAGTTTGATTTGCCAGGTGATATTGTGGATGTCATTCTGGCTACCAGGTGCCCATCCACAATATGTGTTTACACCGGGCGCTGGGACAAATTTGTGACCGGGTGCAGAGTCTGCAGAACAGACCCGGTGCAAACTAAGCTGTGAGATATTTTGTCATTAGTCTTTGACTCAGCAGAGCCATGTGGTGACGACTGTTAAACGTTATTTGTTAGCACTTTAGGCGTTTCTTTGGTTATCAGAGCAACCATTCTGGTTTAAATCACCTGTTATGATGCAGTTTATTGAAGGTTTAACAGACATGTTCCTTATCTAACCATTTGTGATGCTGCTGTGGGACCTTAACCTGGTCCTGCATTTCTCATGTGTTCTTCCTTCAAGCCAATGCACAGCCACTCATTGCACCTTCTGCCCCTTAAGATGGTTTTCCTCATTACGATCAATGTGATAGAGACATCTAGCCTCAGATTCCTTACCTTAGAAACCTCCCCAAGTGCCAGACTGGATCCAGAATATTTTTCAGCAGTACCTCTGCACGCTGGTAGAAGGTGTCGAGCAACTCTGTAGGGACGTTGTCTCCCGCATGTGACGTCCATATAAGTCCTGAGTCAGTTGTGTCTATTCCGCTCTAGCAAGGCGGATCTGAACTGCAGTTCCTCTGGTTGTTTTTCGGCCTACGTAATGTTTTTCAACGACGGATCAGTGTGTTTTTCCTACCCTTTTTCAATGTCCTCTGGATTTCAGCTTTGTGAGTCCTGTGGACGACAAATTTCCGCCTCTGACCCACCCTTGGTTTGTATTTGGTGCGGGGGTGAGCCCCATAACTCCAAAGAGTGCAACTCCTGTCCCCAGCATTGACCGAAAGCACGCAGGGAACGTTGCAAGAAGCTCCTTGCGGTGCTGATGTCACAGTCATTAAAGTAGTCTCATTATCCTCAGTCCCTTACAGACTGACTGTGCGTCCACACTACTAGCCGTTCCAATGGGCGTCATTCTCCTTTGACACCCGGAGGTAAGTCTCGGCTTTGGCGGTCGAAGTCGCAGCGCCTACTGGATTTGTTACTTACAGCTGGTTCCCACTCGTCTATTGAAGCGTCAGTGCATGTGTCTGCCTGCATCACCCCACATATCCAGTGGCCAAGCGTTTTTCATGCAAATGAGACCATATTCTCAATTTCTTCATTCTTTTTTTGGGTCACCAGGTTCGGAGCTCCCTTTGATCCCACGGAAGTGCATGATGTTGTGTCTATGACCCGGTCGGTGGGTTCTCCCCTGGCTTCAGGTCAGCCTCCTGTGTCTGACACCTCAGCTGGTGCACAGCCTGTCGAGGATCCCACCTTCGGCTCCTGCTTCTGGTCTGCCGACTCCAATGTCTGTGTAGGGCTTGTCTGCCGTCTCCCGTAGTGGTGCCATCGACACGGATCGACGCTCCTTGCGGCGTCGAGCAGCTTTGGTTATGGTGTTGAATACGGCACTGAAGGAGCAGACCGTGTTTGACTCCCTTCCTCTGGTTTTTCCTTCTGAGTACCATGGTTGTGGAAGTAATGTTAATCAGTTTTATAGAGCGCACTGTTACCAAAAGGTGTCCTGGTGCTAACTCCCATGAGACCAATCAGAATACGGAATAGACTGGGGCCTAGGATTTAAATACTTTTAAAAGTTCTTTCCTGAAAGTGAGCAATTTGGGGATGGAACGAATAAGAGCTGTAGCTCATTCCAGGCCTTTACCATACCAACAATGAAGCTTCTTCCTCCCCAGTTTGACTTTATAAACCACCAATGTTTTAGCACCCGAAGAAGTAAGATTTCCATTGGGTACATACCACAAGAACTTTTGTTTGAGATAGACTGGACCAGTATTATGTAAAGCCTTAAAGGCTATACACAAGGCTTTGAACGTCATCTTGTTCCTGATAGGTAGCCAGTGAAGCTTCTGAATTACTAATTTTATGGAGGAAAATTTGAAAGTGCCATAAAGGAGTCTGGCAGCAGCATTTTGAAGCACCTGCAGCTTATGAAGATGTTTCTGCTGCATGTTGAGATGCAAACTATTACAATAATCTAGCCTTGACAGGAATGATAAGGGAGGTCACCGCAGTTTTTTGGAACTCTGATTGAATAAATTATAAGATCTTTTTGATCATTCATTTGAGTTTCGGTCGTACTGGAATTGCAACTTCCTTCTGTGGAATTGTCAACAAGCCATTTAATTGGCATTCTACATCCTGACCATTCTAACAGTGAGCCTGAACTTCCTTCTAGTGACTGTCTTTTCGATATCCTGTTGGGTGCTTGTGCTAACCCTGAAACAGGGCTCCCTGTGGATCGCTCTATTTCTCACAGGCATTGCACGGCCCCGGGGGTTCCCTCCGGTCTCCTTAGATATCCCTCTTACGAGCTTTGTGATTCAGACTGCTGTAGTCACCCAAAATATAGATATTCTCCCTCCTGTCCCACTGGAAAGAGAGGCCAGGAAATGTAACGCTTGTGGGTGAATTTTCTCTTCTTCTAGCTCTGCCCTGCGCTCTCTGAACACTTTTTGTGTGTTTGCCCGCTTCTCCCATGCCTTGTTGGACTCAGTGACATGCCTCTCGCCATCCCTTCAGGAAGAAGTCCAGAATGCTCTTGTTCCCCTGGTATGAGATGGGCAACAAGCTGCTACTTTTAGCATCAGCTCTGGTATAGATACCACCAGTTCTGTTAGTTGGCATGCATAGTTGCGTACTTTCAGGTTTTCTGAGGCTGTGCAAACTACTTTAATTGACATGCCTTTTGATGGTGCTTCCCTTTTTGGTGTGCATGCCGACTCAGCTTTATGCTGGTTCAGAGATCGTCATGGTGGTATGGAGGCTAAACTCTCTTGTATTAGGGTTTTTAGGGACAGTTTGTTTCCCCTTCTTTTGACTCTTATCTGCCTTTAGAGGGCGGAGTACTTCTCGTCTTTCCAAGGTTACACCCAGTGTGGTGCTCCTGATTTCTGCAGGTACTTTTCTTTTCATTTATGCTGTCATTAACTCGTTTTGTTTCCAGTCATCTGGAACATATCTTGCTTTGCTGTCTCATGGGAGTCTGTTATTAGAGCTTCTTTTTGCCGCTTGATTTCCCTACCAGACTACTTACTCTGTGGTGGGTATTCTGTTTATGTTGTGCAGATGCATTATAGCCTTGTTACCCATTTTCAGAGAAATATTTTGTATGGATTAGAGGCATTTTGTGAGCTATCTATGCACTTAGTATCCCTTATAGGGACTTGGACTTCATCTTTTCTCTGCCACTTAGGTGAATATGGTACCACAGGCAGTCACACTCTTTAGATACGGTCTCTGACCCTTTTCATTGTGGACCGTCTCTTTGTTCTGATTTACTCTGTTGGGCATATGGATTTTCTCCTACTCATATTTGTGTTCCTTTTGGTTCGAGCCTGGGTTCCACAAATCCACCTCATTAATGCCCTTGTGGTATTGTTATCTTTTTTGCATATTATTTTATTTATTTTTAGGGAGTAACAGCATAAGCGTCCTAACCTCAGGCAAACCAGCAGCGACTGCTCACTGAAGAACCTTGTAGCTAGGCACCCAGCACATTCCTAATTCCAGAACTACTCACTAGACATAGGATTACATAAATGCAACTCATTGACATAGCATACAAGAATACCACACACCTTCCCCCAAACACAAACAAAAGAATAATATCAGATAAACTTAGTTACAGACATAATCATGAAACTTTGCAAGAACAGAACAAGTAAGAGAACTCCTACGCAGAGGAGGTATGCATTGTGAAGATGAAGATTGTTGAGCATGAGAATTAGAAGAAGTGTACAAGAGCAATTCTATTAAGATTCTAAATGCGACCATCATCCAGCTTTACTGCATTTTGAAACAACTTAACTACCTTACGTGGAATAAAGAACTTAGTTCCTCCAGTTTTTTGTGGAGACCGAACTCTCACACAATCACCTACATTAACTATTGTATGAGCAACGGCATGTCTGGCATCGAAGATTGCTTTCATCTTTTTAGACTTAGTGTTCGAGGCATGTGTGCTGCTAAATTCATATCTATTGCATAGATCGCCGCCTAGTGTTGGGTCCGGATGATTGCACATTGTTGTCCTGGAAGAGTCTTCGAAGTATCACGAGATAGGTGGCTCCTCCCCTGGACTACAGTGCGCATGGGCATCGACTCCATCCCCAGATTGTTTTTTTCCGCTATTGGGTTCGGATGTGATTTCGACGTCTCCTGTTCGGAATCGATAAAACAACTTTTGAAGGCCACAAGGCTTTCTTTACTTCGTCGGTATTGTTAGCGTTCGGTCTCGTGTGTCCTCCAACTCTTCGAGTCGGATAACTGTGGAGTCGGGTGACTCTTCGGTCATCGAGGCCCTGTCGACGCAGCAAGACCCTGACGACGCTACGATGGAACGGAGCCCGTTCAAATACTGCCCCGTGTGCGGTTCGAAGTACCCACACATCGACGTGCATCCTGTATGCAACAAGTGCCTGTCGCCGAACCACAACGAGGCCAACTGTATGGCCTGTTCTAGATTCAGGTCGAAGAAGACGCTCAAGATTAGGCGCGTGGCGCGCCTCGAGGCCCAGCGATCGGCACCGGCGCCGGCGGACATCTTTGGCGACCCCGAAGCAGACGAGCAAGAGCTTCAACTGCAGATCTCACCTACATCGGCGGAGGTCGAGGCCGACTACGGAGAACCCGTTGAGGACCTGGACCTAGACGAACACGTCGAGGAGGTAGGGGACGACGAGGAAGTTTATGTGGCCGCGGAAGATAGCTCGGAGGAAGAGCTATGCCCCGTGCGTACATTTACTAAGGCTCAGGTCACGGGATCGCCACACGGCCTTACCCACGACCCTACTCCTCAGTCCTCGGCCCCGCCTCCTGGCCCGGCTACAGACATACCAGCGGAGCCTCCATTACACAAATCGAAACCGAAACCATCAGAATCGAAAACAACAAAGATGGCCGACAAACCATCGACACGATGACGTCTGGGACTACATCGAAACCGTCGTCTTCGGAGCCCTCGAAGCCGCAGACGGCTGTCGAACAGGCTAAGGTGCCGAAAGGGGCCAAGGAGGCCGGCTCGAAGAAGGTCGTCGAGCCAGTGTTGAGTAAGGTGGTTGAGTCGAAGTCGAAGAAGACTGTCGAGACACCTTCAACCAAGACTGCCGCACCAACAGGCAAACAGACAGTCGAAGCGAAGTCGGCGAGGGGCACCGAGCCGAAGTCTGGAGCCCCAACACAGACAGATAAATCTGCTGCTCCAAAGTCTGCGACGTCGACGACTAAGGCCGGGACGGTGAAGCAGAGCGCAGCTGTCGAAGGTGCGTCCGCGCCTCCGCCACCCAAAGAAAAATCGACCACGCTCGGATCTTCCCCTGCGGGTGGACAGAGGTCATCGGTCGGATCGACGAAGCCGTCCGCTTCTTTTACGAAGCAAGTCTCGGACTCCCTGAAACAGTTGAGAGGCAAGGCGTCGGAGCCGAAAACACTTTCGGTACCGAAGACAAGTGTTCCACTGAAGAAGACTTCCATGCCGATCCTCTATACTCTACCACCGAAGGTGGCGCCGAAGGCTTTTGCACCTCGTACGGTGCCCGAGGACTCGGAGCCATTGAGGCAGACTCAGCTGAGTGGAGGCTTTGGTCGACCACCTTTATATGACGACCAAGAGGAGCATTTTATCGACGCCGACACGGGTAGATTAACGCTCTACAAGAGGAAAATTACATCCCAGCCTGTGGAATCCTATGTAATACCTCTGAAGAAGAAAAAGCCGGCACCTGACACGCCAGAGCTTGTTGAACCCGTTCCACAACGGCCTCGGCGGAGTCCTACCCCTTCACCCACTTGCTCACATGGAGATGAGGATGAACAAGATGAGGGGTATAACTTCCCAGACAATACTGACCCTGATGAGCAGCAGGACTCATGGGTACACTCTGGTGATCAGGGGGACCAACAAGTGCTCGGTGACCCCCAGATGTATGGGGTGAAAACTTCTCCAACTGAAGACTCTGCGGCGTTTAATGCTTTAATTGAAAGGGCGGCTGCAAACCATAAGGTGGAGATGCATGCCGACCCTGTGGAAGTTGACTTTTTGTTTGATACTTTCTCTGCATCAGAAAAAACTGTGAAGACACTTCCAATGCTTAAGGGGGTTCTCAAGCATGCCACAGACATTTTCAAGGAACCCACCAGAGCGAGGGTGGTGAACCCACGAATTGAAAAAAAGTACAGGCCGGCACCTGGGGACCCTACTTATATACGAGGCCAGTTGCCTCTAGACTCTTTAGTGGTCTCAAATGCCCGCAAAAGGGCGAATTCGCAGACAACGGGTGAAGCTCCTCCCCCGGACAAAGAGTCAAAAGTGCTGGAAGCAGGGGGCAAAAGGGTGGCTGCGCAGGCAGCCAACATATGGCGCATATCTAACACACAAGCCCTATTAGCCAGGTGTGAGAAGTTGGCCTGATAGGTGATGTTTCCAATTCTGGAACCACCTGTTATCAGACCAAACAATCCCTTATGGTGTCTGGTTGTAAGTCAACCTTATTAGACAAGCTATCCTAGGGGTAGCATGGACTAAGCAGCCTAAAGGCTTAACTTAAGAGGTCGTGTTAAGCGAGCTGTTTTACCACATACAATCCTGTAATATCAAATGAAAGGACACCACACAAGTATATATTATAAAAATATATGTATTTATTACTAAAAACAATCCCCAGTATTCTTTATGAATAAAGGGGCACAAGCGTTAAATCAAAAGCACAGTTTAAACATAC
Source organism: Lissotriton helveticus (assembly GCF_964261635.1). Classification (NCBI taxonomy): domain Eukaryota; kingdom Metazoa; phylum Chordata; class Amphibia; order Caudata; family Salamandridae; genus Lissotriton; species Lissotriton helveticus. The sequence continues at coordinate 445,036,202 of NC_136070.1, forward strand.
AAAGTTGCACAATTATGGATGAGGGCGGGTGGCCACTCAAACCATATACTAAACAAGTGGTATAAGAGATGCCACTCGAACAGTGGTTAGACCTAGGGCCTAGGGAATCGCTGGGAGCAGTCGGGACAAGCAATGCTGAAGTCGGGAGAGGCCCACGGGATTCGGGAGCAGTGCGGAAAGCGCACGCATGCACCAATGTTAACCAATGGTGCGTAAAAGTTGTAAAGTTAGAGTTTAAGGACACTTCCGCTGAACCTAGAGGAACAAAACTTAAGACACAGACCCTAGAGATGTGTACCAGTGTGGGAACACCGGCGGAGCAAAGTTACCTCACCCACAGGAAGCGGGTGCACAGGGTCGAAGTTGAGTCGGGTGCTTGAAGCTGAAAGGGCTGCAGGCGGGGTGAAAGAGAAGTGTCCGGTGGAGTCCAAGGGTGGACTCAAGTCGAAGAGTACCTGAAAGCAGAGGGGACAGAGTCTGGGTCACTCAGCAGTGACCAGGGTGGAACCAGGACGGAACCAGGCAATGTCGGGCGCAATGAGGTGGTCGTCGAGGAGCTTCTCTCCGCTGTCACGTGGGCTCTGGGGCATCTGCGACGTCCAGGAGCGGGTCACAATCTGTCCCACGAGGGCTCTCACCGTCGGTGCAGTCGGCTTCAAGTTTGGAGCAAACAACACTTGGCAAGAGCAATCCACGCGGAACCGGGAGATTGCTTCTCACTCGAACCAGGAGGGTCAGAGTGGGGGCTCCTTTTCAGGGGAGCTGGTGAAGATCTGGAGCAACCAGATTTGCAGGTCGAATTTCAAAGTTCGTCGGCACAGGGGCCACTAGCCGGCTGGCAAGTGACCGGGCCAACGCGTTGAGCCAAATGGAGCAGAAGGGCCCCACGCAGCACTCGTCGAGTGTGGAGGGCTGAACTTCGGTGCAAGAGTGGCTCAGGGTTGGGGCTTCTCAAACCCCGGTGTACAGCTTCGAGGGTCACTCGTGGGCTGCACGGTCAGCGTCTCGTGGTCAATTCAAGATGGCGTGCCCCGCGCTTCCGGTCGCCTCCACGGGTCTCAGCTCTGCAGGGACTGTGGATCGGGCTGTTGGAAGGCAGGCAAGCTTGATCTCGTCGATCTCTGTCGCTCGAGTTCCGGCGGGAACTGCAACAAAATAGACGTCGATGGCTGGATGGTGCCTGTTTGCACAGGGTGGTCACTCCTTGACCACAAGGGAGATTCTTCGGGCTTCCACGTTAAGTAGGATGTCGAAGTGTCCAGAGTTTCGTTTCTTATGTTTCGTCAGGAAATCTGAAGTGTATTGGCACTGCTCCCACTCTTATTCGAATCTGGGGGGCGTGATTACCTGCTAGGTCCCCTCCTATGGGTGGGACCCAGGAAGTGGGTGGATACACCCCCTTCCTTTGATCCAGGCCGCCCTGGCACGAGGGCTGGAGTGCCCCAGAACCGGTTTGGCCGGATTATGCAAGGGGCAGCCTTGTGCGCCCCAAGCAGTGTCTGGTTTCTTTCAAACCTCCCTGCTACAATCCACTATCTCCTGTCTGGAGGGTGGTAACACCCCCTGCGACAGGAAACCCTTTGTCCAGGCCCCATTTGGCTGAGTTTCGGTCAGCTTCAGGGGGTCAGACTTCTGTCTGTGGCAGAGGCATCCATTTTGTGGATCTAAGGCCTTTTTAGAAATTAACCGCATTTAAGTAAAGTAACATGTCTTACCCCTCTAGAGGGGTGGAATGCTATCCCCGTCGCCAGAACTGGCGAGGGGATAGTATTCCAAATCGTATGACACCTTACACGACATGTTTTGATAAAGCCAAACCAAAGTTGCTATATAACCGCGAGGATTATAAGGCACTTAAGAGTATATGGTATGGCATTATCCTGAAACAGCTTAGGGAGTTGTTCCCGACAGCTGCAGACAGGCTCAGCTCATGCTAGAGCTCCATCTCACATTAAACCACGCACTCTGCCTCCAGGATTGTTGAGGCCTTCCATAGGAGTGGCTCACAGGTTTATATGTGTCCAGATATAGGTTTAGATATAGGTATACTATATCTAAGTAAGGGGTGATTACACCACCTTACCCCAGCTGAGTGATCAGCCAGTTGTGTCAATTTAAGAACCAGCCAGGGGTGGCAAAAGATATGCTGCAGCCCCTGGTAGGCCTTGGTGGCTCCTATGCCCTGGGCACCTATAGTGCATTATACAGGGGCTGACACGGAGTCCATTTCCAATTGTGGTATGTACCTAGGGTACATGGAATCCATTTTACAGAGAGAGCAGATGGCCTGGGGCCCTGATTAGCAGGGAACCAGGTCAACTAAGTCAAAAAACCAGCTAAACACAGGCAAAAAATCTGGGGTAACCATAGTCAGGTAGCCACCTTCCTACACCAGGTATGATAGGGCGCACTATGACACCTTAGAGCAGCTCTTACAACACCTTCCAGACCAGTTTAAAGAAGGAGCTGAGCTGCTGATACAAGAGGGCAAGCTCATTTCTAACGCTGCAATTAAATGTGCGCTAGACGTGGCAGATACAGCGGCGAGAGCAGTCAACACAAGTGTTATGTTGAGGCGTCAGGCATGGCTCCGCATCTCAGGGTTCAAGCCAGAAATACAGACGACTATCCTCAACCAGCCCGTCAATCCAGACAGACTGTTTGGGCCTGAGGTTGACACCACCCTCGAGAAGATCAAAAAAGATACTGAGACGGCTAAGTCCATGGGGGCGCTTCAGTCTCAGCAATTCAGAGGGAACACTTTTCGTCGCTCAAGTGCGCGGGGTGCTACCAGAGGACACTTGGCACAGCAGTCACATTTCGGCAGAGGAGGCGCCCAGGCTTCGTACCCAAAACAGAATAGAGGTGGTTACAGAGGCAACAGCGCCAAGGGCAGAGGCAGAGGCAACAATAGTTCCCATTCCTCTGCTGCCAACAAACATTGACTCTCTGTCACTGCCCCCGACCATCCAACACCTGTCGGGGGGAGACTCCCGCAGTTCCTGCCAGTCTGGACGTCCATCACCACAGACAGGTGGGTAAGGAAACTTATCCAGTTTGGTTATTGTTTGGAGTTGACGTCCACTCCACCCAACATACCCCCAAGACAACGACCTATGTCAGCAGAGCACTTGCACTTATTGCAGCAAGAGGTTCTTGTGATGCTGCAAAAAGGCGCCATAGAGCTCGTGCCGGTGGAGGAAGAAGGCACAGGGGTTTATTCCCTGTACTTCTTAATCCCAAAAAAGGACAGTTCACTCAGACCCATTCTGGACCTACGCCCCCTCAACCTGTACATCCTCTCAGAACATTTTCATATGTTAACACTGCAGCAGGTTCTTCCATTGTTAAACCAGGGAGACTTCCTCGCAACCTTGGACCTCAAGGATGCTTATTTTCACATACCTCTCCACCCATCCCACAGGAAATACCTCAGGTTCACCATACAGAACAGGCATTACCAGTTCAAGGTCCTACCCTTCGGAGTGACCACTGCCCCCAGAGTGTTCACAAAGTGTCTGGCGACCGTGGCGGCGCACCTCAGGAGACAGAACATACATGTCTACCCTTACCTAGACGACTGGCTCCTTCAAGCAAAGTGAGGTAACGGGTTTTTAGGAACTCGCTGGTGTCAGGGGATAACACCCGAAGACCTCTGAGTTCTCCCTTGTTCCGGACCACAGAAACACGGAGTCTTCTAGTCGCAGTCAAAGATCAAGTTTTATTGGTAGCTACCAAGTAACACGTGTCCCAGAAGTACACCACACGGAGAGTAGGTTCTAGGGAGACTGTTCGTTTTTACAGAACCAGCCGTCTCCTTATATACAAAATATATAGCTGCAAGCAAGAATTCCTAAGTTTATGATATGGCTATACACATATTTCTACAATAATAAAAAGAGCGAAGTCATGTAAGCAAGCCCATACTTTAGATGTCCAGTTTGTTGATAGATTACCCAGTTAGGCCTGGAACTCCCATCAGATATCGGTGAAACCTCAATAAAGAAAGGTACAACCCAGTCATAAAACTGGCCATAAACAAAGAACGTGGACAGGTGCATGTTTGCAGAAAGCATGGTCTGTATGTAGTGAATGGTTTGTGGAATGTTATGCGTAGATGCTATCGTATTCGGCCACTGGGCGAGGAGCTGCCTAAACAGGTTTGGCCGAAGACAGTGGAGTCAGTTGGGACAGGTCAGGGGAAAGTCACGAAAGGTGGACGTGTCTATTTGGATCAAGCTCGACCTTTAATTGACTTATAATGAGGGCAAGATGCAAGATGGATGCCGTTCACAAAATGGAGTTTTAAGGGATGGGGCGGAAACTGTGATTTAGGGGTGTTGGCAACCCTCGATTGTAACGCGAATACACAGAAATGATGTCCCAATCATTATCGGTTCATAGACACCAAAATCGTCTTGGTACGTTGAGATTTTGTGACACGGGTATTGAACCTCGATATCGGGAAAACAACAGGGTCCGGATTTTGAGAACCACAGACCCTCCTTTTGCCCTCATATAAGGCAATAACTCAGGCTAGTCTGAGTCCAAATCGGTATGAAGAAATTCGTGGAGATGTTGCTGTAGCATCATTCTGTTACTCAGCTCGTCCTGCGACACAGGCTTCCGTACACACGAAGTAGCACAGAGGCCACATAGTGCAGGAGCACACTGTATACACAAGCAAAACATGAACAGAAGTGCCAAGATCATCCCAATGAAGATCAAGGTTATCCATCCCCAGGCAGTGATCAGCTCCCAGAACCACCCCAGCAGGGACCAATCCCCTTTCTCAACGTGAAGGGAACCAGATATTTCGTGTAATTTGGAGATGGCCTGGTATACTGTCGGTGCGTTATCAGGGATGAAAATGCAACAACTGGATTGGATGACTCTACACACACCACCACGATCGGCGAGTATGATGTCTAAGGCAATTCGGTTCTGAAAGGTCATAAGTCGATCCGACTGAAGCTCTGTTGTCAAATTGCCAAGTGCTCCGGCCGTCGTAGTCACGGCGGATTCAACTATCCTCGCTAACTGTCGAATATTTCTGCTGTTTGCCATGGGCCCCCAAAATGGCAGAAAACCCTTTGCGAAGTCAGCGAATCCCTGACCCGCGGTGTCGTCTTTACTCACGACACCTCTAGCTGTCCTTGTCCGATGGTAATCTGCTCGGGCCGTATAGGTGGGAGGCAGCAGAAATGAAATAAAACATGTGCCTGAGAAATCAGGGGGTAACCACGTGTAGGCTTGGTCGTGGCAAACGAAATACGTGCCTTTGGCTGCCAAAAGTATAGGGGAAGTTCGGGAAGCAAATACATATGTTTCCGTGCAAACGCTCTTTCCCAACTGTGCTGTGGGGTTCCTACCAATACCCTGTAAGCATAGGTGACCTCGGTGGGGCACTATCCAAACTGGGCGGGATTTCCTTGCTGCCTGGCTCTTGATCAGGTAAACCCCATGTTTAGTCACATTCCAACGGGTGTAGGGACTCAGTTCATCTTTGGGCATTGTCAGATATGTGTCGATATCCCTACTCATGTTTCTTATCCCTGCAATCAGTGCCTTGTTACTGGAATCGCTCGCAGCGGAACTGGTCGGGTATGGTTCTAGGGCGAATAAGAACATGGTCTGGAAAGCCCACAGAGAACCATAGTAACTGAATGGCAAAATGAAGTATGGGATCCCCTTATCGGTTGTGTGTGGCATAAGTCCGCATATCCAACAGTTTGACGTGTTCATTATGGACTGGTGTTGGTGTAGAAGCTGAATGAAAGAGTTGTTTGCAAATTCGAGTCTTCGGGCAGACTCGTGTTCAGGTAGAGGGTGAAAGTATTGTGGAGAAATAGTGGGAGGAGGTGGTGTCTGGGTGTCATTCGAGAAGGTAACTTTAAATACGAATAGAGTATAACCGGTAAAAAACACAAGTATGCTACATAACATCAGAATACATAGTATCAGGAATCTCCTTCTGGACAGTATCGTGCATAACTGTTTTCCGAAGTTCGTGAGTCTGACAGGTCTCTCTACCCTTGGAAACTCCATCCTCTAGTTGCTGCCCGCGGTGGTTGATTGATTCTCCCAGGGAGCGCGCTCTGCTCAGTCCGGGGTAACTCCCGTGGACCAATCCGAACCGTGGACCTAGAACTTCCCAGTTGCACTCCCCAGACTTCAACCGCGACCCTAGCAGCAGAACCGGATGGCGGTTCGAAAAAAATAAAAAATGAGCTAGTTCCCTTGGGACGAGAGAGCTGAAAATCCCAAAAAATAGTTCTTAGGGGAAAAAGGGAAATTACATTAGATGAAGCTTTTATTAGTCCTCTTTTTTCTTTAGACCGTAGGTTGTATCGTCGTTTCCCAGGTGCGGTGTGATCTTCAAACAACGTCTCAGGTTCAGTAATGTCCAATTGCATAGACGGTGACACAAGTCCTTGCAAAATATGATCACTCTCCTTTTCGGTACTAGTTTCTTTCAAACGGGCATCGCTGAAAGGGATGAAGCGAGGTACGGATTCTGTCTCAGAGTCGGCAAGTCCTTTGTTGACCCACCGGTCGTATGGAAGGGGTAGAGGGACCCGTTTACAGTGGGTCCCATGTACCCAGTTCTTCTTGCCTTCCACCCGAACAGCAGATCTCGTCGAAAGCAACACTAGGTGCGGTCCGGTCCACCTCGGCTGTCCGTTGTTGGTGCGCTGGAAATTCCGCACCAAAACCCACGAGCCGGGTTCGATGAGGTGACCTGGATCGTCAGAGGCTGGTGGAGAGGAACTGTGAACCTGTTGGTGTAAAACACGCAATTTAGTTGTCAATTCGCACAAATAGTCAAGTAGTACGGGGTGTTCTATCTCACTTAGTTTCTTGGGTCTTGGCACGCCCCAGACGTTGGCTGGGCGGCCAAACACAATCTCATGGGGGCTAAGCCCTATTCTGGAGTGGACAGTCGTCCTGGTTGACAAGAGTGCTAGAGGCAAAGCGTCAGGCCATTTAAGACCTGTACTGGCTTGGATCTTGGCTAGTTTGAGTTTTAGAGTGCCATTGTAGCACTCTACTAATCCAGCTGATTGGGGGTGGTTTGCAGCGTGGAATTTCTGGTGGATGCCTAAACACTCACACACTCTCTTCATCACGCATCCTACAAATTCACTTCCGTTATCACTCCAGACAATTCTAGGCATACCGAACCTCGGGAAGAACTCTTTGACAAGTGCTTTGGCAGTTGATAAAGCGGTATTGTCCTTAAGGGGGTACGCTTCCACCCACCTTGAAAAGGCGCAGACAACAACGAGCACGTACTTTAGGTTGTTGCACCTCTCCATGTGGATGAAGGCGAGCTGTAAAACCTCGAACGGGTACGCTGGAGGTGCAAAATGACCAGCTGGAGTTGGGGTTCCCCTACCTGGATTGTACTTCAAACACACCATACACTTTTCGACCACATTCTTTGCACATTTTGGGATATTGCTATTCTGCCATACTGGGGCCAATAGTTTACATATTCCTCTCGAACTGATGTGTGCCATTCCGTGAGCCATCGTTACTACTGCAAGTACGTATGCATTAGGTAATAGCCATCGCTGGTGTTCCGATAGTTCGACCCAACAACCATTCGCATCCAATCTACCTGTGCTTTCTCTCCATTCATTCATCTCGTTCTCAGTGGCCTCGGCTTGTATCGATTTTACGCTTTCAATGGTGTCCTCACACATTCCTACATCAGCAATCCATCTGGCGGGACCCATAACATACATCCGACTCATTGTGTTCCTTGCAGTTTCTTTCGCAACCTCATCTGCAAATGCATTCCCACGGCCAACATCATCCAGAATCTTTTTGTGTGCACTGCATTTTATAATGGCGACTTGTAGGGGTAAGGTGAGTGACTCAAGGAGCTCATTGACTAGCTGGCCATGTTGTATCTTTGCACCATGGGACGTAAGGAACCCACGTTCACGCCACAATCTCCCAAAACAGTGAGCCACACCAAAGGCATATTGGCTGTCAGTGTACACATTCACTCGCTTTCCTTTTGCCAACACACATGCTCTAGTAAGCGCAATCAACTCTGCAGCTTGCGCAGAATTGTGGGAAACGCGTGCAGTCTCTACAATGGTGTGTAATGTCGTTACGGCATATGCTGTAGTCGCATCACCATTCGGCAACTTGAAACATGAACCATCAACCCATAAAGTATCATTGCATTCGGAAAGGGGAGTGTCCTGTAAGTCTACTCTCCCTTTTGTCTCTTCTTCTGTCCTGAAACAGCAGTCATGTTTGTCAATCTTGTCTGTCTCTGTCGGGATGGGTAATAACGTAGCAGGGTTGAGTGCATCACACCTCTTTATGTGGATGTGACTTGCTAACAGGGTAAGTTCGTAACTGGATAGTCGAGCGCTAGTAAGATGTTGTGTCTTTGTCCTATTTAGCAAAATGTCTACTGCATGCGGAACCATAACGATCGAAGTGTTATTCATGACTAATCCAGCAGACTGTCGAATGCAGACAGCTGCTGCGGCGGTTGCTCTTAGACAACTTGGTAGTGCCTTAGCCACTGGATCCAGAGTTGCCGAAAAATACGCGCATGGGCGCTGTTTGTCCCCAAAGTGTTGCGTTAAGACTGATAATGCACAACCTTCTTTTTCGTGGACATACAATGTAAAAGGCTTACTGTATTTGGGGTTTCCCAACACAGGAGCCGAATACAATGCATCACGCAACTCGTGGAAACTCGTCTGACAATCTTCAGACCAAGGCATAGGATTAGGCGTGTCTTTGCGGAGTAGTGACAGTAAGGGTTTGGCTAGTAGTGAGAAATTCGGTATCCATTGTCTACAGTACGATGTAATGCCCAAAAAGGCTCGAACTTCTCTCTGTGTCCTTGGGGCACTTAGTTCTGTAATTGCCTGTATTCTTTCTGGTGTCAGTCTCCTTCCCTCCTTCGACAAGATGTGACCTAGGTAGGTTACTTCTTGTCGGCAAAATTGTAGCTTTGAAAGGGAGACTTTGTGCTTCATGTCACATAAGTGACGCAATAATAACAACGTGGCTTGTTTGCAAATCTCCTCAGTGTCTGCGGCGATCAGTAGATCGTCTACGTACTGGATCAAAGTTGACCCATCTGGCAGCACGATTGTGTCTAGTTGTGTTTTCAGTGCCTGACTGAATATAGATGGGCTTTCGCAGTAGCCTTGAGGAGCGTATTTGAAGCGGAAGCTTCGTCCTCCTAAATTGAAGCCGAAAAGGTCTCTACTCTCTTCGGCGATCGGGATGCTGAAGAAAGCGTTCTTCAGGTCAATCACCGAGAACCAGTCTGCTGAAGCTGGAACCATTGTCAATAAAGCAGTAATGTCGTGGACGACTGGGAACTGTGGGATAACTACCTTATTTACCTCTCTGAGGTCAATCACAAACCTATACACAGGGGGCTGTGAAGGATCAGTACGTTTTAAGACCGGTAAAACTGGACTGTTACAAACGTTCCCTGTTGTTTCTTCGATAACATCTTTATCAATCAAATCATAAATGATCGTTAATAATGCCTTCTCGCATTCGTTAGATATTTTGTATTGGGGAATACGTGGCAATCCGACGTTGGCTTTCAAAGTTATGACATACGGTGCTATCTCCAAACGACCTACGTCATTGGAACCATTAGCCCACAGTATATCGGGAAGTGATGACAATTCGGTTGGAATACCTTCTTTTGACAAGTACATTGGAGAAATGACTTCTTTCCCTAAGGTAAGTTGTACTCCCGAGGGAGAACAGTACAAAGTCGCATACAACCTCTTTAGCAAATCCAATCCTAACAAATTTTCACCGCAACCTGTTGTAAGAATGAGGGGTGCTTCTAATTCACAAGGGCCAATAGAAAGGGACATAGGACTAGAGATCGGGTTTCTAACAGGGGCGCCAGAGAAGCCTACTGAGACATTTATTTCGCCAGACAAAGGTGCTCCAGGAAGTTTTGAGTGCATAATAGAACTTTTTGTAGCACCAGTATCCAGCAGAAATGGCTCTGACACTCCTGAGGTAATTACCTCGACATAAGGTCCATCCTGATCTACTGGAACTGAAACAACTCCCTCTCTTTGTCCATGGCTGTCCTAGCAATCATTACCCTCATTGTCGTGTTCGGTGTAGTAGTCGTCAGCATAGTACTGAGCTGACCTAGACGATGCGTTATTCTGTTGATCAAAGCTATTCATGGATTTCTGAGGCGGAAAAGAAATTATATTCTGAGTGAAATTTCCACGGCCTCTACCTCTAGGGGCATGCTGAACACCTCTTCCCCTTACACCTTGAGCACCGTTTAAACGTCGCGCAAGAGCCGGACAATTACCTTTAAAATGACCTTCTTCTTTGCAATACGCACATTGATTCGGGCCATATGTAGGACGCTGATGGGAAAGCTCGTTCCCTTGTGCGTCTCTAGAATACTGCGGATTCTGTTGATAATTGGGCTGGCTAACCATACGGGGCGGATAGGCCTGTTGGAGAAGAACTTTAGTTTTTAAATCTTTCGTCTTTTTGTCTGCTTTGTCTAGCTCGTCTTTACGCCTATTTTCATAGTACTGGGCTGTTGCTAAAATCTGCGCTGACGTAGAGACAGCCCAAGCACTCTCTGAATCTTTTAGTTTAGCACACAGTTCAGGAAGCAAATTGTGTACAAATTTGTCTACAAACAGTCTTTGGCCACCCTCGGTAGCCATATCCTGACCACTATGGTCAGTGAAAGTTTCCTCAAATCTTGTGAAAAAGTCAGACACATTCTCGTCTTTCTTTTGCTTGCACGCGGATAGCTTGTCCCAGTTCACGCGTACTTCAGGCATAATGGTCTTCATGTACGCAATAATTCTACCAGGAAGTTCAGCTATTAACGGCTCAGGCTTGAAACCACCGACTTGTCTAGCATCTGTAGTCGCAATGTTCGCCCACGAGTCACCTAATTCTTGGTCATGATCTGTATGACGTATCTTACTCCATAAAGGATGTGGAACAACGTTCCCAAACAACATGTCTATATCCGCTAAATTCATTATACATGAGCTTGCAGTTTGGGACAACTCCTTATAATACCCAGTCGGGTTTTTACGGGGATCGGGTAGTGTCTGTTTGAGTGCTAAAACTTCGGATCTTTTCCAGGGGACATGTACCCATACACGCTGGAAATGAGGCAGAACCGGTGGAACTGCAGTTGCGTCACCTTCCCTCCAGACCGGAGGAACCTCTCTCATCGGGTACTGTCTCGCCCTTTTCCTGCTAGATGTACCACTGTCAGAGGATGACCCAGAATTACCACCCGTACTTCGATGTGATAATAATATCTCAACTGCTTTTTCAACGTCGGGACCAACTATCATACCCTCCCCAAATTTAAATCGCACACTACACAACTCTTGCTGGTTGCTCTTCTGACCATTATCTTCCAAATCCTCACACAGAAAAACACACATCTGCTCAAAGACGTATCTTTGCGTTGTTTATCCCATTGACGGAAAACGTTCAAGACAGACTCTACATCATATCTTGCTGTGTCAATAGCCCAATTCCGTGCTAGCTTATTCAATGATTCTCTTTCCTGATAATCGGGCATTTGGCTTCGCAATTGTCTTCGTTCCGTGTTAGGGGTCGTTTTAGGCGACCGAAAAAGTGGTGAAGGAAAGTTAGTAACGATGCTGGCCATTTTATGCCAGACGGAAGGTGAAAGTGGAGGAATAACTGGTGGTAGAACAGAGTCACGCAAAGTAGAAACAGAAATATTCGTAGAACGAGTATCAGAGAGACTAGAAGGTGCGCTAGGCGAAATTTTAGAAGGAACAGTAGGAGAAATAGATGTGATCGGTGAGCCTTGAGGAGGCTGTGCCAGAGAAACAGGAGCCAGCTGAAGAACAGCTGGTGGGTGCTGTAAAGGAGTCTGTATAACAGCTACCAGAGGTGCAACTAAAGGTTGCGGAGGTGCTGTGGCATTTTGTGCATAGGGTGGTGGCGAATTTAATAAGTGGGACATTAATGGATCTTTCTCGGATCCTTTCTGTTGACCTTGTCCCTTATTTGGCAGCATCGGGTAACATTTATCTATCGCTAATTTCTTGCTCCTAAGCATCTGTTCGCTTTCCTGCTCTTCCTCGTTATCTCTGTATGCAACGGCAGCTTGTACCATCGACATACCTCTTTTATTCTTTTTTGCTAATCTTATTTCTTTCTGTTTGGCTTCTTTGCGCCATAGGCGGAAAGAGTCAAACATCGGCGGTCGGGCTTTCTTCTTGAACAGTTTGACCTCTAGGTTATCTAAAACTTCTGAGTCGAAACTACCATATTGGGGCCATTTTAAAACACCATCCTTGCGGTTGTATTTTATCCATACTTCGTTATATGTTATAGGACCTACGCCGTGCCTTACATAGAGCTCATACGTTGGAGTTCCAATTGGAGGGACCGGACAGGAATCCTCCAATCGGGAGTCCTTACTACAACCAAGACAAAACAAGTTTCCAAGTCTGCTAAAACTAGGCATCTTCGCTCACTAGTCTAGCTTCAAACTTCAAAGGATTATCTATTACGATATTTCTCGTGAATACACGAGTCCTTCGACTTTGGGGCTTGCAAGTACCAAATCAAGTCGTATCTCAAGGATACCAAAAACTAAGGACAAACTAAGGACTGGGAGACGCTCCACTTATACTTAACTGAAGTATTTGAAGATCTGTGACGTCGCTAGAAGACTCGTCTATCGTTTCGCTCTACCAAGGATCACTGGGTCCAAAACAAGGCGATAGTCAGGGCAGCAGTCCTTCGTAGCCGTCGGGACGCGGGGAACCTCGCAGCAAAGACCTTCGGAACCACGTCGACATACAGGGGTCGCTGAAGTGGCTGGCCGTCCTCCGGAATTTTCACACGAAGCTCCTCACGAACATCTGGCTTGGACCGTCACCGCTTGATATCGCCCCGAGTTGGGCGCCAACTGAGGTAACGGGTTTTTAGGAACCCGCTGGTGTCAGGGGATAACACCCGAAGACCTCTGAGTTCTCCCTTGTTCCGGACCACAGAAACACAGAGTCTTCTAGTCGCAGTCAAAGATCAAGTTTTATTGGTAGCTACCAAGTAACACGTGTCCCAGAATTACACCACACGGAGAGTAGGTTCTAGGGAGACTGTTCGTTTTTACAGAACCAGCCGTCTCCTTATATACAAAATATATAGCTGCAAGCAAGAATTCCTAAGTTTATGATATGGCTATACACATATTTCTACAATAATAAAAAGAGCGAAGTCATGTAAGCAAGCCCATACTTTAGATGTCCAGTTTGTTGAAAGATTACCCAGTTAGGCCTGGAACTCCCATCAGATATCGGTGAAACCTCAATAAAGAAAGGTACAACCCAGTCATAAAACTGGCCATAAACAAAGAACGTGGACAGGTGCATGTTTGCAGAAAGCATGGTCTGTATGTAGTGAATGGTTTGTGGAATGTTATGCGTAGATGCTATCGTATTCGGCCACTGGGCGAGGAGCTGCCTAAACAGGTTTGGCCGAAGACAGTGGAGTCAGTTGGGACAGGTCAGGGGAAAGTCACGAAAGGTGGACGTGTCTATTTGGATCAAGCTCGACCTTTAATTGACTTATCATGAGGGCAAGATGCAAGATGGATGCCGTTCACAAAATGGAGTTTTAAGGGATGGGGCGGAAACTGTGATTTAGGGGTGTTGGCAACCCTCGATTGTAACGCGAATACACAGAAATGATGTCCCAATCATTATCGGTTCATAGACACCAAAATCGTCTTGGTACGTTGAGATTTTGTGACACGGGTATTGAACCTCGATATCGGGAAAACAACAGGGTCCGGATTTTGAGAACCACAAAAGTCGGAACAGCAGTGCGCCGCAGACATGTCCCACACAATTCACCTCCTTCACAGTCTGGGGTTCTCACTAAACTATCCAAAGTTGCACCTTCAGCCAGCCCATGTGCGGCAGTATCTGGGCGCGACAATAAATACTCTGACTGCTACAGCTCAGCCGAACCAGGTGAGGATCGACAACATCAAGTCGCTCATCCAAAGGTTCAGACCGCAACACTCACTCCCAGTGAGAGTGTTTATGCAGTTGATAGGCATGATGGCCTCCTGCATCTTCATAGTCCCGCACGCAAGGTTGCATATGCGTCCGCTCCAAGAGTGCTTGGCGCATCAGTGGACACAGGCTCAAGGACAATTGAAAGACCTAGTGTTGGTGACCGGTCGGGCATATAGCTCTCTGCATTGGTGGAATCCACACAACCTTTGCAAGGGCCGACCGTTCCAGGAGCCTGTGCCGCAGATCATCATGACGACGGACGCTTCTCTCCAGGGATGGGGATCTCATGTGCTCCACTACACGGTGCAGGGACTATGGGCGACACAGCAAAAGAAGATGCACATCAACTATCTAGAGTTGATGGCAATCTTCATGGCACTCAAGTCCTTCAAGGTACATCTGTGCAACAAAGTCGTGTTGATCCGGACGGACAACATGACTGCCATGTACTATATCCAGAAACAGGGAGGTACGCACTCTCCACAGCTGTCTCATCTGGCTCAGAGCATGTGGAAGTGGGCCATTCAGAGGAACATTTTCCTCATGGCGGAACACCTCCCGGGCAAGGACAATCAAATGGCGGATCTGCTCAGCAGGTACAGCCATCAAATGCACGAGTGGGAGATACATCCATCAGTACTCCGCCCGTACTTTCCAGCAGTGGGGTCATCCAGAGATAGACCTGTTTGCCACAAGGGAAAACGCAAAATGCCAAAGCTTTGCCGCCAGGTTCTCTCACCCACAGTCGCAGGGCAATGCGATATGGATGAACTGGTCAGGCAGATTTGCGTACGCTTTTCCCCCAGCACCTCTAATACCGTGGTGGCAAGAAAGCTAAAGCAACACTCGATGACACTCATCCTGGTTGCTCCAACGTGGGCACGCCAACCATGGTACACCACGTTTCTAGAACTCTCCGTGGTACCGCATCAAAGGCTGCACCTCACACCCAGATTTTTGACGCAGAACCATGGCGACATTCAGCATCCAGATCCGCACCAGCTCAATCTGGCGATCTGGCTCCTGAGGTCTTAGAGTTTGGCTACCTTAACCTGCCTCCAGAATGCATGGACATCATCAGGGAGGCACGGAAGCCCACTACCAGAGCTTGCTATGCAGCAAAATGGAAGCGGTTTGTCATTTATTGTACAGCACATGACATAAACCCGCTAGATGCATCAATTCCTAACATCATCTGCTATTTGTTGCATCTTTACAAATGCAATCTAGCGTACGCTTCCATTAGGATACACTTATCCGCCATAGCAGCTTATCTTCAAAACAGGCAGCATCTCTCTGTTTTCAGGGTGCCTGCCATTAAAGCTTTTCTAGAAGGGCTGAAGCGGGTCATTCCTCCCAGGGCCCCACCCGCTCCAGTATGGAATCTCAACGTGTTCCTCACTAGGTTAATGGGCCCACCTTTTGAGCCTCTACATTCGTGTGAGGTTCAGTTCTTGACATGGAAAGTGGCTTTCCTCATTGCTATCACGTCTCTGAGACGTGTTAGTGAGCTACAAGCGCTCACAATACAAGAGCCATTTATTCAAGTCCATTCAAACAGGGTAGTGCTCCGCACTAACCCCAAGTTCCTTCCAAAGGTGGTGTCACAGTTTCATGTCAATCAGACAATTGAACTGCCCGCATTCTTTCCAAACCCTGAAACAGTAGCGGAAAGAATGCTCCACACACTGGACGTTAAAAGGGCATTGATGTACTACATTGACAGAACACAACACTTTAGAAAGACACAGCAGCTTTTCGTTGCCTTCTCAGCACCGCACAAAGGCAACCCTATTTCCAAAGCTGGAATAGCCAGGTGGATCGTTAAATGTATTCAGATTTGTTATCAGAAGGCTAAACGCACTTTAACGGTCCCCCCCAGGGCGCACTCCACACGCAAGTTGGGGGCCTCCATGGCATTCCTAGGTAACATTCCTTTGGAAGACATTTGTAGAGCAGCCACGTGGGCTACACCACATACATTTACCAAACATTACTGTGTAGATGTGCACTCCAAACAGCAGGCAGCTGTAGGACAGGCTGTTCTCAAAACTCTTTTTCAGACTTCTGCAGCTGGCACGGGCGGCCGCCGCTAATGAGGGGACTGCTATGTATTCTATGCAATAGATATGAATTTAGCAGCCCACATGCCTCGAACTGAATATGCTACTTACCAGTATGCATCTGTTCTTGGCATGTAGGGCTGCTAACATTCATATCGCCCACCCTCCTCCCCGGCGCCTGTAGCAGCTGCAGATTACTTCTTGCATTTCATCACTAGCATGGACATCATTTCTACTATCGCACTCCATCTTTGCCACAATGGCTAAAAAGTCGATGTCTATGCGCACTGTAGTCCAGGGGAGGAGCCACCTATCTCGTGATACTTCGAAGGATCTTCCAGGACAACAATGTGCAATCATCCGGACCCAACACTAGGCGGCGATCTATGCAATAGATATGAATGTTAGCAGCCCTACATGCCAAGAACAGATGCATACTGGTAAGTAGCATATTCAATACTGACAAACCCTCCACTGAGGATCCTCAGGAATACTAATATCAGCTCCATACCCTCTCATCCAGGATTGAAACAATTGAGTATTAGGTGTACGCCCCCTAAATAACTCAAAGGGAACTTTCTCCGTTGTAGAATGAGGGGTCAAACGATAGGCCATAACTTTCTCTAGAATTGCATTCCTCCAGTCACAACCTTGTTCCTTGGCTGATTGAATAGATTCTTTTAATACTCTGTTAAATCTCTCAACCATCCCGTTGCATTTTGATTGTAAAGAGAGAATTTTTTTTTTAAATAATTCCTCTTTTAGACAGAAAGTCTTCCATCTCCTTTGAGGCCAGTTGCACTCCATTGTCAGTTAAGAGTCTCAGGAAGACCTTCTCTGTAAAAGACATCTCTAAAAATGTTACAGCATCTCTGGTTTCAATACTCTGAGTGACCTTGACTTCAGGCCATCTAGAGTACACGTCAATAAGGACGAAGACATAAAACTGACCAGACTTGGAATAACTTGGTCCTAAGAGATCAAGTGCAATATTTTGCCAACACCTAGTAGGAGAATCTGATAGACTACTAGCCGCAGATTCCTTCACGTAGAATTACTCCCAGGCGTGAGACTGGATCTGGAAACTTTTTTGCCACAGCATCCCTGTGCGCCGGGGCGGGACGACATCACGTGACTCCGCCCAGGCGTCTTCCGCGCACGTGACGTCAGCGTCGTCACATAAGACCCGCCCCGGCGCGCCTACGTCAGTTTTTTCCTTTTCTGCGTACAACTCGGATCCGGTCCTTGCTACGGGCCTGTTTCGGGCCTTTTATTCTCCATTTTTTTGGTGGAACAGTGTGCGAATGCCTTCGGGCTTCAAAACTTGTATGTTTTGTGGGTGTCTTATGTCGGCGACGGACCCGCACCTCATTTGTATGTGGTGTTTAGGGGAGGATCACGGCACCACTGACTGTGAGGCCTGTCAACAGTTAGAGCTGAAGTTGTGGCGGGAGCGCAGTATGAAACTTCTCTTGGCGCGTCTCTCCAAGTCAACGTCCTCCCCTTGTTATGCTTTGGCGGACGGCTTCAGGTACAGCCGTGGTAGTCACCCTCGCCCTTGTCCGAGGTCACGTGAGCGTCGCTCCCTGGTGGGTAAGTGTCGCAGTTTGTCACTGGGGCTGGTTTCCGGTCTGCTGGGGACGTGGTGATGCGGCCCCGCGTGTCGTCCTATCCACCGTTGCCCGGTGTTGGGGCGTCGAGAGTCCAAATGGAGACATACGTGGCGGCGGTGTCGGCGAACTCCTCGCCTTGCACAGGGCCCTCCGTGGCGCCGCCAGTGGCTCCGGCACCGACTGGTTCGGATCCAGGCTTGGAGGATGTGGTGCTGTTGGGGTGCGGCTCCTTCGGGGCACCTCCTTCAGGCCACGGCCTCTCTGCCACGCTGCAAACCTGCAGGAGTCCCTGTTGTGTCGTTGGAGGTCCCGGGGCTCGGGTCGCGTCCCTGAGCTCCTTTCGCTCCTTTGACAAGGTGGTCCTGTCTAAGGCCGAGGTGACGCCGCTACGGCCTGGAAGCAGCTGGACCGTGCGGAGCCACAGGGGTCGGTGAACCCTCCTCGTCCTGCTCCGGGTCGAGGACAAGTGAGGACCCCCCCGTCCCTCCCCACAGGCGGCTGCCTCGACGGAGGGCGAGTTAGAGGTTGGATCTTCCCTGGTACCGCCATGTGGGTTGCCGAGTGATCTCTGCCTCATTCTGGGCCGCGGCTGGCGGAGGGCTTAGTGTCACTCCCCAGGCCCGTCTGGTTCCCCCACGCAGGTGGCTACCTCAGAACGGCGCCGACCCGGTGGCGCTTCGACTCCAGCTCCACTCCGGTCTCCAGTGCGGGGTGACTTGAAGGAACCTTGTCTGGCGACGCCGGATGGTGCCGACAACTGTCTCAGGCAGCGGGCTCTGCGCAGGTGTCGTACCCCGGATTAGTCTTCGAACGCTCCTTCTTCTCCGGAGGCAAGCTGTATACTGGTGTCTTCCTCCCCGAAGACTGGTCGCCGTGTGGTGTCTTTTTCTCTGCCCTTCCTGAGGCAGAGGTGTTCGTCGGAAGAGCGGCAGGTCCCTCATTCTTCGGCTCCTTCTGACTTCCAGGTCAGGCCCTTGCCCATCCCGCTTGGCCTCGGGGACAGCCGCCTTAGTTTGCAGCCGTCGCCCACGAAGGAGCTGCTTTCCCCACCGCAGGGCCCTATGGAGGCGGGTGCGGCCTTCGCTCATGCGGTGTCCATGGCTGTGGGAATCCTGCGCATGGGTGACCCGGTGGCTCACTTTCCGGCAGACCATCTACGGGAGGTCCTCCACCAGGGCTCTGGTGGGAGGGAAATCTTACTTTCCTTTGAAGTTTCCCTCCTTTCTTCCTTGACAGGGGCTTGGAGGCGTCCTGCCTCAGGGGACCCAGTGCCTCAACATCTTCTGCACCGGCACCTCCCGGCGTGCCTTTCCTTCCACCCCTCTGTCTCCAGTCCTCTTTTGCGGACTGCTTTTCCCTCCCTGCCACCTCTGTTGACTCCGCCATCCCGAGAGGCCCGCTGGCTGGACTCTTGGGGGCGCAACATGTTCGCCTCGACCAGCGCTGCCCTGCGGGCCCTGAACACCTTGTGTATGCTGGCTAGGGCGGCCTCCTGTTTGTGGGACTCGGCTGAGTCTCTGGGATACGCAGCGTCCCAGGAGGGTGGTCAGGTGGACTTACGGTATCATGCGTTTAATGGCCGGGAGCTTGCGGCGTTTATTCTCCACTCCGCTCTGGACATCTCAGAGGTGCTGGGCCGGGCTATGGCTTCCTCCGTCGCTCTCTGTCGCCATGCTTGGCTTAGGGATGGAGTATTTCCTGAGAATATTCAGGAGAGATTCATCGACCTTACGTTTTATGGCAGCCTGTTGTTCCATGCCCCGGTCTCTCCTCCATCCAGAGGCTCTTGGAAGGGCTCCGTCCTCCACCTTACCCTCCTCCTCCTCCGTCCCCTCCTCAGTGACTCCTAAGTCTGGTTGATTCTGGGCCTTCTTAGGCCGGTTGTTTTGGCTGTGGAGTGTGTTTTCTGGCCATTTGTGTCCTTCCTTGGGTCTTTAGCATTGTTGGCTGCTGGAAGGCCCTTTTGTTCTGCTGGAATAGTTGTGCAGACTTGGTCCTGAGATTAGGCCTTTTGCTTGCTTGGGCTGCTTGTCAAGCCTTTCGCGGGGGTGTTTTTTTCCCCGTAGCTCTTTTGTTTTTCCTCTGCTGTGGACGTTCTTCCAAAGAGGGTTTCCATATTTTGGGACTTATCGTACCCTAGGTGGGGTAGTGGTAGCTGTCATATGGCTTGCGCCCTGCTGGAGGGTTCTGGTCGCCTTTGGGTGCCTGTTCTCAATGGCGTTTGTGTAGGTTGCTTTTGCTCCTTGATGTCGTGTGCGCGGCCACTTGTAGTTCTGTGCCCGGGCAACTCCTCCTCTCCCTGCTCCTACCCTGAGGTCTGGGATAATCCTATGTTCTCCCTTCCCAGGCGCTGCCTACTCGGCCTTCCTGGGGCCTCGGGCTGCTCTACTTGCTTCTGGCGGCTTTTGACTGCCAGTGCTGTGCTGGCTGGCAGGTTGTTCTCCACCTGGAGTGAGTTTGCCTTCTTTTCCCTAGCTTCCTTGTGTCTTCTAGGCTTCTTCTTCTTTTTCTTCCTCCCTTCCTGTCTTGGCTTTGGGCAGAAGCTGTGTTGCCTTGTGGGGCAGTGGGGTGCTTCGGCCTCTCCGACCTTGCCCTTGGTTCCTCTTCAGCCTTTTTCTCCCTCCTACATCCTTTTGGGGTCGGTGGGGGTCTGCTTGGGGGGTTCCCTTTGCCTGGCAGGGACAAGGTTCTACCTGGTTGTAGGAAGGTTGATCCCTGACTATGGTTGCCCCCAACTTTTTGCCTGGTGTTTTGCTGGTTTTCTGACTTAGTTGACCTGGGACCCTGCTATTCAGGGCCCCAGGCCTACTGCTCTCTCTGTAAAATGGATTCCATGTACCTTAGGTACATATCTAAATTGGATACTGAGTCACCTTATCAGTCCCTGTACAGTGTACCTTAGGTACCCAGGGCATAGGTGTACCCAGGGCCTACCAGGGGCTGCAGCATGTATTATGCCACCCCTGGCTGGCCATCCAAATCTGACACAACTGGCTGCTTGACAGCTGGGGCAAGGTGGTGTAATCACCCTTTGCTTTAGATATAGTATACCTATATCTAACCCTAAAAATGGACACACAGATCTCCTATCAGTCACTCCTATGGCAGGCCTTAACAATCCTGAAGGCAGAGTGCTTGGAATCGTGTGAGATGGTGCTCTGGCATGAGCTGAGCCTGTCTGCGGCTTTCGGGATCCATCCCTTAGCCGTTTCCATGATATCGCATACCATATACTCTTAAGTGCATTATAATCCTCGCGGTTATATGCCAACTCTGGTATCGCTTTATCAAAACATGTCGAGTAAGGTGTCATACGAATTGGAATACTAACCCCTCGCCAATTCTGGCGACGGGGTTAGCATTCCACCCTTCTAGAGGGACACGACATGTATGTAACCCCTAACCCCGGTTAAAGTCAAACAGAGCCTCAGCTCCACAAAATGGATGCTGCCACCGAGACACAAGTCTGCCCTCCTGCTGCTGGGAGTCCTCCCAGAGCAGGAGATAAGGACAAAGGGTTTCCTGCCAGGGGCGGTGCCAGCACCGTCCCAGACAGGGTTTTGTGTATTGTAGGTAGGCAGGGCTTTAGAGGAAGGTGACTGCACGTGGCACCCCGGTGCTCACTGTGCATAGGCTGGCTGGAACCAGTTCCAGGGTCACTCCAGACCCTGTGCTGGGGAAAAGCCCGCCAAGGAAGTGGGTGTAACCACCCCCCTCCTAGTCCCACCCATAGGGCAGGACTTAGTCGCGTGCCAGCCCCTTTTTTACAGGATAAAGGTAGGAACTGGCCCCCTTCCAAATGAGATCATCTTTGAATCCTGAAACTACTTTCCACGAAAGGAACTCAAGACTTCTTCCTAAGATTTCTCCCTTGTGACTAAGGAGTAGTCACCCTGCATCCGCAGGCACCATCTTAAGAACACTGCGGTCTGCTGCAAGTCCTTCCTCCGGAATCCGACTGCCCAGCTCGACGAGAACCGGCTTCCCTGGCACCTCTGACCTCTACCTGCATCATCAGTCACGCTGAGATTCGTGGGTGTGACGAGACCTCGAGGGACCGGCCATCTTCAAAGACTGCACGACTTCTTTCCAGCAAGCCCGCCGAGTGAATTCCTGGTGAGTGCTTTGGGGTCCGAGAAGCCCCCACCCTGAGCAGCTCCAGCACCGAAGAGCAGCCCCCCAGCATCTCCACGATCTGCGTGGGGCCCTTCTGCTTTTTACTGCTCACCGCGTTGTTTGGCTACTAGCCCGCTGGCTTGTGGCCTTCCTGACGACGCCCGACGACATTTCTGCTGCTGGTCTGGTTGCTCCAGACTGGCCCTTGCTTCCCTCCATTGGAGAAGTACCCTGGACCCTCCTGGTCCACCCAAGACGCCATTTTAGGTCCACCGCGTGGGCCTTGCATTTGCCAAGACTTGTTGCCCAATCCTGGGTCCAGCGACGTCGACAGCAAGAACCTTCGTGGGACAGCTCGCACCTCCATCCTGGTCGCCGACAACGCCTCCTGGTCCGAGAGACTGCAGAGCCCAGCAGCGCCCACTCACCTGACTGCGGTGACTTCGCCCGGTGCCATCCTGGTGCCCACTTAATCACTGGCTAGTGATTCAAGAACTTGGTCCCCTCTGCTTTCAGGTTTTCTTCTTCCTTGATCCAGGCTTGGATCCATCGAACTTTTCTTCACTGGTCGCCTGCCAGCAACTTCTTCCTTCCAGGCTCCTGGTCCGGCAACGAGATCCCCGACGTCTTTTCAGACCTATGCAGCTGCAGCCCCTGGGCTAGGTAACTTCGGCACTTCGGTGTCCCAGCATAGCCTCACTATCCTAGGGTCAGGATCCACTGTCGTTTTCTTCCTACCAGGTCGGGTTCGCCCGTGAACACTAACTTTGCCTTTACTAGCCTCCATAGACTTTGTCCCGCATCCCGCGTGAGAGTGCACACTCTGCACCCGAGTCCCCTGGGTCTCCTAGTAGTAATCTAACGATTCCCTAGTCCAGTCCTAGCGATTCCAAAGCCTATTAGAACTGTTACTTACCTGCTAGTAATTCGCATTCCACTTTTAAAGTATATGGTTTTTCGTGCCCCTCGGGCATTTGTGTATAACGTGCTAACTTAAGTATTTTCGTAAGAGTTTTGTTGTGTGCCTAGCACCCTGTCCTCATAAAGAGTACAGGGTTGTTGTGATTCTAATAAATACACTGTTTATTTTCATAACACTTGTGTGGTGTCCTTTCACTGGGTGTTCAAGGGGTAATGTGATGGTAAAACAGCTGGCTTAACACGCCCTCTAGAGTCTTAGCCTTAGACTGCTCGTATCCATGCTACTGGGATGGCTGGTCTATAAGGTTGACTTACAACCGATCATCAATGAGGGTTGTTTGGACTGATATATAGTGATCACTAGAATGGTGAGCACTGCACATCAGGCCAACTTCTCACACTGGTCCACAGATCTGGTTCCCTGTGGGTCCCTCTGTTCTGTATTGGCTGGTGGGGTACTTTCGCAGACCCTTCTTCCCAGGGGGTATTGCTAGGGTATCTATTCTACGTGAAGGAATCTGCGGCTAGTAGTCTCTATCAGATGTACGAGTTACTTACCTTTGGTAACGATGTATCTGGTAGAGACGATTCTAGCCGCAGATTCCTTCACGGCCCGCCCTTCCTCCCCTATTTTGCGAGGACCCTTGGGTTGGTCTTCGGTACTCGCCACCCAGTGGGGGCTGTATCTCCTGTGAGTGCCTTCTTTGTTCTTGACGGGTGGCTCCATCTGGGGGCGGTTCATTCCTCCTTTGGTTCTTTGGAGGATGGGGTCCCGGTGTTTCGGTGCCCTGCTGCTCTGGCTACTCCAGGTTTGGGGGGGGATTGCTTTCTACCCATGTCTCCTACCCCTCCCTTCCTTCCATTGCTATCCTCTGATTAAGGGTCATCTGAAAGAGACACGTTAGTATTAGATTCCTTACCTTAGAATATCCTCAGGCGTCAGACTGGATCCGGAAATTTTTGCGTAGCAGTACCCTTGCGCGTCGGTAGGCGTCGTCTGCGGCTCTGTCGTCGGCGTCGTGGGCGCCGTGATGACGTCGTCGGAGTACTTAGACGCCGCCTCCGCGTGCTGACGTCAGTTCTTCTTTTTTCCGCGCCAGCAAGCGCAGATCTGGAAAAAGCAGTAACCCTAGTCATTTTTTGACTAACTTTTTTGATCACTTTTGATTGTTTCTCGAAGTCTTTCGACTCCGAACAGTGCCGTAGGGATGCCCGGCTTTAAGCACTGCGATGATTGCGACCGCCTGATGTCGGTCACGGATCCTCACCGCGTGTGTTTATCTTGTCTCGGCGTCGACCACGACGACAAGGCCTGCTCCGACTGCCGGGCCCTCTCTTCGAAAGCCAGGCGGGAGCGGTCCTGCAGGCGACTCGAACTCCGGCAGTCGGTCCCACGCCGCGAGAGGTCCCGGTCCCATGGGAGGTCGAGGGACAGGTCGCGGGCTCGGAGCCACCGCAGCTCCGAGAGTAGGCCGCACTCCTCCGGGTCGAAGTCGTCGTCAGGTAAGAGGCACAAGAAGTCCAAGCGGTGTCATCGCTCTTCGGACTCCCCCCGACGCTCGCGCGATGCGGCCGGGGGTTCGGGTGACACCACCCCGGGGCTCCGTCGGAGTCGCGGGCGCCGCGTACAGCTCCACACCCTCCGGTCCCTGGGCTAAACGCGACGCAGGAGGAGATCGAGCGCTTCTTCATGGCCATGACGAACCTCTCTCCTCCGACGGGCTCACCGGCGCCTTCGGGCCCAGCGGACCCGTCTGGGGCCTCTAGCTGGTCGGGGGCTTCGGCCCGACGCCGTCGGGTGCTCCGGCCCCGGCGCCGCTAGGCCCCACTCTCCCGACGCCGCCGGCGCCTTCGGGCCCGGCGCCGCAGGGTTCAGCGGCCCCGGCGCCGTCGGCGCCTTCGGGCCCGGCGCCGCGGGACGCCGCTGGCCCTCCTTCGGGATCTGGTTTGTCGCCGGTGGATCTTACGACCTCCCCGGCGTCGGACCCTCAGGTGTCGCCTCTGGCGCCGTCCTCGGGCGGCGCCGTCCCCGGTTCCACCTTCGTTCCTGTTCAGACGTCGGGACGGCCCCGATGGGCGCCGCTCCAGACGTCGTTTGGTGAGTTTCACTTTTATGAACAGGCCCCATTAGTTGAGAACCCTGAGTTTCAGGAGATGGGTGATGAAGAGGACTGGGAGGGGTCTGAGGACCCTCTGACCAGGGAGTGTCAGTCTCATGAGGACTGGGCAGGAGACCTTGGGGAGGCCAGTGGTCTGGACACCTCTCTAGACACTGGTTTTGTCTCCCCTCCTACTGTGGCTTCGGAGGAGGGGGCAACATATAGTGTGGTGTTGATGAGGGCTGCCAAGGCCTTGGGCCTTGAGCTCCCCGTCGCAACCCTGAGGACTAACCTCCTCACTGAGGTCCTTAAACGGCAGTCAAGCTCGGCCGAGCCTCTGCTGCCTTTTAATGAGGCCTTGACCGACGTTCTTCTGGGCACTTGGTCCAAGCCCGCTACGGGTTCGCCCGTAGATAGGAACGTGGCCAGACGCCACCGCCCAGCCCCGGGCGACCCATGTTTTCTGTCCACCCACCCTACCCCCGAGAGCCTGGTTATCCAGCCTTCTAATTCCCAGACCGCGTTCCCGTCGGCTCCGCCGGACAGGGAATCCAAGAGGTATGAGCAGTATGGTAAGAAAATCTTCTCATCCCTTAGTCTGGGCCTGCGGTCTTCTAACACCGCGTGCCTCGTGGGCCGTTACACCCACTCTCTGTGGGATACGGTCGCGGAAGTGCTGCCAGAGTGTCCGTTGGAGGTACGGGCCAAACTCGGCCTAGCCCTTGTGGAGGGCCGGGATGCAGCCAAGTATTCCATCCGGTGTGGGCTGGATACCACCGACTCGCTAGGTAGAGCGATGGCAACGACGGTGGCGGTCAGACGCCACGCCTGGTTGAGGTCCGCCAACTTTTCGGCAGATGTCCAGAACACACTCATGGACATGCCGTTCGATGGCCGTCGCCTCTTTGGCAACAAAGCAGACCATGCGCTCGAGCGCTTTAAGGACTCCAGGGCTACGGCCAAGTCCTTGGGCCTCTCGGCCCCGCGCCAGCAATCGGCTGCTTTTCACTCCTTTCGTGGCCACGGAAGGGGTGCACCCACACGTGCCGCTAGCCACGCTCCGCAGGGCAATACCCATCGCGGTGGCGCCTGTGGGACCCGCCGTCCGGGCGGTAGGGGTCAACGGCGAGGTCAGTCCACACCTTCCCCAGCAGGATCCGCCTCAAAACCCTCCTAGTCCATGCTTTCAGGCCCATGTGACGCCAGTAGGGGGCAGGGTTCGCCATCACCACCTCCACTGGCGCACTGTCACTTCGGACAGGTGGGTGCTGCAGATCGTCCGAAGGGGCTACTCCCTCCCCTTCGAGGCGACTCCTCCAGCAATGCCACCACAGAACCACCGTGTATCGGGGGATCACTTGCGACTTCTGCAGGAGGAAGTTACGGCCCTCTTGGCCAAGGGGGCCATCGAGCGCTTTCCTGGGCCAGATGTAGGGTGTGGTTGCTACTCCCACTACTTTCTGGTACCCAAGAAGGGCAAGGGGGGCCTCCGCCCTATCTTGGATCTACGGAACGTCAACGGCTTCCTCCGAAAGGAGAAGTTCAAGATGCTGACACTGGCTCAGGTCTTAGCTGCCCTGGACCCAGGAGGCTGGATGGTAGCGTTGGACTTGCAGGACGCTTATTTCCACATCCCCGTCCTGCCGGCCCACCGGCGCTACCTGCGGTTCACGGTTGGCCTCGAGCACTTTCAGTTTACCGTGCTCCCCTTCGGCCTTACCAGCGCCCCACGGGTGTTCACAAAGGTGATGGCGGTGGGCGCAGCTCATCTGCGCAGGTTAAGGGTTTCAGTCTTCCCCTACCTCGACGACTGGTTGTTGAAGGCGGGCTCGCCCCAGACAGTCGTCAGCCACCTCCAGACTACGGCAGATCTCCTGCACCAGCTGGGGTTCTCCATCAATGTGCCAAAGTCACACCTGTGCCCCTCTCAGAAGCTCCTCTTCATCGGAGCGGTTCTGGACTCGGCGCAGTTTCGGGTTTATCCACCCGAACAGCGGGTCCGGGATATTCAGGCTCTGATTCCCATCTTTCAGCCGTTATCCCGGGTCTCGGTCAGGTTGACGCTGCGGCCTCTGGGGCTGATGGCCTCCTGCATCCTTCTGGTGCATCACGCCAGGTGGCGGATGCGGGCTCTGCAGTGGGACCTGAAGTTTCAGTGGGCCCAGCATCAGGGCAACCTGTCCGACCACGTCCTGATCTCGGAGGGCATTGCGAGACAGCTGCAGTGGTGGCTCACGGACCGCGATTGGGTCAGCGGCAGATCCCTCTCCCTTCCCCAACCGGAGCACGTAGTTGTGACGGACGCGTCCCTCCAGGCCTGGGGAGGCCACATGGGAGAGGCGGAGATCAGAGGCCTCTGGTCTCCGGCGGAGGCCCGGCTCCACATCAACCTGTTGGAGTTACGGGCGATTCGTCTAGCACTGAAGGCATTCCTCCCCTCTGTCCGGGGGAGTGTAGTGCAGGTGTTCACGGACAACACCACCGCCATGTGGTACTGCAACATACAGGGCGGGGTGGGGTCGTGGACCCTTTGCCAGGAGGCTCTGCGCCTTTGGCAATGGCTGGAACGCCAGGGCGTGACCCTGGTGGCTCAACACCTGGCAGGTTCTCTGAACGCCAGGGCGGACGAGCTCAGCCGTCGGTGCATGATGGATCACGAATGGCGTCTGAACTCGGACGTGGCGCAAGGCCTCTTTCAGCAATGGGGAGAGCCTTGGTTAGATCTATTCGCCACCGAAGAGAACGCGCAATGTCATCTGTTCTGCACGTTGTAATTTCCAAGGCGGCACTCGCTCGGAGACGCTTTTCGTCGCGAGTGGAGTTGCGGTCTGTTGTACGCCTTTCCCTCTATACCACTTCTGCCCAGAGTGCTGAAGAAGATCAAGCGCGACCGGGCCCAAGTCATCCTTGTGGCTCCGGACTGGGCACGAAGGTACTGGTATCCAGAGCTACTCAGTATGTCAGTCGATCCCCCGGTTCGTCTGCCTCTTCAGGAGGACCTTCTGTCGCAGCACCAGGGGACGGTCCTCCACCCGAACCTGTCCAGTCTCCACCTCCATGCTTGGAGATTGAGCGGCGACAGTTGAGGCCATTTGACTTGCCTCCTGAAGTCTGTAACGTCATTCTGGCAGCCAGGCGTCCCTCCACAAAGTCGGTATACGCCTGCAGGTGGAACAGATTTGTGGCATGGTGCACAGCAAAGGCTGTGGATCCTCTTGCTGCCCCTCTTTCTGAGGTTCTTCTCTTCCTTCTTTCTCTTGCCCAGCAGGGCTCTGCTCTGGGCACTATCAAGGGCTACCTTTCTGCCCTTTCAGCCTTTCTCAGGCTACCTGATCAACCTTCTTTGTTCAAGTCCCCTATTGTAAATAGATTTCTTAAGGGCATCACACACACGTTTCCTCCTGTTCCGTTTGTGATGCCTCAGTGGGACTTGAACCTGGTTCTTACGTTTCTGATGTGCGCTCCCTTTGAGCCACTTCACAACTGTCCTCTTCGCCTTCTTACTTTGAAGACTGCTTTCCTGGTTGCCATCACCTCTGCCAGGAGAGTGAGTGAGCTCCAGGCTCTTTCTTGTACTCCACCTTTCCTTTCTGTCCATCCGGACAAAGTGGTGCTGCGTACCAAACCTTCTTTCCTGCCCAAGGTTGTCACGGCCTTCCACATCGGGCAGTCTATCACCTTGCCTACCTTCTTTCCGCCACCGCATCCCTCTAAAGAGGAAGAGCGGCTCCACCGTCTGGACCCTAAACGTGCGCTCTCATTTTACTTGGATCGCACACGCCAGTTCCGGGTGGATGACCAACTCTTTGTTGGTTACGTGGGCGCTAAGAAGGGGAAAGCGGTGCACAAGAGGGCCATCTCCCAGTGGATCATCTTGTGTATCCAGGCATGCTACTCCTTGGCTAGAAAGGAGCCCCCTGCTGGATTGCTCATTCTACCCGGGCCACGGCGACTACCACTGCCCTGGGCAGGGGAGTGCCCTTACAAGACATCTGTCAGGCAGCTACGTGGGCATCGCTGCACACGTTTGCAAGACACTACTGCCTGGACAGTCAAGTCCGGAGGGATGGCTTCTTTGGCCGTTCCGTCCTCCAGGACTTTCTGGTGTGATTATTGGTTCGCAGACCCACCACCGGGGTTGGTATTGCTGGGGTATCTATTCTAAGGTAAGGAATCTAATACTAACGTGTCTCTTTCAGATGCACAAGTTACTACTTGTGTAACGATATATCTGTAAGAGACATTACGTAGTTTTAGATTCCTTACCGACTCACCCATCCTCCCCGTTCTGCGAACCGATATCTAGGGTTAGGCTAATCCCCTTTCAGGGCCCTAGTTTCAATGGCACCAGTGTTGGTTTTTAACATGGCTCTGCGTTTCTGGCGCGGAAAAGCTGTGCCTAAGAACTGACGTCAGCACGCGGAGGCGGGGTCTAAGTACTCTGACGACGTCATCACGACGCCGACGACAGACGCGGAGCCGCAGATGACGCCTACCGACGCGCATGGGTACTGCTACGCAAAAATTTCCGGATCCAGTCTGACGCCTGGGGATATTCTAAGGTAAGGAATCTAATACTAACTAATGTCTCTTACAGATATATCGTTACACAAGTAGTAACTTGTGCATCTGGCCATGTCTTGCCCTTGTCCCTTGTGGGTGGTTGCCCTTTATGTTGTGGTGGGTTGGAGGTTTGTTGTCCCTGTCTGTCTTGGGACTGGTCCCCTTCCTTGCTCAGGATGGGGGTGGTGGGTTTCCTACGTGTACGGTGACCTAACACATGTTCCTTGCCTCTGGGGCACAGAGATGAGAGGCTGTCTAAGTGCTGGCACGGTGGTTGCGCAGGGCTCTGCTCATTCTTTTTCTTTCCCTGCCTTGGGTTCTGCTGTGTTACACTACTTTGGGTGGTGTTGTTAGTCACCGTTTCTTTCCAAATTTTCTGCTTTTCGCACACTGTTCCCATGCTTCCACAGTTTTTTATCTGGTGGTTCCGTGTTGTGGTGCGGAAAAGTTCTCCGAAGAAAAGTGACATAGGAGCGCCGGGGCGGGTCTTATGTGACCTTGCTGACCTCACATGCGTGGACGACGCCTGGGCGGACTCGTGTGATGTCGTCCCGCCCCCAGCGAGCAGGGGTGCTGTGGCAAAAAAGTTTCCGGATCCAGTCTCACGCCTGGGAGTAATTCTACGTGAAAGAGTCTGCGGCTAGAATCGTCTCTACCAGATACATCGTTACCAAAGATAAGTAACTCGTTCATCACGAATAATCATCTGCTGCGTCCTAGTCTTGCACACTTTGTCTGACATCCGGCAGTCAGAGCAGTCTTTGACCAACCTTTCTACCAAAATATCGACACCTGGCGACCAGAAGTGTACACAAACTCTCTCCTTGGTTTTTGATATGCCCTGGTGACCGTCATGTGCAAGACTAACAATCTTCTCTTGAAGCAAAAGTGGTGGAACCTTACGTGATCCTTGTAGGAAGGTGGATATCTGACTATGGTTACCCCCAACTTTTTGCCTAGTGTTTTGCTGGTTTTTGACTTAGTTGGCCTGGGATCCTGCTATTCAGGACCCCAGGCTTCCTGCTCTCTCTGTAAAATGGACTCCATGTACCCTAGGTGCATTTACCAATCGGTACTGGACCACCTTATCAGTCCCTGTACAGTATACCTTAGGTATCCAGGGCATAGGTGTACCCAGGGCCTACCAGGGGCTGAAGCATGTATTATGCCACCCCTGGCTGGCCATCTAAACAGACACAACTGGCTGCACGACAGCTGGGGCAAGGTGGTGTAATCACCCTTTGCTTTAGATATAGTTACCTATATCTAAACCTAAAATGGACACATATATTCCTATCAGTCACTCCTATGGAAGGCCTTATCAATCCTGAAGGCAGAGTGCTTGGAATTATGTGAGATGGTGCTCTGGCATGAGCTGAGCCCGTTTGCAGCTTGCGGAACCAAGTCCTTATAGCTGTTCCATGATAACGCTATACCATATACTCTTAAGTGCATTATAATCCTCGTGGTTAAATGCTAACTCTGGTATAACATTATCAAAACATGTCGAGTAAGGTGTCATACGAATTGGAATACTACCCCCTCGCCAATTCTGGCGACGGGGGTAGCATTCCACCCTTCTAGAGGGACACGACATGTATGTAACTGAGAACCCTGGTTAAAGTTAACTCGAGCCTTGGCATCACAAAATGGATGCTGCCACCACAGACACAAGTCTGACCTCCTGCTGCTGGGAGTCCTTCCAGCGAGGGCGGCTTGGACAAAGGGTTTCCTGCCTTGGGAGGTGCTAGCACCACCCCAGACAGGATTTTGTGTATTGGGTAGGGTAGGCTTGAAAGGAATGAGACATGCCCGGGGCACACAAGGTGTCCTGTGCATACACCGGTTCCAACCAGTTGCTGGGGCATCCCTGCCCCAGCTCTGGCGGGAAACTGGACAAAGGATAGGGGGTGTAACCACCCCCCTTCCTGGTCCCTCCCAGGGGAGGGACCTAGTCAGCAGTGCAGCCCCCTTTAGCAGGATAAAGGTAGGAGCTAGTCCCATTCCAAATCAGATTATCCTGAACTATTCAACAAGAAGAAACTCTGGCCTTCGACGTTCTGCTCCACAGAAGACTGAAGAATCTCCCTTGTGGGCAAGGAGTGTCCACCCTGCACAAGCAGGCACCACCAAGCGTCCAGCGGCTTCCCTTTGTCGTCTTCCCTCGAGGATCCAGACTTCAGAGCCCGACGAGACCCGGATTCCCAGACCTCTCCGACCTCAACTCACATCTACAGCAAAGCTGAGACCCGTGGGTGCGACGAGACACGTGGGACCGGCCATCTTGGAAGAAACTGCACTTCGCTTCCAGCACGACTCCCGAGGTAAACTCGACCAAGTGCTTTGGGGACTGAGAAGCCCCATCCCCGAGCAGCTCCTGCACCGAAGATCAGCCCTCCAGCATCCACGAGATCTGCGTGGGGCCCTTCTGCTTTGTTGCTGCTCGACGCGTTGTCTGGTCACTTGCCGGCTGGCTAGTGGCCTCCTAGACGACGAACCTTCGAATCTTTGCTGATGGTCTGGTTGCTCCAGACTGGCCCTTGCTCCCTTCCAAAAGAGGGGCACCTCGGACTCTCCTAGTCCGCACCAGACGCTTTTCCTCCTCACCGCGTGGGTTGCCTTTGCCAAGGCCTGTTGACGCCGATTCCGGATCCAACACCGCCGACAGCGAGAGCCTGCGTGGGACAGCTCGTGCCTCCATCCTGGTCGTCGGAGACACCTCCTGGTCCACGTGGCTGCAGAGTCAAGCGTCCACTCTTCTCCTGATCGCGACGACGACATCTGGTTCCTTCCTGGTTCCACTCCAGTCACTGGCTAGTGACTGTGAACATTGTCCCCTCTGCTTTCAGGTCTCCTTCTTCCACCCTTGGATTGCACCGGACATCTTCCTCCTGGTCGCCTGCAGCATCTTTTCTTTCAGGCTCCATTGACTTCAACGCGAGAACCCAACGCACTTTGAACCCTATGCGCCCGTGGGTGAGGTAACAAGAGCATTTCGGTGCTCAAGGGTAGTTTAACTGTCCTAGTGTCCAGTTCCACAGTCGTTTTAGTCCTATCTAGTCAGGATTGTCCGTACTCACCTTTAACTTGAACTGTACTGTCCATAGACGTTGTTACGCATCACGCGTGTGAGTTCACACTCTGCACACGCGTTCCGTGGGCCTCCTATTACTTACCTAGTGTTAGTGTAGCGTGGTCCCATCGATCCTACAGCCTCTGGACAGCTCCATTCCTTCTATTGACTTTCACATTCCACTTACTTAGTATATGGTTTGTCGTGCCCCTAGGGCACCATTGTGATTTCGTGCAACTTAACGTATTTTTCAGAAGAGATTGTCATGTGCTTAGCCCTCTGACCTCATAAAGAGTTCAGAGGTGTTGTTATTAATAAATATACTGTTTATTTTCATAACAACCTGTGTGGTGTCCTTTCATCTGGTATTCAAGGGGTTATATTGTGGTAAAACAGCTGACTTCACATGCCAAAAGAGTTTAGCCTAAGACTGCTTTGTCCATGCTACCATTAGGATAGCTGGTCTATAAGGTTGACTTACAACCAATCACCATAAGGGTTGTTTGGACTGATACAAGGTGGTCACTAGAACTAGTGAACATCATATATCAGGCCAACTTCTCACAATCCTCTCCACAATAGATCCTTATACAAAGAGAATTCATGTCTTACATTCCAAAAATGTTTTGCATCATCAGAAAGGAACGTAATACCTCTCCACCCACCAGACACGTACTTGCACACTTCAAGTAAAACTTTGTCATTCTTTAAGGATTCTCGCCATTCTATTTCTGACACAACACCCTCAACAATCTTACACACTTTAAAGTTGTCTATCTCCCAAGAGTCATCATAGTCAAGATCATCAGAACCAGCAGGTATTAATCGCGACAGACAATCAGCAACTTTATTATCAACCCCTGGGATATATTTGACAAGTAAATCAAAATCGTGAAGAGCAATAATCCACTTACAGATCCTGGAAGAAACTGCATTAAGATCTTTCTTGCCAAACATATCCTTAAGTGGTTTGTGATCAGAATGTACCAGAAAAGAAGAAGCCCACAGAAATTTCTTGAGCTTCTTGATAGCCCAATATATATATATATATATATATATATATATATATATAAAACCAAACACCTCCTCCATCGGCGAAAGTGAAGAGGCCACACCAGAGGAACCAGTGGAAACAACATTTATTCCATTTGCAACAGGTAAGGATAATCCACATCACCATTGGGTGAATGCATTTCGGCTTCTCATAGCCTTCATCAGCGCCACAGGTGAATGTTAGTCGGGTGGCGGCAATGCTCACTGATGTAATGTCATGCTCCACCTGATTAGTTAAGCACTGCTCCACCCATACAGGTTACTGTTTTGGAATCTTGCCTGGTTGATGCTGCGAAAGTTGGAATAGCGCTGTGTTGGTAAGGGATCCTAGCAACCTGCTGCCCCAGGAATACGCCGTCTCCTCCAGTCCCCTGAACCGTTTCAACCTTCATCATTCTGGTTTCTTCTGGGCGGGGGCGAGGATGAAAATCATACCAAGCCCAATGCAGAGTCAAGTGACCCCAACACCGCCGCAACCTCATCCAGAACAGAAGGTGGACTCTGGAAATTCCGGTACCCCGTACTTCAAACAAACACCACCGAAGTAGTTTCCAGCAGACCAGAGCCAACTTGCAGAAACGGGGGCCTCTTATGCGCGGCACTGGAAACCGCGCTGCAATACGAAACCAAACACCTCATCCATCGGCGAAAGTGAAGAGACCACACCAGAGGAACCAGTGGAAACAACATTTATTCCATTTGCAACAGGTAAGGATAATCCACATCACCCGCCATTGGGCGAATGCATTTCGGCTTCTCATAGCCTTCATCAGCGCCACGGGTGAATGTTAGTCGGGTGGCGGCAATGCTCACTGATGTAATGACATGCTCCACCTGATTAGTTAAGCACTGCTCCACCCATACAGGTTATATCCTATCGCAGATGTCCTTGGCTAGTCGCTATGTGCAGCGCGACTACCAGTCCCAGGATGCACTGTTTTGGAATCTTGCCTGGTTGATGCTGCGAAGGGTGGAATAGCGCTGTGTTGGTAAGGGATCCTAGCAACCTGCTGCCCCAGGAATACGCCGTCTCCTCCAGTCCCCTGTATATATACACACAAAGGTCTTCCTTTTCAATCACAGAATATTGTAATGCTGGTCCCAGAAGAGCTCTCGAAAAAAACATAATGGTTACTTCCTTAGTGTAGGAAGGTGGATATCTGACTATGGTTGCCCCCAACTTTTTGCCTGGTGTTTTGCTGGTTTTTCGACTTCGTTGACCTGGGGCCCTGCTATTCAGGACCCCAGGCCCACTGCTCTCTCTGTAAAATGGATTCCATGTACCCTAGGTACATACCTAATTGGATACTGAGTCACCTTATCAGCCCCTGTACAGTGTACCTTAGGTACCCAGGGCATAGGTGCACACAGGGCCTACCAGGGGCTGCAGCATGTATTATGCCACCCCTGGATGGCTCCATCCAAAACAGACACAACTGGCTGCTTGACAGCTGGGGCAAGGTGGTGTAATCACCCTTGCTTTAGATATAGTATACCTATATCTAAACCTAAAATGGGCACACACATCTCCTATCAGTCACTCCTATGGCAGGCCTTAACAATCCTGAAGGCAGAGTGCTTGGAATCGTGTGAGATGGTGCTCTGGCATGAGCTGAGCCTGTCTGCGGCCTTCGGGATCTATCCCTTAGCCGTTTCCATGATAGCGTCAGACCATATACTTTTAAGTGCCTTATAATCCTCGCGGTTATGGTAACTTTGGTCTGACATTATCTAAACATGTCGTGTAAGGTGTCATACGCTTTGGAATACTACCCCCTCGCCAGTTCTGGCGACGGGGGTAGCCTTCCACCCCTCTAGAGGGAGAAGAAATGTTGGTAGCTGTAACCCCGGTTAAAGTTAAACACACCCTCAGCTCCACAAAATGGATGCTGCCACTGAGACACGAGTCTGACCTCCTGCTGCTGGGAGTCCTTCCAGCGAGGGAGGCCTGGACAAAGGGTTTCCTGTCAGGGGCGGTGCCAGCACCATCCCAGACAGGATTTTGTGTATCCCAGGTAGGCAGGGCTGAGAGGAAGGTGACTGCAAGTGGCACCCCGGTGCTCACTGTGCATATGCCGGCTCAAACCAGTTCCAGGGGCACACCAGCCCCTGAGCTGGGGAGAGACCGGACAAAGGAGAGGGGTGTAACCACCCCCCTCCTGGTCCCACCCATGGGCAGGACCTAGTCGCGTGCCAGCCCCTTTTCTTAGAATAAAGGTAGGAGCGGGCACCCTTCCCGAATTGGATAATCTTGAAACTTGAACTACTTTCCATGAAAGGAACTCTTGTCATTCTCTGAAGACTCTCCCTTGTGGCTAAGGAGTAGCCACCCTGCACCAGCAGGCACCATCTAAGCGCTTGCGGTTTGCTGCACGTCCATCCTCCGGATCAAGACTGACCAGCTCGACAAGACCCGGATTCCCTGCCATCTCTGACCTCTACCTGCATCATCAGCCCAGCTGAGATTAGTGGGTGCGACGAGACCCGTGGGACCGGCTATCTTCAAGACCTGCACGACGCTTAACCAGCACGACCGCCGAGGGATCCTCGAATGGGTGCACTGGGGTTTGAGAAGCCCCAACCCTGAGCAGCTCCAGCACCGAAGTCCAGCCCCCCAGCGTCCACGAGATCTGCGTGGGGCCCTTCTGCTGCCTTGCTGTTTGCCACGTTGTCCGGACACTTGCCCGTCGGCTAGTGGCCCTCCTGACGACGTACCACGACGTTTTCACCGCTGGTCTAGGTCCTCTAGACTGGCCCTTGCTCCTTGTTCAACAAGTAGTGCCCTGGACCCTCCTGGTCCACTCCAGACGCCATTTTGATTCAACCGCGTGGGCTTGCCTTTGCCAAGGCTTGTTGCTCCCATCCTGGATCCAGCATCGCCGACAGCAGACACCATCGTGGGACAGCTCGCACCTCCAGCCTGGACGCCGACAACGCCTCCTGGCCCGTGTGGCTGCAGAGTCCAGCGTCACCCACTCACCTGATCGCGGTGACCTCATCCGGTGCCATCCTGGTGCCCGCACAATCACTGGCTAGTGATTGAGAACTGAGTCCCCTCTGCTTTCAGGTCGTCTTCTTCACTGATCCAGCCTTGGATCACACCGAACATCTTCACTGGTCGCCTGCCAGCAACATCTTCTTTCAGGCTCCATAGACTACAACAAGGATTCCGGACGTCATTTGAACCCTATGCAGCCGCAGCCCCTGGGCTAGGTAATCCGAGCATTTCGGTGCTCCAGCACAGGTTCACTATCCTAGTGTCCAGATCCTTTTTCGTTTTTAGTCTACCTAGTCGGATTCGTCCGGAAACAGTAACTTTAGAATTACTAGCATCCATAGACTTTGTCCCGCATCCCGCGTAAGAGTTCCCACTCTGCACCCGGGTTCCCTAGGCCTCCTGCTCCTAACCTGAGGGTTCAGTAAGGTAGTCCTAGCGGTCCTGAAGCCTCTGGATTGTGTTACTTACCTGCTAGTATTTCGCATTCCACTTTTAGAGTATATGGTTTTTCGTGCCCCTCGGGCATTTGCGTTATTTGTGCAACTTGCAGTATTTTCTTAAGAGTTTTGTATTGTGCTTAGCTCCCTGACTCATAAAGAGTTCAGGGTAGTCTTGGTATTAATAAATATCCTTTATTTTTTTTATAACAACTTGTGTGGTGTCCTTTCACTTGGTGTTCAAGGGGTATATGTGATGGTAAAACAGCTGGCTTAACACGCCCTCTAGATTTTAGCCGAAAGACTGCTCTTGTCCACGCTACTAGGATAGCTGGCCTATAAGGTTGACTTACAACCAATCATCAATAAAGGTTGTTGGAATGATACAGAGTGATCACTAGAATAGTGAACACTATATATCAGGCCAACTTCTCACACTTAGCATCTTTGAATTGTTTAAGGACAGCGCCCAAACCTTTAGAGCTCACGTCCGTGATTAGAATAGAGTCTAAAGAGGTGTCAAAACTCTGCAAGGATGGAGCTGACTTGAGAGCTTCCTTGACTTCCTCAAATTCTAATTGACATTGGGGTGACCAAAGAAATGTTATCTCTTTTTTAAGAAGAGACCTGAGAGTATGAGTACGGCTGGCGAAATGTGGCACAAACTTGTTATATCTGAAAGAAACAGGTTAGTATTAGATTCCTTACCTTAGAATATCCCCAGGCGTCAGTCTGGATCCGGAAACTTTTGTGTAGCAGTACCCCTGCGCGTCGGTAGGTGTCGTCTGCAGGCGTCCCCTGCGGCTCTGCGTCGTCGGCGACGTGCGCCGTGATGACGTCGCTGGAGTATATAGACGCCGCCTCCGCGCGCTGACGTCAGTTCTTTTTTCCGCGCCAGTTAGCGCAGATCCGAAGAGCAGTACTCCGGTCTTTTGACCAAGTTTTTTGTTACATCTAACTCTATCTTCAGGTGCCGGTAGGATGCCCGGTTTTAAAAGTTGCGACGAGTGCGACCGCCTGATGTCGGTCACCGACCACCATCGACTCTGCCTCCGGTGTCTGGGCGCGGACCACGACGTGGAGTCCTGCGTCGACTGCCGGGCCTTGACAAGTAAAGCTAGGCGGGAGCGGTCCCGCAAGCTGCTCGAGCTCCGGGTGTCGGCCCCGCGTCGAGAGCGGTCCCGGTCCGGTCGGAGGTCGAGGGAGCGGTCGAGAGAACGATCGCGGAGCCGCCATGAGCGCTCCGGGAGTCGCCACCATTCCTCCGGTTCCTCAGGTAAGCGACACAAGAAGTCGGGGCGTCGTCATCGTACCCCCGACTCCCCCCGACGCCGCGTGATGCGGCCGGGGGTTCGGGTGGCCCCACCCCCGCGGCCCCGCGTGGGTCGCCGACGCCGTCTGCCCCATACCCGTCGGTCCCTGGGGAAGGCGCGTCGCGCGAGGAGATTGAGGAGTTCCTCATGGCTATGAGGGCGATGTCTCCGCCGGCGGGGCCTACGGCGCCTGCGGGCCCGTCGGTCCCGTCTGGGGGCCCGAGCGGTTCGGGTGCACCTGCCCCGACGCCGCCGGCGGCTCCGGCCCCGGCGCCGCTGGGCCCTTCAGGGTCGTCGCCGGCTGGTCATCCGGCCTCTCCGGCACCGATTCCATCGGGGCAACCCGTGGTGCCGCCTCCGCGCGGCGCCGTGACTCCGCCGTCGGTTCCGGCCGGCGTCGGGGCTCCGGCGCCGCGCGGCGCCACCCCCATTCCCTCTCTGACTCCTGACGCGGAGTCGGACCGGCTTCGTCCGACGCCGAGTCCGGCGCCGTTGGGGCCCCTTGGCTCCGAGGAGCCGGTCTATATCGTTGACTCGAACTATGGCGATGAGGACGATTATGGAGAGGGTTGGGAGGGGTCTGAGGACCCTTTGTCACGAGCATGCCAGTACGACGTGGACTGGGTGGGTGACTTAGGTGATGCCAGTGGTCTAGACGAGTCGCCTAACCCTGGGTTTGTCTCGCCTCCCACTGTGGCATCGGAGGCTGGGGCTGCCTATTCGGTGGTACTGATGAGGGCTGCCAAGGCCTTGAGCCTTGAGCTCCCCGTCGCTAAGGTGAAGCCTAACATCCTCACCGAGGTATTTAAACCGCAGTCATGCCCACAGGAGCCTCTGCTGCCGTTTAATGACGCCCTGACGGATGTCCTTTTGGCCACCTGGTCCAGGCCCGCTTCCGGTTCACCCGTTGACCGAAACGTTGCCAGGCGTCACCGTCCGTGTTCGGACGACCCTGCCTTCCTCTCCACCCATCCCTCCCCGGAGAGTCTGGTGATCCAAGCCTCCACTTCCCAGTCCGCATTCCCGACGGCCCCGCCCGATCGGGAATCTAAGCGATATGACCA
The DNA here is from genome assembly GCF_964261635.1 of Lissotriton helveticus. Classification (NCBI taxonomy): domain Eukaryota; kingdom Metazoa; phylum Chordata; class Amphibia; order Caudata; family Salamandridae; genus Lissotriton; species Lissotriton helveticus. Next base: position 445,075,593 of record NC_136070.1, read on the forward strand.
ATTTGGCAAGAAGGTCTTTTCGTCTTTGAGTGCAGGACTGCGGTCTTGCAATACCGCATGCCTCTTAGGCCGCTACACCCACTCTCTGTGGGATACGGTCTCGGAGTGTCTGCCGCAATGCCCGCAGGAGGTGCGGGACAAGCTCAACCAGGCCTTGATTGAAGGCCGGGACGCGGCGAGGTATTCCATACGGTGTGGTCTTGACACGACCGACTCGCTGGGACGGGCTATGTCCACGACGGTGGCGATTCGTCGCCATGCTTGGCTGAGATCCGCACACTTTTCGCCGGATGTCCAGAATGCCCTCATGGACATGCCTTTCGATGGCAGTCGCCTGTTCGGTGACAAAGCGGACAACGCGCTTGAGCGCTTCAAGGACTCCAGGGTCACGGCCAAGTCCTTGGGTCTTTCGACCCAGCGCCAGCAGACGGGTTCGTTTCGCTCCTTTCGTGGCCACGGAAGGGGCGGTCCCACACGTGCTGCCAGCCACGCACCGCAGAACGCTCCTCAGCGCGGTGGCGGCCGTGGATTCCGCCGGGGTGGCGGTAGGGGACAGCGGCGAGGTCAGTCCACACCTCCCCCCGCAGCAGCCTCCAAATCTTCCTAGTCCGAGCTTTCGGGCCCATGTGACGCCAGTGGGTGGCAGGGTTCGCCATCACCACTCCCGCTGGCGCACGATTACGTCGGACAGGTGGGTGCTGCAGCTCGTCCGAAGGGGCTACTCCCTCCCCTTCGAGTCCACTCCTCCAGCCATGCCACCGCAGAACCACCGTGTGTCGGGGGACCACTTGACACTTCTGCAGGAGGAAGTTACGGCCCTCTTGGCCAAGGGGGCCATCGAGCGCGTTCCTGGGCCAGAAGTAGGGTGTGGTTGCTACTCCCACTACTTTCTGGTACCCAAGAAGGACAAAGGGGGCCTACGTCCTATCTTGGACCTACGGAACGTCAACGGCTTCCTCCGGAAGGAGAAGTTCAAGATGTTGACTTTGGCTCAGGTCTTGGCTGCTCTAGACCCACAAGACTGGATAATAGCGTTGGACTTGCAGGATGCGTATTTTCACATCCCCGTCCTGCCGGCCCACCGGCGTTACCTGCGGTTCACGGTAGGCCACGAGCACTTTCAGTTTATCGTGCTCCCATTCGGCCTTACCAGCGCCCCACGGGTGTTCACGAAAGTGATGGCGGTGGTCGCAGCTCATCTGTGCCGGTTAGGGGTTTCAGTCTTCCCCTACCTCGACGACTGGTTGTTGAAGGCGGGCTCGCCCAAAACAGTCGTCCACCACCTTCAGATGACGGCAGACCTCCTGCACGAGCTGGGGTTTTCCATCAATGTGCCGAAATCACACCTGTGTCCCTCTCAAAAGCTCCTTTTCATCGGAGCGGTTCTCGACTCGGCGCAGTTTCGGGTTTATCCTCCGAACGGCGGGTCCGGGATATTCAGGCTCTGATTCCCATCTTTCAGCGGTTGTCCCGGGTTTCGGTCAGGTTGACGCTGCGGCTTCTGGGGCTGATGGCCTCCTGCATCCTTCTGGTGCATCACGCCAGATGGCGGATGCGGGCTCTGCAGTGGGACCTGAAGTTTCAGTGGGCCCAGCATCAGGGCAACCTGTCCGACCATGTCCTGATCTCGGAGGGCACTGCGAGACAGTTGCAGTGGTGGCTTACGGACCGCGATTGGGTCAGGGGCAGATCCCTCTCCCTTCCCCAACCGGAGCACGTAGTTGTGACGGACGCGTCCCTCCAGGGCTGGGGAGGCCACTTGGGAGAGGCGGAGATCAGAGGCATCTGGTCTCCGGCGGAGTGCCGGCTCCATATCAACATGTTGGAGCTGCGGGCGATTCGCCTAGCACTGAAGGCATTCCTCCCCTTTGTCAACGGGAGTGTAGTGCAGGTGTTCACGGACAACACCACCGCCATGTGGTACTGCAACAAACAGGGCGGTGTGGGGTCGTGGACCCTTTGCCAGGAGGCTCTGCGCCTCTGGCAATGGCTGGAACGTCAGGGCGTGACTCTGACGGTTCAACACCTGGCAGGGTCTCTGAACGCCAGGGCGGACGAACTCAGCCGTCGGTGCTCGGTGGATCACGAATGGCGTCTGAACTTGGACGTGGCGAACGGCCTCTTTCAGCAATGGGGAGAGCCTTGGTTAGATCTATTCGCCACAGAAGAGAACGCGCAATGTCATCAGTTCTGCGCGTTGGAGTTTCCAAGACGGCACTCGCTCGGCGACGCCTTTCGGCGCGAGTGGAGTTGCGGTCTGTTGTACGCCTTTCCGCCTATACCACTTCTGCCCAGAGTGCTGAAGAAGATCAGGCGCGACCGGGCCCAAGTTATCCTTGTGGCTCCGGACTGGGCTCGAAGATACTGGTATCCCGAGCTACTCAGCATGTCAGTCGGTCCCTCGATCCGCCTGCCCCTTCAGGAGGACCTTCTGTCGCAGCAGCAGGGGACGGTCCTCCACCCGAACCTGTCCAGCCTCCACCTCCATGCGTGGAGATTGAGCGGCGACAGTTGAGGCCATTCGACTTGCCTCCTGAAGTCTGTGATGTGATTCTGGCAGCCAGGCGTCCCTCCACAAAGTCGGTATACGCCTGCCGGTGGAACAGATTTGTGGCATGGTGCACAGCAAAGGCTGTGGATCCCCTTTCTGCCCCTCTTTCCGAGATTCTCCTCTTCCTTCTTTCTCTTGCCCAGCAGGGCTCTGCTCTGGGCACTATCAAGGGCTACCTTTCTGCCCTTTCCGCCTTCTTAAGGCTACCTGATCAGCCATCTTTATTCAAGTCCCCTATTGTACTGAGATTCTTGAAAGGCATCACGCACATGTATCCACCTGTTCCGTTTGTGATGCCTCAGTGGGACTTGAACCTGGTTCTGACATTCTTGATGTGTGCTCCCTTTGAGCCGCTTCATTCCTGTCCTCTCCGTCTTCTCACTTTAAAGACGGCCTTCCTGGTTGCCATCACCTCTGCCAGGAGAGTGAGTGAGCTCCAGGCTCTTTCTGTTAAACCTCCTTTCTTGTCCGTCCATCCTGACAAGGTGGTTCTTCGGACTAGGCCTTCTTTCCTGCCCAAAGTAGTTTCTGCTTTTCACATCGGGCAGTCCATCACCTTGCCCTCCTTCTTCCCGCCTCCGCATCCTTCAAAAGATGAAGAGCGGCTCCATCGTCTGGACCCAAAACGTGCGCTTTCATTTTATATGGATCGCACACGCCAGTTCCGGGTGGATGACCAACTGTTTGTTGGCTACGTGGGTGAGAAGAAGGGAAGGGCGGTACAGAAACGAACCATCTCTCGGTGGGTCGTCCTGTGCATCAAAGCATGCTACTCTTTGGCTCGGACGGAGCCTCCTGTTGGGCTGAGGGCCCATTCCACTCGGGCTACGGCGGCTACTACTGCCCTGGGCCGGGGAGTCCCTTTGCAGGACATTTGCCAGGCGGCTACGTGGGCCTCGCTGCACACCTTTGCGAGGCATTACTGCCTGGACAGTCAAGTCCGGAGGGACGGCTTCTTTGGCCGTTCGGTCCTCCAGGATTTTCTGGTGTAGGATTGTATTGGTTCGCAGACCCACCACCGGGGTTGGTATTGCTGGGGTATCTATTCTAAGGTAAGGAATCTAATACTAACCTGTTTCTTTCAGATGAACAAGTTACTTACCTTCGGTAACGATATATCTGTAAGAAACAGTAGTTAGTATTAGATTCCTTACCGCCCCACCCGTCCTCCCCATTCTGCGAACTGATACCTAGGGTTAAGGACATCCCTTTCAGGGCCCTAGTTTCAAATGGCACCAGTGTTAGTTCTCACATGGCTCTGCGTGTTCTGGCGCGGAAAAGCTGTGTGCAAAGAACTGACGTCAGCGCGCGGAGGCGGCGTCTATATACTCCAGCGACGTCATCACGGCGCACGACGCCGACGACGCGGAGCCGCAGGGGACGCCTGCAGACGACGCCTACCGACGCGCAGGGGTACTGCTACGCAAAAGTTTCCGGATCCAGACTGACGCCTGGGGATATTCTAAGGTAAGGAATCTAATACTAACTACTGTTTCTTACAGATATATCGTTACCGAAGGTAAGTAACTTGTTCAACACTCTGCCATACCGAAAAATGTTACAAGCTCTTCATGAGACTGGGGAACAGGTAATTCATCAATGGTCTTTACTAAACTTTCCTTGGGTCTGACACCATTCCACGGTAAACGATGTCCAAGATAATCTATTTCAGTAAGATTAAATGTGCATTTATTTTCACGAAGAGTCAAACCTCTGTTGCGAAATTGCTCTAGGCCACTTCTCAATCTCGATTTTTTATTTATGTTATTTTTTATTTTGAAAGTTTTATATAGCGCGAACAAGATCTTTGCAGATATCAGAGCGCTTTACATAGAGAGAGTACATGAACTTAATACTTAAAAATACAGATAATACAGATAAACAATGAGGTCGAACAGGGAGTGAGGTCTGTGAATATTCTTTAAGAGTCCAAGTAGTGGTTCTAGTGTAATTAGTGCACTTGAGCTACTTGGTGGGTTGGGTTGAGTTGGGTGAGAGTTGTATGGGGTTTGTGGAGAGAAGTTCTTTGATGATGTGCAGTTCTTCTTTGACCTGGATGAGGGTGGCCATGATCTTGTCCAGCGTGGGGCATGCGACGGAGGTGGGAGCGGGAATCAGAGATGCATGACTGACCTGTGAATTAGCGAGCAGGAGGGGGGGTAGGCTGGTGTACGTGCATGGCCTCATTATGTCATTGTCCATGTACGGGCCGGAGTTAGGGAGGAGAGAGAGTTTGGGCGGGGGCGGTGTGGATGAGGTAGAGAGGGGGTTGGTGGAGGGCGGAGAGAGCAAGGTGGAGGATGGGTGTAGGTTAGTGGCGGTGGGGGTGCAGTAATGGAAGTGAGGACTGAGAGTGGGGGCGTAAGTGGGATTGATGGTGGACTTGTTGAGAGGTGGGGGAGTTAAGTAGCGAGAGGAAGTGTGTTCTGCGTATTTAGTCAGAGGGTAGTGGGGGCTGAGGATGGGAGGGGATAAAGGGTGGGAATTGTCGTTGTGTGTGTCGTTTCGGGGCTGAGCTCGGTTGTGGGTGGGAGCTGTGATGTCAGGGGAGAGAGGAGTGTGGGTGGGAGCTGTGATGTCAGGTGAGTGAGGAGTGTTTATGGAGTGTGTAGAGGTCCGAGGGTTGGTAGAGGCAGAGTTGAGGGTGCTGTCAAGGGAGAGGGGAGTGTGGGTGGGAGCTGTGATGTCAGGGGGGAGAGGAGTGTTAATGGTATGTGTGGAGGTCCAAGGGTTGGTCGAAGGGAAAGGGGTGGTGTTGAGGGTGATGTCAGGGGAGAGAGGAGAGTGGGTGGGAGCTGTGGTGTCAGGGGAAAGAGGGGTGTTGATGGTATGTGTGGAGGTCTGAAAGTTGGTAGGGGGGGAAGGGGTGGGGTTGTGGGTGAGAGCAGTGTGGGTGGGAGCTGAGATGTCAGTGGAGAGATGAGTGTTAATGGTATGTGTGTAGTTCTGGGGATTGGTGCTTGGGGAGGGGGTGGGGTTACGGGTGCGGGTAGTGGAGTCCGGGGTGAAGGGAATGGCGGTGAGTTGATTCATCGGTGCATTCCAGGAGGCTAAGAATTAAAGTTAAAATGGGTGCAGTTTACCTAAATGTACCGAGTACCGGCAGATGTATGGTGCTGTCAGTGTACTGGGGCAAAATACAGAAGTAACAGTAAATTACATGAATAGCAAGTAACATTAGCGAGCAACCAAAAGATATAAGCGGTGGCAAATGTTGCAGTACCGGAGTTACATGTATCAGGTGATACTAGTGAGCACCCATAAGTAAATATGAGGTAGCAGTCGGTGCATTACAGGTTATAATACCAATACATACACACAGAATAGTTGTAGTCTATGAACACCTACCAATATATGAGGTAGCAATCGGTGTATTACAGGTAAACAATTACATAACAACATAACATGCATAAGTAAATATGAGGTAGTAGTCGGTGCAGTACAGGTTATAATACCACTACATAAAAACAGATAGTTGTAGTCTATGAGCACCTACAAATATATGAAGTAGCAATCGATGTATTACAAGTAAAACAATTACATAACAACAGGTTATAGGACCAATACGTAAAACCAAAAATAAATGTATACTGTGAGCACCCAAGAATATATGTTGTAGTAGTCGGTGCATTACAGGTCAGAAAGCAAATGCATAAAAACAAGATAGATGTAAAAATGCTGCAATAGAAGGCAGCCACTATCACAAGAGCGAGTCGATGCAGGCTAAGAGGGGTGTGCGATAGTAGAACTTAGTCTATGTGTCCGGTTCTCAGGACATGCTCCAATAATGAGATTGACTAGTCCAAGATGGCTGCCACTGAGAGAGATCATGTTCAGCTTGTGAAGAGCCATGAATCAACACGTCATCCTGGTAGATATTGACTCCCTTTATTCCCTTCAATACGTCCTCAATCACTCTCTGAAAAACAGAGGCCGCGGAGACTAGACCAAAAGGAAGGCGTGTGAATTTGAAAGTCCCAAAAGGAGCAATAAAGGCAGTTAGATCCATGGAGCCGGTATCTATTTTTTACCTGATTATAGGCAGCAGGTAAATCTAGTGTTGAGAAAATACATGAATTCTTTAATTGTGTAAGCATTTCAGAGATGTTTGGAAGCGTATATTTGTCCGCAACAACTGCACGGTTAAGTGCGCGCAAGTCCACACATAATTGCACCTCACCTGAGGCCAGAACGACCGGAGCCAACCACTGGCTTGCCTCGGTCTCAACAATAATACCATCTCGTTTTAACTTTACAAGTTCCAAACGCAAAGATTCTTTCATTGCTAGGAGAACATTCCGTACTTTGCATGAAACGGGAACGGAGTTGGGTTTCAAAATGATCTTATGAACATAGTAAGAAAGACAACCTAGCCTTTAGTTGAAAACTTCTTTGAATTCAGCTTGTAACTTCAAGTTAAAGTCATTCTTGCATGAAACGCCTTCCATACAAGTATTTACACTTTCAGTGCTTTTAGTAGAGGAGGATTGTGATATGTCTCTTAGCACAATACAGGGATTATCTGCTGGAACCAATGAAACACCAAGATCAGCCTGGTGAAACCAGCTGAGAATGCTGTCCCCTCTGCATGATATGTACATTTTCCCAGCAGTTAATCTTTGTTTACATTCAATATTACCAAGAAAATAACCAAAAAGCTTTATGGGTTGACCTCCGTTGCCAAAGGTTTGATATCGGGCTTATGTTCTTTCACTTTACCATGCAATTTTAGATCAAAGAAATCTTTTGGTATAAGAGAAATCTTAGCACCTGAATCAAGGAGCATTCTAATGTTACAATCATTTACAAGAACAGAGTCAAAAGGCCCTTTACACTTGTTAGACACCTGATGAAATAACCTCCCCACAATGTAGATTCTCTTGTTCATATTCAGAGTCCTTTGCTTGATTTAGGCTTCCTGGCTGTACATGCTTCAGGAAATGTGACCAGTTTTCCCACAGTTGTGACATTTTGAAGAAAGAGCAGGACAGGATTTGTCATTGGCAAGATGACTTTAAAGATCACAACGAAAACATTTGAACTTAGTATCTTCCTTCCATCTGGAAGTAAACTAAAAATAATTAGTAGGACAACTCTTCCTAGTTAGATCACTTTCCTTAAAGGAAGACTTCATAGAATTTTTATTGATGGCCTGACTTTTTCTTGATGTTTTTCTTGAAAATGTCCATTCTCCTTCTTATTTATGATCTCCACACAAGCTAACGAATGTTCAATTCTCTTAGCTAAGATAATTATCTCATCAAGATTAGAATCATCTTTTTTCCAGAGTTCATCTTTTATTTTTTCCACATTACAACCAAGCATGAATTGGGCTTGTATGAGTTCCTCTAATTAATTTTCAAACTTGCAAGTAGCACCCAATTTGCGCAAAGCTGTGATGTCGGTCTCGACTGACTCATCAGGTTGTTGTACACGTCTCCCAAAATGATAACGCTCTAAAATAGTACTGAGTTTTGGTTGAGTAATGTTTATCTAACATCTTAAGACCAATTTAAAATTCATTGAGATTATCAGATTCATCATCATTTGGGTCTAGGAGGTGTTCGAATACATCTTGACCCTCTGATCCAAGTCAATGTAATAAAAGTGCAAATTTTCTTTTTGCGCTTAAAGACACACCACAGACTCTTTCATAATTGAGAAATACTTGTTTTCCATTTCGACCAACGTATAGGTGGTTCACCCGGGTTTGAAAGGAAGAAGGGTGCTGATGTTACATTTGACATGTTTGTGTTAAATTTAAGCAAACTGTTAAATTTACTAGTGAGTTATGAGTAGTTCCTTTAACCTGAAAAGTAAAATGATTGAAATATAAAGCAATAATCTGAAAGAGACAAGTTAGTATTAGATTTCTTACCTTAGAATATCCCCAGGCGTCAGACTGGATCCGGAAATTTTTGCGTAGCAGTACCCTTGCGCGTCGGTAGGCGTCGTCTGCGGCTACGCGTCCATCGGCGGCGTCGTGGGCGCCGTGATGACGTCGTCGGAGTACTTAGACGCCGCCTCCGCGTGCTGACGTCCGTTCATCTTTTTTCCGCGCCAGCAAGCGCAGATCTGGAAAAAGCAGTAACCTAGTCACTTTTTGACTAACTTTTTGATCGATTTTGATCATTTCTCGAAGTCTTCCGACTCCGATTGGTGCCGAAGGGATGCCCTGCTTTAAGCACTGCGAGGATTGCGACCGCCTGTCTAGGCGTCAATCACGACGACAAGGCCTGCTCCGACTGCCGGGCCCTCTCTTCGAAAGCCAGGCAGGAGCGGTCCCGCAGGCGACTCGAACTCCGGCAGTCGGTCCCGCGCCGCGAGAGGTCTCGGTCCCACGGGAGGTCGAGGGACAGGTCGTGGGCTCGGAGCCTCCACAGCTCCGAGAGTAGGCCGCACTCCTCCGGGTCGAAGTCGTCGTCAGGTAAGAAGCACAAGAAGTCCAAGATGCGTCATCGCTCTGCGGACTCCCTCCGACGCTCGCGCGATGCGGCCGGGGGTTCGTGTGACACCGCCCACGAGGCTCCGTCGGAGTCGCGGGCGCCGCGTACAGCTCCACACCCTCCGGTCCCTGGGATAAACGCGACGCCGGAGGAGATCGAGCGCTTCCGGGGGGCCATGAGGAAACTCTCCTCCGACGGGCTCCGCGGCGCCTTCGGGCCCAGCAGACCCGTCTGGGGCTCCTAGCGGGTCGGGGGTTTCGGCCCGACACCGTCGGGTGCTTCGGCCCCGACGCTTTCGGGCCCGGCGCCGCAGGTTCCCGCTATCCCGATTCCGCCGGCGCCTTCAGGCCCGGCGCCGCGGGGTCCAGTTGTCCCGCCGGCGCCTTCGGGCCCGGCGCCTCGGGACGCCGCTAGACCTTCTTCGGGATCTGGATCATCGCCGGTGGACCTTACGACCTCCCCGGCGTCAGACCATCAGCCGTCCCCGATGCCCCCTTCATTCCTGTTCCGACGTCGGGACGGCCCCGATGGGCGCCGCTCCAGACGTCGTTTGGGGAGTTTCACATCTATGAGCAGGCCCCATTAGTTGAGAACCCTGAGTTTCAGGAGATGGGTGATGAAGAGGATTGGGAGGGGTCTGAGGACCCTCTGACCCGAGAGTGTCAGTCTCATGAGGACTGGGCAGGAGACCTTGGGGAGGCCAGTGGCCTGGACACCTCTCCAGACACTGGTTTTGTCTCCCCTCCTACCGTGGCTTCGGAGGAGGGGGCAACCTACAGTGTGGTGTTGATGAGGGCTGCCAAGGCCTTGGGCCTTGAGCTCCCCGTCGCAGCCGTGAGGACTAATCTCCTCACTGAGGTCCTTAAACCGCAGTCAAGCTCGGCCGAGCCTCTGCTGCCCTTTAATGAGGCCTTGACCGACGTTCTTCTGGGCACTTGGTCCAAGCCCGCTACGGGTTCGCCCGTAGATAGGAACGTGGCCAGATGCCACCGCCCGGCACCGGGCGACCCATGTTTCCTGTCCACCCACCCTACCCCGAGAGCCTGGTCATCCAGGCCTCCAATTCCCAGACCGCCTTCCCGTCGGCACCGCCGGACAGGGAATCCAAGAGGTACGAGCAGTGCGGCAAGAAGATCTTCTCGTCCCTTAGTCTGGGACTGCGGTCTTCCAACACCGCATGCCTCTTGGGCCGCTACACCCACTCTCTGTGGGATACGGTCGCGGAAGTGCTGCCAGAGTGCCCGTTGGAGGTACGGGCCAAACTCGGCCAAGCCCTTGTGGAGGGCCGGGATGCAGCCAAATATTCCATACGGTGTGGGCTGGATACCACCGACTCACTGGGTAGAGCGATGGCAACGACGGTGGCGGTCAGACGCCACGCCTGGTTGAGGTCCGCCAACTTTTCGGCCGATGTCCAGAACACCTTGATGGACATGCCGTTCGATGGCCGTCGCCTCTTTGGTGACAAGGCAGACCATGCGCTAGAGCGCTTTAAGGACTCCAGGGCTACGGCCAAGTCCTTGGGCCTCTCCGCCCCGCGCCAGCAATCGGCTGCCTTTCATTCCTTTCGTGGCCACGGAAGGGGTGTACCCACACGTGCTGCCAGCCACGCTCTGCAGGGTAATACACAACGCGGTGGCGGCCGTGGGTGTGAGAAGTTGGCCTGATATATGATGCTCACTAGTTCTAGTGATCACCTTGTATCAGTCCAAACAACCCTTATGGTGATTGGTTGTAAGTCAACCATATAGACCAGCTATCCTAATGGTAGCATGGACAAAGCAGTCTTAGGCTAAACTCTTTTGGCATGTGAAGCCAGCTGTTTTACCACAATATAACCCCTTGAATACCAGATGAAAGGACACCACACAGGTTGTTATGAAAATAAACAATATATTTATTAATAACAACACCTCTGAACTATTTATGAGATAAGAGGGCTAAGCACATGACAATACTAAGAAGGAAATACGAGTTAGCACAATATTTACACGTGTGCCTTAGGGGCACGACAAACCATATACTAGAAACAATGGAATGCGAGGAAGGAAAGTACTGTAAGGAGATCCAGAGGCTGGAGGATCGCTGGGACTATGCTACGAACTAGGTAAGTAAGGAGCAGGAGGCCCACGGGACTCACGTGCAGAGTGGAAACTCTCACGCGGGATGCGTACCAACGTCTATGGATACTACAGTTTACAAAGTTACGGATTCCGGACGAACCCGGTTCCCCTTGTTCTCCCGAGTAAAAGGATACCTCACTTGTGTGGGTGCCCCAAAGCAGAACACGCCAAAAATGAATTTTAAAAAAAGTAGTATTTAAGTTTTACAAATTAAGCCCCCCGGCCTGAGTCACATGCCTTGGGCCCACCCACACAAGTGAGGTATCATTTTACTCGGGAGAACAAGGGAAACGCTGGGTGGTAGGACATTTGTGCCGGCAGCGAGATCCCACCCAAAAAAGTACGGAAAAGTGGGTTTTTTGACCAAAATTTAAGGTTTGCAGGGGTTTCTGGGTAGGAAAACATTTGGGGACCCACGCATGCCATACCTCCCTGGACTCCCCCGGGTGTCTAGTTCTCAGAACTGTTTGGGTTTGGTAGTTTCCAAAGATGCCCGCCAAGCCCCGGGCCAAAAGCTCAGGTGACCCCCTCAAAAAATAAGATTGTTTGGCTAAAGGTAATTTTTTGGTCTCCACAGTAAGAATTGGGCCTTTTCCTAAAGCAGCCACTATGCCTACCCACGCAAGTGAGGTACCATTTTTATCGGGAATGCTGGGTGGGAGGTAATTTGTGTTAGCCCAGTGATGCCACGCTTTCCCACACTAAAACGTGTGAAAAAACTGATTTTTTCCAGCTAAAAATGAGGTTTGCAAGGGATTCTGGGTAAAGGAACGTTGGAGGATCCACGCAAGCCATACCTCCTTGGAAGCCCCCGGGAGGCTACTTTTCAGAAATGTGTGGGTTTGGTAGGTTTCCCTAGATGGCTGTCTCGCACGGGGCCAAAAACCCAGGTAACCCCTCTTGCAAAAGCTGGTGGACTTGACATTGTCACCATTGTCAAATTCACCAGCTTTTGCAAGAGGGGTTACCTGGGTTTCTGGCCCCGTGCGAGAGAGCCATCTATGGCTGGTGAATTTAAAATACCCTGAAGCAATATAACTTTGATTTTTGGGGGGGGGGCACCTGAGTTTTTGGCCCGGGGCTGGGCGGTATACGGAAAGTAGCAAACCCAAACAGTTCTGAAAACTAGACACCCGGGAGAGTCCAGGGAGGTATGGCATGCGTGGGTCCCCCAATGTTTTCCTACCCAGAACTCCTTGCAAACCTTAAAATTAGGTAAAAATAGCACTTTTCCAAACTTTTTGGCGTGGGATCGCCGTGCCGGCAAAAATGTCCTACCACCCAGCGTTCCCCTTGTTCTCCCGAGTAAAATTATACCACACCTTAACAGAGTTACTCAAAAGTCAAACATTCAAGCACGGCTATCTATTCCTCAAAGACACACACATACAGGTTGGATTTGGCACGAAGGCGAGTGATGGTTCAGTACATAAAATTTTATTAACAAGATATTTCAAAAAAATGAAATGCTCTGTCAATAAATACATGCATAAAAACCGAACCAGTGGCTTGCAACTCGTGAGCTGTAAAGCCACGACAAGGCACCAACCGTTTTACAGGCCATTCACGCACCTTTCATACCTGATACAAACCAGACCATTGACACCATCCGAATGGAAAAGCAACACATAACAACAATCACAATAAGGGACAAGGTACACCCTACTGCAGAAAGAGAAATAAAACAATTATTACTGCACACCCATCTAATCCGCAAGCACACACACATACTGGTTGGATTTGGCACGAGGGCGAGTGATGATTCAGTACATACAATTGGATACGCAAGTAATTTCACAAAAATGAAATACACTGCGTATAATTGAAAGTATGATAAACTGAACCACTGACTCACAGCTCGTGAGCTGTAAAGCCACGTCAAGGCACCAACCTCTTTACAGGCCATTCATACACCTTTCGTACGCGTGACACATACAAAACATTCACACCGCCAGCCGCGGACCCATCACATTTCAACACTCACACCAGTAAACAGCGCCATTCAAGGGCCCATCACTTTCACACGCCCACATTTCTGACACTGCAACTACACAAAATGATGGACTGTGTGGAGTGTCACTCAACTAGCAGTGTGTGTAGTGACCAACAGAAAGTAACTACTCACACACCGCCTGCCGAGCGCCCGTCCACCCACACCACCATCCAAGCACCAGACCATGCACACCGCCAGCCAAACACCACTCAGCGCACACCGACAGCCAAGTACCACTCCACACACACCACCAGCCAAGCATCACTCCACGCACACCACCAGCCAAGCGCCACTCCACAAACACAAGACCAGCCAAACACCACTCCGTGCACAGACAGCCAAGTACCACTCCACGCACACCATCCAGCCAAGCGCCACTCCACACACACCGCCAGCCAAGCGCCACTCCACGCACACCACCATCCAAGCACCAGACCATGCACACCGCCAGCCAAACACCACTCAGCGCACACCGACAGCCAAGTACCACTCCACACACACCACCAGCCAAGCATCACTCCACGCACACCGCAAGCCAAGCGCCACTCCACACACACCGCAAGCCAAACACCACTCCGTGCACAGCCAAGTACCACTCCACACACACCACCAGCCAAGCGCCCCTCCACACACACCACCAGCCAAACGCCACTCCACAAACACAACACCAGCCAAGCACCACTCCGTACACAGACAGCCAAGTACCACTCCACGCACACCATCCAGCAAAGCGCCACTCCACACACACCGCCAGCCAAGCACCGCTCCGTGCACAGACAGCCAAGTACCACTCCATGCACACCACCAGCCAAGCGCCCCTCCACACACACCACCAGCCAAGCGCCACTCCACAAACACAACACCAGCCAAGCACCACTCCACAAACACAACACCAGCCAAGCACCACTCCGTGCACAGACAGCCAAGTGCCACTCCACGCACACCACCAGCCAAGCGCCACTCCACACACACGACCAGCCAAGCGCCACTCAACACACACCACCAGCCAAGCGCAACTCCACACACACCGCCAGCCAAGCACCACTCCACGAACACCACCAGCCAAAGACAAATCCAAACACAACACCAGGCAAGCGCAAGAGCACGCACACTGCCAACCAAACACCAGACCACGCACACCGCCAGTCAAGCACCAGTCCGCAGACACCGCCAGACAAGCACCAGTCCACAAACACTGGCAGCCAAGCGCCAAACCATGCACACAGTCAGACAATGGACACTACACGCAAACCAACATCATACTTTAGTTTTTTTTTTTTATAAAAGAGAAACAAAAACAAATTGCAAATTGATACAAATCTACTAACTCGACAACTAAATCTAAAAAGACTACACAAATACAAACTTTGAAACTGAACAATAAGTTTTACAGAATAAAGACCAAACAGTTCACTTTACCACTCATTGATACTCCCAAAAATTATTTTGCGTGCGGTACAATCTAAAACAAGCAGGTACACACAGCCTGGGGTTTGAAGGGCAGTACATGCGAACCTCCTTCCGCAAACCTCTTCGCCAACAGACTCTACATCTCCGACTGGGAAAGTCTTTTGAGGTTGTAGGAGGAATTGTATCAGGAAAGTGGTGATCTTTCAATCTGGCAACATCCTCCACCACTCCAACTCTAGGAACACTTGCCTGTTCCACTAAAACAAGGCTGCCTATTACAGACTCCTGAAACTTTACAAAAGTCATCTTTGACTGGGGACAAGATTTCTGGAACACAACAAAAGCATTAAAGGTTGCCAAGTAGAAAAGATGGATAGCCAACTTCTTGTACCAAATGTAAGCCTTACGAAGAGCAGCATACGGTTCCAACCTCTGATCTACTCTGTCAACACCACCCATGTACTTATTGTAGTGCAGTATGCACACAGGTTTGCGCACTTCTGCAACCTGACCCCAAACAGTCACCGGTTCAGTGCTTTCATCATGTATTGTAGTCAACATGTAGACATCTCTCCTGTCTGAAAACTTCACAGCTAGAAGCTCCTCACAACGCAATGCACTGCACTGTCCCCGAGCAAGCTTTCGACAAACAAGTTCTTTTGGGAAACCTTTACGGTTTGAGCGGATTGTCCCACAAGCAACAGTGTCCACTTTGGCCAATTCCCTGAACAACCGCACACCAGTGTAGAAGTTATCGACATACAAATGATGGCCTTTGTTAAACAATCCACGACCAAGTTCCCACACAATTTTCTCAGTCACTCCAAAAGTCGACGGACAACCAGGGGGGTTAATCCTGGATTCCTTACCAGTGTACACCCTGAAATTAGAGACATATCCAGTCTCACTGTCACACAGCATATACAGTTTGATTCCATAGCGTGCCCTCTTACTAGGAATGTATTGCCGAAATACCAAGCGGCCCTTGAACAACAGCAAAGACTCATCCACTGCAATTTCTTTCCCAGGATAAAAGATCTCAGAAAATCGATCAACCAAATGATCAATGACAGGCCGAATCTTGAAAAGACGGTCACAATCAGGGTGATCTCGTGGCAAAGCTAGACTATTGTCAACAAAATGCATCATCCGCAGCAGAAGCAAATACCTATCACGACTCATGACTGCCGGAAATATAGCTGTTGCCATCAAGGGACTAGTAGACCAATATGAAGCCATTGATGGTTTCCTAAGCAAGCCCATCAAAAAAGTTAAACCCAAAAACTTTTTCATCTCCTCCAAATTTGTGGGAGTCCACCGGGTAGCTCTAGCGTGGGGATTAAGGCTGGCACTGTTCACCCTCAAAAAAATTTCAGCATACAAATTAGTCTGCTCTACAATCTCTGCCAAAAACACATCATCCATAAACAACTTGAAAAAATCAATAGGCAAAAAGTTTTCAATGTTCACCCTACACCCAGGAACACCAGTAAATTCAGGCAATGCCGGCTGCACCATGCCTGGTGCAACCCAGAGGTCAGAACTTTCATCGTCAAGTCTTGCAGCCGCAGGCTGCCGCCCAGCTGCCTCTTGTCTCACTACACCAACTGGAAGTCTAGCAGCCCCAGGCTGCAGCCCAGATGTCTCTTGCCGCACTATTGGCACAGCAATGTCCTCCGCAACCACAGGCACAGCAATGTCCTCCCCAACCACAAGCACAGCAATGTCCTCCCCAACCACAGGCACATCATCCACACCAAAAGTAGCTTCATCAGCACTCAAAGTGTCTTCATCATCAGATGAAGCCATGTGTAGAGAAAACTCACTACCTGAATCTTCACCTCCCACCTCTGGCTCAGAATCAGAGTCAGACTCTGGACCATGGTCAGAGGAAGAATCAAAAAGCATTCCAACAACTTGCTGAGCAGTAATCCGGCGGCTAGCCATTATCCTTACAAATAAAGGAGTCTGCACAAACAACTCAACAACCCCAACACTGCGCAAAGTAAGATAAAAAATTTAAGACTTTTTCACAAAAAACTATATTTAGAAAAAATATACAATTCACTTGCAAGACACAACTACACTCACCAGCACCTACTCTGCAAAGACACAGCAAATAGGCAACGATATCCCACTAGAAAGAAGAAAAAAAAACTTACATCTACAGAAGGACACATCAAAAACAAATGCAAAACATGTTTTACAATCACAACAAACAGAAACCAAACATACTCGTATTACTACACACTTTGCAAAATAAACAATTACATTACAATTGAACAAAAAAAAGGTCTCTTACCAAACACATGCAACTACAGAAACAGCAGAACAACAGAACCACCAGTAACGGAACCGCACACTGCAACAATCTAAAGAGAAAAAAAAACAATACACATTAGAAGAAACAAAAACAACACACATTACAGCAGGCTATGGCACAGGGTATTTCACAAATGTGGTGTCTGTCCCCAAGGGGGGAAGATTATAAATCATTATAAACGTGGGCCCCCTGGAAGCAACCCTACAGAGGGCAGAGAGGCCAAATAAAGACACGGCAGAACATACTGAAAACAAATGGGCCCAAGGAAGCAACCCTTGGCCAAGGGTTCGCTCCCTATAAAAAGCAAAAACCTGGAGTATAGTGGGCTTTTCTATCCCCCCCCCCCCCCCCTGGGTCCAGAAACTGTAAAAAAAACAGCCACTCCGCCCCCAGGGGGGGCAGAATAGGGTACAATATTTATAATGCCCCCTGGAAGCGACCCTTGCCCAAGGGGTCGCTTCCTTTATAAATATACTAAAATTCCTGGTGTCTAGTGGGCTTTTCTACCCCCCCCCCCCCGGGTCCAGATGTGGCCCAAAAAACGGCTGATCTGCCCCCAGTGGGGGCAGACAAGTCTAAAAAAAATTATGGGCCACTAGGAAACGACCCTTCCCCTAGGGGTCGCTTCCTTTACAATTATAAACAAATCCCTTGTGTCTAGTGGGCTTTTCTGCCCCCCCTGAGTCCAGATCACGCGCTAACATGGGCGATCTGCCCCCAGGGGGGGCAGAAAAGTCTACACTACATTTTTATGGCCCTGGAAGCGACCCTTGCCCAAGGGGTCGCTTCCTTTGCTAATAAAAACACAATCCCTGGTGTCTAGTGGGCTTTCCTGCCCCCCCTGGGTCCAGATTCCCGAATAAAACGGTCGATCTGCCCCCAGGGGCGGCAGAAATGTCTAAACAAATAATAAATGCCCCAGGAAGCGACCCTTTCCCAAGGGGTCGCTTCCTTTTATCCAAAAAAATAATCCCTGGTGTCTAGTGGGCTTTTCCCTAAAACGAGCGATCTCGACCCAGGGGGGCAGAAAAGTCTGACCTGCAATATTATGGCCCTAGGAAACTACCCTTGCCCAAGGGGTCGCTTCCTTTTCAACAAAAAAACATCCCTGGTGTCTAGTGGGGCATTACTGGTGCAGGATCGCGACGCTGTGCACGATCCTGAACCAGGAATGCCCTGCATTGGGACATCAGGGGAGAGGAAACAGTGTTTCCTCCCCCCTGATGCCTCAAGGCACCGAGTAATGGCCCCCCCACCCCACCGGAGAGCAGGAAACAGACCTACCTGCTCGACGCGCTGGAAACAAATGGCTTCCAGCGCGTCTGGCACTTCCTGATGACATCGGCGTGCGCGACAGCGTGCTGACGTCACCAGGAAGTGCGGGGGGAGCAGCGAGAAGTCTTCTGCTGCCACCCCCACTACTGCCACCACGATCGGAGCCCCAGGGGGGGGGGCGACAGCGCTCCCCCCGAGGGCTGTTCTGATGACGGAGCGGTTCCGTCATCAGCACAGCCCAACCGATGCTGATGACGGAACCGCTCCGTCATCAGCATCGAAGGGGTTAAACTCGCAATGTTGTCCATCACATGTGAATTTGATGTCATTATTTAATGCAATTTTTTATTTGAAGCATTTAAAATTGACATTACTGTGTTCCCAATGCATTTCTGGAACAATCCCTTCATCAGTGGAATGATTTCTCTGAAGCAAACCAAAATCAAGACTTGATCGACTCCATAATGATGTTAAAACATACAGTTTCTATAGGTACTTTCATGTGAGGAGAGAGTAGCGGAGAAAATAGGGTGCACAGAAGTTTTAAGGGTGAAAAAGTAAGGTACACAAGAATTTTAAAGATAAAAGATCATAAAAGTGACCCGGAAAGAACATGCACCTGTGTAAATCCACACGTTTCACTATTGCCGACATAAAGCCACGCGTCACCGGTGCAGTGATAATAAGTATCCAACTCTAAATAAGATTGTGAGATGGTAGCAAAAACGTGAACAAAAAAATTCTCAAGCACGTTTGTCGACATAAGAGCAAAGCGTTGTGAATACAGTAATAGAGCATAAATCAGTGTCCGATTTAGGGTGAAATGGTGTAGTAAGTACGACAGGGAGTGCTCCGTTTCATTGAAAAAATCTACCCAGTAAATGCCGTCAACAGGTACAAGTTTAAGTATAAGGGTCTGTCTTAGCAGCCCAAAGTTCAAATACTAGGCCGGTATTGGAAACGAGAAAATAAAAACCAGGTATAACTGTCTGAAATAATCAAATGCCATAAAACTATATCGCCACGAAAGCATTCGAAGTAGCTTACCATGTATAAAGATGAAGTGCTAATCCTGGTTAAGTCATAACGCTTGGGGGGACTTCTGAGAACTTTTGCAAACAAAACACGGGTGTCTTATGGGTAATAGTCAAGACGTGACGCTCAGAGCGTTTGATGTAATTTCCGTAAATAAAACGCAGGTGTCTTAAGGATAATCGCTAGTATTGCATAAAAGGTGACAAAAAAAAACAAAAAACTCCGCCCTCCTCTCGCCCCCCACATCGCCTCCCTCTCGACCCTTTACATACCACGGTTCACAACACACCCCTGATTATACTACCTCTACACCGTCATTTCCCCCGAATTCCCCCTTATCCAGTATTAGGGTATCTTTCATAGATTCACATGCCTGAATCATTCCCCGTCGTCGAGGCGGGAGTCCCACGGTAAATTATATATATAATAGCAGTGCCTAAAAATTTCTTGTAGTAGGCTGGAAAAGCCCAAAGGCCTAACTAGGCCTCAAAACTTAGCAGCCTATCTACATCATTATGTAAAAAGACCTGAAATAGCAGCCTTAGCCAATCAGCTGTCCTCACCCTCTAGAACCTTCCCAGCTCAGGCAGTTCTCCTTAGATTTTCACCGCACTTCGTGTGTAAGGGAGTCTACCTGAGTGCCTACTCAGTTTTTTTATCTTTATTCCTTAAAATGTCTGAAAAGAAGGCTCTTTTCAAAGCTTGTGGGACCTGCTTCAAGAAGAGAGTCCATGTGGATGACCAGCACTCGGACTGTATTTATTGCCTGCACCCTTCACATGTTGTGAAAGACTGTCAAATTTGCCGTACCTTCCCTCAGAAAACTATCAGGGATAGGGTGGCAAGGGTTCTTGTGTGGTTGAAGTCTTCTTCGACTGATGATGAGGACAAAGCCTCTACTTCCAGCAAGAGAGCTAGATCCAAAGAAAGTGCTTCTCCTGAGAGAAAGAAAAAACTAAAAACCTCTCAGAAAGCTTCAGAACCCTCTAAGAGTGCATTGGCTTCTTCAACTGTAAGTACAACCCAGGCTAAGACTATTTCTCTGGTGTCTGTACCTACTACTACTTGGACTTCTACCTCCTCTTCTACTTCTATGGTTACCACTTCAGCTATTACGTCACCTTTGATGTCTGTTCCACCATTGCTGACTAAAACCAAGTTACCGTCGTCGAAATCCTTCTCAACGACGGCTCCGTCGACTAAATCTACTGCTCCGTCGACGACAACAAGGCCGTCGTCGATGAAGACATTGTCACCAAAGGACTCGTCGTCGACGTCACCATAGTCGGCCTCGTCGACGAAGAACTCGTCGACGAAGACACCAGCGGCGGACCCGTCGACGAAGGCCTCGTCGACGAAGACACCATCGACAGTCCCGACGACGAAGGCCTCGTCGACGAAGACACCATTGACGGTCCCGACGACGAAGGACTCGTCGACGAAGACACCATCGACGGTCCCGACGACGAGGGACCCGTCGACGAAGATACCATCGACGGCCCCGACGACGAGGGGTTCGTCAACGGAGATACCATTGACGACCTCGTCGACGGCAAGATCTTTTTCATTGACAGGACCGTCGACGGAGATTCCGGTTACTGGGGCTTCCGCACTGACATCTGCTCATCGGATGCACGGTTCCCCTCCAGCAAAGATATAATTCACTCATTTTCAGATGAAAACGTATCAAAGGCAGGATTATTCACATATTTCTCCACTCTTGCCATCGCACATTTTGGAGACATACATGCAAGAGGACTCGGATGAAGGGGAAGAGGATGATGGTCCTTTTGGGATTGCCCGTCACCCTTCTCAATTAAATATTAAATATCAGGAGGATGATGAAGAGGAAGTTCAAGAACAATATATACATGACGTTTATTCCACGCCATATCAGTCACCTCATACTAGACCTCCTCGGTCTGAGGACACGACACATTTACCAACTTCCTTAATACAGGATTTGCAGGCTATGTTGGCAGATTATCGCCAGAGATTTCCATCCAATCAAGGTGCGCCCGCTGGGTCACCTGTTTCAGTTCCTGTGCCAAGACCTCCGTCGCCAAGAGCTTCATTGTCGCCACAGCAAAATACTGCTCCACTTCCTCAAATTGTAGACAGTTCGTCCAATGATGATGAAGAAAGCAGGGAAGTGGGAGAGTTACCGGATAAAACACCTGTGGATCCTTGGGAGGATTATGTCATCCCTATGCCTTCTCCACCTCCTCCCCGCCCTTCAGATTCTCCACCTGAAGATATTGGTGGTTTCTACAATATTATGCAGAGAGCTGCTAATCGATTTGAGTTAGCTGTCACAGTTGAACAGTCGGACTGCTTTCTACATGACTTTAAAGAGGGATATCGGAGAGTGGTCAGGGCCATACCTATTATTGATTATATATGGAAGGAAGGCCTCAACATAATGAAAACTCCAGCTTCCATTCCTGCAGTCTTGCCAAGGATAGACAAAAAGTATCGAGCACCAGCTGATACTCCTGCTTGTTTAATAGGTCATCCTCGACCTGATTCGGTCATATCTCAGGCTGCGCAGCGGAAATCCAAAAATCCTTCAGCTCCCATTTCAACGCCACCTGACAAGGAGGGAAGAAGGCTTGATGCAATTGGAAAGAAGTTTTCGGCAAATGCAGCAGCTTCCATTAAGGCGGCTAATTCATTAGCTATTCTGGCTCGTTATGATAGACAAATGTGGTCTGAGCTCACGGAATATCTTGAAATGATCCCGGAGGATCAGCAGATGGAGGTGCGCAGAATTGTACAAGAGGGTGAAAGGGCGGCCTTAGAAATTATTGATTGCGCCCTAGACATTTCTAACACCAACTTTAGACAATTGGCTGGAGCAGCTGTGCTTCGGCGTCAAGGTTGGCTCAAGGCTACCACTTTCAGACCTGAGGTCCAAACCAAAATCTTGGACATGTCATTCGATGGTGAGTCATTGTTTGGGAAGCACATTGATGACGCTTTACTGGCCATTAAAACTGATACCGATACAGCAAAATCTCTTGGAACCCTGCAATACAAGAGGGGGTCCTTTAGAGGAGCAAGAGGCCGTGGTTACTCATCCAGAGGCAATTATTCCAACCAATAAAATCGTCAGTACCAATCTAACTACAACAAGCCCTACTACCAATCTTCTTACAGGCAGCCTGCCTCTGGTTCTTTCTCTCGGCAAGGAGGGAAACGACGCTCAGGCAATCAAGGGCGAGATTCCAACAAGCGCCAATGAGCTTTGCCGGATGTCAGCCACTCACCTTTCCCTTCCCGTGGGCGCCAAGATTTCCGCCTTTTACCACCAATGGCAGAAGATAACTTCAGATCAGTGGGTCCTGGATTTGGTCAGCAAGGGACACACTTTGGAGTTTTTGCAGAAGCCTCCAACAACGCAGCCCAGGGGTCCCCCTCCCCCTCGTCTTCACTTACTCTTCAAAGAAGCCTTAAAGATGCAACACAAGAATGCGATAGAACGAGTCCCTCCTTCTCAAAAAGGGATGGGGTTTTATTCTCGCTTCTTCCTCGTGGAGAAAAATTCGGAAGAGTGGCGTCCAATATTGGATCTGCGCAAACTCAACAAATATCTAAAGAAACAGAGTTTCCGCATGGTAACGTTGAAGGACATTCTGAATTGTCTCAACGAAGGGGACTTTCTGGCTTCTCTGGATCTACAAGACGCCTATTTCCACATCCCTATTCACCCGAACCACCGCAAATTCCTAAGGTTTCAAGTGGCCGGCGTCCATTTCCAGTTCAAAGTGCTTCCATTCGGCCTAAAATCGGCCCCCAGAATCTTTACCAAATGCCTGGCTCCAGTGGCTGCAATGTTGAGGTCCCAGGGAATGCAGGTTTTCCCATACCTCGACGACTGGCTGTTAAAAGGTCCAACCAGAAACTTGACAAGGGAAGCGGTCAGCAGAACGCTTTCTCTTTTCTCGAATCTAGGACTGACCCTCAATTCAAAGAAATCTCAGCTCCAACCTCGTCAACAATTGACTTTTCTGGGTGCAATCTTGGACACATGCCAGTGCAAAGCATACCTGACACAGGAGCGACAAAACAAACTCGTAAAATTAGCAAAACAGATATCCGCAAGAAAGTCACTTTCAGTTCGGATATATGCTTCCCTTCTAGGGATGTGTTCATCTGCGATCAACCTCATTCCTATGGCGAGACTCAGAATGAGACCGTTGCAAGAAGAGTTACTTCGTCAGTGGAAGCAGGTCGAGGGATCATTCGACGACCGCATCAAAGTCACTGTCAAAATGAAACATGCTCTTCTCTGGTGGTCAAAGGCACACAACTTGTCGCCGGGCCTCACCTTTCTCCAAGAAATTCCGGAGTTCATCCTGACTACGGATGCGTCCATGGAAGGTTGGGGAGGTCACCTTCAGGACCTTCGGATCCAGGGAAGATGGTCTCGTCAGTACCAACAGATGCACATCAACATCTTGGAACTAAGGGCCATTTTTCTTTCCCTACAAGCCTTTCTGCCAAGGATTGTGAATTTGTCCGTGCTGGTGCGTACGGACAATACCACCAGCATGTTCTACATAAACAAACAGGGAGGAACAAAATCTCTTACCCTGTCACTGCAAGCTCAGGAGATGTGGGAGTGGGCCCTGAGTCACGGCATATCCCTCAGGGCAGAGCATGTACAAGGAGTTCGCAACTCTCTAGCAGACAGTCTCAGCAGAACGTTCGTGGGCTGTCACGAATGGGAACTCGAGCAACGTCAAGTAGAGAAAATCTTTCGGCTCTGGGGGAAGCCGACGCTGGATTTGTTTGCCACGCAGCAAAACAGCAAG
This sequence comes from Lissotriton helveticus, assembly GCF_964261635.1. NCBI lineage: Eukaryota > Metazoa > Chordata > Amphibia > Caudata > Salamandridae > Lissotriton > Lissotriton helveticus. The sequence goes on from NC_136070.1 coordinate 445,099,566, forward strand.
TGCCTGTTTTATGCCAGCAGATTCCCAGGACGGGGGTGAAGAGGAAATGCCCTCCTGATGAGATGGACCGGAATGTTTGCGTGCGCATATCCTCCGATTCCGCTCATTCAGAGGGTGCTGCAAAAGATGAAGAGGGAACACTGCACTCTCATCCTCATTGCTCCAAGTTGGCCAAGGCAATTTTGGTTTCAGGAGCTCCTTCTACTATCTCAACAACCTCCGTTTCGTCTCAGACCGACAGTGTCGATGCTGACAAGGGAGGGAGGTAAAATCCATCATCCAGATCCTCAATCGCTGCACTTGCACGCTTGGCTCCTGACTTCCTAGAGTTCAAGGACCTAAACATCTCCTCGGACTGCAGGGAGATATTGTCGCAAGCACGTGCGCAGAGTACCATCAAAACATATCGTTTCAAGTGGAAGAGGTTCAGTTCATGGTGTGGAGATAATGAGGTTCATCCACTTCAGGTTCCTCCTGAAGCCATCCTTCCATACCTACTGTCATTGGCTAAGGCAGGTCTAGCTTTTTCTTCTATTAAAGTGCATCTGGCAGCAATATCCAGATTCAGGAAGAGTTCCAACAAACCATCCTTATGTTCATCCTCTTTGATCAAACAATTCCTTAAAGGGCTATTCCGGGTTTTTCCTCCAGTTCGTCCTCCTCCTCCGGAGTGGGATCTTAATGTTGTTCTTTCCCAACTTCTAAAAAGGCCTTTTGAACCGATCCATAAAGCGGAACTAAAGTTTCTGACTTGGAAAGTAGCAATCTTGTTGGCTCTTACTTCTGCTCGCAGAGTTAGTGAAATACAGGCCTTCACTATTACTCACCCCTTTCTGCAATTCTCTAAGGACTTTGTTACGCTTAGAACCAATCCAAAATTCATTCCTAAAGTACCAACTCAATTCCACATTAATCAACCGGTCAAACTCAGAACCTTTTTCCCGGATCCAAAAACTCCTGCAGAGAGGGTTTTACATTCTCTGGATGTGAAAAGGTGTCCGAAGTTTTATCTTCAGAAGACAAAGGACATCCGTAAATCTACACAACTTTTTGTTGCCTATGGGAGAACCACCTTCGGTCAAGCTGTCACAAAAGCAACTATTGCCAGGTGGTTGTCTTCTACAATTACCTTCTGTCATGACAAGGCCAACAGACCTTTATCAAGGAAGGTCAAAGCTCATTCCACAAGAACGGTGTCGGCATCTACGGCCATTTTCGCTGGAGTGACGCTGGAGAACATTTGCCGTGCTGCTACTTGGAAAAGTGTCCACGCTTTTACCGAACATTACTGTCTGCAGTCGGCGGTTCAGGATGACACAGCTGTTGGTGATGCTGTGCTGCAGCATCTTCTTCACTAAGGTTGGATAACTTATAGTCTTTTTATTCTTCTTTAAAGTTTAAATATTTATAATGCTGTCCTATCCGTCATGTTTTTGAAGGTTTTGATGCATATGTTCTGTTAACAAGTTTTGTACTCTATTACCTTCCTGGTTGAGTGGGGATAGATATATGTTTTTCTTTGTCTCCCACCTTCCTCTATCGACAGACATGATGTTACTGCTTACTATTCTGATTCAGGCATGTGAATCTATGAAAGATACCCTAATACTGGATAAGAAAACGAGTTACTTACCTGTAACTACGGTTATCCAGTATTGGTATCTTTCATAGATTCACATGCACCCACCCTCCTCCCCGGTAGGGCAGTTCTTTCTATGGATACTCATTCTCACTTGTGCTGGGAAAATCTGAGGAGAACTGCCTGAGCTGGGAAGGTTCTAGAGGGTGAGGACAGCTGATTGGCTAAGGCTGCTATTTCAGGTCTTTTTACATAATGATGTAGATAGGCTGCTAAGTTTTGAGGCCTAGTTAGGCCTTTGGGCTTTTCCAGCCTACTACAAGAAATTTTTAGGCACTGCTATTATATATATAATTTACCGTGGGACTCCCGCCTCGACGACGGGGAATGATTCAGGCATGTGAATCTATGAAAGATACCAATACTGGATAACCGTAGTTACAGGTAAGTAACTCGTTTTCATCTCTCACATTCCCTGCCCACATCGTGCTCTACCTCTATCCACCTCCCCTCAGTCCTCCCCTCTCCCCCAGCCACTAACATTGACACATCATGCCATCCATCAATACTACCCACTTGTTACAAGACTCACATGTCATGAAGCATGGGCCCAACTCTTGGTCTATCCTTTACCCTTCTAACCTTTCCAAAAATGGCAAGAAAAACTTCAAACACAAACTTCTTATTCACCATCAAGAATTCTTATTTGTGGACAGCTAGCTTAGCCTTATCTCCATCATTAAAACTAACTACATTTTCTTCACTAAACGCCCCTCTAAGTGGAAAAGTATCTTTCGCCGCCACCTTTACATCACAAATTCCTGTAAAATCCCTTACGGTCTGAAACTCTCCACCACTCCTTCCCCCACATTCCCTGGTGAAATTGACATCTTTATTTTCAAATCAGGAAATATCCTCATCCAAGCTTCCGAAAACCACCTCACCATTTTTGAACACCACTTCATCTCATTATTCCATAACCTACCACCTCCTTCATCCTCGAACCTTTCTCCCCCCAAACGCAAGTGATCCCCTTGCTCCCTGACCCCAACCCAGCTGGTCCCGGACTCACTAATAGACACTGAAACTCCTGTATCACAAACATACTTCCCACAACTGCATCAACAACCTCCCCCCCCCTTTTGTTCTTCCTACAACTCTCGGCCTCCCAAACGCTCTCTCATCTGGCTCCCTTGCCCACCGGCACCCTAACAGCTGCTAAAATTACTCCTTTCACCCTCTCTCCTAGCAGCCTTACTACTTCTCCCACTATCACCTTAATACTTCCCCAGCGGCATATAACTCACACCTTTGACTCCCCAACAGCTCCATCAATTACTCCAATCCTGTCTCACCACACATCCCACCCTTTACCCAGCTAACAGCCCCCAGCACCCCCTTCATGCCCCCCTCTCCTCTCATCTATGCCAATTGACTCCTAGGATGACCACCTCACACCCTCCTACACCACTGCCTCCTTGCAACCTTAATTCCCCTCCCTCCCCTCCACCTGGTTTCCCACCGATCTCACGCCCCAATCCAACGCTTCTGACCAATTGGGACCATTCTCTCCCCCCACTAGATCTCCAATCCTCCCTCTCCATCACTCTTGTTACTCAGTCCCTTCTAAATATAGAACTCCACCTCTCAACCATCCTGTTAGAACTCTCCTCCCTCAAAAATGGTTTTCTCTCCCTCGCCTCAAAGAATGTTTCCAGCCAAACATACCCCAGTACCTCTTACCTAAGAACCTATTGAAACCACCTCAACCGATCCTCCCAGCAGTTAATGCGCTAACATACCACCCCTCGTTTCGAATCATCTCACCCCCCCTGCCTATCCACAATGTAAACCACCACGCCGACCACAAAGTCTCTCCCACCTCACTTATCTATCCCTTTGATCCTTGGAACTAGTAGGACCCCATCCTCCCCTGCTTCACCCAGACCTCCACAACAACTCACCACTACCCACGCCTGTTCCCCCACAAAAATGATTGACCCCAAACCCCTCAACTGCATGCCGGTCAACTGCCGATCAACTTCCTGCCATGCAACTGACTTTGCCTCAAAGAATCCTTCCAGTCACACCTATCCCCTGGACAGCTTTCCTACGTACCGTGCTCCCCGCATCCGAGGGGCTACTCCCCCTTTCGAAAGCTACTCACCAGAGCCCCCTGCAATAAATGCAGTATCTTACCACCCCACCTCTTGAATCATCTCCCCCCACTGTTCTTCCTGGCTTCAATCTAAACCACCTCGCCTCCGCACCAACCACAAATTCTCTCCCACCTCATTCTCCTATCCCTGTGATCCTAGGAACAAGTAGGACCCTGTCCTCCCCTACGTCGGCCAGACCTCCACAACAACTCACCACTATCCACTCCTGCTCCCCACTAAAAAGACCGACCTCAAACCCCTCAATTGCTTGCTGGTCAACTGCCGTTCAGCTTCCTGCCATGCTACGGAAATCGCTGAGACCATTCTCAGTGAAAGGATTGACATCGCCTTTCTGACGGAAACATAGCTTAATGACCACTCCGCATCAATCCTTGACCTGCTTGCACCCCCAGGTTACACCATCCTCAGAAAAGACAGGCTTATCAAAATTGGTGGGGGCCTCACCATAATCTGTAAAGATGAACTTCTACTCACACCCATCCAACACCCTGACCTGACTACTTTTGAATATATGACTGCTGAACTCACTGTTCAGGGCTCACCCCCGATTCGTTTACATAATATTTACCAATTTCCTGGCGACCCCCTCTCCTTTGTCAAATAATTTTCCGATCTTCCTATTCAATCAGCAGTTAACAACTCTAGTAACATCTTCCTTGGGGACTTCAACCTCCACTGGAATAAAACTGACGACCCCTCAATCAACCTTATTAACGACCTACTTGATATCAGCAACTTGAAGCAACTTTGCAATTCTCCAACACACGACAAAGGTGCCACTCTTGATGCTGTCATCACCAGCAAAGACCTGGCTATTCCCACCAACATTATACCCATTGACTGGTCCAATCACCACCTCATCCTCTTCACGATCAACAGCTCCATGCCCCCCCCTCCTCTAATACAACACAACGAAACAAATTAAACTAACCAGAAATCTTCACCTTATTCCCCCGGGCGAGCTGGAGACTAAAATAACAGCTTTCCTACGACTTACTCCTCTCCCCCACAGCACTAATGACCTTACGGATCATTACAACAGATCCATCGCTGAGGTCCTTGACCGAATTGCCCCAGCCAAGCTCAAACTACAAAAAAGCAAACCATCTAAATCCTGGTTCAATGCCGACCTTAAAAACGAAAGACGAGCCCTCAGACAAACGGAACGCACTTGGAGGTAGCAGCCCTCCTCCTCTTATCTTACCCTCCTCAGAGCCGCTAGGGCCAGCTATAAAAAAATATTTTTAACGAAAAAGCATCCTTCTTCCGTTCACAACTTGACCGGGCAAAAAATCGACTGAGAGAACTAAAAACCAAACTACTTCTGCCCCCCTAATCTTCCAGCTTCGGTCGAAAGATGTGAGGAAATCGCTAGCTTCTTCTTAAACAAAATAACAAAGATTGACCTATCCTTCGCCGCTCCACCCCTCCCCACCCCCACAGAACCTACCTCCCCTCCCTAACTTTCTCCCCGCACCTCCTGCCTTTCCTTTCCCCCCCTCGGACTCGGCTCAACTCTCCAACAGGGTCACCCATGTGGGACCCCACCACACTGTCCCCCAGCGAAAGAACAATGCTTCCTGGATTAACTTTAGTCCTGTCTCAGAAAAGGATATCCTTAGCAGCATCTCCAAGTTGAAACCATCCTCACATACCGGAGATTCCATCCCGGCCCATCTAGTTCAAGATCTAAAACACATCATCGCCCCGTATTGGACCTCCATCATCAACTCTTCCCTCTCCTCCGGTATGGTTCCTACATCCCTCCAGCTAGGCCAAATTACCCCCATCATGAAAAACGCTACAGCCAACCCAACTGACTTAAATAACCTGCACCCTATCTCTAACCTTCCGTTCTTATCCAAGGCCCTCGAAAAATGTGCCCTGCGCCAGCTGGACAATCACATCAACTCCTTCAACCGCTTAGATGCCTCCAAATAAGGTTTTCTGAAGGGCTGTAGCACTGAAACAGCCATGCTCAACATCACTGACGACATCCATCGCTCCCTAGACAAAGGTGAAGCCTCCCTTCTCATTCTTCTTGACCTCTCTGTTGCCTTCGATACTGTTAACCATGCTGCCCTACTCAACATACGCAAAAAACGTTTTGGCTTTCACGGAACTGTTCTAAAGTGGTTCACTTCCTTTTTCCTACACAGAACACAACAAATTAAAATCAGCAATTGCCTTTCCAAACCTCTATCTGTCACCATGCACGTCTCCCAGGGCTCCATTCTCTCTCCCACCCTATTCAACCTCTTCATGGAACACCTCACCCTCACCCCCAACAAGCTAAAATTGGTTACCACCTCTATGCCGACGACACCCAACTTTACTATAGTATTAAATCCCATGCTGACATCCTACATCTCAATAATGCTTTGACTAAGATCCAATTATGGTTCCATCAAAACCACCTCAAACGTAACCCTAAAAAAACAGAAATCATTCTATTCTCTCCCAAAAACAACCCTCTGCCCATTCATCACTGGATCTCTGACATCAAAGCCCTTAACTGCTCTCACTCCATCTCTAACTCTGTCAAATCCCTCGATATCAGCATTGATCAGAACCTCAGCCTCACCACACACATAAAGAACTCAGCCAAAGGTGCTCTCTTCATACTCCAGCACCTAAAAAATATCAAACCCTTCATTCCAACCGATGACTTTACATCGGTTGTGCAATCGTTGGTTCTATCAAGAATTGACTACGGTAATGCCACCCTCACAGGCACTCCTAAAGTCCATCTTGCCCCTATCAAAGCCGTTCTTAACCTTGCTGCCAGGCTCATCACTGGCTGCAAACGATTCGACCGCATCTCCCCCGTGCTCCAGGACCTCAAATGGCTCCCGATTGAAGGCAGATCCGCCTATAAAACTGCCTGCATCACCCACAAAGCCCTCCATCAAAATACCCCCTCTTACCTCACTGAAAAATTCCACAAAGCGTCCTGCACCAGAGAACTGAGGCGCACAAATACTCTTACCCTTGTCCCTCCTCTACTAAAAAAGAAAACTACACAATCTCGATCTTTCTCTGGAAATGCACCCGCTGTCTGGAATGCTCTCCTTAAAGAAATACGCTGTAATCCCTCATACCCCTGCTTCAAAAAAAAGCTCAAGCTGCTTCTTATTAACAAATACTGGAGCTCTTAAGTACTTGGTCACTGGTCACTCTGCCTTATGCAGCTCTATCCCATCCTATCTCTCCCACTCTATCTTCTTTGATCTGTTGTTTAATCTTTGATCGTCCATGTTCGGCTCTATTTAATGTATGCACCACATGTTCAAATTGTTTATCTTATTGTCTCATAAGTACCTATGCTGTATTTCAATCTGAATCTTCAACATAACTTGTAAAGCGCTCTGATACTCCTGGGTCCAGCCAGCGCTATATAAAACCTTTTAAATAAATAAATAAAATGTGTAGAAGTACGGTTGGAAAACTAACAGAAATCATGATAGAAATGTGTACAAAAGACATGATAGAAGTGTGTAAAAGAAAAAAATATATATAAAATAACGGCATTCTATGGAAGCCCAAAGAAAATGTAAAAGCGAGATTGTTGGACTTGGCCCTTTTTGCAGGGTCATCACTGACCTATTTTTGTTGGTCTTATGACTATGGGCACTTTACCACTGCTGATCAGTGCTAAAGTGCATATGCTCTCCCTATTGTAAATTGATGTATGAATTATTGACTCCATGTTTGGCAGGTTTGGTTTGTCAGACCCTAGTACAGTGCACTGCGTGTGTTCAGGGCTTGTAAATAAAATGCTGCTGGTGGGCTTGCAATTGCAAAAAACAACAAGTGATGGACTGAATGTGGATCAATGTCACACACTCCCCCAGTCAAAAGATCTGGGCCCAAATCCATCGTTTTTTTGCACTCCACACCACCCTGGGTCAGATAATGGCTTTATGCAAATCAGCTCTGACCCTGTTGCCCCATGGGAACAGTCCAGTCCGAACTACAACAGCCATATCTTTCCCAGACCGGAATCAAGCATCCGAGGACCGGACCGGTTTCGAGGTAACACCTCTCTTCAGCCCGGCTAGCTTGACTCCAAGTGGTGTGGAGTGCCTGGGACCCACGTCTGGGCATCCCCAGCGCACTTAGGGCGGCAATTGCAAAAAACAACAAGTGATGGACTGAATGTGGATCAATGTCACACACTCCCCCAGTCAAAAGATCTGGGCCCAAATCCATCGTTTTTTTGCACTCCACACCACCCTGGGTCAGATAATGGCTTTATGCAAATCAGCTCTGACCCTGTTGCCCCATGGGAACAGTCCAGTCCGAACTACAACAGCCATATCTTTCCCAGACCGGAATCAAGCATCCGAGGACCGGACCGGTTTCGAGGTAACACCTCTCTTCAGCCCGGCTAGCTTGACTCCAAGTGGTGTGGAGTGCCTGGGACCCACGTCTGGGCATCCCCAGCGCACTTAGGGCGGCAATTGCAAAAAACAACAAGTGATGGACTGAATGTGGATCAATGTCACACACTCCCCCAGTCAAAAGATCTGGGCCCAAATCCATCGTTTTTATGCACTCCACACCACCCTGGGTCAGATAATGGCTTTATGCAAATCAGCTCTGACCCTGTTGCCCCATGGGAACAGTCCAGTCCGAACTACAACAGCCATATCTTTCCCAGACCGGAATCAAGCATCCGAGGACCGGACCGGTTTCGAGGTAACACCTCTCTTCAGCCCGGCTAGCTTGACTCCAAGTGGTGTGGAGTGCCTGGGACCCACGTCTGGGCATCCCCAGCGCACTTAGGGCGGCAATTGCAAAAAACAACAAGTGATGGACTGAATGTGGATCAATGTCACACACTCCCCCAGTCAAAAGATCTGGGCCCAAATCCATCGTTTTTTTGCACTCCACACCACCCTGGGTCAGATAATGGCTGGTGGGCTTGCAGCACTGGTTGTGCCACCCCCAGAAGCAGCCTTTAAAGTGTGTTTCAGGTCTGCCATTGCAGAGCCTGTGTGAAGTCTGGTACTGCCAAGTTGACTGGGCAAGTGCACCCACTTGCCAGGCCCTAAACCGCCCCTTTTCTGCTTATTAGTCAGCCCTATGGTAGCCCCAAGGGCTGGGTGCATTGTAGGTAAAGGGTGGGACATGCCCTGATGTGTGTGGCATGTCCTAATAGTGAATTACAGCCATTTTCGTTTTTCACTATTGCAAGGCTACCTGTTCCCCATAGGACAGAATGGGCAGTTTGATAATTACATCTTATAATCCTAACTGACTCAGGGAACTATGTAGAAATTCGAGTTTAGTATGCCTGAACTCAGAATGATAAAATGCATCGTTTAGTGAAGTTGGTTTTAACCTTCTGTGTTAGAAAATACCTCTTTTAGAAAATATGTATTTTCTTGTTTAACTATCCAAGCCTGCCTCTGCTAGGTTGTGTATTCCTTGTCTGGAGTTTGAGTGACAGGGGCTGGGGGATTCCAGGAGACCGGGTGAGTCAGCACAAGGCTGAATAGAGAGATCTACTTGCAGATGGGTGGGAGGGGAGGCACCTGGGAACTAAATAGGGCTGCACAATTCTGGCTTCATCTCCTGTGGTGCGTCTGATGTCTCTGCCCTGCACTGTGAAAGGAAAGAAGGAGGCGAGTAAACAGCTGCTCCAGAACTGACCAGAACTGGTTTGGATTAGGCAAAGGCCTCTCTGCCCTCAGAGAACAAAGAGAAACTGTGTATAAAAAGAGGGACCCAGACCCCAGAACTTTCGACCACTTTTGGGAAACAAGAATGAACCTTTCCTGAGGAGAGGAACCAGAGAGACTGAGGAGAGACTGTCCCTAAGCTGAAGTGCTGCTTGGGGGATTGGCCTGCAGCGATTGCCTACCTGCCAAAGAAAGCAGAAAGGAACTTTTGTGTGTACTTTCATCAACTTGTGAAGGATCTCCAAGAGCTTTAAGTCTCTGGGGCAACAGACTTCAACTACCATCTCCCCAAGAGTTCTTTGGATGTGCCTGCAGTTGTGCTGGGCTTTTCTGAGGAACTGCATGTCGCAAGGAGCTGGAAGCGTGACTCACGAAGGAGAAGGGTGTCGCAGCCGCTGTCGTCACATCGTAGGAGAAGAGGATCGGCGTTGCATCAGACGCCGCCGCATTAACAGAGAAGCGTGTCGCCGCCGCTGCAGTTGTCACATCATCGCAGAAGTACCTCGCATCGCCGGAGTAGAGGATCGGCGTCGCACTAGACGCCGCCGCATCACCGGAAAGAGTGTCGCAGGGCCTGTCGCGGCTCAGAAGAATCTTTGAGTCGCCACACGGCCGTCGGGCGTGCACGCATCATGTCGCATCCAAGAGAAGACGCCATTTTTGTTCATTGCACCGGATCTTCATTGCCTCACAGCACTGCTGGTCGCAGCGCCACGGAAGCACAGTAAGAAACAGACACATAACCTCCCCTCGCAGAGAAGACCCGACGCATCCCCTACGCATCTAAAGAGAACTAAGCTATTTCTCCCATTTTTAAGTACAGTATTGTGGATTTTTGTCGTTTGTGGTTTTTATACTACAACTTGTGTGGTGTCCATCTGTAGTGTTGTCACTGGGTTACTGTATGTGTTCACAAATGCTTTACACACTGCCTCTGAGATAAGCCTGTTTGCTCATGCCAAGCTACCAAGGGGGTGAGCAGGGGTTATTTTAGGAGTGAGAAGCGTGGCTCAATGGTTAGAGCGGCAGACCCTGATGCAGAGGTCTGGCCCAGGACCAGGGTTCAATTCCCGCCTCGGTGGCTCTTGGACTCAATCTCCCCGGACCTGATAATTCTCGCCTCGGTGCCTAGTCTAATCATGGGTCCCACTCTGTGACTCTGGGCAATAGCTTGCTTAATCTCCACAACGGCCCCAGCAGCGCTTGGATGCCTGGCTTCACCTTGGGGGTGCCCAGAAGTGGACATTTCACATGGAAAAGCCAGGAAGGGTTCCACAACGGTATGAGTGCAGCGCCGGGAGGCCCCGTCCCGTGGGCAGCCCTGCGCTTTACAAATACAACATTTACATTTTTTACATTTAACTAGAGACCCCCAAATCTAACAGAGATATAAAGAGAAGTTCATCTTATATTTCACAAGAAAGGACAGATGTTATTCATACAATAATAAGAATGTACAATAACGATCAATACCAGTAGTGCCAATTATTTTTACAAGAAACAACTATATTCTAAGCGATCATTAAGACCCTTCAGTTTGTATGAGTCAAAAATGTTTTATCCAACTCAGTTCTCTCTGTAACAGACGTTTTCTGTTATCAACTCCTTGTAGGAGAGGGTCCCGTTCTAATACCAGAAATCTTAATTGACTCATTATGTTTCTGCGTGGTGAAATGAACCGCAACCAGTGACTTCTCTGAATGATTTCTAATATTTCTTCTATGTTCTGTTAAGCGGACCTTTATTTTCCTTTCCGTTTTTTCATACGTATGTCAAGCCACATGGGCACTTCACTAAGTATATCAAGTTTTTTGTGGCTGTAGTGCGCAGTTGAATGGGGGCCCCCTTAAAAGGATGTCTTTAGGTGGTTCCCTTAATCATGTTGTTGCAGTGTCCGCAAATTAAACCTGGACCGTACCTTTGTAGTTCCCTTCAGTAGCATGACATGGTCTAGTTAGCAGTTCCTTCAGATTTTTAGTGTGTTGATATACAAACAGAGGGTTGGTATCGAAAATTCCATTGGAATCTGTTTCATTCCTTAACATTGGCCAATATTTCAAAATAGTTCTTCTTATGAGGTGGCTTCTTGATGCTAATCGGGATACAAAAACCGGTCTGTTACTTGCGTCAACTTTGTTTTTGTTCATTAACAGATGGTCTCTCTCAATATGTTCAACTCTGTTAATAGCACTTTCCAACACAGCAGTAGGATATTTTCTTTCCTTGAATCTGGTGATTAATCTGTTTTTGTTGACTTCGAAATTCTCACTGTTAGATATAATTCTTATAGCTTTCAAAAAATGGGAATATGGCAAATGTTCTTTCAAAGAAACTTGGTGACAACTGTTGTAATGTAAAGTATTGTTCCTGTCCGTACATATTTGTTTCCAATTTACTACCCTGTCTGGATACAAGTACATCCAAGAATGGCAATTGATTCAGATCGACGTTGTTGGTAAATTTGATGTGATCGTCAACATTATTGATATGATCAAGGAATTGTAACAAATCATTTTGTTGACCTTTCCATATTAAAAAGATATCATCAATGTATCGCCAGTATGCAATCAAATTTGCCCTCCAATTGAGATTTGATAAGATATTGTCCAAATCAAAGCTGTACATGTAAAGATTAGCATAGCAAGGTGCTGTGCAGTTGCCCATGGAAGTTCCAAACAGTTGTTGGTAATACTCATTATTCGATATGAAGTAGCTATAATGTGAATTGGAGTAGTTCCAGGAGGAATACCTTTAGACCTTCGTCAATTGGATGATTTAGTAGATTCCACTGCTTCAATACCCTGTTGGTGAGGAATGGATGTGTATAAAGGACAAATATTGATTGTGCATAGCATGATTGGTGTGTCTTCATCCAGTCGTATATTTTTGATTTTGTTCAAAAAATCTGTGGTGCCACGTAAATAGGTAGACTTGTTCTGGACCAGTGGTTGTAAGTGTCGGTCGATGTATTTTCCAGTTGGTTCGTGTATGGTATTTATGGTGAAAATAATTGGTCGGAATGGTGGCCTTTGTAGGTTTTTATATACTTTGGGTAACATGTATATTGTAGGACTTCTAGGATGGTCAAGTAACAAGTATTTTTGTCATTTTCTGTAATAATACCCATTGCACATGCTCTCCCAACATTGGATTGTAGAATTTTTTGGAACTTTTCTGTCGGATTAATATGTAATTTCAAATAAATTGATTTGTTGTGCACATGCTCATCCACACTTTGTATGTAAAATGAGGTGTCTGGGATCACTAAAGCGCCACTCTTGTCGGCTTTGCAGCAAGTCATATTGGTATTGTTAGCTATGCAGTGGATGGCCTCTCTCTCTTTGCTGGTTACATTGGAGACCTTTGGATTGGGTTGTTTGTGTGCATTTCTTGGAGTTCCTTGAGTATAGCAGTTTCATAAGAGTCTAGAATGTTATGGCTCAAAGGTGCCAAAAAGGTGCTTTTTTTTAAAGACCCATGGTGGTGTCCTGACTGGAGGGTGTTTGGACTGTTACCACGTGATTGAAAAGTGTAAACTCATCATTAAGTTAAACACAGCAATATCTGTTCCTAGATCTTTGGAGGGGTGAGTAGGTACGAAAGATGTACTTTTTTGCAATGTGTTTATCTGGAAGTTAGTTAATGTGGTGTTCGTGATGTTGATAATCAACGCTGACTCCGAGTTGACTTGGCAATTGGTTTATCCTTGTTTTTTGCTGCCTTTTCCCCTCCGGGTCCGACGCTTATATGTTGCCTTCCTCTAAAAAAAAAAAATGAGTGCCAGTCGTAGAACTAGTTTATGGTGTGGTGGTATTGTCAGGTACGTTGATGTCTTTGCTAAGACGTTCTCTGTTGGGTCCTGGTTTGTTAATTGACTCATTCAATGTTGAGCTCTCGCCGTCAGTAGACCTGTTGAAAAATGGACGTTGTTGCCTATGCTGCGCATAGATATCTGCCCAACTATAAACTTCGCCAAGTGTATAGTCGACTGTGTCTCGCTTGTATCTTAATTTTCTTACATTGATTTCTTTGGCATAACTGTCAAGTTGTTTGTTGATATCATTCAAAACTGTGTCTAATTCATCGACGGAAGTTTAGTCTTTAAGTCCCTTTTGATTTGATTGATTTCCTTTTCTAAATCCTCGATGACTTTTGCTAGTTCGAAATTCTTAACCCCCTTGGGATCCTTTGTGCTCTATGATACCTAAGTAGGGTACTTGTGTGTAACCGTTGGTTTATTTCCCTTTTTGTGATATTTAGCAATTGTTTTATCATGCTCTGTGTGGACGCTGGACTTGAAGTGGAGGGATCAGCTTCTTGAATTGGACAGTAAATGCGATTAGTTTCTTCAGGTGACAATCCAAATGTTTCAGCACGGTTATCCGTGATAATTGTGATTTCATCATACAGCATAATCACTGAGTAGGTGCTCTCATTTCAGGAGTAAGTGGAGAAATAATTCAAATATAATATTTGTGAAGCACACTATATATTCGAAAAGTTAGAAAATAGCATATATATGGAATTAATCAACGTTGGTGCAAGTAGGGTAGCACCCTTTGACCATAGGGCGTGAGAGTCAATAATTGTAGAAAAGCACCAGGTGAACCTCTCCCAGTGTCCCCTCGTTGCACTCTTGGGGGTTCGAGGACTTCTGGTTTAAAGTTTAAAAAACTGAATTTAACTGAATGTAATGTTGGTTTCTGTTTATTTAATACCTTCTTTCCAACTCACAATGTTGTCCATCACATGTGAATTTGATGTCAGTTCAGTTCAAAAGCTTTATTCGATTTGTAGAGCAAACCATACAAGCAGAACAAATTTACATATGTAGCATACATTTCTAAAATTGCATCAAAATCACTAGGTCTAAAAACTATCTAAAAACCATCGTAAACATAGCATATATTATTCTAAAAACACAATTTGACCAGTAAAGTTAGGATTTGGACGATACACATACTGTTGCCTGATAAAAACTAAATTCATTTATAATACATACAAATATATATACAGATATACAGACATGAAGCCAAAGTTAGAACAAATCACGGTCAGATGTATCAAATGACTATGGCTTTCCTGGCAGCTGTACATTTTAGTATATATGACGCTACGAAAAAACTGGTATCCAAATCCTTTACGGAGTATAATAGCTGTAAAGCATTCTTCGTAGAACGAACATTGTTTTTTAAAAAGACGGGTTTTAGGTATATTACCCTAAAAGAATGATAAAATTTGCAAAACAATAAAAAATGACAGGAACTCTGGCGTGAAATGTTATCACAAGGGCATACGGTATCAGATCTGGCTTTCATTACGGGGAATGCAACAAGATGGTGTACGATTCCCAGCCTTAAGCGTGTTAAAACAAACCGGTGGGAATTACGAGTGACGCCAGAAAGATAAGGTTGGAAACCGGTGATTAGATTGCAATCCCGGTAAAACATCACAGATTGTAACATTCCGGACTCCCTTTCACGACACTCCTTTTTATAATTTAAAAACATTTGTTTTATGACATTTTTAGGGATAGAAACAACAGATTTGGGATCAAGAAATATGTCAAGCTGAAATAGGAGATGAAACCAACAGTGTATATACTTGAGCCACATGATACGTGAGGAGTGGTCCAACCTGAGGCAATCAAGGATTATCTCCTGGGTGAATTGTGTTTCAGTCTTGGCCCAGATTGAGCGCCATAGCAGCAGAGGACGTAATGCTGCTAGGTCCGAGATAAATTCGATTCCGACTTCTTCGTGGATCAGTTCTACTGATGCTGAGGGTGGCACACATAGCAACTTTCTGAGGAACTTGTTTTCATCTCTCTGCACATTTGGACCAACGCAATGTCCCCACACCCCCGCACCGTACAGCGCTGATGTGACACATCTTACATTATAAATGTTCATCATGTCTTTGATACTCCTCACCCCAAGTTTAGATGAAAATTTAAAAATACTGTTGGTGGACCTCATCATTTTTAAACTGATGTTATCGAACTCAGGTTGCCATGTCCCATTGTTTGCATATGTAATTCCTAAATAGCAAAAGGTTTTAACTTGTGACATCTAAACCTTTTCTATAAAGAAGTTGGAATTTGCTTTCTTGGCTTTCATCCCACAAGACATTACAAAGGTTTTGGATTTGTTTACAAGTAGTTTCCTACTTTCAATAAACAACATAAATCTGTCGATAAGGCGCTGTAGACAAATCTGTGTGCGGGACAATAGCACTGCGTCGTCCGCATACAATAAAATTGGGACCGGTTTCCCTCCTATCAGTGGTGCATCTGCGGGAATCTGGCACAAAATGGAATCAATTTGGTTGATAAAAAGGGAAAATAAAAGGGGGGCCAGGACGCAGCCCTGGCGGATGCCTCTTGAAACTTTAAAGGAGGAGGTGCATTCGCCTAGGGAACCATAGCGCACCTTGCATGACAATCTCTCATAGAGCCTGGCCAAGAAGTGTACAATCTCCTTGGGTGCTCCCGACTCTATCAGAACCCACCATAATATAGAGTGGTCAACCAAGTCAAACGCGCTACTCAGGTCCGCGAAACAAAGAAACAGGCTACCTTTTTTGACTACCGTACATTTATTAATTAAAAGATCTAAATTGACGCACTGTTCTAATGTCCCCATGCCTTTCCTGAAACCGTATTGAACCTTGGTTAAAATATCCTTTTCATTTGCCCAGGTTTCCAGTCTCTTCAGCATGATTTGACTCATTACCTTGACTGATGCATCCAGCAATGAAATGGGGCGATAATTACACGCCTCCGATTTACTGCCTTTCTTGAATAGTGGTATGATGACCGACTGACCCCAAGAAGGTGGAAAACATCCCTCTGCTGCTGCATTGAAGACCCTCACTAGAATGGGCGCCCACAAATTCATTTCGGTTTTAAGTAGGTCTATAGGTACTCCGTCTGGGCCCGGAGCCTTTCCTCCTTTACTGTTGAGCAGGCCTTCATAAACCTCGTCCAGGCTTATTCCCAATGGCAAGGGCAACCAGACAGAAACCTCATGTGCCGGAATTTCTAAGGACTTCCCTTCAGGGTTTTAAATATTTGTATAGTGTTCTATCCATGCATTGCAGGCTACATAAGATGTTAATTCCGGGATGCCCTCTGTATTTAAAAAGGGGCTGTTAATAGTCTCCCAGTATAGTTTGCTGTTTTGTGTTTCCGCTGCTAAATTTAGATTATGCCATGCTTCTTCTTGCAGGACCTTTTTCCTATTGGAAAGGGCCACCTTATAATTAGCACGCAATATTTTGATGTTAGTATTATTGCGTGGTTTATTACTTAGTGCCTTTTTTAGTTCACGTAGGGACAGGGTACAATGATTGTCAAACCAACCCAACCTGGCAGCTCTAGTTTTGGATTGCTTCTTTGTGAATATTCCTTCAATGGTAGTATTTATCCTGATGAAGCTTAAAAGCAGGGTTGCAGAATTGGTGACATCTCCAAGGCAATAGGTAATCTCATTTCTACATTGTTCTACTACCTCCTTGTGTTTTTTCGCTGGATCGATTCCGGCCCATTTAATCCTTGGGCCGTTCGGTCTCGTGGGGGCTATGTCCATGGAGCAGGTTTCCTTAGTGGATGACTTTGTTCCCCAACCCAATAGAGTCAAAGAGATGCTGTTATGATCACTAAGGGTTTCTTCCCTAACCCACAGGTTGGTATATTTGCTATTATTGGACAACAAAATATGGTCTATATTAGTGTTGGCATTCCTGCCTGTGAATGTGGGGCAAGTAAGATTGAACTTATTTTTATTACAGCTAAGCAAATCTAAATCGAATTTGACTAACAAGCTGTTTAATATCGTGCCATAGTTACAGTGTGGAAAGTGTAGGCAGTCCACACTGTCTACCACACCACTATTGCCCATCTCCTTTCTGAAACCGCAGGGATTACCTATTGCTAGGGGGCAGGGCTGGATATTGAAATCACCGGCCCAAAGGATGGCTGCCATTCTGCGTGAAGATGCCAATACCCTTTTGATTTCGCTTTCCAGGGGGAATAGGATATTTCCCCTAGAAGCGTCAAAATTATTGTTGTAAAAGTTTACAAGAATTAAATCTTTACCTTTATTAGATTCCAGCCGTAGCACCTGACTATGTGTTCCAACAATGGAGTATCTTTTGGCTTTAAAGTTAATCAGCTTATTGGAAATTAATAACAGTAAGCCTCCCTTAGCTCTGCCTGATTAAGAATTAGAGGCGTTTAAACAATGGGATGAGCAACCTTCTACATAAATAGGTTCTTGACACCACGTTTCCTGAAGACAGATGATGTCATAGCCAGCCCCAATGAACTCCTTCCAAAACGGTGTATTCAATTTACCTGAGATACCGGCTATATTCCAGGTAATAATTGTGTACCCCGCAGCTGAATCTGCAATTAAAATAACGCTTTCTCGTTGAGGGACAGGCGTTATATCAGGAGCAACCAGCCCGACCCCTGTAGACACTACAAATGACTCCTGTTGAACCACTAGTATTTCTTCTTCGATATCAGAAATCCTACCTGGGGTGGGAATACCCACTATCTGTATTGTGATGTTTAGTTCGTTAAGTAAAGTTGGTGCTATAGAGACTAAGGCACTCCCTAGCTTCTCATCAACTAGCCCTAGGGCCCCCTGGATCGGGTCACTACTATATAGAATGGCCGACGGTCAATCGACCATTTCCAGGCAATCGTATCTATTGCTGACGGGAATGCCTCGCCATCCCCCCCGTCAAATGATAATCGCTGCTAGGATGCCATGGCCGGTGTTCCCACTCTCTGCTCCTATTCCTCTGTGAATACCAGGAGCCCGCATGATTCCAAGGGCGCTCAGATGGATGCACCCAGTTTGGAGCTATCGGGTGCTGGTGCTCAGATGGTTGCACCCAGTTTGGGGCTATCGGGTGCTGGCGCTCAGGTGGTTGCACCCAGTTTGGAGCTGTCGGGTGCTGGCGCTCAAATGGTTGCACCCAGTTTGGGACTATCGGGTGCTGGCGCTCAGATGGTTGCACCCAGTTTGGAACTATCGGGTGCAGGCGCTCAGATGGTTGCACCCAGTTGGGAGCTATTGGGTTCTGGTGGCTACGCACATAGGGGTAAAAGAAGGAGAGGCGATAAGCATTGATCCCCCCTTTCTTGGCCAAGGCTGGCCAAGAACAAATATAATCCACAATGTCTGGGTCATCGCAGGTTACTATGATGCAGTCTCCCTGTATGTTTTTGGGTTCAGCCCCAATCCACGAGACTCTGCGCACTGCTGAGATTCGATTTGTGTGAGGTGGTTGTAGGGGCCTATTAATACTGAGCCACTGCGAGACCTTGTTCCGTAGGGACCAGGACGGCTCCTCTTTACTTGTGGGCAGTTCAGGGACCCCCGTAAGGATGACAGTGTAGGGGGACACTTCTGGTGATAAATGAACAGGGCGTGTGGACCTGGAACCCCTCTTTCCCTCATCTGGTCGATTCGATGGTGGGTACTGGGGCATTAATGGAAAAGTGGGCCTTTTATTTGGTAGCTGAAGCGGTGCCTTATTGGGAATAGGCTGAGTGGGAATAGACTGAGTGGGAATAGACTGAGTGGGGGTGGGCTGGGAAGGGGTAGGCTGAGAAGAAATAGTAGCCAAAGTCTCAGCCATACGCCCACTCCCACTACTTAAGGAGGGGGTTTCTGGCCTTTTAGGCTTAGTTTGATTTGGTTGGGCTTTTGTCGTCTTAGAGGGCTTAGCTCCACTATCCAAGTGGGTCCCTTGAGTTCCTGTTCTAGGGGGATTCGTTGTACCCACCCCAGGGTTTACTTGACCCAAGCTATGCTGAGTCGATGGCTTCTGTGAAAGAATTGCAAGTTGTTTTTCTATCGACATTAAGCTCCGTTCTAAGGGTTGCAAAGGGTGCTTTAATAGTTCCCTAAAGTTCGCTAAAAGCTGGGAATTGGCACTACACGAGCTACAGGTGCCCCCCTCCTTGCCCGTGGTCAATAAGTTCACTGTGGGTTCCAACAAGTTAATGGGTCGGGTGTTGGGATCATTTGGAGCACCCTGCAATGGAGGAGCAATTGCCCCCTTCTTGTTAGTGGTAACAACTTGGGGTTTCTTTGAGTTGCCCTTTTTTTGGTCTTTTCCCTGTTTAGGAACAGCGCCCTCCTTTGCCCCCTTAAGCTGATTCTCGAGACCTGGGTCTTGGGTTAGAAATAGCTGAAGGTCTGGAGTTTTCTCAAGGTTCCCCGTAGAGTCGAAATCAGAGGTTAGATTGGTGGCTGACAGGTCGACTGTTTTCGGGATGGAGTGAATCTCAACTAAGACATTTGGTTGCAGTAGGACTGGAATGGGCGAAGCTACATGGAGTGGGGATTGCGCTGAAGCTAAGAGGCCCAGGGAAGACCTCCTAGCAATTGCCAGGTCTTGAGACACCCTTCGCTCCAGTAGGGAAATGCTTAAATCAATGGCCTCATTAGTTCTGGTGATAAATTGGTCAAGTGGACCAGTGATTAGAGCAGTTTTCATCGCCGTCTTACTTCTGGACCCCCTGGTCATGGTGGAAAAACAGTTTTCTTGACGCGGAAAATGTAGAATGCAAATAACTAATTTGGATTTTTAAGAAGCAAAACAGTAGTACCTTAGGTAGGAAGCATGCAGGCCAGGTCGTGAGGCCAAGGGGGGTGGCCCAGCCCAGCCTAGCTCAGTCTAGAACGGGCTAAAACGGGCCCGCCCTTGGCCCGGGCTTCGCTCGGCGTTCCGCGAGACGGAGGTGTTATTACTTTTAAGCGCCTCCTGGCGCTTGCAGATCACGCAGCACACTGCAAGGGCTTGTGGTTCTTGTGGTCAGCCCCTCGCCGGTCTCCACTCGGCTGCCCCGCTCGAGGTGACCAGAAAGCGGCAGGGCAGGGGAGGCTGGCGGGCAGGTCCGCGGAGAAAACGAAGAGTTGGTCTGTGCTTGCGGGCTTCAGCTGTGACAGACAGCAACAGGGCAAAAGCAGAGTTCCCCCGCTCAATGGAGGTGTTATTACTTTTAAGCGCCTCCTGGCGCTTGCAGATCACGCGGCACACTGCAAGGGCTTGTGGTTCTTGTGGTCAGCCCCTTGCCGGTCTCCACTCGGCTGCCCCGCTCGAGGTGACCAGAAAGCGGGAGGCTGGCGGGCAGGTCCGCGGAGAAAACGAAGAGTTGGTCTGTGCTTGCGGGCTTCAGCTGTGACAGACAGCAACAGGGCAAAAGCAGAATTTGATGTCATTAATCTGAAAGAAACACGTAGTGATAGATTCCTTACCTTAGAATTACCCCCATGCGTCAGACTGGATCCGGAAAGTTTTTCATCAGCAGTACCCCTGCGCGTCGGTAGGCGTCGTGCGGCTCCGCGTGTGTCGTTGGCACCGTGATGACGTTGTCGGAGCTACTTAGACGCGCCCACGTGCGCTGACGTCAGTTCTTTCTTTTTCCGCACTAGCAAGTGCAGATCTGGGAAGAGTACAGTCAATTTTTGACTGACTTTTTCGAGGCCTTTTACCTCACCTTTTCGAGTCGATCGATTCCTGGTGTCATAGGGATGCCCGGTTTCAAGAACTGCCTGCTTGTTGGGCCATTACTCCCACGCAGTGTGGGATTCCATTGCTCAGGTGTTGCCTCAGTGTTCTGAGGAGGTCCAGGCTGTCCTTTCCCAAGCGATTGCTGAAGGGAAGGATGTGGCTAAGTTTGCCATCAGGCGTGGTTTGGACACTACTGATTCATTGGGCAGGGCAATCTCCATGACTGTGGCGTTGTGGCGCCACGCCTGGTTGCGTTCGACTGGGTACTTGACCGATGTCTAGAGCTCTCTCATGGACATGCCCTTTGATGGCTCCTGCCTATTTGGCGATAAAGCTGACAACAATGCACTGGAGCGCTCTAAGGACTCATGGGGCCACAGCCAAGTCCTTGGGTCTTTCTACGAAGAACCCTGCCACTCCTGGGTTTCGTTCCTTTCGTGGCCAGGGCAGAGGCACCCAGGCACGCTCATCCAACAAGCCTGGCAGAACCAGCCTCATTGTGGTCGTGGCCGTGGCTTCCGCAGGGGCGGGTCTGGGAACCAGCATGCGGGTCAGTCCACCTCTACCCCCGCTGCTTCCGCCTCCAAGCCTTCCTAATCCGAGCTTCAGGGAGCACCACAGGCCGGTGGGTGGCAGGGTCCGCCACCACCTCCACCACTGGCACGAAATTACATGAGACAAGTGGGTGCTGCAGATAATCTGCAAAGGTTACTCCCTTCCTCTTCAGTCCTCCCCTCCAGCCATGCCACCTCGGTGCCATCGCATGTCGGGGGATCATATGGACCTTCTCCGACAGGAGGTTACGGCCCTCTTGGCCAAGAGGCCCATCGAGTACGTTCCCAGGCAGGAAGTAGGGAGTAGTTGTTATTCCCACTACTTTCTGGTCCCCAAGAAGGACAAGAGGGGGCCTGCGTCCCATCTTGGACCTCCGGGACGTGAATTGCTTCCTCCGGAAGGAGAAATTCAAAATGCTGACTCTGGCTCAGGTCCTGTCTGCCATCGACCCTAGGGACTGGATGGTAGCGTTGGACTTGCAGGAGGCTTATTTTCATATCCCCGTCCTGCCAGCCCACCAGCTCTACCTGCAGTTCATGGTAGGCCAGGAGCTTTTTCAGTTTGCCGTGCTCCCCTTCGGCCTCACCAGTGCCCCTCGGGTGTTCACGAAGGTGATGGCAGTGGTCGCAGCTCTTCTGCGCAGGTCAGGGGTGTCAGTCTTCCCCTACCTCAACGACTGGTTGTTTAAGGCGGGCTCGCCCCAGGCAGTCGTCAGCCACCTCCAGACTATGGCCGACTTCCTATATTTGCTGGGGTTCTCCATCAATGTGCCGAAGTCGCACCTCAGTCTCTCTCAGAAGCTCCCCTTCATCGGAGCGGTTCTGGATTCGGCGCTGTTTCGGTTTTATCCTCCCAAACAGCGGGTCTGGGATATTCAGGCTATGATTCCGACCTTTCAGCCTCTATCCCGGGTTTCAGTCAGGATGACCCTCCGGCTTTTGGGCCTGATGGCCTCCTGCATCCTGCTGGTGACACATGCCAGATGGCATATTTATTTTATTTTATTTTGCGTGTTTGTAGAGCGCTAGAATAGACTCCCAGGGGAGTATCTCCGCGCTTTATGACTGCCGAACCTACAGGAGAACAAGTTACATAACTGCAATCCAATTCTGAGACTGTATAGTTAGACCTGGAACAGGAACGTCTTCAGCTTTTTCCTGAAGGCCAGATGATTTTCAAGCTGCCTAAGCTGGAGAGGGAGGCCATTCCAAATCTTCGGTCCCCTTACCCCCTTGCCTTGCCCGCTTGATCCTAGGAATCATAAGAAGCAGTTGATCACTGGACCGTAGAGCACGGGAAGGGACATACGGCACAAACTTGTCTGCCAGATAAGAGGGACCCAAACCATGAAGTCCTTTATGTATCGTACAACAGATCTTAAAGGTGACTCTCTGACGAATGGAGAGCCAATGAAGCCTGGCAAGAAGTGGTTTTGATGGTGTTCTGGGAGGAGCATTTACCACCAGCCTAGCTGCGGTGTTCTGCACAACCTGCAACCTGTCCAGATCCTCCTCATTAGCTGACAACAAGAGACCATTACAATAGTCGAGGCGACTGATAACCAGCGCCTGGACCAGGGTCCTTCTAATGGTGTCTGGAAGCAGTGGGAAAACTCTGCGCAGTAGTCCTATAGTTCGAAAACAGGACCCCACAATGTTGGTAACATGCTGCTTCAGGCTGAGTTCTTGTTCCAGACAGACCCCTAGGTTCTTGACAATCTGCTTAGGCTCAGGGACTGGGCCTAGGTCTAGAGGCCACCAGTCAGGAGCCCAGCAGATTTTAGCCTCCCCAAAGAGCATAACCTCTGTCTTTGAAACGTTGCACTGCAACATGTTCAAAGACATCCATTGGGAGACTGCTCTCATCCCCTCAGAGAAAGAATGTAATACCTCTGGAGTTAAAATGTCAAAGGGAAAGAGCAGCTGAGTATCGTCAGCATATGACACTGGGCAAAAACCAAAGGCTCTCAGGATATTCGCCAGGGGGGCCACATAGATGTTGAATAATGTAGGGCTCAAACAAGAGCCCTGTGGCACCCCCTTAGTAATCCTGGTCTCCTTGGATCGAAAATCTCCCATGGTGACACATTGGGTTCGATCCAGAAGAAAGCTCTTTAGCCAAGCCAGTGCCATGCCCCCTAGTCCAGTCTCAGTCAGGCGCTCGACCAAAATTTCATGTGAGATGGTATCAAAAGCTGCCGATAGATCCAGCAGCACCAGGACAGCTCATGTACCTTTGTCCTGGAGCATGCGTAGATCATCGGTAATTGACAGCAATGCTGTTTCCGTGCTGTATTTTGGTCTAAAGCCCGACTGAGATGGATCTAGTGCACCAGTGTGTTCCAGGTGATTAGACAAGTGCTTGTTGACATGCTTTTCTATGAGCTTTCCCAAGAATGGTAAGAGGGAAATGGGTCTCAAATTGGTCATGTCAGCCCACGCAGTGGCGATATTCTTGCGGATGGGTCGCACTTGGGCTCTCTTCCACTCTAAAGGGACACAGCCTGTATCCAAAGAGAGGTTGACCAAACTTTGGATTTCTGGTGCCAATATGCTCCTCACTGATATCATCACTCTCGGTGGAAGCTGATCCATAGGACTCCCACTTTTTATAGTTGTAATGAGTCCCTCCACTTCAGCCACAGTGATGTTAGGAAAATTAGTGAAGGTGGGGGCGAGGAGCTTTTTACTCGCTGGGACCACAGTGGGAAAGATAACATGAACAATGGATGCTATGGAGACATGAATCTTTTCATAGATGGTTTCGATCTTGTTCGTGAGGAAGCAGGCAGTATCGTCACAAAGTTGTTGAGATGAAGTGTCAACACTCTCACATGCTGCCGGCTTCAGGAAGGAGTTCAGTATCTGGTAGAGAATCCTCGGCGCATTTCCTACCGCCTCTAATTGTGAGGTGATATGTTGTTTACGGGCTGTTCGAATAGCTTTATGATATGATTTTAGCGCCGTCTGATACTCCCCTTTATCTGACTCCAAATGTGATGTACGCCAGATTTTCTCTAGTTTCCTAGTCCTACGTTTCATGGACCTTAAGTCCTCTGAGAACCACACCTCCTGATTTTTGGTCGGGCGGGTCTTAAAGGTTTTCATTGGAGCTATATGCTCAATGGCAATGGTAACTGCCCTTTCATAATTTTCTAGCGCCACATCGATATCGTTCGTTGTGACATAATCTTGAATAGAGAAGGCATCCCTCAAAGATTCGTTGGTTATCTTGTGCCATTGTCTCCGTTTCATAGGAATCTGAGTGGATCTTTTAGGAATAGGTCCTATCTCAGGAATAGAGAATTCTATCGTAAAATGGTCAGTCCATACATTTACGATAGGGTCAGAGCACTCAATTCCAGGAAACCTGGACAAAATGAGGTCCAGAGTATGTCCCGCCCTATGGGTAGGTCCTGTATTACGGAGCAGGAATCCCAATGAAAAAAGATCATTTAAAAAGTCCTGGGTTTCTTTTTCCTCCTTTAACTCTGCATGTATATTAAAATCACCCAATAGTAAGAAGTCTTTATCTCCATTAACATGGGGGGCCAATAATTCCAATAACATATTGGAAAAATTGTTCATGGGTCCAGGAGGCCGATAGATCAAAGCACCATTCACAAAACATTTTGGCGAGATACAGATTTTAAAAACCAGCATCTCAATCTTTGCAGAGCAATATTGCTCGAGAATGGAGACCATAATGCTATCCTTGTGCACAATGGCTAGGCCACCTCCCATTTTTATGGGTCTATTCTGGCAGATAATTTTATATCCCTCCGGCTCTGCGGTGGGTCTGAAGTTCCAGTGGGCGCAACATCAGGGCAACCTGTCCGATCATGTTCAGATCTCGGAGGACACCGCACGGCAATTGCAGTGGTGGCTCATGAATCGCGATTGGGGCAGTGGCAGATCCCTCTCCCTTCCCCAACCGGAGCACACTGTGGTGACGAATGCGTCCCTCCTGGGATGGGTAGGCCACTTGGAAGAGGCGGAGATCAGAGGCCTCTGGTATCCAGTGCAGTCCCGGCTCCATGTCAACCTTTTGGAGCTGCGAGCAATCCGAATTGCACTGAAGACATTCCTTCCCTCTGTCAGGGTAAGTGTGGTGCAGGTGTTCACGGACAACACCACCGCCATGTGGTATTGCAACAACGGGGTGTGGTCCTGGACCCTTTGTCAGGAAACCCTGCGCCTCTGGACATGGCTGGAACATCAAGGCATTACCTTGGTGGTTTAACACCTGGCAGGTTCTCTGAACCCAGGGCGGACAAACTCAGCCGCTTGTGCGTGATGGATCACGAATGGTGTCTGAACTTGGATGTGGCGCAATGTATCTTTCTGCAGTGGGGAGTGCCTTGGTTAGATCTGTCTCGTCCACCGAAGAGAACGCGCAATGTCATCAGTTCGGCGCATTGGAATTTCCAAGGCGGCACTCCCTCAGAGACACTTTTTGTCACAAATGGAGTTCCGGTCTGTTGTACACCTTTCCACCTATACCACTTCTGCCCAGAGTGCTGAAGAAAGATCAGGCGCGACCGGGCCCAAGTAATTCTTGTGGCACCGGACTGGGCTCGAAGGGTATTGTATCCCGAGCTACTCAGTATGAGCGTTGATCCCCCAATCCGTCTGCCTCTTCGGGAGGATCTCCTGTCGCAGCAGCAGGGGACGGTCCTCCACCCGAACCTGTCCAGCCTTCACCTCCATGCCTGGTGATAGAGTGGCAACAGTTGACCGCTTTCGTCCTTCCACCTGAAGTCTGTGATGTCATTCTGGCAGCCAGGCGTCCCTCCACTAAGATGGTATACTCCTGCAGGTGGAACAAATGTGTGGCATGGTGCACAGCAAAGGCTGTGGATCCTCTTTCTGAGGTTCGTCTGTTTCTTCTATCTGTAGCCCAGCAGGGCTCTGCTTTGGGCACTATCAAAGGTTATTTGTCTGCCATGTCTGCCTTTCTACGGCTTCCTGATCAGCTTTCTCTTTTTAAGTCCCCGTTGTTTACCGTTTCCTCAAAGGCACTACACACATGTTTCCTCCTGTGCCTTTCATAATGCCTCAGTGGGACTTAAATCTTGTCTTGACTTACTTCATGTGCGCTCCCTTTGAGCCCCTTCATAACTGTCCCTTACGTCTTCTCACTTTAAAGACTGCTTTCCTGGTGGCTATCACCTCTGCCAGAGGAGTGAGTGAGCTCCAGGCTCTTTCTTCCAAACCTCCATTCCTTTCAATTTATCCGGACAAGGTGGTTCTAAGGACCCGTCCTTTCCTGCCAAAGGTTGGCACGCCCTTCCACATCGGGCAGACCATCACTTTGCCTACCGTTTTTTCCGCCACCGCATCCTTCCAGGGAGGAGGAGAGGCTCCACCGTCTGAACCCAAAACGTGCGCTCGCATTCTATCTGCAGCATACACAGCAGTTCCGGGTGGATGATCAGCTCTTTGATGGCTACGTGGGTGCCAAAAACGGTTTGGTTGTGCACAAACTGACCGTCTCCCGGTGGGTCGTTCTGTGCATCAAAGCATGGTACTCCTTGGCCAAGAAGCAGCCTTCTGTCGGGCTGCGTGCTCTTTCGACCAGGGCAACTGTGTGAGAAGTTGGCCTGGTATATGATGTCCACTATTCTAGTGGGCACCTTGCACCAGTCCAAACGACCCTTATTGATGGTAGGTTGTAAAGTCAACCTTATAGAACGCTATCCTAGTGGTAGCTGTGGAGAGCAGCCTTGAGGCTAAGACTTAGAGGCGAGTTAAGCTAGTTGTTTTACGAATTATAATCTCTTGAATGATCAAATGAAAGCACACCACACAAGGTATATATCAAATATATATGTATGTATTCTAAACACAACCCCTCTGGACTCTTTATGAGGTCAGAGATAAAAGTACAATACAAGGAACTTAATTAACGTACAATAAGTTGCACAGTATACGTTAAGCCCTAGGGGCCTCAGAAACCATATACTAAAATAGTGGTATAAGAACCATGTGAGAGTTAGAAAGCAGGCCTAGGGCCTGTAGAACTGCTACGGCTACCAATAACCACCCATGGTTAGGATGCAGGAGGGCCACGGGGGACGCGTGCAGTGTCAAAACACAGCCGCGGATCACCATTGACTTTCTATGGAGAACAAACAAGTTACAATTTTAAAGATTAAGGGCACCTCTAGGTGAACTACGATGGAACCCTTTTTGACTAGGACACTTCGAGAGTCAAGACCCACGTGAGCACTGAAGTACTCGTGTTACCTCACCCAGGTAAGCCGGGTGCATAGGTGTCTTTTGGTGTCGGGTTTCGTCGTCGATTCCAATGGAGAGCTGCGAAGAAATGCTGCAGGCGACCAGAGGAAAAGGGTCCGGGTGGATCCCAGGGTGGATCAGAGATGTGAAGAACCTGAAAGCAGAGGGGACAGAGTCTGGGTCACTAGCCAGTGACCAGGATGGCGAGGAGAAGATGCCAGCCGATGTCGGGTGATTTCAGGTGAAAGAGGTGAAGCTTGACTCTTCAGCCACGAGGACCAGGAGGTGTTGACGACAACCCGGAGCTGGATTTGAGCTGTCCCACGAAGGATCTAGCTGACTGCGGTGTCGGAATCCGGATTGGACCCAACAAGCCTTGGCAACAGTAACCCACACAAGATGACAAGATTGGCTTCGGTGCAGACCAGCAAGGCCTGAGGGACTCCTCCTTTGGAGAGGAGTGGGATCACGTCTGGAGCAACCAGGAAAGCTTAAGAAATCAAAGATGGCCCTTCGTGGGGGCTCGCTAGCCAACGGACTAGGAACCGCGAAGGGGCCTCGAGCGGAAAGGCACAAAGCGGACCCACGGGACACACGTGGAGTGTAGGCCTCTGAGCTTCGGTGCAAAAGGTGCTCGGGGCAAGGGGCTTCAAATACCCCAATGCAAAACTTCAGGATACCTCGGGGAAGTAGGTGCAGTTGCAAAGATGCAGATTGTCCAGGAGTTCCGGTCCCATGTCTCTCGTGTCCGCTACAGGTCTCAGCTTTGCTGGGAGCGCAGGTCAGCATCAGAGATGTCTAGAAGTCCGTGTTCTGTGTCACAGATTCTTCGGGATCCGGCGGGAGCTCTACAAAATGCAGACTGGCAAAGATGCAGTTGGTGCCTGTTTGAACAGGGTGGTCACTCCTTGACCACAAGGGAGATTTCTTCCGTCTTCCAGTCGATATGGAATGTCGAAGGTCCAATATATATGTTGCAGAGTTTCTACCGGGGTAATCTAAAGTCCTAGGGACAGGGGTTCTATACTTATAGTAAGTTTAGGGGTTGGACTAACTCTAAGATCCCTCCTATGGGTGGACCTGGGGAGGGGTGGTTACACCCCTTCCCCTTTGTCCAGTTTCGTGCCAGAGCTGGGGCTGAGCGCCTCAGCAACCGGTTTGAACTGGGAAATGAATGGAGCACTTTGTGTGCCCCAGGCAGTGTCTGAAAATCATTCACAGAATGCAACCCACCCTGCCCCAATACACTAAAGCCTGTCTGGGGAGGTGCCAGCACCTTCCTGGACAGGAAACCTATTGTCCAGGCCTCCCCTGAGGAGTTTCGTCCAACAGCAGGAGGGCAGACTTATGTCTGTGGCAGCAGCATCCATTTTGTGATGCTGGGGCTCTGTTTAACTTTAAACGGGTTTATCTGAAAGAGACACGTTAGTATTAGATTCCTTACCTTAGAATATCCCCAGGCGTCAGACTGGATCCGGAAATTTTTGCTTAGCAGTACCCTTGCGCGTCGGTAGGCGTCGTCTGCGGCTCCGCGTCCGTCGTCGGCGTCGTGGGCGCCGTGATGACGTCGTCGGAGTACTTAGACGCCGCCTCCGCGTGCTGACGTCAGTTCTTCTTTTTTCCGCGCCAGCAAGCGCAGATCTGGAAAAAGCAGTAACCCTAGTCAATTTTGGCTAAACTTTTCGATCCTTTTTGATTACTATTTCGAAGTCTCTCGACTCCGAACGGTGGCGATAGGGATACCCGGCTTCAAGCATTGCGACGATTGCGACCGGCTGATGTCGGTCACGGATCCTCACCGTGTGTGTTTGTCGTGTTTGGGCGTCGACCACGACGACAAGGCCTGCTCCGACTGCCGGGCCCTCTCTTCGAAAGCCAGGCGGGAGCGGTCCCGTAGGCGCCTCGAACTCCGGCAGTCGGCCCCGCGCCGTGAGAGGTCCCGATCCCATGGGAGGTCGAGGGACAGGTCGCGGGCCCGGAGCCACCACAGCTCCGAGAGTAGGCCGCACTCCTCCGGGTCGAAGTCGTCGTCAGGTAAGCGGCACAAGAAGTCCAAGCGGTGTCATCGCTCCTCGGACTCCCCCCGACGCTCGCGCGATGCGGCCGGGGGTTCGGGTGACACCGCCCACGCGGCTCCGTCGGAGTAGCGGGCGCCGCGTCCAGCCCCATACCCTACGGTCCCTGGGCTCAACGCGACGCCAGAGGAGGTCGAGCGCTTCCTCATGGCCATGAGGAAACTCTCTCCTCCGACGGGCTCCGTGGCGCCTCTGGGCCCAGCGGACCCGTCTGGGAGCCCTAGCGGGTCGGCGGCTCTGGCCCCGACGCCGCCGATGCCTTCGGGCCCAGCGCCGCAGGTCCCTGTTATCCCGACGCCGCCGGCGCCTTCGGGCCCGGCGCCGAGGGGTCCAGTTGCTCCGACGCCGCCGGCGCCTTCGGGCCTGACACCGCTGGTCCTCCTTCGGGATCTGGTTCGTCGCCGGTGGATCTGACGGCCTCCCCGGCGTCGGACCCTCAGGTGTCGCCTCCGGCGCCGTCCTTGGGCGGCGCCGACCCCGGTTCTACTTCCGTTCCTGTTCGGCCGCCGGGACGGCCCCGTTGGGCGCTGCTCCAGACGCCGTTGGGTGAATTTCACTTTTATGAACAGGCCCCATTGGTTGAGGACTCTGAATTTCAGGAGATGGGTGAAGGAGAGGACTGGGAGGGGTCTGAGGACCCTCTGACCAGGGAGTGTCAGTCTCGTGAGGACTGGACAGAAGACCTTGGGGAGGCCAGTGGCCTGGACACCTCTCCAGACCCTGGGTTTGTCTCCCCTCCTACCGTGGCTTCGGAGGAGGGGGCAACATATAGTGTGGTGCTGATGAGGGCTGCCAAGGCCTTAAACCTTGAGCTCCCCGTTGCGGCCGTGAGGACTAACCTCCTCACTGAGGTCCTTAAACCGCAGTCAAGCTCCGCCGAGCCTCTGCTGCCCTTTAATGAGGCCTTGACTGACGTTCTTCTGGGCACTTGGTCCAAGCCCGCTACGGGTTCGCCCGTAGATAGGAACGTGGCCAGACGCCACCGCCCCGCCCCGGGCGACCCATGTTTTCTGTCCTCCCACCCTACCCCCGAGAGCCTGGTCATCCAGGCCTCCAATTCCCAAACCGCATTCCCGTCGGCCCCGCCGGATCGGGAATCCAAGAGGTATGACCAGTATGGGAAGAAGATCTTCTCATCCATTAGTTTGGGCCTGCGGTCTTCCAACACCGCCTGCCTCTTGGGACGTTACACCCACTCTGTGTGGGATAAGGTCGCGGAAGTGCTGCCAGAGTGTCCGTTGGAGGTACGGGCCAAACTCGGCCAAGCCCTTGTGGACGGCCGGGATGCAGCCAAGTATTCCATCCGGTGTGGGCTGGATACCACTGACTCGCTGGGTAGAGCGATGGCAACGACGGTGGCGGTCAGACGCCACGCCTGGCTGAGATCCGCCAACTTCTCTGCAGATGTCCAGAGCACGCTCATGGACATGCCGTTCGATGGCCGTCGCCTCTTTGGCGACAAGGCAGACCATGCGCTTGAGCGTTTTAAGGACTCCAGGGCTACGGCCAAGTCCTTAGGCCTCTCGGGCCAACGCCAGCAACCGGCTGCCTATCACTCCTTTCGTGGCCACGGAAGGGGTGCGCCCGCACGTGCCGCCAGCCACGCGCCGCAGGGCAATACCCAACGCGGTGGCGGCCGTGGGAACCGCCGTCCAGGCGGTCGTGGGCAGCGGCGAGGTCAGTCCACACCTTCCCCCGCAGCATCCGCCTCAAAACCCTCCTAGTCCGTGCTTTCAGGCCCATGTGACGCCAGTGGGGGGCAGGGTTCGTCATCACCACCTCCACTGGCGCACTGTCACGTCGGACAGGTGGGTGCTGCAGATCGTCCGAAGGGGCTACTCCCTCCCCTTCGAGGCGACTCCTCCAACCATGCCACCGCAGAACCACCGTGTATCGGGGGATCACTTGCGACTTCTGCAGGAGGAAGTTACGGCCCTCTTGGCCAAAGGGGCCATCGAGCGCGTTCCTGGGCCAGAAGTAGGGTGTGGTTGCTACTCCCACTACTTCCTGGTACCCAAGAAGGGCAAAGGGGGCCTGCGCCCTATCTTGGACCTACGGAACGTCAACGGCTTCCTCCGGAAGAAGTTCAAGATGCTGACGCTGGCTCAGGTCTTAGCTGCCCTGGATCCAGGAGACTGGATGGTAGCGTTGGACTTGCAGGACGCTTATTTCCACATCCCCGTCCTGCCGGCCCACCGGCGCTACCTGCGGTTCACGGTTGGCCACGAGCACTTTCAGTTTACCGTGCTCCCCTTCGGCCTTACCAGCGCCCCACGGGTGTTCACAAAGGTGATGGCGGTGGTCGCAGCTCATCTGCGCAGGTTAGGGGTTTCAGTCTTCCCCTACCTCGACGACTGGCTGTTGAAGGCGGGCTCGCCCCAGACAGTCGTCAGCCACCTCCAGACTACGGCAGACCTCCTGCATCAGCTGGGGTTCTCGATCAATGTGCCAAAGTCACACCTGTGCCCCTCTCAGAAGCTCCTCTTCATCGGAGTGGTTCTAGACTCGGCGCAGTTTCGGGTTTATCCACCCGAGCAGCGGGTCCGGGATATTCAGGCTCTGATTCCCATCTTTCAGCCGTTATCCCGGGTTTCGGTCAGGTTGACGCTGCGGCTTCTGGGGCTGATGGCCTCCTGCATCCTGCTGGTGCATCACGCCAGATGGCGGATGCGGGCTCTGCAGTGGGACCTGAAGTTTCAGTGGGCCCAGCATCAAGGCAACCTATCCGACCATGTCCTGATCTCGGAGGGCACTGCGAGACAGTTGCAGTGGTGGCTCACGGACCACGATTGGGTCTGCGGCAGATCCCTCTCCCTTCCCCAACCGGAGCACGTAGTTGTGACGGACGCGTCCCTCCAGGGCTGGGGAGGCCACATGGGAGAGGCGGAGATCAGAGGCCTCTGGTCTCCGGCGGAGACTCGACTCCACATCAACATGTTGGAGCTTCGGGCGATTCGTCTAGCACTGAAGGCATTCCTCCCCTCTGTCCGGGGGCGAGTAGTGCAGGTGTTCACGGACAACACCACCGCCATGTGGTACTGTAACAAACAGGGCGGGGTGGGGTCGTGGACCCTTTGCCAGGAGGCTCTGCGCCTTTGGCAATGGCTGGAACATCAGGGCTTGTCCCTGGTGGTTCAACACCTGGCAGGTTCTCTGAACGCCAGGGCGGACGAACTCAGCCGCAGGTGCATGATGGATCACGAATGGCGTCTGAACTCGGACGTGGCGCAAGGCCTCTTTCAGTAATGGGGAGAGCCTTGGTTAGATCTATTCGCCACCGAAGAGAACGCGCAATGTCATCAGTTCTGCGCGTTGGAATTTCCAAGGCGGCACTCGCTCGGAGATGCTTTTCGTCGCGAGTGGAGTTGCGGTCTATTGTACGCCTTTCCGTCTATACCACTTCTGCCCAGAGTGCTGAAGAAGATCAGGCGCGACCGGGCCCAAGTCATCCTTGTGGCTCCGGACTGGGCTCGAAGGTACTGGTATCCCGAGCTACTCGGTATGTCAGTCGATCCCCCGGTTCGTCTGCCTCTTCAGGAGGACCTTCTGTCGCAGCAGCAGGGGACGGTCCTCCACCCGAACCTGTCCAGTCTCCACCTCCATGCTTGGAGATTGAGCGGCGACAGTTGAGGCCATTTGACTTGCCTCCTGAAGTCTGTAACGTCATTCTGGCAGCCAGGCGTCCCTCCACAAAGTCGGTATACGCCTGCAGGTGGAACAGATTTGTGGCATGGTGCATCCTCTTGCTGCCCCTCTTTCTGAGGTTCTTCTCTTCCTTCTTTCTCTTGCCCAGCAGGGCTCTGCTCTGGGCACTATCAAGGGCTACATTTCTGCCCTTTCAGCCTTTCTCAGGCTACCTGATCAGCCTTCTTTGTTCAAGTCCCCTATTGTGAACAGATTTCTTAAAGGCATCACTCACACTTTTCCTCCTGTTCCGTTTGTGATACCTCAGTGAGACTTGAACCTGGTTCTGACTTTTCTGATGTGCGCTCCCTTTGAGCCACTTCACAATTGCCCTCTTCGCCTTCTGACTCTGAAGACTGCTTTCCTGGTTGCCATCACCTCTGCCAGGAGAGTGAGTGAGCTCTAGGCTCTTTCTTGTACTCCACCTTTCCTTTCTGTCCATCCGGACAAAGTGGTGCTACGTACCAAACCATCTTTCCTGCCCAAGGTCGTCACGGCCTTCCACATTGGGCAGTCTATCACCTTGCCTACCTTCTTTCCGCCACCGCATCCCTCTAAAGAGGAAGAGCGGCTCCATCGTCTGGACCCAAAACGTGCGCTGTCGTTTTATCTGGATCGCACACGCCAGTTCCGGGTGGATGACCAACTCTTTGTTGGTTACGTGGGCGCTAAGAAGGGGAAAGCGGTACACAAGCGGACCATCTCCCGGTGGATCATCTTGTGTATCCAGGCTTGCTACTCCTTGGCTAGGAAGGAGCCCCCTGCTGGATTGCGGGCTCATTCTACCCGAGCCACGGCGACTACCACTGCCCTGGGCAGGGGTGTGCCCTTACAAGACATCTGTCAGGCAGCTACGTGGGCATCGCTGCACACGTTTGCGAGACACTACTGCCTGGACAGCCAAGTCCGGAGGGATGGCTTCTTTGGCCGTTCCGTCCTCCAGGACTTTCTGGTGTGAGTATTGGTTCGCAGACCCACCACCGGGGTTGGTATTGCTGGGGTATCTATTCTAAGGTAAGGAATCTAATACTAACGTGTCTCTTTCAGATGCACAAGTTACTACTTGTGTAACGATATATCTGTAAGAGACATTAGTTAGTATTAGATTCCTTACCGACCCACCCATCCTCCCCGTTCTGCGAACCAATATCTAGGGTTAGGGTTGTCCCCTTTCAGGGCCCTAGTTTCAATGGCACCAGTGTTAGTTTTTAACATGGCTCTGCGTTTCTGGCGCGGAAAAGCTGTGTCTAAGAACTGACGTCAGCACGCGGAGGCGGCGTCTAAGTACTCCGACGACGTCATCACGGCGCCCACGACGGCGGACGCGGAGCCGCAGACGACGCCTACCGATGCGCAAGGGTACTGCTACGCAAAAATTTCTGGATCCAGTCTGATGCCTGGGGATATTCTAAGGTAAGGAATCTAATACTAACTAATGTCTCTTACAGATATATCGTTACACAAGTAGTAACTTGTGCACCAGTAACTACATGTCTTCTCCCTCTAGAAGGGTGGAAAGCTACCCCCGCCGCCATAACGGGCGGGGTGGGGGGTAGTATTCCAAAGTGTTTGACACCTTCCACATGTTTTGATAAAGCCAAACCAAAGTTAGCATTAACCGCGAGGATTATAATGCACTTCAGAGTATATGGTGTGGCTATATCATAGAACAGCTATAAGGAGATGGTTCCGAAAGCTGCAGAGGCGCTCAGCTCATGCTAGGGCACCCTCTCACATAAATCCAAGCACTCTGCCTTCAGGATTGTCAAGGCCTGCCATAGGAGTGACTTATAGGTTACTATGTGTCTATATATAAGGTTGATATAGGTATACTATATCTAAGTAAGGGGTGCTTACACCACCTTACCCAGGCTGCAAGTACAGACCTGTGGTGCCAGTTTGGAAGGCTAACAAGGGGAGGCACAATACATGCTGCAGCCCCGGGTAGGCCTCTAGGGTCCCTATGCCCTGGGTACCTAAGGTACCATATACAGGAGCTCACAAGGGTGCCTCAGTAACCAAGCTGGTATGTACCTAAAGTACATGTTATCAATTTAGAGAGAGAACAGCTAGGCTGTGGGCCTGATTAGCAGGGCCACAGCCATAGTAAAGTAAAAAAACTTGTGAAGCACAGCAAAAAGATGGGGTAACCTTAGGAAGCAGACCCTACTCTCCTACAACTACTGCCTTGGGATGCGGCGTTCCCTTGCAGGACATTTGTCAGTCAGCTTTGTGGGCCCCGCTGCACACGTTTACGAAGCACTACTGCCTTGACAGTCCGGTCCTGAGAAACTGCTTCTTTGGCCGTTCTGTGTTCCGTGACTTTCTGGTGTAATATTGTTCACAGACCCACCACCGGGGTTGGTATTGCTGGGGTATCTATCCTAAGGTAAGGAATCTATCACTAACGTGTCTCTTTCAGATGCACAATTTACTACTTGTGTAACGATATATCTGTAAGAGACATTAGTTAGTGATAGATTTCTTACTGCCCCACCCATCCTCCCCGTTCTACGTACTGATTACTAGGGTTAAGGTCATCTCTTTTAGGGCCCTAGTTTTATGCACCAATGGTCAGTGTCTTGCATGGCTCTTCGTTCCCGCCGCGGAAAGTCGTGTACAGAACTGACGTCAGCGTGCACGTGTGGCGCCTAAGTAGTCTCCGTGACGTCATCTCGGTGCTGACGACGCAAGTGTAGGACGCAGAGCTGCAGGACGCCACCTACTGACGCGCAGACGTACTGCTAAGCAAAACTTTCCGCATCCAGTCTGACACCTGGGAATATTCTAAGGTAAGGAATCTATCACTAACTAATGTCTCTTACAGATATATCGTTACACAAGTAGTAACTTGTGATTTAAGTCATGGTGTTTCCTATCTGCTATCGAATTTCCCTCAAGATGATAGGTTTAGGAGTATCACAAGGTCACACCCAAACTTCCCATGTGCTCTTTGTAAGCCAGAGAGCTAAACGCTGGACCCTGGTCAGATGTAGTGTGCCAATTGTTTATGCCCTTGACTCACAAGTCTTAGATAACAGTTCGGGTGGCAGCCTACCGCTGTGGCCATACCCACAGGATTCTAGAGCATTAATCCGCTGCCCTCAAGATGTACTTCTAACCACCGTCAGATTGTAATGGGCTGCAGTGGTCCATATAGACATAAGCAAGAGGCTTGTTTGAAATCAATGGAGGTGTCTGTGGTGAATGTGCAACGGTTGAGACCAGGCCACCAATAGTGCTGCTGCTTAATGAAACTGTAGTTTTAATCCCTGCGTGTGTTGATCCCCCAACCCTTATGTGCAGCTAGTATTAACACTAGTCTGCGATCAGTGTTGGGTATGACTCTATCCCCCACTCCTGGAATGTAAGCATATGGTATGATCTGGGCATCTAACTTGTAGGAGTATGTGAGTGGAAAGCCTTTCGCAAGTGTTTGTCATTGCGTGCAGCATTGACAGCCACCATGATGTCTGTCTATCCTCGTACTAGAACGAGTGATTGCAGCAACTGCAGCAGTGCGAACTGTTGCCTTAGTGGCTTTATCAGCCATGGAATTTTCTACCTTGGAATCTTGAAATCCATTTTGGCCCCAGTAGTGAAGATATTCATTATAGAACTGGACACAATAATATGAATCACACACTATAAGTGTGGGGATTCCGTGAGCCCTATTTTCCATTGCCAGTATCAGGGCCTTGAGTTCTTCCAGCTGTGCTGTGCAGTCACCATGGGCCGTGTGTGTGTTTTTCACAATGGAATTTTCTATCATGTATGCACACCTTCACTATTGTGTAGGCAGCTGAATATTGGTGCTTTGTCCCTGGGCAGACTCATCAGTATAAATGAGGTATTCATATTGATCTAGAGGCATTATTTCCTTCGGCAGAGTATCTTCATGTTCATACTGCAAAAAAGTCTTGTGTTTGTAATGTAGAGTCGAATTTGTAGTCTACATCTGTTGCAGTGAGAGAGTTAGCCCATTGTATCCATCGTGAATGTAAAGCTTTGGCATTCGGAACGCTTGTTTTGGTGACGGCCTCTAAGGTCAATACCGGGATAGCAACAATTTTGCGTTTACCCTGTGCTAGTGCTCTCTCTCTCTCACTACAGCAGTCTGTACCGCTGTGAGAAGTTTCTGAGTAGGTGCAAAACGTATTACAGTGTTTGTGTATGAATGTAATTTGTATGCTATTGGTACTGTATCACTTTTGTTGAATGTGATATGGGTGTACCAAGTTGGTCCAAGACAACGCGGATCACCAGATTTGCGTTGTTTACACGTGCGTCTCTAAATGTTTCGAAGCTATCAAACCAGCTTGTACGGAAAGCAAAATATTTGTATGTTCCTGTGTACAGCGTGTGCTTAAAAAAATCTGGTCTTATCAAGTCGTAAAACAGTTTTAAATGGTCTGCATAATCCAAAATGTATGTTCTGCCAAAGCTTAAAGTCCTAAAATGGATTGTAATCTTTTCAGAGTCGTTGGATTAAGGCACATTTTTAAAACAAGTGGGTTGGTAGGCTATTGCCTCTACTTGTTAATTCATATGAAATTTGTTTAAATGAAATGTGTTGCCCCTGTGAGCAAACTCGAGAACTATGTGGTCCACTCTGACCAAGTGTTCCATTAATTCATTGTCTGTCGGATATATATCCTCAACATAGGACAATGCCTCCTCTTAACACTTTAGAAGTAAATCCATTACTTTGGCTGAGAACAGCCCAGGGCTATTCTTATACCCCTGGTGTAATCAACAGAATTGCTGGGTGCCTAGCACTGAAAATGCTGTCAAATATTTCCTTCCAGGCACTATATTATGGCAGAAAAATCCATTTAATATATCTAGTGTTTTGTATTTTATCCACACAATGTTACTCATTTGTGAAGTACTGTGTGCATTTTGTACTACAAATGGCGAGTAGATGTGTCCGATGTCTGTAATCCAATACTGGATGGTTTGAATTTTCCGGATTCATTGCAGAAAACCAGGGATTATTCATTGATGAGGTGCAATTTTCTCTTGCACCTTGGTATTCAATTTGTGCTAGGATTTTCCTAACTTGTTTCTTCGCTTTATGTTCAATTAAATATTGTCTTTGGAGTTGAGGGTTTGATTTCAGCGGGGTCTTGTGATTAGGTGAATCCTCATCCCAGCCCACATAATCGCGGTATAATGCTGGAGCTCGCGCTAACGCCCATTCCATG
Source organism: Lissotriton helveticus (assembly GCF_964261635.1). Lineage (NCBI taxonomy): Eukaryota > Metazoa > Chordata > Amphibia > Caudata > Salamandridae > Lissotriton > Lissotriton helveticus. The sequence goes on from NC_136070.1 coordinate 445,138,307, forward strand.
GCATAATAATGTTTTACTGATTCTGGAATGATGTCGGAACTAAACTTACCATCTGATAGAGACATCTAGCCGCAGATTCCTTAACTTAGAATATCTCCCCAGGCTAGATCTGGAAAAATCTTTTTTCCCCAGCAATACCTCTGCACGCTGGGAGGCGGCGCTTCTCAGCTTCATCCTGACGTTGTCCACGGAAGTGACGTCAATGGAGCCATATAAGCCCCTCCCGGCGTGCTGACGTCCGTTTTATTCTTTTCCGCGTCCTAACGGGGATCCGGGAAAGTGATACCTCTGGCCTGTTGTGTTATTTACAGGCCTTTTCGACGCCCTTTTGGCTTCAAGGAACAGTGTGTCGACGCCCTTTGCGGGCTTCAAGTCGTGCCGGTCCTGCTCCCGACAAATGTCAGCAACGGACCCACACCACAGCTGTATGTGTTGCTTGGGGGAGCACCATGACTCCGTGGAGTGCGACACTTGCCGACAGCTGCGGCCAAAATCCCTGCGGGAACTCCGCATGAAATTTCTGTCTGCTCCGATGTCCCGTACGAGTCCCACGCGACTCAAGTCTCCTTCTCCGCCGGAGCCGTCCACGCGGCGCAAGTACACGCAGGAGGACGTTCTTGTTCGGGGCAGGTCCCGGGACCGGCACTACCATTCACCTACCTCCGGTAAGCACAAACGAAAGATGCGGAGGTCAGAGGCTTTGCGTCGACATCATGTTGGTTACCGGTCTTTACCGGTCTCAGGCTCTCAGGATTCGGACCCCGTATACCCCCCGTTTCCGGGTGCTGGGGCAACTCAGCTTCAGATGGAGGACTGCTCCAGGGCCCTGCAATCTTTTCTGACATTGCCTCCTCTCCCTGGCGTGCCTTTTGGCCCCACAGGGGGTGTAGGGACTCAGGTCGTGTCTCCACCGGCGAGTTTACCCTCCGCTCCGACCGATTGCCTTGATTCCCACTCCGGAGTTACTGCAATGTCGGGACGCGGGCCGGAGGGCCATCCTACGACGTCTTGCCTTACCACAGCGCCGTTGCACAGCCTCCCGGTGCTCCCTGCGGCGTCACTGGATGGGGCTGCGGCGTGGTGCGTGACACCTCTTTGGCGCACTCTTATCTCTACAGGTTCCCACCTCGGAAGATATTGAGTCGCCGCCGGTCAGACTCCGGACCGTCTAGGCCTTTTCGGAGGTAGTCAACGCCAGATCGACTCCGACAGTCAAGCCCTTTTTCTGAGGTCTTCAACGACGGCCCGACTCGGGCCGTAGAGGCCTGTTGGAGGTCGTCTACGCCGGCTCAACTCCAACGGTCGAGGCCTGTTCAGAGGTCTCCGATGCTTGCTCCACTCTGCCGGTCGTGCCCCTTTCTGAGGTCGTCAACATCGCCTCTTCACCGTTCAATGTCAGAGCCATCTCTGGTTTTATCGGGGGTGGAAGGACCCCCTTTGGATTCTCCACCCCCTCCGGTCATTTCAACACTCTCCGGAGCGGGCACAAGTGGGGCCTTGGGCCGCTCATCCTTTTGCTGAGTCTCTGTTAACTGGCCGGCTTAGCTTACGTCCATCACTTACTGACGACTTGCGGTCACCTCTTCGCGGGGCCACTGTGGCAAGTGTCACGTTTGTCAGGGCTGTTTGAAGGGCTGCCGACCTATTGAGAATGCAGCCGTCCTCCATGTCTAGGCATCCGGAACCCTTGCTGGATCATCTCCACCAAGGTGCAGGGGACCTTGAGCCGCTGGATCATCTCCACCAAGGTGCGGGGGACCTGGAGCCCCTGTTGCCGTTTGCGGTGTCGTTATTTGACACCCTTCTCGGGACATGGGCGAAGCCCTCTTCTGGGGACCCTGTGGAGCGTGCTGTGTCACATCGCCATTGGCCGGCTCCTAATGACCCCGCCTGTTTGACCCTCCATCTTGGGGCTGGAGGTCTTGTGCTTCAGGCAGCTCTGTCTACCGCTTCAGTTCCAATACATCCTCCCATTCGGGAGTCTCAGTGGTTGGAGTCATGTGGCCGCAATGTGTTCGCATCCACGAGCTCCGCACTCAGGTCCCTCAATACTGTGTGTGTGTGTGTGTGTGTGTGTTTGCTTGGGCTACTTTTGCCCTATTGGACTCTGTAGAGCTGCCCCTCCCCCTCCTTGGTGGAGAGTTCTTGTGCCGATCTGGCCCGCATAATCCGTGATGGCCATGATATGGTTCAATTTTCGATTAGGACTGCCATGGACACCACTGACTCCGTGGGTATTGGGTATGGCCTGATCGGTGGTCATACGCCGCCATGTGTGGTTGCGCGATGGTGTCTTCCCAGAGCATGCTTAAGAGCAACTTCGAGATCTACCTTTTGATAGGGTCATTCTTTTTGACGCCCATGCTGATTCAGCGGTCAGGCGCCTCTTGTCTATGTTTGGTTATCTTCCCTGGTCTTAATCCTCATGGAGGGTTCTTGGTTTTGTGACGGTACCGTCTCTTTGTTTTCCGTTACCCCTTGTGGGTTACAGATGTTCTGGGTTGTTTGGCTGTTCAGTCATGTTATTTTCATGTTCTGCTACAGCTAGTTTAGCTGTTTATCTTTCTTTTGAGCCTCTGCCTATGAGCTTGCTCAAGAGGGACCACTCTTTTGTAGGGTTGTGCCTTACCCTATGTGGGGGTTTTTGTTGGCAGTTATAGTGCTACACTTCCTTCCTGGCAGTTTTGCCGCCATTGATCTATTCCTACGGTTGTAGGATGTCTCCTCTGGTGAGATCCATTGGGTTGGTTTCTCTCAGGGTGTTCCTTTGGTGGTCTACAGTTCATCCGTAGTCCCTTCCTGCTTCCTTAGGGGCACCCTTCCCCACTTTTTCAATAGCGGTTTGTCACGCCTGTATTTTCGGGCATGTTCTTACGGCATTGCTGTGCCCGATTAGCCTGTCTACCAAATGGACATGCACCCCTGGGGGGGCAGGTCACTCTGTACTCTGTGAATGTTTGCCGTATTGGTGCATAAGGGTTGTGCCTCACATCTTTCCTTCAGGCTCAAGCACTGTCTGTTTACTCGCTACTGCCCTGATCATATTCTTACACCTTCACTGAGTGGCTCTAGTCTATAACTTTTTGCCACCGTTTCTGTGCTACACCCCCTATGTTTCCTGGGGGGTGGGTTCTTTTTGCCATTTGTAGCACTGGCAATGGTTCCCACACCAGCTGCTCTCTAATAAACAGGTCTCAATCCTTTTCTGCCAGAGCTGCTTCTTTCAGTGACATTACTGTGAGTGCATTTTTTCACTGCTTTCTGTCGATCCTTTACTGCCAGTGTCGTGGTCTCTGCCCTTCCCTGCTTCACGGGAGGTCAGATAACTCCCCTTTGGGGTACTGTTGTTGTTGTTATTTGTTCTGTGACTGTGATTCCGCTCATCGGTGCAGTGTAATTATTGAGCAGATTCCCTGTTTAGGGTTTCGTCACTTCACGTACATGTTTCAGAAAAGGGGGTGGTGATGGACAGAGCATCTGAATTAAATAGAACACTCATACCCAGTCAAAAGATCAGGGCTTGATCCATCACCGTTTTTTAGCTCACTACACCATCCCAGTTCAGAACCTGGCTATATGCAAATTAGTCTGTCCCTGGCCCAGTGCATCATGGGAACAGGGCAGACCAAACTACCAAGCCAATTCTTTACTGGAAAGGAAACAAGCTTCCGGGGACCGGTTTCTGGCATTGCAGCCGTCTTCGGCCCGGCTTGCTTGAATCCTGATGGTGCAGAGAGCAAGGGACTCATGTCTGAGCATACCCTGCCACTCCTATAGTGGCCAAAACGATTCAGAAAAGGGGGTGGTGATGGACAGAGCATCTGAATTAAACAGAACACTCATACCCAGTCAAAAGATCACGGCTTGATCCATCACCGTTTTTTAGCTCACTACACCATCCCAGTTCAGAACCTGGCTATATGCAAATTAGTCTGTCCCTGGCCCAGTGCATCATGGGAACAGGGCAGACCAAACTACCAAGCCAATTCTTTACTGGAAAGGAAACAAGCTTCCGGGGACCGGTTTCTGGCATTGCAGCCGTCTTCGGCCCGGCTTGCTTGAATCCTGATGGTGCAGAGAGCTAGGGACTCATGTCTGAGCATACCCTGCCACTCCTATAGTGACCAAAACGATTCAGAAAAGGGGGTGGTGGTGGACAGAGCATCTGAATTAAACAGACTAATTTGCATGTAGCCAGGTTCTGAACTGGGATGGTGTAGTGAGCTAAAAAACGGTGATGGATCAAGCCCTGATCTTTTTACTGGGTATGAGTGTTCTGTTTAATTCAGATGCTCTGTCCATCACCACCCCCTTTTCTTCACGTATATGTGGCAACATTCTGTCGCCTGTGTGTATGGCGTAGGTTCCACACACCAAAGGTTTGGTCTGCCCTGTTCCCATGATGCACTGGGCCATGGACAGACTAATTTGCATGTAGCCAGGTTCTGAATTGGGATGGTGTAGTGAGCTAATAAACGGTGATGGATCAAGCCCTGATCTTTTGACTGGGTATGAGTGTTCTGTTTAATTCAGATGCTCTGTCCATCACCACCCCCTTTTCTGAATCGTTTTGGCCACTATAGGAGTGGCAGGGTATGCTCAGATGTGAGTCCCTTGCTCACTGCACCATCAGGATTCAAGCAAGCCGGGCCGATATGGTGTGGGATGCCTTTAAAGTTGGAGTCAGGGGAGAGACCCTAAGCTATACTATGTTAAGAAATAAGAAAGAAAGGGAGAGGAGGGAGGAGAGGGTTAGAAGCCTGGCGAGATTAGAGGAGGGTCTAGTGGGCGCAATAAGTAGACAAGAACCTATTGAACAGATCTTACTGGATATAGAGGTACAGAAAGCGGAGATAGGAGTAACGTTGGCGCAAAAGGCAGCAGGGAATTTTCTAGCAAAAAAAGAAAAATGTTATGAATTCAATGAGAGAGTGGGTCATTTACTGGCAATTAGGACTAGACAAACATTAGCTGCAGGGGAAATAAAAGAAATCAAGGATAATACAGGGGCTATAGTTAATAAGGTGGAGGAAGTGCAGGAAGTCTTTAGGAGGTTCTACGAATCATTATACGAGCAGGACGCAAGTAATGATATGCCAAGGATATCAGAATACCTGTCACAGACACCACATAGAGGGTTAAGTTCGGAAGACAGGGAGAAACTGGACCTCCAGCTAACGCTACAGGAGGTAAGAGAAGCGACATTTAGTCTTCCTTCCGGCAAAGCAGCAGGCCAAGACCAAATTCCTGTAGAATTTTATAGGACTTTTTGGGACGTGCTAGGAACAGACATTTGGGCAATATGCTGTATGGCGCAGGGGGAAAGGGTAGTTCCACAGTCCTGGGCCGGGGCGGATATAATCGTGATATTAAAAAAGGATAAGCCTCCAATAGAGCCAGGCTCATATAGGCCAATCACGTTATTGAATGCAGATGCAAAAATATTCTCCAAAACATTAGCAAAAAGGCTTAGTAGGGTTATCGAGAGGCTGGTGTCCCCGGAACAGCATGGCTTTATCCAAGGCAAAGGGACTACCCAACACACTAGACAGATGATCACCGTCTTAGATGCTGCTGAAGTGGCAGGAGACCCTGTCGCGGCTATTTTTCTGGACGCTGAAAAGGCTTTCGACAGGGTCTCCTGGGCCTATCTGTGGAAAGCCCTGGAATGGGCTGGGATAGGTGAAGGCTATATAAAGGCAGTTCAGGCACTTTATAAACAACCATCGGCTAGGATAAGAATTAACAAATCATATACAAAGGCAGTACGGATCCGGCGCGGGACTAGGCAGGGATGCCCAGCCTCACCTTTACTGTTTGCTATATACTTAGATCCGCTGCTAAGAAGGCTTGCGCGTAACTACAGGATCCCCCCAGTCAGATTACACGAACAGGAATATAAATTATTTGCCTATGCGGATGACGTAGCAATCATAACATCAGCGCCAGGGGGGGCCCTGATAGAAATAGAGCAAGAGGCAAGGGACTTCGGGGCATTCTCGGGGTATCTTATAAATAGAGGAAAGACGCAGATAGTGCAGAACAGGTTTACCATATTCCAGGATATGAGAGTAGTTCCGGAAGCAACGTATTTGGGGATTAGGGTATCAGCGGAATTGGATAGAGTAGTAGAGATTAATATAGAGCCACTCTTAGGGAAATTAAAAGAAACTTAGAGAGAGTTAATAATTTACATTTGACGTTAATGGGGCGAATTAATATGATTAAAATGGTCACGTTTCCAAAACTTTTATACATTCTCAGAGCAATTCCCTTATACTTTGATTGCACATGGTTTAACAAAACAGAAACAATTTTGAATAGGTTTATATGGGCTCAGGGGAAGACACGGAGGGCGTATCGTTTACTGACACTATCGAGGGAGAAGGGGGGTTGAGGTGCACCTGATTTTAGATTATATTACTGGGCAGTAGCTCTACAATACTCGCAAGGGTTATTAGGTGGAAGTAGCCAGTGTGGAGAGAGATGGGGCTGTGCAAATGTTTATGAAGCGGTCCTGGGTAAGGAGGCAGGGAACGCCTTGGTGAACACAGTGGATTACGCATATTTCAAACATACTAGGTTCAAGACACTGAGCGCAATTTATAAAATCTGGAAGGCCGTTGGGAAAAAGTTAGGAATCGGGAGGTATAACAGATATCTTAGGCTGTATACAAATAATGATCTTCCCGTAGAAATCTTCAGGGACACAGTCATGAAGGAATGGGAGGGTAAGGGGATCAAAAAACTAGGTGACTTGCTGGATGTAGAAGGGGTGTTCTTATTATTTCAAGAAATTCAAACTAAGTTTAATATTCCAGGATGCAATTTTTTTTAAATACTTACAAGTCAGGAGTTACTTTTATAAGAAACAGGGTGGACCAGTAGGGATGTCTCATTGTAGGATAATGGACTACTTGGAGCGTAGTACACGGGCAAGGATTAGGCATCTTTATGCTGAATTTTATGCATTAAAAACAGACGATAGAGAAAAATACTCCAAGAAATGGGTGGAACAAGTAGGGGCGCACCCTGACGGTTTACAAACCTCATTAGATTTAGGACGGTCGGTTTTGTGCTCGGCTTCGCTACAAACCCAGCACTATAAGACGATCTACTCTCTCTATCATACCCCTGCAAGAATTGCCCAGTGGGGGGGCAGTACGGGTATAACGTGTCCAAGATGTAATTCAAGTAGTGCCAATATTATACACATGTTTGCATAATGCCCACAGCTTAATACAGTAAAACTGGCAATTGAAGAATTCCTGGAAGTCTCTTTAGGGATGAAGATTAAATTGTCGGACGAATTGATAATGTTAGGGGTGAATATAAGAGACAACAATGAACACCCAGAATTTCTGTTTATGGCTACGGCAGTGTTAAAAATTATCATTGCAAGGGCCTGGCTTGACAAGACGGCACCTACATTTCAGACATGGATAGCAATGCTTCTCTCCACATACAACCTAGAGAAGGCCATCTACGATAGGAAAGGTAGAAGGGCAAGGTCATTGGGGGGTAGGATTTGGTTACCCATAGAGAAATGGAAAAATAGGAATAAGTAGAGGCTTAAAATATATGAATTTTGATTTTGATTGTATTTGAATTTTGTGTAATGTCTCTCTCTATTTTCTTCTCCTATTTGTTTATATTTTTATCTGTACTGTGAAAATGTATTGGTTTTACTGGAAAAATGCGGGGGGGAAAAACTCAATAAATATATTTTAAAAAAAAAAGGATTCAAGCAAGCCGGGCCGAAGACGGCTGCAATGCCAGAAACCGGTCCCCGGAAGCTTGTTTCCTTTCCAGTAAAGAATTGGCTTGGTAGTTTGGTCTGCCCTGTTCCCATGATGCACTGGGCCAGGGACAGACTAATTTGCATGTAGCCAGGTTCTGAACTGGGATGGTGTAGTGAGCTAAAAAACGGTGATGGATCAAGCCCTGATCTTTTGACTGGGTATGAGTGTTCTGTTTAATTCAGATGCTCTGTCCATCACCACCCCCTTTTCTGAATCGTTTTGGCCACTATAGGAGTGGCAGGGTATGCTCAGATGTGAGTCCCTTGCTCACTGCACCATCAGGATTCAAGCAAGCCGGGCCGAAGACGGCTGCAATGCCAGAAACCGGTCCCCGGATGCTGGTTTCCTTTCCAGTAAAGAATTGGCTTGGTAGTTTGGTCTGCCCTGTTCCCATGATGCACTGGGCCAGGGACAGACTAATTTGCATGTAGCCAGGTTCTGAACTGGGATGGTGTAGTGAGCTAAAAAACGGTGATGGATCAAGCCCTGATCTTTTGACTGGGTATGAGTGTTCTGTTTAATTCAGATGCTCTGTCCATCACCACCCCCTTTTCTGAATCGTTTTGGCCACTATAGGAGTGGCAGGGTATGCTCAGATGTGAGTCCCTTGCTCACTGCACCATCAGGATTCAAGCAAGCCGGGCCGAAGACGGCTGCAATGCCAGAAACCGGTCCCCGGAAGCTTGTTTCCTTTCCAGTAAAGAATTGGCTTGGTAGTTTGGTCTGCCCTGTTCCCATGATGCACTGGGCCAGGGACAGACTAATTTGCATGTAGCCAGGTTCTGAACTGGAATGGTGTAGTGAGCTAAAAAACGGTGATGGATCAAGCCCTGATCTTTTGACTGGGTATGAGTGTTCTGTTTAATTCAGATGCTCTGTCCATCACCACCCCCTTTTCTTCACGTATATGTGGCAACATTCTGTCGCCTGTGTGTATGGCGTAGGTTCCACACACCAAAGGGGTGCTCCATACTAGGTTCCTTCTGCCCTAGTGTTGGTACTTCTTGCTCACTCTCTTCTTCGGATTGGAGTCTTTTATGTGTTCCTGGCTTTACCGGTTATTCCCGCACAGTGGTGCCTTTTGAAACGCTTGGCTACCTACCTACCTACCTACTGCGCTTTTGCTTGATGATACATCGTCTATCTTGGTTGACCCTATACTTTGGGTTCGGCTCTGTCGTCTCCTGTCCTAGGGGGTACACATTTAATATGTTATTTTTTTCATACCCACACTGGCCTCCTATTGCGGCTCCTGTTCTTGGCCGGACAGTCTTCCCACTGTCCCCTGTTTCCTTTGCCATCAACTGTGCTCTATTTTCCGTCTGTAGGTTCTCCTTCTTGTAGGGGTCACTCCATTGTTTTTTACTTTGGCACTGACCTTTCAACTGTGTCTGCACAACACAGATCTTACCCAGTCCATCATGGGGTTGTGGTGTCTTTGCCGTCCCTTGTTTTTGTTCCTTACGGAGGTTCCTGGGTCTCATTTCATTTGCCCAGGCATTGAGGTTCCCACCGTATTTCGTCAGTTTTTTGACGAATTGGTTCGCTTGGAACTTGGTGGTTGTCTCGCAGACCCTCCTCCTGTAGGGTATGGTTTTGGTATCTATTCTAAGTTAAGGAATCTGCGGCTAGATGTTTCTATCAGATGGAAAAGTTACTTACCTTCGGTAGCGAAATATCTGGTAGAGACACAGTCTAGCCGTAGATTCCTTAGCGCCCGCCCATCCTCCCCGCTCTGCGAAGACCTTTTCAGGTGGTGTTTTTCTACCTAGCCCCTCACCTTTCCGGTGGCCTTGGTCTTGCTGAGGTGTGTTCTCACATCTCCCTCTGGGGTAGGGTTTGTTGTTCTGCTTGGGGCCCTTCGGCCTCCCCTCCATACTAGTGTTTGGTTGGTGGCGTGTTCTCACACCTTCCTTTGGCGCAGGGGGTGTTGTTCGGCTTTAGAGCCCTATGGCTTTCCACTCCGTCCATGTTTTTTAGGTGGCTAAGGTCTCTGCTTTTCACTGCCTTCTCATGTTTGTTTCATCCTTGAAGTTCTTCTGTTTTTAATTCCCTCTCACCGCCCAAGCCTGTGCCGCCTTCTTTCTATCGCAGTCGGTTGGGTTCGGTTCTCTTTGGTGCTACAGTCCTTCGATCGCTGGAGGGTGTGTGTAGTGAACTTTCTGGTGGCCGTTCACTTCTGGTCACTTGTCTTGCGACATGTTGCTTCACTATTTTGGTTCTTTTAACTTCCCTCCACTAGTGACAAGCTGTGCCTGTCTTGTGCCGCAGCCGCAACCCCTCGATGTGGGGTGAGTTGTGGCGCTTTGTTGGACCCTTGCTTGCAGCACCGGCTCTCTGAGCTCCCTCCAGTCCTTCTTAGTACTGGGTGCTTTTTCAACTTATTTATCTTTCTCATTTTACTCTTTTTTCACACACTGTTCCTATGCTAGCACAGATTTTCTCATGGCTCCGCATTGCAGCGTGGAAGAGTTTCCTGCAGAACCCCGATGTCAGCACGCTGGAAGGGGCTTATATGGCTCCATTGATGTCACTTCCCTGGACGACATCAGGATGGAGCCGAGTGGCGCCGCCTCCCGGCGTGCAGAGGTATTGTTGGGGAAAAAAGATTTTCCGTATCCAGTCTGACGCCTCGGTAGATATTCTAAGTTAAGGAATCTGCTGCCAGACTGTGTCTCTACCAGATATATAGTTACCGAAGGTAAGTAACTCTTCCGTTTCCCAATTTGGACACTCCTTTATGAAATCATGTGGCCAGTATTTTTTTAACCAAAAGAAAAGCGTAACCATTCATGAAGTTCTCCCAAAAGACAAGCTTGATGTTTCTCGGTATGTCCCCCTCCAACTGGAGTGTACTTTTATATAAATGATGGGGAACACTTATCCTAGTATCCGGCATTTCCACTGTGATATGCTCACTTAGCACTACTGCCGCCAGATAATGCATCAGGTTGTGGTCCCCTTTTGTTACTTCTGCCGCTCTATCCAGCATCGTCACTGCCCACTCCCAGTACACAAGCAGAGTCTTCAGTATTCTGGTCATGCTTGATTTTACTTCCAGCCACTTTTTTCTTATTGAATTGAGGTGTAGGAGTCTTTGATGATTTTTCTACCTTACTGGTGATCAGTTAAGCGTTTTGATTCCTTCTTCGGTTTCACGTGCTCTACCGATCTGCACTCTGACCATCCACTTCTCTCTGAACATGTTTCGGATGACTCCTGAAAGGAATGAGAGGAAAGTGTATCAGTATCACCGTTTTTGAGATTATATCTTTTTTCAGTGGATTCCTGCTGAGGAGACCCACCCTGTGATCGTGTCTTGTCTTTATTCTTTTGTTTATTATCTAATTTCTTCTTTGTTGAGGAATCAGTTGCTTGCTTAGAGTTATCCTTTTCAGAATTACTCTTAAGTTGTCGCTTCCCAGGTCTGGCTCCCAAAAGATCTCTCCCTAGTGTAGCATAGGTTTCATTGTTAATTTTTGGTAATTCCCTCTCCTGCGATGCAGGAAAGTAATCCCTCAGTCGTTGGCGTATAGTCAATGCAGCTGCCTCCCCTTTTATGTTACTCAACATAATGGCAGATACTGTGTAAAAATTGCCATTAGTTTCATCCCTAAGTCCAGGGCAGGTGCTGCTTGGTACTCATTCTGAAGCTGCTTCAGTGTCTCATGTAAAACAGCCAGAGAAGGGGTACCATGTGTTGTGGTATAAACGGCAGTGAAGACTGTACACCAAGTTGCGCATTCTTCCACTGGGGAAGCGATGTCCATAAGCAAGCAAATAGTCAGTATTCTGTGTTTTTCTACTGGGCCCATATGGGGAAATACTGCTTCAAGCGGGCTTGTTTTGTGTGCTATCCAGACCGTAATTTGCTTTTGACTGGTGGGAATCTTTCCCATAACGGCATTCATTGTTTGCGGGGTGATACCAGTAGTAGCCAGTTGTGGTTGTGTGGCTTGAGCAGTCCGCGCAGTATTTACTGTTAGTGTTCACATTATGAACTGTGTGGGACTCCTGCATATTTTTACAAAATCTCTACATAGTGCTCACATTTCTGCTGCAGTTAGGTTAGCTGTGTTATGATGCAGTGTGCATGCAGCTAAGACCGGCCATGTTGCTCCCTCTTTACTGAGCGGACCACATCTCACGTTTTCTGTAGGGTATGGGAGAGCGCCTTTAAGCAATTTATATGTTCTTTTTAAAAGGGAGGAACCTCTGTGTCCTCATCTGGAGTGTATTCCTCTTGTGATTCATCTTCAGTGCAAGTAACAAATAATTGTGATCAAGCATTTACCGCTGGGAATTTAACCCAGGAATAGAACACCTCTGTCTTAAATGCTTTGTGTTCCTCAACCATGAAGGTAACGTCTCCACCTATAGCCGGGAGACCAAAATGTAATAATTTTATAGTAACAGCATGTCTGCAGTTTTCTGCGATATAGAGTGTTGGTACATCTTCGTCTCCAGACATGTTAGAATAAATGAATTACTGAGAGGGTTAACACAATGTGGGAAATTTATATCCTTGAAGCTTGAACAGCCTACAGCCAAATCATAGGGTCTACCTACTCAGCTGAGGCGGATTTCCCTATCATCACAGATGTCTCCCATTGGAGATGAGTAGGAGTCTCTGAGAAGGCAGGATTGAACTACTCAGGCGAACAGTAAAATAAGAACCCAACCAACATTGGCGGCACTGTGTTGTGTAGTTCCCACTAATCCGTAGGATCTGCATGTTCGTGGACAACATAAATGTTGGGTGTGGTTCCTAGACTGGTTCCATCCATCCCCGTAGTATATGTTGGCCTAGAGACCAGCTAGCTCACAGGTCCACCACAAGAACCCCTAACCTAAAGATGGAGTGAATGGTTTCTAGCAACCACTGAGCAGGTCAACCCTGATCCCTCAGGGATTGTGGTAACAGATCAAGAACTCTTTTGCTCAGTCATTTGTGCGCTCTTGTTCTCAGAGAAGTACACAGAGAATACACAATGGGACGTCCTTCAATATATTTATTGAACCAACGTTATTCTTGTATTGAGTAAATGTGCTGTGATAATCAGTAGTCAAACATATGAAAGTGATTACAAGCACCGAAGTAGTAAATAGCAGGTATAGTTTCACCATGGTGCTAAGAACAGTGGGTTAATACAGGAATATAAAACTAAGCAGTAATCAGGCGTACTCCTTTTATTCATTCCCTACCCTAGGTGTGTGGTATGTACATGCACAGATATGCCACCAAACAATATTAATTGCACTATTAAGGCTACACCCTTGATGCACCATCAATTAACATCATGTCTGATCGGTATATCTTGTGATAGTGATCTCCCAATCGGTGCAGACACCCATGGGTGCACACCCATTATAAATGAGGTAAACAGCACCTTAACCATAATATCGTGGAACCTGGCGGGTATCCTCTCTAAACTTCAAGATCTAGATTGGTTTTCCTATAAAGAGATAAATGACATCTGTGTCTTTCAAGAGACCTGGGCCGTAGATAAGGTACATATAAACGGTTACACTACTTATAGTGTGGAAGCTTTTCCGCCCAAGATGACGGGTAGGGCTAGTGGTGGGCAACTAATACTTGTAAAAAAATATTTATCTTGCAAATATAAGCATATACCAATTGACTCAAGATATTTTGGGGATACAGCTTGCTTTCCAGGCTGGTTTAATTTTGACCCTGTTTAACGTTTATGCTGGGTCTGAACCATATAACAGTGACCTCTCTGTACTCTCACTGTTGGACGATCTGGTTGGTATATATCAATCGAACTCTAAAGTCATTGTTGCGGGGGATTTTAATGCTGCTTTTCAACCATCTACCTTATTGAGCACTCTGCTTGAGGAAGAGGACGAGTTATGGGGTATTTCTAATCTGGTTGTTGGCGAACAAGGCTCACGCCAATCTAATGTCTCCCTGCAGATTGCCTCTCTAATCACTGGTAGGAGCCTAAGAGCCTGTAATGGGAGAACTGCTTCTGATTTAGAGAGGAAGGCCACCTTTAAAAGGGGTGCCTACTTTAGTATAATTGATTACATATTCGTTGATGTAAGAGTGTGGTCACTGTTTGAAGATATGAGCATCGCACTGTGTTGTGTAGTTCCCACTAATCCGTAGGATCTGCATGTTCGTGGACAACATAAATGTTGGGTGTGGTTCCTAGACTGGTTCCATCCATCCCCGTAGTATATGTTGGCCTAGAGACCAGCTAGCTCACAGGTCCACCACAAGAACCCCTAACCTAAAGATGGAGTGAATGGTTTCTAGCAACCACTGAGCAGGTCAACCCTGATCCCTCAGGGATTGTGGTAACAGATCAAGAACTCTTTTGCTCAGTCATTTGTGCGCTCTTGTTCTCAGAGAAGTACACAGAGAATACACAATGGGACGTCCTTCAATATATTTATTGAACCAACGTTATTCTTGTATTGAGTAAATGTGCTGTGATAATCAGTAGTCAAACATATGAAAGTGATTACAAGCACCGAAGTAGTAAATAGCAGGTATAGTTTCACCATGGTGCTAAGAACAGTGGGTTAATACAGGAATATAAAACTAAGCAGTAATCAGGCGTACTCCTTTTATTCATTCCCTACCCTAGGTGTGTGGTATGTACATGCACAGATATGCCACCAAACAATATTAATTGCACTATTAAGGCTACACCCTTGATGCACCATCAATTAACATCATGTCTGATCGGTATATCTTGTGATAGTGATCTCCCAATCGGTGCAGACACCCATGGGTGCACACCCATTATAAATGAGGTAAACAGCACCTTAACCATAATATCGTGGAACCTGGCGGGTATCCTCTCTAAACTTCAAGATCTAGATTGGTTTTCCTATAAAGAGATAAATGACATCTGTGTCTTTCAAGAGACCTGGGCCGTAGATAAGGTACATATAAACGGTTACACTACTTATAGTGTGGAAGCTTTTCCGCCCAAGATGACGGGTAGGGCTAGTGGTGGGCAACTAATACTTGTAAAAAAATATTTATCTTGCAAATATAAGCATATACCAATTGACTCAAGATATTATGGGGATACAGCTTGCTTTCCAGGCTGGTTTAATTTTGACCCTGTTTAACGTTTATGCTGGGTCTGAACCATATAACAGTGACCTCTCTGTACTCTCACTGTTGGACGATCTGGTTGGTATATATCAATCTAACTCTAAAGTCATTGTTGCGGGGGATTTTAATGCTGCTTTTCAACCATCTACCTTATTGAGCACTCTGCTTGAGGAAGAGGACGAGTTATGGGGTATTTCTAATCTGGTTGTTGGCGAACAAGGCTCACGCCAATCTAATGTCTCCCTGCAGATTGCCTCTCTAATCACTGGTAGGAGCCTAAGAGCCTGTAATGGGAGAACTGCTTCTGATTTAGAGAGGAAGGCCACCTTTAAAAGGGGTGCCTACTTTAGTATAATTGATTACATATTCGTTGATGTAAGAGTGTGTTCACTGTTTGAAGATATGAGCATCGAACAAAGGGGCGACAGTGACCACAATTCTTTATTAAAAATTAGGGGTACTGATTTGGATAGGAATTTTTTAAGTCAAATCTCTAAAAACAAGGAGCCACTCGTAACTAATAACCGCAAAAGAGTTGCGTGGCCTAAAGTCCAAGTTGATTAGAGCTTGTATACTAGAATATACAAGCTCTCTACATCATTTTTAACTAATCTGTATGGCAGTGTGGAAAGTACACAACCCCCAGTACCAACTCACATTGTATCGGTGCATCTTAAATTCTTTGAGGCTCTACAAACAGTTTTTACTAAAAATAGCCCTAGCAGAAGGCCCCCTAACACTAGGGTAAACCAGTGGTTTAATCATGACTGTAAGATAGCCAAGAATGCTCTACATTTAGCAGTTAGAGAGCACTCTAGAACCGAAGTAATTCGGGCTCACAACAGTTACAAAATAGCGTTAAAAAAAGCCAAGCGAGACGCCGCCGACAAAAACTGGCAAGATCTGGTCCTGGCTTCCCAGTATAGGGATAGTTGCCTTTTTTGGCATATTGTCTCAAAGGGGAGTAAGGAGAATGCTTTCACTCTCAACTATCACATCCAACCGGAGACCTCCGTGGACTATTTTACAAAACTATATTCCGGGATAGAGGTTCAGGGAAGTTCAAACACCGATAGAGCCAAATGCAACCCATCTATCACTACCCCTGCCGCGAATGCTAATTACCTATCTTTGGTCTTCAGCCTAGAAGACACCCTGTCAGCAATCGGCAGACTTAAGGCGGGAAAAGCCCCCGGCCCCGATTTGATCCCGGGCGATTTGTATGAATCAGAACCAACGATATGCGCCCCGTACATACATTTTTTGTCTAATAGTATACTGGCTGGTGGGGACATTCCAGAAACTTGGAGGGGAGCTGAGATTTACCATCTACAAAAAGGGCGACACTGCTATCCCCTCCAATTACAGACCAATCAGCCTGATAGACAATTTACAAAATATTTTTTTCCAGGCAAGTGCTAGATAAATTACAAGGTTGGATGGATGACCACACAATAGTGTCAACATATCAGGCGGGCTTTTGTTCCAAAATAAGTACGTGTGATCAAACTTTCAGATTCACCTTACTAACCTGGAAATATGTGCTACTTAGGAAGCAGAAGCTTTATGTAGCCTTCATGGATCTGCGAGCCGCATTTGATCTGGTACCACGTAACTTGTTATGGCAGATTATGCTCGATCTAGGTGCCCCTTCGGATCAGGTTGCAGTGATAGCATGACTCCACATGGATAATTATGCCCAAGTTAGATGGGGGAAAAATGGTGAACTGACAGAGAAGATATCGATACAGCGTGGGGTTCAACAAGGGTGCGTTTTAGCCCCCACGCTGTTTTCCCTGTTCATCAATGATGTGGCGAGTCGCTTAATGGTTGGCGAGAATGATGCACCCTGCCTGAACGTGAAAAAAGTCCCTATCCTGCTCTTTGCAGACGACTCCTTATTAATATCTAAGACTCCAATGGGTTTGCAAATATTATTGGATAGATTTTTAGAATTTTGTAGAGATCAGAGATTGGAACTCAACACCTTCAAGACAAAATATATGGTGTTTGGGAAAGTTCGGAGTGGCCTTCGGGAGATCAAGATTACACAGGAGCCCCTTAAGCAGGTAAAACATGTTGATTACCTAGGCATAGGTTTGAGTGTGTCACTCAATTGGGATTACCAGCTAAGTAGAGTTACCTGATCCTATGCCAAAGGTCTAAATCTATATTAAGATGTAATAAACAATCTTACACTCAACCCCTATCCCCAGGACTGGAAATCTATTGTGCAAAAGCCCAAAGCAGAGCCCTGTATGGAGCCGATATCTGGGGCTATACCAACGCCAATAAGCTGACGGCATGTGAAAACATCTTTGTTAGATCCCTCATCTCGTTACCGATTATAACTACTCTTATTCCCCTCTTCTGTGTTCTTGGGCTGAAGGGAATTGGGGATCTGGCTGCTCTGAAACCATTAACCTACTGGCTGCACCTATGGATAACCCTCCAACTTATCTATTATTGAAATTCTCTTCGGGTGGTTATGATGATCAATGGTGCAAAATGTTTACCATGGTTTAAACACATTGCAGACTGGTGCAAGTTATTGAGTATGAAGGACCTGTGGGAACATTCGGATAGGGCTACAAGATATGATTTACTGAGATTAAAAGCCAGATATTGGGAGGTGGTGGCCGTCAACTATGCTAATAATTTGGCCAATGGTCAGTTAACATCAAAATGTTTAGCTGTAAAGTCACACCCACAATTTGAACCCTTTCTTGATCGAATCTCTCCCCCTCTTTCAAGAAGTCTATATGCGAGATTCAGATACTGCAATCTGCTCCTAAAATTTCCTAGTAAGGATGCGTCTGGCCTAGTATTGGATTTATGTCCTTCCTGTAATACTGTCAGAGAAACTGAAGAGCATATCTTGTTTTTCTGCCCTAGATACCAGCAAATACGCAGGAGGTGGATAAGACCAATCTGCCTTAATCTAGGAGCTAGGCAGTATCAGATTGCTTTCGGAATTTAAAAATCAGACATATCAGAACCAATAGTTTTTTCTGTCAGTCGCTTTTTATTTGCCTTCTGAATAATCCGCCAGAAATTATTATTATAGACTGCACCGTATTGTCAATTGTTCTGCAAAACATGTACCTATGCATTGTGCTTTTAAGGAACGTTCCCCCCCCATTTCATCGGGAAGCATGCCCCCCATAGCTGTTTCTTAATGTATTCTGATGTATGTTCGGCTTGCCATCTTTTAGTGTTTTTTTTCAATAAGCTACTTGATAATGTATCAGTTTTTATATTTTTAAACTGTAATTTGACAATGCTTTATCCTTTGTGTACTTTGATGGCTTTGTACAAACAAACCAAATAAAGTTTGATGATGATAATGATGGGTGTCTGGGGAGTGTGAGTTTGTGTGTGTGTGCAGCCAACAATCTCCCCACGGGATTATCCAACCCCATTACCTGGTGGTGCAGAATGTAGTACCCCCTCGTGGTCATAAACTGGACACCCCTCACGGAGATGTTAGGCAGCTGCTTCGCCAAGCATCAGCTTTTAGGGTCCTCTCGATCTCAGCAAAAGTGTCTCCTCTGGCTAACCCTTGGAAATGTTTAATTATTTATAATAGCATCCTTCTGATGTATATAGTGATTAGCATTGTCATGGGTTTGCAGCTAGCCCTGTCGCCCCATGGATGAAGATAGAACGGCATTGTACATCATGTGCAAAGGCCTTGTATTCTGTGTTTGAGGAATCATAGTAATGTTGCGCAAAGCGAAATCTCTCAGTAAAGCAGCTTCAGAGAAATTAATCCAACATGTAAGAAAATGTGCATCCTTGCTGCATGGGCCAAACTCAGGCACATAACAAATTGAGCATCGATTCTCTGATCAGGCTGCCGCTTCAGGAGGCTCTTCTGTCGCAGCAGCAGGGAATGGTCCTCCGCCTTCTAGCATGGAGATTGAACACTGGCAGCGATCACTTTCAACCTTCCTCATGAAGTCTGTAATTTCAGCAAGGCCTCCACCATGATAGTATACATAGCCTGTTGATTGAAATAAATTGTATCATATTGTACAGAAGTCTATTGACCCCCTTTCTGCCTCCCTTTCTGATATTGTACTTTTTATTTTGACGCTTGGCTAGCAGGACTCTGCTCTGGGCACTCTTGACAGGGTATCTTTCGGCATAGTCTGCCTTCTTGCAGCTGGCTGGCCAACCTCCTTATTTAAATCTCTTATTATAAATAGATTTCTTAAACGTTTTATACATATGCTCCCACCTTACCCTTTAATTATGGCTCAGTAGGACCTTATTTTGGTTTTCACATTTTTGATGTGTGCTCCCTTTGAGCTTTTACACAGTTGCCCCTTCAGGTTGCTTACCATCAAAGCAGGTGTTATGGTGGTCATTACATCAGGCAGGAGGGTGAGTGACATGCAGGCTTTATCATCCGAGTCTCCCCTCTTATCAGTTTTTCCTGACAAACTGGTGCTTCGCACTAGGACCTCATTCATGGCAAAAGTGGTAATACCATTTCATGTAGGCCAGTCTGTCACCTTGCCCACTTGCTATGCTTCTCCACATCCCTCTAAAGAAGAGGAGCAACTCCACCGTCTGGACCCAAAAAGGGGGTTGTGGTTCTACCTTGACTGCACAAGAGAGTTCCAGGCGACTATCAACTCTTCATAGGATATGTTTGTGTAAAGAAAGATTGTGCTGTGCAGAAATGGGCCATCTATCGATGGATCGTTCTCTGCATCAATATCTGCAAAGCACTGGCAAAGAAGCAGCCACCTGAAAGCTTAAGCGCTCATTCCACTAGAGCTAAGACTGCGACCACTATGTTAGCTAGCAAAATTCCAGCCCTGGAAATCTGTCAGGCAGCAGTGTGGGCATCTCTGCACAGGTTTACCAAGCATTACTGCTTGGTCAGTCAGGTCCCTACGGAGGGGCACTTTGCCAGTTTGGTCCTGCAGGACTTCTTAGTCCAAATCTGTCTGCATATCCACCTTTGGGAATGGTATTGCTTGGGTATCTATTCAGAGGTAAGGAATCTGGGGCTATATGTCTCTATCAGATGAACAAGTTACTTACCTTCGGTAACGCCTTAACTGGTAATGCCAATATCTAGCCCCAGATTCCTTAGTGACCCACTCATCCTCCCCACTCTGCAAACAGATTTCTAGGGTCAAGGCTGAAATCGTTCAATGCTCTAGTCTGAACATACCAGCGTCAGTGCACTTCATGGCTCCGCGCTTCTCGCTTGGAAAGTCGTGAAAAGTAACGGACGTCTGCATGCCGAGGTGGCACCTACATAGGTGACACGGACGTCAGTTTCAGTGCCCACGAATCCACGCAGAGCCAACAGATATCAGCTACCGGCTCGCAGGTGCACGGGGCACTGTTTACAAAAAACCTTCTTGAGCCAGTCTGATGCCTGGGGAAATTCAAAGATAGGGAATTTGAGGCTAGATATGGTCTCTACCAAATAAGGCGTTACCAAAAGTAAGTAACTTGTTCATCTCGAAGACTGGCTGTTGAAGGCGGGCTTGCCCCAGGAAGTTGTCTCGCACCTCCAGACTATGGCGGACCTCCTGCACTTACTGGGGTTCGCTATCAACGTGCCGAAGTCTCACCCGACTCCCTCTCAGACTCTCCCCTTTACGAAAGGGTGCATCTAACATGGAGTCAATTGAGGCTTCGGCACTTTGATCTGGACACAATGCAGTTTTGCACCTATCCTCCCGATCGGTGAGTACAGGATATTCAGGCTATGATACCGACGGTTTCAGACTTTAACTTGGATTTCGGTGGACTAACTCTGAGGCTGCTGTGACTCATGGCCTACTACATCCTGCTTGTGATACAATCTGCTAGCATATGTGGGTTATGCAGTGGGGCCTCAAGTTCCAGTGGGCACAGCATCATGGTAATCTCTCCGACATGGACCAGATCTCAAAGAGAACTGCAAAAGATCTGCAGTGGTGGTTCAAAAACTGCAATTGTGTCAGCAGCCGACCTGTCTCTCTTCCCCAACAAGATTGGACAGTAGTGACAGATGTGTCTCCCCTGGGATGGGACAGCCATCTGTGAGAGGTGGAGATCAGAGGCCTCTGGTTACCGGCAGAATCCGGACTCCACATCAACCGTCTGGAACTCCCGGCAATCCGCCTGGCGTTAAAAGCCTTTCTAAAAAGAACAAGTGCTGGATGGAATGCAAAACAATGCAAACATTCACCCCAGTTACAAAGATCTTGTTTAATCCATCGTTTTCTGATGGATACATCTGCCTGTGGATTACTCACCTTTTGAATTACCCCATGCGCAGCATTCCACAGAAACTTTTCTCCATAGCTCTCCCACGTCAATGAGGGTGGCCAAGCAGTTTATGGCCAAGGAGAAAAAGCTGAAAAAGGGCCAAAGGAGGTCGAGATCCAAATCCAAGTTGCCTACTCTGCATAACTTGAAATTTCGAGGAAGCTTAAAAAGAAGCGGCACCGTGGATCCAGATATTGGTCATCGAAGGATGAAACACCGAAGTCCGGGGTCTCTGGTTCTCTGATGTCACCGCAAGGATGAAGTCTCTCCTTCCCCTTCTCCTCAGTATCCGGCTCCGAGAGTCTCTCCGACGCCAAGAGAAACAACGCCTTCGCCTCCGGCCACACCAGGGTCTCCGGCACCGCAACTTGAGCCAATTAGACTGCCTCCTCGAGCGGTCCCTAAACCAGCGGTACCGAATCCTGGATATCCAGCCTTTCTAGCTCCAGGTACATATCCATTGCATTTCCTTAATGCAGTGTTTGGCATGTTTGTCAGAGCATCTAACCCTGCTGGTGTGCCGTTGGGCCCCATCGGACCGCTTTCCTTCTTTTTTGGGTCCTTGCCACCCCACTTCTCGATGCCAGTGCAATCCCTGGAGGGAAGAGTGTAGTTGGATGTGTCTTCTCCGGCGCCATCTGGCTCCGGTCAGGCACCGCCTTGGGTCGTCCGGTGTGTTTGAGTATTCCTGTGGAGCCTCCATCGACTCCGGTCCCGAAGTCACCAGTGCCGCTTCTGGCAGCGCTGATGCCAGTCCCAAGGATGAGCTCTAGAAGGGATGCACAAAGGCTGATGGAGGAGGAGTATCAAGAGCAGTGGGAGGAGGCTGAAGACGGTGAGATAGTTGACCCTGTGCAGGAGTTTGAGGGCCTACAGGAGGCTGGCGGAGTGGACACATCACCTGAATGGGAGCTGTCTTTGCCAAAAGGCCTTCCAACGCAGGAGGTTTCCTCATACCACTCTGTAATAAGGAAGGCAGCGGATCTGCTGGATTTGCCATTACCTACGGCAGAACTTAAATCCAACATTTTAAAGGAAGTGCTTTATTCCCCTTCTACTGTTTCGGACCCTCTGCCTCCTTTTCATGAGGCTTTGACTGAACCCATCATAGAGGTGTCGTAGAAGCCAATGGCTGCCCCTGCGGTGTCCAGATAAGATGGCCCCGGGAGATACGGCTTTCCTTTCCACACACCTGTCTCCTAAGAGTTTAGTAGTCCAGGCATCGAGCTCCTCTAAACAGTCTACAGGCTCTGTCCCATTCATGCTTGCAGATAGAGAATCCAAGAGGATGGAGCAATCGGCTAAGACGGTTTTTCTTCAGCCAGTATGGCTTTGAAATCAACAAATGTGACATGCCGGATGGGTCGCTATATCCACGCTCTAATGGGCTCAGCAAGTGGGGTGCTTTCTAAGCTTCTGGAGGACGTTTAGGGCCATTTTGCAGAAGTACTGTCTGACACCCAAGCTGCGGCCCATCAGGTCATTCAATCAGGATTTTATACTGCAGACTCTTGTCACCAGAGTAATGGGTTTCTCGGTTGCAAGTAGGAGGCAAGCTTGGCTAAGGGGGTCTGGGTTTTCACCTGATAATTAGGCCACCCTACTGGACTTGCCTTTTGCCGGATCTTGTCTTTTTAGTGCCAAAGTGGACTTGGCGCTACAATGCTTTAAAGAAAGTCGAGTCACAGCGAGATCGTTGGGTCTTCAGTCCCAGCCGAGAGGTTTTGGGTACCGCAGATTTTGCGAGTTTGGCAGGACTTTATCCTTTCGAGCCAAACAACAACTGTCACAACAGCAGCAACAGTCGAATCCTCTGTATAGGTCATACAGAGGAAAAGGTAGAGGTTGTCTGTGAGGCACAGCTCCGTAGCAAGTTTCCTCTTCCTCTTGTCCTATTTTCTACGAAATTGGAGGTCTGTTACCTCAGATCTTTGAGTCTTGGATCTCATGGAAAATGGGTATGCCATTCCCTTCCTGGAGTTTCCCCCTCCTCCCCCCCACTTGCCAGGGTTGTTGCTCAGAGGAGCACCTCTTGCTACTACAAGCAGAAAGGTGCAGTAGAGGTGGTTCCGGAGCAGGAAAGGGGTAGAGAATGCTACTCCCGGTGCTTCCTGATTCCCAAAAAGGACTTCCGGTTGAGGCCCATTCTAGATCTCTGGGTCTTGAATTTTTACCTCAAGCAGGAGAAGTTCAAGTTGTTGACCCTAGCTCAGGTTCTTCTGGTGTTGCAGCAGGAAGACTGGATAGTGTTGATTGATTTGCAGGATGCGTATTTTCACTTTCTCATCCTGAAGTCGCACTTTTACAGGGGGGTTCCAACACTATCAGTTTGTGGTCCTTCCGTTCGTTCTTACTTCAGCACCTCTGGTCTTCACAAAGGTGATGGTGGTGGTGGCTGCACATCTCAGAAGGTCAGTATTCCTGTTTTCCCCCATCTGGACAACAGGATGCTCAAAGCAAAGTCACTAGAGATGGTGCTGTATAATTTGAAAGAGACAACGCGTCTGTTCGACTATTTTTTAATAAGCATACCCAAATCTCACCTGGTGTCCTCTCAGCGCATCCTATTCATAGGGCCAGTACTGGACACTACTGTGAGTTGTGCCTTTCCACCTCCGCAGAGGATTCAGGACATCCAGGCTATGATTCCACTTTCTCACAATGGAGCGGTTGTTCCAGAACTGAAGGTCTTACGCCTGCTTGGTCTGTTCGCTTCCTGGATACTGTTGGTCAACCATGCACTCTGACACATGTGGGCCTTCCAGTGGTGCCTCCTTGGGCAGTGGTTTCAACACAGCAGAGATCTCAGGGAGGGGGTCTGACTCTCCAGAGACACTGCAGCTGAGCTTTTATGGTGGAGTGTCTCGTACAACCTGTCTCAGGGGAAGCGGTTTCAACCTCCTCTACCGGACACAGTAATAATGGATGCTTCCACTAGGGTGGGGAGCTCACCTGGGGGGTCTTGAGGTCAAAGGCCTTTGGTCTCCAGAGGAAAGATTGTTTCACATCAAACTTCCGGAATTGCGGATGATATATTTGGCTCTCAAGGCCTTTCTTCCATCCCTTTGCGGTCAGTCGATTCAGGTCCTGATGAACAACACTACTGCAATGTGGTACATCAACAAACAGGGATGAGTGGAGTTGTATCGTCTCTGCAACTTTGGTCCTGGGCTCAGGACCATCATATGTGCGCAATTGCAAATCATCTGGCCGGAGTGGGGAATGTGCGTGCAGACAGTCTTAGTCAGCAGTACTTGGCCGATCACAAGTGGTGTCTCCATATGGAGGTAGTCCATCGCATTTTCAGAATGTGGGGGTTTCCTCAGTTGGATCTGTTTGCCACTCACGAGAACGAGCACTGCCCGTCGTTCTGCAGTCTCTAGTATCCGATGCGGAGAGCGTTGGACACGTTTCAGTTAGATTGGGGCTCACAACCTCTTTGACACGTTTCCTCCCATACCCTTGATTCCTCAAGTTCTAAGGAAGATATGCCAAGACCGGCCCAAGACATATGGATCGCCCAGATTGACCGAGAAGGGTGTGATATGCAGACCTTAATAACCTCTCATTGCACTCTCCTCTCAGTCTCCCTCTTAGGGAAGACCTCCTCTTGCAGTAACAGGGGCAGGTTCTATACCCCCAAATCCAGAGCCTGCACCTTCATGCCTGGAGATTGAACGGAGCAACCTGAGCTCTTTCTCTCTCCCTCGGATGTGGTGGATGATATTGTATCGGCCAGAAGACACTCCTCTATTCTGTCTATTCTGGTAGGTGGGCCAAGTTTGTTAAGTGGTGTGGAGAGAGATCGATCTCCCATAGTTATGAGATTCATTAAGGGTCTCACCAATAGGTTTCCTCCCACTCCCTTAATCATGCCTTAGTGATTTGAATTTGGTTCTTACTTTCTTGATGTGGCCTCTCTTTGAACCCTTGCATAGTTGTCCCTTGAGATTCTTAGCGTTTAAAACTATATTTCTGATTGCAATCACTTCTGCTAGAAGAGTGGGTGAGCTACAGGCTCATAGCTCCAAGCCTCCACTAACCTCATTTCATGCGCCTAAGATGGTTCCTAGGGCCAGAGCTACTTTCCTGCCTAAGGTGGTCACTCCCTTCCACCTAGGGCAATCTATCACTTTACCCACTTTATACCCTCCCCCTCACCCTTTGCAGGAGGAGGATAGACTTCACTGCCTGGATGCTAAGAGGGCAGTCAGCTTCTATCTCGACAGGACTAAGGACTTTAGGTTGGACGATCACCTCTTCATCAGATACGTGTACAAGATGAATGGCAAGGCTGTCCACAAAAGAACGCTGTCCAGGTGGATCATCCTCTACATTAAGATTAACTATTCCTTGGCCAAGCCTCCTGACGGTATTTGAGCTCATTCCACCAGAGCTAAGTCTTCTTCTTCAGCTTTAGCTAGAGGTGTCCCTGTTGTAGACATCTACAAGGTGGCAAATTTGGCCTCACTCCACATTTTCGCAAACCATTAGCGCTTCGACACGGAGGTGATGAGGGACAGCCACTATGCACGTTCTGTGCTACAAGATTCTTTGGTATAGGTAGGCAGGCACCCTCCACCAGGAGTGGGACTGCTTCGGGATTCAATTCAAAAGGTGAGGAATACGCAGATGTATCCATCAGAAGAACAAGTTACTTACCTTCGGTAACGCTTTTTCTGGTGGATACAGTATCTCCCTGTGGATTCCTCACTGACCCATCCGTTGCCTGCCTGTTTATACCGAAAAATAATTGACATATAATTAATGTATTTTATTGTTGGAATAATTGAAATGATGTGATACTGGTCACTAGGAAACGTCTATGTTTTAGAATAGCTAACTTTAATTGGTTTTGTATACTTGTGAAAATGTTGTTGGTTCACCCGTTCGCCTCGAAGGCACGGAAAAAATTGTTGGAACTGCCTTCAGCACGCCAACGAGGTTATCGTATGGCTCTGATGACGTCACGCGGAGTCTCGTGCTGAGCCGTTCCATTGTGATGTACTTGTCGACGTGGGAGAGCTATGGAGAAAAGTTTCTGTAAAATTCTGCGCATGGGGTAATTCAAAAGGTGAGGAATCTACAGGCAGATACTGTATCCTCCAGAAAAATATTACAGAAGGTAAGTAACTTGTTCTTCTTGCACACCACGCCACCCCTTTTTGGACCAAGCTCTGGCCGTAGCGGGCACCAGGTGTTTTCCAGATGGACTGTAAGGGTTGGGGGCGGTTATGAACCAGCGGGGGTCATTTTTTGGTTCAGGGGGGCGGTTTTGCAGCAGTGCTTCAATATCGCCCCCCTGTATTAAAAGCAGCAGCAGTGTTTTCCACCAACCCCCCCTCACCACCTGCTCCCCCCCGGCTGGTTAGACTTAATTGCCGGGGTTGATTTGCATTCTCAGTCCGGCCCTCACCCAGCTATATGCATATCAGTCTTGTCCCTGCTCCTCGGGAAAACAGTCCAGCCCGAACTGCCAAGCCAGGTCCTCCCTGGACTAGAAAAAATCTTCCCGGGACTGGTTACAGGGCATCACCCGTCATCCGCCAGCCTAGATTGAACAGTGAGCACGGGACCCACGTCTGGGCAGATCCTTCCCACTTAGGGCGACAAAAGCAAAAAGAACAAATTAAAAGCCTTTTGACCCTTCATCAAGGGAAGCCTAATGCAGCTATTCACGGACACCACCACAGCCTTGTGATACTGCAACAAACAGGGCATGGTGGGGTCGTGGACCCTCTGTCAAGAGGCCCTGCTTCTCTAGACATGACTGGAACGTCCGGGCATATCCTTGGTTGTTCACCTGGTGGGCTCTTTGAACACCAGGTCAGAAGAACTCTGCTAAATATGCCTGGTGGATCATGAATGGCATCACCATCTTAAGGTGGTGCAAGGTCTCTTTTAGCTGTGGGGAGAGCCTTGGTTAGATTTGTTCGCCACCGCCGAGAATGCGGACAGTTCTGTGCACTAGAGTTTCCAAGGCGGATCTCGCTCTGAGAGACTTTTTGCCTCTAGTGGAGCTCAGGCATCCAGCGCGCCTTCCCACCCTTGCCCAGAGTTCTCAAGAGGGTCAGGCATGACCATACCCAAGTCATCCTTGTGGCTCCAGACTTGGCTCTGAGAGTTTGGTACCCCAAGCTGTTGAGCATGGCCATCAGTCCTCTGATCAGGCTGCCTCTTTGGGAGCATCTTCTGTCGGATCAGCAGGGAAGAGTTCTCCCCCTAACCTGTCAAAGCTCGGCCTTTATGCGTGGAGGTTGAGCAGCAACAGTTGACAGCTTTCGACCTTCCTCCTGAAGTCTGCACTGTTATATTGGCAGCCAGGCAACCCCCCACCAAGTCTGTATTTGCCCGCTGTTGGGGCAGGTTTGTGGCATGGTGTGCAGACAAACAGGTTGACCCTCTTTCTGCTCTCCTTTCTCAGTTCCTTCTCTTTATCCATTCTCATGATAATCAGGGCTCTGCTCCGGACATCCTGAAGGGCTATAATTCTGCTATTGTATGAAAATTCCCTAGGCAGTAAGTCATTTATATCAAACTTTTGTACAACTGCTGATGTTGTAAACACTACAGTATAAATGTTTCCTTTCCGATTCCATTATTTCCATCTATTGTCTCTTGTAACTATTTTCATCAAATGTGTTTTCTGTTTCTTTCATGCAAAGTGTGACATGACCACACGCACACACACACACACACACACATATATATAAATTTCAAACTGCCGGTCGCCAGTAGGTAGTTATAGTTAGGACCAAGTTTCCATAGGAAGAGCATTTTTTTTGCTTTGCTTAACTGGGGTGGCAGAGTGGGCTAAAGAACGGTGATGGATTAAACCCAGATCTGTTGACTGGGTGTGAGTGTTTGATTGGTTCAGATGCTCCGTCCATCACCACCCCCTTTTGTACCGCTTTGTTCGCCATAAGTTGGCAGGGTATGCTCAGACGTTGAGTCCCTTGCTCACTTTGCCACTGGATTCAAGCAAGCCTGGCTGAAGACGGCTGAAATGCCAGAAACGGTTCCTAGGAAGCTTGATTCCGGTCCAGGGAAGGCATGGCTTGGCAGTTCGGGCTGGACTGTTCCCATGAGGCACAGGGTCAGACTGATTTGCATATGGCCATGTCTGAACTGGGGTGGCAGAGTGGGCTAAGGAACGGTGATGGATTAAACCCAGATCTGTTGACTGGGTGTGAGTGTTTGATTGGTTCAGATGCTCCCTCCATCACCACCCCCTTTTGTACCGCTTTGTTTGCAAATAAGTTGGTAGGGTATGCTCAGACATTGAGTCCCTTGCTCACTTTGCCACTGGATTCAAGCAAGCCTGGCTGAAGACCGCTGAAATGCCAGAAACCGGTCCTAGGAAGCTTGATTCCGGTCCAGGGAAGGCATGGCTTGGCAGTTCGGGCTGGAATGTTCCCATGAGGCACAGGGTCAGACTGATTTGCATATGGCCATGTCTGAACTGGGGTGGCAGAGTGGGCTAAAGAACGGTGATGGATTAAACCCAAATCTGTTGACTGGGTGTGAGTGTTTGATTGGTTCAGATGCTTCATCCATCACCACCCCCTTTTGTACCGCTTTGTTCGCCATAAGTTGGCAGGGTATGCTCAGACGTTGAGTCCGTTGCTCACTTTGCCACTGGATTCAAGCAAGCCTGGTGAAGACAGCTGAAATGCCAGAAACCGGTCCTAGGAAGCTTGATTCCAGTCCAGGGAAGGCATGGCTTGGCAGTTCGGACTGGACTGTTCCCATGAGGCACAGGGTCAGACTGATTTGCATATGGCCATGTCTGAACTGGGGTGGCAGAGTGGGCTCAAGAACGGTGATGGATTAAACCCAGATCTGTTGACTGGGTGTGAGTGTTTGATTGGTTCAGATGCTCCGTCCATCACCACCCCCTTTTGTACCGCTTTGCTTATAACTTTGCCGTCGTTTGATGAATCTTAATGACATTTTCCAAACTAATTCTTTGTTCATATCAGCTCCTATGTTGAAAGTTTGGGAGTGATTCGTCAAGGGAGGGGCTGAGAAAAAAGGGGGGTCACAAAACGTGTTTTCTCCATGTTCATTTCTATAGGAAACTTTAGACAAGGCTACAGGTCGACCCGGTGAACGGAATTACCCTCAATTTGGCAGGGAGAAGGGTCTTGGTCTAGAAAGTACGCTTTTGTTTACCTATGTTTTTGTGTAAATCCGTTCAGTAGTTTTGGAGAAATATTGAAATTTACAGGTATTTTGGAATTCTGCCATCTGATTGGCTGAGGCGTTCCGAGCACGAGCCTGCTGCTTATTGGCTGTGAGCGGTTGCAACTAGGAAGTGTTGGCAGCCATTTTGTGATTCAGTTGAAACAAGTAAGGGGAAAAAAGGGCAAAAAGAGTAGGAAACAGGAGAATAGGAGCACTGTAACCTCTGTGGGGGAGTGCGAAGCGAAGTAGTCACTCCTACCGGTCTGAAAGTGCGGTGTTGCTCAGAGTGACAAAGTGTTGAGATGAGAGGCTGCTACACTCAGGTATGAAACCGAGAACCGAAACCGTGAGCTCATTGCTTTAAAGTGATGTGCTCTCGTCTTTGTAGCATACGTGTGCAAGTAGTGTTAGTAGGCGTTTATACCATACAGGGAGTGGGAAGCGAACTACTGACCCCTACCGTGCGTTTACACTATACCGGATGTCGGAAGCAAAGTACTCACGCCTACCGGTGTGAAGACTCGGGATTAAACCGAGCTGATTGCTGTAAAGTGATGGTCTCTGGGTGCTGTAGCATACTGGCCGCTGTAGTAGAACTGTGTAAGTAGTGTTAGTTTGCGTTCATACTATACAGGGAGTGGGAAGCGAAATACTCACCCCTGCTGGTCCGAAGACTCGGGGTTTAAACCGTGATCCTAAACCGTGAGCTCATTGATGTAAAGTGATGTGCTCTGGGCGGTGTAGCATACCCGTGGTAGTAGTGTTAGTTTGCGTTTATACAATACAGGGAGTGGGAAGCGAACTACTCACCCCTACCAGTCTCAAGACTCATGGATGAAACCATGAGCTCATTGCTGTAAAATCATGTGCTCTGTGTAGTATTCCAATGTAAGTCATAGTAGAATGTTAATATGTAATGCTAGTAGAATGTAAGTATGTAATGTCAGAATGTAGGGCTGTCATGAGGGGAATCTTGGGGAGTTTGTACACGGTGTTGGAGAAGACGGTTGCCATGCTGTCCTGTTGGTGGCAGTTTAAGCTGTCTTGTTTTCCTGCAATAAATCTACTTATCGGATCCACTGCTGTCTGCCTCTTCACTACATAAATTTGGCGACGAGCGGGAGAAGGTAAAAAGAAGGCAGCACTCGCCAATATTTCGAGCTTGCTTGCGTTCTGCTGAAGACCTGTTTTCTTCGTGAAGCTGTTCTAGTCATCCCAGGGTCGTCGGCTCATTGAACTATGTCATCCGACCTCTGGTAGGATTTATATTTTTTTATTTTGGGCTTCCTCTGCCTCTTCACTACACTCTGGTCACTGCACTACACTTGTGCAAGTAGTGTTATTGTGTGTTAATACTAATTCTGTAGTTATGCAGTAACCAATGCATCATGGCCCTAGGGAGCTCCACCTCCCAGGCGCAGCTCATACAATGTCCCGGGGTGTGCATCTGGGGGACATTTATGTTTGCTATTTCAGGGCGGGTGCATGGCTTCCACCCGGTGATAGCAAATCCTTGTTTGCCTCGTTGAAGCGAGAGGAGGATAACCTCGTATTGCTTCAATAAAGCGGATCCGGATGGTAAAAATGGGAAAAAGATATACACATAATTTTTTTTTAAGATATAAAACATTACATAATTTGTAAAGTTAAAAAAAAGGATAATAGAGTTCCACAATATTATAGAAAAAATATAAGTTTTATAAATATTAAAAGATTAAATTAACATTTAAAAAACCTTCGAAATTCACTGAAAAAACCATAGGTTTTACAGACGTTCTAGTTAGTTGGACATTTGGCTCGTATGCAAAAACAACAGTTGATGGACAGAATGCAGAACAATGGACGAACAATCCAAGAGTACTCAAAATATTAAGGAAACCCGGAGAGGAATAGGTCTGTGAGCCGCTGTCAGAAACCCAAACAAACACTGTAGGAAATTTATTAAACAGGTATTTAACCACTGTGCACTACCCTCTTAGAGTTATTCATGGAAGCTAAAACGATGTCTCATGACTGTTAATGCTCTTTTGAGATACAGTAACCATACGGATAACGATAAACTGAGCCCCTTACCATACCAGATAATTGGGAATTTTCCCCACCTACATCTAAGAAAGGTAATCAATCATTTACCAACTCTAAATAACTAAAAACTAAGATAATTCGTTGGTAGTATGAACTAACCCAAACCTTTTTTAAAACTTTTTCCAACTTCTTGTGGCACACTTTCCAACTAGTCCATTTGCACACTTATCAAATCTTTTAGGCACATATAAACACTGGGTGACCCTTCTCTCTTTATATGGGATCTTCTATAGCACTTGGTCCGAGTAATAGGTTTTTCTTGTTCTTCAACTGTATAGCAGTCAAAGTAAATTACAACTAAGTCTATATAATAGGTTGATCTGTTATAAGGATGCATCTAAATAAATGTAATTACCGTATTTTCTGGCGTATAAGACGACTTTTGAACCCCTGAAAATGTTTTGGAAAGTCGGGGGTCGTCTTATACGCCGGATGCCAAATTAGACCGTCTGTTTTCATGTGTTTTTTTTTTTTTTTAACCCGGATTTATTTTCTCCACCATCCAGAGGCCTCTTGACCTGCTCAAACTGAGCATCTATAGCTATCTGACATGAAAGTTGCATGTAGAATAGTCACACAGTGCTAAAGTTATACGCAAGGAATAAATCATATTTTCAATGGCTTGTTAGTATAACCATAAGTTTACAGTTTTTGTGAACAGGATAAAATAAGTGTTGCGCGTGCGTGAGCATATATTTTTTTCTCTGAAAAATTAAAAGTGAGGTTTTGGTTAGCTTTGTTCATAACATCTTTAAGTATGTTAAAAAACGGCTAAAGTGCAATTCTAGCTATGAAATAAGAACAAAAATCCCTGATACTCTATAGTTAAAATTAGCTCCACAACCCAGCTTACACCTCCCTTTCGGATAATTGACAAAGAAATCAAATAGTTCTGGAGCCCCCATAGAGTTTGCTCCTCGGGCAGCAGGTTTCAGTGACAACAGCTCCTCGCACCCCAAGGCGCATGTCACGAGGCACGCAGTGAAGCACACAAGTGAATACTTCTCATCGGGCGGCGAGCTCGGGCACCAGTGCATACTAAGCACTAAGCACTTGGAACTCGGAGGCGGGCATCTTCCTCCCTGCTGAGTTGAAGAGGATGGTGCGTCGTGTAACTTACTGCTGAGTTGATCACTGTACGGCGCCTACCTGGTCCCACAAAACACTCACCTACAGTTATGAGACCCTCACTTAGCACCAGATTATGAAGTGCGCATTTATCAAAGTAAACTGTACATTTAGCACCATGAGGCAGGCATAGTAGCGCTACAAAAAACAAGCAAAATTCAAAAACCAGACACGGCTACGGAAACAAGGATGGGGTCAGAACGGCAGAAGGAGAGAGAGGGCAGAAAGGGAAGATAGACAAAATGCACGCGTGCTTCAATGTCAATGTATGTCTGTCAGCTTTGGGGTGTCGGCCAGATAATATTCTGCAGGGACACCCCAACAGTTTGTGTTACCCCACCAAGCGCAAAGAGAAAGTGAAAGGAAAGAGAGAAAAAGATAAGAGACGAGAGCAAGGAACAGGCAGAATAAAGAGACAGATACCCAAAATAAATTCTCAAAATGGCTATGCAGGACTGCGTTGGACTGTGCTGGAAGTGGGGGTAGTCTTATACGGCGAGTATAGTACAAAACCTAAATTTTATCAAGCAAAGTAGGGGGTCGTCTTATACGCTGGGTCGTCTTATACGCCGGAAAATACGGTAATGTAAACTATGAAATGTTTCTCATTTTCAGAAACTCAAGAACCCCTTGATTTTACTGGATGATCTATGTAGTTATATGTTGTTTAGTTTGTTTTTGGCCCTGAAGAAGGTGATTTAAATAGAAGCAGTCACCGAAACGTACGTAGGCCATATTGAAAACCATCTCGTCATATGTACAGAGAAAGAAACAACTATGTATAATAATGTTTAAATCAAAAAAGTGATCAGCATTTAGGATTTCTTTCTCATAATAACTTAGAGGGGTCTCACACAAACAGCTTAGTGTTGGTATAGTGTGTTGTTTTTTTGTCTTGTCTTTTTTAGACTAGGTAGTGAGTGTAGTAGTATGTTTGATGGAATGAATGATAACAGGATTAGATGATTTGTTTGGGGTTTATTTCTTACGTATAATTATGTTTAGCTAATTTTGAAGTACAGAACTTGGCACTTAATTCTTTTTTAAGTAAACAATGTATTTATGATATAAAAAAAAATTGAAAGTCTAAAATGATAAAAATAATGTTTGAATAAAATAAATGTCTCTGTTTTGCATATAGCATCCTTTTTGAAAGATAGTGTGAAGATTATCACTGAGAAAGAAATATAGGTTTGATCAGAGGTATTCCTATCACACACACCAGACTTCAAAAGTAAGCCTTGAAATATTTTTTTTCTTTTTTTTTCTCCTGAGACTCCAAGCCTACAAAAGCGGTGCTTGCAATTCACTGAACTCGCAGTAGTTCTTGTTTCTCAGCTGCCAGGAACAACAGTTACCAGTTTGTCCCTGAGTTTGCACAGCCCCCCAAAGAACTGACTAGATACAAACCAAATTGCATAAGGTGGGAAATTAGGGAAGGCAAGAAGTTGAAATAAGCAAAGCTGCTACCAGTACAATCTGGTGTGTTCTTTATCAATTGTATCCTTATCTGTTATCAACCTTGAGCATAAACATTTGTCATAGACAGTGAATTTGACCCTGTTTTCTGATTTAGTGTGCACTGGTCTGATAAAGTGTATTGTAGATAAAAGGGAAATTCCTTGCCAATTTTTGGGTGAGGTGTCTGGCCTTGCGTATGAATTGCTGGTATTTTCTAGTTCTGCCACAAGCTGTCAGAAGTTTTCAATGATTGTTGGATAAGTATGTTACCTTCAAGAGTACTATTTTTGAATGATGAATGCAAGACTATTTTCTGTTTTACTCATGAAAAGTGTTTGTAATAAAACGCAAGTAAATTTAGACTCCGTCCCTCATAGTAGAGTTGATGTCTCTGATGTCAATTTACTGTATTTTTGTTCTAGATGTGTGTGGATAGAAAAAGAGAGCATAAACTCAGTTCTTGTTAACGATGCTCCTGAAGACAATTTCCAAAGAATGCTGGTTTCTGCATCCTTGTCAGTAAATGCATCAGGTAAGTTACACACACAATTTTGTTCTTAGTATTAGTATTCTGAGAAGTGTATCCTACTTTTAAATAAATATATTTTCATTTGTTTCTAATAGAGATTTCCAACTGCAGATTCCTCATCTTTTGAATTGATCTCTAGGTGTTGGACTGGATCTGAAAAATCTTCTGCAGTACCCCTGTGCACCATCTGGTGGTGCAGGCTGCTCCTCTTAATGTCGTTCCAGACGTGACGTTTGCGAGACTAGACATCACCATTCACGTACCACTATGCACGCAGAAAACAGTGGCTGCTGGGACTTACGGCCTTCAGTGTCTTGCTGGTCAGGCAAGCTAGGTGGCATATGTGGGCACAAAACCAGGGGATTTTTCCGATCTGGTCCACCTTGTTTGGAGGAGACTTCAAAAGATCTGCAGTGTTGGCTGCGGGCCGAGATTGGGTCATCAGCAGATCCCTTTTCTTACCCCCACCCAGAGCTCACAGTGATGACCAATGCATCGTTTCTGGGGTGGGAGAGGTGGAGATGAGAGGCGTTTCATCGTAGGCCCTTCTCCATATTAACATTCTGGAGCTTCGGGCAATCCACTTGGCCTTGAAAGCTTTCCTTCCAGCCATCAAAGGGAAGCTGGTGCCGGTGCTCATGGACTACACCGCCGCCATGTGGTACTCCAACAAAGGAGGGGTGGGGTTGTAGACCCTGTGCTAGGAGGCTTTCCTTCTCTGGACAGGGCTAAACTGCCAAGGACTTTTTCTGGTGATGCACCACCTGGCAGACAAACTAGGCTGTTGATGCCTTGAGGCCCATGAAAATCAATTCCATCTAGGGGAGGGGCATAGTCTTTTTCCAAAAGTAAGAACCCTGGATAGATCATTTTGCCACTGCTGAGAATGTGCACTTTTGCATGTTGGGGCTTAAAATGGATCTCTCTGAGACTCGGTCTTTACTCAGTGAAAATCTGAACTCTTTCTGCAGATACCTCTACTGCCCGAGTTCTAAAGAAGATAAAAACAAACCTTGCCCAAGTCATCCTAGTGACGGATTGGGCATGAAAAGTATGGTACCTTGAACTCCTGGACAACAGCATGTTTGCCAAACCAGCCCTCATTGTTCAAATCACCAGTTGTGATGCGTTTCCTCAAGGGGTTACAATATATGTTCCCTCTTCTCCATTTGTTATGCTCTAATGGGATTTAAATTTTGCCCCCACATTCCTCGTGTGTGCACCCTTTGAGTTGATATACAGCTGTACACTCAGGCTGCTTACCCTCTAGATAGTCTTCCTTGTCACTATACCATCGGTGAGATGGATGAGCCATGTACAGACCCTGTCTGGCAACCTACCCTATGCCACTTTCTACCCAGACTAGCTGATTCTGTGGACTCATGCCGCCTTCCTTTCCAAAGGGTGCGACTCCCTTTCTGTCGGGCATAACATCACTATTTTGGCGGTCTTTGCTCTGCCCCACCCTTCCAAGGAGGAGAGACTCCACCATCAGGATCAGAAAGGCTTTCAGCTTTTACATTGATTTACCAGAGAACAGTGGGTGGATGATACGCGGTTTCGCTGGGCAGAGATATGCAAGGCTGTGCGGAAGAGACCAATATTTTCCTGCATTAAGATCTTGTGCACATCGTCAGAAAAACAGCCTCATGAAGCATTGCAGGCTCTTTCTACCAGAGTCCAGGCTGCCACCACTGCAATGGCACATGAGATGCCTTTCCTGGACATTTGACAGGTGGCTACATGGGTGTCACTTCACATGCTCACAAAGTATTATTGTCTGGAAAGCCAGGTCTGTCTGAATGTACATTTTGCCCATTCACTCCTGCAGTACATTTTGTTTTGAGCCAGTTCACAGACATTCTGCCTGGTAGGTGCTGTTTGAGTATCTATTCAAAGTCTCTATCAGAAGAACAGGTTAGTTAACTACTGTAGTGCTCTTTCTGGTGTAGACTTTATCTAACCGTAGGTTTGGTAACGGCCTTCCCATCCTTCCCGTTCTGTGAACTAGATTTTTTTCCACCTAAATGGGTCCAAATTAGGTTTCTGCACACTGCTCTCCACTAGTCTTGGATTTGGCTCTGCTGGCGTATCAGAAGTTGAATGATGTCCGTGCGTATGAGCGTTGCTTGAATATGACCGTGCACCTCACATCTGGTGTGTAATGACCTTGATGTGAAGTTGCAGGTGTCACCTGCTGGCACGCATGGGTAGAGCCATAGATTTTCCAGATCCAGTCAGACTCCTGGGGAAATATTCCAAAGGTGAGGTATTTTGCAGTTAGCTAGAATCTATAAAAGAAAAAGCGTTACTGAAGGTAAGTAACTTTTAGTTTAGGATATAAGCGTTTAGCTCTTCTCATATAATGTCAATCCTCTACAAACCACCTTTGCTCTTACTGGCATAGGAGGTATTTCCCTCATCTAGTACGTACCTCACACTTGAGTAATGGTATTTTTTGGGTCCAGCAAGTACATCAATCTGAACGAGACCACTGGTAATTAGGGCCGTAATGTTAGTATCTAGAGAGATGAACAATTCAAGATTTCTTATATTAAGCCATTAGTTTTTTTTTAACTAACATAATAACAATGGTAAGGCAGGTGTATTTAGCACTTTGAACTGGTTTGAATTGGATGTTTCAAGTCAGTGTTTAGTTGGTTATTATAAAACGTTATGTAACAATGAACTGCTTAATTACATTTTATGTATTGGCATATTTTTATAAACCGTTTTATAGCTGTATTTATGTTTGATTGAATTTGCCTGTAAGGCCGTCACAAACACAGTGTAGCTCTGTATCTAAACGTTTTCATATCCAGATACACCCAAAAAAAATCTCCGAAACATAGCAATACAGCCACACTTCCTAAATATTAGTACTAGAAAATAGTTTGGTTAAGTGTAAAAACAATACTTCAAAAGTGGGCAGTTACAAAGTACCCTAGTCTGCACAGTGTCCTATTGGGATCCAGCAAGGATACTTTCTGATCCTTAAAAAAAAGGAAAGAACACTGAGTTCCACATTGGTCTGAAGCATTTTAGTGATTGGATTGAAAATATTCTCTTAAAAGGAGGCATGCATATATTATTTGTTAGACTTAGCATCTTTTGGCATGGTTCCCCTGTCTTTTTGCTTTCTGACCTCCCAGTTAACTCAGACCTGCCACTGCAGAGTCTGCGCGCAGTTTGTAACTGGCATGTCGACCTGGCAAGTTCACTCACTTTCCAAGTCCTAATCTTCCCTTTTCTTACATATGTCACCCCTAAGGGCCCAAGGTACCCCTGTGGGCAGGGTGCTGTGTATGTTAAATGTAGGACATGTACTGGTGTGTGTGACATGTCCTGGTAGTGAATTACAGTGCATTTAGTTTTTCACTATGGAAAAGCTATCCGTCCTATTGGGTAGAATGGGAGTTTATTTATAACATCTTATAAATATAATTTTCCAGTGGGACAAGGTAGGAAAGTAAAGCTTAGTATGCCTGAACTCAGAATATAAAAATGCATCTCTTAGTGAAGATGATTTCTATATTGTGTATTTGAAATACCACTTTTAGAAAGTGGATATTGTCTTGCTTAGCCATCCTGTGTGCCTCTGCTGGTTTTGTGGCTTCACTGTCTAGTTTTGGAGTGACAGGGGCTGGGGATGTGCTTTCTCTTGAGACAGCCACGTGGGGGGTTGAGGTGTGTCTTGCCTTTCCTGGATGAGTCAGGGCTGGGCTGAATATACCTGGACTGCATTTAGAGTAGTGAGAGTAGATTTCCTTGC
Organism: Lissotriton helveticus; assembly: GCF_964261635.1. Lineage (NCBI taxonomy): Eukaryota > Metazoa > Chordata > Amphibia > Caudata > Salamandridae > Lissotriton > Lissotriton helveticus. The sequence goes on from NC_136070.1 coordinate 445,176,649, forward strand.
ACCTGAATGGACCTGGTCTGCTGTAGACAATGCTGTCTCTGCCTCCTGCTGGGGATGCTGGGCCAGAGAAGATCAAACTAGTTTGAACTAAGCACAGACACACTCTGCCTGAAAGAACAAATACATATCTGAAAGAAACAGGTTAGTATTAGATTCCTTACCTTAGAATATCCCCAGGCGTCAGTCTGGATCCGGAAACTTTTGCGTAGCAGTACCCCTGCGCGTCGGTAGGCGTCGTCTGCAGGCGTCCCCTGCGGCTCCGCGTCGTCGGCGTCGTGCGCCGTGATGACGTCGCTGGAGTATATAGACGCCGCCTCCGCGCGCTGACGTCAGTTCTTCTTTTTTCCGCGCCAGTTAGCGCAGATCCGAAGAGCAGTACTCCGGTCTTTTGACCAAGTTTTTTGTTAACTGATTGATCTTTACGGTGCCGGTAGGATGCCCGGTTTCAAGAGTTGTGACGAGTGCGACCGCATGATGTCGGTCACCGACCACCATCGACTCTGCCTCCGGTGTCTGGGCGCGGACCACGACGTGGAGTCCTGCGTCGGCTGTCGGGCCTTGACTGGAAAAGCTAGGCGGGAGCGGTCCCGCAAGCTTCTCGAACTCCGGTTGTCGGCCCCGCGTCGAGAGCGGTCCCGGTCCGGTCGGAGGTCGAGGGAGCGGTCGAGGGAGCGGTCGCGGAGCCGCCATGGGCGCTCCGGGAGTCGCCACCATTCCTCCGGCTCGTCAGGTAAGCACAAGAAGTCGGGGCGTCGCCATCGCACCCCCGACTCCCCCCGACGCCCGCGTGCTGCGGCCGGGGGCTCGGGTGACCCCACCCCCGCGGTCCCGCATGGGTCGCCGACGCCGTCTGCCCCACACCTGTCGGTCCCTGGGGAAGGCGCGTCGCGTGAGGAGATCGAGGCCTTCCTCATTGCTATGAGGGCGAGGTCTTCTCCGGCGGGGCCTTCGGCGCCTGCGGGCCCGTCGGTCCCGTCTGGGGGCCCGAGCGGTTCGGGTGCTCCTGCCCCGGCGCCGCCGGTGGCTCCGGCCCCGGCGCCGCTGGTTCCCTCTGGTTCGTCGCCGGCTGGTCTCCCGGCCTCTCCGGCGTCGGTTCCTGTGGGCCAGCCCAGGGTACCGCCCCCGCGTGGTGCAGCGACTCCGCCGTCGGCTCCGGCCGGCGTCGGGTCCCCGGCACCGACGCCGCGCGGCGCCACCCCCCTTTCCTCCCCGACTCCGGACTCGGAGCCGGACCGGCGTCGGCCGACGCCGGACCCGACGCCGATGGGGCCTGTTGACCCCGATGTCTATATCGTCGACCCAGAATATGGGTATGACGAGGAGGAGTATGGTGAGGGTTGGGAGGGGTCTGAGGACCCTCTATCCCGTGCCTGCCAGTACGATGTGGACTGGGTAGGTGATCTGGGTGATGCCAGTGGCCTGGACGAGTCGCCCAACCCTGGGTTTGTCTCTCCGTCCCCTGTGGCGTCCGAGGCGGGTGCTGCCTATTCGGTGGTCCTGATGAGGGCTGCCAAGGCCTTACACCTTGAGCTCCCCGTCGCGAAGGTCAAACCGAATATCCTGACGGAAGTTTTTAAACCGCAGTCATGCCCCCAGGAGCCTCTGCTGCCGTTTAATGAGGCCCTGACGGATGTCCTTCTGGGCACCTGGTCCAGGCCCGCCTCTGGTGCGCCGGTTGACCGGAACGTTGCCAGGCGTCACCGTCCCTGCGCGGACGACCCTGCCTTCCTGTCCACCCATCCCTCCCCGGAGAGTCTGGTGATCCAGGCCTCCACTTCGCAGTCCGCATTTCCGTCGGCTCCGCCCGACCGGGAATCAAAGAGGTACGACCAATTCGGAAAGAAAGTGTTTTCCTCTTTGAGTGCTGGACTGCGGTCTTGTAACACCGCGTGCCTCTTGGGCCGCTACACCCACTCCCTGTGGGATACGGTCGAGGAGTGTTTGCCGCAATGCCCCCAGGAAGTGCGGGACAAGCTCACCCGGGCCTTTGTTGAAGGCCGGGATGCGGCGCGGTACTCGATCCGTTGTGGTCTGGACACCACGGACTCCCTGGGACGGGCCATGTCCACTACGGTGGCGATTCGTCGCCATGCCTGGCTGAGATCTGCCAACTTCTCACCAGACGTCCAAAATACGCTTATGGACATGCCATTTGATGGCAGTCGCCTATTTGGTGACAAAGCGGACCACGCGCTGGAGCGCTTCAAGGACTCCAGGGTCACGGCCAAGTCCTTGGGTCTCTCGACCCAGACCCAGCGCCAGCAGACGGGTTCGTTTCGGCCCTTTCGTGGCCAAGGGAGAGGAGGTCCCACACGTGCTGCCAGCCACGCGGCGCAGAGCGCTCCCCAGCGCGGTGGCGCCCGTGGTTTCCGCCGTGGTGGCGGTAGAGGCCAGCGTCGTGGTCAGTCCACGCCTCCCTCCGCTGCGGCATCCAAGCCTTCCTAGTCCGAGCTTTCGGGCTCACGTGACGCCAGTGGGTGGCAGGGTTCGCCATCACCACTCCCGCTGGCGCGCGATAACATCGGACAGGTGGGTGCTGCAGCTTGTCCGAAGGGGCTATGCCCTCCCCTTCGAGTCCACTCCTCCAGCCATGCCACCGCAGAACCACCGTGTGTCGGGGGACCACTTGACACTTCTGCAGGAGGAAGTTACGGCCCTCTTGGCCAAGGGGGCCATCGAGCGCGTTCCTGGGCCAGAAGTAGGGTGTGGTTGCTACTCCCACTACTTTCTGGTACCCAAGAAGGACAAGGGAGGCCTGCGTCCTATCTTGGATCTACGGAACGTCAACGGCTTCCTCCGGAAGGAGAAGTTCAAGATGTTGACTTTGGCTCAGGTCTTGGCTGCTCTAGACCCTCAAGACTGGATGGTAGCGTTGGACTTGCAGGATGCGTACTTTCACATCCCCGTCCTGCCGGCCCACCGGCGTTACCTGCGGTTCACGGTAGGCCACGAGCATTTTCAGTTTATCGTGCTCCCATTCGGCCTTACCAGCGCCCCACGGGTGTTCACGAAAGTGATGGCGGTGGTCGCAGCTCATCTGCGCCGGTTAGGGGTTTCAGTCTTCCCCTACCTCGACGACTGGCTGTTGAAGGCGGGCTCGCCCCAGACAGTCGTCCACCACCTTCAGATGACGGCAGACCTCCTGCACGAGTTGGGGTTTTCCATCAATGTGCCGAAATCACACCTGTGTCCCTCTCAAAAGCTCCTTTTCATCGGAGCGGTTCTCGACTCGGCGCAGTTTCGGGTTTATCCCCCGGAACGGCGGGTCCGGGATATTCAGGCTCTGATTCCCATCTTTCAGCCGTTATCCCGGGTTTCGGTCAGGTTGACGCTGCGGCTTCTGGGGCTGATGGCCTCCTGCATCCTTCTGGTGCATCACGCCAGATGGCGGATGCGGGCTCTGCAGTGGGACCTGAAGTTTCAGTGGGCCCAGCATCAGGGCAACCTATCCGACCATGTCCTGATCTCGGAGGGCACTGCGAGACAGTTGCAGTGGTGGCTTACAGACCGCGATTGGGTCAGGGGCAGATCCCTCTCCCTTCCCCAGCCGGAGCACGTGGTTGTGACGGACGCGTCCCTCCAAGGCTGGGGTGGCCACTTGGGAGAGGCGGAGATCAGAGGCCTCTGGTCTCCGGCGGAGTCCCGGCTCCATATCAACATGTTGGAGCTGCGGGCGATTCGCCTGGCACTGAAGGCATTCCTCCCCTTTGTCAACGGGAGTGTAGTGCAGGTGTTCACGGACAACACCACCGCCATGTGGTACTGCAACAAACAGGGCGGTGTGGGGTCGTGGACCCTTTGCCAAGAGGCTCTGCGCCTCTGGCAATGGCTGGAACGTCAGGGCGTGACTCTGACGGTTCAACACCTGGCAGGTTCTCTGAACGCCAGGGCGGACGAACTCAGCCGTCGGTGCTCGGTGGATCACGAATGGCGTCTGAACTCGGATGTGGCGAGAGGCCTCTTTCAGCAATGGGGAGAGCCTTGGTTAGATCTATTCGCCACAGAAGAGAACGCGCAATGTCATCAGTTCTGCGCGTTGGAGTTTCCAAGACGGCACTCGCTCGGCGACGCCTTTCGGCGCGAGTGGAGTTGCGGTCTGTTGTACGCCTTTCCGCCTATACCACTTCTGCCCAGAGTGCTGAAGAAGATCAGGCGCGACCGGGCCCAAGTTATCCTTGTGGCTCCGGACTGGGCTCGAAGGTACTGGTATCCCGAGCTACTCAGCATGACAGTCGGTCCCTCGATCCGCCTGCCCCTTCAGGAGGACCTTCTGTCGCAGCAGCAGGGGACGGTCCTCCACCCGAACCTGTCCAGTCTCCACCTCCATGCGTGGAGATTGAGCGGCGACAGTTGAGGCCATTTGACTTGCCTCCTGAAGTCTGTGATGTCATTCTGGCAGCCAGGCGTCCCTCCACAAAGTCGGTATACGCCTGCCGGTGGAACAGATTTGTGGCATGGTGCACAGCGAAGGCTGTGGATCCCCTTTCTGCCCCTCTATCTGAGGTTCTCCTCTTCCTCCTTTCCCTTGCCCAGCAGGGCTCTGCTCTGGGCACTATCAAGGGCTATCTTTCTGCCCTTTCCGCCTTCTTGAGGCTACCTGATCAGCCATCTTTGTTCAAGTCCCCTATTGTGTTAAGATTCTTAAAGGGCATCACGCACATGTATCCTCCAGCTCCGTTCGTGATGCCTCAGTGGGACTTGAACCTGGTTTTGACTTTCCTGATGTGCGCTCCCTTTGAGCCCCTTCATTCCTGTCCTCTCCGTCTTCTCACCTTAAAGACGGCCTTCCTGGTAGCCATCACCTCTGCCAGGAGAGTGAGTGAGCTCCAGGCTCTTTCTGTTCAACCTCCTTTCTTGTCTGTTCATCCTGATAAGGTGGTTCTTCGGACCAGACCTTCTTTCCTGCCCAAGGTAGTCTCTGCTTTTCACATTGGGCAGTCCATCACCTTGCCCTCCTTCTTCCCGCCTCCGCATCCTTCAAAGGATGAAGAGCGGCTCCATCGTCTGGACCCAAAACGTGCGCTTTCATTCTATATGGATCGCACACGCCAGTTCCGGGTGGATGACCAACTGTTTGTTGGCTACGTGGGTGAGAAGAAGGGAAGGGCGGTACAGAAACGGACCATCTCTCGGTGGGTCGTCCTGTGCATCAAAGCATGCTACTCTTTGGCTCGGAAGGAGCCTCCTGTTGGGCTGAGGGCCCATTCCACTCGGGCCACGGCGGCTACTACTGCCCTGGGCCGGGGAGTCCCTTTGCAGGACATTTGCCAGGCGGCCACGTGGGCCTCGCTGCACACCTTTGCGAGGCACTACTGCCTGGACAGTCGAGTCCGGAGGGATGGCTTCTTTGGCCGTTCGGTCCTCCAGGACTTTCTGGTGTAGGTTGTATTGGTTCGCAGACCCACCACCGGGGTTGGTATTGCTGGGGTATCTATTCTAAGGTAAGGAATCTAATACTAACCTGTTTCTTTCAGATGAACAAGTTACTTACCTTCGGTAACGATATATCTGTAAGAAACAGTAGTTAGTATTAGATTCCTTACCGCCCCGCCCATCCTCCCCGTTCTGCGAACTGATACCTAGGGTTAGGGACATCCCTTTCAGGGCCCTAGTTTCAAATGGCACCAGTGTTGGTTCTCACATGGCTCTGCGTGTTCTGGCGCGGAAAAGCTGTGTGCAAAGAACTGACGTCAGCGCGCGGAGGCGGCGTCTATATACTCCAGCGACGTCATCACGGCGCACGACGCCGACGACGCGGAGCCGCAGGGGACGCCTGCAGACGACGCCTACCGACGCGCAGGGGTACTGCTACGCAAAAGTTTCCGGATCCAGACTGACGCCTGGGGATATTCTAAGGTAAGGAATCTAATACTAACTACTGTTTCTTACAGATATATCGTTACCGAAGGTAAGTAACTTGTTCTTTGAGTATAAATATTGGGGCCCAGACCCCAGATTTTTATAACTGTGTTGGAACCAAGAAGACTACCAAGAAGAAGAGCTGGAAAAGCTGTGAGGAGGGACTACCACTTTGCTGTGTTGGCCTACAGTGGCTGCTTCTGTCTTGGGCAAAGAAAGGACTGAACTCAACTTTCTACAACTTCTTTTTGGGGGTTTCTCCAAGGGCTTGAGGTAGAGCTTGCCCCCTGAGTCTAAGGAACACCAAAGACTTGAAATTCATCTGTTACCAGCATTGGGGACTGTGTGTTTTGTGCTGCAACAGAAGAAGCACCCCGATGCCACCATCGACGCTGCTGCTAAGTCCGTGTCCTGAAGGCACCGCAGCGGGCACTGCTGCACTTTCCACCGCAACCCTGGTCTCACCCACGATGACACTCAATGCCACCACCGAGCCGCTGCTTGCACAACGGTTCAAGGGAACCGCTCGTAAGTTACACGACGCACCATCCTCTTCCCTCACCGCAGCCTTGGCCTACCGATGCCGGCACTATCGACTCCAGTTCGTCAGCCGACGACAGCGCTTCAGCAACAACGGCGCCACTCTTTGAAATCAGAAGCGGCGCCACTCTTTGCACCTTGACCTGCCCGCACTGCGACGAGCACTGCAGCCCTGGTCTCACAGACGCCGCTGACGTCTGTCACCGAGCAGTTGCCTGCACCATGACCGGAGGACACCGCAGGCCCGACACGTGCCGACGCCGGCGCTTCTGATTTCAACCGCGAGTTTGATCTGCAACGCGTGTGACTTCAAGGGCTCGATGACTTCTGCACCGACCTCTGGAATCGACGCCTGCAGACGCCGGCTCTTCGGGGTTCATCGAGAGGTCGCCAACTAAAAGGTACTGTTTTGCGGGTCTTCCTGACACCGTAGCTGGCCTGCGACGTCGCGGTCAGCCCGAATTGTTGAGATTTGTTGTTCGCGACGCAGTGATACCCCCAGACTGAGCTATTGACTTAAAGGAACTGTATTTTAAGTCTATTTGGATTATTGAAGATTTCAGAGAACTGTATGGTGGATGTGTATTGTTTTTGGTCTTTTTTGAATATATAAAAATATTGGATATTTTTCTAAACTGGTGTGGTGTCCTTTTGTAGTGTTTTCCCTGTATTACTGTTGGTTATGTGCAAATGCTTTACACACTGCCTCTGAGATAAGCCTGACTGCTTGTGCCAAGGTCCAAATGGGGTGAGCAGGGATTATTTTAGAAGGGTAACTCCCTTATCCTGACTGGAAATAAGGGTCCCTACTTAGACAAAGGTGCAAACCCTTGCCAACTAGAGACCCCCATTTCTAACATTCTTATTTCCAGAGCTAGTTTTCTTTTGACATGTGGGTGAAGACATTCCCATCCATGCTTATGAGCAAGAAAATAAATCATGCTAGAGCAGTCACAATGTGGATCCCCTCTGCTGATTTCAGACAGTGAAAAAAACTTGGCATCTGCATCATTTAGTCATTTTTTTTTTCAGGATGTGGAAGAATTGATGCATTAATGCTTTACAGCTCATTGAAATAAGTGACCCATATTCCATATGATCTGTTAAAACGAGCTTGATGAAATGAAACGTTGAATCCCCAGGCATATGAGACGATGTATGCCTTTTCTCTGATTCCCATAATGCACATGGTTCTCACTTGAGGTTTCAAATTACTGGGATTATGTTGGCTCAAGGAATTGGTTAATTGATCACCCTCTTCTCTGTCAGGATACATCTTTGGGGCTGACATTCCCTGCTCCCCTGTCATGGGAGCAGGGTACGATAAGTCATCTTGACCAAAATTGCTGTGAATTTTCAGTTTCCACTGGGTAAGGAAAGGCTGCAAACCTCTGCTCTAAGAAGGTTATGACTGTACCATGTACTTTTTTTTTAATAATCCTAGATTTCCCCCCGAATTAATCAGTGGCAAGACCTCCTTTCTTTCCTTGGAAACAGACATATGCAATAATTGTTCGGGACATTTTTTGATTTCTTCTGTTAATGACACAAAACATCCTTACTAGGGCATTAAGCAAACTCAGATCTCTTTATGTAGTGGTACAGAAATGTTTTAATGAATATAAAGTATCTGAAAGAAACACGTAGTGATAGATTCCTTACCTTAGAATTACCCCCACGCGTCAGACTGGATCCGGAAAGTTTTTAGTCAGCAGTACTACTGCCAGTCGGTAGGCGTTGCCGTGCGGCTCTGAGTTCGTCGTTGGCACCCTGATGACGTCGTCGGAGCTACTTAGACACGCCCACGCGCTCAGACGTCAGTTCTTTCTTTTTCCGCGCCAGCAAGCGCAGATCCAGGAAGAGCAAGTACCCCCAGTCACTTTTTGACTGACTTTTTTGACGCCTTTTACCTCATTCTTTTGAGTTGACCGACTCCTGGTGTCGTAGGGATGCCCAGTTTCAAGAACTGTGGGGACTGTCATCGCATGATGTCGGTGACGGACCCCCACCGCGTGTGTCTCTACTGCCTGAGGCAAGACCAGGACCCCAAGTCGTGCCCCTACTGCAGGGCCATGGCGCCGAAGACTTTGCGGGAGCAGTCCCGAAAGTTGCTTGAATCCCGGCCGTCAGCTCCGCGCCGCTCGAGGTCCCGGTCCCGTGGGAGGTCGAGGGACCAGTCGCCGAGTCGTCATCACCCCTCCTCGGGATCTAACTCTTCGCACTCGGGGTCAGGTAAGTCTAAGCATTCCAAGAAGAAGCATCGTCGCTCTTCGACTTCCCGTCGCACAACGCGGCTGACGGTGCGGGGGTGCCACGACGAAGCCTGCGACATCGCCCCTAGTCTACCCCCTTCCCAGGTGCGGGGGCGATGCCTGGCGAGGTGCCATGGCCCGACTCTTTGGGCCGTTTGGCCCGGCCAGTGCACCTACGGGCCCTACGGGGGTCCTGCCCCACCATCTCTGGCGGCTCTGGCCCCGGTGTCACCGCCGGCTCCAGCGCTGCTGGCCCCCCAGGGATCCGGGATCAGACCCAGATAGACGCCCTTTGACCTTGTGACACCGGTGCCGGTCTCCCCGGCACCGCTTCCGACGTCGCCCTCGCCTCGGGACGACGTCTCCAGCTTCAGCCCGGACACGGTGCCGGATCGGCGACGATCGATACTGACACTGATGGGGCTTTTTAAGCCCTATGTTCGTCCTCCTTATTTTGAGCCTGTTCCACAGACTTCGGAGGAAGGGGAAGACTGGGAGGGGTCTGAATACCCTCTGGCACAGGACTGTGCTTATGATCAGGACTGGGCAGAGGATTTGGGGGAGGCCAGTGGTCTTGACACCTCACCTGACCCTGGCATGCTGTCTCCTCCTTCTGTGGCTACGGAGGAGGGAGCCAGTTACTCAGTGGTGTTGCGTAGGGCAGCCGAGGCACTCCACCTCGAGCTCCCTACAGTGGCCGTCAGGACTAACTTCCTGACAGAAGTGCTCCAACCAGCGGCTACCTCTTCGGAGCCCTTGCTGAATTTAATGAAGCACTGACAGATGTTCTTTTGGGCACCTGGTCCAGGCCCAACACAGGGGCTCCTGTGGATACGAACATGGCCCGATGCCATCGCCCAGCTAAGGGCGACCCCCTCTTCCTCACCCAACATCCCACCCCGAGAGCTTAGTGGTCCAAGCCTCCGCTTCCCAGAGCGCATTCCTTACTGCACCTCCTGATAGGGAATCCAAGAAGCTGAATCAGTTGCGCAAGAAATTGTTTCATCTGCCAGCTTAGGGCTGCGGACCCGCAAGACTGGATGGTGGCGTTGGACTTGCAGGATGCCTATTTCCATGTCCCTGTCCTGCCTGCCCACAGACGCTACCTGCGATTCACGGTAGGCCACAAGCATTTTCAGTTCACCGTGCACCTCTTTGGCCTTACCAGCGCCCCTCGGGTGTTCAGGAAAGTGATGGCGGTGGTCGCAGCTCATCTGCGCAGATCAGGGGTTTCAGTCTTCCCCTATCTCGGCGACTGGTTGTTGAAGGGGCAGCTTGCCCCAGTCATTTGTCTCCCACCGCCAGACGATGGCCGACCTCCTGCATTTGCTGGGATTCTCCATCAGTGTGCCGAAGTCGCACCTGATTCCCTCGCAGAAGCTCCTTTTCATCGGAGCGGTTCTGGACTCGGAGCGGTTTTGGGTTTATCCTCCCAAACAGCGAGTCCGGGACATTCAGGCTATGATTCTGATCTTTCAGCCTCTGTCCCAGGTTTCTGTCAGGATGACTTTAAGACTGCTGGGCGTGTCCTTGCTGGCTCAACACCTGGCGGGGTCTCTGAACGCTAGGGCGGACGAACTCAGCCGTCGGTGCATGTTGTATCATGAGCGGCGTCTGAACTCGGACGTGGCGCAAGGTCTCTTTCAACAGTGAGGAGAGCCTTGGTTAGATCTGTTCGCCACCGAAGAGAACCCGCAATGGTATCCGTTCTGCGCGTTGGAATTTCCAAGGCGGCACTCACTCAGCGCCGCTTTTCGTCGCGAGTGGAGTTGCAGTCTGTTGCACGCCTTTCCGCCTATACCACTTCGGCCCAGTCGTGCCTGATCTTCTTCAGCACTCTGGGTAGAAGTCATCCCTGCGGCTCCGGACTGGGCTCGAAGAGTCTTGTATCCCGAGCTACTCAGTCTGAGCATCGATCCCCCGATCCTCTTCGGGAGGATCTTCTGTCCCAGCAGCAGGGGACGGTCTTCCACCCGAACCTGTCCAGTCTCCACCTCCTTGCGTGGAGATTGAACGGCGGCAGTTGGCGTCTTTTGACCCGCCTCCCGAAGTCTGTGATGTTATTCTGGCAGCCAGGCGTCCCTCCACAGAAACGGTATATGTAGGAGAGTAGGGTCTGCTTCCTATGGTCACCCCCACTTTTTGCTTTGCTTTACTGGTTTTCGACTTGGATGTTGCTGTGGGCCTGCTAATCAGACCCACAGCCCAGATGCACTCTCTCTAAATTTAAACCATGTACTCTAGGTACATCCACAATTGGGAATTGGTTCATCTTGTCAGCCCCTGTAGAAGTGTACCCTAGGTACTCAGGGCATAGGTGTAACCAAGGCCTACCAGGAGCTGCAGCATGTATTATGCCACCCCTGGCTGGCCACTCAAACTGACACAACTGGCTGATCACTCAGCTGGGGCAAGGTCGTGTAATCACCTCTTGCTTAGGTATAGTATTCCTATTTCTACCCTTATATATAGACACACAGTAACCTATAAGTCGCTCCTATGGCAGGCCTTAACAATCCTGGAGGCAGAGTGCTTGGTTATGTGTGAGATGGTGCTCTAGCATGAGCTGAACCTGTCTGCAGCTTTCGGAACCATGTCCTTATAGCTGTTCTATGATATTTCCATACCATATACTCTTAAGTGCATTATGAACCTCGCGGTTAAATGCTAACTCTGGTTTGGCTTTATCAAAACATGTCGTGTAAGGTGTCATACCCTTTGGAATACTACCCCCTCGCCAATTCTGGCGACGGGGGTAGCATTCCACCCTTCTGGAGGGAGAAGACATGTTAGTGCTGACTATCCCGGTTAAAGTTAACCAGAGCCCCAGCGTCACAAAATGGACGCTGCTGCCACAGACACAAGTCTGACCTCCTGCTGCTGGGAGTCCTTCCAGTCACGGAGGTTTGGACAATAGGTTTCCTGCCTGGAGAGGTGCGAGCACCACCCCAGACAGGAATTTGTGTATTGGGACAGGCAGGGCTGAATAGATTGAGACACTGCCTGGAGCACCCTAGGTTCTCCATGCATACCCCGGTTCAAACCGGTTGCTGGGGCACTCCAACCCCAGCTCTGGCGCAAAACTAGACAAAGGAGAGGGGGTGTAACCACCCCCCTTCCTGGTCCCACCCACAGGAGGGACCTAGAAAGTAATCCAGCCCCTTTTAGTAGTATAAAGGTAGGAGCTGAGTCCTGAGACTTTAGATTAGATCCTGAACTGAAACTTGACACGAAAGTATGGACCTTCGACGTTCTGCTGAAGCTGAAGACTGAAGAATCTCCCTTGTGGCCAAGGAGTGACCACCCTGGGCAACCAGGCACCATCCAGCAAATCAACGGCTTGCTTTGTCGACGTTCCCGCCGGTACCCGAGCACAGAGCCTGACAAGACCCAGACTTGCAGACCTCTCGGACCCTCTCTTAACGACTGCAGCATAGCTGAGATCCGTGGAGGCGACGAGACACGTGGGACCGGACATCTTGGAAAGCCTGCAACTTGCTAACTGTGCAGCTCCTGAGGTATCCTCGAAGCTGTGCACTGAGGATTGAGAATCCCCGAATCCGAGCTCCACCTGCACCGAAGATCTGCTCTCCACACTCCACGGGTTCTGCGTGGGGCCCTTCTGCTTGTGTTCTGCTCGACGCGTTCTCCGGTTGCTGGCCTGTTGGCTAGTAGCCTCTGTGACGACAACCCTTTTGAACCAACTCGCTGGTCTAGTTGCTCCAGACTGTGCCTTGCCTCCCTGCAAAGGTGAGGCACCTCAGACCTTGCTGGTCTGCACCAGAAGCCTTCTCTGAATCCTGCGTAGGTTGCCTTTGCCAATGCTCGTTGACTCCAATCCGGCAGTCGACCCCTCCATCTTCGAGAACCTTTGTGGGACAGCTCGCCTCCAGCACCTGGTCGTCCTCGACGCCTCCTGGTCCGCGTGGCTGAAGAGACAAGCTTCACGACAGCACCTGATTGCTCCACGACGTCGTCTGGTTCCTTCCTTGTTCCACCCGGTCACTGGCTAGTGACCCAGACTCTGTCCCCTCTGCTTTCAGGTCCTCTTCATCCTCGATCAACCCTTGGATCCATCCGTACATCTTCCTCCTGGTCGCCTGCAGCATCTTTCTCCAGGTCTCAATAGGCTTCAACAACGAAACCCAACACATCTTCACACCTATGCACCCGCCGTCCGTGGGTGAAGTAACGCAAGTACTTCGGTGCTCCCAAGGGTATTGACTATCCAAGTGTCTAGGTTTTTAGTTGTTTCCTCCTAGCTAAACCGGAAGTGTCCTGAATCCTTGGCCTCCTACTCCTAACCTAAGGTTCAGCTAGTGTAGCCCCAGCGATTCTCTAGGCCCTAGGCCTTACCTTTTCCCGTGACGTGGTACTTATCCCACTTTCTTAATATATGGTTTGCTTCGCCCCTAGGGCCTAACTGTAAATTGTGCAACTTAACGTATTCTGACTAAGTATCTTGTGATGTGCTTTGGCCTCTGATCTCATAAAGAGTTCAGAGGAGTGTGTTAGTAAATAAATACATATATATTTTATATATATCCTGTGTGGTGTCCTTTCATTTGATATTCAAGGGGTTACATATGGTAAAACAGCTGGCTTTACACGCCCTCAAGAGTCTTTTAGCCTAAGACTGTTCTGTCCATGCTACCACTAGGATAGCTGGTCTATAAGGCCCCACGCAGAACTCGTGGAGTGTGGAGGGCTGATCTTCGGTGCAGGTGGAGCTCGGATTCGGGGCTTCTGAATCCCCAGTGCACAGCTTCGAGGATTCCTCAGGGGCTGCACAGTTAGCAAGTCGTGGACTTTTCAAGATGGCCGGTCCCACGTGTCTCGTCGCCTCCACGGATCTCAGCTATGCTGCAGACATGAAGAGAGGGTCAGAGAGGTCTGGAAGTCTGGGTCTTGTCAGGCTCTGTGCTCGGATCCCGGTGGGAGCGTCGACAAAACAAGCCATTGATTTGATGAATGGTGCCTGGTTGCCCAGGGTGGTCACTCCTTGGCCACAAGGGAGATTCTTCAGTCTTCAGCTTCAGCAGAACGTCGAAGGTACAGAGTTTCGTTTCAGTTCAGGATCAAATCTAAAGTCTAGGGACACAGCTCCTACCTTTATACAGATAAAAGGGGCTGGATTCGTTCCTAGGTCCCTCCTCTGGGTGGGACCAGGAAGGGGGGTGGTTACACCCCCTCTCCTTTGTCCAGTTTCGCGCCAGAGCTGGGGCTGGAGTGCCCCAGCAACCGGTTTGAACTGGGGTATGCATGAAGCACCTAGTGTGCCTCAGGCAGTGTCTCAATCTATTCAGCCCTCCCTGTCACAATACAGAAAGTCCTGTCTGGGGTGGTGCTCGCACCTCTCCAGGCAGGAAACCTATTGTACAAACCTCCGTGACTGGAAGGACTCCCAGCAGCAAGAGGTCAGACTTGTGTCTGTGGCAGCAGCGTCCATTTTATGACGCTGGGGCTCTGGGTAACTTAAACCGGGATAGTCAGTACTAACATGTCTTCTCCCTCTAGAAGGGTGGAATGCTACCCCCGTCACCAGAATTGGCGAGAGGGTAGTATTCCAAAGCGTATGACACCTTACACGGCATGTTTTGATAAAGCCAAACCAAAGTTAGCATTTAACCGCGAGGTTCATAATGCACTTCAGAGTATATGGTATGGCAATATCATAGAACAGCTATAAGGACATGGTTCCGAAAGCTCCAGACAGGCTCAGCTCATGCTAGAGCACCATCTCACACATAACCAAGCACTCTGCCTCCAGGATTGTTAAGGCCTGCCATAGGAGTGACTTATAGGTTACTGTGTGTCTATATATAAGGGTAGAGATAGGAATACTATACCTAAGCAAGGGGTGATTACACAACCTTGCCCCAGCTGAGTGATCAGCCAGTTGTGTCAGTTTGAGTGGCCAGCCAGGGGTGGCATAATACATGCTGCCGCCCCGGTAGGCCTTGGGTGCACCTATGCCCTGGGTACCTAGGGTACACTATACAGGGACTCACAAGGGTGACCCAATATCCAATTGGAGATGTACCTAGAGAACATGGAGTCCATTTTACAGTGAGAGCAGATAGCCTGGGGCCCTGATTAGCAGGATTCCAGGCCAACTAATTAAAAAACCAGCTAAACACAAGGCAAAAAGTTGGTGGTAACCATAGTCAGGTATCCACCTTCCTACAGCTGGGAATACCTGGGACTGAGTGACATGGATGTGACTACACCATGGTTGCCCCAGAATATTTTGTCTGAATAAAGCCACCTGCACTAGCTCGACAATCTGGGATTTAAGTGGTTTTTGCCAGCACAAAGACTGAATCAGAAAAGGTTTGAGTTTGCGTTCGTACTTGGTAAAGGTAAATAATTTGCATATGGAACACACTATTCATCAGAACCAAGTTTATGGAAAGTATTTAAGTTTTTCTTCTTACTCTTTAACAGGGTATATAACTTGGGGAAGGGCTATTAATCCCAAAACCCCTTACGAATAATCCATCCGTCACTATTTAACTGTGTATATTTTCTTGCATAAAATTGCTATCTACTGGAATGCGTGAGTTATACAAATGAAAAAGAAGCCACCATAATTACCATATTTTCAGGGATGCAACTGCCTTACCTTCTGTTTTACAGGTTCTACAATGCTACTTAGGGAAACGTCATTGATGCCGAATATTCCTGGGCTTCCTGCCATAATTGCCATGTTATTTGCTCCGGTTATTGAACTCAGGTAATGTATTATTGGATTAACCAGGACATGCACAATTTCATGTGGATAAACTTAGTTTTAAGTGTTATCTACTTTAGAGTTGGCTTTGAAAGATTCCTACCTCAAAATGTATTTGTATATTGATTACATTGTCTTTTATTGGGCAAACTCAACAGGACAAAGATTGTTTTGAGTTTTACTTGTGAGACTATAGTGAATTGGTCTTAAGATTTGTTAGTTAAAACTGGAGATGTGTTGCTTTACACATCCAGTACTTGAATCATGTGTCCAGGAAACTGATCTTACATTACTAAGCAAAGCGATCAGTGGTGTTACAAGGGAAGGTTATTTCTTCTCAAGCTAATAAATGACAAATTATTGTTAAAACTCTTAAGTGAAACAAGTTTCCATATGTATCTAAATCTGTGTTTCTTGTCTGGTGTTCTTATCTAGGCTTCAAATCAATATTGGAGAAGGGATAATCCCTAAATTGGATGTTAAGATGCCCATTGGATCTGTTTGTCAATTTTATTCCAAGTCGAAATATTGCTGACAGCACAATGACAATGCTTTCTAATTCAAATAGTTTGAATTTTTACAAAAGAATACAGATGTAGTTAATAAAACTTGATGATGGTCCCATCAAAGTTCTTTTGTAAAAGTATGACAATACAATTCTTGCATCATTATCTGATGTAGACAACCCAGCAGGTAAAGAAGTCTTTCAATAACACGTCAGTGCAATTTGACAAATCTTGTGAAGAAACTTTTTGCCTTGACCATTGTCCCTGAAAATTCATCAAACTAGCTTAGTGGTTTATGCCGTTTAGAAAATGTTGTGTAAATAGGAATTGGATAGTAGTATGACTTACTGAAGAAAGAATTAGGTTAAAAAGTATTTAGTCGAGGGCGTGGCCAGGCAAGATGGCTGAGTGGTCGTGAGCCACATCAGCTCCAGGGCCCCGATACCGCCACACCCCCCTAAATATACAGATAGAGGATTGTACCTCACATGATCAGGTTCTGCTGAGAGTCGTGGAGTAAAGGATAGCCGGCACACTCCGATTTCATGTAACTGGAAAGGTAGAGGGAGGAATCCACCGCGCCACTTAGGCTGAGAGGTGAACCCAAGATGGCGCAGAGGATCGCAGCCGCAGTAAAGCCAGAGGCGAAATGAACGAGCGCGATCCCAGCGATACGCTGGGCACAGGAGTCAGGCGCTGCTTTATCGACTAAGCGTGGGAGCAAGGAGGAGTCGGTCATAGCTCCTTAACGCACTGAAATTGCCCCCACAGACAGTAAAGCACTGACGGACCCCGATGCGGCGGAGCGAGACCGTTCAGCAGCAACAAAGCACCTCAAAGGTGAGAGGGGCTCACAGAGTTTTTACATGCACAAAGCACTGTAATTTGTGGGCACTTTTCAGCGCGAGTAGGTTTTGAAGGGGTTTCTATATGCTTCAAGGTTTGCGGATGACCATATCCAATACAAATAGATCAAGGGTTTAAGTGTGACTGTCCCCGCTCCTCCCAACGGACTCTAACCTCATTCCCTTTGTGCAACCATACTAAAATCACCAATAGATTGGTCGGGATAACCATCTTGTCCAATGTTGACCACAGGATAGCCCTAGGGCCAATATCAAAGGCACACGCATGTCAACCAAGGCGACAAAAAGTCGACCCCTGTTAACTGCTACAAGGTTCCAGTAGAGACAGTTGAACTGAAAGGCCTGATCAACGGTACCCAATACACTTTTACATTTTGCCTGGAATTTGGATAAAATGCTTTTCTCGTCAATTCAATCCTGGAGATTTTACAGGATTTGTTTGCAAAAGATCTTTTGTGAAGCATCAATTAAGCTAATGGGTCGGTAGTGTTGTAGCGCAAACGTGTTGGGCCACATAAATTATTTCATTTGGTCTAATATTTATCTCAGAATAACCTCAGCTACCACACCAATCCTAGTAGGTCCTCTGATGGATACTGTTTTTTGCTGAAAGGGACCAGAATACTTAGGGGCTGAACAATTATCATATAAGGGCCTTGAATAAGAAAATTGTTAATATTTGTTCGACTTGGCCCTTCTGGCAGGTTCACCCCTAAACTTTTTGCTTTGATAGGTGACTTGGTGTTGGTTGTTTTAGGTTTCTGCGCACTTTAACACTGTGTCCCAGTGTAAAGTGCGTGCGCACTCTGAGTGCGTGTGGTAAGATTGGCCTGCCCTCCCATAGAAATGCATGGGGAATGTAAGTGTCCATGGTAGTTCCTGATGCGTGTTGAGTGCAGGGTCAAGTTTGATATGTGCGGACTCGAGTGATTAAATGATGTGTGCGGATTTACTGTGTCTAGTATGGAAGTGCCACTTTTAGAAGTTGGTATTATTTTAAAGACAATTAGATATGATATGCCATAGACATTATCAACAAGGAAATAAGGAGACTCATTGAATATTTGTAATGTGCTCAAGGCATCATGTTTATCAAGAAGAGGTAAGGTAAATTAAAGTTCTAGCAGCACTGTAGTAAAAACAATTAATACAACCCTAATTGTACTTGGTGCTCAAGATGTGCAAGTGGCGGACAAAGTGGCGACGCAAGTGACAATGTGATCAGCATAAACGGCGCAGAGTGACTGGTGCTAAAGATATATACAGTGAGTCAAAGAAACAATGTGGCTCTAGATAAATTTACAGAGTTCGGTTCAGATTCAGGTTCAACCACATTGTTAGTTACGCTTCTTATTGCGCTGGATGGTCGACGGCATTTCGATCCTCATTGATTGGGATCTTCATCAGGACAGGACTGGTGTGGAAACAGTGCTGATTGGCTAGAGCAATCCAGAGCTAATCGTGGATAACATAATTCAAATTCGTCTGTATGGAAGCGGGCCTGTTAATCGAGTCGCCAATATGTGTATGTAGGACCTGGTGGGCGCGATCTGGAATCCAGTGGTTGGCGTAGAATAAATCTGGGTGGCGTAGTATAGCATGGGAGCGTCCGATGAGCTCCTTGTTCAGTCGGGGAGAATCAATCTGTCAAGGGGTGCAGGCATACCGAGTCGCCACAATATGTATATAGGTCCCGGTGGGCGCGATCTGGATCCAGTGGTTGGCGCACAATCAATCTGGGTGGCGTAGTGTCGCGCGGGGACGTCCGATGAGCTCCTGGTTCAATCGGGGAAGATTCAATCGTTTTCCTTAGTAGGATGTAAATGTAATAATAGGTCCTTCAAGGCGCGGTTTCAAATCCATAAACCCACGTTTTAGTGGCTCACAGCACAACACGTCTAGAGTCCTTGATAAGCCTCCTCACAGACCGAAGCTTAAGCGATCGTGACACAACGCCATTCTATGTTTTTTTTTTTTTTCTGATTATTCACCCCAATCCCAACGTGGTTGATGGGTTTTTGCTCCTGTACTGTATACCAAAAAAACATCTAGAAGTTGGCATGTCTGTGCAATAAAGGTGAAATGACTGTCTGGCTTGTGATTGGCTGGAGCTGGCTGGTGAGCCTGGCTCCAGGAGTCAGGATGGGTCTGCCCCGGTGGTGAATAGAGAGATTGACAGCCAGATGGGTGGGAGGAGTGCACCTGGGACCTGAATAGGGCTGGGCTTTCGCTACACAATGCTGGCTCCGCCCCCTGTGGTGCGACTGATGACCCTGTCCAGTGAATGGGAAGAGGGGCTGTGCGCAACAGAGTGCTCCAAAACCAGCTGCGACTGGTTTTTCCCTTAACCCTGCATTTTACCCCGCTTGTTTCATATTTAATTGCGCAGGTGCCCACCCTGTGACTTGATCTTGTGCCAGTTTTTATGCTCTAGCGGGTGCCCACCCAGCCAGGGACCATGTTTTTGAACCGGGAGCCTACCCCGGATTGCCGCCGCGAGCCGCTCTCCCGGGCCGCTGCGCTGCCTGTGACGACCCGGAAGCGGAAGGAGTAAACAGGAAGCGGACGGGAGCCCACCCCGCGCTCCTGGGTAGCCGAGGGAGGAGTGCGGCAGAAAGAGAGGTGCCGCCGTCAGCGAGGCCCCGGTAAGTAGAGCCCCGCCCGCGGCACCCGTGAGCCCCGCCTGCCGCTGAGGGTGACTACGGGCTGGGAGGAGCACGGGAGCCCACCCCGCCTCCTCACGACGCTGCTCAGAGTCTTGCCGACTCCCTAGTTAAGTCCCGGTCCCGGAGGAGTGACCGGGTGAGGAAGAGTTGCCCTGCATGTGGAGCCTGCAACTGGGAGTTCCTCGACCGGTGAGGAGAGCAGACCGGTGAGTGCAGGCGTCCCTAGGTCAGGGGCATTTCTTTGGTCAACCGAGTGGCCCCCGCTGATAGGGGGCTCGCTCCAACGTGTGAGGGCCATCGTCTTTTCGAGTCCCCAGCGAGGGACTCCAGCATCTTGGGGGCATTTCTTTCGAGCCCACAAGGCTCCTCCTGAGTTGGGGCCATTGTTCTCTGAGTCCCAGAGCGGGACTCCCAACGTGATTTGGGGGCAGTTTTGGTGGTAGAGCGGCCCCGGCTAGCAGCGGGCCGCTACCCCAACGCGAGGGCATTTGTGTCTTCAGAGCCCACGAGGCTCCCGGGCCCATTATTGTTTAGAGCCACAAGGCTCCTGAGGCCCCAGTATTTCTTCAGAGCCCATGAGGCTCCCGGGCACACATTTATCGCGAGCCCTCAAGGCTCCAACACTAAAGGGGGCATTTGCTGATTTTGAGCCCCAGAAGAGAGCCAGGAGGCACGCTGGTGCCAGGCTCAGTTCCTACAGCTGCCCAGCACTTAGTGGGCAGCTGCTTCATTTAGGCCCTTGCGAATCTTCTTTGACTGCCGGCGCAGCCAGCCCAGACATTCTGGACATTGGGCCTGTAAGCCCCTGAGAGGCCAGGTTCGCCTGGGGTCAGTTCTGTGTACTTTTTGGCGCAAATGTGATTTCCTGCCTAATGTGATTTATGCATAGAATGCAATGCTTATTTCTACTTGTATTTTTATGCTTAGGAGGTTGTGTTTCCTAGTATAGTTATGCTAGTGAGTTCATGGTTCCCTGTGTGATATTTGCCTAAGGTGATTAGGGTTGCGTAGTGGGTACTTACCTTTTACCAGTGGTTACTGGTTGTTTGCTACATTTGCTATTTGGTGCTACAATTCTTCTATGTGCTAAGTGTTATTCCTACAAAGTGTTATTTCTACCAAGTGCTTGTTCTACCGAGTGCTTATTCCTGACTGGTCCACGTCGCCCTGTCCCATGTATATAATCCCCTGTAAATTCCGCCCGTGCCAGTGGCACAGTGTAAATTGTGTGTTTATTATCTAATGTGTTTGGTATAATACAAAGGCTATTTTTATATATAACCTTGTGTGTAGTTTCTTTTGTGGTGGGCCTTGGGTGTTGTTGCTGGGTGCGTGCGCAAACGCTTTACACCTTGCCTCCGGGATAAACCTGACTGCTCGTGCCAAGCTACCAAGGGGGTGAGCAGGGGTTATCTTGGCGGGTGACTTACTTTCCCTGACTAGAGTGGTGGTTTCTGCCTGGCTTTGGCGCAAGCCTTAGCCAACCAGAAATCCCCATTTCTAACAATGTTCATTTCTGTTTGGATTTTCTCTGACTAAATCTATCTTTAGGTCAGAAAACTTGAAGCAGATAAATTGACCACAACAAGGAAATGAAACAGAATCAGCAGAGTAGTTTATCTCAGTTTGTATCTTTATGGAATTTTAAATAATTTGCTTACCAGTCTAATTTATGAATTGAAAGGATTTAATAAGAATTAACAAGCTGTGAAATTCAATCTGAAGGGAGTTATCTTCCTCAGCCGCGTTAGTTTGTATCATTAGTTTGTATCATAGGAAGTGAGTCTTATAGAAAGTAGATATCTCTCATAAAAACCCTATAAATGAAAGTTCAGTAATCGCCAAATGACCAGTTCATTGACAGGATTTTCTGCCCCTATCCGTTGCAGCGTCAATGCCACAGCTGTTGTTGGAAACCTTCCAGGCGGAAAGATTCCACTACGCAAGCCTACCAGCCAGCAGCAAATGCAGTATTTCATCAAAGGTCATGTTTGTTTCTGGAAGTCCAAATCATCAGTCTCTGTACTGCAAGATGGGTTGAGAAAGTGGACAGGATAGGAACTGCCCCGGTCTGTACTTTGGGCAATTATACTCCATCAATTTCTGGTTTACACCCCTTGACACCACCAAATGTGTCAGACCACTATGTCCCTGGTCAGTTTAAGTAGGATGAGATGATGAAGAAAGTAAAAATACGCAAATTCGGAAGAATTAAGTCATTAATTACTTTGCATTTCCCTTAAGAGCACTGTACATTAGTCATACGATTGGTTGTGACCCTTTAGGAAGTAGGCGATTCCATGTTCTCATCCTTTGTCAGTTCTTTCCCAAACGTGCTATAGGAAGTAACAATTTTGTTGCAAGTCCAGTTGAGTGAGCCACATACATGAAAGGAATTATTGAGAGTTAGAGCACAAGTAGGAACTTTACAAAAGGTTCCCATAGGCTTCAGACTGTTCAGATCATACGTTCATACAATGAAAGAAAATCAGGTTTTTGAGGCCTTCATGAAACACAGCCTGTGCACTATGAATTTATGCTAAAATCTGAATTTCACACTTTCAAATACAATGCATCAGTTCTTCAATTAGGCAAATAAGTGATTTGCATCTACATCATGTAAGTAAAAAGTACGCCTAAAAAAGTTTTTGGACACTTCACTATCATTTCACATACTAATTTGCAAATCATTTTCAACGTTATAGGTTAATACATCATTCAGGATTCAAAAGCACATTTAAAATAAACCTATACATAGTTATTATCGCATCTGTTTTTCTCTTCAATGTCAGTGCTCACATTGCACGTTCTAATGCTAATGACAATTTCTTAACACTTAACAGTTTTATTCTTTATAGGTTTTTCTATGTTATTGTTTGTTGATTACGTTTATGTACAAATAAAGAAAAACGTATAATTGTTATGTTCGAAAATAAATATCTAAAATAATTTTTCCAGGGTGTATTCATAGAGATAGATGAAAGATAACATCCATTTTCTATCAGTAGTTGCTTGGGCCATCATGCTGGTCCTTCTTGAACATTGGGATGATCTCAGCAGCACACCTGGGCATGGGGACCTGCATTCCTTTTAAGATGGCATTAGAGAGGTAATTCATATAGGGTCTTCAGACCTCTAGGTTTAATTTAAATAGCCTCTTTGAGATCTGGTCTTCACCATGCATACCTAGGCCTCCCAAAATGGAACCCAGGGTCCTCCATGTAATGTACCATTACAGGCACACCTGCACTCAGTGTATGTACACAGCACATACATTGCCCAGCACAGTTACCTCCGTGTATTGTGCCACCACAGGCACACTTACATTCTGCTTGCACTACCTATTACTGTAGACCTTATGTTGCCACTTGCAGGCACACATGCAGCCAAAACACACATTCACTGTGCTCGTGCTGCACAACACTACATCCTTCATGTACTGTCCTCCTCACAAGTAGACATACACTCAGTACATGGGCTCACAATGCATGTGTTGCATCAACTGCTCTATCTTTGTACAGCAGCCTTCCAAGGCACACATACAACCAGTGCAGAGTTGCTTCACCTGCACTACGCAGCAATTTACATTTAACTAATTTAGGCCAAAGGGCACACAGCAACTGAACTTTAAAAAGTGAGTTGATATGTCAGCCTCACTCCAGTGAAGCAGGTTAAGATGGTCATGTTCACTCCTACTGATCACTACACAGTATGCTGCAACCACTGAGCTCATGCTGCTTAACTCCTGGTGAAGGTATTAACCTTCCTCCACTGTGAGGCTACCGCTTTGGGCGCCCCTCCTAGTACAACAAGACCACAATCCGTGATACAGGTCTACGTCATGGTGTACACGCATGATCCATGTTTGCCTATGACAGCAAAAATCAGCATTATGGATCTAGATAACAGTAAAGTTGGGCACTCAGGGCAGGAGTGGCACGTTCATTACCATGCAGAAGCATTTTCCATCCTAACATTTCGAACATTTTGTGAAATCTGCAGTGTGAAGTGCACACCTTTTAGTTTAATACAATCATGCATATGAGCGCCTTAACCACACTTTGGGTTTTCAAGTTGTGCAAAACAAAGAAAATGTATACATTCTGTCAACCAGGTACTAGGTAATTGTTTAACCTATCTCATTTCCTTCATTTAACCGTTTGCGTGTGGCCGTCCGACGTCGTGGTGGGCATGGGCGGAGGCCGTCCGAACCACTCCCACTCATAAATCACCCGCACCACATTGGAATTTGCGCCACGGTCAACGGTTAAATGGTTTGTAAATTAGACCCAATTTCCTCCCAATATTCATATAGAGGTTATCATAGTGGTTCAGTGTTACGTTTCAAATAATAGTAAAAACCACATAAATGACGAACATCCAAGATGAGTACATACGACTTGAGGCTTAAAACGTTACTATCATTAAACCACAGGGCAGGCTGTACTGAATAACTCATACTAACCATAAAACAAGTAACTTCCCTGGAAGAATGTATTTCATTTTGTCATTCTATATTAAAGACAGAACTTGTTTACAGTTTCTTGATTGTAGAAGCCCCACACTTGAAAAACATTACAGCAGCATACCTTTTTATTGTGGTAATTAAGGAAGCAACAGGAAATATATTTGGAAGTGTGTGAATGTTTACAATTTTACATTTACATATGACTTGTCTTCAGTGTCCTTGAACTATCAAAACCCCACGGCAGGAAGAATGGTATTTCATATCGTTCACTGAAACAAACTTGTGCCAAGCACGTACAGATTTCCTGCTGCTGACATTATACATTTGTGTTAAAATAATGCATATGTGCAATTGTTACAGAAGTCATTTGCCAGACGTTAAATACTTTATTTATCCCCCAATGTGATTTTGTTTTTCTAAAAGGGCCTTATAATTTGATCGTTCATCTTAAGGATATTTAATATGTAATTTTTCTTCCTCTTAATGTATTTCTTTTGTGTCTCAGCAGCCTATTTATTGAAAGTCATACTGTGGCATGTAACATTTATACACAAATTTGAAAAGGTTAATTCATCAACATGTGTCTGACAGTTTGTTGTTGTGCTGTTTTTAGGGTTGATCAATTTGGAAGAAGCTTCAAAGGTGTCCTATGTGGTTTGGGTTGGAACAGGAGCACTGGTACATCTGTGTTAAAAGAGCATGATGTTGAGTTACCCTTTGATGTTCGATTCGATGCAGAGGACATAGTTGAGGTGAATTATGTTGCTGGCAGGGCCTTTATATATTTGCCATGCCAGTATTCATTTTTTGTGTGTTTTGTATATTCGAGCCTTAGCTTCCTGGTTGTTTTTAGTTTTTAAATGCACTGCATTAGCTCACAGAAAAATGCCTTGCTTTTGCAAAATTAATATAGCACACAGTTCACATTTTTTAATGTTATGCAAAGTCTTAAGTAAAATAGTCTTTGAAACCTTGATGTAGATTTGACCCAGGGTAGAGATAAGAGGAAATGGTGAAGATGGGAAACATCCTTTACAACGAAACTTTTACAACGCAGTGCTATGACAACGCAGGTTTTACAACGAAAACCATTACAACGCATTGCACTGGGGGGCGCTCTAGGATAGGGAATAGATTTAATTTACTATCCAACACCTTCCCTACTATCCACGGGGACTGGAGTTGGAATAGTAAATTAAACTATTCACTATCCAGCACCCCAAAGCGCTATGCGTTATAAAAGCTGCGTTGTAACAGCATGCGTGGTAAAAGCATGCGTTGTAGTGTCATACATCCGGTGAAGATGGATGTTGTAGCGGAGAGAGAGGAACTGATTCACAAATAAGTATTCTTTGACTACTTACTGGATTCCAATTCAGTGAAATCCAGCCTGACTGTTGACAGGATTCTCCAAAAATATTTTCCACCGGGACATGTCTTGTATCTAATGAGGTACTGGCATATAAATAGAATAGTTGTTCCCAAATTTCTGACAGTACTTTAATATTTTCAGTGCCACAAAACTGGACATGAGGGTTCTCCCTTAATTCCAAAGAAGCAAGCTAGTTCTGATAAAGACTTATAACTGCAGATTCCTCATTTTCTGAATATCCCCAAGCGCCAGACTGAGTCCAGAAACTTTCACAGCAATTCCACACGTGCTGATAGATAGCGTCATGCTGCTCTACAATGGACCAGTACTCCACCAAAAATTGCATCAGAGCCCATATATATGCGCCATCTCAACTCGCTTATATAAGTTTCTTTTTTGCGTGCCTGCCGACATGGATCCAGAGCTTTCAAAGCCTGTAATGCCTGTTTGAGATTTTTTCCATAAAAAATTCAACATGATACTGGAAAATTACAGGGTTCAAACTGATGTTGGTTACTGACACCCACAGTGACGGTCTCTGATGTCTCAGCACCAAACACGACTCAGAATCATGTGGCTGCTAACCTAAAATGAATATGATGGCCATTCGGGATCGAGGCCACATTTGCCGTTGCTGAATTTAGGCAGTCGAAGAAGCGGTCTTGCTCGAAGTCATGTGCAGAGTCTCGATCTCATTCCCAAGATAGTTCCAATGACCGTTTGTCATCAAGGGGGTCAGGGAAGTTGAGAAAAAGACACAAAAACATTTTTAAAAATCCAAGCATGGGATTTCGGCGTCCAACCATTCCCATCATTTGGAGTTGCAAGATTCTACAGGCACCTCCAGGTCACAAAATCTGTCTGTGCCCAAAACAGACACCTCCACTGGTCCAGATTCCGCCCAATCTTCAAAGAACAGGAACACCACAACACCTCCATGAGCTACCGCTGGCCATGGATAAACGTTTTGGGGCTTCCCCTGAAATCTCTGGAGAGCCTTTGGCCCATGGATCTGAGGTGGATGCCAGTTGGTGGGCCTGCAGCACTGGTTTGCTCCACCCACAGAAGCAACTTGTAAATGTTACCTCCGACCTGCCACTGCAGTGTCTGTGTGCAGTCCAGAACTGCCATCTTGGCTGTGAAGTGCCCACACTTCCCAGCTCCTGAACCTTCCCTTGGTATCATGTCAGTCACCCCTATGGTAGGTGCATTGAGTGTGTAAGGTAGGACATGGCTTGATATGTGTAGAATGTCCTGGTAGTGAATTACACTCCACTTTGTTTTTCACTGTTGCAAGGCTACCTGTTCTCCATAGGCTAGAATGGGCAGTCTGACTATTACGTCTTATAATCCTAACTGACTCGGGGAACATGGTAGAAATTCGAGTTTAGTATGCCTGAACTCAGAATAATAAAATACATATTTTAGCAAAGTTGGTTTTAATATTCTCTGTTTGAAAAAAACACTTTTAGAAAGTAGGTATTTTCTTGCCTAAGCCTTCCTGCGTTTAGAGGGGCATGGCAGGCTGAGTCAGACCTGGGTTGAATAGAGAGATCTGCATTGAGTACTGGGGAGGGGTAGCTCCTTCACCTGAATAGGGCTGTGCCTGGCACGGTGAATGCTGGCTCCACCTCCTACTGTGCGTCTGATGGCAGACCCCTTCTTTCTGAAAGGAAGGATGCAGCCTGGTAAACAATCCATTTTATTGCATGAGGTCCAGACTTTTTGAGCAAAAGCAGCCATAGAGTGCGTCCAGGCCTCGGAAATTGGAACTGATGTTACTCCTGTTTTTCTTTGTGCTGATATAGAGAAAAAACCATTGTCCTATCTTAGATTTTCAAACTCTCAATTTATTTCCTTCTTGTGGAAAGACAATTCATCATACTCATGCTGGCGAGGTTGTATCTGCTGTGGCTTCAGGAGACTGGATGGTAGGGCTGGACACCTATTTCCATATGCTTCGTCTTGCAGCCCTATGGGTGATACTTTCAGTTCTGGTGGGACCACAAGCATTTTCAGTTTGCTGTGCTCCCCTGTTTTGCTGACCTCACCAGTGCCCCAGGTCACGAAAGTGATGGTGGTAGTCACAGCTCACCTTCGGAGGTCAGGTGTACTAGTCTTCCCCTAACGTGGTGACTGTCTTTTAAAGGCAAGCTCACCAGAGTCAGTTGTAGACCAACTCCATGCTACAGCAAACCTCTTGACATTGTTAAGGTTCACTATAAACGTGCAGTCACACCTGACTCCTTTGCAGAGGCTCCCTTTCATCAGTGCCATCCTGGATAAGGGGCGTTATCTGAGTTTTCCTCCATAACAGTGCATTCAGAACATTCAGGATACAATCCCAATGTGTCAGCCACTGTCGTAGGCCTCAGGGTGGCTTTGAGGTTTCTTGTCCTATTGGCCTTCTGCATCCTGCTTTTTGACCATGCCAGGTGGGATATGCAGGCTCTGTCGTGGGATCTAAGCTTCAATACACCCAGCGCTGAAGAGACCTGTCTGATTCCATCAAGGTATCGTAAGAGACTGGAAAGGATTTGCAGTGTTGGATGCTCATCTGCAGTTGGACCAGTGGCAGGCCCCTCTCCGAAACCAGATGCATCACTACTGGGTAAGGGAAGTCATTAGGTCATGGTGGTGATCAGAGGACTCTGATCTCCGGTGAAAACCCATCTCTGCATCAATTTGTTAGAATTGTGAGCCATTCGCTTGACGTTAAAATCCTTTCTATTGTTCACAAAGAGGAGGCTAGTTCAGGTCCTCGTTGTCAACATCATATCCATGTGATATTACAACAAGGAGGGTGGTGTGGACTTCTGGACTCAGTGCCTCGGCAGGGCATATCCCTGATCGTGCACCACCTAACGAGGACCTTTAAACCCCAGAACAGATGAAAGAATCCGATGATGCCTAGTGGATCACAAATTACAATTACATCCAGAGGTGGTGCACAATGCCTTACAGCGATGGGGAGAATCATAGCTTGCGCGGGCGTTCCCAAGACCGGTCTCTCTCAGAGACGCTTTCCATGGAGCACTGTCCTCCTGTATGCCTTCCCGCCACTACCTCTCCTTCCCCGGGTTCTAAAGAAGATAAAGGCCAAATGGGCTCAAGTCATCCTATTAGCTCCAGATTGGGCCAGAAGAGTGTGGTACACCGATCATCAGATAGAGACTTCTAACCTCAGATTCCTTACCATAAATATCCCCAGGGGCATCTGCATCTCTGCGTCCGCATCATCCGCAGTACCTATATAGGCCCCACCTTGGCGCTCTGACATCAGTTCTTTCATTTCCGCTGCAGATAGCCCTGATCTGGTCTGAGCTACACCTCAGTCATTTTATTACTTTTTTTCGACTTTTTGTCGACTCTTTGAGATTTTACTTGTCCTTGTGTGTGGATGTCACCAAAGAAATTGTCTAGTTTCAAACAGTGAGGCCTGTCATAGTCCAATGTCGGTGACAGACCCTCACTTGGTGTGTTTGTGGTGCTTGGAGCCAAGACACGACTCTAAGTCGTGTTAGGACTGCAGTGCCATGTGTTGTGTTTAGTGTCCTCGCAGGCATATGACGACATTGGAATTCCACCTTTAACATTCTGTAACCGTGGAACCCAGTGAAGCATACACTGGCAGACCGTGGCTGGAAGAGGAGTGTCCAGACTGTCCTCCTCGTTTCATAGCGGGGTTCTTGGAATAAACCTACTAGTTATCTTTACGACTCCAGTGTACTTGCTTATTTAAAACTGGCGACGATCTTGAACCCAGCAAACCCACGCTCTACAAGATGTACAGATCTGCCAAGAATTCTACTTTCGTTGCGCTACAGAAGGTTTCCTGCCTCCCTTTCAAAATCTTCAAGACAACAACTTTTGACATTTCTACACCACGTGACGTTTGAAGAGGAGTCCTGTTTACCTTTCCAAGGTTAGTTGTTTGTCTGGTTGAATATCAGCAGTTACAGTTGCGGTTGGCAGTATGTGCTCATTTTGAATACGCTGTATTCTCCTCACGAGGCATTTCCTTTCTCTTCTTTCGCGACCTCCTCCAGTCGTGTTTTTATTACGTCACACGCATTCCTGTATGGTTGCGCACCACCCACGTTCTTCACTTCCTAGCAATGAGACAACCACGTTACCTGGCACCTTAGCAACTAACACGCAGCGTGAGCACGCATTGTACAGCGTCTGGGATCCTTAATATCCGCGTCTGTTATTCAAGCCTGCACTGAACTGTGTTGCTACCTATATCTGACGTTAGTGTTAGATTCCTTACCTTAGAATATCCCCAGGCGTAAGACTGTATCCAGAAAGTTTTCGTCAGCAGTACCCCTGCGCGTCGGTAGGCGTCGTCCTGTGGCTCCGTCGTCTGCGTCGTGGTCGCCAGAATGACGTCGATGGAGTACTTAGACGCCGCCCTCACGCGCTGACGCCAGTTCTTCTTTTTTCCGCGCCAGCAAGCGCAGATCTGGGAAGAGAGTACCCTTAGCCTTTTTTTTTACTAACTTTTTGGACATTTTTGTCTATCTTTTTTTAATCGACTTGACTCCTGGTGCCAGTACGGATGCCCGTTTCAAGCCGTGTGACACTTGTCACCGACTGATGTCGGTTACCGACCCCCACCGCCGGTGTCTTTACTGTTTGGTGGCCGACCACGATGACACGAATGCCGGACTTTGACATCGAATGCTAGTCGGGAGCGTACCCTTAAGCTCCTTGAGCTCCGGCAGTCGGCTCCGTGCCGCTCGAGGTCCCGGTCGAGGAGGAAGTCGGGGGACCGGTAGCGGAGCCACAGTCATCACCGATCATCCGGATCCAAGTTCTCGCACTCTGGTAAGTCGAGGCATGACAAAAAGAAGTCGAAGAAACATCATCGTTCTTCTAGCTCCCTTCGCCGGTCCCGTGACTCGGCAGAGGGTTCATGTGGCGCCCACGCGGCTTCGGCGGCGTCAGCGCAGTCGCATCCAGCCCCACACCCTCCGGTCCCTGGACTCAATGCGACTCCGAAGCCTATTAGAGACTTCCTCGTGGCCATGAGGACTCTCTTCCCGCCGTCGAGACACGCCGGCGCGCCTTCAGGCCACGCGGGTCCGACTGGGGGTCCTCTCCCTGTGTTGCCTTCGGCCTCGGCACCGCCGGCAACTTCGGTCCTGGTGCCGCAGGACCCGACCCCGTGTGATCCAGGCCTGGATCCCGTTCCACGTCAGTTGACCTTACGACTCCTCCGCTGGCGCCGACCCCCTAGGCGTCACCTCCGGTGCCGTACTCAGATGACGCCGTCCCCGGTTTCAGCCCGGGCTCGGCGTCGGAGAGGCACTGCTCGGCACCGCCTCCGACTAGTGAGCTTTTCACCTATGCCCCTGCTCCGTAATTTCTGCCTGTTTATCAGGACCTGGATGAAGGGGAGGACTGGGAGGGGTCTGAGGAGCCTCTGGCACAGAAGTGCCAGTTAAGTCAGGACTGGGCAAATGAGCTAGAGTCGGCCAGTGGTCTAGACACTTCGCCTGACACTGGTTTTCTCTCTCCTCATTCCGTGGCTACGGAGGAGGGAGCAACTTATGCTGTGGTGCTGCGCAAGGCGGCCAAGGCCTTGGGCCTTGAGCTCCCTGCAGCGGCCGTAAGGACTAACCTCCTCACTGAGGTGCTTCAACTGCCAGTAAACTCTTCGGAGCCTCTGCTGCAGTTTAATGAGATCCTCTAAACAGATCAGGTGACCTGTTCTCAGGACACCCTGCGCCGCACGGCCACCAGCTGTTGCGTGTGCAACTCGCCCCGCTGCTGCCCACAGCCTCGCTGAGCCTGCCTCGGCCCCCGCCGTATCTTCGTGTTGTGCTAATTTTCTTTTTGTCTCCTTTGTCTCTTTCTTGTCTCCCTGCAGCTTGCTAACCTATATTTTATTTCCCATTTACCGTTTTGATTATTTTTTCATTGCCTGTACTGTTTACTGTGTCTCTGCCCCCTGCCCGCCCCGCTCCCCGCTTCCCGCCGCCGTGCTAGCGGCCACGCACCCTTTTCCTTCTGTGCCCTCCCCGCTCCCGCCTCCCAGCTGCTCCTCCCTCCCTCCCACTTGGCCATAAATGGCGACCGCGCAGGTGAGTGTGACCTGTTCTCGGGACACCCCTGCGCCGCACGGCCACCAGCTGTTGCATGTGCAACTCGCCCCGCTGCTGCCCACAGCCTCGCTGAGCCTGCCTCGGCCCCCGCCGTATCTTCGTGTTGTGCTAATTTTCTTTTTGTCTCTTTTTTGTCTCCCTGCAGCTTGTTAACCTAGATTTTATTTCCTATTTACCGTTTTGATTATTTTTTCATTGCCTGTACTGTTTACTGTGTCTCTGCCCCCTGCCCGCCCCGCTTCCCGCCGCCGTACTAGCGGCCACGCCCCCTTTTCCTTCTGTGCCCTCCTGCCTCCCAGCTGCTCCTCCCTCCCTCCCACTTGGCCATAAATGGCGACCGCGCGGCGCAGGTGAGTGTGACCTGTTCTCAGGACACCCCCGCGCCGCACGGCCACCAGCTGTTGCGTGTGCAACTCGCCCCGCTGCTGCCCACAGCCTCGCTGAGCCTGCCTCGGCCCCCGCCGTATCTTCGTGTTGTGCTAATTTTCTTTTTGTCTCCTTTGTCTCTTTTTTGTCTCCCTGCAGCTTGCTAACCTATATTTTATTTCCCATTTACCGTTTTGATTATTTTTTCATTGCCTGTACTGTTTACTGTGTCTCTGCCCCCTGCCCGCCCCGCTCCCCGCCGCCATGCTAGCGGCCACGCCCCCTTTTCCTTCTGTGCCCTCCCCGCTCCCCAGCTGCTCCTCCCTCCCGCCTCCCAGCTGCTCCTCCCTCCCTCCCACTTCGCCATAAATGGCGACCACGCGTACGCGCAGCGGGCGCACTGAAGGCGCGCCAAAGGCAAACCCGTCTGCGCCCGTCCGCGCCTGGACCGCGCCCAGCACCAGGACCCCTGGTCCCCAGCGATGCAAGACGACCCGACAGACCTACAACGCCGCCGCCCTCAACGCACTCAATGCCGGCCGGAACCCCGCCTGCTGCCGGGCCGCCCCGAAACGCTTCCACGGACCCTTCACCTGCACAACCTGCAAGTTCACCTGCCTCCGAACATGCACCACGCCCGCCAAGCCAAACCCCAGCAGCGACCTCAAGTGCATCCTGCTCAACACCCGCTCCGTCCACAGACACGCCATCGAAATCTGGAACCTGCTCGACGCTACATCACCAGACGTCGCCTTCCTCACTGAAACATGGATGAACGCCTCCTCAGCCCCTGACATCGCCATCGCCATCCCGGATGGATACAAGATCATCAGGAAGGACCGCATCAACCAGACTGGAGGAGGCATCGCCATCGTCCACCAGAACACCATCCGCATCACGACCGACGCCGATGACACCTACACCGCCGCCGAACACCTCCACTTCCAGATCCACACCGACCCAAAGACGACCCTCAGAGGAATCCTCCTCTACAGACCCCGGGACCACGCACACAATTCAGCGAAGACATCACGGACTTCATCAGCCCGCACGCCCTCCCCTCCGCCCACACGCCCTCCCCTCCGCCGACTACATCCTCCTAGGGGACCTCAACTTCCACCTGGAGAACAACAAGGACCGCAACACCGTCACCCTGCTGGACAACCTCGCCAACCTCGGACTCAAGCAACTGGTCAACACCCCCACCCACTACGCCGGCCACACGCTCGACCCCGTCTTTTCATCCAGCAAGCACATCGCCTTCAGCCACTCCACCGGACTTCACTGGACCGACCACAGCTGCGTCCACTTCAGCTTCAGAAAAACCACCACCCACCACCACCCGCAACAGGTTCCTCACAGGAGCTGGAGCAAGATCACCGCAGACCAGCTCACCGCCTCCCTCAGCCAGAACCCACCTACCAGCACACCGGACCCCAACGAAGCAGCCCGCAACTTCACGCAATGGCTGACCGCCTGCGCCAATACGACCTCGCACCACTGAAGAACCCCCCCAGCAAACCCAGAAGCAAGAAGGCCCCCTGGTTCACCGACGAACTCAAGGACTCCAAGAAGACCTGCCGCACCCTCGAGAAAGCCTGGCTCCTCGACCGGACCACTGACAACATGACCACCCTCAAACACGCGACCCGCAAGCACCACCAGCTCATCCGCACCACCAAGAAGAAATCACTGAAGGATCGACTGGACAACAACGCCCACGACAGCAAGGAACTCTTCAGCATCGTCAAGGAGTTCTCCAACCCCAGAACCAGCAACAACGACATCACCCCTTCACAAGATCTCTGCGACTCCCTCGCCTCGTTCTTCCACCGCAAGATTGCCGACATCCACAACCGCTTCGGAACACCATCCTCGCACCCAACCGTCGAACCAGCGCACCCCACTGCCACCCTCCGCACCTGGACCACAGTGACCACCGAAGACACAGCCTGCACGATGAACACCATCCACTCCGGATCTCCGACTGCCCCCTGCCCCCACCACATCTTCAACAAGGCCGACTCCACCATCGCACCCCAACTCCGAGACGTCATCAACACCTCCTTCGACACCGCCACCTTCCCGGAGAGTTGGAAGCATGCCGAGCTCAGCGCCCTACTGAAGAAACCAACAGCGGACCCCACCGACCTCAAGAACTTCCGCCCCATCTCGCTCCTCCCTTTTCCTGCCAAAGTCATCGAGAAGACCGTCAACAGACAGCTGGCCGCCTTCCTCGAGACGAATGGATCCCTCGACCCCTCGCAGTCCGGTTTCAGAGCCAACCACAGCACCGAGACCGCCCTCATCGCAGCCACCGGCGACATCCGAGCCCTTCTCGACAACGGGGAAACAGCGGCACTCATCCTACTGGACCTCTCCGCCGCGTTCGACACTGTCTGCCACCGCACCCTAGTCCAGCGCCTCAGCAACACCGGCATCCAAGAGAAGGCACTGAAGTGGATCATCTCGTTCCTAGCTGGAAGAACACAGAGAGTCCGCCTCCCCCCGTTTCGTTCCGAGGCCACCGAAGTCATCTGCGGCGTCCCGCAAGGATCATCACTCAGCCCCACCCTCTTCAACGTCTACATGAGACCCCTCGCAGCCATCGCACGCCGACACAACCTCAACATCATCTCCTACGCCGACGACACCCAGCTGATCCTCTCCCTCACCAGAGACCCCGACACCGCCAGAACCAGCCTCCACGAAGGGATGAAAGACGTCGCCGAGTGGATGAAGAACAGCCGCTTCAAACTGAACTCAGACAAGACGGAAGTCCTCATCCTTGGACCATCACCCTCCGCCTGGAACGACTCCTGGTGGCCCCCTGCCCTGGGCACCACCCCCAAGCCGACAGACCACGCACGCAACCTGGGCTTCATCCTGGACTCCTCCCTCTCCATGACCAGACAAGTCAACGCCGTCTCCTCCTCATGCTTTCACACCCTCCGCATGCTCCGCAAGATCTTCCGATGGATCCCGATCGAAACCAGGAAGACGGTCACCCAGGCCCTCGTCACCAGCCGGCTGGACTACGGAAACACCCTCTACGCCGGAACCACAGCCAAGCTACAGAAAAGACTACAACGCATCCAGAACGCCTCCGCCAGACTCATCCTAGACATCCCTCGACGCAGCCACATCTCCGGCCACCTGAGGAACCTGCACTGGCTCCCCGTCAACAAGAGGATCACGTTCAGGCTCCTCACTCACGCACACAAGTCTCTCCACAACCTGGGCCCCAAGTACCTCAACGACCGCCTGACCTTCCACACGCCCACCCGCCAGCTACGATCCGCTAGCCTCGCCCTCGCCGCCGTACCACGCATCCGAAGAGCCACCGCCGGAGGCAGATCCTTCTCCTACCTGGCCGCCAAGACATGGAACTCCCTCCCCATCCACCTTCGGCTGACCCAGGACCACCTCGCCTTCAGGAGACAACTCAAGACCTGGCTGTTCGAGCAGTAGCGGCCCCCTTCCGGGTGAGTAGCGCGCTATACAAGTGATATGATTGATTGATTGTTTGATCACTGATGTTCTGATGGGCACTTGGTCCAAGCCCACCACAGTCCCTCCTGTGGATCGGAACGTGGCCCTGCGCCACCGCCCAGCTCCGGGCGGCCCCTGCTTTCTGTCTACCCACCCCACCCCTGAGAGTCTGGTTATCCAGGCCTCCACGTCCCAAGCCGCTTTTTCTAACGCATCCCCAGACCGGGAATCCAAAAGGCTGGAACAGTTTGGCAAGAAACTGTTTTCCTCTGTCAGTCTTAATACCGCATGCCTTTTGGGCCGTTACACCCACTCTCTGTGGGATACGGTGGTGGAGTTGCTGCCCCAGTGTCCGGAAGAGACCAGGACACGACTCGCCTAGGCTCTTGCTGAGGGACGGGATGCAGCACGGTATTCCGTTCAATGTGGACTTGACACCACGGACTCGCTGTGCAGAGCGATTGCAATATCTGAAAGAAACAGGTTAGTATTAGATTCCTTACCTTAGAATATCCCCAGGCGTCAGTCTGGATCCGGAAACTTTTGCGTAGCAGTACCCCTGCGCGTCGGTAGGCGTCGTCTGCAGGCGTCCCCTGCGGCTCCGCGTCGTCGGCGCCGTGATGACGTCGCTGGAGTATATAGACGCCGCCTCCGCGCGCTGACGTCAGTTCTTCTTTTTTCCGCGCCAGTTAGCGCAGATCCGAAGAGCAGTACTCCGGTCTTTTGACCAAGTTTTTTGATAACTCTAACTACTTTCAGGTGCCGGTAGGATGCCCGGTTTTAAAAGTTGCGACGGGTGCAACCGCCTGATGTCGGTCACCGACCACCATCGACTCTGCCTCCGGTGTCTGGGCGCGGACCACGAAGTGGAGTCCTGCGTCGACTGCCGGGCCTTGACGGGTAAGGCTAGACGGGAGCGGTCCCGCAAGCTGCTCGAGCTCCGGGTGTCGGCCCCACGTCGAGAGCGGTCCCGGTCCGGACGGAGGTCGAGGGAGCGGTCGAGAGAGCGGTCGCGGAGCCTCCACGAGCGCTCCGGAAGTCGTCACCATTCCTCCGGTTCCTCAGGTAAGCGACACAAGAAGTCGGGGCGTCATCATCGTACCCCCGACTCCCCCCGACGCCCGCGCGATGCGGCCGGGGGTTCAGGTGGCCCCGCGGCCCCGCGTGGGTCGCCGACGCCGCCTGCTCCATACCCGCCGGTCCCTGGGCAAGGCGCGTCGCGTGAGGAGGTAGAGGAGTTCCTCATGGCCATGAGGGCGCTGTCTCCTCCGGCGGGGACTACGGCGCCTGCGGGCCCGTCGGTCCCGTCTGGGGGCCCGAGCGGTTCGGTGCACCTGCCCCGACGCCGCCGGCGGTTCCGGCCCCGGCGCCGCTGGGCCCTTCAGGGTCGTCGCCGGCTGGTCAACCGGCCTCTCCGGCGCCGATTCCATCGGGGCAACCAGTGGTGCCGCCTCCGCGCGGCGCCGTGACTCCGACGCCGGTTCCGGCCGGTGTCGGGGCTCCGGCGCCGCGCGGCGCCACCCCCATTCCCTCTCCGAATCCGGACGCGGAGTCGGACCGGCATCGTCCGACGCCGAGTCCGGCGCCGTTGGGGCCCATTGGCTCCGAGGAGCCGGTCTATATCGTTGATTCCAACTATGGCGATGAGGACGATTATGGAGAGGGTTGGGAGGGGTCTGAGGACCCTCTGTCACGAGAATGCCAGTACGATGTGGACTGGGCAGGTGAATTGGGTGATGCCAGTGGTCTGGACGACTCGCCTAACCCTGGGTTTGTCTCGCCTCCCACTGTGGCGTCGGAGGCTGGGGCTGCCTATTTGGTGGTACTGATGAGGGCTGCCAAGGCCTTGAGCCTTGAGCTCCCCGTCGCCAAGGTGAAGCCTAACATCCTCACTGAGGTATTCAAACCGCAGTCATGTCCACAGGAGCCTCTGCTGCCGTTTAATGACGCCTTGACGGATGTCCTTCTGGGCACGTGGTCCAGGCCCGCTTCCGGTTCACCTGTGGATCGGAACGTTGCCAGGCGCCACCGTCCGTGTGCGGACGACCCTGCCTTCCTGTCCACCCATCCCTCCCCTGAGAGTCTGGTGATCCAGGCCTCCACTTCCCAGTCCGCATTCCCGACGGCCCCGCCCGATCGGGAATCTAAGCGGTACGACCAGTACGGCAAGAAGGTCTTCTCGTCTCTGAGTCTGGGACTGCGGTCTTGCAACACCGCGTGCATCTTGGGCCGCTATACCCACTCTCTGTGGGATACGGTCGCAGAGTGCCTGCCGCAATGCCCGCAGGAGGTACGGGACAAGCTCGGCCAGGCTTTGGTTGAAGGCCGAGACGCGGCGAGGTATTCCATACGGTGTGGTCTTGACACGACCGACTCGCTGGGCAGAGCAATGTCCACGACGGTGGCGATTCGTCGCCATGCTTGGCTGAGATCCGCCAACTTCTCGCCGGATGTCCAGAATGCCCTGATGGACATGCCATTCGATGGCAGTCGCCTGTTCGGCGACAAAGCGGACAACGCGCTTGAGCGCTTTAAGGACTCCAGGGTCACGGCCAAGTCCTTGGGTCTCTCGACCCAGCACCAGCAAACGGGTTCGTTTCGCTCCTTTCGTGGCCACGGAAGGGGCGGTCCCACACGTGCTGCCAGCCACGCACCGCAGAACGCTCCTCAGCGTGGTGGCGGCCGTGGATTCCGCCGTGGTGGCGGTCGGGGACAGCGGCGAGGTCAGTCCACACCTCCCCCCGCAGCAGCCTCCAAATCCTCCTAGTCCGAGCTTTCAGGCCCATGTGACGCCAGTGGGTGGCAGGGTTCGCCATCACCACTCCCGCTGGCGCACTATCACATCGGACAGGTGGGTGCTGCAGCTCGTCCGAAGGGGCTACTCCCTCCCCTTCGAGACCACTCCTCCAGCCATGCCACCGCAGAACCACCGTGTGTCGGGGGACCACTTGACACTTCTGCAGGAGGAAGTTACGGCCCTCTTGGCCAAGGGGGCCATCGAGCGCGTTCCTGGGCCGGAAGTAGGGTGTGGTTGCTACTCCCACTACTTTCTGGTGCCCAAGAAGGACAAAGGGGGCCTACGTCCTATCTTGGACCTACGGAACGTCAACGGCTTCCTCCGGAAGGAGAAGTTCAAGATGTTGACTTTGGCTCAGGTCTTGGCTGCTCTAGACCCACAAGACTGGATGGTAGCGTTGGACTTGCAGGATGCGTATTTTCACATCCCCGTCCTGCCGGCCCACCGGCGTTACCTGCGGTTCACGGTAGGCCACGAGCACTTTCAGTTTATCGTGCTCCCATTCGGCCTTACCAGCGCCCCACGGGTGTTCACGAAAGTGATGGCGGTGGTCGCAGCTCAACTGCGCCGGTTAGGGGTTTCAGTCTTCCCCTACCTCGACGACTGGTTGTTGAAGGCGGGCTCGCCCCAGACAGTCGTCCACCACCTTCAGATGACGGCAGACCTCCTGCACGAGCTGGGGTTTTCCATCAATGTGCCGAAATCACACCTGTGTCCCTCTCAAAAGCTCCTTTTCATCGGAGCGGTTCTCGACTCGGCGCAGTTTCGGGTTTATCCTCCGGAACGGCGGGTCCGGGATATTCAGGCCTTGATTCCCATCTTTCAGCCGTTGTCCCGGGTCTCGGTCAGGTTGACGCTGCGGCTTCTGGGGCTGATGGCCTCCTGCATCCTTCTGGTGCATCACGCCAGGTGGCGGATGCGGGCTCTGCAGCGGGACCTGAAGTTGCCGTGGGCCCAGCATCAGGGCAACCTATCCGACCATGTCCTGATCTCGGAGGGCACTGCGAGACAGTTGCAGTGGTGGCTTACAGACCGCGATTGGGTCAGAGGCAGATCCCTCTCCCTTCCCCAACCGGAGCACGTAGTTGTGACGGACGCGTCCCTCCAGGGCTGGGGAGGCCACTTGGGAGAGGCGGAGATCAGAGTTATCTGGTCTCCGGCGGAGTCCCGGCTCCATATCAACATGTTGGAGCTGCGGGCGATTCGCCTAGCACTGAAGGCATTCCTCCCCTTTGTCAACGGGAGTGTGGTGCAGGTGTTCACGGACAACACCACCGCCATGTGGTACTGCAACAAACAGGGCGGTGTGGGGTCGTGGACCCTTTGCCAGGAGGCTCTGCGTCTCTGGCAATGGCTGGAACGTCAGGGCGTGACTCTGACGGTTCAACACCTGGCAGGTTCTCTGAACGCCAGGGCGGACGAACTCAGCCGTCGGTGCTCGGTGGATCACGAATGGCGTCTGAACTCGGACGTGGCGAAAGGTCTCTTTCTGCAATGGGGAGAGCCTTGGTTAGATCTATTCGCCACAGAAGAGAATGCGCAATGTCATCAGTTCTGCGCGTTGGAGTTTCCAAGACGGCACTCGCTCGGCGACGCCTTTCGGCGCGAGTGGAGTTGCGGTCTGTTGTACGCCTTTCCGCCTATACCACTTCTGCCCAGAGTGCTGAAGAAGATCAGGCGCGACCGGGCCCAAGTTATCCTTGTGGCTCCGGACTGGGCTCGAAGATACTGGTATCCCGAGCTACTCAGCATGTCAGTCGGTCCCTCGATCCGCCTGCCCCTTCAGGAGGACCTTCTGTCGCAGCAGCAGGGGACGGTCCTCCACCCGAACCTGTCCAGCCTCCACCTCCATGCGTGGAGATTGAGCGGCGACAGTTGAGGCCATTCGACTTGCCTCCTGAAGTCTGTGATGTGATTCTGGCAGCCAGGCGTCCCTCCACAAAGTCGGTATACGCCTGCCGGTGGAACAGATTTGTGGCATGGTGCACAGCAAAGGCTGTGGATCCCCTTTCTGCCCCTCTTTCCGAGGTTCTCCTCTTCCTTCTTTCTCTTGCCCAGCAGGGCTCTGCTCTGGGCACTATCAAGGGCTACCTTTCTGCCCTTTCCGCCTTCTTAAGGCTACCTGATCAGCCATCTTTATTCAAGTCCCCTATTGTACTGAGATTCTTGAAAGGCATCACGCACATGTATCCACCTGTTCCGTTCGTGATGCCTCAGTGGGACTTGAACCTGGTTCTGACATTCTTGATGTGTGCTCCCTTTGAGCCGCTTCATTCCTGTCCTCTCCGTCTTCTCACTTTAAAGACGGCCTTCCTGGTTGCCATCACCTCTGCCAGGACAGTGAGTGAGCTCCAGGCTCTTTCTGTTAAACCTCCTTTCTTGTCCGTCCATCCTGACAAGGTGGTTCTTAGGACTAGGCCTTCTTTCCTGCCCAAAGTAGTTTCTGCTTTTCACATCGGGCAGTCCATCACCTTACCCTCCTTCTTCCCGCCTCCGCATCCTTCAAAAGATGAAGAGCGGCTCCATCGTCTGGACCCAAAACGTGCGCTTTCATTTTATATGGATCGCACACGCCAGTTCCGGGTGGATGACCAACTGTTTGTTGGCTACGTGGGTGAGAAGAAGGGAAGGGCGGTACAGAAACGAACCATCTCTCGGTGGGTCGTCCTGTGCATCAAAGCATGCTACTCTTTGGCTCGGAAGGAGCCTCCTGTTGGGCTGAGGGCCCATTCCACTCGGGCCACGGCGGCTACTACTGCCCTGGGCCGGGGAGTCCCTTTGCAGGACATTTGCCAGGCGGCTACGTGGGCCTCGCTGCACACCTTTGCGAGGCATTACTGCCTGGACAGTCAAGTCCGGAGGGACGGCTTCTTTGGCCGTTCGGTCCTCCAGGATGTTCTGGTGTAGGATTGTATTGGTTCGCAGACCCACCACCGGGGTTGGTATTGCTGGGGTATCTATTCTAAGGTAAGGAATCTAATACTAACCTGTTTCTTTCAGATGAACAAGTTACTTACCTTCGGTAACGATATATCTGTAAGAAACAGTAGTTAGTATTAGATTCCTTACCGCCCCACCCATCCTCCCCGTTCTGCGAACTGATACCTAGGGTTAAGGACATCCCTTTCAGGGCCCTAGTTTCACATGGCACCAGTGTTGGTTCTCACACGGCTCTGCGTGTTCTGGCGCGGAAAAGCTGTGTGCAAAGAACTGACGTCAGCGCGCGGAGGCGGCGTCTATATACTCCAGCGACGTCATCACGGCGCACGACGCAGGGGACGCCTGCAGACGACGCCTACCGACGCGCAGGGGTACTGCTACGCAAAAGTTTCCGGATCCAGACTGACGCCTGGGGATATTCTAAGGTAAGGAATCTAATACTAACTACTGTTTCTTACAGATATATCGTTACCGAAGGTAAGTAACTTGTTCGACGGTGGCGGTTCGTCGCCACGCCTGGCTGAGTTCCACCAACTTTTATGGGGATGTCCAGAGCACTCTCATGGACATGCCTTTTGGTTGCCGTCGCCTCTTTGGCAACAAGGCAGATAGGGTGCTGGAGCGCTTTAAGGACTCCAGGGCTATGGCCAAGTCCTTGGGCCTGTCGGCCCAGCGCCAGCAAACTTCTGCTTTTTGCTCCTTTCGTGGCCATGGAAGGGGCAACACCGCACGTTCGTCCAGTCACAGGCCGCAGAACCAACCGCAACGCGGTCGTGGACGTGCATTCCGCCGTTGCTTAGCAGGGGGCCAGAGAGCCGGTCATTCCACATCTGCTCCCGCAGCATCTGCCTCAAAGCCTTCCTTGTCCGGCTTTCAGGCCCACTCCAGTAGTAGGCAGAGTTCGCCATCGCCTGCTCCACTGGCGTACCATCACTTTGGACAGTTGGGTGCTGCAAATTGTCCGAAGGGGGTTACTCCCTCCCCTTCGAGACAACCCCTCCAGCCATGCCACCGCAGTACCACTGCATGTCGGGGGATCACTTGCAACTTCTGCAGGAGAAAGTTACTTCTTCTCTAGGCCAAGGGGGCCAACGAGCGCGTTCCTGGGCAAGAAGTAGGGCGGGGTTGTTACTCCTACTACTTTCTGGTTTCCAAGAAGGGCAAAGGGGCCTGCGCCCTATCTTGGACCTCAGGAGCGTCAACATCTTCCTCCGGAAGGAGAAGTTCAAGATGCTGACGTTAGCTCAGGTTCTGGCTGCCCTAGACCCTGGAGACTGGATGGTAGCGTTGAACTTGCAGGACACTTATTTCCATATTCCCGTCCTGCCGGCCCATCGGCGTTACCTGCGGTTCACGGTGGGCCACAAGCACTTTCAGTTCACCGTGCTCCCCTTCGGCCTCACCCGTGCCCCTCGGGTAGTCACTAAAGTGATGGCGGTGGTCGCAGCTCATCTGCGCAGATCAGGGGTTCCAGTCTTCCCCTATCTCGACGACTGGTTGTTGAAGGCGGGCTCGCCCTAAACAGTCGTCTCCCACCTCCAGACTACGGCCGACCTCCTGCATTCGCTGGGGTTCTCCATCAACGTGCCGAAGTCGCATTGAGTGGCAGATCCCTCTCCCTTCCCCAACCGGAGCACACATTGTTGACGGATGCATCCCTCCTGGGTTGGAGGGGCCACATGGGAGAGGCGGAGATCAGAGTCCTCTGGTCTCCGGCGGAGTCCCGGCTCCATATCAACCTTCTGGAGCTGCGGGCGTTCTGGCTTGCACCGAAGGCCTTCCTTCCCTCTGTCTGGGGAAGTGTAGTTCAGGTGTTCACGGACAACACCACCGCCAAGTGGTATTGCAACAAACAGGGCGGGTTGGGGTCGTGGACCGTATGTCAGGAGGCTCTGCGCCTCTGGACATGGCTGGAACATTAGGGCATCACCCTGGTGGTTCAACACCTGGCAGGTTCCCTGAACGCCAGGGCAGACGAACTCAGCCGTCGGTGCATGATGGCGTCTGAACTCGGACGTGGCGCAAGGTCTCTTTCAGCAGTGGGGAGAGCCTTGGTTACATCTATTTGCCACCGAAGAGAACGCGCAATGCCATCAGTTCTGCGCGTTGGAATTTCCAAGGCGGCACTCTCTCAGAGACGCTTTTCGTCGCGAGTGGAGTTGCGGTCTGTTGTACGCCTTTTCGCCTATACCACTTCTGCCCAGAGTGCTGAAGAAGATCGGGTGCGACCGGGCCCAAGTCATCCTTGTGGTTTCGGATTGGGCACCAAGATACTGGTATCCTGAGCTACTCAGTATGTCAATCGATTCCCCGATTTGACTGCCTCTTCAGGAGGACCTTCTGTCGCAGCAACAGGGGATGGTCCTCCACCCAAACCTGTCCAGCCTCCACCTACATGCGTGGAGATTGAGCGGCGGCAGTTGAAGCCATTTGACTTGCCTCCTGAAGTCTGTGATGTCATTCTGGCAGCCAGGCGTACCTCCATGTAAACGGTATACGCCTGCAGGTGGAACAAATTTGTGGCATGGCGCATAGCAAAGACTGTGGTTCCCCCTCTCTGCCCCTCTTTCAGAGGTTCTCCTCTTTCTTCTTTCCCTATACCCAGCAGGGCTCTGCTCTGGGCACCATCAAGGGATATCTTTCAGCCATTTCAGCCTTCTTGAGGCTTCCTGATCAGCCTTCTCTTTCAAGTCCCCTGTTGTAAATAGATTCTTGCAAGGCATTACTCACATGTTTCCTTCTGTTCCCTTTGTAATGCCTCAGTGGGACTTGAATCTGGTGTTAACCTATCTAATGTGTGCTCCCTTTGAGCCGCTCCATAACTGTCCTTTACGTCTTCTGACTCTAAAGACTGCTTTCCTGGTTGCCATCACCTCTGCCAGAAGAGTGAGTGAGCTCCAGGCTCTTTCTTCTAAGCCTCCTTTCCTCTCTGTGCATCGGACAAAGTTGTTCTGTGGACTCGTCCTTCTTTTCTACCCAAGGTGATTAGTGCCTTTCACATCGGCCAGACCATTACCATGCCCACCTTCTTTCCGCCTCCGCATCCTCAAAAGAGGAAGAGAGGCTCCACCGTCTGGACCCAAAATGTGCGCTCCTGTTTTACCTGAAACGCTCACAACAGTTCCGGCTGGAGGACCATCTCTTTGTTGGATACGTGGGCTCTAAGAAGG
The DNA here is from genome assembly GCF_964261635.1 of Lissotriton helveticus. Taxonomy (NCBI): domain Eukaryota; kingdom Metazoa; phylum Chordata; class Amphibia; order Caudata; family Salamandridae; genus Lissotriton; species Lissotriton helveticus. The sequence continues at coordinate 445,220,786 of NC_136070.1, forward strand.
GACGGGCAGTGCACAAGCAGACCATCTCTCAGTGGGTCATTTTGTGTATCAAGATCTGTTATTCCTTGGCTCAAAAAGAACCTCCTGTGGGGCTGCATGCCTGTGAGAAGTTAGTCTGGCATATGATGTCCACTAGTTCTAGTGGGCACCTTGTACCAGTCTAAGAGACCCTTATTGATGGTGGTTGTAAAGTCAACCTTATAGAAAGCTATCCTAGTGGTAGCATGAACCAGCAGTCTTCAGGCTAAGACTTCAGTAGACGAGTTAAGCAAGTTGTTTTACCATATATAGGGCCAGATGTAGGTAGCCCTTTACCGGTCGGAATCGGCCGAAAATACAGATTTTCTGCCGTTTCCGACCGGTAAAGCGCTATGGAGATGTAGGGGCACAAAAAACTGACATATTCGGTAATTTTACCGAATCGGTAATTTTACCGAATCGTTAAAAATACAGAATCGGTAAATTTACCGATTCGGTAAAGTTTACCCATTCGGTAAAATTACCATTCGGTAAAATTACCGAATATGTATTTCAAGATGTAGGTAGCACTTCTAACAGTGCTACAGGGCCTTAGGAATTCGGTATTTACCATGCAATACAATTGCATGGTAAATAACGAATTCTTGTGTACATGCACATCTGTGCATGTACACCTGTGCCACATGGCGCAAAAGCCAGTTACAGGGGTGCAACAGGGTGTCAAAGTGACACCCTGTCCCCCTTAGAAATTCTGTATTTATTTTTTTTGAAACTTTTTATTATTTGAAACACAAAGAAACAAAACATCAAACAGACAAGCAAGGCAGTACAGTATGAATACAGACATTAGATGTGTGCTCAAGGAGGACGGGAGACGCATGTTAACAGGAGAAGAAAATTCTTTGAATACAGATGAGGGGAGGGAAGCACAGGCAGAGTTGCATATGAACAGTACGATATATCGCAGCTGGAAGGGATGTAGGTCAGGGCGACTGAGGAGGACTCTGGGAGGCGGTGAGCGGGGGTGTACAAATATCTCCACGGTATGTGTTCCAAGGAGTCCAAATCTTCCCCCATTTTTTGGGTCTGCCTCTTGCAATATACACTGTTTTCTCTCGAAACATGCACCAGTCCAAACTCTCTTTCCAAGCAGTCACTGTAGGCGGCCTCGGGGATCCCCACAACTGGGCAATATCTCTCTTCGCAACCATATTGGCCAAGGTCACCCACCGAAGCTGCGACACGTCATAATCATTCGGACCCCATACATTCAATAAGCATTGCCGGGCTTCCGGCATCATAACCACACCCGTGACATCATCCATAATCTCATGTATACATTTCCAGAATCGCACCACCTCAGGGCATTCCCAAATGATGTGAAGATAGGTGCCAAGGAGACCACACCCACGCCGACACATGCCATCTGTAGAAAAACCCATATGAATTAGACGGGGACCAGTGACATAGATTCTGTGGAGGATCTTGAGTTGGACCAGACAGAGGCGGGCCGGAATCGCCACCTCCTTGGGAGAGGAGATCCCGGACTGCCAATCCTCATCGTCCAGTTCAATACCATTGTGAGAAGTTGGCCTGATGTGCAGTGTTCACTATTCTAGTGATCACTATATATCAGTCCAAACAACCCTTATTGATGATTGGTTGTAAGTCAACCTTATAGACCAGCTATCCTAGTAGCATGGATACGAGCAGTCTAAGGCTAAGACTCTAGAGGGCGTGTTAAGCCAGCTGTTTTACCATCACATTACCCCTTGAACACCCAGTGAAAGGACACCACACAAGTGTTATGAAAATAAACAGTGTATTTATTAGAATCACAACAACCCTGTACTCTTTATGAGGACAGGGTGCTAGGCACACAACAAAACTCTTACGAAAATACTTAAGTTAGCACGTTATACACAAATGCCCGAGGGGCACGAAAAACCATATACTTAAAAAGTGGAATGCGAAATTACTAGCAGGTAAGTACAGTACTAATAGGCTTTGGAATCGCTAGGACTTAACTAGGGAATCGTTAGATTACTTCTAGGAGACCTAGGGGACTCGGGTGCAGAGTGTGCACTCTCACGCGGGATGCGGGACAAAGTCTATGGAGGCTAGTAAAGGCAAAGTTAGTGTTCACGGGCGAACCCGACCTGGTAGGAAGAAAACGACAGTGGATCCTGACCCTAGGATAGTGAGGCTATGCTGGGACACCAAAGTGCCGAAGTTACCTAGCCCAGGGGCTGCAGCTGCATAGGTCTGAAAAGACGTCGGGGATTTCGTTGCCGGACCAGGAGCCTGGAAGAAGGAAGTTGCTGGCAGGCGACCAGTGAAGAAAAGTTCGATGGATCCAAGCCTGGATCAAGGAAGAAGAAAACCTGAAAGCAGAGGGGACCAAGTTCTTGAATCACTAGCCAGTGATTAAGTGGGCACCAGGATGGCACCGGGCGAAGTCACCGCAGTCAGGTGAGTGGGCGACGCTGGCTCTGCAGATCTCACGGACCAGGAGGCGTTGTTGGCGACCAGGATGGAGAGGCGAGCTGTCCCACGATGGATGAAGCTGTCGGCGTCGAAGTTACCCAGGATTGGGCAACAAGCCTTGGCTAATTCAAGCCCACGCGGTGGACTCAAAATGGCGTCTTGAGTGGACCAGGAGGGTCCGGGGTGCTCCTCTTTTGGAAGGGAGCAAGGGCCAGCCTGGAGCAACCAGACCAGCAGCAGAAATGTCGTCGGGCGTCGTTCAGAAGGCCACAAGCCAGCGGGCTAGTAGCCAAACAACGCGGTGAGCAGCAAAAAGCAGAAGGGCCCCACGCAGATCGTGGAGATGCTGGGAGGCTGTACTTCGGTGCTGGAGCTGCTCAGGGTCGGGGCTTCTCGGACCCCAAAGCACTCACCAGGAAATTACTCGGCGGGCTTGCTGGAAAGAAGTCGTGCAGCCTTGAAGATGGCCGGTCCCTCGAGGTCTCGTCACACCCACGAATCTCAGCGTGACTGATGATGCAGGTAGAGGTCAGAGGTGCCAGGGAAGCCGGTTCTCGTCGAGCTGGGCAGTCTTGATCCGGAGGAGAGACTTGCAGCAGACCGCAGTGTTCTTAAGATGGTGCCTGCGGATGCAGGGTGACTACTCCTTAGTCACAAGGGAGAAATCTTAGGAAGAAGTCTTGAGTTCCTTTCGTGGAAAGTAGTTTCAGGATTCAAAGATGATCTAATTTGGAAGGGGGCCAGTTCCTACCTTTATCCTGTAAAAAGGGGCTGGCACGCGACTAAGTCCTGCCCTATGGGTGGGACTAGGAGGGGGGTGGTTACACCCACTTCCTTGGCGGGCTTTTCCCCAGCACAGGGTCTGGAGTGACCCTGGAACTGGTTCCAGCCAGCCTATGCACAGTGAGCACCGGGGTGCCACGTGCAGTCACCTTCCTCTAAAGCCCTGCCTACCTACAATACACAAAACCCTGTCTGGGACGGTGCTGGCACCGCCCCTGGCAGGAAACCCTTTGTCCTTATCTCCTGCTCTGAGAGGACTCCCAGCAGCAGGAGGGCAGACTTGTGTCTCGGTGGCAGCATCCATTTTGTGGAGCTGAGGCTCTGTTTGACTTTAACCGGGGTTAGGGGTTACATACATGTCGTGTCCCTCTAGAAGGGTGGAATGCTAACCCCGTCGCCAGAATTGGCGAGGGGTTAGTATTCCAATTCGTATGACACCTTACTCGACATGTTTTGATAAAGCGATACCAGAGTTGGCATATAACCGCGAGGATTATAATGCACTTAAGAGTATATGGTATGCGATATCATGGAAACGGCTAAGGGATGGATCCCGAAAGCCGCAGACAGGCTCAGCTCATGCCAGAGCACCATCTCACACGATTCCAAGCACTCTGCCTTCAGGATTGTTAAGGCCTGCCATAGGAGTGACTGATAGGAGATCTGTGTGTCCATTTTAGGGTTAGATATAGGTATACTATATCTAAAGCAAAGGGTGAGTACACCACCTTGCCCCAGCTGTCGTGCAGCCAGTTGTGTCAGTTTAGTTAGTCAGCCCAGGGGTGGCATAATACATGCTTCAGCCCCTGGGAGACTTCTGGGTACACCTCAGCCCTGGGTACAGGGACTTGGAGAGGGCCCAGTGCCAATTCAGTACCTGAGTACAATTTGGATAGAGAGAACAGCTAGGCTGTGGGTCTGATTAGCAGGCCCACAGCCAGGGAAAGTCGTAAACCAGTGCAGCAAAAAGCAAAAATCTGGGTGATCATAGGATTGCAGACCCTACTCTCCTACAACCATCAGCAATCCAGGCCTCACGAAGGCGATCAAGCAGACCCGATCTATCATTAATCATTTTTTTGTAGAACAGTGAGATAGTACTATCCGGCACATAGCCGTCTAGTATACGATCTTCGAGGGGGGAGGAATCCGGAACAGCACTACCCACTGGCAACACAGAATTCAGAGCATGACGTACCTGGATGTAACGAAATCTTTCCCTGTCACTCAGCTTATACTCTGTTTGCAGTTCAGAGAAGGCCTTAACCTTTCCTTTAACCCAGAGATCAGGCACTTTACTTATACCGATCATGTCCCACTTATCAAATCCCTTCGTCCTCCAGAGGCCACCCAACTTCGCAGAGGCATAGAGCGGTGCCGCACCTGTTACTTTATCACTCCAGCCCATAGCCGCAGTTGCGCTATGCCATACTCGCACAGTTATAGCAGTAGGTCCGGTGAGTTGTGAACGGGAGGGTCCCGAATAAAGTACCCTATAGTAATCACCACCCGGGAGCAGCCATTTGTCCATTTCGAATGCTGGATTCAACGCCGGGCCATACATCCCGTGGTTGATAGCAGCAAGGTGGGAAGCCCAATAATACCTACGAATATCCGGGAGCGCTATACCGCTATCATACCAGAGGAGTGTCAATTTCGGAAGAGCTGTACGCGAACGTCTGTCCCATATTAGTTGCCTCTGTAACGATTCTATTTCCTGAAAATACGTCGACGGGATGACATCAGGACTATTCTGGAGGGCATATTGGAACCGAGGTAGGGACATCATCTTAAAAAGGGCCGCACGGCCTAGTGGAGACAACGGTAATTTACGCCAACGCGCTACATCGGAGCGTAACCTCTGAAGTGGGGGAAGCAAATTACGTTCGTAGCGAACCGCCGGATCCATAGAGATAAACACACCCAGGTACTTAAAGCCAGATTGCGACAGCTGGATGGGACAGCCCCGTGGCAAACGAGGGACATCACCCGCAAGTACATAAATGTAGGATTTCAACCAATTAATGATGAGGCCCGAGTTCTTCCCAAAGTAGGTAAGTACGTCAAACAACACATTAAGCGATTTTTGGGGAGAGGTAAGGTACAATAAAATATCATCCGCGTATAAGGAAATGCGATCCTCAAATTCCGGCGTCCAGCGTATACCCTTCATCGAGGGTTCCCACCGCAGCCAAGCAGCAAGAGGCTCCAACGCCAAAGCAAAAAGGAGCGGGGACAACGGACAGCCCTGTCGTGTGCCCCTACCTAGAGTAAAAGGCACGGAGACGCGGCCATTAACCACCACCTGGGCTAGTGGTGTTTCATACAGGAGTTTGACCCAACCGATAAAACCCGCGCCGAATCCAAACTTGGCGAGTACCGCCCAGAGATAAGACCACTCGATTGTATCAAAGGCCATCGTGGCGTCCAAGGACGCCAAGATGGCCGGTTCACGCAGCGTCGGGGCCCTCGCGAGAACACCATGCAGACGTCGTAAATTTAGTGCTGTGTTACGGTGCGGGATAAATCCGGATTGGTCCGGATGAATCAAGTCGCCAATAACCGTAATGAGACGATTAGCAAGCAATTTGGCGAGGATCTTGGGCTCCGCATTTAAGAGCGAAATGGGTCTATAAGACGAGCAACGATCCCGTGGTTTACCCTCCTTATGTATCACCACAATGGTCGCAAGACGCTGATCTTTAGGGAGGGAGCCATTATCTTGCACAGCCAAAAACATAGCACGTAGATGGGGAGCTAAAGTATCAGGGTGTAACTTATACAGTTCCACAGGAAGGCCATTGGGACCCAGAGCCTTGCCAGAGCGAAGGGAGCGCAGCGCGAGAGCCACTTCATCTACCGAGGGCGTGGCATCCAGGCAATCACGCTCCGAGTCGGACAAACATGGGAGCGCTATGTCCTGAAGCAACAAGTGCGAGTCCCCTTCAGGCCTGTCGGACACCGAAGTATATACCTCTCGAAAATAATCAGCAAAGCATTCAACAATGCCAACTGGATCAGTTACACTCACACCATCACATGTCACAATCACCGGAACCACTCGATTCGCTCTCTCCCTTCTGTCCAGCCAGGCAATCAATTTTCCTGCTTTATCACCCACGTCATAGAGCCGTCCCTGCTTTTCCCTACTCATCGTCTTTGCCGCATCAGTAACCAAAGTTTTATATTCTAATTGTTTAAGGCTGAGGACATGTAAAGCTTCTCGAGACACCCCCCGCTCCAATGCAGTCTCCAGGTCTGTGATTTCAGTTTCGAGCTGAACAATTGCCTCGTTCTTACGTTTCTTAGCACACCCCACCAAAGACAATGCCTGTCCCCTGATCACAGTCTTAAAAGCTTCCCACAACGAGACAGGTGATGATACAGAACCAACATTTTCAGTAAAATACAGATCAAATGATTTAATCAATTCAGTGCGCGTCTTGGGGTTGAGGAGATACCATGGGTTAATCGGAGCCACCCTGCCTTCGGCCCCGATGCTAAGATTAAAATGAAACCAAATAGGGGAATGATCCGATATGCCCCGGGCCAGGTGTCTAACTTCTCCAATCGAGGGGGACAGTGCCGCCGGTATCAGGATGTAATCTAATCTAGAAAGAGTGCCATGAGCTCCCGAGTGAAAAGTAAACTGTGTTTGCTCTGGGTGCATTAGTCTCCAACAGTCTATGAGGCCCAAGGCTTCCAGGAAGTCGCCCAACCAGGATTGTGCAGAAGGAAGATCTCGGGGGGGATAGCGGTCTATCCTGCCAGAAATGACGGATTTAAAATCACCACCCAGTATCAAAACACCCTCGGGGAGACCCAGAACCATCCGCCCCAGGTCCGTAAATGTTGTGGATTGCAAGCCCGGGGGGACATAGACTGACACCAACGAGATTGGCTTTCCCTCCCACCGCCCGACTAGTGCAACATATCGACCCCTGGCATCGAGGATCACATCATCAACTTCGAGGGGGAGGGAAACCTTAAGCAAAATACCCACTCCTCTAGAACTAGATGTAAATCCCGAGTGGGCAGCCAGACGATAACTCCTCCTATTAAGAGCATGACAAGTGTTTCCTATCAAATGCGTCTCTTGTAACAGTACGACATCAGGCGAAAGGCGCCGCAACAGCTGCATAACCACCCCTCTCTTTATGCGATCACCCAACCCATTCACATTCCAGCATAATACCTTCAACCCTCTACCCCCCATCCAAATCCAAAATGAACTCCATTCGCAAAACGAGCATCACACAAACGTCAATGATAATGAAAGTACCTTGCCTTGAAAAAGAAAAAACAAACAATCCCTGAACTTGTCCCTCCCTCCCCCCAAAGTTCCCAACACAACTCCCCCCACCCTGCACCCCTGCACCGACTCAAAAGCCACCCCACTTTGCAGTGTGCCTGTCGCCCTAGCAAGTACAAACATGAACTAATCTACACAAAGAAAACCCCAGAGGAGGAAAGGGTCCCGCCATCCCCGCTACCTCCGAGGATACGAACAGAATGATCAAAGAAAGTCAGTGAACTCCGGCTGATCACGCTGAAAATGGTTCCGGACACAGGCACCATAGTCATTCTTGGTCCATCAGTCCCCCTTCCGCACCACCAGCATGTTCCTGGCCAGCGCGGCGAGTCGGCAAAGTGTCCAACCAATCACTCACTTCCTCAGGCCTGACAAAGAAAAATTTTCGATTTTCATATTCAACACGCAGTCGGGCCGGGAATAACATAGCATATTTTAGTTCCATGTCTCTTAGTCGCCTTTTCACACCTTGAAATCCCATACGTTGTTTCTGGACCGACTGAGAAAAGTCTGGATAAAAATTCACAGCAGCGTTTTCGAACTGCGTAGGGCCGCTTGTCCGTGCCGCCTGCAAAATGGCGTTGCGATCTCTAAAGTTGAAGATCCGTGCAATAATCGGACGGGGGGTGGAAACCAGGCTTCGCTTGTCCCCCTGGCACTCTGTGTGCACGTTCGATGGCAAAAAATGTGCTTAGGCCCTTTGGAGCCAGATGATTAAGAATGAGGTCCTCCACTCGAAGATCAATGGCGAGTGGACTAGATTCTTCCAGGACCCCAATAATACGCACGTTATTGCGCCGCGCACGGCCTTCAAAATCCTCCAAGCGACTAGCAAAAAAGTCATTGGCAGATCTTAAGTTGCGCACTTCTGTTTGCAAGTCGGATACGTCCGTGGTGAGGATGGATGTCTTCAGGTCTAACGACTTCACTTTCTCATTCGTCTTGGCTAATTCAGTGCGAATGAGGTTGACGTCGATAGCCACCGTGTCCAACTTCAGAGCCAGGGCTTCATACTGTTGGCCAATGGAGGACTGTATCCCAGCAATGGCGCCCATCACGTCTTGTAGTGTTAAGTCCGCCAACACAGCAGGATCGTCGACAACCTCCTCCCGGGTCTTAGGTGCGCCACCAGGGGATCCTTTAGAAAGTGTATAGCGATCCATGACGTTCGTCTGGGTAGAACCTCCAGGGGTGGTGGTCTTAACCTTCCGTTTCTCACCCTCAGGCTTGCCCGTCATGGCGAGTCGGGTGCCCCGGAGGGAGGCTTGGGATCTGGTCCAAATGGCTCCTTAAAATTCACACACGGGAATACAGGAGACCAAGTTGAGCCAAGTGGAGACCACAGCCAAACAGTCGCCCGCTCGAAACTCAATGAGCTGGCATCAGTCCGATCAACAGACACACCGCTTATATGAGGCAGTGCGCCGGAGAAACGAAACCGAAAGTGAAGTGAGGCCGTGGTCCGACCTCCTCGAGCCATTGTTGTTAAATTACGACCCGGGCACTGCCACCACTCAAGGTCCAGGCTGGTCCATGGAGAAGGCCGCAAAGTTCAAGACGGCAAAGCTCGGGGACCCTGCGTCCGATTTCGATCGAAAAACCTGCTAGTACATCAGCCGGGTTGTGTCTTCAATGATCGTCCATCAGAACAGGATATTGGACAGGATAAATGCGGGAGGCAGCGAGGTTCCTCAGGAGCCATGTGCTCACGCGGGCCATCTCGGATGCGCGCGAAGCTCCTCCTCCAGAAATTCGGTATTTTTACCGATTCGGTAAATACAGAATCGGTATTTGCTATTGAATCCTATGGGCTTCAAGGCCCATAGGATTCAATAGCAAATACCGAATCGGTAAATACCGAATCTTACCGATTCGGTAAAAAATACCGAATTTTTACCTACATCTCATTTACAGATTCATAAATACCGAATCGGTAAAATTCGGTATTTATGAATCGGTAAATGAGATTTACCTACATCTGGCCCATAATCCCTTGAATACCAAATGAAAGAACACCACACAAGATATATATCAAATATATATGTATTTAATCTAAACACAACCCCTCTGCACTCTTTATGAGGTCAGAGGTAAAAATACAATACAAGTCACACAGTTAATACACAATAAGTTGCACAGAATACGTTACGCCCTAGGGGCCTCACTAACCATATACTAAGAAAGTGGTATAAGTACCACGTGAGAGTTCGAAAGCAGACCTAGGGCCTATAGAATCTCTGGGGCTACACTAAGCAACCAAAGGTTAAGAAGTAGGAGACCCACAGGAGCCGTGTGCAGTGTCTAAACACAGGCACGGGTTCCCATTGACTTTCTATGGAGTTCATAAAAGTTACAAAGGTACAAATAAGGACACTTCCGGATGGACTAGGACGGAACCCTTTAGGACTTAGACACTAGGAGGGCCAATACCCTCAAGACTACCAGAGTACTTATGTTACCTCACCCACGGAAGCCGGGTGCATAGGTGTCTTTTGATGTCGTGTTTCGTCGTCGTTTTCTATGGAGAGCTACAAAGAAGTGCTGCAGGCGACCATAGAAAAAGTGTCCGGGTGGATCCAAGGGTGGATCAGAGATGTGAAAAACCTGAAAGCAGAGGGGACAGAGTCTGGGTCACTGGCCAGTGACCAGGAAGGAACCAGGCGATGTCGGGTGCTTTAAGGTGAAGGTGAGTTTGTCTCTTCAGCCAAGAGGTCCAGGAGGCATCGAAGATGATCAGGAGCTGGATTCGAGCTGTCCCACGATGGATCTAGATGACTGCAGCGTTGGTATCCGGATTGGACCCAACAAGCCTTGGCAACCGCAACCCACGCAGGATGTTGAGATTTGCTCTGTTGCAGACTAGCAAGGTTTGTGGCGCTTCTCCTTTGCAGGGAAGCTGGGCAAGCCTGGAGCAACCAGGATCGCAAGTTAGATTTAAGATGGCGTCGTCAGGGGGCTCACTAGCCAACGGTTAATGTGCTGGGAAGACGCGTAGAACACAAATGTAAAAGCGGGGCCCAAGTGACACTCGTGGAGTGTGGGGACCTGGGCTTCAGTTCAAATGATACTCGGCTCTGGGGCTTCTCGTACCCCAATGCACAACTTACTGAGGCTTCAGGAAAGGAGTGCAGGTAGCAAAATGCAGGATGTCCAAGATGTCCGGTCCCACGTCTCTCTTGGCCGCCACGGGTCTCGGCTTTGCTGTGGATGTGGGTCAGCGTTAGAGAAGTCTGGAAGTCCAGTTCTTGAGTCGCAGTCTTCAGGTTCCGGCGGGAGCCTTGAAACTGCAGACCGGCAAAGTTGCTGTTGGTGCCTGTTTGAACAGGGTGGTCACTCCTTGACCACAAGGGGAGATGTCTTCCGTCTTGTAGTCAGAATAGAATGTTCAAGGTCCAAGAGTTCTGTATCAAAGTTTCGTTCCAGGATAATCTAAAGCCTTGGGGACACAGCTCCTATACTTATACTAAGGATGGGGGCTGGATTACCTGACAAGGTCCCTCCTATGGGTGGACCTGAGAAGGGGGTGATTACACCCCTTTCCCTTTGTCCAGTTTCGCGCCAGAGCTGGCGCTGGAGTGCCCCAGCAACTGGTTTGAACCGGGCTATTCATGGAGCACCTTGTGTGCCCCAGGCAGTGTCTAGATGCATTCACTGAATGCAGCCCTCCCTGCCCCAATATACAAAACCCCTGAGGTTCTGGCACCTCCCTGCACAGCAAACCTATTGTCCTGGCCGCCCTTGCTGGAGTTTCCCCCAGCAACAGGAGGTCAGACTTGTGTCTGTGGCAGCAGCATCCATTTTGTGATGCTGAGGCTCTGTTTAACTTTAACCGGGTTAAGCAGTAGCATACATGTCTTTTCCCTCTAGAAGGGTGGAATGCTACCCCCGCCGCCAGAATTGGTGGGGGGTTAGTATTCCAAAGTGTTTGACACCTTACACGACATGTTTTGATAAAGCCAAACCAAAGTTAGCATTAACCCCGAGGATTATAATGCGTTTAAGAGTATATGGTATGGCTATATCATAGAACGGCTATAAGGAGATGGTTCCGAAAGCTGCAGAGGGGCTCAGCTCATGCTAGGGTATCCTCGCACATAAAACCAAGCACTCTGCCTCCAGGATTGTCGAGGCCTACCATAGGAGTGGCTTATAGGTGTATGTGTGTATATATGTAAAGTTAGATATAGGTATACTATATCTAAGTACGGGCTGATTACACCACCTTACCCACGCTATGTGAACAGACCTGTGGTGTCAGTTTGGAAGGCAAACCAGGGGTGGCACAATACATGCTGCAGCCCCTGGTAGGGCTAGGGTACACCTATGCCCTGGGTACCTATGGTACACTATACAGGGGCTCCCAAGAGTGACCCAGTAACCAATCTGGTATGCACCTAAAGTACATTGTATTGATTTAGAGAGAGACCAGATAATCACAGCAAAAAGTGGGGGTGACCATAGGAAGCAGACCCTACTCTTCTACAGCGCCCATTCCACTCGGGCCACGGCGGCTACTACTGCCTTGGGACGGGGAGTCCCTTTGCAGGACATTTGTCAGGCAGCTACGTGGGCCTCGCTGCACACGTTTGCCAAGCATTACTGCCTGGACAGCCAAGTCTGGAGAGACTCTTCTTTGGCCGTTCTGTTCTCCAGGACTTTCTTGTGTGGTTCTGGTTCGCAAACCCACCACCGGGGTTGGTATTGCTCGGGTATCTATTCTAAGGTAAGGAATCTAACACTAACATGTTTCTTTGAGATGCACAAGTTACTTACCTTCGGTAACGATATATCTCTAAGAAACATTAGTTAGTGTTAGAATCCTTACCGCCCCACCCATCCTCCCCGTTCTGCGAACCGATATCTAGGGTTAAGGACGTTCCCTGTCAGGGCCCTAGTTTCATGGCACCAGTGTCGGTTTCTTGCATGGCTCTGCGTTCCTGGCGCGGAAAGCTATGTACAAAACTGAAATCAGCATGCGAGGGCGGCGTCTACATACTCCAGTGACGTCATTCCGATGATGGACGGGGAGCCACAGGACGACACCTACCGACGCGCAGGAGTACTGCTGACGAAACCTTTCCTGATCCAGTCTAACGCCTGGGGATATTCTAAGGCAGTGTTTCTCAAACTGGGGTCCGCGGACCCCCAGGGGTCCGTGACACAATCCCAGGGGGTCCGTAGGCAGCAGTTTTAAAAGCACAGCAACGTTTCTTGTATAATTAGCAGCTTTTGAGCAACAATTAAAGTGTCAAGATAATGCCAATGATTAATGTACCTGCTGGGTAGAGAGGAGAGTTTTGTTAAGTGGCTGCTTTGACTTAACTAATGTAGCACAGAGGGTTAATGTGCCTACTGCAAAGAACGTTCAGCATGCATTTTACAAAGCAGTATTTTATGTGCATAGGTCCCGTGGTTACTGCTTTTGTCACAGATTCTTTTGTTACTGTGCACTTCATAAGTGACATTTGTAATCTAGCAGAGGGACCTATACACTGTCATCAAAGAGCTGCTTGCAAACTGCATGGTACCAGTTAGTAACTTATGTTTTTCCCAGTCATTCATTATCCTGATGCTGCTAAAAAGTTTTATTTGTGTGGAAGTACATTTTTAATGTTAAAGTCAGTGCTAGCCACTGTGTTATGTTCTGAATCCTGAGTTTGTGCTTTCCCAGACCAAGCACTCTTTAACATACTTACCAGTATGAATGACATGTGAATACTGCACCTTGTAGTCTCCTTTACCTTATGTAACATTTTTTATACACTGATTTACATGTACGATTCATTGTCTCTATATGTGTGTGATGTAAAGTGCTATGACATCCTACAATGGTATAAGAAATGCTATAAAACAAATGTAATACATGTGACAGAGGGGCTATTCCTTCAATATAAAATACTAAGGGCCAGATGTACAACACGTTTTTATATGTGCAAACGGGTTCCCGAACCCGTTTGCGCATGCAAAAACCTAATGGGCCATGTACATAGTCTATTTCGCGAGTCACAATTTTTTTTGGACTCACTAAATAGGTTTTGCAACTTGCTATTTTGAAGGGGCATTCCCTTCCAAATAGGAAGTCCCAAAACCATGTACAAATGTTTTGCGACTGCAATTGCGGTCGCAAAACAATCTCAATTAACACCTACTTCAAGTAGATAGTAATGCATTTGCAAATGGGAAGGGGTCCCCAGGGGACCCCTTTCCCTTTGCAAATGCATGCAAAATTATTTTTTAAGGGCTGGCAGTGGTACTTTGGCAATCCCAAACAGTGTTAAACACATTTCATTTAGCGACTCGCAATTTGCCACTCACAATGGGTCGCCAATTGCGAGGAGCTAAATGAAATAGTCATACATCTGGCCCCAAAATCCTTAGTACTTTGAGCATTTGTTTTGTGTGCACATGTGTGGGTTATTTTCGAATTACTGTTTTAATATTTGAAATTTAACTCCTACAAATTGCTTTGGGGGCCCGGCTTCCAGTGGTGACTCAATGGGGGTCCTCAGGAGTCAAATGTTTCTTACAGATATATCGTTACCGAAGGTAAGTAACTTGTCCATTTCACCAGCTTTTCTAGCAACTGGTGTGAGAAGTTGGCCTTGTATATGATGTTCACTATTCTAGTGAACACCTTGCACCAGTCCAAACAACCCTTATGGTGATGGTTGTAAGTCAACCTTATAGACCAGCTATCCTAGTGGTAGCGTGGACAGAACAGTCTTAGGCTAAAAGACTCTTGAGGGCGTGTACATCCAGCTGTTTTACCATATGTAACCCCTTGAACATCAAATGAAAGGACACCACACAGGATATATATAAAATATATATGTATTTATTTACTAACACACTCCTCTGAACTCTTTATGAGATCAGAGGCAAAAGCACATAACAAGATACTTAGTCAGAATACGTTAAGTTGCATAATTTACGGTTAGGCCCTAGGGGCGAAGCAAACCATATACTAAGTAAGTGGTATAAGTACCACGTCACAAGAAAGGGAAAGGCCTATGCCCTGGATACCTAAGGTATACTGTACAGGGACTGTTAAGGTGGCCCAGTACCAATTGGTAAATGCACCTAAGGTACATGCATGTCAATTTAGAGAGAGAACAGCTAGGCTGTGGGTCTGATTAGCAGGCCCACAGCCAGGGAAAGTCGTAAACCAGTGAAGCAAAAAGCAAAAATCTGGGGTGGCCATGGGATTGCAGACCACACTCTCCTACACCTAACTCCTGGCAGAATCCTTCTGGAGAGAGGTTAGATGCAGCTCCTGTAACATCAGTATATTACTTTGCCTCACCTAGTAGAGGAGTGGACTACCTTGGCTTTGCATGGATTATTAAGACCCCTTGATTTCCAGGACACATCAGCCTCAACTATCATTTATTGAAAGGGTGAAGCAACTGCAGGAGCCTAGCGATGATGAAAGGAGCAAAGTAGAGGGGTGTGCCGGAACCCTGAAAGACATTCTAGCAGCTAAACGTTTAACTGCACACCATGCAAGCAAGTCACTAGTTCTCTGTCTGAGTCAAAGCATAGGCAAAGGCAACCGCAAGCCTGACATGCTCTACACCTCACCATGACCGAACCAAAATATATGTGTAATTTCCTCTAATTTTCTAACAGGAAAAGTGACATTGTGTCTGGTTAAACATAAGTATCAATAACCCCAAAGCCCGACTCACCCCATACCACTACCCCACCAGTCAATCCCTTGGTGGCTTAGTTATCAATAACCACAAAGCCTGAACGGCACCATACCACTGCCCCACCAGTCAGTCCCTTAGCGGCTTCCTCATAGGAGAAATACAACTTGTCTACCCCGTCTCTCCCTCCTCCCCAATTTTAACAGAACATCGGGGCAAAGTTACCCAAGACAGTCAAAATCTCAGAGGCCCAGCAGCACCACAATTATCAGTGCACCCCTACAGCCATCGTGTGTCAGCCTGCCCCTGCCTTATATCTGCACACTGCAATTTAGGTGAAATTGATTGTGGCATGTATAAACCCACGTAACAGCAGTAGGGAGCAAAAAAAGTGCACTAAAGAACTATATAAAATGTAGATCAGCAGAGCGTCTCGGGGCTTGTGAATCCCTCTTTGCAATGAGCACATTCACACTGGCCCAAAATGGAGTACAGCAGAATGGTCAAAGTTTTAAATGCAAACTGGGAGAAGAGTGCAGAAAAAAAAATGGCTGTGTTGATGATGGCTTCTCTACAGATGACATTGCGCTTTCAGTCTCATTGAAGAAGCAGGATTTGACTTGGAGCATGGCTATCAATCTGCAAGGTGCAGATTACTATATTGGATATTCCCGGCCCTCAGAGCTGCCTTAAAAGCACAAGCTTTCTGAACAGTTGTTGTAAAGTCTGGGAATACACTTATTCTGTGGCTTTCAAAGAAAATCTCCCACTCATATTCCGGTCAGATTGCAAAATGGAATTGGGGTCCCTGTATTTTAAAATCCTAGGAATGATATGTGTAGGGATATCTCCATGCTTTGATTTGGGACCTTTGCACTTTTTAACTCAGGAATAGTTGGGAAAACTGCACCCTCAGGAGTAAATCCCAAATTAGCTTGCCCACAAAGGTTTCCTTGGGACCTGACTCAGCTGTGTCCGGTCTCTCAAGAGATGTATAATATTCCTGTGACCATATCCCTCCTGGTCTTTGTTAGAAATGGGATCCCTGGCTGGCCAGGGCTTGCGCCAAAGTCAGTCAGAGACCACCACTCCTAAGTCAGGGCAAGGGAGTTACACGCCAAGATAACCCCTGCTCACCCTCTAGGTAACGTGGCGCGAGCAGCAAGGCTAAACTTGGAGGCGATGTGAGTTAAGTATTTGCGCACCCACCCCAGCAACAACACCCAAGGCCCACTACAAAGGAAACTCCACATAAGGTTATATAAAAATAGCCTTTGTATTACACCAAAACACATTAGATAAAAACACACACTTTACAATGTGCCAACAGGCACGGGCAGAATTTACAGGGGATATGTACAAGACAGGGCCACCTGGACCACTGTCAGGAATCAGCACTTTTAGAACTTAGCACTAGGTAGAATTAGCACTCAGAACATGGAATATAAATCACTGTAGCACAAATTAGAACATAAAGTACACAACCAGTAATCACTGGTAACCAGGACCTCACTAGCACCACCTGCACTAGGAGAAAGACCACCTTAGTATCACAATACCTGTAGGGGTGTAAGCACATAACACATGATGCATAACATACATTCAGAGGTGTAAGGAACAAGGCACATGACGCATAAAAACACATTCAGGGGTGCAGCAAAGAACACTTTGCAGAAATCACATTAGCACAGAACTTACATCAAAAGTCCAGGGTCCAGGTTGCGCCACTGCGCCAAAACCTAAACGTGGCAACTGCCCACAAAGTGCTGGGCAGCTGTGAGGTAATGATGAGCCAACGTTGGAGCCTTGTGGGCTCAAGAACAATGGTGGGGAGGAACAGCTTGGGAGCCTCGGGGCTCTGACCACCTGACTGTGTCCCCAAGAGCCTCGCTGGGCTCTACATAAACCAACTGGCACCTCGAGCCTCTCTGGGCTCGTAAAACAAATGTGCAGCCTCACTGGGCGGTGGGGTCCCTCACGGGGGACCCAGGAACACTTAGGGCGCCTTGAGCCTCGCGGCTCGCAAAATCACCGTGGCGCCGTAAGCCCCTCTCAGGGTTTGAAGAACAGAAATGCCCCTCTAAGTTCGTGGGCGCGGTGGGGTCCCTCGCGGGGGACCCAGGAACAACTGGAGAGCTTCTCGGGGCTCTAAGCACTACTTCCCCCTGAGCTGTCACGGAACGATGGAGCGGCCCTCTGCCATCCGGGGCCGCTCTCGAACCACTGCTGAGCCCCCCAGACACCCACACTCACCGGGCTGCTGGGGCGAGGGGCCTCCTATCGCAGGGTCACCTCCTCCGAAGGCAAGGCTCTCTCTCTCCTTCAGAGGGCCCTCGCCGATCCCTCTTCCGGGCCTCTCGTCCTTTGCCGGGCAGCGGGCTGGCCTCTCTCCTTCGTGAGAGCCTCGCTGAGGGCCAGACGCCTGGCTCCTTCTCGGCAGGGCGGGACTTCTGGTTAGCTCGTCTCGGGCCGCGCTGCAGTTGGTCCGCTGCCCCAATGCTTCCGGGTCGTCACGGGCAGCGCGGCGGCCCGTTTTAGGCAGGCAGGCGGAGTATCACTATCCGAGGGGTAGGATCCCTCGTGATTAAATAAATAATAATCGAGGCACATATGCGGCGTGGGCAGCCGCTCGGCAATCTCGGGTCGGGTCAAACGCCGGGTGGGCACCGGCTCAGTAACCCAAGCGTTCCCCCAGTGCTACAAGTGAAATAGCGCACTTCCAGGCGCTAGCAGCGAGAATAAAGCGCTTTTAAGCGCTAAGGGCAAGAGTAAAGCGCTATCAAGGCAATAAAGCGCTCCCAGGCGCTAGGGGGTCAAAGTACAGCGCTCCCAAGCGCTGGGGGCAAGGACAAAGCTCCAGCCAGGTCTGGAGGGAGGCAGGGGGGCAAGGCTGGGCCCAGAGCCAGCTCACTGGGTCTCCAGGCAGGGAGACACTCCAAGTGGCGGTCCTCCTGGCCCCAGCAACAGCAGCAGCCCCCTCAGGATCCTGGAACAGAACAGAACCGTTTGTGTGGGGACACAGCCCCATTTTTATACACCACATTCCTTTGTCTTTGTCACAGGGTGAGGGGGAATAACCAGTCGCAGCTGGTTGGTGAGCACCCTTGATGGGCTCAGCCCCTCACTCTATTCACTGGCAGGGTTAGGGTCATTAGACGCACCACAGGGGGCGGAGCCAGCATTGTGTGGGGGAAAACCCAGCCTCATTCAGGACACAGATGCACTCCTCCCCAGCCATCAGCATGCTAATCTCCACTCTCACCACCGGGCAGACCCATCATGACTCATGGAGCCTGGCATCCCAGCCAGCTCCAGTCAATCACACGCCAGACACATTTTACACTAATATGCCAACTCCTAGAAGTGGCACTTCCACACACGACACAATCATGCCACATACATCATTGCGAAGCATTCAATCACACGAGTCCGCACATACCAGACTCGAGCCTGTACACCCCACGCATCAGGAACTACCAGGGACACATACATTCCCCATGCATTCCTATGGGAGGGCAGGCCTATCTCATCACATGCACTCAGTGTGCGCACGCACTTTCCACTGGGACACAGTGAAAGTGCGCAGAACCCAAAAATCACCATCACCAGGTCACCATTAAAAGCGAAAAGTTTAGAGGTGAACCTGCCAGAAGGGCCAAGTCCAACAGTCTTCAAATCAGGCCTCTGCTGATTTAGGTCCTGGGTGAGAGTAAGAGTCCTTTCCTCCAGTAGACGAACACTATCCTCTGTAGTGTTGAAACAACTCTCCATTTCAGTAACTCTTCCTGTAGCAGAGTTAAAAAAAATCTGCATCTGATAGAGACTACTAGCCGCAGATTCCTTAACGTAGAATTATCCCCAGGCGTGAGACTGGATCCAGAAAACTTTGTGCTACAGCATCCCTGCGCACCGGACGGACAGCACCACGTTACTCTGCCCTGATGTCGTCCGCGTTTGTGACGTCAGCGAGGATACATAGGTCCCACCCCGACGCGCCTACGTCAGTTTTTCTCTTTTCCGCGTGCAACCCGGATCCGGTTTGTGCTTTGGCCTGTTTTCAGGCCTTCTATTCTTTTCACGCTTTGGCGTTCAGTGGAACAGTCTGGGAATGCCTTCGGACTTCAAGACGTGTACCTCCTGTGCACGTCCCATGTCGGCGACGGACTCTCACCCAATTTGCATGTGGTGCCTGGGTGAGCACAACGACTCGGAGAGTTGCAACGCCTGCCATCACCTTAAGCCTAAATCACGGCGGGAGCGCCGGATAAAGTTGCTGTCGGCACGCTTGTCCAGATCGTTGTCATCCCAGCGTCCGTCTCTTACCTCGGAGGCATGGAGTCGCCGGTTTCGTCTGCGACAGTCTCTCGCCGCGGCCCCTAGGGCGTGGCTCTCCAGCTCGCAGGTCCTTCAGTTGGTCTCCGAGGCCCTGTCCTCCCTCCGCGGTGGGCTCCGACTCCCCCCGGGACATGTGC
Source organism: Lissotriton helveticus (assembly GCF_964261635.1). Classification (NCBI taxonomy): domain Eukaryota; kingdom Metazoa; phylum Chordata; class Amphibia; order Caudata; family Salamandridae; genus Lissotriton; species Lissotriton helveticus. Next base: position 445,240,468 of record NC_136070.1, read on the forward strand.
CCCCGCTTGTCACCCACCGTTCCCCCGCATGTCACCCACCGTTCCCCCGCACAGAGGTGACTACTGCCCAAATGACAGCCTACGCTGCGGCTCTGCAGGCTTCTTTGCCCCTTCCTCCACCTCCTGAGATGTCCCCGGATCCCCTGTCGACGGTGGCTCCGGCGCCGAAGGTTTCGGCTTCAGGTCGTAGTAGGTTGGTGTCGTCGAGGTGGGGTCCTTCGGGGCTCCCCTCTTCGGCCCCTGGCATCCCTGCCTCGCCGCAAATCCATACGGAGCTCCCTGTGGCATCGCAGGAGATCGCTGGGACTCCGGGCTTGGCTCCGTGTCCCCTTCTGTCCTCTGGGCTGGCGGCTGCCTCGCCAGAGGTCAAGCCGGTGCCGGGAGCCTTCTTCCCCAGCTCCGGTGGAGTCGTGGGTGGAGGCCTGGACCTGGGGCGCTTTCCCTAATCCCTCTCAGTCTTGCTGCCCTGTCTGAGGCCGAGCCGGCGCCTTTTCGGCGCCGCTCCCTTGCCGTTCCGGCGTTGACCCTGTCCCATTCTCCTGAAGAGCATGATTGTGGACTCCACGGAGCGGCGGCGGGTTCTGGATTCATCTCCTGAGGTCTCTTCTTCTCCAGAAGTCTGTCAGCTATTGTTGTGTTCCTCCCCTGGGACAGGTCGCCGTATTGTTGCCTTTTCCCCGGCATATTCCAGGGAAGGCTCCTCGCCATCCCCACGGCCTAAATCCTCGAACCCTTCCTTCTGTGGCTCGCGGCTGGCTTTTCCACCTGCCTCTCCGCCTTCCCCTGAGGCCCCTCAGGTTCCCCATTCATCTGTGGATCTTCCTCTGTTCCGGGGCTGCCGCTCCCCCCTGGACTTGGGGATGGGCGGCTCAGTCTGCAGCCCTCACCCACGGAGAAATTGCTTTCTCTTCCGCGTCGCCCTACTGAGGCCAGTGTTGCCTTTGTTCGGGCTATTTCCATGGCTGAGGTATTCTGAGGATGGGTGAACCTGTCACTCCATTTCCACAACCTCTTGGAAGTTCTCCACCAGGGCTCTGGTGGACGGGAGTTGTTTCTCCCTTTTGAAGCTTCACTCCATAATTCTCTTATGGGGTGGTACTGCATCACCACCGTCCTGCTCCGCACGACCCGGTTTGTCTTTCTTTCTACCCTTCTACTCAGGGCGCTCTTCTGCGGAATGCCTTTCCATGTTTGCCTGTGGTGTTGTTTCCTCCGTCTCGGGAGGCCCAGTGGTTGGATTCATGGGGGCGTAATGTCTTTGCTTCTTCCAGCGCTGCCTTGAGGGCGTAAACCTTTGTGTGTGTTGACCAGGGCTACTTCCAGCCTGTGGGACTCTGTGGAGTCACTTCTTTCTCATGTCTCCCATGAGGGTGCCCGTGTTGCTGTGCTGTATTATAGGGAGTTGGCCGCGTTTATTCTTCGTGCGACTTTGGATGTTGCCGATGCTCTCAGCCGTGCTATGGCCACTTCAGTGGCTCTCCGTCGCCATGCTTGGCTACGTGACGCTGTTTTTCCTGGAAATATTATGGAGTGTCTGGTTGACCTGCCTTTTCACGGGGTCCTCCTGTTTCATACTCATGCAGACTCTGCCATTCAGCGTCATCTTGCGGGGCTCCGTCCTCCTCCTCCTCCTCAGTAGGTTGGTTTGTTGATCCTCCTGATCTCAGTGGGAGGCATTATCCCACTTGCTCCTGGTATTTGGTTTTTGGAGTGGCAGTTACACTTTCTGTGAGGGTTACTGCACCCTAGGGGTCCTTTGATTGGCCCCCTTTCTTCTGTTGGCTGCTGGTTCAGCCCCTTTTTGGATAAGGATGTACTTTTTGGTTGATTGCTAAGCCTTCTGTGGTTTCTGCCACAGGTTTATGGTTTTGTTCTCTGCTGCGGGATTGTCTTCCCTAAGAGTGGTTCCCATGCTTTCTCGGGACATGTCCTACCCTATGTGGGGTACTTATATCTGTTGTATAGCCCTATCTTGTGCTGGGAGGTTGTGGATTCCCCCTTGTGGGTTACTTGCCTTTCCTGGTGTTGCTGTGTTACGCTGGGCCTGGCTTGGCCATTTACGGCGTTGTGCTGCGGTGTTTTTGCCCTTTGTCTGCCGTTTGGTCTGGTCCTCTGTCTGGTGTTTCTGAGGAAATACTTTTTCTGTCTTGATGGCCTGGTCCGTCCTACTTGTTTCTCCTCTTATCTTCTAGCTGATCGCACTTTTTCATGGTTCGGTTCTGTCCGGAGCGGTCCCCTTTAGGGGTCGTTTGGGATTGTTTCTGGCCTTGCTCTTGTTCTGAGCCCGACGTGGTCTTGTTGTCAAGTTTTTTGTCGCTTGTCGGAGGCTGGCTGCACCTGTCTGCTCTTCTGTTCTGTGGTCGGAGATCTTGGCGTCGGCCCTGGTGCTCCCGCTTCTTTTTCTGCGGGAATCCTGTGAGGTTACGTTCTTCTTTTCCCGCCTGCCTTTCATGCTGAGGCGCCGTTCTGTCTTGTCTGTTGACTTCAAGTTGTGATCGACTCGGCTGCCCTCTTCACTGGGTGTGTTTCCCAGTGGAGGGCTTTGCCTCTGTTTCTGCCTCTTCTCCTTGAAGTCTATAGGTGATATCCTTCCTCGGCACTCCTCTGTGTCACCTGTACCTCTGGGGCTTCTGGTGGAGATCCCTGGTTCCTTGTCTGGGCTTGGGGTCCACTGGCCTCCTTTTGCCTTGTCCTTGCTTCCTCCTGCTTGATGGGGGTTGGGCCACCACTTTTGTCGTCATCACGCACCCTCTCAGGGGCCGGTGTTCTTCAGAGATGACAAGGGTCTCTTCTGCCTGGCGGGGCTTGGGTTAGTCTTCCTCTTCCTGTCCCTGTGACTCATCCCCTATTGAGGCCCTCTGTTCGTCCAGGCTGGAGAGGTCCTCTTGCAGACCCTCCTCTCCCTTGGGTATGGCTAGAGTATCTATTCTTCGTTAAGGAATCTGCGGCTAGTAGTCTCTATCAGATGTACGAGTTACTTACCTTCGGTAACGATGTATCTGGTAGAGACCATTCTAACCGCAGATTCCTTCACGACCCGCCCTTCCTCCCTGTTCTGCGAGGACTCTTCGTTTGGTCTTCTACACCCGCCTGTCTCCGGGTGGTTGTCTTCTGTGAGTGCCTTTTCTTACTCCCTACCTAGGGGATGCTCCTCTTGTTGTTTGCTCCATTTCTTCCTTTCTGGTGATTGGTTGATGATTTCCTGGGTACATCTGTACCCCTGTAACATGTTCTCCAGTGTGGGGTCTGCTTGTACCCTTCTTTCTTTTGTGGCTTGGACTTCTGTCCCCTCTACAGTCCTTGGCTCTTTTCAGGAAGATGTCTCTCCCTGCTGGTGTTGTCTGGGGCTGAATTGTCGTTACTCTTTCGTACTGGCCTTGGTTGCCTTCTCTGTTCTAGACTGCGGTTGCAGACTTCTTCATCTGCTGTGCAATTTTTCATGCGTTTTCTGCCCCCAGGGAGGCGGTTGTATTTGTTGGAGGCTTCCGTTGCAGTAGCTGTGCTCTGTTCTTTCATTCCATTGACTTTTGGTGCCATAGTGCTTGGCACTAGGCTGGATGGTGCTGTTCCTCACCATTCGTTCTTCCCTTTCTGTTTATCTGATTTTTTCGCACATTGTTCCCATATTCCCACTGTTTTTTTTTGTGATGGCTCCGCGTTGTGGCGCGGAACATTTCTCCGAAGAAAACTGACGTAGGTGCGTCGAGTGGGACTAATGTATCCTCGCTGACGTCCCAAACGCGGACGACGTCAGGGCGGTGTCACTTGGTGCCGCCCCCCCTGCGCGCAGGGATGCTGTGGCAAAAAGTTTTCCGTATCCAGTCTCACGCTTGGGGATAATTCTAAGTTAAAGAATCTGCGGCTAGAATCGTCTCTACCAGATACATCGTTACCGAAGGTAAGTAACTTGTACATTAGATCCAGTTTTTTGATTACAGTGCCCACCCTGGATGCCAGGTTACCCTTTATATCTACAAGTAGAGTGGAGTAGTCTGAGGAGTGCTCACAACTCTGCAAGGAGGCACAAAGCAAAGTCTCCCATCGTATTGTCTTTCTTCTCAGCTTAACTCACAGAAACAGAAGTGCCTTTACTTTGAGGTCCACTTATTTCTGATGAATTCTGCAGATTCCCCATCTTTTAGAATGCTCTCCATGTGCCAGATTGAATCCTGAAACTTTTCAGCAGTACTCCTATACTCCACTCAGTGGCTCCCAGTGCCTCCGAACCTCCCTGGTAATGATGGAATGGAGTCTGTGAGAAGTTGGCCTGGTATATGATGTTTACTATTCTAGTGAACACCTTGCACCAGTCCAAACAACCCTTATGGTGATGGTTGTAAGTCAACCCTATAGACCAGCTATCCTAGTGGTAGCGTGGACAGAACAGTCTTAGGCTCAAAGACTCCTGAGGGCGTGTAAAGCCAGCTGTTTTACCATATGTAACCCCTTGAATATCAAATGAAAGGACACCACACAGGATATATATAAAATATATATGTACTATTTACTAACACACTCCTCTGAACTCTTTATGACATCAGAGGCAAAAGCACATAACAAGTTACTTAATCAGAATACGTTAAGTTGCACAATTTACGGTTAGGCCCTAGGGGCGAAGCAAACCATATACTAAGTAAGTGGTATAAGTACCACGTCATGAGAAAAGGAAAGGCCTAGGGCCTAGAGAATCGCTGGGGCTACACTATCTGAACCTTAGGTTAGGAGTGGGAGGCCCACAGGCGGCACGTGCAGTGTTTTAACACACAACCGAGAGTCAACGTTAAGTCAATGGGAACTTAGAAGATAGATAAAGAAGGATTCAGGATACTTCCGGTTTAGCTGTGAGGAAACAACTAAAAACCTAGACACTTGGATAGTCAATTCCCTTGGGAGCACCGAAGTACTCGCGTTACCTCACCCACAGGAAGCGGGTGCATAGGTGTGAAGATGTGTCGGGTTTCGCCGTTGAAGCCTATGGAGACCTGGAGCAAAGATGCTGCAGGCGACCAGGAGGAAGATGTCCGGGTGGATCCAAGGGTGGATTGAGGATGAAGAGGACCTGAAAGCAGAGGGGACAGAGTCTGGGTCACTAGACAGTGACCGGGTGGAACCAGGAAGGAACCGGACGACATCGAGGAGCAATCAGGTGCTGTCGTGAAGGTTGTCTCTTCAGCCACGCGGACCAGGAGGCGTCGAGGACGACCAGGTGCTGGAGAGGAGCTGTCCCACGAAGAGTCTCGCAGATGGAGGGGTCGACTGCCGGATTGGAGTCAACAAGCCTTGGCAAAGGCACCCCACGCAGGATTCAAAGAAGGCTTCTGATGCAGACCAGCAAGGTCTGAGGTGCCTCACCTTTGCAGGGAGGCAAGGGCAAGTCTGGAGCAACCAAACCAGCGAGTGAATTCAAAAGGATTGTCGTCACAGAGGCTACTAGCCAACGGGCCAGCAACCGGACAACACGTCGAGCAGAACACAAGCAGAAGGGCCCCACGCAGAACTCATGGAGTGTGGAGGGCTGATCTTCGGTGCAGGTGGAGCTCGGATTCGGGGCTTCTCAATCCCCAGTGCACAGCTGCGAGGATACCTCAGGAGCTGCACAGTTAGCAAGTCGAGGACTTTTCAAGATGTCCGGTCCTACGTGTCTCGTCGCCTCCACAGATCTCAGCTATGCTGCAGACGTGGAGAGAGGGTCAGAGAAGTCTGGAAGTCTGGGTCTTGTCAGGCTCTGTACTCGGGTCCCAGCGGGAGCGTCGACAAAGCAAGCCGTTGATTTGCTGGATGGTGCCTGGTTGCCCAGGGTGGTCACTCCTTTGCCACAAGGGAGATTCTTCAGTCTTCAGCTTCAGCAGAACGTCGAAGGTCCAGAGTTTCGTTTCAAGTTTCAGTTCAGGATCAAATCTAAAGTTTCAGGACTCAGCTCCTACTTTTATACAGCTAAAAGGAGCTGGATTACTTTCTAGGTCCCTCCTGTGGGTGGGACCGGGAAGGGGGGTGGTTACACCCCCTTTCCTTTGTCCAGTTTCGCGCCAGAGCTGGGGCCGGAGTGGCCCAACCGGTTTGAACCGGGGTATGCATGGAGCACCTTGTGTGGTCCAGGCAGTCTCATATCTATTCAGCCCACCCTGTCCCAATACACAAAGTCTTGTCTGGGGTGGTTCTCGCACTTCTCCAGGCAGGAAACCTATTGTCCAAACCTCCGTGACTGGAAGGACTCCCAGCAGCAGGAGGTCAGACTTGTGTCTGTGGCAGCAGCGTCCATTTTGTGACACTGGGGCTCTGGTTAACTTTAACCGGGATAGTCAGCAACAACATGTCTTCTCCCTCTAGAAGGGTGGAATGCTACCCCCGTCGCCAGAATTGGCAAAGGAGTAGTATTCCAAAGCGTATGACACCTTACACGACATGTTTAGATAAAGCCAAACCAAAGTTAGCATTCAACCGCGAGGATTATAATGCACTTAAGAGTATATGGTATGGCAATATCATAGAACAGCTATAAGGACATTGTTCCGAAAGCTGCGACAGGCTCAGGTCATGCTAGAGCACCATCTCACACTTAACCAAGCACTCTGCCTCCAGAATTGTTAAGGCCTGCAATAGGAGTGACTTATAGGTTACTGTGTGTCTATATATAAGGGTAGATATAGGAATACTATACTTGAGCAAGGGGTGATTATACGACCTTGCCCCAGCTGAGTGATCAGCCAGTTGTGTCAGTTTGGATGGCCAGCCAGGGGTGGCATAATACATGCTGCAGCCCCTGGTAGGCCTTGGGTGCACCTATGCCCTGGGTACCTATGGTACACTATACAGGGACTCACAAGGGTGACCCAATATCCAATTGGAGATGTACCTAGAATACATGGAGTCCATTTTACAGTGAGAGCAGATAGCCTGGGGCCCTGATTAGCAGGATCCCAGGTCAACTAAGTCGAAAACGAGCTAAACACAAGGCAAAAAATCTGGGGTAACCATAGTCAGGTAAACACCTTTCTACAGAGTCACATATAAGCGTTGTTTTCAGTACCTTTCTTTTCTTTACGCCTTCTAACTCTGATCCGGGGATCCACTCCAAATGTTGTCAGTCTTTAAAAATAAAACAAAATCCAGCGTACTAGGGAACAATGTCCCTTCCTAAAACTACAGTTTTTGAACCATGCCGAGACAGTCAAAAACAGTTGTCGGAAACTGACCTGAAGGGGTGGTCTCTGATCCTTTTGTTCAAGGCATGACTCCAAGTTGTGCGGCAAGTGTACCCTGATACAACCAAAGGTGAGCCCAGAAGCAAAACCTGTATGTTGCCGAGCACAAGAAATGGTCATGGGCCTCACATAAGTCTCAATCAAGCATTCTCAAAGTTGTTCCTGCAAGAGGTGACATCATCTGGTAAGTTGAGGTCAAATTTCAAACATAAGAAGGTGAAACAGAACTCAACCCCATCCCGCCACTCTTGATCTAAAGGGAAAGTGCAAGAGTTTAAAGATGCCAGTCTGTCTTTTTCTGGATTTCCAATTGCAGAGTTAATTCCCGAGTTGGTCCTGGTGCACCCTGAATTTCCCATGCCATCTGCGATACTGCAACAGATTGAAACCTCTAAGGAGGCAATCTTGCAGATATTTGGCACTCTTCTAGCTCCCACTAACGTGTCTTCAGGCCCCAAGGATCAGCAGGGGCCATCAGTCAGGTTACCATCAGCCATCCATGTTCACCATAGACTAACCCCCTTGGGCCTGTCATGTGGTCCATACTGGCTCTCTCTCAGAATTCAACACTTTCTCCATGACTACGTCTGTCTGTCCCTCCTTTGTCACTGCTGGTACCCATGACGCCAGAGGAAGATCGGATGCTAGTTCCAATATCTACCCCCGAACCAACTTCAGCACAATCTCCACCAATGACGCACAACAAATTAATGAAAAACGGTCACCATACACCATTATTCAATCCTATTCTAGTATGTAAGCTCCATTGTCTTTTAGATTCTTTTCAATGCTTGCTATCACCTTGAGGCGATGATGCTGTAGAGTGTGATTATAGAGCCCCCACCATTCCCATCTATATGACGGTTATAATTTTTTCATGGACTTATGAGAGGCCAGTGTGTTTGATACTTACCTCTTATACAGGGCTCAATGCTCCATTTGGCTCTCCAGCAGAAGGGAGTGCCTCGTTTGAAGTGGCAATTTGGTATGCACTTAGGACAACTACCAAACCATTGAAGTTAAGACAAATGTCCTTGCAGCCTTGGCCTGCCACATCTGAGCCCTTGCTCCCGTTCAGTGAGGCCCTCACTGATGCATTAATAGGTACGTGATCAAAGGCCTGTTTTTGTGAATAGGCAGTGGGCTAGAAGTCACAGACTGGTACCTGGCAACCCAGATTTCCTCACGAAACACCTTACTCCTGATAGTCTGATGGTTCAGGCTTCAACCAGCAAGGTAAACACCAACTCATGTCACATGAACCTTTAGATAAAGAGTTTCAGAGGATTAATGATTTTGGAAAACATATGTTCTCTTCTGCCAGGTTAGCATTGCGATCAGTCAATACAGTCTGTTAGTTGATCAAATAAATGCTCTCTGGGACATGGTCAGTGACATCTTGTTCGTGGTCCCAGAAGACCATAGGACCTCAATGGCTCAAACAATTCAGGATGGTCAAGATGTAGTCAAATAAATGATTGGTGCTGGCCTTGATACTACTGATTGTCTGGTAAGGGGAGTTGGTACTAGTTTGGTGCACCGCCTCTGTGCGTGGATGCGCTCCACAGGATTCTCTTGAGACGTACAGGCCTCACTTACTGACATTCCTTTTGATGGCTTACACCTGTTCATCAAAAAAGCAGACTCCGCTTTAGAACCCTTTAAAGAAAGTAGGTTAACAGCTCATTCCATGGGTCACTTGACCCCTTCCAAAGAGTTCCATCACTGGTTCCAGAAATTCTGAGGTAACTCTATGGGGCTGGCTTATAGGAAGCTTAAGTCTACCCAGCCTCTTCTGCAGTCACCCCAGTCCTTTCGTGGCCAGAGCAGACAACGTACAGGCTTCCCAGTCCCCTTTCTCTGTGACATCATCCACCATGCCACTTAACTTGCCATTGGTGGTGCAAAACCCAGCATTTTCTCCCAAGGTGGTGATCTGTCATGTTTGACAGATCGGTCTTTCAAATTGTTCAGCATAGCTATACCCCACACTTCATTTCTGCCCTGCCAAATCTTCCCCCAATGTCCCAACAAATCTCAGGGGAGCACCTTTCAGTTATGTTGCAAGAGGACCGGTTTTGTTTCCAAATGAGCCATCAAGAGGGTTCCAGACTTGGATCGTGCTCTTAATACATTCCTACGGATGGATAAATTCATTGCGGTGAGCTTGGGTTCTATATGGTTTCAGTGACATCACCTGAGGTCGATGTGCAGCAAGCACTAGTATCCAGTCTGATGCCTGGGATTATCCTAAAGATGAAGAATCTGGAGGCATAAGTATCCATCAGAAGTGAGGACTATGCAGGTAGCTCGAGTATATGCCTTAAATATAGTTGCCAAATATAAGTAAATAAATGGTTTGAGGTCTCAGATTGGCAGTGTTTGGCGGCTACAAAACACATTGTAGTATCTGACAGAGACATCTGCAAGAAACACATAGTGATAATTCCTTACCTTAGAATTACCCCCAGGAGTCGGAGTGGATCCAGAAAGTTTTTTGTCAGCAGTACCCTTGCGCGTCTGGATGCGTCGTCGTGCGGCTCAGCATGCGTCGGGATGACGTTGCTGGAGCTACTTAGACACGCCCACGTGCGCTGATGTCAGTTCTTTCTTTTTCCGCGCCAGCAAGAGCAATTCTGGGAAGAGCAAGTAGCCCCGGTAATTTTTTGACGGACTTTTTCGAGGCCTTTTATCTCATCTTTTCGAGTCGATTGACTCCTGGTGTCGTAGGGATGCCTGGTTTCAAGAACTGTGGGGACTGTCATCGCATGATGTCAGTGACGGACCCCCACCGCGTGTGTCTCTACTGCCTGGGGCGTGACCACGACCCCAAGTCGTGCCCCGACTGCCGGGCCATGGCGCCGAACACTTTGCAGCAGCGGTCCCGAAAGTTGCTTGAAGTCCGGCATTCGGCTCTGCGCCGCTCGAGGTCCCGGTCCCTTGGGAGTTCGAGGGACTGGTCGCGGAGTCGTCATCACCATTCTTCTGGATCTAAGTCTTCGCACTCTGGGTCAGGTAAGTCAAAGCATTCCAAGAAGAAGTCTTAGAAGCATCGTCGCTCTTTGACTTCCCCTCGCCCGTCGTGCGACGCAGCTGAGGGTGCGGCCGGTGCCGCTCCGGCGGAGCCTGCGACGTCGCCTCAAGTCTACCAGCCCTTTCCGGGTGCGTGGGTGACGCCTGCTCAGGTGCAAGAGTTTCTTGCTGCCGTGGCCCGATTCTTTGGGACGTCTGGCCCCGCAGGTGCGCCTGCGGGCCCGATGGGGGGTCCTGCTTTACCATCTCTGGCGTCGCCGGCGGCTCCGGCCCCGACACCACAGACCCCCCAGGGATCCATGATCGGACCCCGATCGACGCCGGTCGACCTTGTGACACCTCCACTGGTGCCGATCTCCCCGGCACCGCTTCCGACATCGCCCGCTCTTCGGGACGCCGTCCCGTTTCAGCCCGGACACGGTGCCAGATCGACGTCGCCCAACGCCGATACCGACTACGATGGGGCCTTTTGTGGCCTATGTCCGTCCTCTTTCTTTTGAGCCTGTTCCACCGACTTTGGAGGATGGGGAAGACTGGGAGGGGTCTGAGAACCCTCTAGCACAGGACTGTGCTTATGATGCGGACTGGACAGAGGATTTGGGGGAGGCCAACGGTCTCCGCCTGACCCAAGACCACCTCGCCTTCAGGAAGCAGCTCAAGACCTGGCTGTTCGAGCAGTAGCGCCCCCCCCCCAGCGCCTTGAGACCCTCCGGGTGAGTAGTGCGCTATATAAATGTTATGTTATGTTGACACCTCACCTGACCCTGGCATGCTGTCTCCGCCTACCGTGGCTACGGAGGAGGGAGCCAGTTACGCAGTGGTGTTACATAGGGCAGCCGAGGCTCTCCACCTCGAACTCCCTACGGAGGCCGTCAAGACTAACCTCCTGACAGAAGTGCTCCAACCGGCGGCTACCTCTTTGGAGCCTTTGCTCCCTTTTAATGAAGCACTGACAGACGATCTTATGGGCACCTGGTCCAGGCCCAACACAATTCTCCTGTGGATAGGAACGAGGCCCCACGCCATCACCCGGCTCCGGGCGACCCCCGTTTGCTTACCCAACACCCCACCCCTGAGAGCTTGGTTGTCCAAGCCTCAGATTCACTAAGCGCGTTCCCTACCGCACCTCCGGATAGGGAATCCAAGAAGCTGGATCAGCTTGGCAAGAAGCTGTTTTCATCTGCCAGCTTAGGGCTGCGGTCGGTGAACACCACATGCCTCTTGGGCCATCATACCCACTCTCTGTGGGACACTGTTGTGCAGGTGCTGCCCAACTGCCTGGAGGAGGCCCAGACAGTTCTCTCCCAGGCAATTGCAGCCGGGAGAGATGCAGCAAAGTTCACCATAAGCTGTGGGCTGGATACCGCCGACTCAATGGGCAGGTCGATTCCACGACAGTGGCGCTGTGGGCTGGATACCGCCGACTCACTGGGCAGGTCGATTCCACGACGGTGGCGCTGTGGGCTGGATACCGCCGACTCACTGGGCAGGTCGATTCCACGACCGTGGCGCTTTGGTGCCACGCCTGGTTGAGGACAACTGGCTTCTCCGGGGATGTCCAGAACACCTTGATGGACATGCCCTTTGATGACATTCGCCTTTTTGGCAACAAGGCAGACAGTGCGTTGGAGCGCTTCAAGAACTCCCATGCTACGGCCAACTCCTTAGGCCTGTCAGCCACTCGGCCTCCTCCGCCGTCTGCTTTTTGCCCACTTTCGTGGCCACGGAAGGGGCGCCCCACAGTGTTCGCAGAGCCACAGGCCACAGCAGCAACAATCTCAGCATGGTCGCGGATGTGGGAACCACTGAGGCGGTTCAGGGGGGCAGTCCACCGCCACCCCTGCAGCATCCGCTTCCAAGCCTTCCTAGTCCGACCTTTTAGGCCAATCAGACGCCATTGGGTGGACAAATAGGCCATCATATCCACCACTGGCACAACATCACTTCAGACAAGTGGGTGCTGCAAATTGTCCGAAGGATCTACTCCCACCCCTTCGAGAGATCCCCTCCAGCCATGCCACCTCAGTACCACCACATGTCGGGGGATCACTTGGCACTTCTCCAGCAGGAAGTTGCGGCTCTCTTGGCCAAGGGGGCCATCGAGTGCGTTCCGACGCCAGAAGGAGGTAGTGGTTGTTATTCCCACTACTTTCTGGTTCCAAAGAAGGACAAGGGCTTGCGTCCTATCTTGGACCTTTGGAATGTTAATCGCTTCCTCCGGAAGGAGAAGTTCAAGATGCTCACACACTTGCTCAGGTCTTGTCTGCCCTAGTCACGCAAGACTGGATAGTGGCATTGGACTTGCAGGATGCTTATTTCCATCTCCCCGTTCTGCCTGCCCACAGACGCTACCTGCGAATCACGGTACGGCCATGAGCATTTTCAGTTCACCGTGCTCCCCTTTGGCCTTACCAGCGCCGCTCGGGTGTTCACAAAAGCGATGCCAGCGGTCGCAGCTCATCTGCGCCGATCAGGGGTTTCTGTCTTCCCCTTTCTCGACGACTGGCTGTTGAAGGCGGGCTCGCCCCAGACAGATGTCTCCCTCCTCCAGACTACGGCCGACCTCCTGCATTCGCTGGGGTTCTCCATCAATGTGCCGAAGTCGCACCTGATTCCCTCGCGGAAGCTCCTTTTCATCGGAGCAGTTCTGGTCTCGGTGCGGTTTCCGGTTTATCTTTCTGATCAGCGAGTCCTTGACATTTAGGCTATGTTTCCGATCTTTTAGCCTCTGCCCTGGGCTTGATGGCTTCTTGCATCCTGCTTGTGGAGCATGCCAGAGGGCATATGCGGGCTCTGCAGCGAACAGCGAGTCGGTGACATTCATGCTATGATTCCGATCTTTCAGCCTCTGCCCTGGGCTTGATGGCTTATTGCATCCTGCTTTTGGAGCATGCTAGAGGGCATATGCGGGCTCTGCAGTGGGACCTGAAGTTCCAGGGGGCACAGCATTAGGGCAACCTGTCCGATCACGTCCAGATCTCGGAGGGCACTGCACGGCAATTGCAGTGGTGGCTCACGAATCGCGATTGGGTCAATGGCAGATCCATCTCCCTTCCCCAACCGGAACAACCAGTTGTGACGGATGCGTCCCTTCTGGGATAGAAGGGTAAGAGTGCCGTCAAGGGAATTTGTTTGAATAATATTTAGTAATTCAAAAAAATGACTTAGTAGGATTAACTAAAAATCCCAATATGAACTTAATTCATCAACAATAATTAGACCAACATAAAATATTACACATAAAACATGAAAGACGAACACAAAGGTGTATTTGAAAAAAAGAATTTATCAAAATATTAAATGGTCAGTGCTTTGATATACAGATGAGATTCATTCGGAAATATTTAGGTTTGCAGGTACATAACAAATTAATTGTGAAAAGACTCAACACAACCTAAATACACCTATCTAAAATCAATATGAAATAAAACAAGAAATAGATGAGGTGGAAGTCGACGTTTCGGTCTCCTAAACGATACTTTGTAAGACCATCTTCAGGACAGAAGTCATATGTGTACTGTATAAAAGACCAGCGTAATCTGAAAATATAAATATTTACAATTACAAAACCATAATTAATATGTACAAATTACTAACACCTTTGTGGACAAACAATTAACAATAACTAAACACGATTATTACAGACATAAACAAAATGTAGATGTTCATTAAGATTCCATTCCATAGATGTCATAATTTATCATCAAAACAACCCATTGTATCGTTGTCTGGGTGGTTTTCTGAGATTTCACATATTACATATTTTCACACACCCCTAGATTAAATTGTATCCAAGCGAGAATTCGTGTTTATATGAATCAATTATTGAAAGTATATTTCAGTATTTCATTGATATATCTATCTATACAAAAGAATATGGCATCACACACAGTTTGCCTTTACCAAGAATTTGAGACAGAGAAAAAGACTTTCGTCTAATCGAGGTTCATATTTAAAGCCTAGAGCCGGTTCAAATTACTTCTCTCTATTTAGGGTACAGTTTTCAAACTATAGACTGAATTAATACGGATGTCGCAATAGCAGGTAATGGATGTACCTTAATCAATTTGATGATAGCCTTTCGTGCATAAAGTGGTGCCTTCTGAGTGGAGGCAATCTGTTCTTTACCTCTCCTGGATAGGGATCGTACATTGAGTCAAAAAAATAGCTATGGGGTAGTTTAACGACATAGCGATCCAAACGTTACATTTAATTAGAGTCAAGATCATGAAAATTTATGATCAGCTGTTATTTAATAGAGAGACCTCATTTTAACTGACTAAATTGGCGATATTTTAGGCATTTGTAAGTGAAGACATAACTATTGTTTTACGTAGACAAGCTTCTTAGTGGATTCGGTAGAGATATGGGGTTGTGTTCATACGCAAATAATGAATATCAGGTCGAACGTGCAAAAATCTAAAACGAAATACCAGTATAAGGTAGTTTTCGGTATATAGCAAATAGTTAAGTTAGTATATCATGTAGCGAAAATCAAGGGGAGCATACCTAGCGTTTCGATATGATGAGCTACCCAAAAACTTTTCCAATGCAGTTTCCGGTGGCAATTATGGCGATTCAACAGTCTTATTTTAAAAAGGAATCTGGCCAATGCTACAGCGTCAGTTGCAGTCAAGAGGAATCAGGAAAGTATTCACTCTAAAACGGAAAGAAAAATCCTATCAGTTTACAGGGTCTGAGTCCAAGGAACTCTGACTTAGGGACGCCTGAATTACGTGAGCTTACCTCGTATTTCTATGCACATCGGTCATAGGACGGGAGTCAAAATACAGCGAGTATGTGGCCAGATTCCTTTTTAAAATAAGACTGTTGAATCGCCATAATTGCCACCGGAAACTGCATTGGAAAAGTTTTTGGGTAGCTCATCATATCGAAACGCTAGGTATGCTCCCCTTGATTTTCGCTACATGATATACTAACTTAACTATTTGCTATATACCGAAAACTACCTTATACTGGTATTTCGTTTTAGATTTTTGCACGTTCGACCTGATATTCATTATTTGCGTATGAACACAACCCCATATCTCTACCGAATCCACTAAGAAGCTTGTCTACGTAAAACAATAGTTATGTCTTCACTTACAAATGCCTAAAATATCGCCAATTTAGTCAGTTAAAATGAGGTCTCTCTATTAAATAACAGCTGATCATAGATTACCCTAAATAGAGAGAAATAATTTGAACCGGCTCTAGGCTTTAAATATGAACCTCGATTAGACGAAAGTCTTTTTCTCTGTCTCAAATTCTTGGTAAAGTGCAAACTGTGTGTGATGCCATATTCTTTTGTATAGATAGATATATCAATGAAATACTGAAATATACTTTCAATAATTGATTCATATAAACACGAATTCTCGCTTGGATACAATTTAATCTAGGGGTGTGTGAAAATATGTAATATGTGAAATCTCAGAAAACCACCCAGACAACGATACAATGGGTTGTTTTGATGATAAATTATGACATCTATGGAATGGAATCTTAATGAACATCTACATTTTGTTTATGTCTGTAATAATCGTGTTTAGTTATTGTTAATTGTTTGTCCACAAAGGTGTTAGTAATTTGTACATATTAATTATGGTTTTGTAATTGTAAATATTTATATTTTCAGATTACGCTGGTCTTTTATACAGTACACATATGACTTCTGTCCTGAAGATGGTCTTACAAAGTATCGTTTAGGAGACCGAAACGTCGACTTCCACCTCATCTATTTCTTGTTTTATTTCATATTGATTTTAGATAGGTGTATTTAGGTTGTGTTGAGTCTTTTCACAATTAATTTGTTATGTACCTGCAAACCTAAATATTTCCGAATGAATCTCATCTGTATATCAAAGCACTGACCATTTAATATTTTGATAAATTCTTTTTTTCAAATACACCTTTGTGTTCGTCTTTCATGTTTTATGTGTAATATTTTATGTTGGTCTAATTATTGTTGATGAATTAAGTTCATATTGGGATTTTTAGTTAATCCTACTAAGTCATTTTTTTGAATTACTAAATATTATTCAAACAAATTCCCTTGACGGCACTCTTACCCTTCTATTCAATTACCCAAGCCCTCAAGGATTTATTGGGTCGCTCACTGTTTTATAATTACCCTTCTGGGATAGGGCGGCTACATGGGAGGGGTGGAGATCAGAGGCCTCTGGTCTCCGGCGGAGTCCAGGCTCCACATCAACCTGCTGGAGCTTCGGGCGATCGGACTTGCACTAAAGGCATGTCTGTCATGGGGAGTGTAGTGCAGGTGTTCACAGACAACACCACCGCCATGTGGTACTGCAACAAACAGGGCGGGGTGGGTCGTGGACCCTATGCCAAGAGGCTCTGCGCCTCTGGGCTTGGCTGGAACATCAGGGCATGTCCCTGGTGATTCAACACCTGGTAGGTTCTCTGAACCCCAGGGCGGACAAACTCTGCCGCCGGTGCACGATGGATCACGAATGGTGTCTGAACTCAGACGTGGCGCAAGGTCTCTTTCAGCAGTGGGGAGAGCCTTGGTTAGATCTGTAGGCCACCGAAGAGAACGCGCAATGTCATCAGTTCTGCGCGTTGCAATTTCCAAGGTGGCACTCGCTCGGCGACGCTTTTCATCACAAGTGGAGTTGCAGTCTGTTGTACGCCTTTCCGCCTATACCACTTCTGCCCAGAGTGCTGAAGAAGATCAGGCGTGACCGGGCCCAAGTTATTCTTGTGGCTCCGGACTGGGCTTGAAGAGTATGGTATCCCGAGCTACTCAGTATGAGCATCGATCCCCAGATCCGTCTGCCTCTTCGGGAGGATCTTCTGTCGCAGCAGCAGGGGACGGTACTCCACCCGAACCTGTCCAGCCTTTCCCCTTGTGTGGAGATTGAGCTGCGGCAGTTGACGTCTTTCGACCTGCCTCCCGAAGTCTGTAATGTTATCTTGGCGGCCAGGCGGCCTTCCACAAAAATGTTGTATGCCTGTAGGTGGAATAAGTTTGTGGCACGGTGCACATCAAAGGCTGTGAATCTCCTTTCTGCCCCGCTTTCTGAGGTTCTCCTTTTTCTTCTTTCCCTGGCCCAGCAGGGCTCTGCTCTGGGCACAATCAAGGGCTATCTCTTGGCCATTTCTGCCTTTCTAAGGCTCCCAGAGCAGCCTTCCCTTTTCAAGTCCCCTGCTGTAAATAGATTCTTGAAAGGCATCACGCACATGTTTCCTCCTGTTTATTTCGTGGTGCCTCAATGGGACTTGAATCTAGTGCTTACCTTTCTGATGTGCACTCCCTTTGAGCCACTTCATAATTGCCCTCTTCGTCTTCTAACTCTAAGGACTGCTTTACTGGTTGCCATCACCTCTGCCAGAAGAGTGAGTGAGCTCCATTCTCTTTCTTCTAAACCTCCTTTTCACTGTCCATCCGGACAAGGTTGTTCTGAAGACTCGTCCTTGCTTTCTGCCAAATGTTGTCACTGCCTTTCACATCGGGCAGACCATCACTTTTCCCACCTTCTTTCCGCCTCCCTCTAAAGACGAAAAGAGGCTCCATCGTCTGGACCCAAAACGTGTGCTCTCTTTCTATCTGAGCCGCACACAACAGTTCCGGGTGGATGAACCAACTCCGTTGGCTACGTGGGCGCCAAGAAAGGTCGGACTGTGCACAAACTGACCATCTCTCGGTGGGTCGTTCTGTGCATAAAGGCTTGTTACTCCTTGGCTAAAAAGGAGCCTCCAGTGGGGTTGCGCGCCCGTTCTACCAGGGCGACGGCAGCTCTGGCACGCGGCGTTCCTTTGCAGGACATTAGTCAGGCAGTTACGTGGGCCTCGCTCCACACGTTTACCAAGCACTACTGCCTGGACAACTAAGTCCGGAGAGACGGCTTCTTTGGCCTTTCTGTTCTCCAGGACTTTCTTGTGTGATCTTGGTTCGCAGACCCACCACCGGGGTTGGTATTGCTGGGGTATCTATTCTAAGGTAAGGAATCTATCACTCCGTGTTTCTTTCAGATGCAGAAGTTACTTACCTTCGGTAACGATATATCTGTAAGAAACATTAGTAGTGATAGATTCCTTACTGCCCCACCCATCCTCCCCGTTCTGCAAACTGATTTCTAGGGTTAAGGTCATCCCTTTCAGGGCCCTAGTATCATGGCACCAATGGTCAGTATCTTACATGGCTCTGCGTTCCTGGCGTGGAAAGTCGTGTACAGAACTGACGTCAGCGCACATGGGCGCGTTTAGGTAGCTCCAGCAACCTGATCCCGGCGCCAACGACGCACATTTGCATGGGCGAGCACCACGACTCCGAGAAGTGCGACGCCTGTAAGAAGCTAAAGCCCAAGTCCTTGTGGCAACGTCGGATGAAATTGCTGTCTGCCCGGATGTCCTGGCAGCGTCAATCCCCTTCCTGTGTTGCAGCTCCTGCTCGGGAAAGATCGCAAAGCTGTTCCCTTGGACACAGTTTGCCCTCCACAGGTAGGCGTCAGAAGTCGAAGTCAGGGAAGCAGTCTGCCTCACGTAGCCGTGACACTGGTGCCTGTTCCTCCCGGTCTTTACCGGAGACAGCTCCATAGAAGTCGACCCCCACCTGTCCACCATTTCTGGGTAAAGGGGCGACTAGGGCCCAAATGGAAGCTTACTATCAGGCTTTACATGCCATCTTTGGGTCAATCCCTCTTCCTGGCGCGCCTTCGTTCCCCACAGAGGTGGAAGGGATTCTGATCGGAATTTCGCCGGCGGTTTCGCTGGCTCCGTATCTCGAGTCGGTGCGACGTCGGGACACAGTCCAGTGGGGCTTCCCATTGAGAGGTCATGATGCAGCCCGGTTACGACGTCAGGACACAGTCCTGTGTGGCTTACTGTGATGACTTCAGTGGCGTCCGCAGCAGAGGACTTGTCTCTGCCTCGCCACCGTTTCACAATGCAATCACCCATAGCGATGGATGGCGATACAACTCCGGTCCGACACAGGCGAGACACCCTTGGTGATAGACGTAGGGAGGGTCCTGTCTCGACGTTGTTCTGCGCCGGAGACACCTTTTCCATTTCCGCTACAAATACAGGATGAGACCACTGCTGTTTCAAATTTCCCAGTGTTGCAAGAGGATTCTGCACGTACTGGTGGAGTTTAGCATTTGGATGCTTTTGGAAAGCCTCAGACAGGAGGTTCTTTGGACTTTATAGCGCACATTAGTCTACAACCATCCCCAGCTATTATTTACAGTCACCCTTCTGAATGGCTACAGAGGCTAGTGCAGCCTTTGCTAGGGTCATTAGCAAAGCTGCTGACATTTTAAAATTCCAGCCTTCTGTTGCATCTCTGCCTTCGGATCTCTTGCTGGAGCTGCTCCATCAAGGCAGTACTATTGTTGAGCCTTTACTGCCCTTCAGAGAGTCGTTATATGACTTCCTTCTGGGGACTTAGGCAAGACCCTCATCAGTAGACTCTGTGGAGCGTGCCATTGCACACCGTCATCGACCTGCTCCAGAAGATCATGTCTTTCCCTGCACCCTAGGGCTCATTGCCTGGTTGTACAAGCAGCTTCAGCTTTGCTTCGTTTGCATACTCCTCCATTGCTTCCCCTGATTAGGGAATCCTGGTGGTTAGAGACATGTGGCCGAAATTTGTTTGCGCCCACAAGCTCGGCCCTCAGATCTTTAAGCACGTCCTGCGTGTTCGGACGGGCTTCTTTTGCCCTCTGGGATTCTGTTGATAGTTTCCTTCCATCTCTTCCTGAAGTACCTAGAGCTGACCACACTCCGCTAATTCAGGATGGTAGTGAACTGGCCAAATGTTCTATTAGGTCGGCCATGGACACAGTTGACTCCGTTGATAGAGCTATGGCTAGATAAGTAGCTCTGAGATGACTTGTTTGGTTGCGTGATAGCAGTTGTCCTGCCAATGTTCAAGACAGTCTTTAATTTAAGACTTACCCTTTGACTGGACTAATCATTTTGATAGCCATGCTGATTCTGCAGTCCATCGCCTCATGGCTGGCAATCTGTAATTGGACATTACTCTGGTTAATTCCTTTCGCAGTGGTCCTTTTGTTAGACTGTATTGCATTCATAGTAGTTGCAGTGTTTACCCAGCTCTTCTCTTATATAACGTTTTCAGTCGTCTCTGGGTTTGAGACTTTTAGCTCCCAGATAGCTTGTACAGCTGGACAGCTGTTTTGCTTTTAATTTCCATTTTCTCTGCCTAAGAGCCAGTCTCAAAAGATGATTCTCCCTCCTTTTCATGGAGATGTGAAGTACCCAATGTGGGGTATTGGTTGGTTATTATATAGCTATTCTAGAATGCCGCATCAGGGATTCTTCCCGGTTGGTATCTTTCCTTGCTGAGGATCCGGTTATGTCCTCCTCGGATTAGTATCTTCCTGCAGTACCATACAGAGGGTACTGTTGTTTTTTCACAATGCAGGCTTCTGCGATATGCTTTTGCTTTTTTGATGCTCAAAATATTGTTTGTGGAACTTCGCTACTGGACTGGTCCACAAGGTGTAACGTTGCTCTATTTTAGAATTTACATTTTTGCATTCGTGGAATGCGTTTTGTTTACCAGTATGCAATAGTTCAGTAGTAATGGTTCCTGCCTCTGCTGACGCAACTTCCTTCAGAACCTTGTCCGAATCCTGTCACGTCTAGCTTCCTTGAGGCGTAATTCCATATGAACGTCTTGTGCTTCGTGTTTCACAGGCACTTCCCATGCAGGGGCTCAGTTTCCTTTGCTGATTGCTTCTAGCCAAATGTTGTCTTTAGCAGTCTCTCTTCAGAGATAATACCTGTCAATTTATACATATATGACTATTTATATTCAGAAGAACTCTCTCCCACGTAGCCAGTAAAGATAAGGCAAAGAAAAGAGCGCAGACCACCGTGGCTCGTCAGTTGCTGTTTATTCAGGTTCCTGGATTCAGCGCAGCAGCCGTGATGCGTTTCGTCCCTCACAGGGGACTTGATCACATGACTATTTATATATGTATATGCTGTGGTTATCATGTTGTCCTCTCTCACAGGTGACGTTAGTACCTGTTGTAAACAAAGCTGCATTTGTATTGGGACTTCACTTTGTGCGTCCCTTGTTCTCTCTCTCTTTAAAAAAAAAGGGGGGAACGCTATGTCTTACTCGTTCTAGTATCTTGTGTTTCTTTAGTCCCAAGTTCTGTTCTTCTCTCTCTCTCTTTTTTTTTCATAATGAAAGCGAGCTCTGTTTTATATGTCCGGCTTCTGCCGGTATTCTTTGGCCTTGGTCAGTATGACTATCTGGTGAGATGTTTCTGTATATTTGTATTGACACTTGTGTGCTGTTGATGTTATGTCTGGTGTACCCCTGTGTGTGGTGTGGAACCGAGAGTCAACACAGTGTGGATATGTGAGTATATATCCAATCCAATCAGAAATTTGTATAGCGCACTACTAACCCAGAGGGTCTCAAGGCGCTTAGGGGAGGGGGGGTCCGCTATTGATCGAACAACCAGGTCTTGAGTTTCTTCCTGAAGGAGAGGTGGTCCTGGGTACGACGGAGGTGAGTGGGGAGGGAATTCCAGGTTTTGGCCGCCAGGTAGGAGAAGGATCTTCCTCCCATGGTGGCTTTTCGGATGCGGGGAATCGCGGCGAGGGCTTGGTTGGATGATCGCAGTTGGCGGGTGGGGGTGTAGAAGGTCAGGCGGTTGTTCAGGTAGCTGGGTCCTTGGTCGTGGAGGGCCTTGTGTGCGTGGGTGAGGAGACGGAACGTGATTCTCTTGCTGACGGGGAGCCAGTGCATGTCTCTCAGGTGTCCGGAAATGTGGTTGTGTCGAGGTATGTCCAGGATGAGTCGTGCGGAGGCGTTCTGAATGCGTTGGAGTCTTTTTGCTGTTTGGCTGTGGTTCCGGTGTAGAGGGTGTTTCCGTAGTCTAGCCGGCTGGTGACGAGTGCCTGGGTGACAGTTTTCCTGGTTTCGTTGGGGATCCATCGGAAAATCTTTCGGAGCATGCGTAGGATGTTAAAACATGATGATGAGACGGCGTTGACTTGTCTGGTCATTGAGAGGGAGGAGTCAAGGATGAAGCCCAGGTTGCGTGCATGATCCGTTGGTTTGGGTGCGCTGCCTAGGGCCGGAGGCCACCAGGAGTCGTCCCAGGCAGAGGGGGATGATCCCAGGATGAGGACTTCTGTCTTGTCTGAGTTAAGTTTTAGGCGGCTGTTCTTCATCCACTCTGCTACTTCTTTCATCCTTTTGTGTAGGTTGTTTCTGGCGGTGGTTGGGTCTTTGGTGAGGGAGAGGATCAACTGGGTGTCGTTGGCGTAGGAGATGATGTTGAGGTTGTGTTGGCGCGCGATGGCTGCGAGGGGGCTCATGTAGACGTTGAAGAGGGTGGGGCTGAGTGATGAACCTTGTGATACGCCGCAGATGACTTCGGTGGCCTCTGATCTGAACGGGGAGAGGCGGACTCTCTGGGTTCTTCCGGCGAGGAACGAGGTGATCCACTCCAATGCCTTATCTTGTACTCCGATGTTGCTAAGGCGTTGTACTAGGGCGCGGTGTCAGACAGTGTCGAACGCTGCGGAGAGGTCCAGGAGGATGAGGGCTGCTGTTTCCCCGTTGTCGCTCAGGGTCCGGATGTAGTCTGTGGCTGCGATGAGGGCGGTCTCGGTGCTGTGGTTGGCTCGGAAGCCGGACTGTGAGGGGTGAGGGAACCGTTGGATTCAAGGAAGGCGGCAAGCTGACTGTTGACGGTCTTTTCGATGACTTTGGCGGGGAACGGGAGGAGCGAGATGGGGCGGTAGTTCTTGAGTTCGGTGGGGTCTGCTGACGGTTTCTTCAGGAGGGCGCTGAGCTCTGCATGCTTCCAGCTTTCTGGGAAGGTAGCGGTGTTGAAGGAGCAGTTGATGATGTCCCGGAGTTCGGGTGCGATGACGGAGTCGACCGAGGTCCAGGCGCGGAGGGTGGTGGTGGGGGGCTTCGGATCTGTGGTTGGGGGTGTGGTCGGGTCGCCAAAGCTGTTGTGTATGTCTGCGATCTTGCTGTGGAAGAACGAGGCGAGAGAGTCGCAGAGTTCTTGTGAGGGAGTGATGTCGTTGTGGGCATTGTTGTCTAGTCGATCCTTGAATGCAGATTTCTTGGTGGTGCGAATCAGCTGGTGGTGTTTGCGGGTGGCGTGCTTGAGGGCGGTCATGTTGTCTGTGGTCAGGTTTTTTCGCCAGGCTTTCTCGAGGGTGCGGCAGTTCTTCTTGGAGATCTTGAGGTCGTCGTTGAACCAAGAGGCTTTTTTGCTTCCTGGCTTGCTGGGATTGTTTTTCAGGGGTGCAAGGTCGTCAGCGCAGTTGGAAATCCACTGTGCGAGGTTGTTGGCTGCTTGATTGGGGTCCGTTGATCTGGCAGGAGGGTTCTGGTTCAGTGATGAGGTGATCTGGTCGGTGGTAATCTTGTTCCAACTTCTGCGGGGAACCTGTTGCGGGTGGTGGTGGGTTGTGGCCTTTTTGAGGCTGAAGTGGATGCAGCTGTGGTCTGTCCAGTGGAGTCCCGTGGAGTGGTTGAAAAAGATGTGCTTGCTGGAGGAGAAGATTGGGTCGAGCGTGTGTCCGGCATAGTGGGTGGGGGTGTTTACCAGTTGTTTGAGTCCGAGATTTGAGAGGTTGTCCAGCAGGGTGGTGGTGCTGTTGTCATTGTTGTTCTCCAGGTGGAAGTTGAGGTGCCCTAGGAGGATATAGTCATCGGAGGGGAGGGCGTGTGGGCTGACAAAGTCAGCGATGTCTTCGCTGAATTGTGTGCGGGGTCTGTAAATGAGTGTGCCTCGGAGTGTGGTCTTGGGGTCGGTGTGTATCTGGAAGTGAAGATGTTCGGCGGCTGTGAGGGTGTCGTCGGAGCTGGTCGTGATGCGGATGGTGTTCTTGTGGACGATGGCGATGCCTCCTCCTATTTGGTTGATGCGGTCCCTTCGGATGATCTTGTATCCGTCCGGGATGGCTATGGCGATGTCGGGCGCTGAGGAGGCGTTCATCCAGGTTTCCGTGAGGTAGGCGACGTCTGGAGTTGTGGTGTCGAGTAGGTTCCATAGTTCCACGACGTGTCTGTGGACGGAGCGGGTGTTGAGCAGGATGCACTTCAGGTGGTTGAAGTTGGTGCTCTGCTTGGCTTCTGCGGGTGCAGTGTAGGTCCTGATGCAGCAGAACTTGCAGGATTGGCAGGTGAAGGGTCCGTGGGTGTGGAGGGGGGCGGAGCAGCTGGGAGGCGGGAGCGGGGTGGGGAGGGGAACGTAGATGCTGGAGGGAACGGGGGTGGGGCCGCGGGGGAGCAACGGCAGGGAGCGGGGTGGGTCAGCAATAGAGACGGCGGTGGGGGCGCAGGGCGAGCAGGGGCACAACGATGTAAAAATAAATAAACAGAGCACAGGCACAATGCAGGGGGCAGAAACAAACAGGGTCCAAGAGACGATAACGGGCACAATGCAGGGGGCAAAGCAAGCTACAGCTGGGGCAGGGGCTATATAAATATATTGTATATATGTATCTATGGTTTTGTATATGTATACAAGGGGGTATGTACATCTATATCTACATATGTCTCTCTTATAGCATCCGCTGTAGTGAAAGCTAATTTTGTCCGCACTGAATCTATGCTGATGTTCCCCTTTCATTCTGGAAATGGTTTTGCAGATCCCTAGGATCCAGTACACTGTTCTTCTTATTGCTCATGGTGCCAGAAACTGTATGGATTGTTTACATTGTGCAATGGCCCTTTTTTAGTTATCTATTTTCCTTCGCCCCCCTTTCTTAAGGGTGAAGGGTTCAATCCTAGGGGAGAAGGTGTGGCCTAACGGCTAGAGCCGTCGACCGCAAAGCTGTGGAACTGCGTTCTAGTCTGGGCAGGGACGCCCAACATCTTGTGATGCTGGGAAAATCACGCATTCTCCTCGTGCGTAACAAAAATGAATGTTCATCTGTAACGTAACTGGTGCTCATGTAAAGCGCTCTTGACTGGGGCTGCTTGACTGTTGAGGGGACATTGGAGTCCGCGATTTTGCTCCCCATCCTGCCTGTTGTGCCGCTGGACACCTGTTGGTCTACCTGACCTTTGCCGCCGCTGCCTGTTACCGCGCGGCCGCTGGGGGACTACATTATCCAGCCTTCCTCGCGGCGGAAGCCGCGTTCTTCACATCCGCGCCCGGAGGCGCTTTAAATTTGAGCGCAGCCACGGTGGAGCGGGGCTGCTTGACTGTTGAGGGGGCATTGGAGTCCGCGATTTTGCTCCCCATCCTGCCTGTTGTGCCGCTGGACACCTGCTGGTCTACCTGACCTTTGCCTTCGCTGCAGCTTCCTGTTACCGCGCGGCCGCTGGGGGACTACATTATCCAGCCTTTCTTGCGGCGGAATCCGCGTTCTTCACATCCGCGCCCAGAGGCGCTTTAAATTTGAGCGCAGCCCCCGCGTAGCGGGTTAGCGCGGGGGTTGCGCCGGGCTAAGGACGGGACGGGCCACCGCTCTAACATCTGTGTTTGAAAAAAGGTCAGTGACTATCTGTATTGATCTTTTTTTGTTTTCTGATTGAGCTGGATATCAATATTTTTCTCTACACCGTACTATACCTGCCGCAATCACTATGGCCACTGACCCCTCCACTGGAGGGAATATCGGGACAAGTACTGGTGGATCTCTAATGGGCACTTTGGATAATTTCCTCATCCGAGTATCAACAGCTTTGGCCAAAGACATTGAACTTACTGAAAAAAGACTATCTCTTGACCCCCTGTTTGACAAGAGGTCTTCAATGGGAAGTCTAGCAAAGGCTAGGTCACCCGTGGCTAATGAGGTTGACCTCCAGGATTCATTGTCCTCGTTGGGGGGGTTGGGGGGGGGGGAGACGAGAGCAGCTGTATTATTCAGCTAACTGGTCATTGTGAATCCCTGGAGGCTTTGCCTATTGTTCCTATGACTAACACTAACCCGAGCATTACTTCAAAGAGACTAATCTCCCCCAACATTAAGACAAGTTCAGCCAGCAATGCCAAAGCGGGTGCAGTAATTACTCTAAAGCGTGCAGCACCAAAAAGGAAACGTCCAGGGGTGCAAGCACCGTCAATGGCAAAAAAATCAAAGAATGTCAATGAGGAAGGAGAAAAGGAGAACACTGCACCACGTATTATAGCATGTTCTAACCCATCGCCATCAGTTAACGAAGGGGCCAACGAAGGGTTTAATTCATTGCCCAATGTGGAGGGTGATCTCTCGGGTGAGATAGGTTCTTCCTTCTGGAAAAGGCTGGAATCTACTGTAAAGAAGTTAATCCACCCAATCCATGAGAGACTAGACTGCATTGAGACGAGACTGGTATGCCTGGAACTTTCGCTTGCTTCAGTCCAGTCACGGGTGGGCAACCGGGGTAGCGGCCAACAATGCACGCGGGCAAGCTCATCAGGGCAATCGGTCGGGGGCATAGTCTCCAATGGTTTGCTAAATGGTAGTAAAGATGCCCCAGTAAATAAGCCTGATGTCCCCTGTTTCCACCTATTAACTTGGGAGGGGCTGTTCAAACAGCCCAGATTGAAAGGGATAAAAATCTGGGGGCTAGTAAACCATCAGTGCAACTTCGATCAACTGCTAATTTTCCTTCATCCCTTGGTATAGCTAGCCTGCCAACCATAGAATTACCTCCAGAGTCAGCCCCTTATGTGGTCATACTTGCAGGGGTTCCACCGCTAGATCAGGGAAAGAGGGAGTCATATATGGAATTAAAGAACAAATGCATTTTTTGGCTTAATGCAAATCGGCCTCTACCATCCCATATATGTGCAGAAATCTTATTTGTAAGGAGAGTAAATTGGGTGTGCAGGTCCACTAAGTCTATTGGGGGAGATTGTATTATCATCAATTTTAGGGACAGGAGATGTGTTGATCACATCTGTAACTGGCCACAAAATGTTTCCCAGACCATGATCCAATCACTCCCATTGATTTACTTATATTTACCATCACAGGGTTTGCACAGAGAAGCTTGTTTAAGGGGCGAGGTACCGAACCATCTCAGGGATTGGAATGTAAGATTGCACAATAGATTTACAGTCCTATCTGGGTTGGAGGACTGCGATTGACAGCAAACGCAGGAAGGTTGCCACTCAGAGATTGTGGCACAGGTGCACGATAATTGTGAGGGGCAACTATCCAACATTATAACTTTACCGGGATGTGGGACGGGGCTTAAGGTGAAAAATGGAAAAATAATTCCTAGTCATAAGGGGGGTGAGTCTTTTCCCCAAAGTGAGGCATGCAGAACTAGCCCCTACTTCTTACGTCCCCAAAACATGTGTCACTGTTTGACCCTGTGGCAGTAAGTAATGACACAGTTAGCGAGCGGCAAAGTAAATCTGGCCGAACATCATTAGTATGTTGGAACTTGGCAGGTATGGGGCCGAAGGTAGCGTCGCCATGTTGGTCTAGTTTTATCGACGAATTTGACATCTGTCTCTTTCAAGAGACTTGGTCGGTTGACCCTGTAATCTGAAAGAAACAGGTTAGTATTAGATTCCTTACCTTAGAATATCCCCAGGCGTCAGTCTGGATCCGGAAACTTTTGCGTAGCAGTACCCCTGCGCGTCGGTAGGCGTCGTCTGCAGGCGTCCCCTGCGGCTCCGCGTCGTCGGCGTCGTGCGCCGTGATGACGTCGCTGGAGTATATAGACGCCGCCTCCGCGCGCTGACGTCAGTTCTTCTTTTTTCCGCGCCAGTTAGCGCAGATCCGAAGAGCAGTACTCCGGTCTTTTGACCAAGTGTTTGTAAAACTTAATCTTTCTACGGTGCCGGTAGGATGCCTGGGTTTAAGAGCTGCGACGAGTGCGACCGCATGATGTCGGTCACCGACCACCATCGACTCTGCCTCCGGTGTCTGGGCGCGGACCACGACGTGGAGTCCTGCGTCGACTGTCGGGCCTTGACTGGAAAAGCTAGGCGGGAGCGGTCCCGCAAGCTTCTCGAGCTCCGAGTGTCGGCCCCGCGTCGAGAGCGGTCCCGGTCCGGTCGGAGGTCGAGGGAGCGGTCGAGGGAACGATCGCGGAGCCGCCATGGGCGCTCCGGGAGTCGCCACCATTCCTCCGGTTCGTCAGGTAAGCACAAGAAGTCGGGGCGTCGCCATCGCACCCCCGACTCCCCCCGACGCCCGCGTGATGCGGCCGGGGGCTCGGGTGGCCCCACCCCCGCGGGCCCACGTGGGTCACCGACACCGTCTACCCCATACCCGTCGGTCCCTGGGGAAGGCGCGTCGCGTGAGGAGATCGAGGCCTTCCTCATTGCTATGAGGGCGAGGTCTCCTCCGGCGGGGCCTACGGCGCCTGCGGGGCCGTCGGTCCCGTCTGGGGGCCCGAGCGGTTCGGGTGCTTCTGCCCCGACGCCGCCGGTGGCTCCGGTGCCGGCGCCGCTGGGTCCCTCAGGTTCGTCGCCGGCTGGTCTCCCGGCCTCTCCGGCGTCGGTTCCTTTGGGCCAACCCGTGGTACCGCCTCCGCGTGGTGCAGCGACTCCGCCGTCGGCTCCGGCCGGCGTCGGGTCCCCGGCACCGACGCCGCGCGGCGCCACCCCCATTCCCTCCCCGACTCCGGACACGGAGTCGGACCGGCGTCGGCCGACGCCGGATCCGACGCCGATGGGGCCCGTTGACCCCGATGTCTATATCGTCGACCCAGAATATGGGTATGATGAGGATGAGTATGGAGAGGGTTGGGAGGGGTCTGAGGACCCTTTATCCCGTGCCTGCCAGTATGATGTGGACTGGGTAGGTGATCTGGGTGATGCCAGTGGCCTGGACGAGTCGCCCAACCCTGGGTTTGTCTCCCCGTCCCCTGTGGCGTCTGAGGCAGGTGCTGCCTATTCAGTGGTCCTGATGAGGGCTGCCAAGGCCTTACACCTTGAGCTCCCCGTCGCGAAGGTCAAACCGAACATTCTGACCGAAGTGTTTAAACCGCAGTCATGCCCCCAGGAGCCTCTGCTGCCGTTTAATGAGGCCCTGACGGATGTCCTTTTGGGCACCTGGTCCAGGCCCGCTTCCGGTGCACCGGTTGACCGGAATGTGGCAAGGCGTCACCGTCCATGCTCGGACGACCCTGCCTTTTTATCCACCCATCCCTCCCCGGAGAGTCTGGTGATCCAGGCCTCCACTTCGCAGTCCGCATTTCCGTCGGCTCCGCCCGATCGGGAATCAAAGCGGTATGACCAGTTTGGTAAAAAGGTCTTTTCCTCTTTGAGCGCTGGACTGCGGTCTTGTAATACCGCGTGCCTCTTGGGCCGCTACACCCACTCCCTGTGGGATACGGTCGAAGAGTGTTTGCCGCAATGCCCCCAGGAGGTGCGGGACAAGCTCACCCGGGCCTTGGTTGAAGGCCGGGATGCGGCGCGGTACTCGATCCGTTGTGGTCTGGACACGACCGACTCCCTGGGACGGGCCATGTCCACGACGGTGGCGATTCGTCGCCATGCTTGGCTGAGATCTGCCAACTTTTCGCCAGACGTCCAAAATACACTCATGGACATGCCATTTGATGGCAGTCGCCTGTTTGGTGACAAGGCGGACCACGCGCTGGAGCGCTTCAAGGACTCCAGGGTTACGGCCAAGTCCTTGGGTCTTTCGACCCAGCGCCAGCAGACGGGTTCGTTTCGCCCCTTTCGTGGCCAAGGGAGGGGCGGTCCCACACGTGCTGCCAGCCACGCGCCGCAGAACGCTCCCCAGCGCGGTGGCGGCCGTGGTTTCCGCCGTGGTGGCGGTAGAGGCCAGCGGCGTGGTCAGTCCACGCCTCCCTCCGCTGCTGCATCCAAGCCTTCCTAGTCCGAGCTTTCGGGCTCACGTGACGCCAGTGGGTGGCAGGGTTTGCCCTCACCACTCCCGCTGGCGCGCGATAACATCGGACAGGTGGGTGCTGCAGCTCATTCGAAGGGGCTATGCCCTCCCCTTCGAGTCCACTCCTCCAGCCATGCCACCGCAGAACCACCGTGTGTCGGGGGACCACTTGACACTTCTGCAGGAGGAAGTTACGGCCCTCTTGGCCAAGGGGGCCATCGAGCGCGTTCCTGGGCCAGAAGTAGGGTGTGGTTGCTACTCCCACTACTTTCTGGTACCCAAGAAGGACAAGGGAGGCCTGCGTCCTATCTTGGACCTGCGGAACGTCAACGGCTTCCTCCGGAAGGAGAAGTTCAAGATGTTGACTTTGGCTCAGGTCTTGGCTGCTCTAGACCCACAAGACTGGATGGTAGCGTTGGACTTGCAGGATGCGTATTTTCACATCCCCGTCCTGCCGGCCCACCGGCGTTACCTGCGGTTCACGGTAGGCCACGAGCACTTTCAGTTTATCGTGCTCCCATTCGGCCTTACCAGCGCCCCACGGGTGTTCACGAAAGTGATGGCGGTGGTCGCAGCTCATCTGCGCCGGTTAGGGGTTTCAGTCTTCCCCTACCTCGATGACTGGTTGTTGAAGGCGGGCTCGCCCCAGACAGTCGTCCACCACCTTCAGACGACGGCAGACCTCCTGCACGAGCTGGGGTTTTCCATCAATGTGCCGAAATCACACCTGTGTCCCTCTCAAAAGCTCCTTTTCATCGGAGCGGTTCTCGACTCGGCGCAGTTTCGGGTTTATCCCCCGGAACGGCGGGTCCGGGATATTCAGGCTCTGATTCCCATCTTTCAGCCGTTATCCCGGGTTTCGGTCAGGTTGACGCTGCGGCTTCTGGGGCTGATGGCCTCCTGCATCCTACTGGTGCATCACGCCAGGTGGCGGATGCGGGCTCTGCAGTGGGACCTGAAGTTTCAGTGGGCCCAGCATCAGGGCAACCTATCCGACCATGTCCTGATCTCCGAGGGCACTGCGAGACAGTTGCAGTGGTGGCTTACGGACCGCGATTGGGTCAGAGGCAGATCCCTCTCCCTTCCCCAACCGGAGCACGTGGTTGTGACGGACGCGTCCCTCCAGGGCTGGGGTGGCCACTTGGGAGAGGCGGAGATCAGAGGCATCTGGTCTCCGGCGGAGTCCCGGCTCCATATCAACATGTTGGAGCTACAGGCGATTCGCCTAGCACTGAAGGCATTCCTCCCCTTTGTCAACGGGAGTGTAGTGCAGGTGTTCACGGACAACACCACCGCCATGTGGTACTGCAACAAACAGGGCGGTGTGGGGTCGTGGACCCTTTGCCAGGAGGCTCTGCGTCTCTGGCAATGGCTGGAACGTCAGGGCGTGACTCTGACGGTTCAACACCTGGCAGGTTCTCTGAACGCCAGGGCGGACGAACTCAGCCGTCGGTGCTCGGTGGATCACGAATGGCGTCTGAACTCGGACGTGGCGAGAGGCCTCTTTCAGCAATGAGGAGAGCCTTGGTTAGATCTATTCGCCACAGAAGAGAACGCGCAATGTCATCAGTTCTGCGCGTTGGAGTTTCCAAGACGGCACTCGCTCGGCGACGCCTTTCGGCGCGAGTGGAGTTGCGGTCTGTTGTACGCCTTTCCGCCTATACCACTTCTGCCCAGAGTGCTGAAGAAGATCAGGCGCGACCGGGCCCAAGTTATCCTTGTGGCTCCGGACTGGGCTCGAAGGTACTGGTATCCCGAGCTACTCAGCATGACAGTCGGTCCCTCGATCCGCCTGCCCCTTCAGGAGGACCTTCTGTCGCAGCAGCAGGGGACGGTCCTCCACCCGAACCTGTCCAGTCTCCACCTCCATGCTTGGAGATTGAGCGGCGACAGTTGAGGCCATTTGACTTGCCTCCTGAAGTCTGTGATGTTATTCTGGCAGCCAGGCGTCCCTCCACAAAGTCGGTATACGCCTGCCGGTGGAACAGATTTGTGGCATGGTGCACAGCAAAGGCTGTGGACCCCCTTTCTGCCCCTCTGTCTGAGGTTCTCCTCTTCCTTCTTTCCCTTGCCCAGCAGGGCTCTGCTCTGGGCACTATCAAGGGCTATCTTTCTGCCCTTTCCGCCTTCTTAAGGCTACCTGATCAGCCATCTTTATTCAAGTCCCCTATTGTATTACGATTCTTAAAAGGCATCACGCACATGTATCCACCTGCTCCGTTCGTGATGCCTCAGTGGGACTTGAACCTGGTTCTGACTTTCCTGATGTGTGCTCCCTTTGAGCCTCTTCATTCCTGTCCTCTCCGTCTTCTCACTTTAAAGACGGCCTTCCTGGTTGCCATCACCTCTGCCAGGAGAGTGAGTGAGCTCCAGGCCCTTTCTGTTAAACCTCCTTTCTTGTCTGTTCATCCTGACAAGGTGGTTCTTAGGACTAGACCTTCTTTCCTGCCCAAGGTAGTCTCTGCTTTTCACATTGGGCAGTCCATCACCTTGCCCTCCTTCTTCCCGCCTCCGCATCCTTCAAAGGATGAAGAGCGGCTCCATCGTCTGGACCCAAAACGTGCGCTTTCATTTTACATGGATCGCACACGCCAGTTCCGGGTGGATGACCAACTGTTTGTTGGCTACGTGGGTGAGAAGAAGGGAAGGGCGGTACAGAAACGAACCATCTCTCGGTGGGTCGTCCTGTGCATCAAAGCATGCTACTCTTTGGCTCGGAAGGAGCCTCCTGTTGGGCTGAGGGCCCATTCCACTCGGGCTACGGCGGCTACTACTGCCCTGGGCCGGGGAGTCCCTTTGCAGGACATTTGCCAGGCGGCTACGTGGGCCTCGCTGCACACCTTTGCGAGGCACTACTGCCTGGACAGTCAAGTCCGGAGGGATGGCTTCTTTGGCCGTTCGGTCCTCCAGGACTTTCTGGTGTAGGTTGTATTGGTTCGCAGACCCACCACCGGGGTTGGTATTGCTGGGGTATCTATTCTAAGGTAAGGAATCTAATACTAACCTGTTTCTTTCAGATGAACAAGTTACTTACCTTCGGTAACGATATATCTGTAAGAAACAGTAGTTAGTATTAGATTCCTTACCGCCCCACCCATCCTCCCCGTTCTGCGAACTGATACCTAGGGTTAAGGACATCCCTTTCAGGGCCCTAGTTTCAAATGGCACCAGTGTTAGTTCTCACATGGCTCTGCGTGTTCTGGCGCGGAAAAGCTGTGTGCAAAGAACTGACGTCAGCGCGCGGAGGCGGCGTCTATATACTCCAGCGACGTCATCACGGCGCACGACGCCGACGACGCGGAGCCGCAGGGGACGCCTGCAGACGACGCCTACCGACGCGCAGGGGTACTGCTACGCAAAAGTTTCCGGATCCAGACTGACGCCTGGGGATATTCTAAGGTAAGGAATCTAATACTAACTACTGTTTCTTACAGATATATCGTTACCGAAGGTAAGTAACTTGTTCTTTAGACTAGGCTACCTGAATTTCTATGTCCCGGCTGTGAGAGGTCATAAGGGACGACCAGTAGGAGGTATGGTGATTTGGGTAAAGCAGAACCTAAGCTGCAGTATTCAACTACTTTCAGTTTTACACTGTGACATCCTTGCAGTAAGACTCGTTTTCCTGTCTGGCCTAAAAATTTAACGTATCAATGTTCATGCCCGAGGTGTTCCTGGTGGGAAAAAGTCGGAGGCTGTAACCGTTTTAGAAACATTGCTTGAATTTATGCCACCGGGTGTATTGCCGTTAGTCGCGGGTGATTTCAATACAACTTTTGAGCCTCTAGGATCTGAAGATTTAAACCTAACAGAGGAAGAGGACTCAAGATGGGGTGTGCCCCAAAATGAGACCAGGCCTATAAAAAAGTGGACCGAGGCCGCATTGCACCTGTACGGGTTCTGTTTAGGAAACCAGTTAAGGGCTGCAAACGGTCGAACACCGTCTGACAGGACGGGGAACAACACCTACGATAATGGCATACGGTCAAGTAGAATTGACTATTTGCTTGTCCACCTAAAGCTTTGGCATTCTCTCGTGGACATGGAGGTTAAGACCCGCATAGAGAGCGATCATAATCCCTTAACCTCATTATTAAGCCTGGGTGTGGAGGGAAAGGCAGGTGTAACTGAAGTCCCGACAGTATTAGAAACTATTTTAACAAATGATGAGCGCCACCTTAGGTGGTGTAAAGTTGTTGAACAACCAGAATCTCTACTGGCCATTAAAGACAGGGTTGACATGGTACTTGTTAGGCTGGGGCCGGATGTGGTTAACGGGGCAAAGCACAGTCCATTCATGGAAGACCATGCTGACCTCTTTGCCTACCTTAAATCCCATTTTTGCAAGCCAAGTTCTGTTAGGACAAAACCTAAGGAAAATCCGGAGAGCTGGTACAATAAATCATGCAGGGAAGCCCGAGCTGAGTTGGGCCTAGCATTAAAAACTAGGAACCCTGGTTAGTAAAAGTGGCTCGGGTTAACTATAGGAGACTAAAGTGCGGGGCAAAAAGAGAATAGGAAGACCACAAGTGGCAGGAACTCAAGAGGGCTTGTTCTGCTAAAAATTCTAAGCTATTCTGGGATACTTACAAATGGGAAGGAGGTGGTTGTGCAGATAGCCCACAAAACAATGTGCCCCAAAATACATGGATAGAGTACTTTAAGCCCCAATATGCTAATAATATAGAAACTTATTCTAAGGCGGCCTTTGTTTTCAAACTTTACGATGATGTGGTTTTTAGTCTGGCGGATGTTGATATTGCATTAAATTCCGTAATTGAGGGCATAGCCCCAGGAATGGATTACATATCTGCAGACCTTTTCCTGAACGACAAAGAAAGATGACGATTATATATTGCCCATCTATCAAATGCCATTGCCCAAGGAATGGCTGTCCCCCAATCATGGAAGGGAGCAGAAATTGTGCCTGTTTATAAAAAAGGGGATAAGTCGCTAGCAGGTAACTATAGACCTATTAGCTTGATCGATTCCATCCAAAAAATAATGGGCAGGCTAGTTTTGGGGAGGATAAAAGATTGGATGGATGAAGGGAACATCTTGAGCCCTCTGCAGGCCGGCTTCCGCCCCAGGACTAGCACGATAGACCAAGTTTTTCGTTTCATAATCCTGTACTGGCGAACAGTGGTCCTTGAGAAAGGGGTACTTTCTGCGGTATTTGTTGACTTGAGGGCGGCTTTTGATCTTGTCCCGCGTCGCAAACTCTGGCGAGTTTTGGAAGATCTTGGAATGGCCCTGGAATTGTTGACCTTGATCGCCCATTTGCACGAGGACAACTATGCCAGGGTCAGGTGGGGTAAGCAGGGTGAGGTCACAGATGCCTTCCCTGTCGAGCGGGGTGTGAGGCACGGTTGCGTTATGGCGCCCACCCTGTTCTCGCTCTTCGTGAACGGGGCGGCAGACTACCTCTCCCAGGTCCCTACTGATGCCCCTATGATGGCTGGTAACCGCGTCCCGATCCTTATGTTCGCGGACGATACTTTGATAATATCAAAAACCCTAAGTGGTCTGCAAAGGGCCCTCTAGCGTTTCACAGACTTTTGTCTGCTTCGTGGGCTTGAAATAAACACCGCCAAAACGAAGTTTATGTTTCTTACTGAACATAAGGTCTCCAAGTCACTTAAGCCATTTAGGGGAAGCATGTATATGAACAATTGTCCGTTAGAATAGGTTGATGCTTTTACGTATTTGGGGGTCAACCTTCAGCGAGACATGCGCTGGAATAGCCAAATAGATCTGACCAAATTAAGATTCCAGCAGCAGTCAGGTTTCCTTCTCAAAAGGTTTAAGTCTTCCCTTACTAAACCTATTAGGCCACTCCTTGAGATCTATGGGATGAAGGTGTTAGTTTCGGTCCTCTATGGTGCTGAACTATGGGGATTTGAAAATCTGAAAGGTTTGACACTAGTAGAAAATTAATTTCTGCCTAAAGCTACTAGCGTCCCTAAAAGTACCCCCCTTACACCACTGTTCTGGGACCTTGGAAAAAGAGCGGTGCAAGATCTGCCCACTCTGCACCCATTATTATATTTGCGCAGACTATGGACAACCGAGGAGCTACATCATTATGCCCTGGGTCTCAAGGAAATCATCAAAAAGAATCACTTTCATAGAATCACTTGGTTGAAGTCAATTAGATCCCTGCTGGGGAGAATGGGCATGAGTGATCTATGGGATGACCCAACATCAACAATATTCCCATCAAAGAAGGATATGAAGGCCTCATATTGGAAGTTGGTTACCTCAGAAAAATGTGCCAAAGGCCTCTCATCCCATCTTACTGGGCGATTTCTTGAATTTAAGGCTCACCCAGTTTTGGAGCCTTACTGGGATGCCATCGAGAAACCGTCTGATCGGAAACTCTACTTCCAATTTAGGGTAGGCACCCTCCCTATAAGGTCATTTACAGCAGGGTGGGCTGGGATCAGTGATGATAAATGCTCTAAATGCTTGGACAAACAAGAAACTATAAGTCTTTTGTCCCTTGTATTCTGCTCCTAGGAAAAAATGGGTAAAACCAATATGTCATTTAATTGGTTCGCGAAAGCATGGTGAGGCATTAAGAATACTATGTACAGACCCCAGCCTCCCAATTGCTGTTGCTATGGCAAAGTTTCTGAAATGGTCGTGGGTAATTCGATCGAAACTTATTGATTACATTTTGGGTAGATCTAATTTGTTCTGGGCTCCCCTTACTATGAACAGTGAGTTACAAGATTTGATGCCTAGTTTTTTGATTACTGTAATTTTAGCATCGCCCTTTTTAAAAGCAAGTATTTTATGAATTTGTATTTTAAAGCTGTATATTCGACATTAGTCTTGTGGAGTTTAATCCTTTCTTAATTAGTTTATAAAATGTATTTTTTATGAGATTTTATTGTATTATTAATGTATATGTGTACTCTTTTATGACTTAATTGTCGAATAAAGATTGTTGATGATGATGTAAAGCGCTCTGATACCTTCCGTTCGACTTCGCTCGATATACAACTTTAAAAAAAAATCCTGTCCTCTGACAGAGTTCTTGCCAATGTTTTTATTTGTTTCTGATGCTTTTTACATAGATCGTTGTTTCTCATCACAGCCAGGCTTGCACTTTGCTGCTCCCACCTGTTTTGGTCACTCATTGTTGATGGACTGGTTCTCTTGTAGAACTTGGTGCGACTCAATCGCAGACTCTCCTCCAATGGGGTATAGCTATGGTATTGAAGTTAAGGATTCTGTGGGTGAATGTCTCTATCAGATGGAAAAGTTACTTACCTTCGGTAACGATATATCTGGTAGAGACATAGTCTAGCCGCAAATTCCTTAACACTCACCCATCCTCCCCGCTCTGCATGTGCCTTTTCAGTTTAGTTTCTTACAACACTGGCCTTTTTGCAAGTGGTCTCTGTTTCAATCAGTGTTTGGTCTGCACAAAATCCTTGACCAAGTCATAAAACTTTAATCTGTGTTCACTGTCGCCTTCACCACCCTTCCCCGGATGTGGTGGTGGGTACAAAAATGCATGGCCACTCTGGCACCCTTGTTGTTCTCCAGTGTTGGGGTTTGTCCTATCCTTCTCCTTCATTCTCTTTGACTCTGATACCGTCAATAGATCGTATTTATTGCGCATTGTCAAACAGTCCCTGTTATTGTAGGATTGTTGAGATTTACCATAACATTCATTTCTATTACTGTTTAATTCATAAGAGGGTATAGTTCTTTTTTTTCTAGGGCGAGAACTCTCCTCTCCCCCTTGTTTCCTTATCTTCTGTTTTTACTTCTAAAATCCATTTCTGATGTTTCACATCATTTGTTGATTCTTATCTTTATTGTTTCCAAGATTTTTAAAAATCTTTTTTGGCACACTGTTCCCACATCCAGTTTTAGTGGTGGCTCCGCGTTCTTGTGCGGAAACGTTTCACAGTAGAAAACAGACGCCAGCGTGCTGGGAGGGACTTGTATGTCTCCACTGACGTCATATCCGTGGAAAGTACTCCTGAAAAATCTCCGGATCCAGACAAGCGCCTGGAGGAATTCTAAGTTAAGGAATCTGCGGCTAGACTATCAGGCACATGCATCAACCATTTTTTGCGAGCGCTAACAGTGCGATTCGCAAAAATCAGCCGTTTGTGCCCTCAAAAAGGGCATTTGCGATGCATCAAGATGCAAGGCACTTGCAATTTGAGAATTCGCAAATAATTGCGATTTCTCATATTGCGATTGCATTTAAGTAATCACAATTTGCGATTCCTTAAATGCAATGCAAGAACCACTTAACCACATGAAGTTTAACTTGATGGTAATTTGCAAAAACTTTTAAAAATGCACGAAAGTGCATTTTTCAAAGTTGTAGGTTACACACACACATGCCCTTGGGCATGTGTGTGCGTAATATGTGTGCACAGAGCAATTTCAGCCTTGAAATTTCACCCTAGAAATTGCGTGCACAATTTGCGAGTACCTGCATGCAATCTCCCATTCATTCCTATGGCCTATAGGCCCATATGAGTGAATCGGATGGCATTCCCTAATTGAGACTCGCAATTTGTGAGTTGTAATTAAGGCATGTTTAGGAATCACAATTTTAATAGTGATTCCTACATGCATGCTTTTGAGAGTCCTTAATTGCAATTCCTTAATAATCGCAATTAAGGATTCGCAAAAGCTTTTCTTGATGCTGGTGCCTGTAAGTCTCTACCGGATATATCGTTACCGACGGTAAGTAACTTCTCCAACACAGTGTAGTAACATATTCATGGCTTTAAGTGAGCTCAACATGTAGGTAACGGACAGATCTTTGCATTTTGGACTGTAAGTTTCTACTCCACTTGGGCACTGCTGAAAATTGAGTTATTGGATGAACTAACAAAATCTCTATCAGCTGCATAATAACTTGAGATGAGTAATCATGGCCTTTCTCTAGAACAAGTATAATTTTGAGGTTTATTTCCTCTGTCGCCATTGATGATTTATTAACGTCTCAACGCAGTTGTGTGTGAAAAAATTGCTCCCTGTGCATGGCCATTGGCCATTACCACATCTTAAATTTTACTTTTAGCAATTGTGTGGGCCTAATTACACTTTTGGAGCACAAATATACAAAAAGTGCCTTTGGGAGTTTAGGGGTTTTGCTCCTTCTCAATGCTGATTTTATTGATCTCTTTTTTAGACTGCAACTTTTTTATGAAATCAAATCTTCAATTGTTGTAATACACATTGCCATTTTTTTGTTCCAGATAAATATTTTGCGTGAAGCTATTAACAAGTTAGTGTGCTGTGGTCCAAATGGACCATTGTTTCTTGGTCAAGAAAGAACTGCACAATTACAAGATGATGCACGCCAGAAACTTTTACGGTGAGTTTGAAAATGTGTGAAAATACATTTGTGAAGTTCCCTCAAGCTTACAAATGAAAGGTAGTCTTTTGTTGCCCTTCTTGATGGATTGTTTAAATTCAAGATTCAATATCTTTTGAATTCCATTATGTGCCAGACTGGATATGAAATCTTTTTTCCAGAAAATGTTCTTGCGCACTGGTAAGGTAGTGTCTTCAGACTCCGCTGCAACTTCGCCCTGCTTTTGTAAGTGACTGTTCAGTGCTGTATATAGCTGCTAACCCTTTATGCTGACGACGTTTCTTTTTTCCACACCCTCTTAGTTGCGGATCTTTTATTTTCACCAAATTCTAAAACCTTTCCTTTTGGGGAAAGCGTGGAACCTCTGATCCTTTATCACCTTTTATTGTGTCCCTAAAAGAGGCTGACAGTGGCATTGTCGAAGCCTTATTCGGTGCTGCTGGTAAGTTGAACCATCTCTTGGCACTATATGAGTACTTCGGGTGACTCAGTCTTTTTGAACCTTCAGCGAGCTCCAGGCATTCACAATAGGACAGTATTGAGGATTGTGAGTCTCCTGACCTTGTGGATTCTGCTGGTAACTCAAGCCCATTAGCACATGCAGGTTTTGCAGCGTTAGCTCAGCCTTCAACTGTCTGAACACTGGGGGTTCTCTCTCAGGCAACCTCGGTGGGCGGAAGAACACTGGAGCAGAAGCACCACGTCAATCTAAGCTGGTTTTATCCGACTGAGCACAAAGGCTTTCCATCAGGGGTAGTCCTGTGCAAGTTCTGATGGACAAGTCAACTCCATGTTGGGGTTCACGTGTGCTGTGCTAGGAGATTGTGAGGCTGTGGCACTGCCTGGACCTTCAGGGAATTTCGTTAACTGTCAGCCATCTGATGAGGTCTGTGATTGCCAGGTCATACAAGCTCAGCCTGAGCATAAATTAAATTGAATCAAATTCATAATGCGTGCAAATGCCCGTAGGAGTCTTGGCGCTAGCGAACAAGCAAAAGAGCTAGACTGCAATTAACTCTAATAAGTCTGTTGCGTGTTGCCAACAAATGCTGGGACTAGGGGTTTGAAAACATCCAAGTTTAAAGTGATTCCTGGAAAAGAGTTGGGCTCTATCTGAAAGAAACACGTTAGTTAGATTCCTTACCTTAGAATAACCCCTCTGAAGGGCAAATAGACGTGTGCCTCGATCAGGCACACCACCTGATCTCGCTGCGCAGCCCCCCCCAGCCCTGTTCACTCACTGGGGCTTCCAGGGGCTGTTCGGGCCAGATCTTCACTGGGACTCTTCCGTTGCACCCCAGGGCTCTCCCTTGCTCTTGGGAGCCCCGGGGGTGGGACGTCGGCTTTTGGCTTCTTCTGTGGGCAGCGCGGGGCTCTTCTTCCAACACCGGAGCCCCGCCTGCACCTTCAGCCGCTTCTCCTTTCCTCGCGCTGCGGCTGCGAGGGCGGGACTACTGACCTCTTCTTCCGGGGCCTTCTCCTGGCCAGCGCTGCAATTGGGCGGCCTGCGCAGCTTCCGGGTTGCTCGCCCCAACCAGGCAACAGTGCCTGCATTCCGGGTCGCGCCGATAGCGGCCCGGGAGGAACTTTGGAGAGCGTCTCAGGCCGCGGCGGTTGCCCTGTTGGTGTGGCAAGTTGCGAGGTGGGCACCCGAATTAATTATAAAAAGGAAACGAAGGAAAAAATGGGCAAATAAGCGGCAGGCAGGATGGGGTGGGCACCCGCGCCGCAGATCAGCAACAGAGGGGATCCCCACGCCGGGGAATCCCTCGAGACAGGGAATGGCAGCTCCGGGCTGCAGGCTAAAACCCCAGCACTCCCCTGAAGGAAAAATCAGGCGCTGCCACAGGAAATAAAGCCCAAAGCCCAGCAAGGTGCTTAGGAAGTCAGGTGGGGGGCAAAGGCTGGCCCCAGGGGCCAGCTCACAGGGCCCTCCAGGCAAGGAGGCAGTCCCCAGTGGCGGTCCTCCTGGCGCCCAGCAGCAGCAGGCCACCCTCCAAATTAGGATCAGTAAAAAGAACATTGGTATGGGGTCACAGCCCTTTCTTATACCCAGAAATCCTTTGTCTAGGCTGCAAGGGGGGGGGGGGACGGGGGGGGGGGAACCAGCCGCAGCTGGTTTTGTAGCACTCTGATGTGCTCAGCCCCACTCACTATTCACTGGCCAGGCTAGGGTCATCAGTCGCACCACAGGGGGCGGAGCCAGCATTGTGTGGGGAAAGCCCAGCCCTATTCAGGTCCCAGGTGCACTCCTCCCTCTCATCAATCATGCAGATCTCTCCATTCACCACCGGGGCAGACCCATCCTGACGCCTGGAGCCAGGCTCACCAGCCAGCTCCAGCCAATCACAAGCCAGACAGCCAATTCACATAAATTACACAGACATGCCAACTTCTAGAAGTGGCGCTTCCCCACTAGACACATTTATGCCACACACACCATCGCGCAGCATTCACTCTCACGAGTTCGCATATACCAAACTCCTCCCTGCACTCCCCACCCATCGGGAACTACCAGGGACGCATACATTTCCCATGCATTCCTATGGGAGGGCAGGCCAACCTCACTATACGCACGCACTTTACCCTGGGAGACAGTGGTAAAGTGCGCAGAAGCCAAAAATCACTAACACCATGTCACAATTAAAAGAAAAAAGTTTAAGGGTGAACCTGCCAAAAGGGCCAAGTCCAACACATGCTCCCCTTCGGCCTTACCAGCCCCCCTCGGTTGTTCACGAAAGTGATGGCGGTGGTCACAGCTCATCTGCGCAGATTAGGGGTGTCAGTCTTCCCCTATCTCGACGACTGGTTGTTAAAGGCGGCTCGCCCCAGACATTCGTCAGCCACCTCCAGACTATGGCCGACTGTAAGAGAGTAGGGTCTGCTTCCTATGGTCACCCTCGTATTTTGCTGTGATTTTCTGGTTTTTCGAGTTTAGTGTGGCTGTGGGCCTGCTAATCAGACCCACAGCCGAGCTGTTCTCTCTCTAAATTGATACCATGTACTTTAGGTACATACCTGATTGGGTATTGGGTCACCGTTTTGAGCACTTGTATAATGTACCATAGGTACCCAGGGCATAGGTGCATCCAAAGCCTACCAGGGGCTGCAGCATGTATTACGCCACCCCTGGCTGGCCATCCAAACTGACACCACAGGCTGATCACTCAGCCTGGGCAAGGTGGTGTAATCACCCCTTGCTTAAATATAGTATACCTATATCTACACTTATATATAGACACATATGTACCTATAAGTCACTCCTATCGCAGGCCTTAACAATCCTGGAAGCAAAGTGCTTGGTTTTATGTGAGAGGGTGCCCTAGCATGAGCTGAGCCCCTCTGCAGCTTTCGGAACTATGTCCTTATAGCTGTTCTATGATATAGCCATACCATATACTCTTAAGTGCATTATAATCCTCGCGGTTAATGCTAACTTTGGTTTGGCTTTATCGAAACATGTCGTGTAAGGTGTCAAACACTTTGGAATACTACCCCCCGCCAGTTCTGGCGGCGGGGGTAGCATTCCACGCTTCTAGAGGGAGAAGACATGTAGTTACTGCTTTACCCGGTTAACGTTAAACAGAGCCTCAGCATCACAAAATGGATGCTGCTGCTACAGACACGAGTCTGACCTCCTGCTGCTGGACGAAACTCCGGCAGGGGAGGCCTGGACAATAGGTTTCCTGCCTTGAGAGGTGCTAGCACCTCCCCAGACAGGCTTTTAGTGTATTGGGGCAGGGAGGGCTGCAAAATGAGACACTGCCTGGCGCACACAAGGTGCTCCATGCATAGCCCGGTTCAAACCAGTTGCAGGGGCACTCCAGCCCCAGCTCTGGCACGAAACTGGACAAAGAGAAAGGGGTGTAACCACCCCCTTCTCCGGGTCCACCCATAGGAGGGACTTAGCAGGTAATCCAGCCCCTTAGTTTGGTATAAAGTTAGGAGCTGTGTCTAGAGACATCAGATTACCCTGGAAAGAAACTACGAAACGAAACTCTGGACTTCGACATTCTATGCTGACTAGAAGACTGAAGAAGATCTCCCTTGTGGTCAAGGAGTGACCACCCTGTTCAAACAGGCACCACCAGTAACTTGCCGGTTTGCTTTGTCAACACTCCCGACGGAGCCCGACGACTCAGCTACTCAAGACTGGATTTCCAGACTTCTTGGACTCCGACCCACAGCAAAGCTGAGACCCGTGGCGGACACGAGAGACGTGGAACCAGACTCCCTGGACATCCTGCAAATTGCCAACTGCATCGACTCCTGAGGTAACTCGTAGTTGTGCATTGGGGTACGAGAAGCCCCCGACCTGAGCAACATCTGAACAAGAGCTCAGTACCCCACATTCCACGAGTGCCGCGTGGGGTCCGCTCCTGCATTTCAGCTCGACGCGTCTTCCCGGTTGCTAGCCCGTTGGCT
Organism: Lissotriton helveticus; assembly: GCF_964261635.1. Taxonomy (NCBI): domain Eukaryota; kingdom Metazoa; phylum Chordata; class Amphibia; order Caudata; family Salamandridae; genus Lissotriton; species Lissotriton helveticus. The sequence continues at coordinate 445,284,277 of NC_136070.1, forward strand.
AGTGAGCCCCCCTGAAGACGATCCTTTGAATTTCCAACGCTTGCCTGGTTGCTCTGGGCTTGCTCCAGCTTTCTTCCAAAAGAGAAGCACCTCAGACCTTGCTGGTCTGACCTGAAGCGAATCTTCATTTCCTGCGTGGGTTGCGGTTACCAAGGCTTGTTGGGTCCAATCCGGATACCGACACCGCAGTCAACTAGAGCCTTCGTGGGACAGCTCAACTCCAGCTCCTGGTCGTCGTCGACGCCTCCTGGCCCTCATGGCTGCAGAGACAAGCTTCACCTCTTCAGCTATTTGCATCGCGACATCACCTGGTTCCATCCTGGTCACTGGCTAGTGACCCAGACTCTGTCCCCTCTGATTTCAGGTTCCTCAGCTCCTTGATCCAGCCTTGGATCCACCCGGACACTCTTTCTTTGGCCGCCTGCAGCACTCCTTTTGCAGGTCTCCATTGAAAGCATCGACAAAACCCGACACGAAAAGGCACCTATGCACCCGGCTTCCCTGGGTGAGGTAACTGTGGGGTTTTCTCCAAGGTGTGTGTTTTAGTGCGGTGGTGTCGGCTGCTCTTAGGAATGTCACCCAGTTCAGCCACCCTTTGAAAGTGGCCTTGGTGGTGTTTTTCCACTTTGTTAGCACTGTTTTTGTCGCGCTAGTTAGGAGGATGTCGAGGAGGTTTCTGTTGTGTTGTGAAGTGACGTCGGTGTTGAAGTGTTCTGTTACTATGGTTCTGAATTCCTGTTTCAGTGTGCAGCCTAGGACCTTGTTAGTGAAGTCGAAAACCCTCCCCCAGAATCTGATGACCTTGCTGCAGTAGAAGAGGAGGTGGGCTAGGTCCCCTTTATCTTTCTCGCAGTTCCAGCATCTGTCGTTCTCTCTTAGATCTAGTTTCTCTAATCGTGCTGGTGTCCAGTATACCTGGTGCTGCAGCCAGAATTTCGTCTGGGCCAGCACTGGTGATATCATGTTATGTGTTGGTGACTTCCACATGGTTTGTAGTTCTTGTTCTGTGAGTCTCAAACCTATTTGTGTTTCCCAGTAGCTTGTACCTTTGGCGTTGATTTTTGAGTGTGCTGGGTGGAGGAGTTTGTACAGGTGAGAGACTTGGTGGCCGGTTTTGTTTGTTTTCCATGTATTGGAATATTGAGGGAGTAAGCCTGTTTAAGTTCGCTTTTGTAACGGCCGATTTAATGGCCAGGAAGTTATAAAGCTCTATGTCAGGAAGGGCGTGCCTATCCCTCAAGTTGGTGAACGTGAGGGGCGTGCCACCCTCCTCTAGCTGAGCTGGGTGCGAGAGGCCTAATTGTTTCCATGTTGTTATGTCTAGGGGTCTGCCCCTATATTTGATTTTTGGGTTGAACCAGAGCGCTACCCACTGTGAGTTCCTGATGCTTATCTCTAATTTTTGGTCTACTTCAAGAAGGGCCTGTTTCGTAATCTTGAAGATCGGGTTCCCTTTTAGTGCCTGTTTGTTGGTGGTGAGGAGGGTTAGTGGGTTTTTGTTGTTAAAGATGGCTCTCTCTAGTAGTAGCCAAGTAGGAGTGTATTGCTGATTTTGGAGTACCCAGTGCATCCCCTGCCTGGCCACAAAAGCGGTCTGAAAGGTTCTCATGTCCGCTAGGCTGAGGCCTCCTTGTTCTTTCCTCAATCTTCGTTTCGGGAGGCCTATTCTTGGCTTTTTGTCTCTCCAGATAAATTTGTTGACTATTTGATCTATTTTCTTGTGGAAGTCCACAGTTAATTAACTATTGGGGTGATCATCATTTTAACTGTTTCTATTCTCCCCCACCAGGTAATAAACTTGGTCGACCAGTTCTCGAGGAGCCCTTTGATCTTGTCTAAGGTGTTCTTCTCGTTTAGTTCGAGGGTGGTTCTTAAGTTCCTCCCGAACTTGATTCCTAGGTATTTGACTGATCCTTTCTGCCAAGCTAGCCCCGAGTCTCCCAGTGTCTCTTTAGTTGTGTGCATATTCAGTGGCAAGCATTCTGACTTATCTCTGTTTAGTTTGTAACCCGAGTGAGATGCGTAGGTGTCGATGGTGTGCATGAGAGCCGGTATCGCTTTGGTCGGGGCTTCTGTTGTGATTAGTAAGTCGTCAGCGTAGGCAGCTAGTTTGGCTGTTGCGTTGTTGATGGTTATGCCTGCTATGTTATCGTTTGCTAGGATGTCCCTGATCAGTGGCTCTAGCGCAAGTAGGAACAACAGTGGGGATAGTGGGCAGCCTTGTCTAGTCCCTCTTTGGAGATTAAATGGGGTCGAAGTCGTTCCGATTATCGCAATCTGTGCTTTGGGATTTTTGTAGAGGGCCATGACCTTCTGTTTGAAATGTTCACCCAGGTTGTATGCCTGCATGCATTCCTCTAGAAAGTTCCAGGAGACTCTGTCAAAGGCCTTCTCTGCATCGAGTGTGATTGCAACTGCCGAGTTGTATGAATTCGAGCAGTGTTCGATTACTTGACAGAGGAGTCTTGTGTTGTCACTTGACATACAGGTTTTCATGTATCCTACTTGTGTGTTCCCTATGAGCTGTGGTAGTATTCTGTTGAGTCTAGTTGCTAGGATTTTGGCATATACTTTGCAGTCTAGGTTTATGAGTGATATTGGCCGATTGTTTTTCGGCCATTGCAGATCTTTCCCCTCCTTGGGGATGACTATGATGTTGGCCAGCGACATCGTCTCTGTTACTTCCCCGTCTCCCCCACAGTGATTAAAAGCTCTCGTTAAGATCGGTGCTAGCTGGTCTTGGAAGGGTTTGTAGAATGGTGCTGTGTATCCGTCTGGACCTGGGGCCTTGTTGTCTTTTAGGGCCTTAATGGCTGCCTTGACTTCGAGAGTTTTTATGTCTTGGCCTAGGGCCAGCGACTCCTCCTTGGATATCATTGGTAGGTTCAGGATCTCCAGGTAGATTTTTGTCCCCTCTGTGTCTAGGTTGTCATCTTTGTCGTAGTCATCTTTGTCGTAGAGTTCCTTGTAGAAGTTCATGAAGGTGTGCAGGATGTCTTTGTGGCGGGTGTGTGTTTTGTTGTTAGTGTCTGTGATTGATGTGATATAATGCTGTCTATGCTTGTGCTTGAGGTATGCCGCTAGGTTTTTCCCTGCTTTGTTGGTTTCGCAGAGATTTATTTGTTTATATTTTTGTATCCATAGCCCCGCCCTTTCGATAAGGATTCGGTTGAATTCGTATTTTCTCTTTGTGAGTTCTGTCTGTATGTGATGGTTTTTTGTGTCTCCGATGTGTCATTTTTCTAGCAGTTTGATGTCTGTTTCTAGCTGTGACAGGTGGGCTTTCGCTTCTCTATCCTTCCTGGCTTTGATTTCGAATAGGACGCCTCTGACGGTTGCTTTGAGGGCCTCCCACAGTGTTTTGGGGTCTACATCCGGCGTGTCATTGTCCTTGATGTAGTCGTCTATAGCTTTCTGGATTCTACTCTTATCTTCTTTTTTGGCCATCGTTGTGACATTGAGTCTCCATCTACGTGTTGTGTGTTCGTTGTGTCTCCCTCTGAGGTGTAGGCTGATGCATGCATGGTCCGATATTGTTCTGGCAGCTATGTCCGTGTGTTCTATTAGGTGCGTGTTTGTTCCTGAGATGAGAATGTAGTCTATTCTGCTGTACGAGTTGTGTGGGTTTGAATAGAAGGTGTAGTCTCTGGTGTCGGGATGTTGTAGTCGCCATGGGTCCACTAAGTCGAATCTGTTGCATAGGTGCATTAGCGTCTTGTGGGATGTCGGGATTTGTGCTTGTGTTTTTGATTTTCTGTCTAGGGTTTAGTCTAGCGCCATGTTGAAGTCGCCCGCTACCACCATCATGTTGTGAGAACTGCTGGATTCCAGCTCTTTGGCTACCCCCTCCCAAAATGGTGTGTCGTCTGGGTTTGGTGCATAAATGTTGGTCACTAGTATTGTCTCCTCTCCTCAGCTGCGTGATCAGTAGTCTGCCTTCGCTATCTTGCTGGACATTCTCGATCGTTATGTTTGATTTGCTATTGGTCAGGGTAATGACCCCTCTCTTTTTACCCACTGCCGGTGAGCATGCGACCTGACCTATCCATCTAGCCCTGAGCTTGCCTGCTTCAGCTGCGTAGAGTTTTGTTTCTTGCAGCAGGATAATGTCCCCCTTAGTCTTGGCTAGGTAGTCTAGAACCTTCTTTCTCTTGATGGGGTGGTTAAGACCTTTAACGTTGAGGGAGATGATCTTAAGTGTCTTGTTATTAGACTGTGTCATTTTCCATACTAATTGTGCTGGTCCTGTTCGGTCAGTGGATAAGATGACCATGACACTTCTGTGCTGTGTGCCTGCTTTGTTTCCAGGGTCTTGTGTTCCCAGTATCTACAGTGTTGGTATTGGCTGCGGCTAAGACAGTGACGGGACGTACATGACGAGCGAGACAGACATGACAAACAGGACGAACGGTCCTCCCCTCCCTTCCTTTCTCTCCCCCCCCCCTCACTGCTGTCTCGTGCTGTGGGCGTGCGACAAACAAGGTCCCACCCACCCCTTTATGGCCCCGGGATTCAAGTGTTTAGGTAGTTAGCAGCGTTCTGACATAAGTAGTCGATCTGGTATAGTTAAAGGATATACTGGTCAGTGTCATAGTAGTGTTCTTCTGAGGTAGAGTTGTTGCAAGTCTCTGTCGTGGGCTGTCTTTCCCTTGCGGTCGTTTTAGGATTCCATAGCTTTAGACCGGCTGTGCGTTCGGTGAGGCACTTCTTTTGGCCGATGGGGTTGAAGCTTCCATGTCCTCTGTGGGGGGGCCTCTCAAGTATCGTGACAGTTCACCTGGGTCCTCGAAGGTTAGTGTGAGACCCTTGTTGTATATTCGGAACCTTGTCGGGCCGGCGAAGGAAAAGGTGATGTTTTCTTTTCTTAGTTTGTCTCTCTGGGCTAGGAAGCCCTTTCTGATGTCCACTGTTGTTTTGGAGTAGTCCTGCATGAGGGTGATCTTGTGTCCGTTCCATAGCAGATTGATATTCTTCCTTGCTTCTCCAAAGATGGCGTCCATTTGGTGCGAGCGAATAGGTTTGCATATAATTGGTCTGGGTCCGGCTCTTCCCATTTGTCTGCTTGCTGGAACTCTGTACGCCTTGTCTAGCTCGAAAAGGGCTATCAAACTTGAGTTTTATCTGAAAGAAACAGGTTAGTATTAGATTCCTTACCTTAGAATATCCCCAGGCGTCAGTCTGGATCCGGAAACTTTTGCGTAGCAGTACCCCTGCGCGTCGGTAGGCGTCGTCTGCAGGCGTCCCCTGCGGCTCCGCGTCGTCGGCGTCGTGCGCCGTGATGACGTCGCTGGAGTATATAGACGCCGCCTCCGCGCGCTGACGTCAGTTCTTCTTTTTTCCGCGCCAGTTAGCGCAGATCCGAAGAGCAGTACTCCGGTCTTTTGACCAAGTTTTTTGTTAACTGATTGATCTTTACGGTGCCGGTAGGATGCCCGGTTTCAAGAGTTGTGACGAGTGCGACCGCATGATGTCGGTCACCGACCACCATCGACTCTGCCTCCGGTGTCTGGGCGCGGACCACGACGTGGAGTCCTGCGTCGACTGTCGGGCCTTGACTGGAAAAGCTAGGCGGGAGCGGTCCCGCAAGCTTCTCGAACTCCGGTTGTCGGCCCCGCGTCGAGAGCGGTCCCGGTCCGGTCGGAGGTCGAGGGAGCGGTCGAGGGAGCGGTCGCGGAGCCGCCATGGGCGCTCCGGGAGTCGCCACCATTCCTCCGGCTCGTCAGGTAAGCACAAGAAGTCGGGGCGTCGCCATCGCACCCCCGACTCCCCCCGACGCCCGCGTGCTGCGGCCGGGGGCTCGGGTGACCCCACCCCCGCGGTCCCGCATGGGTCGCCGACGCCGTCTGCCCCACACCTGTCGGTCCCTGGGGAAGGCGCGTCGCGTGAGGAGATCGAGGCCTTCCTCATTGCTATGAGGGCGAGGTCTTCTCCGGCAGGGCCTTCGGCGCCTACGGGCCCGTCGGTCCCGTCTGGGGGCCCGAGCGGTTCGGGTGCTCCTGCCCCGGCGCCGCCGATGGCTCCGGCCCCGGCGCCGCTGGTTCCCTCTGGTTCGTCGCCGGCTGGTCTCCCGGCCTCTCCGGCGTCGGTTCCTGTGGGCCAGCCCATGGTACCGCCCCCGCGTGGTGCAGCGACTCCGCCGTCGGCTCCGGCCGGCGTCGGGTCCCCGGCACCGACGCCGCGCGGCGCCACCCCCCTTTCCTCCCCGACTCCGGACTCGGAGCCGGACCGGCGTCGGCCGACGCCGGACCCGACGCCGATGGGGCCTGTTGACCCCGATGTCTATATCGTCGACCCAGAATATGGGTATGACGAGGAGGAGTATGGAGAGGGTTGGGAGGGGTCTGAGGACCCTCTATCCCGTGCCTGCCAGTACGATGTGGACTGGGTAGGTGATCTGGGTGATGCCAGTGGCCTGGACGAGTCGCCCAACCCTGGGTTTGTCTCTCCGTCCCCTGTGGCGTCCGAGGCGGGTGCTGCCTATTCGGTGGTCCTGATGAGGGCTGCCAAGGCCTTACACCTTGAGCTCCCCGTCGCGAAGGTCAAACCGAATATCCTGACGGAAGTTTTTAAACCGCAGTCATGCCCCCAGGAGCCTCTGCTGCCGTTTAATGAGGCCCTGACGGATGTCCTTCTGGGCACCTGGTCCAGGCCCGCCTCTGGTGCGCCGGTTGACCGGAACGTTGCCAGGCGTCACCGTCCCTGCGCGGACGACCCTGCCTTCCTGTCCACCCATCCCTCCCCGGAGAGTCTGGTGATCCAGGCCTCCACTTCGCAGTCCGCATTTCCGTCGGCTCCGCCCGACCGGGAATCAAAGAGGTACGACCAATTCGGAAAGAAAGTGTTTTCCTCTTTGAGTGCTGGGCTGCGGTCTTGTAACACCGCGTGCCTCTTGGGCCGCTACACCCACTCCCTGTGGGATACGGTCGAGGAGTGTTTGCCGCAATGCCCCCAGGAAGTGCGGGACAAGCTCACCCGGGCCTTTGTTGAAGGCCGGGATGCGGCGCGGTACTCGATCCGTTGTGGTCTGGACACCACGGACTCACTGGGACGGGCCATGTCCACTACGGTGGCGATTCGTCGCCATGCCTGGCTGAGATCTGCCAACTTCTCACCAGACGTCCAGAATACGCTTATGGACATGCCATTTGATGGCAGTCGCCTATTTGGTGACAAAGCGGACCACGCGCTGGAGCGCTTCAAGGACTCCAGGGTCACGGCCAAGTCCTTGGGTCTCTCGACCCAGACCCAGCGCCAGCAGACGGGTTCGTTTCGGCCCTTTCGTGGCCAAGGGAGAGGAGGTCCCACACGTGCTGCCAGCCACGCGGCGCAGAGCGCTCCCCAGCGCGGTGGCGCCCGTGGTTTCCGCCGTGGTGGCGGTAGAGGCCAGCGTCGTGGTCAGTCCACGCCTCCCTCCGCTGCGGCATCCAAGCCTTCCTAGTCCGAGCTTTCGGGCTCACGTGACGCCAGTGGGTGGCAGGGTTCGCCATCACCACTCCCGCTGGCGCGCGATAACATCGGACAGGTGGGTGCTGCAGCTTGTCCGAAGGGGCTATGCCCTCCCCTTCGAGTCCACTCCTCCAGCCATGCCACCGCAGAACCACCGTGTGTCGGGGGACCACTTGACACTTCTGCAGGAGGAAGTTACGGCCCTCTTGGCCAAGGGGGCCATCGAGCGCGTTCCTGGGCCAGAAGTAGGGTGTGGTTGCTACTCCCACTACTTTCTGGTACCCAAGAAGGACAAGGGAGGCCTGCGTCCTATCTTGGATCTACGGAACGTCAACGGCTTCCTCCGGAAGGAGAAGTTCAAGATGTTGACTTTGGCTCAGGTCTTGGCTGCTCTAGACCCACAAGACTGGATGGTAGCGTTGGACTTGCAGGATGCGTACTTTCACATCCCCGTCCTGCCGGCCCACCGGCGTTACCTGCGGTTCACGGTAGGCCACGAGCATTTTCAGTTTATCGTGCTCCCATTCGGCCTTACCAGCGCCCCACGGGTGTTCACGAAAGTGATGGCGGTGGTCGCAGCTCATCTGCGCCGGTTAGGGGTTTCAGTCTTCCCCTACCTCGACGACTGGCTGTTGAAGGCGGGCTCGCCCCAGACAGTCGTCCACCACCTTCAGATGACGGCAGACCTCCTGCACGAGTTGGGGTTTTCCATCAATGTGCCGAAATCACACCTGTGTCCCTCTCAAAAGCTCCTTTTCATCGGAGCGGTTCTCGACTCGGCGCAGTTTCGGGTTTATCCCCCGGAACGGCGGGTCCGGGATATTCAGGCTCTGATTCCCATCTTTCAGCCGTTATCCCGGGTTTCGGTCAGGTTGACGCTGCGGCTTCTGGGGCTGATGGCCTCCTGCATCCTTCTGGTGCATCACGCCAGATGGCGGATGCGGGCTCTGCAGTGGGACCTGAAGTTTCAGTGGGCCCAGCATCAGGGCAACCTATCCGACCATGTCCTGATCTCGGAGGGCACTGCGAGACAGTTGCAGTGGTGGCTTACAGACCGCGATTGGGTCAGGGGCAGATCCCTCTCCCTTCCCCAGCCGGAGCACGTGGTTGTGACGGACGCGTCCCTCCAAGGCTGGGGTGGCCACTTGGGAGAGGCGGAGATCAGAGGCCTCTGGTCTCCGGCGGAGTCCCGGCTCCATATCAACATGTTGGAGCTGCGGGCGATTCGCCTGGCACTGAAGGCATTCCTCCCCTTTGTCAACGGGAGTGTAGTGCAGGTGTTCACGGACAACACCACCGCCATGTGGTACTGCAACAAACAGGGCGGTGTGGGGTCGTGGACCCTTTGCCAAGAGGCTCTGCGCCTCTGGCAATGGCTGGAACGTCAGGGCGTGACTCTGACGGTTCAACACCTGGCAGGTTCTCTGAACGCCAGGGCGGACGAACTCAGCCGTCGGTGCTCGGTGGATCACGAATGGCGTCTGAACTCGGATGTGGCGAGAGGCCTCTTTCAGCAATGGGGAGAGCCTTGGTTAGATCTATTCGCCACAGAAGAGAACGCGCAATGTCATCAGTTCTGCGCGTTGGAGTTTCCAAGACGGCACTCGCTCGGCGACGCCTTTCGGCGCGAGTGGAGTTGCGGTCTGTTGTACGCCTTTCCGCCTATACCACTTCTGCCCAGAGTGCTGAAGAAGATCAGGCGCGACCGGGCCCAAGTTATCCTTGTGGCTCCGGACTGGGCTCGAAGGTACTGGTATCCCGAGCTACTCAGCATGACAGTCGGTCCCTCGATCCGCCTGCCCCTTCAGGAGGACCTTCTGTCGCAGCAGCAGGGGACGGTCCTCCACCCGAACCTGTCCAGTCTCCACCTCCATGCGTGGAGATTGAGCGGCGACAGTTGAGGCCATTTGACTTGCCTCCTGAAGTCTGTGATGTCATTCTGGCAGCCAGGCGTCCCTCCACAAAGTCGGTATACGCCTGCCGGTGGAACAGATTTGTGGCATGGTGCACAGCAAAGGCTGTGGATCCCCTTTCTGCCCCTCTATCTGAGGTTCTCCTCTTCCTCCTTTCCCTTGCCCAGCAGGGCTCTGCTCTGGGCACTATCAAGGGCTATCTTTCTGCCCTTTCCGCCTTCTTGAGGCTACCTGATCAGCCATCTTTGTTCAAGTCCCCTATTGTGTTAAGATTCTTAAAGGGCATCACGCACATGTATCCTCCAGCTCCGTTCGTGATGCCTCAGTGGGACTTGAACCTGGTTTTGACTTTCCTGATGTGCGCTCCCTTTGAGCCCCTTCATTCCTGTCCTCTCCGTCTTCTCACCTTAAAGACGGCCTTCCTGGTAGCCATCACCTCTGCCAGGAGAGTGAGTGAGCTCCAGGCTCTTTCTGTTCAACCTCCTTTCTTGTCTGTTCATCCTGATAAGGTGGTTCTTCGGACCAGACCTTCTTTCCTGCCCAAGGTAGTCTCTGCTTTTCACATTGGGCAGTCCATCACCTTGCCCTCCTTCTTCCCGCCTCCGCATCCTTCAAAGGATGAAGAGCGGCTCCATCGTCTGGACCCAAAACGTGCGCTTTCATTCTATATGGATCGCACACGCCAGTTCCGGGTGGATGACCAACTGTTTGTTGGCTACGTGGGTGAGAAGAAGGGGAGGGCGGTACAGAAACGGACCATCTCTCGGTGGGTCGTCCTGTGCATCAAAGCATGCTACTCTTTGGCTCGGAAGGAGCCTCCTGTTGGGCTGAGGGCCCATTCCACTCGGGCCACGGCGGCTACTACTGCCCTGGGCCGGGGAGTCCCTTTGCAGGACATTTGCCAGGCGGCCACGTGGGCCTCGCTGCACACCTTTGCGAGGCACTACTGCCTGGACAGTCAAGTCCGGAGGGATGGCTTCTTTGGCCGTTCGGTCCTCCAGGACTTTCTGGTGTAGGTTGTATTGGTTCGCAGACCCACCACCGGGGTTGGTATTGCTGGGGTATCTATTCTAAGGTAAGGAATCTAATACTAACCTGTTTCTTTCAGATGAACAAGTTACTTACCTTCGGTAACGATATATCTGTAAGAAACAGTAGTTAGTATTAGATTCCTTACCGCCCCGCCCATCCTCCCCGTTCTGCGAACTGATACCTAGGGTTAGGGACATCCCTTTCAGGGCCCTAGTTTCAAATGGCACCAGTGTTGGTTCTCACATGGCTCTGCGTGTTCTGGCGCGGAAAAGCTGTGTGCAAAGAACTGACGTCAGCGCGCGGAGGCGGCGTCTATATACTCCAGCGACGTCATCACGGCGCACGACGCCGACGACGCGGAGCCGCAGGGGACGCCTGCAGACGACGCCTACCGACGCGCAGGGGTACTGCTACGCAAAAGTTTCCGGATCCAGACTGACGCCTGGGGATATTCTAAGGTAAGGAATCTAATACTAACTACTGTTTCTTACAGATATATCGTTACCGAAGGTAAGTAACTTGTTCGTCAGGTCCGGTATAAGCTTGTGTATGAGTGTGACGCTTTGTAAAGAGGGCTTTGTCTTCCTCACCCTCTGGTATCCCTAGGATTCTTATGTTGCCTTTTCTATTCCGGTCTTCGAATTCTGCTGTTTGTCTGCGTAGTTCGGCCATTGCTTTGGCGATGTTGCCTATGGCCTTTCCTGTAAGTTGGTATCTGTCTTCGATGTTGCTCACTCTTTGTTCTACCGCTTCCAGCTTGTTGGTTGAGTGGATGTCTGCCCATATCGCTGCCAGTTCCAGTTGTATCGTGTCTGTTGTTTTTTTTGTGGACTTTGCTAGATCATGTACTTCCGCTAGTTTTTTGAGGATGCTGTCCAATGTGCTGCTGATGTCCTCTTTTTGTTTGATGGGGGAGTCAGCATTGCTCTGTAGTCTGTTTTTCTTTTGTTGTTGCGTATGTTTATCTTCTCTGCCTGTCATTTTCTTCGGCCTTCGGTATTACCTACTGCAGTGATTGTGTCTGTGTTAGTGCCACCTTTGTGCTTTCCGGCGCTATTTCCCCCTTTGGTGGAGTTAGGGGTGGAGGAGGCGCATTGGTCCCACTTCGTTGTATGTGCTTTAACACTGTTCATCTGTCCTTTGCCTGATTTTCTCCTCGCACCTCTTGTCCGCCTCTTGGTTGTGCTGGTGACTACTTTGGGTGTGTGTTGGCGAGGGCCGGTGGAACAGAGATTGTGTGTTCCGCCCGGTCCCTCTCTTGTGGCCCCTTTGTCTCTGCCGTCTTACACTGCTTCTTCCTTGTGCTGTGGAGTTTCTAAAATGGCGGCGCTCAGGGCGGGGTTAGTTTCTGTTTCGCTCTTGTACATGTGTGTTTTTTTTTTGTTTGTTTAGTTGTTGGTGTAGTTGATTCTTTAGGTTATGCCGGTATTATGTTGCTTGTTTTCTATCGTTATTCTTAGTCTCTTTTGTCGATTTGCTTCGTATGAGAGTTTGTCTTGCCCTGCTTGTCTTTATGTGGAGTTTCTAAGATGGCGGCGCTCAGGGCGGTGTTAGTTTCGGTTTCGCCCGCCTTCGTGCGCGTTTTGTTGTTCGGTGTGGGTGACTCTTTACGTTACGCTCGATTTAGTTGCCTGCTCTCTATCGGTATGCTTAGCCTCTTTCCATTTTGCGTTCATTCCAATCCCTTGGTTTATCTCCTCCCGCCTTAGGGTGGCTCCCCGAGAGCGTTGCTTGTCTTGCTTGCCTTCTCCAATATGGTCGCTCCCTGGGTGTGCTTCCGCTTTCAAGGTGTACTGTGAGTTTTGCTTTAGCTGTGGCCGTCTGCACTGGTAGGCGTGTGGGAGCCCTCTGCTCGGTACTCTGATCGGCTCTTCTGCGGCGCTTTGCCCCTTTGCTGGTTCAACGCTGGTATCTCCTCCCAGTTTCCCGCTACTCTCTTCCTGTGGCGCCGGGCCGAGCCTCCCCCGCTCTTCTTGCCTCTATCAATATGGCCGCGCCCAGGGTGAGCTTCCGCTTTCGATTTTGCTTCGTGGTGCGCGGCGAGCCTGTTTTGCATGACAAGGGAGTGTGGGCCGTTAACGTTCGCGCCTGCGGGGCTTTTAAGCGTCCACTGACCTCTTGTGTGGTTTGCTGTTTACTGAGCGGAGCCTTGCTTCTCTCTTTTTTGCTCGGTGGACACTCCGACCGGCGCCATCTTGTGTCTCGGTTCCTGGTCCTTACAAAGGCAGAATTTTGGTTATTTAGTTCTTCCTAGTTATCCTCACAGCTATCCGATTACTCCTGCTTCGTTCCGATAACTTAAGCGCCGTTCCGTCTGCTTGGCGGTGTCTGCTGCGCGCTGTTTGTTCCGTTATATTCCTGGGGTCTGACGGAGCTCCAGACTTAGGCAGCTACTCCTCTTGCCATCCAAGCCATGCCCCCCGTAGCGTAGTTTTTAACTACTATTTTGACCTGGAAAAATAAATCGTTTGCCAGGCTTAAACCTTCCTTTTTAATGCTTATAAGTGAATCATCTTGTGAAGCTCAGAACTGCAGCTACAAATTGAAGAGCACTCCAGAGAGTGGTCTTTGAACCCCTTTTGTGACGCTCAGAACTGCAGCTGCAAAAGGAACTCCAGAGAGTGGTCTTTGGGCCCTTGTAGTCACACTCAGAACTGCAGCTACAAAAGGAAGAACACTCAAGAGTGGGGGGTTTGGGCCCTACCTATCTTCGGGAGGACTAGTTCTATTCTCAAGTTAAGTCAGGGTTGAGCGAAGGATCTTGCTATGGGGCACTTGGGATACTGTTATAGCTCCATAACTCTGTTGTATATGTTCTTGGATGTGGGTAATTCCCCACTCACACTGTTGTTATATGTTGAAAACCAATAAAGATATGTATATACAAAAAGTTGCGGCTGAACGATGGCGCTGGCAAGACAAACACCTTTCATGTCTGCTGGCATTTTAAAAGCTGCCAAATATAACACATTTCATAAAATCATCTCCATGGCTTCAGTTAGTTTGGTTTTTCTGCCATTGTATGCATTGGTGACTTCAAGAGCAACCGTAGATGGGTTAGATATGGTGTACTGACAGCACAAAAAAGAAAATTAAAACAGTTGCAATGCAAGGACACAAATGGGTGTTTCAGAACGGAATTCCCACAGCCCTACTTCCTGCATACCGATCATTAGTCTCACGCAAGCTTCACTCTGACACCTATCAATAAACTGCTTAAAGGAGTCGCTGAAACAAAGCACAATTCACCTGGTTTGTGAATAGCGTTGAGATGTGGTCCAGGCTTTAGCGATTACATTCTGCACTCACCAGCTGAAAAATGCAGAACTGTCCTTGTCGTGGCGATCACTATCTGAAATTATGTTGGGAAGACCTCTTTTAAGTTCAAGAAAAGGTTTATTGAAAAGATTATCTGAAAGAGACACGTTAGTGATAGATTCCTTACCTTAGAATATCCCCAGGCGTCAGACTGGATCCGGAAACTTTTGCGTAGCAGTACCCTTGCGCGTCGGTAGGCGTCGTCTGCGGTCCGTCGTGGGCGCCGTGATGACGTCGTCGGAGTACTTAGACGCCGCCTCCGCGTGCTGACGTCAGTTCTTCTTTTTTCCGCGCCAGCAAGCGCAGACCTGGAAAAAGCAGTAACCCTTAGTCAATTTTTGACTAAATTTTGGATCATTTTTGATCATTTCTCAAAGTCTTACGACTCCGATCGGTGCCGTAGGGATGCCTGGCTTTAAGCACTGCGAGGATTGCGACCGCACGATGTTGGTCACGGATCCTCACCACCTGTGCCTCACTTGTCTAGGTGTCGACCATGACGACAAGGCCTGCTCCGACTGCCGGGCCCTCTCTTCGAAAGCCAGGCGGGAGCGGTCCCGCAGGTGACTCGAACTCCGGCAGTCGGCCCGCGCCGCGAGAGGTCTCGGTCCCACGGGAGGTCGAGGGACAGGTCGCGGGCTCGGACCCACCACAGTTCCGAGAGTAGGCCGCACTCCTCCGTGTCGAAGTCGTCATCAGGTAAGAAGCACAAGAAGTCCAAGAGGCGTCATCGCTCTTCGGACTCCCCCCGACGCTCGCGCGATGTGGCAGGGGGTTCGGGTGACACCACCCACGCGGCTCTGTCGGAGTCGCGGGCGCCGCGTCCAGCTCCACACCCTCCGGTCCCTGGGCAAGACGCGACGCTAGAGGAGATCGAGCGCTTCCTCATGGCCATGAGGAAACTCTCTCCTCCGACGGGCTCCGCGGCGCCTTCGGGCCCAGTGGACCCGTCTGGGGCCTCTAGCGGGTCGGGGGCTTCGGCCCCAACGCTGCAGGCGCCACAGGGCCCCAAAATCCCGACACCGCCGGTGCCTTCGGGCCCGGCGCCGCGGGACCCCTCTAGACCTTCTTCGGGATCTGGGTCGTCGCCGGTGGACCTTACGACCTCCCCGGCGTCGGACCATCAGGTGTCGCCTCCAGCGCCGTCCTCGGGCGGCGCCGTCGCCGATACCTCCTTCGTTCCTGTTCCGACGTCGGGACGGCCCCGATGGGCGCCGCTCCAGACGGCGCTTGGGGAGTTTCACTTCTATGAACAGGCCCCATTGATTGAGAACCCTGAGTATCAGGAGATGGGTGATGAGGAGGATTGGGAGGGGTCTGAGGACCCTCTGACCCGAGAGTGTCAGTCTCATGAGGACTGGGCAGGAGACCTTGGGGAGGCCAGTGGCCTGGACACCTCTCCAGACACTGGTTTTGTCTCCCCTCCTACTGTGGCTTCGGAGGAGGGGGCAACCTACAGTGTGGTGTTGATGAGGGCTTCCAAGGCCTTGGGCCTTGAGCTCCCCGTCGCAGCCGTGAGGACTAATCTCCTCACTGAGGTCCTTAAACCGCAGTCAAGCTCGGCGAGCCTCTGCTGCCCTTTAATGAGGCCTTGACCGACGTTCTTCTGGGCACTTGGTCCAAGCCCGCTACGGGTTCGCCCGTAGATAGGAACATGGCCAGACGCCACCGCCCAGCCCCGGGCGACCCATGTTAACTGTCCACCCACCCCACCCCCGAGAGTCTGGTCATCCAGGCCTCTAATTCCCAGACCGCATTCCCGTCGGCTCCGCCGGACAGGGAATCCAAGAGGTACGAGCAGTACGGGAAAAAGATCTTCTCCTCCCTTAGTCTGGGACTGCGGTCTTCCAACACCGCATGCCTCTTGGGCCGCTACACCCACTCTCTGTGGGAGACGGTTGCGGAAGTGCTGCCAGAGTGTCCGTTGGAGGTACGGGCCAAACTCGGCCAAGCCCTTGTGGAGGGTCGGGACGCAGCCAAATATTCTATCCGATGTGGGCTGGATACCACCGACTCAGTAGGCAGAGCGATGGCAACGACGGTGGCGGTTAGGCGCCACGCCTGGTTGAGGTCCGCCAACTTTTCGGCAGATGTCCAGAACACTCTGATGGACATGCCGTTTGATGGCCGTCGCCTTTTTGGCGACAAGGCAGACCATGCTCTTGAGAGCTTAAAGGACTCCAGGGCTACGGCCAAGTCCTTGGGCCTCTCTGCCCCGCGCCAGCAATCGGCTGCCTTTCGCTCCTTTCGTGGCCACGGAAGGGGCGTCCCCACACGTGCTGCCAGCCACACGCCGCAAACTAACATCCAGCGCGGTGGCGGCCGTGGAAATCGCACCGCGTATCGAGGGATCACTTGCGGCTTCTGCAGGAGGAAGTTTTGGCCCTCTTGGCCAAGGGGGCCATCGAGTGCGTTCCTGGGCCAGAAGTAGGACGTGGTTGCTACTTCCACTACTTTCTGGTATCTTGGACCTACGGAAGGTCAACGGCTTCCTCCGGAAGGAGAAGTTCAAGATGCTGACTCTAGCTCAGGTCTTAGCTGCCCTGGACCCTGGAGACTGGATAGTAGCGTTGGACTTGCAGGACGCTTATTTCCACATCCCCGTCCTGCCGGCCCACCGGCGTTACCTGCGGTTCATGGTAGGCCACGAGCACTTTCAGTTTACCGTGCTCCCCTTCGGCCTTACCAGCGCCCCACGGGTGTTCACGAAGGTGATGGCGGTGGTCGCAGCTCAACTGCGTAGGTTAGGGGTTTCAGTCTTCCCCTACCTCGACGACTGGTTGTTGAAGGCGGGCTCGCCCCAGACAGTCGTCAGCCACCTCCAGACAACTGCAGACCTCTTGCACCAGCTGGGGTTCTCCATCAATGTGCCGAAGTCACACCTGTGTCCCTCTCAGAAGCTCCTCTTCATTGGAGCGGTTCTCGACTCGGCGCAGTTTCGGGTTTACCCACCCGAACAGCGGGTTCGGGCTATACAGGCTCTGATTCCAATCTTCCGGCCTTTATCCCGAGTTTCGGTCAGGTTGACGCTGCGGCTTCTGGGGCTGATGGCCTCCTGCATCCTTCTGGTGCATCACTCCAGGTGGCAGATGCGGGCTCTGCAGTGGGACCTGAAGTTTCAGTGGGCCCAGCATCAGGGCAACCTGTCCGACCATGTCCTGATCTCGGAGGGCACTGCGAGACAGCTGCAGTGGTGGCTCACGGACCGCGATTGGGTCAGCGGCAGATCCCTCTCCCTTCCCCAACCGGAGCACGTGGTTGTGACGGGCGCGTCCCTCCAGGGCTGGGAAGGCCACATGGGAGAGGCGGAGATCAGAGGCCTCTGGTCTCCGGCGGAGGCCCGGCTCCATATCAACCTTTGGAGTTGCAGGCGATTCGTCTAGCACTGAAGTTGCTTCAGAATTTTTTGACGCTCCGACTCAACAATTGATCATCCAGGCAGTTATATTGTCTAGGCTTGACTATGCGAGCTCGCTGTTGCTTGGAGCCAATCAGGCCGATAATACGAGATTGCAGCACGTTCAGAACGCTGCAGCTAGGGCTTTAGTTGGTCTCCCCAGATTTTGCTCTGCTAGAAGTACTATTGTCAAGCTTCACTGGCTGCCTGTGCTTCAGAGGATAGAATTTAAGACTTTATGTCTTTCTTTTAAGATATTAAAACTTGCCTCTCCTCAGATACTAGAGCATCTTATTCTCCCTTACATTCCTTCCCGTCAGTTGAGATCCTGTGGACAAAATTTAGCTGTAGTCCCTCGTTTTCTGAGAAGTAGGTCCGGTGGTCGCTCTTTTAGAGTGCTTGCCCCTAAACTTTGGAACTCTCTTCCTCCCCCATGTTCGTGCCCTTGATGACCTCCTGACATTTAGGAAAGCTGTAAAAACTTATATCTTCCCAAACAGTTGTTAACTTCTTTTTATTTTTTGATTGATTCCTTCTTTTGTTCTGATTGTGTTGTGTTCCTTTCCAGGCGCAGCACCGGGACGCCCCTTAGCTGGGGCAGCTGTGCGCTTAAAAAAATGGAGTTAACATTAACAAGTCATTCCTCCCATCTGTCCGAGGGAGTGTAGTGCAGGTGTTCACGGACAACACCACCGCCATGTGGTACTGCAACAAACAGGGCGGGGTGGGGTTGTGGACCCTCTGCCAGGAGGCTCTGCGCCTCTGGCAATGGCTGGAACATCAGGGCGTGACTCTGGTGGTTCAACACCTGTCAGGTTCTCTGAACGCCAGGCGGGACGAACTCAGCCGCCGGTGCATGATGGATCACGAATGGCGTCTGAACTCGGACGTGGCGCATGGTCTCTTTCTGCAGTGGGAGAGCCTTGGTTAGATCTATTCGCCACCGAAGAGAACGCACGTCATCAATTCTGTGCGTTGGAATTTCCAAGGCGGCACTCGTTCGGAGACGCTTTTCGTCGCGAGTGGAGTTGCGGTCTGTTGTACGCCTTTCCGCCTATACAACTTCTGCCCAGATTGCTGAAGAAGATCAGGCGCGACCGGGCACAAGTCATCCTTGTGGCTCCGGACTGGGCACGAAGATACTGGTATCCCGAGCTACTCAGTATGCTACTCAGTATGTCAGTCGATCCCCCGGTTCGTCTGCCTCTTCAGGAGGACCTTCTGTCGCAGCAGCAGGGGACGGTCCTCCACCCGAACCTGTCCAGTCTCCACCTCCTTGCTTGGAGATTGAGCGGCGACAGTTGAGGCCATTTGACTTGCCTCCTGAAGTCTGTAACATCATTCTGGCAGCCAGGCGTCCCTCCACAAAGTCGGTATACGCCTGCAGGTGGAACAGATTGTGGCATGGTGCACAGCTAAGGCTGTGGATCCTCTTTCTGCCCCTCTTTCTGAGGTTCTTCTTTTTCTTCTTTCTCTTGCCCAGCAGGGCTCTGCTCTGGGCACTATCAAGGGCTACCTTTCTGCCCTTTCAGCCTTTCTGAGGCTGCCTGATCAACCTTCTTTATTCAAGTCCCCTATTGTAAAGCGTTTTCTGAAAAGCATCACGCACACGTTTCCACCTGTTCCCTTTGTGATGCCTCAGTGGGACTTGAACTTGGTTCTTACATTTCTGATGTGCGCTCCCTTCAAGCCACTCCACAACTGTCCTCTTCTTACTTTGAAGACTGCCTTCCTGGTAGCCATCACCTCTGCCAGGAGAGTGAGTGAGCTCCAGGCTCTATCCTGTAAACCTCCTTTCCTTTCAGTCCATCCGGACAAGGTTGTGCTGCGGACTAGGCCCTCTTTCCTACCCAAGGTAGTCACGGCCTTCCACATTGGGCAGTCCATTACCTTGCCCACCTTCTTTCCGCCTCCGCATCCCTCGAGAGAGGAAGAGAGGCTCCACCGTCTGGACCCAAAACGTGCGCTCTCATTCTATCTGGATCGCACACGCCAGTTCCGGGTGGATGACCAACTCTTTGTTGGTTACGTGGGCGCTAGGAAGGGGAAAGCGGTACACAAGCGGACCATCACGCGGTGGATCATCTTGTGTATCCAGGCGTGTTACTCCTTGGCAAAGAAGGAACCCCCTGTTGGGCTGAGGGCTCACTCTACTCGAGCCACAGCGACTACAACTGCCTTGGGCCGAGGTGTGCCCTTGCAGGACATTTGCCAGGCAGCTACGTGGGCCTCGCTGCACATGTTTGCAAGACACTATTGCCTGGACAGCCAAGTCCGGAGGGAAGGCTTCTTTGGCCGTTCCGTCCTCCTGGACTTTCTGGTGTGATTATTGGTTCGCGGACCCACCACCGGGATGGTATTGCTGTGGTACCTATTCTAAGGTAAGGAATCTATCACTAACGTGTCTCTTTCAGTTGCACAAGTTACTACTTGTGTAACGATATATCTGTAAGAGACATTAGTTAGTGATAGATTCCTTACCGACCCACCCATCCTCCCCGTTCTGCGAACCGATATCTAGGGTTAAGGTCATCCCCTTCAGGGCCCTAGTTTCAAGGCACCAGTGTTGGTTTTTAGCATAGCTCTGCGTTTCTGGCGCGGAAAAGCTGTGTCTAAGAACTGACGTCAGCACGCGGAGGCGGCGTCTAAGTACTCCGACGACATCATCACGGCGCCCACGACGGACGCGGAGCCGCAGACGACGCCTACCGACGCGCAAGGGTACTGCTACGCAAAAGTTTCCGGATCCAGTCTGACGCCTGGGGATATTCTAAGGTAAGGAATCTATCACTAACTATTGTCTCTTACAGATATATCGTTACACAAGTAGTAACTTGTACAATATGATCATAAAAACAATACTTCATATACACAGTTATTTGTTAATGCATGAATACATGAAGGTGTAATAAAGAATAATAATGATATAAAATATCCATTGAAATAGTAAAAGGATAATGTAGGAGATGATATGAATACAATCAAAGGTTCACAAAACAGTACATGTCAAAAATACACAATTTTAAAAGATGTTCTAGAAAGTGATAAATTAAGCATAATTATAAACAAACAATAGGAGGTCAAGGAGGCAACATCATCAACTCAACAGACCTCTTAGCCTTGCCACATAGGGTTTGTTTAGATGTGGCCGTACCTCCCATCTCCAAATGTGGGTTGTCAGTAGAGAGAGGGGATGTTTTCTGTTTCATACTGGATTACACACCAGTGGGCAGTATTGATTTATTTGTTCTTTCTTTAAAAGTCTTTGTTTGGTATCATCATGCCTTGTATTGGCACTATCAATATGTCAAGTAATGGTGTGATTCAACAAACAGCTTGCTGGTGATTTTATAGGTTTAGTTTGCTCTTACCATGCCATTCATTACCATTGATGAATGGTTTGTAGAGTGTAGGGTTGTCTTCCTTTACGTGATGGTTATTCACCAGGGTGGAGGGTTTCACGTAACCCTGTGCTTTTATTCTTTGGGGTTTTCTTTAAAAATCTATGTCTGGTATTAACATACCATTTGATGTTTCTTCTTTATTAATGTTTTAACGATTTTTGATGTCAGTGGACCGGAGGGGACTTATATGGCTCCACTGATGTCATGACCGGAGTCTACGTCATTGCGGAGCCGTATGCTGCCGTCTCTCGGAGCACAGAGGTACTGCTGAAAAATTTCCCGATCCAGACTGGCGCCTGGTGAGAATTCAAAAGATACTGAATCTGCGGCTAGACTGCGTCTCTACTAGATATCACATTACCGAAGGTAAGTAACTTTTAGATTAAAATCAGATCTCTTCTCGTAGTTAACGCAGGAGAGGGCCATGAGCATGCCAGGAACAGGAACACAAACACACCAACAATCCCGCGGAGGAACAAGGAGCAGCAGTTGAAAATGGCAGTAAAGGGAACAGTCCAACTAAAATTGATACAGAGGGATGCACACAAGCTGTGTCGACTTAACGCTGGCTGCCTCTGTGCCACACAAGGGATTCTGCGGCACTAGCCCTTTTCCCTGCTCTCTGGGTTCAAGGATCCCTCACCCAGTTCTCTTCTCCGCCCCACCTGTTCACCTCACCATGAAAAGAAGATGACTGCCGCCAGGCGCCTCTGGCCGCCGGTCTTCAGCGCCCCGAGCACTGTGAGCGCATCAACAACAATGCGGGTGGAATTCCATTCGATTCTAGTACAAGGGGTAGCGGTCCTCCGTAGGCATAAGCTGCACCGGCCTAATGTGGGCTGCCTTTGCACCAAAGGCAGGGATCCACAGCACTAGCCTCTACCCTGATCCTGCTCCCGGGTCTCTATCTCTCTGGGACTTCAGCCAACTCCACCCATCTCACTGTGTGGCTCCCCAGCAACGCCAACCTCTGCAAAAGGGAGGAGATGGAGCCGCAGTCCGGTAATGCCGTTGCCCTTAGGTCTACCGGCAACTTCAGCATCTCGCACTGTGGTCGCGGGCAGCGGTAACAGGAAGCAGCATCAGCGCAAACAGGCAATTGAGGAAATGTCAGGGAAAGTGCTTAGAGAAATGCTGATTGTTCACAGACACCCAATGTAGATGATTTTTTAATAATATAATCGCTGTGGGGTTGATTTTTATGGTGATCATTTGTTCCAGAATGCATTCTTCTCGTGTCTGTACACAAATATGTCCTACATAGGCAAAATTCCTAGTACATATGACCTTGTGAAAGTACACATTCAGTACAGAAAAGAAAGCTACTCCTAAAGTAGCGTTTTCACCATATGAAGCATATCTTCTTCTCAAACTTAAGTTAATGTGTGTTGAGTTCAGCTGTAGTCCATATCTTGTTTATTATTTGCTAAAGCAATATAGTCCATGTTCTTAGCTAATCGCATAGAGGGTCTTAGGTTGTGGTCATCCCTCGAGACTGAAAATTATTTTATGTAAAATATTGTTTGGTGTGTATCTTTGTCTTTTTTAATTTTAGTTTTAGTTATTGTGGATGTTTAAATCATAAAAAGTATTACATAACTGTATATTTTTAGGAACTTGACTTAAGAAATATGGGTAAAGGGACACTAGATAATGTATAGCCAAATGTGGTTGCGGTGGAATTATTTAGGCCATAATCTATTTGAAACATGCCTGCAAACATTAAGAATGATAGTGATTTTTTTTGATGATCATAAAACATCTTGCATTGTTGTTTCTCTTGTGGGATTTAGTTTAATCTGCAAACAAAAACACCGAGAGGTCATTACTCCCAAATGGCACGAGAGACCCTATGAGTGGAACCAGGTAATTTTAAAGTTTTATTAAGTTTGCTTTCAGTAAAGCATTTGTTTTTTCAGATTATCATTCTTTGATTTCAGAGTGCATTTAGTGGCTACGGACACAGTAGAAGCAGACTGGACAGAATCTCAAAATTCCCCAAGTTATTTTGTTGTGTTTTATACTTTGAAGTATCTTTCACTGGATGCCAATAATCTCTGTGGATTGAGGAATCAATGCAGAGTTTCTTGTCAATCCTGAAAATTATTTGTTTTAATAGTGGCACTGCACCTTCATCATTATGTGGCTAGTTAAAAGAAAAACGGAAAAATGTAAGGTGTATTTTCTCTTTGCAAATAAGGGTGAGTTGGCCTGTAGCCAAATTATTTCTAGATTGATCATATCCTTCCTAAAGCTTTGCAGTACAGATACTCAGAGCGACTTTCTGAAAGGCATCTGTGTGCAGTAAACAAGGAGCAAAGCAGCCACTTTGGCTGTCCTTGGGTGAGGAACTGGTGGCTATTGTGTCCTCCTTAGTTTGCTAAACATCACCTGCTAGATAAGTGTGCCTGCAGTATTTGGCAGAGCAGGGATGCAACTGTTTTGTTGAAGCCAGCGCTCTACTTCTTTAGTTAGTTATACTCATACTGATTTTACTATAGAACCTATTGCTGAATGAGTCGTCCAAAGATGCGGAATCTGCAGATTGACCAATGTCCTCCCTAGTTGTGAGCCACTGTGTTTAAATTGACGTGCTCAGTCTTGCTCTAATTTTTTTCCTAGCCTCTGTTGAGCAGAAACCATGAAAGGACGTCTGAAACGAGGTTTATTCTGGGTTAGGCAAAGATTGGCCACAGGAGCAAATATTAAAATGATTTCAATGTGTTTAGACGAGTAAAGATTAAATATGGGGCATTTTTGTGATTGCAGCATAATTGGTTATGGTGACAGCACTTTACCAGAGTACTTGAGGAGCAATGCAGACATGACAGTCTAACTCTGGCATTATACTTATTCTGTGAGGGATAATCACGCTTTTCACCATGTACTATTTTGCTCTTAACCGCCCGAAAGTCATCACTTCGCCTGTAGGCTTCTAGTTTGCATTTGCATCTACTTTTTCCTTGATAATAGAGGGTTTCTCTTTGTAATGTATTTGTCATTTGGACCACTATTGGTTCCTGGTTTTGGAAGACACTTGAATTTTTTTTGTTTGTTACATATTCTGTTACCACCACTTTTATTTTGTACGTCTGATACACCAAAGACACATGGCTTAAGTGTGGTACCTAACTCCCGTTTCTCGAACTAAAGTGTTCTGCGTTCATTCTGATGACATATTGTTTCTAATGGCGAGAAATTAAATGTGCAGGAAATTTGAGTAATAGCTAACACACGAAAGGGCTCAAGGAAGTATAAAGCTACAATCTAGACAGTCTATCCTATAAATCTTCCAATTCTAATCAATCTCACACACATTATAGGGTAGCAACAAATAGTGTATAATGAAGCTGAAAGCTAAAATAAGTAGTGAGTAGAGCAAGTTGGGGCACAACATTGTTGTGGACGAAAACCCTCACTCACCCGACGGTGACATGCTTCATCATTGGGTTTCTCCAACACACAGGGACTGCAAGGTACCCTGTGTGGGCTACGACTTTACCTAAGAGGGATGGAGCTGGAGTACGAAGCGCTTGTTGGTTCTACCAACTCTTTAGTGGTAAGGAGGGGCAGAGTGCAAAATAAATCAATCAGATGGAATCAAATCAACAAGTGTGTGTGATAAAAACTACCTATTTAGTGGTACTAACTTTATTCTTCCATACTAAATGGCAGTGATTAAAAATAGAGTGAATGTAGGGTTAAGGATGTATACCCTCTCTATAGATCAACGTGTTTCTGTTATATCGACAAGACGTTCAGGGCATTCATCAGGATCAGAACATAGTCACTCTGCTATTCAGTGAAAAATCATATATATATAAAATGATACTTAGACCTCTATTCCTTGACTGTCACGCATTTAAATTGGACAACAAGATCAGTCAGGGGGCTCTAAGTTGACTTGTAAATATCAACTCAACCATCTATCGAGTGTCGTACTCGGTCGTTGATCTCATTGCAACGCCAGGTTTACTGATGGCGTTGCAATGAGATCAACGACCGAGTACGACACCTCTTTGTCCTTCTTCTCTTGATCAGTCGAAATCTGAATTCTTGGGTTCAGGGATGGCACCTAGATACTCAATTTGGGGGCTTTTAAGTGGAGCGACAAGTAGTAGCCAATGGGCAACAGGTTCCATATGCTTGTTGTTTTTATTTTTTGTTCTTTTCTGAAAATGCCTATAGAAACCCATTAAAAAAATATTAGTTTTAAGAATGCTTAACTTAATCATTTCTGTTAATGAGAACGCACCATTCGGTATGTGACAAAAAAATACTTTTTAAATTATTGGTATGAAATGCCACTACTGCCTGGGCAGTCCGGCACGTCGGGGCAGTCACTTTGCTCCTTTGGTCTTGCAGGACGTTCTAGTGCCAATCAGATTTGCGCACCCACCTCCGGGGAGGTATTTCTTGGATATCTATTTTATGTTAAGGAATCTGAAGCTAGAAGCCTCTGTCAGAACAACGAGTTATTTACTTTTTGTAACGCCTGTCTGGTAGAGACTCTGTCTAGCCACAAATTCTCTACCAACCCACCCATGCTTCCCACTCTTCAAACAGATATCTGAAAGAGACAATTAGTTATAGATTCTTTACCTTTAGAATTACTCGGAAGCGTCAGACTGGATCCGGAGAATTTTTGAATCAGCAGTACACCTGCATGTCGAAAGGTGGCGGCGGTCTGCTCTGCGTTCATCATTGGCGTTGTGGTAGCCAGGATGATGTCGCAGTAGCTACTTGGACACCGCACTCGCGCGCTGACGTCGATTATTTCTTTTTCTACGCCAGCCAGCGCAGATTCGGAGAGAGCGGTTCCTCCAGTCACTTTTTGACCTACTTTTTTGCGACTTTTGTAGACACCGATTTTTTAGTCTATCAACTCCTGGTGCACGCAGGGATGTCCAGTCGCCCTCGGCCCGGCTAGAAGGCTTGTGACTCCTGTCGCAAGCTGATGTTGGTTACGGACCTGCACAGCGTGTCCCTGTGCTGTCTGGAGCACAACCATGACCCCAAGTCGTGCTCCGATTGCTGGACCATGAATCCGAAGTCTTTGTGGGAGCGGTCCCGAAAGCTTCTTGAGGCCCGGCAGTCCGCTCCGGGCCACTCGAGGTCCCGGTCACGTGGGCGGTCCAGGGACCGGTCGCGGAGTCACCACCACTCGTCATCGAAGTCTTCGCACTTCTCAGGTTAGTCAAAGAACAAGAAGTCGTCTAAGAAGCATCATTGCTCTTCGTCTTCTCCCCATCTGTCAGCTGATGCGATGAGGGATGTGGACGGTGCCCGTCCCGCGGCTCAACAAGCCGAGCCTGAAGGGTCGAATCTAAGTTTCCCTCCTTTGGCGTTTCTACGAAGCGATGCATGCCATCTTTGGGCAGGCCGACTCCGCTGGCACGCCTTCGGGTCCTGCAGATTCAGCTGGGTTTTTATAAATCAATGTGGAAAGGATCACTGGTCCTGCATAACCAAGGTCTGCAGGTGGATCGGTAGGTGTCTCCCAAATAAAAGACCCTCATACACGTGTTTTTTCAGAGTCGTGTAGCGGTATATGATGTGTCCCCGCTTCTTGTAACACGTGTCCGTGCGTAATCCTTGGGTCAGTTTTTGTTTGCACCCTCCGCCAGGAGGTTGTACCATTGGTTAAAACAGTAGTGATAGGGAATAAGTGAAATAGTGCTATAAAGGTGTTCTAAAATACCCGGACAGCCAGAGGTTCAACTTTAATATTTCTGGATTCGGGTAGAAGGTTAAGGCGTGTCGCTATGGAATTATTTAGGAATTCTAGCGCACTAATCTTGTGAGGTTAACCAATGGTACAACCTCCTGGCGGAGGGTGCAAACAAAAACTGACCCAAGGATTACGCACGGACACGTGTTACAAGAAGCGGGGACACATCATATACCATGGTCGACGCCGTCCCCAGTTCCCCCCTCGGTCCACTTCCGTTGTCAAAGCGGCGTCGGTCGACGCCGCATTCGACGCTGATCGGAGAATTTTACTTCTATGATCCGGCCCCATCTTTTGACCCTGAATACCAGGAGATGGGTGGCAAGGCGGATTGGGTGGGGTCTGAGGACCCTCTGGCACGTGAGTGCCAGCCTTATCAGGACTGGGCAGGTGAGCTAGGGAGACCAGTGGTCTGGACACCTCGCCAGACACAGGCTTTGTCTCTCCTCCTACCGTGGCTACGGAGGAGGGGGCAGCCTATAGTGTGGTGTTGACGCGGGCGGCCAAGGCCTTATCCCTTGAGCTCCCCGTCGCGGCCGTGAGGACTAACCTCCTCACTGAGGTCCTTAAACCGCAGGCAAGCTCTTCGGAGCCTCTGTTGCCGTTTAATGAGGACTTGACTGACGTTCTTCTTTAATGAGGACTTGACTGACGTTCTTCTGGGCACCTGGTCCAGGCCCGCTACAGGTACTCCTGTAGATAGGAACGTGGCCAGACGCCACCGCCCGGCTTCGGGCGACCCTTTCCTCCTGTCCACCCATCCCACCCCGAGAGCCTGGTAATCCAGGCCTCTAACTCCCAGACCGCATTCCCGACTGCTCCCCCTGATCGGGATTCCAAGAGGTACGAGCAATATGGCAAAAATATGTTCTCCTTCCTGAGTTTGGGATTGCGGTCAGTTAACACCGTGTGCCTCTTGGGCCGTTATACCCACTCTCTGTGGGACACGGTCGCGGACGTGCTGCCACAATGTCCGGAGGAGGCCCGGACTAAACTCGCCCAAGCCTTTGCGGAGGGTCGAGATGCAGCACGGTACTCCATCAGATGTGGACTGGATACCAGGGACTCGCTAGGTAGAGCGATGGCAACGACGGTGGCGATTCGTCGCCACGCCTGGCTGAGGTCCGTCAACTTTTCGGCTGATGTCCAAAACACCCTTATGGACATGCCGTTTGATGGCCGTCGCCTCTTTGGCGACAAGGCAGACAGTGCGCTTGAGCGCTTTAAGGACTCCAGGGCTACGGCCAAGTCCTTGGGCCTGTCGGCCCGGCGCCAGAAATCTGCTACCTTTCGCCCATTTCGTGTCCAAGGAAGGGGCGCCACACACGTCCTGCCAGCCACGGGCCGCAGACTACCATCCAGCGCGGTGGCGGACGTGGTAACCGCCGGGGCAGTGCCCGGGGACAACGGCGCGGCCAGTCCACATCCACCCCCACAGCATCCGCCTCAAAGACCTCCAATCCGAGCTTTCAGGCCCACGAGACGCCAGTGGGGGGCAGGGTTCACCATCACCTCCTCCACTGGCGAGACATCACATCGGACAGGTGTATGCTGCAAATCGTCCGAAGGGCTACTCCCTCCCCTTCGAGGACACCCCTCCAGCCATGCCACCGCAGTACCACTGCGTGTCGGGGGATCACTTGAATCTTCTGCGAGAGGAAGTTGCGGCCCTCTTGGCCAAGAGGGCTGTCGAGCGCGTTCCTGGGCCAGAAGTAGGGTGTGGTTGTTACTCCCACTACTTTCTGGTACCCAAGAAGTGCAAAGGGGGCCTACGCCCTATCTTGGACCTACGGAACGTCAACGGCTTCCTCCGGAAGGAGAAGTTCAAAATGCTGACTCTGGCTCAGGTCTTGGCTACCCTGGACCCAGGAGACTGGATGGTAGCGTTGGACTTGCAGGACGCTTATTTCCACATCCCCGTCCTGCCGGCCCACCGGTGCTACCTGCGATTGACGGTTGGCCTCGAGCACTTTCAGTTTACCGTGCTGCCCTTCGGCCTTACCAGCGCCCCACGGGTGTTCACGAAAGTGATGGCGGTTGTAGGAGAGTGGGGTCTGCAATCCTATGGTCACCCCAGATTTTTGCTTTTTGCTTCACTGGTTTACGACTTTCCCTGGCTGTGGGCCTGCTAATCAGACCCACAGCCTAGCTGTTCTCTCTCTAAATTGACATCCATGTACTTTAGGTGCATTTACCAATTGGTACTGGGCCTCCTTATCAGTCCCTGTACAGTGTACCTTAGGTACCCAGGGCATAGGTGTGCCCAGGGCCTACCAGGGGCTGAAGCATGTATTATGCCACCCCTGGCTGGCCATCTAAAACTGACACAACTGGCTGCTAAGACAGCTGGGGCAAGGTGGTGTAATCACCCTTTGCTGTAGATATAGTTACCTATATCTAACCCCAAAATGGACACATATATTCCTATCAGTCACTCCTATGGCAGGCCTTATCAATCCTGAATGATTCAGAAAAGGGGGTGGTGATGAACAGAGTGTCTGAATTAAGCAGACCACTCTTACCCAGTCCAAAGATCAGGGCTTGATCCATCACCGTTATTTAGCTCACTGCCCCATCCCAGCTCAGAACCTGGCTATATGCAAATTAGTCTGTCCCTGGCCCAGTGCATCATGGCAACAGGGCAGACCAAACTACCAAGCCAATTCTTCACCAGAAAGGAGACAAGCTACCGGGGACCGGTTTCTGGCATTTCAGCCTCGTCGGCCCGGCTTGCTTGAATCCTGATGGAGCAGTGAGCAAGGGACTCATGTCTGAGTAAACCCAGTGTAAGAATTGTTTTTTGTAGTCTGGTCTGCCCTGTTCCCATGATGCACTGGGCCAGGGACAGACTAATTTGCATACAGCCAGGTTCTGAAACTGGGATGGTGCAATGAGCTAAAAAACGGTGTTGGATCTAGCCCTGATCTCTTGACTGGGTGAGAGTACTCTGCTTAATTCAGAGACTCTGTCCATCACCACCCCTTGTTGTAAATAATTTTATCAATCCTGAAGGCAGAGTGCTTGGAATTATGTGAGATGGTGCTCTGGCATGAGCTGAGCCCGTCTGCAGCTTGCGGAACCAGGTCCTAATAGCTGTTTCATGATAACGCTATACCATATACTCTTAAGTGCGTTATCATCCTCGCGGTTGAATGCTAACTCTGGTATAACATTATCAAAACATGTAGAGTAAGGTGTCATACGAATTGGAATACTACCCCCTCGCCAATTTTGGCGACGGGGGTAGCATTCCACCCTTCTAGAGGGACACGACATGTATATAACTGTGAACCCCGGTTAAAGTTAACTCGAGCCTTGGCATCACAAAATGGATGCTGCCACCACAGACACAAGTCTGACCTCCTGCTGCTGGGAGTGCTTCCAGCGAGTGAGGATTGGACAAAGGGTTTCCTGCCTTGGGAGGTGCTAGCACCACCCCAGACAGGATTTTGTGTATTGTGCAGGATAGGCCTGAAAGGAATGAGACATGCCTGGGGCACACAAGGTTTCCTGTGCATACACCGGTTCAAACCAGTTGCTGGGGCATCCCTGCCCCAGCTCTGATGCGAAACCGGACAAAGGATAGGGGGTGTAACCACCCCCCTTCCTGGTCCCACCCATAGGAGGGACCTAGTCGTAGTACAGCCCCCTTTAGCAGGATAAAGGTAGGAGCTGGTCCCATTCCAAATTAGATTATCCTGAACAACTTTAACAAGAAGAAACTCTGGACTTCGACGTTCTGCTCCACAGAAGACTGAAGAATCTCCCTTGTGGGCAAGGAGTGTCCACCCTGCAACTGCAGGCACCATCAAGCGTCCAGCGGCTTCACTTTGTCGTCTTCCCTCGAGGATCCAGACTTCAGAGCCCGACGGGACCCGGATTCCCAGACCTCTCCGACCTCAACTCACATCTGCAGCACAGCTGAGATCCGTGGGTGCGACAAGACATGTGGGACCGACCATCTTGAAAGAAACTGCACTTCGCTTCCAGCACGACTCCCGAGGTAAACTCGACCAAGTGCTTTGGGGATTGAGAAGCCCCAGCCCTGAGCAGCCCCTGCACCGAAGATGAGCCCTCCAGCTTCCACGAGATCTGCGTGGGGCCCTTCTGCTTGTTTGCTGTTCGACGCGTTGTCTGGTCACTTGCCGGCTGGCTAGTGACCTCCTAGACGACGATCTTTGAAAACTACACTGCTGGTCTGGTTGCTCCAGACTGGCCCTTGCTCCCTTCTAAAAGAGGAGCACCCTGGACCCTCCTGGTCCACTCCAGACGCCGTTTCCACTCACCGCGTGGGTTGCCTTTGCCAAGTCCTGTTGATTCCGGATCCGACACCGCCGACAGCGAGAGCCTGCGTGGGACAGCTCGTGCCTCCATCCTGGTCGTCGAAGACACCTCCTGGTCCACGTGGCTGCAGAGCCAAGCGTCCACTCTTCACCTGATCGCGACAACGACATCTGGTTCCTTCCTCGTTCCACTCCAGTCATTGGCTAGTTACTTTGAACATTGTCCCCTCTGCTTTCAGGTCTTCAGCATCTCCGATCCACCTTTGGATCACCCCGTACATCTTCCTCCTGGGCACCTGCAGCATCTTTTCTTTCAGGCTCCATAGACTTCAACGCAGAAACCCGACACGACTTCGCACCTATGCACCCGCAGCCCGTAGGTGAGGTAACAAGAGCATTTCGGTGCTCAAGGGTAGCTTGACTCTCCTAGTGTCTATATTCACAGTTGTTTTAGTCCTAACCAGTCAGGATTGTCCGTACTTACCTTTTTCTTGAACTGTACTGTCCATAGACGTTGTTACGCATCCCGCGTGTGAGTTCACACTCTGCACCCGCGTCCCGTGTGCCTCCTATTACTTACCTAAAGTTAGGATAGCGTAGTCCAGCGGTCCTACAGCCTCTGGACAGCTCCATTGCTTCTATCGATTTCCTTAACCCATTTACTTAGTATATGGTTTGCCGTGCCCCTAGGGCACCATTGTAATTTTGTGCAACTTATCGTATTTTTCCTAAGAGATTGTCATGTGCATAGCCCTCTGATCTCATAAATAGTTCAGAGGTGTTTGTTATTAATAAATATATTGTTTATTTTCATAACAACCTGTGTGGTGTCCTTTCATCTGGTATTCAAGGGGTTATATTGTGGTAAAACAGCTGGCTTCACATGCCAAAAGAGTTTAGCCTAAGACTGCTTTGTCCATGCTACCATTAGGATAGCTGGTCTACAAGGTTGACTTACAACCAATCACCATAAGGGTTGTTTGGACTGATACAAGGTGATCACTAGAACTAGTGAGCATCATATATCAGGCCAAATTCTCACAGCGGTGGTCGCAGCTCATCTGCGCAGGTTAGGGGTGTCAGTCTTCCCCCTACCTCGACGACTGGTTGTTGAAGGCGGGCTCGCCCCAGACAGTCGTCAACCACCTCCAGACGACGGCAGACCTCCTGCACCAGCTGGGGTTCTCCATCAATGTGCCGAAGTCACACCTGTGCCCCTCTCAGAAGCTCCTCTTCATCGGAGCGGTTCTCGGCGCGGTTTCGGGTCTATCCCCCCGAACAGCGGGTTCGGGATATTCAGGCTCTAATTCCACTCTTTCAGCCTTTATCCCGGGTCTCGGTCAGGTTGACGCTGCGGCTTCTGGGGCTGATGGCCTCCTGCATCCTGCTGATGCATCACGCCCGGTGGCGGATGCGGGCTCTGCAGTGGGACCTGAAGTTTCAGTGGGCCCAGCATCAGAGCAACCTATCCGACCATGTCCTGATCTCGGGGGCACTGCGAGACAGCTGCAGTGGTGGCTCACGGACCGCGATTGGGTCAGCTGTAGCTGGGGTGGCCACGTGGGAGAGGCGGAGATCAGAGCACTCTGGTCTCCGGCGGAGGCCCGGCTCCACATCAACCTGTTGGAGTTACGGGCGATTCGTCCAGCACTGAAGGCATTCCTCCTCTCTGTCGGGGGAGTGTAGTGCAAGTGTTCACGGACAAAACACCACCATGTGGTACTGCAAGAAACAGGGCGGGGTGGGGTCGTGGACCCTTTGCCAGGAGGCTCTGCGCCTCTGGCAATGGCTGGAACATCAGGGCGTGACCCTGGTGGTTCAACACCTGGCAGGTTCTCTGAACACCAGGGCGGACGAACTCAGCCGTCGGTGCATGATGGATCACGAATGGCGTCTGAACTCGGATGTGGCGCAAGGCCTCTTTCAGATGGGGAGAGCCTTGGTTAGATCTATTCGCCACCGAAGAGAACGCGCAATGT
Source organism: Lissotriton helveticus (assembly GCF_964261635.1). Lineage (NCBI taxonomy): Eukaryota > Metazoa > Chordata > Amphibia > Caudata > Salamandridae > Lissotriton > Lissotriton helveticus. Next base: position 445,316,780 of record NC_136070.1, read on the forward strand.
CATCACTTCTGCGCGTTGGAATTTCCAAGGCGGCACTCGCTCGGAGACGCTTTTCGTCGCGAGTGGAGTTGCGGTCTGTTGTACGACTTTCCGCCTATACCACTTCTGAGTGCTGAAGAAGATCAAGCGCGACCGGGCCCTTGTCATCCTTGTGGCTCCGGACTGGGCACATAGGTACTGGTATCCCGAGCTACTCAGTATGTCAGTCGATACCCCGGTTCGTCTGCCTCTTCAGGAGCACCTTCTGTCGCAGCAGCAGGGGACGGTCCTCCACCCGAACCTGTCCAGTCTCCACCTCCATGCTTGGAGATTGAGCGGCGACAGTTGAGGCTATTTGACTTGCCTCCTGAAGTCTGTAATGTCTTTCTGGCAGCCAGGCGTCCTTCCACAAAGTCGGTATACGCCTGCAGGTGGAACAGATTTGTGGCATGGTGCACAGCAAAGGCTGTGGATCCCCTTTCTGCCCCTCTTTCTGAGGTTCTCCTCTTCCTTCTTTCTCTCGCCCAGCAGGGCTCTGCTCTGGGCACTGTCAAAGGGTACCTTTCTGCCCTTTAAGCCTTTCTAAGACTGCCTGATCAGCCTTCTTTGTTCAAGTCCCCTATTGTAACTAGATTTCTTAAGGGCATCACACACATGTTCCCTCCTGTTCGCTTCGTGATGCCCCAGTGGGACTTGAACCTTGTTCTTACTTTCCTGATGTGCGCTCCCTTTGAGCCACTTCACAACTGTCCTCTTCGCCTTCTAACTCTGAAGACTGCTTTCCTGGTTGCCATCACCTCTGCCAGGAGAGTGAGTGAGCTCCAGGCCCTTTCTTGTACTCCACCTTTCCTTTCTGTCCATCCGGACAAGGTTGTGTTGCGTACTAAGCCATCTTTCCTGCCCAAGGTTGTCTCAGCCTTCCACATCGGGCAGTCCATCACATTGCATACCTTCTTTCCGCCTCCGCATCCTTCTAAAGAGGAAGAGCGGCTCCACCGTCTGGACCCAAAACGTGCGCTCTCATTCTATTTGGATGGCACACGCCAGTTCCGGGTGGATGACCAACTCTTTGTTGGTTACGTGGGCGCTAAGAAGGGGAAAGCGGTGCACATGCGGACCATCTCCCAGTGGATCATCTTGTGTATCCAGGCATGTTACTCCATGGCTAAGAAGGAGCCCCCTGTTGGATTGAGGGCTCATTCCACTCGGGCCACGGCGACTACTACTGCCCTGGGCCGGGGAGTGCCCTTGCAGGACATTTGCCAGGCAGCTACGTGGGCCTCGCTGCACACTTTCGCAAGACACTACTGCCTGGACAGTCAAGTCCGGAGGGATGGCTTCTTTGGCCGTTCCGTCCTCCAGGACTTTCTGGTGTGATTATTGGTTCGCAGACCCACCACCGGGGTTGGTATTGCTGGGGTATCTATTCTAAGGTAAGGAATCTATCACTAACGTGTCTCTTTCAGATGCACAAGTTGCTACTTGTGTAACTATATATCTGTAAGAGACATTAGTTAGTGATAGACTCCTTACCGACCCACCCATCCTCCCCGTTCTGCGAACCGATATCTAGGGTTAAGGTCATCCCCTTTCAGGGCCCTAGTTTCTTGGCACCAGTGTTGGTTCTATCATGGCTCTGCGTATCTGGCGCGGAAAAGCTGTGTATCAGAACTGACGTCAGCGCGCATGGGCGGCGTCTACGTACTCCGACGATGTCATTCCGGCGCTAACGACGACGGACGCGGAGCTGCGGACGACGCCTACCGACGCGCAGGGGTATTGCTATGCCAAAATTTCCGGATCCAGTCTGACGCCTGGGGATATTCTAAGGTAAGGAATCTATCACTAACTAATGTCTCTTACAGATATATCGTTACACAAGTAGTAACTTGTGCGATAGGATGATTGCCCGACGCCACCGCCTGGCTCCAGATGACCCTATTTTCCTCTCCCGACACGCTACCCCTGAGAGCTTGGTGGTCCAAGCCTCAATATCCAAAGCTGCGTTCCCTACTGCTCCCCCAGATAGGGAATCCAAGAAGCTGGATCATCTTGGGAAGAAGATATTTTCTTCTGCCAGCTTAGGACTGCGGTGGGTGAATACCGCATGTCTCTTGGGCCGTTACACCCACTCTGTGTGGGACACAGTTGCGCAGGAACTGCCACAGTGCCTGGAGGGGGCCTGGGCCGTACTCTCCTGTGCGGTCGCAGAAGGGAGTGATGCAGCAAAGCGTGCCATTTGTTGTGGGCTGGACACTGCCAACTCGCTATGCAGGACGATTTCAACGTTGGGAGCCATCAGACGCTACGCCTGGATGAGGTCCACTGGCTTCTCGGGTGATGTCCAATAAACTCTTTTGGACATGCACTTTGATGGACTTCGCTTATTTGGTGACAAGGCGGACAATGCCCTTGAGCGTTTAAAGGATTCTAGGGCTACGGCCAGATCCTTAGGCCTCGCTACCACCTCTCGTCCACGCAGTCTGCTTTTCACCCCTTTCGTGGTTACGGAAGGGGTGCCCCACCATGTTCTGCTCAGAGCCACAGGCCCGTGCAAGCTGTCCAGCCTCGGCAGGGACATGGGACCCACCGCTGTGGGTCTGGGGGCCAGCAGGCGGGCCAGTGCACCAGTGCCCTCTCTGCAGCAGCCTCCAAACCTTCCCAGTCCGATCTTTCAGGGACACCACTTGCCAGTGGGCGTGTGGTAAATAAATAAATTACCGGTACTATTTTTCTATGCATTAAAGGAAAAAGGATAGCTCAATAAATGAGAGGCAGAGTCCGTGGTATCTGAGTCATACGGGCTTTAATTAAGTGGCTCGAGCCAATGGACATCGGGTTCCATCACCTGCTAAGGTTCAGGAAGGGACAATCTCAATATTTCGTTAACATCATACAATATATAGAGTAAAACAGTACAGTTGCATTGAATACAGTAGGCGTAACAAGTGAAAAAGAGAAGATAAGAACATATGGGCGTGAAAAGAAGGCGTGCACGGAGGTGTGTGATGTAGACGTCACAGAAGTGTCATAAGTGGGTGGATATATGGAGGGGGCTTCATGGGCAGCTGGAACCTTTAACTTACTGGTGCGCGCAAAACGAGTCATGACGTGTAACTGGGGAGAGCTGGGGGGCGCTGACTTCTAGCACTAGTAGAGGAGACTGAAGTCTGGGATGTCAGAACGACCTGTACCTATAGTATATCTGATATCTTGTGTTTAGAGTACATGTTGCTTGATTCTAAAAGTCATCAGGGCAAAGGCTGCTTGTCACTAAAAGCTAGTGTATGCATATATTTCTTCATGTATTGCGTGAACCATGAATCTTCTATGGATACTAATTCGGGAAATCACTTGCATAGAGACAGAAAGACTGGACTGTAGACGAATATGTTTATCCTGTTCGTTAGCTAGGAATGTGAAGCCGGGGAGCTGAACAGATAACTGTAGGCATAACATATTCTTGGCAGGCAGGCCAGGCCGAGCACCGCGTTGCTTGGCAGGAAGTAAGGGAAGGGTCAGGGATGCGGGCGGGGCTGCATCTCTCGGAGTGTTTCAGGAGACTTGAGGCCTGGATCTCGTGTCCGGGCCCTGTGGAGCCCTAAAAACGGGTGCAACTCGATGATTTAACGTGCACCATGTAAATACGTTGGCAACATAGGCCTAAAAGCCTAATTCACGTTGCTTTCACGGAGGACTGGATAACTGACATACTAACGTTGGACGCAACTGTAAATGCGTCTTTATATTCGGTCATGGAGGGAAAATGCATATTAATCATGCACATATATTACATGTTGGGGAACACGTAGGGACACATAGCAGGGCAAAATTCAATTTTCCTCATTCCCTCCTTGTTCCCTACGTTCCCTTCAGGAAACATCAATATTCATGAGACCATCTATCTGTTCATACAGCATCATTTGCTCGTCTTTTTTCATTTGGGCATGGGATTGTGGACGTGGAATACAAGATGTAGCGCACAAGCCGCAAATCGCTGGGCCACATTGTAAACAGAGACAACAACTGAATATGATCATTACTACTACTCCCAGGAATGACAGTACTTTCCATCCCCATGCAGATATTACACTCCAGAGCCAGCCGGACCAAGTCCAGGTGCCTGGATTCTGGTGTAGCTGATGAGCTATTTTATGAAGTCTAGTTATTGCTGAATACACGGACGGTGCGTTATTAGGAATGAAAACGCAACAACTAGATCCGATGACTCTACAAGCTCCGCCCCTATCGACCAGTATGACGTCAGAACAAGGCGGTTCTGAAGAACAACAAATCTCATAGCAGACTGCTCTTCTGTTAAGTTACCTAGGGCGGAAGTAGTCTCATTCACTACTGCTTCAAGGGTTCTGGTTAACCTGCGTATTAATTTACTATTCTGGACGGGACCTATGAAGAAAAAGAAACCTTTATTGAAATCTGTATACTGTTCCAAGGCAGTTTCAGTCTGATCGACAATTGGGGACTCGATCTCCCTTCTATGTCTGACGTGTACCAGATGGGTATTTCGGTGATAATCGGACGGGGCTAGGAAAACTGGTGGCAGTAGGAATGCAATGTAACATGTCCCATCCCAATCTAGGGGCAAACGTACATAAGCGGTCTGACCACATATAAAGTAGGAATGACGTGAAGCTTTGAAAGTAGACTTCCCACTGTCACTGTACTCGACCACAGTAGTACAATCACTGTGTCCTAGATGTACTGAACCATTCTTTCTAACACATAATTCGCCTTTTACTGGTAGAACTGTTATAGAAGGCAAGTCTGAATTAGTCTCTGACTGAACATTCAAAACCATGAGGTTAGAGGAAAAATTACCTAGATCATATACTTCGTTTTCTAGATCTAACTCTGTCCTATGGGAAAGACCGTCCTTGTCTGGGAAACAGGTTTCATTCATAACTGTATTCAGAAGGGACTTATCGTCTAAAGATGACGTTAATGTAAACCATGCTCCACACGAACCATTGTGTGAAAACGGATAGGGAAAGAGTGGCAGAGCTCCCTTCACAGTCTGGTAAGGGGGAAGTCGACCACATACCCAGCAATTAGTGGCATTACTGGTCTGATGCGAATAGTGTAACATACGAATAAAAAGTATTGTTGCGCATTGCAAGTCGATAGGATAACTCGTGAGGAGGTAGTTCACTAAATGTGTGCTCTACAGTATCATTAGAGGAAAGGTGTACATGTGAACCAAGAGGAGGAAAAAATACGTGTAACATACAACTTATACATGTGATCGTAAGACTCAGAATAAACATAAACAATAATGTAACGATGCATCCACTTCGGAGACTTTTACAATATTTCATTTTCTTGAAATTTCGTCTATCTCTCTCACTATGTGGGTCTATCTCATACATGTCAGAAACCTGTCTAACCGCTTCACCCGAGGGGGACTTAAACAATTAAACGCTGTCTGACTTACAAGACCTCAATTTCATTTTATACTCCTGCTGCGGAGTTTTCTCTAACAGGGGAAGTTTAGAGTCAGTATCGGGGCAGTCCTTGAAAAAAGTCTTTGGACGCAGTCCATGGAAACGCTTGATGTGACTGGAATGGAGCCAGCCTTTTCTTCCTTCTAGCTTTACGGCGGTCCTTGTGGTCATCAGAATGAGTTTTGGCTCCTTCCAGCGGGGCTCCAGAGGGCTTGAACGATCAAAATTCCGAACCAGAACGAGATCTCCTGGAACGACCTCGTGCGGTTTCACCTGGGTGTTGTCCGGAAAGGCAGCCGCGACCTGTGAACGACAAGAGAGTAGTGCAGACATCAAGGAAGCTAGGTAATCTGTCAGCATGTTACTGTCAACATCGGTGATTTTACGAGGCATAGGTGTACCCCACATGTTCGGGAACGACCGAATACAACTTCGTATGGTGACAAACCAGATCTAGAGTGAGCGACCATTCGCATATAGAAGAGGGCAACCGGCAGGGCTACCATCCAATCTACACCTTTTTCTGCACAAACCTTCGCTAGTCGTGTTTTCAGAGTTTGATTGTGTCGCTCGACGAGGCCAGCTGCCTCGGGATGTCGTACGCAGTGGAACTTCCACTGGTACCCTAACAGAAGTGATACTTGTTTCATGAGTTCGGACGAGAATGGCTGTCCGTTATCTGAGTCTGTGTACGGTTTAAAAGAACTTCCACGGAATGTGGAACTTGTACTGTCAGGGGGTGTCCTAACACTATGGAATCACTTTGTCTGATAGCTAAAGCTGTGGCTGCAACTGATTTGAGGCACGCAGGCAAAGCCTGGGCTACTGGATCCAATGTGCTAGAAAAATAAGCACAAGGCTTGTGTTGTCCTGCTTGATCTTGTGTGAGAACTGATAATGCTGTACCATCGCGTTCAGTGACAAAAAGTGTAAAAGATTTGCTGTAGTTTGGTGTCGCTAAAACAGGTGCTTGACATAAAGCTTTCTTTAATTCTTCGAAAACAAGTGTATGTTCCTGGGTCCAAGGGAGGACAGTCGATGTCGCTGCCTCCTGTGTTGTCAACTGTATCAGTGGCTTGGCTAGATATGCGTACTGAGGGATCCATTGTCTGCAGTAAGAAGTGAGGCCGATAAAAGCTCGTACCTCCTTCTGTGTCTTGGGCTGTGGAAGATGTGCAATCAACTGGATACCGTCAGGTGTCAACTGTCTACCCCTCTTGGACAGCAAGTGTCCAAGGTATACCACTTGCTGAACACAGAATTGCAGTTTCGAAGGGGACACCTTGTGCCCCATTTCAGCCAGAAAATACAAGACTGTCAGTGACGCACGTTCGTAGTCATGTTCTGTACGGGCTGTGATCAATAGGTCATCCACGTACTGGAGCAGGGCAGTGTCAGTTGGCATGTGAATACTGTCTAGTTGTCGTTTCAGTGCTTGACTGTAAATACTAGGACTTTCTGTGAACCCTTGAGGTGCACGTGTAAATTTATAACTTCTTCCATTTAAACAGAATCCGAAAAGGAACTGGCTGTCTGGATGGATGGGGACACTAAAGAAGGCGTTCTTGAGATCGATGACAGTAAAGAACGCTGCTTCGGAATCAATGGCAGTCAATAGGGAAGAGATATCTGGAACCACTGGGTACTGGGGTATGATACATTTATTAAGTTCTCGAAGGTCAATTACTAGTCGATAAACTGGAGGTGCATTTGGGTCAGTACGTTTAAGGATCGGAATGATCGGAGAATTACATACATTGGAGTCAGTTTCTACAACCACTCCTTGAGCAATGAGCTCGTCAATAATTTTCGATAAGGCTGCTACAGCCTCAGGTGGCAACTTGTATTGCCGGATTCGGGGTAGTACAATTCCTGGTTTCAAAGTGACACGATATGGTGTAATGTGCATATAACCTACATCAGTTGGACCTTGCGCCCATAAATGCTGTGGTACATTCAGTAATCTTGGATCAAAATCTCTTAACACAAAATGTCCTTTAAAATCACGTAAAAACAATCTCACTCCTTCCGGAGAACAACAAATCACTGCTCCTAATTCTTTCAATGTTTTAATACCAAGTAAGTTTTCTGGACATGATTTCGTAAGTAACAAGTCTGTAGTTCGGGACAATGGACCAACTTCTAGGGAAACTGGTTTCGATATTTCATTAACAATAGGCTTTCCTGAAAATCCCAGGGAAATATTTCTTGAGCCTGAGAGAGGAGCCCCTGGAACCTCGTCATGACTGATGGTAGTCCTACTTGCCCCTGTATCAATCAGAAATTTTCTGTCTTTCCCTAATACCTGGCTGTGTACATAGGGACCCTCTTGATCTACAGGAACCTCGATGAGAGGCAAGCCAACCTCCCTCTCTAGGCTGTTTCATGAATACTGCTGATAGTCTGGATAATCTGACTGTGCGTACTGGTACATCTGCTGTGTAACATGTTGTGTGGCAGCTGTAGGCTGCGGTACTGTAACTGTCTGTTGTGCGTTCTGCGGTGGTTGCGTATTTTGCGGAACATGTTCCTGTCTAGGAGGACGCGGTCTCTCTTTCGTTTTACCAGTAGCTATATTATGTTTCAGAACAGCACATTCGTTTATATAGTGACCTGGTTGTTTACAATAATTGCAGGTCCCTTTAACGGGAGCTGCAGAATGACTGGTCTGAGTCGTACCCCTCTTCTGACTATCTACTGGAACAGACTGTGCAACTAGTACTTTCATTTTCGTGTCTTTCATACGTCTCCTTTCGTGTTCCTGTTCTTCTCTGATTTGGTTCTGGTGGTACTGTAACATTTGTAACATTTGGGACGGGGTATTAGCTTGCCAGGTACTCTCAACTTTCAGTACTCGATTTTTAACTTGTGATAAAGAATTCTCTACTAATTTGGTAACAAAAAGATCTGGATACGATTCACTACTTGTTTTCAAGCCGCTATTAATAATGAAACATTTTTCAAATCTGGAATAAAAGTCACTAGTGTCTTCGTCTTGTTTCTGTTTGCAGGCTGAGATGGCATCCCAGTCTTCCTTTTTCGTGGTTAGTAATCTTGGCAAGACTTGTATTAACAACTCGGGCAATGCTTTGGCTTTATCCCCGAGACCGGTACCAGGAACTCGTGTTTTATCTTCGTTCTCTAATTCGGCCCAGTCAATCTTTTTCTCTCCCACCTCCCATTCTTTTTCCTTAAGTTTTTCATATATGCCCGCAGGCAACAGGACCTTTAACATTTTAATGACATCGGGATACGTGTATTCTCCCATGCGGAGCATGTCTTTTAATTCACGGTGGAACCCTGCTGGATCTTTATCGTGACAGGGCACTAACTTTTTCATTTCCAGTAGTTCTATTTTCGTTAAAGGGGTGTAAACAAATACTCGTTCGAGTGCACCTCCCGTTCCCTTAACAGGATGCACTTCTCGCAAAGGATTCTGTCTATCTATGTAAAATGTCTTCCTTACTGGGGGTGGAACAGGAACGAAATGTGGAGTCAGGAACGTTCTGTATTTATGGCGTTGTTCTAAAATGACATTAATCAAATCGGTACCTACGCCTTTCCATCGGTTTAGGAGTAACTCGTCCAATACATTATATTGGGGACCTGGATCAGAATGCTGACTTTCGTACAGTGTAATGAGGTGCTGGATCATGTACATACCCACCAGTCGCTGTTCGCCTGGGGGAAGATTCAGAAATGTTTGGGCCACTACTTCGTCTTTAAATGTGCTAGAATTACTAGTCCATTGTACTGCTGATCGGGCTAGTTCCTGTTCATGCATGGTACTAAGCTCACTGTAACCTATACGTTGTCTCAGGACTCTATCGGTAACTTGGAATAAATGCTCAAGAGAACACTGTTCTGGTACGGGAGGAAGAAAAGTTTTCTTACATTCTAGGCGTGTGGATCTGTCAAAAGGTCTCGTCCTACCTACGTACGCTATTCTATCTAGATTGTCTGTGTCTGCATCTTCGTCTGAAATGTCATTCTCTTTCTCGGGTTCTCTAGTTGCTTTCTCCCTTTCGTGTATGCCTAGAATTTCTTTACGAATCTTTCTATACATGGTTTCTATACAACTTTGTTTACTGTGTTTTCCGTCTGCTATGTTGTCACTCCATCTTGTCAGGACTTTCATCTCGTCTTTATCTTTACCAGGCTGGTCTTGTTCTCTTATTAAACAATTTATCAAAAACTGCAAGATCATATTTTGAGTCTCGACTTTCCTGTGTGCCATAGCCTCGTGAATACTTTCTGGTCTTTCCCCTGTCCTGATGAAATGATATATTCTGCCTAAATGTTCCCCCATTCCAGGTAAGAGAGTCAAATAGCTTGCAACTCGTCGCAGACGTACGGAATATAATATCATGTGATCTTCGCCTGGCACTGGGTCATATCGACAATCAGTAAGGTACTGTTTGAGGGCTGCATATGTAGCCACTTTCGGCGTACGTTGTAATGCTACGTCTCTTAGCGTCATTCGTTTTGCTTGAGGCGGGGTGATCGGGATACCTCCCCCTGCTCCTCCGGAACTAGAATCGTCAACTAATACTGGATGTGCGATCGCTGGTAATGTGACTGGTAAAGTAGGCATACGTGATGTGGATTGGTCCTGGGTTACTGGCGGATTAAAAGGATTCCCGGGACCGGTGGCTGGAGGAACAGTAATTGTGTTATCAACAGGGTTTTGAGGTTGAGCAGGCGGGGGAGGACGCGGATTTGTATATTCTGGTACAGTATCGTCTAAATAGGAAGAAAGGAAAATTTCAGCTGCGGTCGGTTTATGACGTAGCTTAGTCGGGACCAATGGTGGCGGTAAATTACAGAGTGTTTCCGGGGTCGCCTTAGGCAGGCCCTCGGCGAGAAGGGGATACATGCCTTTAATAAGGGCATTTCTTTGTCTGTCTAACTGTTCTGCTCTAACTCGTTCACCTTCTTCTAGTAATTCCCTTTCTTGGGCTTTTTCTGATGATTCTCTACTTAGTTCTGCTTTTCTGATTTCTTTTTCTGTCCTTTTATGCGATTCTTTACGCCACAATTCTATGGCATCTTTCTGGGATTGTCTGGCTTTCTTTTTCCATAATGCTTCCTCTACTCTCATGATGCATTCGGCATCCCAAGTTCCTGAAACAGGCCATCTATATTTCTCTTCCAGATTTTTGGTATAATCTACCCATAAATCTAAGTACAATATGGCATCTAAGCCATGTTTATGATACATGAAATGTCCGGGACTGTCCCTAGGTGGGACAGGAACTGATTCTTTGAGTATCCCTTTTCTGGTTCCTATCTGACGTAACTTTGAAAACAGAGGCATATTTGAACGTACTCGAACTTGAACTCAATACACAATGAACACAGTAATAAATAGCAAAACAAATCATTCATACCACGACATCAGAAACATAAAAAAAACAGTTCGAACAGATACTACCTAGTACATTGAAAAACATAATACTGGAAATCTCGAGAGACTATACTAGAAAACAGAATTACTGGATGCACTGCTAAGACAGTACAGAACATACCGGTCTCATAAAGAGACACGTCATACCGTATCCACCTAGGTGAACACGTCGGACCGGATCTGTGTACCCAAACCCGTCTGGACCGGGCACAAATTAATGAACCCGTCTAGATGCGTTCCCAGCAACGGTACTCACCGGGAAGCAAAACTGAAGGCCTCGGAAACTGGACTGGACTGGGCTGCTACGACGTCTGGTTACTGCTACGCACTACGCATGTGCTTCGGGCTTCGGAAACAGGTGGGCCTCCGGATACCTCGGACTTTGCTCTCTCGGCTTGGGCTCTGGTCGGGACTCTCCGCCTTCCTCACCGCCTCGTCTGGATGCTGGACCGCAGTCTCCGTCTCCTCCGTGGGCCTGAGGGAGTTTTTAGCAGGAAAACCTGCAGGTGCACAGTAGGGGTCCGTCACAGCTGTAGAAGGGGTCAGGGGGCCTGCGTTACATCGCCGGAGCGTGGGGAAGGGGCTCGTCCCTGTTCGGGCGCCATTATGTGGTAAATAAATAAATTACCGGTACTATTTTTCTATGCATTAAAGGAAAAAGGATAGCTCAATAAATGAGAGGCAGAGTCCGTGGTATCTGAGTCATACGGGCTTTAATTAAGTGGCTCGAGCCAATGGACATCGGGTTCCATCACCTGCTAAGGTTCAGGAAGGGACAATCTCAATATTTCGTTAATATCATACAATATATATAGTAAAACAGTACAGTTGCATTGAATACAGTAGGCGTAACAAGTGAAAAAGAGAAGATAAAACATATGGGCGTGAAAAGAAGGCATGCACAGGGCGTGCACGGAGGTGTGTGATGTAGACGTCACAGAAGTGTCATAAGTGGGTGGATATATGGAGGGGGCTTCATGGGCAGCTGGAACCTTTAACTTACTGGTGCGCGCAAAACGAGTCATGACGTGTAACTGGGGAGAGCTGGGGGGCGCTGACTTCTAGCACTAGTAGAGGAGACTGAAGTCTGGGATGTCAGAACGACCTGTACCTATAGCATATCTGATATCTTGTGTTTAGAGTACATGTTGCTTGATTCTAAAAGTCATCAGGGCAAAGGCTGCTTGTCACTAAAAGCTAGTGTATACATATATTTCTTCATGTATTGCGTGAACCATGAATCTTCTATGGATACTAATTCGGGAAATCACTTGCATAGAGACAGAAAGACTGGACTGTAGACGAATATGTTTATCCTGTTCGTTAGCTAGGAATGTGAAGCCGGGGAGCTGAACAGATAACTGTAGGCATAACATATTCTTGGCAGGCAGGCCAGGCCGAGCACCGCGTTGCTTGGCAGGAAGTAAGGGAAGGGTCAGGGATGCGGGCGGGGCTGCATCTCTCGGAGTGTTTCAGGAGACTTGAGGCCTGGATCTCGTGTCCGGGCCCTGTGGAGCCCTAAAAACGGGTGCAACTCGATGATTTAACGTGCACCATGTAAATACGTTGGCAACATAGGCCTAAAAGCCTAATTCACGTTGCTTTCACGGAGGACTGGATAACTGACATACTAACGTTGGACGCAACTGTAAATGCGTCTTTATATTCGGTCATGGAGGGAAAATGCATATTAATCATGCACATATATTACATGTTGGGGAACACGTAGGGACACATAGCAGGGCAAAATTCAATTTTCCTCAGGCGGCAGGATCTGCCATCACATCCCCCCTGGCACAACATCACGTTGGACAGGTGGGTTTTGCAGATATTCTGAAGGGGCTATTGCCGCCCCTTTGAGACTACCCCTCCATCCATCCCACCTACCCTCCATCGCATGTCGGAAGATCACCTGGCCCTTCTTTGTCAGGAAGAAAAGGTGGAATACGAGAGTAGAGGTACCCTCAGAAATGGGGAAAGATATGGAGCCGATGGGTGGAACGTAGGAGAATTTAAGGGATAGGGACTTGGAAGGGAGAAAGGGTACAAACAGAATGATATCAGGTGAAGATATGATGTTAATTGTCGTCAAACGCTTAACTAAGAAAGTGCCAAGATTACATGACACGATAGAGGAATGTAAAATTGAAGTGTAAAGTATTCTATATATCAATAATGCACCTGTTAATGTGACACTCTTTACTGCAACTGACGAATGTTTAATGAAAAGATTTTTTTTTTTTTAAAGCTAGGTGCTTCAATAGCTTTTCTAGGTAATGTAGGAAGGTGGATACCTGACTATGGTTACCCCAGATTTTTTGCCTTGTGTTTAGCTGGTTTTCGACTTAGCTGGCCTGGGATATTGCTAATCAGGGCCCCAGGCTATCGGCTCTCTCTGTAAAATGGACTCCATGTACCCTAGGTACATAACTAATTGGATTTGGGTCACTCCTATGAGTCCCTGTACAGTGTACTATAGGTACCCAGGGCATAGGTGCACCCAAGGCCTACCAGGTGCTGCAGCATATCTTTTGCCACCCCTGCCTGGCCATCCAAACTGACACAACTGGCTGATCACTCAGCTGGGGCAAGGTCGTGTAATCACCCCTTGCTTAGATATAGTATACCTATGTTTAACCTTATATCTGGACACATATGCACCTATAAGTCACTCCTATGGCAGGCCTTAACAATCCTGAAGGCAGAGTGCTTGGTTTTATGTGAGATGGTGCTCTAGCATGAGCTGAGCCTGTCTGCAGCTTTCGGAACCATGGCCTTCTAGCTGTTCCAGGGTATTGCCATACCATATACTCTTAAGTGCATTATGAACCTCGCGGTTAAATGCTATCTTTGGTTTGGCTTTATCAAAACATGTTGTGTAAGGTGTCATACGCTTTGGAATACTACCCCCTCGCCAGTCCTGGCGACAGGGGTAGCATTCCACCCTTCTAGAGGGAGAAGACATGTTACTTTCCTTAATCCCGGTTAAAGTTAACCAGAGCCTCAGCATCACAAAATGGATGCTGCTGCCACAGACACAAGTCTGACCTCCTGCTGCTGGGAGTCCATCCAGCGAGGGAGGCTCGGACAATAGGTTTCCTATCACATGGAGGTGCTAGCACCGCCACAGACAGGAGATAGTGGATTGAGGCAGGGAGGGCTGAATGAAACTAGACACTGCCTGGGGCACACAAGGTGTCCCATGCATAGGCCAGTTAAAACCGGTGCTGGGGCACTCCAGCCCCAGCTCTGGCGCGAAACTGGACAAAAGGAAAGGGGTGTAACCACCCCCTTCCTGGGTCCCACCCATAGGAGGGACCTAGCAGGTAATCCAGCCCCTTGATTTGGAATAAAGGTAGGAGCTGTGTCCTTAGACTTTAGATTATCCTGACTGAAACTCTGATACGAAACTCTGGACCCTTCGACATCCTACTCTACGTAGAAGACTGAAGAATCTCCCTTGTGGTCAAGGAGTGACCACCCTGTGCAAGCAGGCACCACCAAGCGCTCAACGGTTTGCTTTGTTGTTGCTCCCGCCGGAGCTCGAACGACAGAGCCTGACAAGGACCGGACTTCCAGACATCCAACAGCCCGATCCACAGCCACAGGAAAGCTGAGACCCGTGGAGGCTACGAGAGACGTGGGACCGGCCATCCTGGAAAGCCAGCAAATCGCTTTCCGTACAACTTCTGAGGCACCCTCAAAGTTGTGCATTGGGGATTGAGAAGCCCCAGCCCCGAGCACCAACTGCACCAAAGATCCCCTCTCCACACTCACCGAGTGCTGCGTGGGGCCCTTTTGCATTTTCCTACTCGACGCGTCTGTCCGGTCACTTGCTCATTGTCTAGTGGCCTCTGCGACGACGAACCTTTAAATTTTCAACGCTGGTCTGGTTGCTCCAGACTGGCCCTTGTTCCCCTGAAAAGGAGCAGCCCATCAGACCTTGCTGGTCCGATCCAGAAGCCATCTTCGATTCCTGCGTGGGTTGTATTTGCCAAGGCCTGTTGATCCCAAATCGAGAACTGACACCGCTATCCGCGAGAACCTTCGTGGGACAGTCTGTGCCCAGCTCCTGGTCGTCGTCGACACCTCCTGGTCCACGTGGCAGCGGAGACAAGCTTCATGACATCACCTGATCGCAACCCGACATTGCCTGGTTCCTTCCTGGTCCCTTCCTGGTCACTGGCTAGTGACCCAGACTCTGTCCCCTCTGCTTTCAGGTACTCTACATCTTCGATCCAACCGGACTCTTCTCTCCTGGTCGCCTGCAGCATCTTTTCTCCAAGGATCCATAGAACTCCACGACGAAACCCGACACACTTTGACACCTATGCCCCCGCTTCCTGTGGGTGAGGTAACGCGAGTACTGCGGTGCTCCTGTAGAGGTTTACACTCCTAGTGTCCTAGTTTTAAGTGGTTAAGTTCTAGTCCAGTCGGAAGACTTCCAAATCTGCATTTTTTTAACTTTACGCACCCATTGACTTCTATAGGTGCACGCGTGTGCATTTAAACACTGCACCCGCATCCTGTGGGCCTCCTGCTCCCTAACTGCTGTTAGTCCAGTGTAGCCCCAGCGATTCCCAAGGCCCTAGGCCTTACCATTGTTCGTGACGTGGTTCTTATACCACTATTTTAGTATATGGTTTAGCGGGCCACCAGGGCCTATCCATATTTGTGCAACTTTTGTATGTTATAGTAAGTTACTTGTTATAAGCTTGTGCTCCTGTGCTCATAAAGAGTTAAGGGGATTAATTTAGAAATAAATACATATATGTTTTGAATATATAACCTGTGTGGTGTCCTTTCATTTGGTATTAAAAGGTTTGCATATGGTAAAACAGCTGGCTTCACATGCCCTCTTGAGTTTAGCCTAAGACTGCTTTTGTCCATGCTACCACTAGGATAGCTGGTCTATAAGGTTGACTTTACAACCATCACCATAAGGGTTGTTTGGACTGGTGCAAGGTGCTCACTAGAATAGTGAACATCATATACCAGGCCAACTTCTCACAGGTAACATCCCACTAGCTGATATTTGCAAAGCAGCTACATGGTCTACACCACATACCTTCCCTAAACATAACTATGTGGGTGTTTTAGCACATCAGCAAGCTAATGTAGGTCAGGCATTGCTTAAAACACTCTTTCAAACAATTGCAACACCCACAGGTTAGTCACTGCTTTTAAAGGGCACTTCTTTACAGTGTTTGCAAAGCATGTGCATCTACAGCCACACATTCCTCGAACGGGTTATGTTACTTACCCTATAAGCATCTGTTCTTGGCATGTAGTGATGTAGATTTACATGCACCCTTCCCGGCCCCTAGAATCCATTGTAATTTATATTCATCTTTATTTTACATGCATGGACATCTCTATTTCTCTGTGTACTCTACACTCCCTTCTAACCCGCCTGCTGGAAACCAGTCTACTATGGAGTCGATGCCCATACGCAGTATTACCAAGAGGAGGAGTCACTATACCTCGGAACTCGAAACGGTTCTTCAAAGAAAAGCAAAATTCTCACATTCGGAACCAACACTAGTTGGCGGAAGTATGCAAACATGTGAATCTAAAGCACTACATGCTTACAGGGTAAGTAACATAATTCTTCCTCATACCGTTGTCTAGCTTGTCTTTTTGGAGAGTGATGTTGAGCTGAGTCTAGGTTTGGCCTGTCCATATGTAGACTAAACAGATTTAAGCTTACATGTTTTTTATGGAATTACTCCAGTTCATCTCTCAAGGTGTAAATAATAGAGAAGGACATTTTTATTCTCTTGCCAATGTGGGTGTTTGCTGGATACTTGACCTTGCTTACAAATGCTTCACATGCACCCATTTTTCCTCTTTGATGGTAGTATGATCTTTTGATGTCTATATTGAATACTCCATTGTGGTTTAACCATTTTATGGGTCTCCAATTAGAATGTGCTTTTGAATTGGTAGACCTAAAATGTTTACCAATTCAAATTGTGCTTGCATCATCCCTGTATCCTTTTTAGTATCCCCTTGCTCACAATAAGTAAAACCTTATGAATGCCTCAATCCACCCAGATTTCACAGTATAATACATTTACAAGGGAAAGACTGTATCCCTGGAAAAATAAATCACAGTTTTGAGGAACCCTACTTGGTACACCTTGAACATGTATCAGACTTCTGGCACAAGGCTCATCCATTCCTAGACATTCAGCCAGGAGAGGTGTTTCGGTTGTAATAGTTTAATAGCCAATTTTATAGAAGGATACGGTTTGCTTTGCATCATAGTGACTTATTTATGGTCTTTTAATTTTCAATTGCTCTTGTTCCTTTAGGTGGACCCCAAGCTGCTCATCGACCAGTCTCCTGTGCATCATAATGTAGGAAAGAACGCATTCCTTTACCAGTTTCACAAACTAGTCATCTTGAACCCTTAAATACCTTTTGATGATTGGACTACTAAGACGTAAGATAGCTGAATGGTTCTGCAGTTTCAAGATTTTCAAGTGTGAACTGAAAACAATCACTTTTGATAAAATAACTTAGCATCTTAATACAAAGCTGTACATTTGTTAAGATACTTCCTTATCTCTCTGCTTTCCCTTTTTGTGTGTACTGCTATGCTGTTACATTTTTACATTGTAAAGATCTGTAAATATGGAAACAATTTACTGAATATGTTTTTAAAAGGACAGACCTGTCTTTTTTGTTTTGGATGCTCTCGTCTAAGAAATGTGTGTTCTTTTGCAGCTTCAAATGGTGTGCAAATAAATGCCATTGTAACTGTTCCAATGTTAATTTTCTGAGTACACCGAAAGGATGCGATTTGCTTTTAATTCTATGTTTAATATTAGACTGAAGTTTGCATGTTGCCTTTTTTTATATCCTCAAAACCTTATTTTGTGTCTGTTTTAAATAACATTTTTTGTTTACTGTGTATTCTTGCTGTCTCGGATACAATTGTTGTGTTGTTTGAGTTTGCATCTAAAGGAAAAAGAGAAGTACAACTGTGTTTAAAATTAAAGTTTAGATTTTAAATATTCCTTGATTGCAAATAAAATCTTTTTTGAAATCACTTGTTTTTCTTATGGTGGCATTTTATATGAAGTACCATAAAAGTAAAGGCAAAAACGAGCCCTTACTTATTACTCACAAATTTCTACATTGACAATAAATCTGAGGCTTGGAAGCCATCTCTGCTTGTCTTCTTGCATTTCTTGTGAGTGGCATTGTTTAAAGGGACACTGCACCTTTTAAGAATTTGCTGTCTGGGTTAGAGACAACTTTAGCTGCTTTCCTCCCAAAGTTAATGTACTGACACAGACAAGAAACACAAAAGGTCCAACCTCCTCTGCCATTAGTAGTCATCAGCGAAAGGCGCCCGGATGCCTTCGGGTAGCTGTGCGCGGTATAAGTCCGTAATTCATTCATTCATTCATTCATCATCCTATATTCATTAGCCTCTGGGATGGAACTGCCATGAATGGCCTATGGAGTTTGGCTTGCATGCAAATGAGGGTCATTTCATTGGATGAGCAGATACATTGGTCTACCTAAAGAGTTATTCTATTGCAGTGCATTGTTTACATGTAAAGTAATGTAAGGTGCTTCAAAACCTTGATCACGCTCATGTTGCACTCGTCAACCTGTCCATTTTTCTCTGGCTGTACTTAGGCAGAATGGGAGCTTGTTTGTCCTGCCACTTTCTATTACTTTTTGTGAGCTGTAGTGGTGGAAGCTGTGGTATATCCAGCGTGTGCCTATATACCTTTGGTGTCATTGGGTGTTATATGCCTGCCGAAAAATTCCTGCGGAACTTGCACCTGGATGCCCCCTCCTGGCTGTACAGTGTGCCATGTGGACTGTGTGACCTGTGCAGTAGCCTAAGGGTCCAGGCCACAAGTACTGTGATAAAGCAGGTTCTCACAGGGATATCTGAAGGAGACAATTAGTTAAGGATTCCTCACCTTAGAATTACCCCCAGGTGTCACAATGGATCAGATAATTTTTTCCTCAGCAGTACTTCTGTGCGTCGATAGGTGGCGTTGGTCGACTCCGCGTTCGTCGTTGGTGTCGTGGTCACCGGAATGACGTTGCAGTATCTACTTAGATGCCGCCCTCGCGTGCTGATGGCAGTTCTTTCTTTTTCTGCACCAGTGAGCACAGATCCGGAGAGAGCAGTTCTTCGAGTCACTTTTTGACTCCGTTTTTTGCGACTTTTGTCGACACCTTTTATTGAGTCGATTGACTCCTGGTGCAAGGGATGTCACATCGTCGGACCTGCTTCAAACCAGGAGTCACAAGTTGATGTCGGTTATGGACCCGCACCTCGTGTGCCTTTGGTGCGTGGAGCGCTGCCACAACCCGAAGTCGTGCTCTGACTGCCGGGCCATGAATCCGAAGCCTTTGCGGGAGTGGTCCCGAAAGCTTCTCAAGGCCTGGCCGTCAGATTCATGCCGTTGAAGGTCGCGGTAGAGAGGGAGGTTGCTGAACCGGTCGCGGAGCCATCACTACCACTCGTCATCGAAGTTTTCACCTTTGGGTAAGTCGAAGCACAAGAAGAAGGCAAAAAAGCATTGTTGCTCTGCGCGTTCTCTCCATCTGCTGGTGGACGCGGAAGGGGGGAGTCCGGCTCCGCCTGCAAAGCCTGCTGGGTCGACTCCGGCCTTCCCTCCCTTTCCGGGACCCGGAGCAGCTTCTGCCCAGCTTCAAAGCTTTTGCAAAGCCTTACACTCTATCTTCGGGCAGCCCGACTCAGCCAGCATGCCCTCGGGCCCTGCGGACTCGGTTGAGGCTCTAGGCCTTTGATGACGGCAGCTTCAGCTCCGGCACTGCAGGGCCCCCAAGGATCCAGGCCTGGATCCGGATCGGTGCCGGTCGACCTCGTTACACCTCCTCCTGCACCGAATCCAGTACCGACACCTCTGAAGCCGGTTGTGTCCCCAGCTGGCGCCAACCTCTCCCTCGATGAGGACACAGCGCTGGACCGATGTCACTCGACATCAGGACCGGCGCCGACCGGTACTTTTGTACCCCGGTTCTCTCCTGCTGTTTCTTACCAGCGTGAGTGCCTCACAGGAGAGGGTGAGGAGGATTGGCAGGGGTCTGCGGAGCCTCTTGCGGACCAGTTGGTGGAACGGGACTGGAGAGAGGAGTTGGGTGAGGCAAATGATCTGAACTCCTCCCCAGACCTTGGCATGCTGTCTCCCCATACCGTGGCTACGGAGGAGGGTGCATCTTATGCCAGTGTTGCATAGGGCAGCCGAGGCCCTAAACCTCGAGCTTCCTATGGTGGCGTCAGTACTAACTTCCTAAGAGAGGTGCTTCAGCCAGCGGCAGACGAGTCCCTGCTGCCGTTCAATGGAGCCCTTACAGACATCCTTTTGGGCACTTGGTCCAAGCCCAACACAGGGGCTTCTGTGGACAGGATGATTGCACAACGCGTCCGCCCGGCCCTGGGCGACCCAGTTTCCCTCTCTTCCCATCCTACCCCTTAGAGCTTGTTAGTCCAAGCCTCCATGTCCAAAGGCCCATTTCCTAATGCACCACCTGATAGGGAATCCAAGAAGATGGACGACCTTGGGAAGAAGATGTTTTCCTCCTCCAGCATGGGGCTGCGGTTGGTGAACTCCGCATGCCTATTGGGCCATTACTCCCACTCGGTGTGGGACACGGTTGCGCAGGTGCTGCCACAGTGCCCGGAGGAGGCCCGGCTCGTGCTCTCCTGTGCTGTTGGCGAAGGGAGAGACGCAGCAAAGTTCATCATCCGGTATGTGCTGGACACCGATGACTCACTGGTAGGACGATCTCCACATCAGTAGCACTGAGACACTTCGCCTGGTTGAGGTCCACTGGTTTTTCAGGCAATGTCCAAGCAATGCTTTTGGACATGCCCTTTGATGGCTGTCACCTGTTTGGCGACAAGGCAAACAGCGTGCTCGAGCGCCTTAAGCATTCTAGGGCTACAGCCAGATCCTTAGGCCTCACTTCCACCTCTCGCCCCAAACAGTCTGCTTTTTGCCTTTTTGTTGCTACAGAGAAGGGTGCCCCACCACGTTCCACCCAGAGCCACAGACCTGCGCAAACTGTCCAGCCTCTGCGCGACCGAGGACGTGGATCTCACCGTCGGGGGGCCAGTGAGTGAGCCAGTGAGCGAGCCAGTCCACCAGCGCTCCCTCTGAAGCAACCTTCAAACCCTCCTAGTCGGACTTTTCAGCCCTATCATTTGCCAGTGGGTGGCAGGATTCGCCATCACCTCCCCTACTGGCTCAACATCACGTCCAACAGGTGGGTTTTGCAGATAGTTCAAAGGTGCTACTCCCTCTCCTTCTAAACTACCCCTCCATCCACGCCACCTCAATTCCAATGCATGTCAGAGGATCACCTGACCCTTCTCCAACAGGAAGTTACAGCTCTCTTGGCCAAGGGAGCCATCAAGTGCGTTCCTGTTCCAGAAGTAGGTCATGGTTGTTATTCCCACTACTTTCTGGTGCCCAAGAAGGACAAGGGCCTGTGTCAACCGCTTCCTCCGGAAGGAGAAGTTCAAGATATTGACTCTGGCTCAAGTCCTGTCTACTCTCAACCCTGGAGACTGGATGGTAGCGTTGGACTTGCAGGGTGCTTATTTTCACATCCCCATCCTGCCGGCCACTGGTGTTACCTGCGGTTCACGGTAGACCATGAGCACTTTCAGTTTACCGTGCTCCCCTTCGGCCTTACCAGCGCCCCTCAGGTGTTCAGGTATGTGATGGCGGTAGTCGCAGTTCATCTGCATAGATCAGGCGTTCCAGTCTTCCCCTATCTTGACGACTGGCTGTTGAAGGCGGGCTTGTCCCAGGCAGTCGTCTCCCACCTCCAGACTACGGCAGACCTGCATTGGCTGGGGTTGACTATCATAGTGCCGAAGTCACACCTGACTCCCTCAAAAGCTCCTTTTCATTGGAGCGGTTCTGGATACAACGCATTTTCGGGTTTATCCTCCCGAGCAGGGAGTCCGGGATATTCGGGCTATGATTTGATCTATGATTTGGGCTATGAATTTGATCCTGACACCCAACTATTGATTAGTTGTGATGTGGAAAGCCTGTATACTAGCCTTCCACACAATGAGACCCTCAACATCATCGAAAACATTCTATTTGAAGATGACTGGGATTACCAAACTCCCAGGAATGTGATCATGGAATGCTGTTCGTTAGCATTAAAAGAGAATTTCTTCGAGTATGACGGCACCCTCTACCTGCAGAAGCACGGGACCAGCATGCGGAGCAGAGCACCTTTGCTCCCAGCATAGCTGGTCTCTACGCGCACAATCTGAAGACCACCAGGATACTCCATCCCGATAATCCCTTCAGACGGAACATAAGAACTTGGAAGAGGTATATCGACGATATCCTCATCATCTGGGATGGGGATGAACGAACATCACAACAGTTCCTGACATGGCTAAATCTACAGGACGATTTCCTTAAATTCACGAGCACCTGTTCCAACAGCAACCTTGTCTTTTTGGATCTCAATATATTTCCCAGAAATGGCCGTCTAATGACCACCACCCATTTCAAAAGTACATAACAAAACTGCTTACTCATGTACCAAAGTTTCCACCCCAAACACCTACGGGACAATTTGCCTTACGGGCAATTCCTCCGCCTGAGGCGGAACTGTACTGAAATTGAGAGTTTTAAGGCTCAATCTAAAGATCTGAGGAGGAAACTGGAAACCCGTGAGTACCCGGAAAAAGTGATTAACCAAGCCTTCAAAAGGGCTCACAACAACTGCAGGGAGAGCCTACTGGAAGTGAAAATACCCAAAGAGGATGAAAGAAGACCAATATGTGTCACCACATACAACACCAGTTCAAACAAAGTCACTAAGATTATAAACAAACATTGGAGAATTCTCAACAGTGGGGGCTTACAGTTAGAAAAACCTATGTTCTCACACAGGAGGGGGAGAAACATACGGGACATTCTTGTACATACCAGACCAAGAACCTTGACCAACAATCCCAGCATGAACAAGAATTTTGTTCAAGGCCACCATCCATGTGGCAAATGTAAGGTCTGTTGTCTCACAAAAAAGAGCACAAAATTGTTTTTCCGTAACGGCACCAGCTGGGAACAAAGATGCTTTACCACCTGCAACAGCAACAACGTTGTGTATCTTATCACATGCCCCTGCCTTCTCGAGTATGTAGAACAATAAGAGGGGTTGGGCCCAAAGGACTGGAACCAGGGAGGACCCGTTTAAACTTAACACCAATAATAACCTGGGTTCCTATATCACTTAGCCTCCATTCATTTATAGGAGAAACACCACACTATTTTCTGTTGGTGGCTGGGTTATTTATTTTACCCGGAATTTCAATTCATTCATCTATAATATAAAGGGCAACTGTTCTCCACAGATTCACACGCAGAATTTATCAACAAACATTTACATATACATACACTTTTTTTTTTTACAAACAGTTAACACTTTGTTCATACAATTAGCAAAAATCAATGCTACATATCAATTCATTTTTTTCATTTCAAAAAATCTTTATTTCGATCACAGATCATAAAAGATGCAACAAAAACATACAATTAAAAACTTATTAAACATAGTGTGATCCAGTATGATAAAATTCATTTAAATGTTGGATAAAACAGTGAGAAAAACCGCTGGAGGAGTCCATTATACCAATCTTTTCATCATTCGAGTTCGGGTAACCCACAATGCAGTTAAAAATTTTGAAAGTGCAAAAACTACATAAGGGGAGAGGTCAGATTTTAGAACTCTATAAGCAGTTTGGAAAGATCTAAATCCCAGGTTCCTGAGCATCGGAACTAGCCAATATTTTCTGCTTCGCTCATAACCCTTGCAGAAGAAGACCACGTGCATGTCGTCCTCCTTCGGGTGGGCACACATTGGGCAAGATGGCACGGTGAAGCACGCTGTCCAGGACGCTGTAAACGAGGCTAGAGGAAGACATCCGTAGCGCCATTGTAAGAACAATTTCCTTGTTAATGCAGGGGAAATATTGTCCAGTGTTTTTTCGAGAGAGTAGGTGTCTTTTATTTTCAGGAATGATTTTGTCAGGGACCCCTCACGGGAGTTGCTGGTGGGTCTGGTGAGCATCATGTCGTTGTAGGCACTCGCAAGTACCTTCTTTGATATCTTCGTACATGAATTAATAGGATCTGTCCATAGTTCTGGGAACCCCATTTCCTCGAACCTTCCCTTGACATAGGTCAACCAAGGAATCTTCTTTATGTTCCCTAGTTCCAGGAATTCCTGTAGTTCCTCTCTATAAGTTACAAGATCTGGGCTGGACCACAAACGCCTCCAAAATTTTAGGGGTTTGAGTCCCAACTCCTCTGTTATGGGTTTAATACCCAGATCTAATCTGAGTGGAAGTAGTGGGGTACTCTGGGGAAGGGCAGCTACCTGTCTCAAAAATTTGTTCTCCGTGGCCTGTAACTTCGGATGTTGAATGTAGCCCCACAGCTCGCCCCCGTAAGTAACCCCTGCCCTCGCTTGTGTTTTGTATATATGAATAATTGGGGTAAGTGGTCGATAGCTTGATTTGTTTGCCAGGCGCAAAGTGCCACCCGCCAACTGTGCCAGTTTGATGGTCACTTTGGCCTGGTGGGATGACCAAGTTAAATGTTCATTTATAGTAATGCCCAAGTATTCAATATTGTGGACCCGTTCTAGTTGGACCATTCCTAGCTTTGGAGGGGCTCTATTTCGGGAGTTAGGATTTAAAATCATGAATTTAGTTTTTTGGGGATTAACTTCCAATCCCCGCTCAGAGCAGAAGTCTAGGAAGCCATCCAGAATGCGTTGGATCCCCATCGGGGATTTAGACAGCAACAGGGTGTCGTCCGCAAACATAATTGCAGGCACCCTGTTGCCAGTCAACTTTGGGGCATCAGAGTTAGCAATCCTGTTGAGGTGGGCAACTACCCCGTTCACAAAGATACAAAACAGGGTAGGTGCGAGCACACAACCCTGTCTTACACCTCTGCGAACGGGGAACCTTTCGGTTAGTTTGCCACCTTTGCCACACCTAACGCGGGCGTAATTGTTGGAATGGAGTCTCATCAGGATTGCCAAAATGTCCTCTGGGACTTTCAGCTCTTTCATGACGCTCCACAGCCTTGCTCTAGGAACCAAATCGAAGGCGGCACGTAGGTCTACAAAGATGGTATATAGACTGCCGCCCTCGATTACCGCTGTTCTCCAATAGAGCAGTTGTAGCCTGAATATTTGGTCTGTAGTAGATACACCCTCCCGAAATCCTGCCTGGTATGGGGACAGGATATCCGTTTCATGAATCCACACCTGCAAACGATTTAAGATCAGTCTGCCAAAGAGTTTTTGGGATATATCTATCAGACTGATAGGACGATAGTTGGATGGGAGCAGAGGGGATCCCTTTTTATAAATTGGGACTACCTCTGCTCCCATCCAAGTATCGGGCACAGTCATTCCCCCCTGGATAGCATTAAATATAAGTGTGAGGTACGGTGCCCAAATCCCTGGTTCCTGTTTAAACAGGTCCCCCGGGACCCCGTCCAATCCCGGTGCTTTTCCAGCAGCTAGGCCTTTGATGGCCTCCCTCACTTCTTTTTCAGTGAATGAGGCCCCCGAAGGGGTAGGTCTAATCAAAAATCTCTCGCTACTAGGATCCCCACCACCCTCTGCATACAGCGCTTCAAAGTGGGCCTGCCATACTGAGGGGGCTATATTGGGCTCTAATGCTGGAGATAACTCCGTCGTGCCATTCGCTACTACCCGCCAGAATTTGCGTGAATCTCTGGTTGATAGTGCTTTCGTGAGGTTCTCCCAATAATCGTGGTCCCATTCCGCCTTGGCGTTCACTAGAAGGGACTTGTACTTATTTCTCCTATCCCAAATTTCTTCCCTGCTAAGGCGTCCCTTAATGGCAGATAACAAATGGGCCTTAGCCTTCCTACACGTGGCATTATACCACGAGGTCTTTGGCTTATAGCCCTTCCTTTTCGTAGAGGATGTGAACAAGTCTTGTTCAAGGGAGTCTGTAATGTTTTTATGTATTATTGATAGTTCTCCTCTAGTTACTTCATCTAGGTCTTTGGTGCCTAGGTCGAAGGCACACTCTAAAAATGGAATTAGCCTTTCATAGAGGCAGGGTATTTTGTCTATACTACTAGCCAGCTTCTCCCACTTGACTTTCCTACGATTATTTTCAAGTAGGAGGCCAGACTTGTCACTACCAGATCCCTGTAATAGGTCCTGGTTCCTAGGGAGGGAATAAGTCAATTCCAGTGAATTATGGTCACTGTCCGTTCTTGGGCATACTTTAAAGTCTATTATTGCTGGCCACATGAAGGTTTTGACCATAATGTAATCTAGTCGGGATTCACTACCGGGTTTGTTGTAAGTCGGATTACTTGGTATGTCCGAATTACAGCGCCCATTACATGCCCTGAGAGCAAGATTAAGAGTAAGGGCATTTATTTGTAGGGCCAGGGGAGTCCAAACCTTTGGAGGTGGTGCCGCCGACTCAGGTATCAGCCAGCTGGAGTCTTCAACTAGGGACGGACCATCGCGTAGTCCGGGCAGAGGTTCATAGTGAGAGTTGAAATCGCCCCCAACTAGACAGGGGAGATCACACGGGATGCCCTCTAGAAACCTAGCTAACTCATCTATAGTGGGCGACTCGTTATGCATTTTGGTCGGCCTAGAGTAGATATTAATAACTAGAAGCTTCAATGCGTCAGGCCACTCTAATAGGACGGCCAACAGATCGTCGGAAGCGGTCTCCAAAGCGGAGGCTTGGCAGCCTAGATCCGTTGCTATCCCTATCATTAATCCCCCAGATGGTCTCCCCTTTCCCTCCCACTTGGCTGTTTTGGTGAAAGAAGCAAAGCCAGGTAGGTCTACTGCTTCTCGCGCCCAGGTTTCCTGTAAGAGTATTAAGTTTTTGGAACTAACATAAAAGCCCCACTCTGGGCAGTCTAATTTACTGGAGAGCCCAGCCACATTCCATGAAATTACAGTTATATGTGGTACTTGAGCGCGAGACGGGCTCGCAGCCATATCATTGGGTTCCTGATGGGCCGTATAAGTTGGAGAGGGATGTGTGGAGCCCAGTGGGCTGGTAACAATTGGTGGGGAAGGATTTGTCATGGCTGGCGTCTGGATCGGTTCGTCTAAGCTTGTTGTCAATGTATCCTTCATCCTATGAAATGAATTTAGGGGTGAAGGGCTCCGTTGGTGGGGAATAATCTTGAGGGGAGATAAGTCTCCAGACCTCCCGAGTCAATCCACCTCCTCCAGGCAGCCGAACCTGTTGGAAGTGGAGACCCCTTGCCACCAATTAAGTTGATTTTGTCCAACAAAACTATGTGTCAATCGACTAGGGTTTCTGACAGTGGACCATGACCCCTCACTCACTAGTTGTTGTCTAGGAGGATAGAAAAAGGTGAGAGGCCTCACCACTATTGTGGAATTGGCCTCAAAAGATGGCCCTGCACATAGACACTGGGCTGTGTGGGGATCAGAAAATGATACCACCACACAGTCGCCGGCTATGGACTTGTGCGTACGACCAATCCAAGGAACTCTCCGAACCATAAGTATATTACTTCTTTGATGGTCGGGGAGTTGTTTATTGGAATTAAGCCAGTGGATGACTTTATTTTTTAGAGAGAAATCATTCTCCTGTGATTGTTGATCCAACTCTGGAACACCGGCTAGAATAATGACGTACGACCCTGCTTCTGGCGGGAGGTCAATAAACCCTCCGCGGAAGTTATGACGACTAGCCTGACGTGTGGGGTTATACACCAAGGGTGGCGGTTAACTGGTGCCCTGGAGACTGTGTTCGACCTGTGTGCTGGTTTCTGCGGGTAGAAGGGTTTGAGTACTGCTGGGCTCGGGGTAGGTACAGTAGTATTTACAATAGTGGTGCGGGGTTTTGGAATAGGTTTAGGTAGGGTCACAGGGATGCTTTGGACTGATTGTGAAAGAGATTGAACGGATTCTGTTTCTTTGGGCTGGGGAGTGGGTTCAGTTACACGTGTGAGCTTAGCATCCATTTCCTTAAGACTCAAGCTGGCTAGAGTGACTATGGTCCTATCCATTTCAAGGAGGTTATTCTCTATGCGAGAAAGCCTCAATTCCAGGGGGGAAAGTAGCTGCTTTAACGTACCCCAGACTAGTTGGAGGAATTCGCTATCACCCTCCCTGTCATGCACGGGTCCGCTCACCCGACCATCCAAAATGTTTATACTGTTCTGACTAGGAGGGATGCTAAGAATATCATCTTCGACCAGGCTAGGTATTTCCGGAATAACTTCCCCATTAAGAACACTGTGAGTCGGTTTGGGGTTAACATCTTTCATCCCAGGGGAACCCATGGCCCTTCTATTATTAAAAAACTTTAACCTTGCTATTCTGGCTTTTTTCCTAGCGTGTATAGTTCTCGCCAGACATTTCTTTTTATATGCTGCGGCTTTCTTAGCACTACAATAGCTGGCAGCTTGACTTATTTTGGGAGGGGGAAAGGAACCCGCGATACTAAATAGAGGGGCAGGGCCAGTACTCTGTAGCACTGGATCAGGTTGGGAAATTGGAGGGGAATGTACAGGAATAGTAGAGGGAGCAGGATGCATAACTGCCGTTGTTATCAGAGGCCGTGGGGCAGCAGAACGATCAGGGGTACGGGCAGATGCAATGTTCCCCAGGGAAGATTTTTTGGAGCTAGCAATATGCGCCGACAGCCTACGTGCAGCGTCAAGTTCCAAAGAGACCTTGTGCTGCATTTTGCTGATTTCCTCGTCAATCGCCAAATTGGTTTTGACTAGGAAATCATCTATGGATCTATTAGAGTTGTTAGCCGCCATGAGGGTTTTGCTCCGGCTACCCCGTGAACACATATTACAGAGTACAAGTCAATAAATAAATATGCACACAACAATAAAACTGTAGGATGTGACAATAAGACTAGGATCAAGAAAGGGGGGTGGCCCAGCCCAGCCCTCTTAGTCCTCGAACGGCCTCAAACGGCCCAGTCTTTGCCCTGTCTTCGCCCCGGCGCTGCGTCCCGCGCTGCGGGAGTGTTGGGCCGAGATATAATGGGCGTGATAGGCGGGGGGCGGGCCGGCGGGGAGAGCGGACCGGATGGTCAGTCCGTGGTCTTCGCAGGGACTCCTGGATGTTGGAGTCCCTGCACACTCGCAGCCCACGCCTTACCTCGCGCCCCTGCCTCCGCCTCCAGTGACCAGGTGATGTAGATTAGAAACGCATTCCTGTGCGCAGCGGCTCCCGCGAAGCGGGAGCGGCAAGCCGTGAGGGCGGAACTGCCCTTGGATTCCTTGAGAAATGAGGTAAGCCTCTGCCTGTCCGTTTCAGCGTCCCAGGGAATAGCAGGGGAAAGCGCCTTTTACACTCACAGGTGGGCGGGGGGCGGGCCGGCGGGGAGAGCGGACCGGATGGTCAGTCCGTGGTCTTCGCAGGGACTCCTGGATGTTGGAGTCCCTGCACACTCGCAGCCCACGCCTTACCTCGCGCCCCTGCCTCCGCCTCCAGTGACCAGGTGCTGTAGATTAGAAACGCACTCCTGTGCGCAGCGGCTCCCGCGAAGCGGGAGCGGCAAGCCGTGAGGGCGGAACTGCCCTTGGATTCCTTGAGAAATGAGGTAAGCCTCTGCCTGTCCGTTTCAGCGTCCCAGGGAATAGCAGGGGAAAGCGCCTTTTACACTCACAGGTGGGCGGGGGGCGGGCCGGCGGGGAGAGCGGACCGGATGGTCAGTCCGTGGTCTTCGCAGGGACTCCTGGATGTTGGAGTCCCTGCACACTCGCAGCCCACGCCTTACCTCGCGCCCCTGCCTCCGCCTCCAGTGACCAGGTGCTGTAGATTAGAAACGCACTCCTGTGCGCAGCGGCTCCCGCGAAGCGGGAGCGGCAAGCCGTGAGGGCGGAACTGCCCTTGGATTCCTTGAGAAATGAGGTAAGCCTCTGCCTGTCCGTTTCAGCGTCCCCAAATATCAATTCAAAACATTCAAAATTACGATAAGACGATGTGGAATAAAGAATTGTTTTCCGCAAGGCAAAATCAATTGGACTACAGGTCTAAATATGTTTAGACATTCACAATTACGATAAAACAATGTGGAATAAAGAATTGTTTTCCGCAAGACAAAATCAATTGGACTGCAGGTCTATAAGTTTAGACATTCCTAGTGCAACTCAGCAGTATTCTCGCTGTGCCTATTACATACAACTCAGCGGTATTCTCGCTGTGCCGACGCGTTTCGAGACACACTTATGCTTTAGTGTGCTCTCATCAGGGCATCTTATTTATCCACATTTCAGTGCATCTGCCTATGTGGTAAAGCGTTATTTAACTGAGGGTTCTGGACCGCTGTATCCGGATTTTATAAGCAAAGAGTCTGTATTTTCATTATGCCAGAATCAGGGCAAAACTCTTTTATTCTTCCTTCTCGTTGTTTCCTTCAGGCGTCTGTTTATTCTCCCGCCTGTTGCAGTGGGACTCGATTAATCTGACTGCTTTTTTTCCAAATTCCGGTCGACGTGTCCAAACTTCCTTCTCTCACTATCTCGGACGCGTAACGTGAATCAGCCTCGAGTATGTAGGCATGACCAGCAGGGCGATAAAAACCAGAATAGGGGAACACAAAAGCACCATCGAATGCCGCAGAGCCAGCACAAAACTAACGACCCATTTTCTGGAAAAAGACCATAAACCGGAAGACATCTGTTGGACCATAATCGAACAAGTGACAAGGGAAGAACACCTCCTGGAGAAAGAACAAAGGTGGGTGTTCCGCTTGGACACTAATAATACCGGTCTGAACGATGCAATGCCATGGGGACAACTGTGATAAAACTTTCCATCCTTACACACCACTTGTCTAAAAAGGAGGAGGAGAATATAGACTATCCAACACTCCTCTTGCCCCTACAAAACTCTATTCCAGCTCCAGAGTGGGGGTTATGATCAATCATGCATCATTGCTGTATGGCAGTACTAACATTGACATTTCCCTGGGAAACATGTATCATCTGATATAAATGTAGAATATCACACGACGGCCATACCATTAATGTCCGATCATAATGACAAGCTCCCTCAGTTTCCTTAATTTTTGCTTTAATACTGAATGGCCAATAATTGAAAACTCAGCAGTAGAGATCTTTTTTCAACAGATCTCTAGTATTCTCGACCTGAAAAAAGACTTGACAACTCTGCCTTTTTCCACCTACACGGCCACAGCGAGCGGCCATTTTGGTTAGCTCTCTAGCCCGTAAGCCCATCCACCACATCATGCGACGAATGGGACACCCCTTCTGATATTTCACTTTTTATTTTATTTTATTTGAGTCAAGTCTTATTGTAGATTAATTTAGGTACCTATTTTCCCACCGAACCGGACAATGAAATAGAAGAAATACTAAAGCACTGGATGCATCCTCACGATCGTGTCACTATGGGCGGCCATTTTTCGAAACGCTCTAGTCTTCCGGCAGCACCCTGGATGACACTGCTTGTTCTCCATTAATTTTTTCAAACATAAAAAGTGGGCTCAGGCAGCCACTCGGGATGCCACGGAGCTGCCGAGGGGTAGAATTTACGCCACAATATCACGAGCGGCCACGTAAGTAAGACCCCGACCATGGGTCGGAAAAAGCTGGTCAACACGCTATTTCTGGGCTCTGCTTTCTGGCAAGCACGTTTTTGAGACTTTACCACATTTGTCTCATTACAGTAGACCGCAAGATATTGATCCCCGGGATGCAGTCTTATGGGGCACACTACATATGAAAGAACTGTATGTATTTAATACACGTCACGTGCGTGTATTTGTGATATTTGTGCAAGTCACTTTTTTCTTTCTTTAAAAACGAACATTCTCTTTTAACAATGTCGAGTCTCGTTAGTTTCAACATGGAATCCTTCTAAGCAGTTCTTCCCTCTGTGTGGGATCACTGCAGTACGTGTGTGTGTGTGATGTGTGAGGTCCGTACGCTTTTGCGAGTGTGAGACTTTGGAGGGTCATTATACCCACTATATCAGGGCTGGGAGAAAAATATATCACCAATCCCTTGAGAAAAATATATCACCATTCCCTCGATGACTAGCTGCCTTACCAGTCATCATAGCTATTCCTAAGTATGGATACAATGCCACAACTGTGCTTCACGCAAAGACCGCAATATGAGAACTATGTGTTGTCTTTTTGTGCATTTACAATTCTGTGTTTTCTTTTCCCTTTTTTCCTTTTCAGGGACCACAACAAGTCACCTGACGGCTGCTGACCTTGCACTCGTCGACCGGCATAGAACAGCTCGTGGACTGCTCCTGCATCGTCAGCTGGTCTCCACAGCTGCTGCTTCAACCTCACTGTGCTACAGTAAGGGCTAGTATTGTGCTCCTGTGCCTCTTGGTCACCTCCAGGTGGTTTGGACTCTGTCCCCACTGCTTTCCTCTCATCTGTATACCACATCCTAGTTCTGCCAGCCTGGTCCACAAAACTCTGTAGCTGCTGATTCGCCATGATCCTCCATTGTGTTGAGTGATTCCAACACCACTTCACCCCTATGCACCTGGGATCCCTGGTGTAGGTATCCTGGGATTCCATGGGTAGGGCGGCTCTCTAATCTTCCTTGATCCAAGTGGTTCCTTCGGGGTTCTTTGAGAATGGTTCCACGACCAGTAAAAATCCAACCGCAACTTACCTTGAGTTATCTTATGGATTTTCGACCTGGTGTAACCACTCTGCACCCTGTTGCCTTGGGGTACTTTACAACTCATCTTGGGTGGTTTCATGCTTCCCCCTGGGGTCTACAATCCTTGGGTATTAGTCCTGTTTTGATAACCATTTCACATTCCTCTCTTTTAGTATATGGTTCAGCCTACCCCTCTCACCGGGCCAGTGTATTTTCCTATGCTACTTACCTGTTTCTAAATTATTTCTTATGTGAGTTTGATCTCTCCAGATAGGAGATATACCAAATTAACGTCTAGTGTGTACTAATAAATACAAAGTATTTTTTTACTGGTGTGGTGTTTTTTTTTCTCGTGTGTAAGCTTGCTTAATTACTGACAATATGGTAAATGCACCCACTTTACATCCTCCTGAATAAGCCTTTGCTGCTCACTATGGCTATCACTTGAGAGCTTTGGTATACAGTGTGAGAAGTTGGCCTGATATATGATGTTCACTAGTTCTAGTGATCACCTTGTATCAGTCCAAACAACCCTTATGGTGATTGGTTGCAAGTCAACCTTATAGACCAGCTATCCTAATGGTAGCATGGACAAAGCAGTCTTAGGCTAAACTCTTTAGTTTATCCAGTATTAGGGTATCTTTCATAGATTCACATGCCTGAATCATTCCCCGTCGTCGAGGCGGGAGTCCCACAGTAAATTATATATATAATAGCAGTGCCTAAAAATTTCTTGTAGTAGGCTGGAAAAGCCCAAAGGCCTAACTAGGCCTCAAAACTTAGCAGCCTATCTACATCATTATGTAAAAAGACCTGAAATAGCAGCCTTAGCCAATCAGCTGTCCTCACCCTCTAGAACCTTCCCAGCTCAGGCAGTTCTCCTCAGATTTTCACCGCACTTCGTGTGTAAGGGAGTCTCCCTGAGTGCCTACTCAGTTTTTTGATCTTTATTCCTTAAAATGTCTGAAAAGAAGGCTCTTTTCAAAGCTTGTGGGACCTGCTTCAAGAAGAGAGTCCATGTGGATGACCAGCACTCGGACTGTATTTATTGCCTGCACCCTTCACATGTTGTGAAGGACTGTCGAATTTGCCGTACCTTCCCTCAGAAAACTATCAGGGATAGGGAGGCAAGGGTTCTTTTGTGGTTGAAGTCTTCTTCCACTGATGATGAGGACAAAGCCTCTACTTCCAGCAAGAGAGCTAGGTCCAAAGAAAGTGCTTCTCCTGAGAGAAAGAAAAAACTAAAAACCTCTCAGAAAGCTTCAGAACCCTCTAAGAGTGCATTGGCTTCTTCAACTGCAAGTACAACCCAGGCTAAGACTATTTCTCTGGTGTCTGTACCTACTACTACTTGGACTTCTACCTCCTCTTCTACTTCTATGGTTACCACTTCAGCTATTACGTCACCTTTGATGTCTGTTCCACCATTACTGACTAAAACCAAGTTACCGTCGTCAAAATCCTTCTCAACGACGGCTCCGTCGACTAAATCTACTGCTCCGTCGACGACAACAAGGCCGTCGTCGACGAAGACATTGTCACCAAAGGACTCGTCGTCGACGTCACCATCGACGGCCTCGTCGACTAAAGACTCGTCGACGAAGACATCATCGACGGTCTCGTCGACGAAGAACTCGTCGACGAAGACACCAGCGGCGGACCCGTCGACGAAGGCCTCGTCGACGAAGACACCATCGACAGTCCCGCGACGAAGGCCTCGTCGACGAAGACACCATTGACGGTCCCGACGACGAAGGACTCGTCGACGAAGACCCCATCGACGGTCCCGACGACGAGGGACCCGTCGACGAAGACATCATCGACGGTCCCGACGACGAGGGACTCGTCGACGAAGATACCATCGACGGCCCCGACGACGAGGGGTTCGTCGACGAAGATACCATTGACGACCTCGTCGACGGCAAGATCTTTTTCATTGACAGGACCGTCGACGGAGATTCCGGTTACCGGGGCTTCCGCACTGACATCTGCTCATCGGATGCACGGTTCCCCTCCAGCAAAGATACAATTCACTCATTTTCAGATGAAAACGTATCAAAGGCAGGATTATTGACATATTTCTCCACTCTTGCCATCGCACATTTTGGAGACATACATGCAAGAGGACTCGGATGAAGGGGAAGAGGATGATGGTCCTTTTGGGATTGCCCGTCACCCTTCTCAATTAAATATTAAATATCAGGAGGATGATGAAGAGGAAGTTCAAGAACAATATATACATGACGTTTATTCCACGCCATATCAGTCACCTCATACTAGACCTCCTCGGTCTGAGGACACGACACATTTACCAACTTCCTTAATACAGGATTTGCAGGCTATGTTGGCAAATTATCGCCAGAGATTTCCATCCAATCAAGGTGCGCCCGCTGGGTCACCTGTTTCAGTTCCTGTGCCAAGACCTCCGTCGCCAAGAGCTTCATTGTCGCCACAGCAAAATACTGCTCCACTTCCTCAAATTGTAGACAGTTCTTCCAATGATGATGAAGAAAGCAGGGAAGAGGGAGAGTTACCGGATAAAACACCTGTGGATCCTTGGGAGGATTATGTCATCCCTATGCCTTCTCCACCTCCTCCCCGCCCTTCAGATTCTCCACCTGAAGATATTGGTGGTTTCCACAATATTATGCAGAGAGCTGCTAATCGATTTGAGTTAGCTGTCACAGTTGAACAGTCGGACTGCTTTCTACATGACTTTAAAGAGGGATATCGGAGAGTGGTCAGGGCCATACCTATTATTGATTATATATGGAAGGAAGGCCTCAACATAATGAAAACTCCAGCTTCCATTCCTGCAGTCTTGCCAAGGATAGACAAAAAGTATCGAGCACCAGCTGATACTCCTGCTTGTTTAATAGGTCATCCTCGACCTGATTCGGTCATATCTCAGGCTGCGCAGCAGAAATCCAAAAATCCTTCTGCTCCCATTTCAACGCCACCTGACAAGGAGGGAAGAAGGCTTGATGCAATTGGAAAGAAGGTTTCGGCAAATGCAGCAGCTTCCATTAAGGCGGCTAATTCATTAGCTATTCTGGCTCGTTATGATAGACAAATGTGGTCTGAGCTCACGGAATGTCTTGAAATGATCCCGGAGGATCAGCAGATGGAGGTGCGCAGAATAGTACAAGAGGGTGAAAGGGCGGCCTCAGAAATTATTGATTGCGCCCTAGACATTTCTAACACCAACTTTAGACAATTGGCTGGAGCAGCTGTGCTTCGGCGTCAAGGTTGGCTCAAGGCTACCACTTTCAGACCTGAGGTCCAAACCAAAATCTTGGACATGTCATTCGATGGTGAGTCATTGTTTGGGAAGCACATTGATGACGCTTTACTGGCCATTAAAACTGATACCGATACAGCAAAATCTCTTGGAACCCTGCAATACAAGAGGGGGTCCTTTAGAGGAGCAAGAGGCCATGGTTACTCATCCAGAGGCAATTATTCCAACCAACAAAATCGTCAGTACCAATCTAACTACAACAAGCCCTACTACCAATCTTCTTACAGGCAGCCTGCCTCTGGTTCTTTCTCTCGGCAAGGAGGGAAACGACGCTCAGGCAATCAAGGGCGAGATTCCAACAAGCGCCAATGAGCTTTGCCGGATGTCAGCCACTCACCTTTCCCTTCCCGTGGGCGCCAAGATTTCCGTCTTTTACCACCAATGGCAGAAGATAACTTCAGATCAGTGGGTCCTGGATTTGGTCAGCAAAGGACACACTTTGGAGTTTTTGCAGAAGCCTCCAACAACGCCGCCCAGGGGTCCCCCTCCCCCTCGTCTTCACTTACTCTTCAAAGAAGCCTTAAAGATGCAACACAAGAATGCGATAGAACGAGTACCTCCTTCTCAAAAAGGGATGGGGTTTTATTCTCGCTTCTTCCTCGTGGAGAAAAATTCTGAAGAGTGGCGTCCAATATTGGATCTGCGCAAACTCAACAAATATCTAAAGAAACAGAGTTTCCGCATGGTAACGTTGAAGGACATTCTGAATTGTCTCAACGAAGGGGACTTTCTGGCTTCTCTGGATCTACAAGACGCCTATTTCCACATCCCTATTCGCCCGAACCACCGCAAATTCCTAAGGTTTCAAGTGGCCGGCGTCCATTTCCAGTTCAAAGTGCTTCCATTCGGCCTAAAATCGGCCCCCAGAATCTTTACCAAATGCCTGGCTCCAGTGGCTGCAATGTTGAGGTCCCAGGGAATGCAGGTTTTCCCATACCTCGACGACTGGCTGTTAAAAGGTCCAACCAGAAACTTGACAAGGGAAGCGGTCAGCAGAACGCTTTCTCTTTTCTCGAATCTAGGACTGACCCTCAATTCAAAGAAATCTCAGCTCCAACCTCGTCAACAATTGACTTTTCTGGGTGCAATCTTGGACACATGCCAGTGCAAAGCATACCTGACACAGGAGCGACAAAACAAACTCGTAAAATTAGCAAAACAGATATCCGCAAGAAAGTCACTTTCAGTTCGGATATATGCTTCCCTTCTAGGGATGTGTTCATCTGCGATCAACCTCATTCCTATGGCGAGACTCAGAATGAGACCGTTGCAAGAAGAGTTACTTCGTCAGTGGAAGCAGGTCGAGGGATCATTCGACGACCGCATCAAAGTCACTGTCAAAATGAAACATGCTCTTCTCTGGTGGTCAAAGGCACACAACTTGTCGCCGGGCCTCACCTTTCTCCAAGAAATTCCGGAGTTCACCCTGACTACGGATGCGTCCATGGAAGGTTGGGGAGGTCACCTTCAGGACCTTCGGATCCAGGGAAGATGGTCTCGTCAGTACCAACAGATGCACATCAACATCTTGGAACTAAGGGCCATTTTTCTTTCCCTACAAGCCTTTCTGCCAAGGATTGTGAATTCGTCCGTGCTGGTGCGTACGGACAATACCACCAGCATGTTCTACATAAACAAACAGGGAGGAACAAAATCTCTTACCCTGTCACTGCAAGCTCAGGAGATGTGGGAGTGGGCCCTGAGTCACGGCATATCCCTCAGGGCAGAGCATGTACAAGGAGTTCGCAACTCTCTAGCAGACAGTCTCAGCAGAACGTTCGTGGGCTGTCACGAATGGGAACTCGAGCAACGTCAAGTAGAGAAAATCTTTCGGCTCTGGGGGAAGCCGACGCTGGATTTGTTTGCCACGCAGCAAAACAGCAAGTGCCTGTTTTATGCCAGCAGATTCCCAGGACGGGGGTCAAGAGGAAATGCCCTCCTGATGAGATGGACCGGAATGTTTGCGTACGCATATCCTCCGATTCCGCTCATTCCGAGGGTGCTGCAAAAGATGAAGAGGGAACACTGCACTCTCATCCTCATTGCTCCACGTTGGCCAAGGCAATTTTGGTTTCAGGAGCTCCTTCTACTATCTCAACAACCTCCGTTTCGTCTCAGACCGACAGTGTCGATGCTGACAAGGGAGGGAGGTCAAATCCATCATCCAGATCCTCAATCGCTGCACTTGCACGCTTGGCTCCTGACTTCCCAGAGTTCAAGGACCTAAACATCTCCTCGGACTGCAGGGAGATATTGTCGCAAGCACGTGCGCAGAGTACCATCAAAACATATCGTTTCAAGTGGAAGAGGTTCTGTTCATGGTGTGGAGATAATGAGGTTCATCCACTTCAGGCTCCTCCTGAAGCCATCCTTCCATACCTACTGTCATTGGCTAAGGCAGGTCTAGCCTTTTCTTCTATTAAAGTGCATCTGGCAGCAATATCCAGATTCAGGAAGAGTTCCAACAAACCATCCTTATGTTCATCCTCTTTGATCAAACAATTCCTTAAAGGGCTATTCCGGGTTTTTCCTCCAGTTCGTCCTCCTCCTCCGGAGTGGGATCTTAATGTTGTTCTTTCCCAACTTCTAAAAAGGCATTTTGAACCGATCCATAAAGCGGAACTAAAGTTTCTGACTTGGAAAGTAGCAATCTTGTTGGCTCTTACTTCTGCTCGCAGAGTTAGTGAAATACAGGCCTTCACTATTACTCACCCCTTTCTGCAATTCTCTAAGGACTTTGTTACGCTTAGAACCAATCCAAAATTCATTCCTAAAGTACCAACTCAATTCCACATTAATCAACCGGTCAAACTCAGAACCTTTTTCCCGGATCCAAAAACTCCTGCAGAGAGGGTTTTACATTCTCTGGATGTGAAAAGGTGTCTGAAGTTTTATCTTCAGAAGACAAAGGACATCCGTAAATCTACACAACTTTTTGTTGCCTATGGGAGAACCACCTTCGGTCAAGCTGTCACAAAAGCAACTATTGCCAGGTGGTTGTCTTCTACAATTACCTTCTGTCATGACAAGGCCAACAGACCTTTATCAAGAAAGATCAAAGCTCATTCCACAAGAACGGTGTCGGCATCTACGGCCCTTTTCGCTGGAGTGACGCTGGAGAACATTTGCCGTGCTGCTACTTGGAAAAGTGTCCACACTTTTACCGAACATTACTGTCTGCAGTCGGCGGTTCAGGATGACACAGCTGTTGGTGATGCAGTGCTGCAGCATCTTCTTCACTAAGGTTGGATAACTTATAGTCTTTTTATTCTTCTTTAAAGTTTAAATATTTATAATGCTGTCCTATCAGTCATGTTTTTGAAGGTTTTGATGCATATGTTCTGTTAACAAGTTTTGTACTCTATTACCTTCCTGGTTGAGTGGGGATAGATATATGTTTTTCTTTGTCTCCCACCTTCCTCTATCGACAGACATGATGTTACTGCTTGCTATTCTGATTCAGGCATGTGAATCTATGAAAGATACCCTAATACTGGATAAGAAAACGAATTACTTACCTGTAACTACGGTTATCCAGTATTGGTATCTTTCATAGATTCACATGCACCCACCCTCCTCCCCGGTAGGGCAGTTCTTTCTATGGATACTCATTCTCACTTGTGCTGGGAAAATCTGAGGAGAACTGCCTGAGCTGGGAAGGTTCTAGAGGGTGAGGACAGCTGATTGGCTAAGGCTGCTATTTCATGTCTTTTTACATAATGATGTAGATAGGCTGCTAAGTTTTGAGGCCTAGTTAGGCCTTTGGGCTTTTCCAGCCTACTACAAGAAATTTTTAGGCACTGCTATTATATATATAATTTACCGTGGGACTCCCACCTCGACGACGGGGAATGATTCAGGCATGTGAATCTATGAAAGATACCAATACTGGATAACCGTAGTTACAGGTAAGTAACTCGTTTTCTTATGGAGCCTGAAAGAAAAGATGCTGCAAGCGACCAGGAGGAAGATGTCCGGAGCGATCCACGGGTGGATCGAGGAAGATGAAGACCTGAAAGCAGAGGGGACAATGTTCAAAGTCACTAGTTAGTGACCGGTGTGGAAACAAGGAAGGAACCAGATGTCGTCGTCGCGATCAGGTGAAGAGTGGACGCTTGTCTCTGCAGCCACGTGGACAAGGAGGTGTCTTCGACGACCAGGATGGAGGCATGAGCTGTCCCACCCAGGCTCTCGCTGTCGGCGGTGTCGGATCCGGATTTGGAGCCAACAGGCCTTGGCAAAGGCAACCAACGCGGTGAGTGGAAACAGCGTCTGGAGTGGACCAGGAGGGTCCAGGGTGCTCCTCTTTTGGAAGGGAGCAAGGGCCAGTCTGGAGCAACCAGACCAGCGGTGTAGTTTTCAAAGATCGTCGCCTAGGAGGTCACTAGCCAGCCGGCAAGTGACCAGACAACGCGTCGAGCAGCCATCAAGCAAAAGGGCCCCACGCAGATCTCGTGGATGCTGGAGGGATGGTCTGTGGTGCAGGAGCTGCTCGGGGCTGGGGCTTCTTAATCCCCAAAGCACTTTGTCGAAGTTACCTCAGAAGTCGTGCTGGAAGCGAAGTGCAGTTTCTCCAAGATGGCCGTTCCCACGTGTCTCGTCGCTTGCACGGATCTCAGCTGTGCTGCAGATGTGAGTTGAGGTCGGAGAGGTCTGGGAATCCGGGTCTCGTCGGGCTCTGAAGTCTGGATCCTCGAGGGAAGACGACAAAGTGAAGCCGCTGGACGCTTGATGGTGCCTGCTGGTGCAGGGTGGACACTCCTTGCCCACAAGGGAGATTTCTTCAGTCTTCTGTGGAGCAGAATGTCGAAGTCCAGAGTTTCTTGTAGAGTTTCAAATCAGGATGAATCTAATTTGGAATGGGACCAGCTCCTACCTTTATTCTCCTAAAGGGGGCTGCACTAGTGACTAGGTCCCTCCCCTGGGTGGGACCAGGAAGGGGGGTGGTTACACCCCCTATACTTTGTCCGGTTTCGCACCAGAGCTGGGGCTGGAGTGCCCCAGCAACTGGTTTGAACCGGTGTATGCACAGGGCACCTTGTGTGCCCCAGGCATTTCTCATTCCTTTCAGGCCTCCCTACCTCAATACACAAAATCCTGTCTGGGGTGGTGCTAGCATCTCCCAAGGCAGGAAACCCTTTGTCCAGGCCTCCCTCGCTGGAAGGACTCCCAGCAGCAGGAGGTCAGACTTGTGTCTGTGGTGGCAGCATCCATTTTGTGATGCTGAGGCTCGGGTTAACTTTAACCGGGGTTCACAGTTACATACATGTCGTGTCCCTCTAGAAGGGTGGAATGCTACCCCAGTCGCCAGAATTGGCGAGGGGGTAGTATTCCAATACGTATGACACCTTACTCGACATGTTTTGATAATGTTATGCCAGAGTTAGCATTCAACCGCGAGGATTATAATGCACTTAAGAGTATATGGTATAGCGTTATCATGGAACAGCTATAAGGACTTGGTTCCGCAAGCTGCAGACAGGCTCAGCTCATGCTAGAGCACCATCTCACATAATTCCAAGCACTCTGCCTTCAGGATTGATAAGGCCTGCCATAGGAGTGACTGATAGGAATATATGTGTCCATTTTGGGGTTAGATATCGGTATACCATATCTACAGCAAAGGGTGATTACACCACCTTGCCCCAGCTATCTTACCAGCCAGTTGTGTCTGTTTAGATGGCCAGCCAGGGGTGGCATAATACATGCTTCAGCCCCTGGTAGGCCCTGGGTACACCTATGCCCTGGGTACCTAAGGTACACTGTACAGGGACTGATAAGGTGGCCCAGTACCAATTGGTAAATGCACCTAAAGTACATGGATATCAATTTAGAGAGAGAACAGCTAGGCTGTGGGTCGGATTAGCAGGCCCACAGCCAGGGAAAGTCGTAAACCAGTGAAGCAAAAAGCTAAAATCTGGGGTGACCATAGGATTGCAGACCCTACACTCCTACATACAGAGACTTAAACACTATCACTAACGGTTGCCTCGACTCAGTGCACAGTGCCTCACCGTAGGTGGACACTATATAAGGAGCCAGCCTCTTACATCTGTTCTTACAGCTTCTTATTGCCACTTGATTTTTGCTACCTGAATACTTACTCTGTGGTGGGTAGTCTGTATCTGTTGGATGGCTTACTATGTGGTGCACACTTAAAGGAGTGATGCATCTTGCACTAATGCAGTCAACCCTTATGGTGATTTTAGTTTTCTTTGATAACCTTAGGCTCTCAGAGTAGTAGCTGCGTAAAGCACCCTTCAGGGCTATCTTTATGGAATGTAAAGCAGCTTATTTTACCATATTTAAACAATAGTGTAGATTAGATGAAATAGACCCACAGAGTTTATAAAA
This sequence comes from Lissotriton helveticus, assembly GCF_964261635.1. NCBI lineage: Eukaryota > Metazoa > Chordata > Amphibia > Caudata > Salamandridae > Lissotriton > Lissotriton helveticus. The sequence goes on from NC_136070.1 coordinate 445,358,993, forward strand.
AATAAGTCTACTTATTACACAGTACAATCACTATCACATTGGTTTATCTCGCAGCCAAAGATATCAAAATACACTTGGAAATACTTCAAAGAAATCAGGAAGTAGAACAAATATACACTGGTCTCCAGAGGGAGACCAAACCATATACTAAAGAAGTGGAATGCGAACTGCAAGGAACAACAGAACTTAGACCAAATGAGTCATAGGAGCTAGGAGAACCAGGAACCACCAAGGTAAGTATCCAGGAACCCCACAAAGGCTGTGTGAAGAGTGGAAACACAGCCGCATGCCCAATGGAAATCTATGGAGAAGTCACTGTTGCATTTTTAAAGAAAAATAACCATTTCCAGAGGAACCCGAAGAAACCCTTTGGAGGACGGAAGGTTGGACAGCCACCCCACCCATGGAAGCCACATGGAAAAGTGTTAACCCCACCAGGGAAGCCAGGTGCATGGGGTAAAGTGACGTGAGAACCTCCCGTAGATAACAATGGAAGACTTGAAAGGAACGACCTTTGGAGAAGTCTCTAAAAAGTCAGATGAAATCTTGAGATGAATTCTTAAAGAGTGAGAACCTGCAAGCAGAGTGGACATAGTCTATGCCACTCAGAGGTGACCAGGAGGCACGAAAGCACAATGCTTACCCTTGGCAGGGAGCCCAGAAGAGTTGACGAGGACCTTGTTGTGCCAGCTGTGGGGACCAGGCGATGCAGATGACGATCAGGAGCCGTACACGAGCTGTCCCACTTCGAGGTCTGTGTCCGGCGGGTGCACCAACAAGCCTTGGTAGCCACAACAGACTTGGAAGACGACAAGATGCAATTGTTGGGACCAGCAATTCCAAGGTTCTCACCAAGTCCAGAAAAGCCAGAGTAGGATCCGAGCAAGCAGTGGAGCCCACTGAAGCAGAAGAGGACTCTTGAGCGGCCCCATAGGCCGAAGGCACAGAAGTCCCATGAGGACCTTGTGCAGCTCACCAAAGGAGGAGGCCCATGGTGCAAGGGATGCAGTGAGAACGCTGATCTTCACGGAATGAGGTGCTGGAAGCTGCAGCTTGTTGTAGCCAAAAGATCTCTTGAGTGCAGAGCTAACAAGCCTCGGCGACGGCAAGTTGACACGGTGCACAGGGTTTTTATCCCAGCGGCTTGGACAAGGGACACTGTCCTCCAAATTGCAGGTAAGACAGGTCAGGCCTCTGGAGAGCCACAGAACCACCACCTGTATTGCTGAGCCTCCGAAAGGAGCAGCAGACCGGTCAGGTTTGTTGCGGCGCCTGAAGATGCAGAGGAGTGACCCCTTCACTCCTAGGTAGATTGCTTTGGATGTCCTTGATGCCCACAGAACCTCTGGAGAATCTGAGCGAGCTATAAGAAGACTTGCAGAACAGCGATACCAGAAGCACCAGGAGTCTTCCTTGATGCAATCTCTGTTTGAGGCGAAGTCCAAGTGTCCAGACGGTCAAAGAGTGTCTTGGTTGGTTTCAGAGGTGATTCTTGACCCGCCCACGGGAAAGCCCTTAAATACCCAAGCAAAGGGTTAGAACGATTCGAGGAGGGGCTTGGCAGAGGGGAGGATCTGTCCTTTGTCCAGTTTCGTGCCAGAACCAAGGGTTTCTGAACTGGCTCAAACCGGTGTATGCAAGAAGAACACCAGATGTGCCCTCTAATGTAGTCTGTAATGCCCTCCAACCCAATAAACTAAGTCCTGTCTGGAAGGTGGTCACACCTCCCTGTGACAGGAAACCTATTGTTCTACCTTCCCCTGGCCTCCTCGAGCTCAGCTCAGCAGCAGGAGGGCGGAACAGTGTTTCTGGTTGGCAGCAGCCCTAGCTCGTTGGCAGACCCTGAAAGGCTGTAACTGAGAGTACAGGGTTCTCCTGTAATGGTCCCCCAGTACATGGGATCATACCTCCAACACCAGAATCGATTCTAACATGTTTGATACCAAACAGGACCAGGTTCGGCGTAGCCATTATTTAGTTAAACATCTCGTAATGACTGATGTCCACTATATGTAGTAAATATATATGTAGTAAAATGGCTGATCGCACTTAGAAATACTGTTGATTCGACTCTGGGGTTTGTATGGGTGTCCTGCTTATACAAGAGCACACTCACACTTATAACCAAGCACTCTGCCCTCAAGACTGAAATGTCTTCGATAGAGGTTTAACTTTCATGAGAGGTGCAAGCACCTACTCATACAGGCTGTAATGGCAGGCCTGTAGTCAGAGTTTAAGACAACTCATATGGGTGGCACAATACATGCTGCAGCTCATGGGAGACCCATGGTATACCTATGCCTTGGTTACTTTAGTTCCAAATGCTAGGGGCTTATATTGGTACACCAGTAGCCAATTGTGGATCTACAAAAGTACTTACCAAAGCCATTTTTGCGATAGCGCAGATGCTGGGGTCCTGGTTAGAAGGATCCCAGCAAACTACAGTCAAACCATACTGACACCTGGCAAAAAGTGTGAGTAACCATGACAGCAGTTCCTACTTTCTGACATCGAAACGCAAGGACGTGAGACTAGCCTTGCCCAGTTGAATCTTTTTCTAAGTGGAAATATCTGGAAAGTCCATCTGCATAGGCATGGTTACTCCCAGGTCTACGTTCCACTGAAAAGTGCATCCCCTGTAGGGTAATGGATCACCTCAAAGGTTTGGGATTTTCACCCTTTATCTGGTTAAGCCATAAGAGGGTCGTATGGTCCTCAACTTCTTCAGGGCCCAGACCACAGCGAAAGCCTTCTTCTCAATAGCTAACAAACACTTCTCTCTGGGGGTCAACCTTTTGCTGTTAAAAGCTAGTGGCTGATCCTGGCCCTCTGCATTATGTTGTGACAACACTGCACCTATCCATATCTCAGAAGAATCTGTCTGGACAGTGAATAGTTTGGAGTAGTTAGGAGTTTCCAGAATTCGTGCAGAGCAAATGGCTTGCTTCAGGTCATCAAATGCCTTCTGACAGCTAACTGTCCACTGAACCTTCTTAGGCATTTTCTTGGAGGTGAGATCATTAAGGAGAGTGACTATGGATCCATAACACGTAACGCATTTTCTGTAGTACTGTCACGCCCAAGAAAGCTCTGACCTGAGTCTGGGTACTGGGAGCAATCCAGTCCATGATGGTCTGAATTTTGCTCTCCAATGGTTAAACTTGGCCTCCACCTGCAAGGTGGCCCAAGTACACAAACTTGCTCTGCCAGATCTGTCTGTCTTAATAATGAGGCCTGTCTTTAGTAGGGCCTCAAGTACATTTCTGGGGCAGACCAGGTGATCCTTAAAGGTTGAGCTAATGACCACTATATCATCTAGATAGGATGCACTATAGGCTTCCAGACCTGTTAGGACTTTATTCACCAGACTCTGAAATGTGGCAGGTGTGTTTTTCAAACCAAAGGGCATCAAAATAAATTGATAATGCCCACTGGGAGTTGAAATTGCTGTTTTTGGTTTGGCATCCTCCTAGAGTCTGATTTGCCAATAACCAGCAGTCAGATCAAATGTACTGTGGTATTTGGCAGAGGCCAAAGTATCAATCAGTTGACTGGGGGTGAGTGTTTGATTTGCTCAAACGCTCCGTCCATCATCCCCTTTTGTATCGCTTTGGTCGCCCTAAGTGTGGCAGGGTATGCTCAGACGTGAGTCCCTTGCTCACTTGGCCACTGGATTCAAGATAGCCTGGCTGATGAGGATTATGAATCCGAAACCGGTCCCAGGATGCTTGTTTCCGGTCCAGGGAAGACATGGCTTGGCAGTTCGGGCTGGACTGTTCCCATGAGGCACAGGGTCAGACTGATTTGCATATGGCCATGTCTGAACTGGGGTGGCTGAGTGGGCTAAAGAATGGTGATGGATTAAACCCAGATCAGTTGACTGGGGGTGAGTGTTTGATTTGCTCAAACGCTCCGTCCATCATCCCCTTTTGTATCGCTTTGTTCGCCCTAAGTGTGGCAGGGTATGCTCAGACGTGAGTCCCTTGCTCACTTGGCCACTGGATTCAAGATAGCCTGGCTGAAGAGGATTATGAATCCGAAACCGGTCCCAGGATGCTTGTTTCCGGTCCAGGGAAGACATGGCTTGGCAGTTCGGGCTAGACTGTTCCCATGAGGCACAGGGTCAGACTGATTTGCATATGGCCATGTCTAAACTGGGGTGGCTGAGTGGGCTAAAGAATGGTGATGGATTAAACCCAGATCAGTTGACTGGGGGTGAGTGTTTGATTTGCTCAAACGCTCCGTCCATCATCCCCTTTTGTATCGCTTTGTTCGCCCTAAGTGTGGCAGGGTATGCTCAGACGTGAGTCCCTTGCTCACTTGGCCACTGGATACAAGATAACCTGGCTGATGAGAATTATGAATCCGAAACCGGTCCCAGGATGCTTGTTTTCGGTCCAGGGAAGACCTGGCTTGGCAGTTCGGGCTGGACTGTTCCCATGAGGCACAGGGTCAGACTGATTTGTATATGGCCATGTCTGAACTGGGGTGGCTGAGTGGGCTAAAGAATTGTGATGGATTAAACCCAGATCAGTTGACTGGGGGTGAGTGTTTGATTTGCTCAAACGCTCTGTCCATCATCCCCTTTTGTATCGCTTTGTTCGCCCTAAGTGTGGCAGGGTATGCTCAGACGTGAGTCCCTTGCTCACTTGGCCACTGGATTCAAGATAGCCTGGCTGATGAGGATTATGAATCCGAAACCGGTCCCAGGATGCTTGTTTCCGGTCCAGGGAAGACATGGCTTGGCAGTTCGGGCTGGACTGTTCCCATGAGGCACAGGGTCAGACTGATTTGCATAAGGCAATGCCTGCACTGGGGTGGCTGAGTGGGCTAAAGAATGGTGATGGATTAAACCCAGATCAGTTGACTGGGGGTGAGTGTTTGATTTGCTCAAACGCCCAGTCCATCATCCCCTTTTGTATCGCTTGGAATTGGATGGGCACCAGTCCTAGTGACTGCATTGAGGTCTCAGGAGTCACCACAAAACCTCATCTCTCTCTTACCATCTTGGATGTGAGGTTTTGGCGTAAGGGCTATCTGAAGTCTCAGTGACCCCCAATTCCAGCATATTTTGGACCTCTGTCCTGATGCAATTTCTGACATGGCCAGGCTGTCTGAGAAGTTTACTTTTCACAGGCAGGTTGTCACCATTGTCCAATTCGTTGGTACACCAGGTGGTCTGACTGGGTGTCAAAGAAAAGAGACCTGGAAACTGACTGAGAACTTGTCTGCAATGAGTTTTTTGTTGATCAGTGAGGCTATCGGCCAAGAGTACTCCTTCAACTGATCCATCAAAAGGGTTGTGAGAGAGATCATGGAGAGGGTCACTCATCCTTCTGTCTCTCGTCAAGCTCAACTCAGCCCTGTCAACAAAAGGTTTTAGGCAGTTCATTGTGGGGACTTCTAGGGGTACCTAGGTCAACTAAGTAAGTTACCTCACCTTTCTTTTCCAGTATGGTGTGGGGGCCACTCCACTTGTCTTGGAGAGCTGCTGGGGCCACGGGCTCCAACACCTGCACTTGCTGCCCTGGCTAGTACACAATCAGTACAGTCTTTTGGTCATGCCAAGCTTTCTGAAGCTTCTGACAGGCCTTAAGGTTTTTACTGTCCTTTTTCCTGTACTCGGGCATGCTAGAACGCAGGCCCAGTACATAGTCTACTATGTCCTGTTTAGGAGGTTTGAGAGGTTTTGTCCACCCTTCTTTAACTAGACATAATGGACCCTGTAGTGATTGAGCCATTGTTATGGATAATTGGCTCGATTATGACCATTGCCCGCTACCATCGCAGTATATTTTGCTCTAATATAGTGCTGTGCAGGCCCGCATAATATAGATTAGCTGTAAATAGGACTTGATAATGTTCTTTCTGTGTCTGACTATATCTTGCTTAAAGGCAGGGCTTACCTATTGGCTTTGGCATACTCTAATGCCATCTAGCATACTAATTTGGGCTCTTTGCGGGAATAGTGGTCTATGCTTGAGCGACTCCATTTTCTAAACTGTCGCCATCTTCTAAGCCTTTCTGGGTGAGGAGTCATGTTTTACTTCTCACTTGTTTTCCGCACTTAGTATACTAATAGGAGCCGGTTTGAGGTTCCGTGAATCCTGAACCCGTATAATAAAGGTCATGGTTTCGCTACGAATTTGGTATGCGTGAACCGTAACCAGTTAGTACGGCAAGTATGAGTGTTTTCGTCACGTTACACCAATGGATTCACTACGAATTTAGGGATTCGTTCTGAACCCTTGGGTTCCATTTTGTGTATGGCAGCCATTTTGTGGTTGCCCTCACATAGGCCGATGACTACGGCCGAACAAGTCTTTAGCACACGTACACTTTAGCTGACTTCTGAATGACCTGAGCAAACTGACCCTCTTGCCTGAAGCCAAACTTGTTAGGCCAGTTCCTTTCCCAGTAGCTGATCAAGATTGAGGATCAAGGCACAGGACATCATAAACCTTTATTGCACACAAATATGTCTTATCTTACTCACACCTGCCTCTGCTCCTTTCTTTATGGTCTGTTTACGATGGGGATGTGCCCGTTTTTATTATGGGTTCGTTCGACCTGTCTGATGAAGAATGTTGGGTTTGACTAATGATCGATCATGGGCTGGGCAACTGAAAAGTGGGTTTTACCGTCATGCGATACCTCTGATCTGGATGCATGTGATTGGACAGTTTGTAAATGTAAAGTCTTTGTCTGGAATGTGATTTTTGGCATAAAAAGGATGGCTTGCTTTGTAAAATTGAGCAGTCTCCTGAGAACTCATACCGTGTTGACTTCTAGGACTTCTGTTACTGGCTGCAGCCAATAAATTTGATCTTTGACGTCACCAAGAAGATTCCGTGTCTCTGTGTTTGAAGACAGGTGATACCCGAAGACTTTGGGCGTGCCCCTGGCGCCGCCGGGTCTTAAATAACCCGGTTCTTCATTTGGCGCCCAACGTGGGGCGACTTCAGCGGTACCGGTCCAAGCCTGACGATCGTGAGGAGCTTCGTGTGAAAATTCTGGAGGAAGGCCTGCCACTTCATTGACCCCTGTATGTCATCGTGGTCCGAAAGTCTTTGCTGCGATGTTTCCCGCTTTCCGACGGCTACAAAGGCCTGCTGCCCTGACTGTCGCCCTGTCTTGGAGCCTTTGATGATTTGTAGAGCGAGACGATAGACGGGTCTTCTGGCGACGTCATCGATACTTCAGTTAAGTATGAGTGGAGCGTCTCCCAGTCCTTAGTTTTTGGTTATCCCTTGGGATCTTTGATTTGGAACTTGCAAGCTCCAAAGCCGAGGGACTTGTGTATTCACGAGACTATCGTATTCGATACTCCCTTGAAGTTTGAAGCTAGACTAGTGAGCGAAGATGCCTGGTCTTAGCAGACTTGGAAGGATATTTTGTTGTGGTGATAATAGTGATTCCCGATTGGAGGACTCGTGTCCGGTCCCTCCGATTGGAACTCCGACCTATGAGCTCTATGTGAAACATGGCGTGGGCCCCATAACGTATAATGAAGTGTGGATTCGTCACACTAGAAAGGATGGTGTCCTCAAATGGCCCCAATATGGTAGTTTTGACACGGAAGTTTTAGATAATCTAGAGGTTAGACTTTTTAAGAAGAAAGCCCGGCCGGCGATGTTTGACTCTTTTCGCCTATGGCGAAAGGAAGCCAAACAGAAAGAAATTAAATTAGTGAAGAGGAATAAAAGAGAAAAGGGTATCTCGATAATGCAAGCTGCTATACAGTTTAAAGAAAATAGCGATTGATAAATGCTATCCAGTTTTGCCGCCTCTTCAGCAAGATGCGATGAAGGACCTTGTGAAAGATCCTTTGATGTCACATTTGTTGACTTCACCACTCCCTTATGCCCAGAGTGCTACAGCACCTCCGCAACCTTTAGTTGCGCAACCTCCGGTTGCTTTGCCTCTTGCTATTGCACAGCCGCCAGCTCCTCTTCAGTTGGCTCCTACTCCTCTGGTGCAGCCTTCTCAAGGGCCGCCGACTTTGCTACCTGCTCCGTCCTTGATTTCTACGACTTTTCCGCCTGTTCTCGCTGCCTCTTCTGCTACTGCTCCTACATTAGCTTCTTCTCAGTCCGCTTTATCTCCTGTCCTGTCAACTTCTTCTGTTCGACAGAGAATGACGAATACTGTTACTAGTCTTTTGTCTCCTTTCTTTGGGTCATTGAGCACGACCCCCGTTTCAGAGCGTAAGCAATTGCGTAGCCAAATACCTGGTCCCACGGAGAGGACGGTATTAGATCATTTAGCGCGTAAATGGGTTACTGATGCTACAAGATATGATTTAGAGTCTGTTATGGTTGTCTTCCGCCAATGGGAAGCACCGAAGCAGAGATATGTTTTTGACAAAATGTGTGTTTTCCTTTGTGAAGAATGGGAAGATGGTGATCTGGGACAAATTCCGCCTGAGTTGTTCCGTGTACAGTCCGAATTTGCGAAAGGCTTGATTGTGGGTCTCGATGTTGAAAGAGCGGTAGCGACACTGCTTTCGTTCAGGAGTGAGTCTCCTTCTCGGTCGTTGTTTGAGCCTGACCTTTCTGTTAGGAGGAAAGTGAGACAGTATCCCATGAGAGAAGTTCCTCCTGTATGGAAGGAAGTAGTTCAGGCTGATGTCGCTAATCACATTGATGCCGTACCGGCTCATTTTCAACGTGTTTGGGTGCATGTTCCGTGGAAACGAGCTGAAGTTTTGGCTCTTAAGAAGACTTTGCCTGACCCCCGTAAAAATCCTGCAGGATAATATAAGGAATTATCACAGACCGCAGACTCATGTGTTATGAATCTAGCTGATATAGACATGTTGTTTGGAAATGTGGTCCCACAACCTTTATGGGGATTGATTCGTCATACTGATCATGCGCCGGAGTTAGGTGATACATGGGTTAATATTGGTGCTGCGGATGGCCGACAAGTTGGTGGTGCTAAACCAGAGCCTTTAGTTGCAGACCTTCCTGGTAGAATCATTACTTACATGAAGACTTTAAAACCTGCTATGCGAGTAAATTGGGACAAATTGTCTGCGTGTAAGCAGAAGAAGGATGAAAATGTATCTGATTTCTTCACTAGGTTTGAAGAAACGTTCATTGACCATAGTAGTCAAGACATGAGTACTGAGGGTGGTCAACGGTTGTTTGTTGATAAGTTTGTGCATAATTTACTTCCCGAGTTATGTACCAAGTTAAAGGATTCAGAGAGTTCTTGGGCTGTTTCCTCGTCAGCACAGATATTGGCTACTGCACAATACTACGAAAATAGGGATAAGGATGAGAAGGATAGAGCAGACAAGAAGACTAAAGATTTGAAGACGAAGGTTCTTTTACAGCAAGCGTACCCTCCTCGTAATAACCAACGTGATTATCAGCAACCTCAGCAGTTTCAGCGGAACTCGCAAAGGTTCGAGCCTTCTCAACCGCGTTTTCCTGTAGGCCCTAATCAATGTGCATATTGCAAAGAAGAGGGTCATTTTAAAAATAGTTGCCCTGTTTTGTTACAGCGTATGAATGATGTTTCTGGTGCAAGAAGTCGGGGTGTTCCGCAAGCTTCTAGAGGTAGGGGACGTGGTGTGTTCCCCCAGAAAGCGCGTTCCTTTCCTCCACAAAATTCAATGAATTGTTTTGATCAGCAGAATAATGCGTCTGGTAGGACGACTCAATACTATGCTGACGACTACTGTGTCGAAGGTGAGAATATGGATGGTAATGATTGCTAGGACAGCCACGGACAAAGAGAGGGAGTCGTTTCAGTAGATCAGAGTGGACCTTATGTTGAAGTGATTACATCAGGTGTGTCAGAGCCTTTTCTGTTGGATACTGGTGCTGCGAAGAGTTCTATTATGCACTCTAGACTCCCTGGCGCACCTTTGTCTGGCTTAACGAATGTTTCAGTAGGTTTTTCTGGCGCCCCAGTTAGAAACCCGATTTCTAGCCCTTTGTCTCTTTCTGTTGGACCTCGTGAATTCGAAGCACCCCTTATTCTGACGACAGGTTGTGGTGAGAACTTGTTGGGATTGGATCTGTTGAAAAGATTGTATGCGACATTGTATTGTTCTCCTTCGGGAGTGCAACTTACATTGGGTAAGAAAGTGGTCTCTCCGATGTATTTGTCGAAGGATCAACTTCCGACAGAATTGTCTTCTCTTCCTGATACTATTTGGGCTACTGGTCCTAATGATGTGGGTCTTTTGGAGATACCGCCATATGTTGTGACGCTGAAGGCGAACGTTAAAATGCCATGCATTCCCCAATATAGGATCTCTAGTGATGGTGAAAGAGCGTTGCTAGCGATTATCCATGATCTAATTGAGAAAGATGTGATTGAGGAAACGAGAGGTAATGTGTGCAATAGTCCTGTTTTGCCTGTCTTGAAACGCACTGACTCTTCTCAGCCACCCGTTTACAGGTTTGTGATCGATCTTAGAGAGGTTAACAAGATAGTCGTGCCACAATTTCCTGTTGTTCCAGATATCACTGCCTTATTTACCATGATTCCAGCTTCGGCCACTTGGTTTTCGGTGATTGATTTGAAGAATGCTTTCTTCAGCATCCCGATTGCCGAGGAGAGTAGGGATATATTTGGCTTCTCTTTAGGAGATCGAAGTTTCCGGTTCAAGCGCGCTCCTCAAGGCTATTGTGAGAGTCCGTCAATATATAGTCAGGCTTTGAAAACACAGCTTGATACGATTGTTTTACCTGATGGTGCTGCTCTTATTCAGTACGTCGACGATTTGTTAGTCGCTGCCGATACTGAGGAGATCTGTAAGGAAGCTCCTTTGTTGTTGTTGCGTCACTTGTCTGACTTTCATCATAAGGTATCTCTTTCGAAGTTACAGTATTGTCGACAATAAGTGACCTACTTAGGTCATCTCTTATCGAAGGAGGGAAGAAGACTGACCCCAGAACGAATTCAAGCAATTGCAAAAATGAGTGTGCCAATTACACAGAGAGAAGTGCGGGCTTTCTTGGGTATCACGTCATATTGCAGACAATGGATACCGAATTTTTCTCTGCTGGCCAAACCTCTGTTGGCATTGACTTGTAAAGATACACCGAATCCCCTCCCGTGGTCTGACGATTGTCAGAAAAGTTTTTCGGAATTACGTGATGCATTGTGTTCGGCTCCTGTGTTGGGTACTCCAGACTATAGCAAGCCTTTTACGTTGTATGTGCACAAGAGAGAGGGATGTGCGTTGTCAGTGTTGACACAATCTTTTGGGGACAAGCAACGTCCATGCGCGTATTTCTCGTCGACTTTGGACCCGGTAGCTAGAGCGTTGCCGAGTTGTTTGAGAGCCACAGCGGCAGCAGCTGTTTCTATTCGACAGTCTGCTGGTTTGGTGATGAATAATACGTTTATTGTTATGGTTCCACATGCAGTGGACACTTTGTTAAATAGGACTAAGACACAGCACTTAACTAGTGCTCGATTGTCAGGTTATGAGTTGACACTTTTAGCGAGTCGTGTGCACATAAAGAGATGCAATACGTTGAATCCAGCTACGTTGTTGCCGATTTCAGTAGAGACAGATGTTTCTGAACAGCATGATTGTTTTCTCAGGACAGAAGAGGAAACGAAAGGGAGAGTAGATCTTAGGGACACTCCTCTTGTGAAGTGTGATGGTACCTTATGGGTGGATGGTTCATGCTTCAAGCTTCCAAATGGTGATACGACTGCGGCATATGCTGTAACGACTTTGCATACAATTGTTGAAGCTGCACGTATCCCACATAATTCAGCTCAAGCAGCAGAGTTGATTGCACTTACGAGAGCGTATGTGTTATCGAAAGGAAAGAGAGCGACCATATATACCGACAGCCAGTACGCGTTTGGTGTGGCTCATAGTTTTGGACGCTTGTGGAAGGAACGTGGGTTCCTCACGTCCCATGGAACGAAGATTCAGAATGGTCAGTTGGTGAACGAGCTTCTTGAGTCACTTACCTTGCCGTTGCAAGTTGCGATTGTGAAATGCAGTGCACATAAGAAGGTTACCCGATGACGTTGGTTGCGGTAATGCGTTTGCCGATGAAGTTGCGAAAGATGTGGCGAGGGATGTGATGAGTCGAATGTATGTCTCAGGCCCTGCAAGATGGATTGGTGATGTTGGAATGTGTGAGGATACGATAGAAAGTGTGAAGTCTATCCAAGCTGAAGCTACAGAGAGAGAGTTGAGCGTATGGAGAGAGAGTACGGGTAAATTGGATGCGAATGGTTGTTGGGTTGAGTTGTCAGAGCATCAGCGATGGTTGTTACCCGATGCGTACGTGCTTGCAGTGGTTACGATGGCACATGAAATGGCTCATATCAGTGCGAAAGGGATTTGTAAGTTGTTGGCTCCAGTATGGCAAAATGCTGGAATTCCTAAGTGTGCAGAGAATGTGGTCAAGAATTGTATGGTTTGTCTGATGTACAATCCTGGTAAGGGAACTCCAACTCCAGCTGGTCATTTTGCGCCTCCGACGTATCCGTTTGAGGTTTTGCAATTAGATTTTATCCATATGGAGAGATGCAACAACCTGAAATACGTACTCATGGTTGTTTGTGCCTTTTCGAGATGGGTAGAAGCATATCCCCTAAAAGATAATACTGCCTTGTCCACAGCTAAAGCCCTTGTTAAGGAGTTTTTCCCTAGGTATGGTTTGCCGAGAATGGTCTGGAGTGACAATGGGAGTGAATTTGTGGGTCAAGTGATGAAGAGAGTGTGTGATGGTTTCATCCGACAAAAGTTCCACGCTGCAAATCACCCACAATCAGCTGGTCTAGTAGAGTGCTATAATGGCACTCTTAAGTTAAAAATTGCCAAGATACAGGCGAGCTCTGGTCTTAAATGGCCTGACGCGTTGCCATTAGCACTTTTATCAACTAGGATGACTGTACATTCTCGAGTGGGACTTAGTCCCTATGAAATAATTTTTGGTCGCCCGGCAAACATATGGGGAGTGCCGAGGCCGACGAAATTCAACGAGATTGAACACCCTGTATTGCTTGACTATCTGTATGATTTGACGGCTAAATTGCGTGTTTTACACCAACAGGCTCATGATACATTGCCTCAGGCTTCTGAAGATCCAGGACATGCCATCGATCCCGGCACCTGGGTACTGATCAAGAGTTTTCAGCGGACAAAGAACGATCAGCCTCGTTGGACTGGTTCCTACTTGGTGCTATTATCTACGCGATCTGCAGTGCAAGTGCAAGGAAAGAAGAACTGGATCCACGGCGTACATTGTAACAGGGTTCCTTTGCCTCTGCCGTACGACCGGTGGGTCCAGGAGGGTATCCCTGATTCAGAAACTGACACTGTGCCTCGTTTTCTGCCTTTTAGCGATGCACGTTTAATTGGGACAAGTTCTGAGCGTGAAAGCGACGATCTTCTGCAAGAAGCTGTGCCACCGTCAGTTCGATTGGACACTGCTGAGCCTGAACTTTTATTCCGCGACCAGACATTGCCTGATAAAGGCCGTTATAATTTGCGACCAAGAGTCATGGGACAAGTAAAATAAGAGATTTTCCTTTTTGCTATTTTTGAAATTCAGATCTCCCATCTGAGAAACTGTTTTGGCCGATTTTTGTTTTTCGAACCCCCATCCGGGTTCAGCTGTAAGGTCGCGGTGCAAAGACTTGGGAGTGCAAGCCGAAGACACAAGGTCGAGGTTCTGGTTAGTCCTAGGGCGTTCCCTGGACTGACAGACGCATTCCTTAGCACAGGAAGAACCACCCGCCGCGAACAGCACGGTTAGAGGATGGAGTTTTTCAAGATGGAGAGACCTGTTGAGGAAATGAGTTTTAAGAGCAAAATGTGTCGAATTATGAGTAGAAAGTGTTTTTTAATATTATGTCTTTTTATGTTACTTAGCTTGATGATGTTTTCAATGGGATATATTATATTCTCTTTTCAAGTGACGTTTGCACCCACTACACAACCCATACCTTCTTCTACTGTTTCTTCGCATTCTTTTCATCCTCTGCCTGAACATGAATCCATTAGAAGATTGGAATTCGTTAATAACTCCTTTGTTCAGCTTCTGCACCAACACCAACTAGTAGTGAACACGACTAACTGTTGGGTGTGTGGTCTTATGCCTCATACTACTGATAAAGGTATTCCTTACCTGGTCTTGCCATTCAGCTACAATGGTTCTGTGTGGGCATACAGAACGATGTTCATCTATGCTCGTGAAGTCTACCCCCTACGTTCTGTGAAGAACAATCCAAAGAATAGTGCTCTAGTTAAGGGTATAGTCGATATGATTAGAGGAGTTAGCTCCTATGAGACAATCCCGAGAGATGAGACACTAGCGTATATTGGATGGAACGTGACTGGATATGGAGTTAGTCTGAGTGAGAACCAGCGAGCGAAAAGATCCTCTCCGATTTGGATCGTACCCCATTAGGGTCATCTTTATCTGCAAGGTAATGGCAAGAATCCGAGAGCTCAGTTAGGGAAGAGTATCTGCACTGAGACGTATGTTTTTGCGTCCCAGACTTCCCCACCGTTTCTAGCAGCTAAGGGTACCTATTTTGTCTGTTACGATAGAGCGTAAACATGGTTGCCCCCTGATTTCTCTGGCACATGTTTTGTCTCGTTCCTGTTGCCTCCTACCTATACAGCTGCGGCAGATTACCACAAGACGAGAATTGTTAGAGGTGTCTTCAGTAAGGAAGATAATGCAGGACAAGAATTAGGAGATTTCTTGAAGAGTTTTCTGCCGTTTTGGGGACCGATGGTTAACAGCAGGAACATACGGCAATTGACGAGAGTGGTTGAGTCCACCGTAGTTGAAACTGCCGGTGCCCTTAGTAACTTGACTGCTGAGCTCCAGTCGGATCGTCTTATGACTCTCCAGAACAGAGTTGCGTTAGATGTCATACTTGCAGATAGAGGAGGGGTATGTAAACTGATTCAATCGAGCTGCTGTGTTTTCATTCCAGACAATGCTCCGACAGTATACCAGGCCATTTCCAAGTTACATAAGATCTCCGAATCTATACATGTGGATAAAGGAGATTGGTCGTTGATGGGATGGTTCTGGGAACTGTTATCCACCTTGGGGTGGAAGATTCTGATGATCATTGGGATGGCTTTAGCGATTCTTTTTCTGTTCTGTCTTTGTGTGCAGTGCGCTCCTGCTATATGTAGCCTCTGTGCTACTACATGTACAAGGAGCGCTGTCCCAAGAGAGGTACTAAGTAATAGGATTATGCTTCAGCAACATCTTGATGATTTGATGAATATAGACCTGGACTCAGATTGACGTGAGTGTAGGTTATTGCCTATGTAAGAACAAAAGGAGGGTCTAAGGTTCCGTGAATCCTGAACCCATTTCATAAAGGTCATGGTTTCGCTACGAATTTGGTATTAGCGAACCGTAACCAGTTAGTACGGCAAGTATGAGTGTTTTCGTCACGTTACACCGATGGATTCACTACGTATTTAGGGATCCCTTTCTGAACCCTTGGGTTCCATTTTGTGTATGGCAGCCATTTTGTGGTTGCCCTCACATAGGCCGATGACTACGGCCGAACGAGTCTTTAGCACACGTACACTTTAGCTGACTTCTGAATGACCTGAGCAAACTGACCCTCTTGCCTGAAGCCAAACTTGTTAGGCCAGTTCCTTTCCCAGTAGCTGATCAAGATTGAGGATCAAGGCACAGGACATCATAAACCTTTATTGCACACAAATATGTCTTATCTTACTCACACCTGTCTCTGCTCCTTTCTTTATGGTCTGTTTACGATGGGGATGTGCCCGTTTTTATTATGGGTTCGTTCGACCTGTCTGATGAAGAATGTTGGGTTTGACCAATGATCGATCATGGGCTGGGCAACTGAAAAGTGGGTTTTACCGTCATGCGATACCTCTGATCTGGATGCATGTGATTGGACAGTTTGTAATTGTAAAGTATTTGTCTGGAATGTGATTTTTGGCATAAAAAGGATGGCTTGCTTTGTAAAATTGAGCAGTCTCCTGAGAACTCATACCGTGTTGACTTCTAGGACTTCTGTTACTGGCTGCAGCCAATAAATTTGATCTTTGACGTCACCAAGAAGATTCCGTGTCTCTGTGTTTGAAGACAGGTGATACCCGAAGACTTTGGGCGTGCCCCTGGCGCCGCCGGGTCTTAAATAACCCGGTTCTTCAAGTTCTTGTCGGAGGAATGTACTCACTCTGCCTCGAAGTCATACCAGACGCCTAGCTAGCTGAAGCTGTGACCTTGGCGCGGAGTGGTACGGAATCTGATTGGAACAGGGGGTGAGGCTTGCTAGAAGCTTCGACCAACTGTCGTAATTTAGCAATGATTTGGTTAAGCATTAGCAGAAGACATCTTGTATTTAGAGACTATCTTGTCCGTTTACGGAATCCATTTTGTATTTGTCGGCCATTTTGTTTGCCATGTGCTCTGTCCTACCTTCCTGTTAACTGCTCTTGAAATCTGCCTAGAGACAAGATATATTTATCCTCTTCTGCTTTGCACATGCTCAGTTGAGCATGCAGCTGTCTCCACTTTGTAACTGTCAAGATGTGTCCACCAGAATTAGCTAACTGTCAGCCCTTCCCACTTGTTGCTAGCACACTCTCTGTATGACCTTATATGTATTTGAAACCAACACTCTGTGCCTTGTACCGCCTTCATTTCAGACCCTGTGTGGGTATAAAAGGACCAAGCTCCTTCTAGTCAGTGTGCTACCTCATACTATACCGAAGGGTGTTGTGTGAAGGTAGTTCCACCTCATGAGGTTTAATAAACTCTGTCTTTTCTATTCCATTTTCTGTGCCAACTTCTTATTATTGGTCTAAGGACTCTATGCAGAGAAGGGCGAATCCCTTGCACTAGTTGGCCTGGCTGAGGCTTGCTACCACAAATTGGCGCTTCCAACGTGGGACTCATCGGCGACTCGGATGCCCGAAGGATTGGTCCAGACGAAGGATTGGAATCCCGTTTTGGACGTGATCACTGCCGGAGGAGACTGGAGTCTTGGCATCCACAGCGTTTTCCCTTTTTTTCTGATCTGACCATCCAGGTGGCGCCGGTCCTCGACTGAGATCTCTTCTGTTGATTCGCCGTGCAGTGACCGGTGGGTCGATTTGAGAACTTGCCAGTAGGAATCTGGACACCATTTGATTGGTAAGAGCCGTTTTGCGGCACTTGCTGTAAGTTTGGCGCCTTGGATTGGTAAGGTAGTTTAGAAACGCTTACTGTGGCATTTGTATATGGAATTGGTCAAATATTGAACTATGAATATGTATATATATGTGTTGCAATACATATAGGCAGGTAATGAGGAGATTTTTCTCTACTTCTAAGAATATTTGAATGGCGCAACGTACGAAGAGTACTTTAAGCGCTACTTTTGATTATAATACTGCATATTTTGCACTATTTTTGGAATGCCTGTTTCCAGCACACTTCGTAAGATGTGTTGCTTTTGTAGTGGTACCAATTCGAGAAATGATGAAGCACAACCGCCCCACCCGGAGGGGACGCCTAATAGGGACATGTATATTAAATATGGTATTTCGTCCTTAATGTACAGCACATTGTGGAATAAATACACCTGCAAGGATCATGATTTGCGTTGGCCTATGCATGGGTAATTTGATTTGCGAAAGATTCAGTATCTGGAGCAACGGATGTTCAAGCGAAAAGCTAGGCAAGACATGTTTGACTGTGTGCGAAAGTGGGAGAAAGAAGTGCGTGAGTGAATGAAGCGTGAACAGGCCTTGATTGAAAAAGAACAGCGTAAAAGTGTGCATGCAAAAGCATTAGAAATAAAAAATAAAGAGATTAAAGAAAGGGAAGATAGGGAGCTTCATTTACAGGTAAATCGCCAATACGCTATTCATAGGCCTCTTTATCCTATTCTTAATAAACCCCAAGATGATTCTCTCTTATTAGATCGTTGTCCACCTCCGTAAACTCTTCCCTCTGCTCCTGATGAGTCAGATGAGGACTCTCCTACGGAACAGGATAACGCCCGAGACACTCACTCAATGTTAAATACCGAACGTTCCTCTCAGATTAGATCTGCGGCGTGTAAAGCCAAACGTAGTACTAATACTACTTCTGAAATCTTAGATACTATTCAGAATTGGTCGGAAAGGGAACAAAAATATTTCACCAAGATATTTGCTGGAGAGGTTCTTGAGCAATTTAGGAAGTATTAGGTGGAAGTAGAGCCAGATGATATAGCAGCTGATTGTAAGCAATTACGTGAAGATTATTTTGTTTTCTCCCAGGTGGCTGACACGATCAGACGCTTGGTTAAACTACGTGATGAAGCAGTCCATTTGCGGGAGGAGAAAAAGGCAGCAGATGCAGCTGCACAAACATCTCGAATCAACATGGCACGAGCTACGACGTTCGAAACAGATAAGATGTTGTAAATGTGAAACCCATGCGGGAAGCCACACCTTTATATGTTCCTCCTAAAGGAACAGGTACAAGTGATGATAAGATTTCTGTCGACGCGAAAGGGTACTTTATTTATAATTGGGTTTACACTCCTTGGAATAGAGCAGATGTCATGGCTCTTAAAAATGCATTGCCTGATCCGCGAAATAATCAGACAGCTTTTTATGAAGAAATTGAGGGTGCCATTAGCTCTTGTACTATGACTTTGTCTGACATTGATTTGTTTTTTGGATTACTATTACCGCCTGATATGTGGAGAACTGTGCGTAAAGTTGATGATCGTGTGGTATTTGCGGCATTGTGGCCAGATATAGAACAATTAGATAAAGATAGAGAACCTGAACAAAAACCGTGTCAGCTAATCTTAGATCTTCCAGCAGCTATCTTGGTTAAATTAAAGACGATTATTCCCCCTAAAAAGATAGATTGGACTATGTTAGCGTCTTGTAAGCAAAAGATAGATGAATCAGTTTCAGACTTCTTCACACGCTTTGAAGAAGCATTCCATGATTTTAGTGGTCAGTCATTGACAGATGACACGGGTAGGCATCTGTTTGTCGATAAATATGTCACAAACCTTTTGCGAGAAATAGCTAGTCGCCTAAAGGCGAGTGAAAGTTCATGGGCTACCTCCTCTCCGGTTTCTCTCTTAACTATGGCTCAGTATTATGAATGACAAGAATTAGAAGCGAAAAGTAAGGAGGATAAAAAATCTAAAGTGTTAAAAAACAAAGGTTATGATGGCTCAAGATTATGGCCCACCTTCTAGAGGTAATAATTGAGGTGGTCGTGGATCTTATGGTTCGGCTTTTCCTCCCTATCCTCGTGTAGATTTGTCTGTTGATCAGTGTGCGTATTGCAGACAATTCGGACATTGGATTTCTAATTGTCCAGTGCTACGTCCTCAGCAGGGTTCACATGGTCTGGGACAAATGAGAAATCGTTCCGGATATTCAGGGCCTAGAGGAAATACAAATGATCGTGCTAGGTTTGATGCTAATACACGTGGACAAGAGGGGGCTAATACTTTAGACAGACGGAATCAATATCAAATATCCGACTATGAGCCGTCTAATTTGCAAGATTCTGCTTATGCATAGGATTGCCTAGGATGGGGTAAGGAATCAGATGAAGTTCCAGTAGATCAGAAGGGTCCCTATGTTACAGCACATGTTTTGGGTTCTACTGATCAGTTTCTGGTTGATATAGGAGCTACTCATAACGCCTTGGCTAAATACTTGATTCCAAGGGCTCCCCTGTCTGGTTTAACTATTACATCGATAGGTTTTCGATGGAACATCCACCCTTAGCCCATTGTCACAACCACTTGCACTCCGTGTTGATAAGTTTACTGCTCCATGTCCTTTTTTGCTTTCTCCAAATACACCAGACAACATTGTGGGTCTTGACATGCTCAAATATTTCAGGGCCACGATACGATGTTCTCCGGAAGGAGTACAGGTTATTTTAAATGACAACCACCCCATGATAGAGAGATCCTGTATTGTTGAAGAGGACATTGCACTAGCTTCACTCCCTAGTACTTTGTGGGCTACTTCAGACACCGATGTAGGACAAATGATTATTCCACCAGTACATATTAGTGTCAAGGAGGGTGCTATACTGCCGAGATTGCCTCAGTATAAAATTTCTCGAGAAGGAGAAGAAGCACTTACACGTATTTTACAAGATTTGATTAAGGTGGGAGTGGTGGAAGAAGTTCCTTATAATGTCTGCAATAGTCTGATTCTTCCCATTTTGAAAAAAGATACTGACACTAAGATTTATAGATTTATCATTGATTTGAGAGAAGTCTACAAGATTGTAGTACCACAGTACCCTGTAGTGTCTGACATAACGACATTGCTTACCCTGGTCCCTCCAAAAGCAACTACATTTTCAGTAGTGGGTTTGAAGAACGCTTTCTTCTGGATTTCTATTCATCCTGATAGCCGATATTTGTTCGGTTTCACTTTAAATAACAGATCATACAGATTTTGTAGAGTTCCTCAAGGGTACACTGAGATGCCGAGTATCGATAGTCAAGCCTTAAGAAGACAACTCGATTCCTTTATTTTGCCTGAAGGAGTGGCTCTCATACAATATGTCGATGACATCTTGTTGGCAGCTGATACACCTGAGCAGTGTGAAAAATGTACTTTGTCCTTACTTTCTTTTCTTATGGCATATCACCATAAAGTATCACGGAAGAAATTGCAATATTGTAGACCGAAGGTGACCTATTTAGGACACCTTCTGTCTAAGGATGGCCGTGCACTGACATCAGATCGCATTCAAGCAATTCTAGACACTCCAGTACCTTCCACACAGAAAGATGTCTGTGCATTTATTGGTTTAACTTCATTTTGTAGGTAATGGATATTGGGTTTTTCACACATTGTTAAACCATTGCTAGCACTTTTGACTAAGAACACTCCGATTCCTCTTCCTTGGACAGATGACTGTCAAAATGCCTTTCGCCAGTTGAAACAAGCTCTTTGCTCTGCACCAGTGTTAGGCACACCAGATTATACGAAGGCCTTTACACTCTATGTACACGAGAAAGATGGATGTGCATTGTCAGTTTTAGTACATACACACGGTGACAAGCAGCGTCCCTGTGCATATTTTTCTGCAGTTTTTGATCCTGTTGCTCGTGCGTTTCCTGGATGTTTTCGTTCAGTTGCAGCAACAGCTGTGTCCATACGTCAGAGTGAAGGGATAGTTTTGGCACACAAACTGTTAGTGCTAGTACCCCATGCTGTAGATGCCCTTTTGAATCAGACCAAGACTCAATATTTAACTAGTGCTCGCTTGACAGGATACGAATTGACACTGTTAGCACCTCATATTACATTGAAGAGGTGTGCTACACTAAACCCAGCCACTTTGTTGCCCTATCCTGCGACTCCGTCTCAATCAAAGGAGCCTCATGATTGTATATTCCTTACTGAGGAACAGACAAAGGGTCGCACTGATTTGCATTATACGCCCCTTCCAGATGTTGATGGGGAGCTGTGGGTTGATGGGTCCTGTTTAAAGTTACCGGATGGCACAACCTCCGCTGCATATGCAATCACCACACTTTAAACAGTAGTGGAAACAGCTTGCATACCACAGAAGTCGGCTCAAGCAGCTGAACTAATAGCCTTGACACGAGCATGTGAGCTTAGTACTGACTTATGTGTGAACATTTACACGGATAGCCGCTATGCTTTTGGAGTGGTTCATGATTTTATCCTACTCTGGAAGGAAAGAGGCTTTCTTACATCCCACGGAATGCAGATAATGCACGGAGAATTAGTACATAATCTCTTGACTGCACTTACATATCCGAAGAAAGGCAACTTTCTTCGCCTGTATTCCTTGGGATGGGAGTTCGGGCCTTTCTGGTCCAAATGCTGTAGCATCGGAAGGATGGTAAGTTTCCCTTCCTGCAGGTAGTTGTTGAAGCTTGTGCTCCGTTCTTATCCAGGGAAACCAAAACCAATAAGTAATCCACCCCGAGGCATTGTTAGGAGGAGTGCGCGTTGTTTTAGCTCCACCAGGGTGGGCTTTGTTTCGCATTGTTGTTGCCCTGTGGCTCTTGGTATTATGTTGTATTTTCGTACCCTGGGGTAACTTGTTACCTTGTGGCCCTTGGTTTCTTGTGTTGTTTTACCGAGTGACGTTGTTTTTCCCGGGTTATTGTTTTGTCGTCACTGATATTGTTCTTGCTTTGTTGTCGCCAATGGGCGTTGTTTTTCGCAAGCTCCCCAGCACATGCCATATATCTTTAGTTATTCGTTGGTATTATTCCTTTCTTAGGTAAGTATTGTGAAGTATTGTATCTTTTTTGGTCCTGAGAAGGGATAAGGTAAGTATGCCCTGGTGATTGGCAGAATTATCAGGTCAGATCTGAAAGAAACAGGTTAGTGTTAGATTCCTTACCGTAGAATATCCCCAGGCGTCAGACTGGATCCGGAAAATTTTGCGTAGCAGTACCCCTGCGTGTCGGTAGGCGTCTTCTGCGGCTCCGCGTCCGTTGTCGGCGTCGTGATCGCCGGATGACGTCGTCGGAGTACTTGGACGCCACCCTAGCGCGCTGACGTCAGTTCTTCTTTTTTCTGTGCCAGCAAGCGCAGATCCGGGAAGAGCAGTACTCCTAGTCAATTTTTGACTACACTTTTTCGATCTCTTTTGGATCTTCTCGAGTCGACTCGACTCTTGGTGCCGATAGGGATGCCCGGGTTCAAACCCTGCGAGGACTGTAACCGCATGATGTCGGTTACCGACCCCCACCGTCGGTGCCTTTACTGCCTCAGGGCCGACCATGATGACAAGTCGTGCCCTGACTGCCGGTTCTTGACGTCGAAGGCTAGGCTGGAGCGGACCTGTAAGCGCCTTGAGCTCCGGCAGTCAGCCCGCGCCGCTCAAGGTCCCGGTCCAGGAGGAGGTCGAGGGACCGGTCGCGGGGCCACAGCCATCACAGCTCGGCGAGTCGACACCACTCGTCGGGTTCCAAGTCCTCAGGTAAGTCGAGGCACAAGAAGTCGAAGAAGCGACATCGCTCTTCTGACCCCCGACGCTCGCGTGACGCGGCCGGGGGTGTGGGCGACGCCGCAGCGCTGCGTCCAGCTCCACACCCGCCGGTCCCTGGGCTGCACGCGACACCGGAGGAGATCAGCGCCTGCCTCACGGCCATGAGGTTGCTCTTCCCTCCGTCGGAACCCGCCGAGGAGCCTTCGGTCCCAGCGGGTCCGTTTGGAAGCCCAAGCGGGCCGGCAGCTCCGGCCCCGGCGCCGTCAAAGACTCCGGTCCCAAGGCCGCAGGGTTCCTCAGGATCCAGGCCTGGATCCGTGACTACGCCGGTCCACCTTACGACCCCTCTGCCGTCACCAAGGGTGTCGCCCCCGGTGCTGTCCCCAGATGGCATAGTTCCCGATCCCCACCCCGGTCCGGATCCGGCATCGGACCGACGCCTCACGGCACCTTCTTCGACGCCGATCGGTGGGCCCTTCACCGACGACCCGTCTCCATAATTTTTTCCTGATTTTCAGGAGATATATGACGAGGGGGAGTGGGAGGGGTCTGAGGCCCCTCTGGCACTGCAGTGCCAGTTGAGCCAGGACTGGGCAGACGAACTAGGGAAGCCAGTGGTCTGGACACTTGGCCCGACACTGGATTTGTCTCCCCTCCTACCGTGGCTACGGAGGAGGGGGCTGCGTACAGCGCGGTGTTGACTAGGGCAGCCAAGGCCTTGGCTCTTGAGCTCCCAGTCGCGGCCGTGAGGACTAACCTCCTCACTGAGGTTCTCAAATCGTAGGCAAGCTCCTCGGAGCCTCTCCTGCCGTTTAACGAAGCCCTCACTGACATTCTGTTGGGCACCTGGTCCAAGCCCTCTAGAGGCCTCCCTGTAGATCGTAACGTGGCATGACGCCACTGCCCGGCTCCAGGCGACTCCAGCTTCCTGTCCGTTCACCGCACCCCTGAGAACCTGGTGATCCAGGCCTCAACCTCCCAGACCGCATTCCCTGACCGCCCCTCTGGATTGAGAATCCAAAAGGTACGATCAGTTCGGGAAGAAACTGTTCTCACTGAGTTTGGGGTTGCGGTCTGTCAACACCGCCTGCCTTTTGAGCCGTTACTCTCACTCTCTGTGGGATACGGTTGCAGAAGTGCTGCCGCAGTGCCCGGCGGAGGTCCAGGCAAAGCTTACCCAAGCCCTTGCAGAGGGACTGGATGCAGCACGGTATTCCATTCGGTGTGGACTGGATACCACGGACTCGCTAGGCAGGGCGATTGCCACACCTGGCTGAGGTCCACCAATTTTTCGGGGGATGTCCAAACCTCCCTTATGGCGATGCCCTTTGATGGCTGTCGCCTCTTTGGTGCCAAGGTGGACAGTGCGCTGGAGCTTTTCAAGGAATCCAGGGCTACAGCCAAGTCCTTGGGCCTCGGCCAACGCCAGCAAACTTCCGCCTTTCGTCCCTTTCGTGGCCATGGAAGGGGCGCCCCACACGTCCAGCTAGCCACAGGCCGCAGAACCAACCTCAACGCGGTCAAAGACGTGGTAACCGCCGCGGCGGTGCCGGGGGACACCGGCAAGGCCAGTCCACACCTGCCCCCGCAGCATCTGCCTCAAAATCCTTCGAGTTTTCAGGCCCATTCGACCCCAGTGGGGGGGCAGGGTTTGCCATCACCTCCTCCACTGGCGCTCCATCACGTCAGACACGTGGGTGCTGCAAATCCTCTGAAGGGGCTACTACCTCCCCTTCGAGACGACTCCTTCAGCCATGCCACTGCAGTACCACCACATTTCGGGGGATCACTTGCAACTTCTGCAGGAGGAAGTTACGGCCCTCTTGGCCAAGGGGGCCGTCGAGCGCGTTCCTGGGCCAGAAGTAGGACTTGGTTGCTACTTCCACTACTTTCTGGTACCCAAGAAGGGCAAAGGGTGCCTATGCCCTATCTTGGACTTAAGGAGCGTCATCGGCTTTCTTCGTAAGGAGAAGTTCAAGATGCTGACTTTGGCTCAGGTCCTATCTGCCCTGGACCCAGAAGACTGAATGGTGGAGTTGGACTTGCAGGACGCGTATTTCCACATTTCCGTCCTGCTGGCCCACCGGCGTTACCTGCGGTTCACGGTAGGCCACGATCACTTTCAGTTTACCGTGCTCCCATTCGGCCTTACCAGCGCCCTACGGGTGTTCACAAAAGTGTTGGCGGTGGTCGCAGCTCATCTGTGCAGATTAGGGGTTTCAGTCTTCCCCTATCTCGACGATTGGTTGTTGAAGGCGGGCTCGCCCCAGACAGTCGTCTCTCACCTCCAGACTACGGCTGACCTCCTGCACTCGCTGGGGTTCTCCATCAACGTGCCGAAGTCACACCTGTGTCCCTCTTTGAAGCTCCTTTTTATCGGAGCGGTTCTGGACTCAGCGCAGTTTCGAGTTTATCCCCCCGAACAGCGGGTTTGGGATATTCAGGCTCTGATTCCAGTCTTTCAGCTTTATCCCGAGTCTTGGTCAGGTTGACGCTGCGGCTCCTGGGGCTGATGGCCTCCTGCATCCTTTTGATGCATCACGCCGGTGGCGGATGTGGGCGCTGCAGTGGGACCTGAAGTTTTAGTGGGCACAGCATCAGGGCATCTGGGAACCACAGAACCATATGGTATGTGCCATGGTACGCGTGTTCTTTTTCCGAAACGCGCGTCGGCGCCTCTCTTCTTTTGTTGCCTTGTTATGTATATGAGCTTATGTATGTTTCTGTTTATTGTTTTTTCTATGGTATGGTAGTTGAGCTGTGGTTGATAGGTTTGAATGAATGCTTTGGATGTTTGGTATGATTTTTTTGAATGAATGACATATATAGTTTTTCCTATTGTTTTTGTGGGGCTTTTTGTAGATAGTGTTGTATAGAATTGAATGTATTGTATATAATGATGTCCTTTTGTTATGAATTTTGCGATTATACAATAAATAAATAAGAAAATGTTTTGCTAAATAATCCTTGTGTCGGGACATTGTTAATATAGATATTGTATGATGGATATATTACCTAAATACTAAGTGGATACCGAGGAGAGGTTAGTTCTTGTTCACAGCATCAGGGCAACCTGTCCGACCATATCCGGATCTCGGAGAGCACTGCAAAACAGTTGCAGTGGTGGCTCACGTTTGGGTCAGCAGCAGATCTCTCTTCCTACCCCAACCGGAGCACATTGTGGTGACGGATGCGTCCCTCCTGGGATTGGGGCCACATAGGAGAGAGGGAGATCAGAGGCCTCTGGTCTCCGGCAGGGTCCCGGCTCCACATCAACTTTCTGGAGCTGCGGGCGAGCCGGCTTGCACTGAAGGCATTACTTCTCTCTGTCCGGGAAAGTGTAGTGCAGGTGTTCACGGACAACACCAATTCAATTCAAAAAGTCTTTATTCGAATTTTTAAAAATTCATAAAAGTAACCTCATAACAGAGTATCATAAAATCCCATTTAAAAACGTTATAAATACCTTTACAGACTTTCAAATTGTAGGCAACAGATTATTATAGCAATTAAGACAAAATAACAGTTCATGGGTTTTCCATCATTTTGCGAATACGGATAATAAGTCTCAAAAAAGTGCTAGTGCGGAAGACTAGTTTTTCAGTGTCCAGAGAGAGCAACATCAAGTGGGATTCCCCCAGGAAAAGGGGTCTGTGTTTCCTAAAATACAGAGTTAAAAACCATTTGACATATTTTAAATAAAATTTGCAAAAGAAGAAAAAGTGCAGATCAGTTTGTGTGCTCACTCCATCGCAAGGACATGGTTTACAATGTGATTTTGAACAATAGCCCAAGGGAAAACATAACTGGGCTGGAAAACTCCTACATTTCCAGCCCTTAAGCGAAACAAGAGGGATCTTTCCCAATTAGTCATTGGCAGGGTGAGGTAAAGTGGTAAGGGATATTTATACATTTAATTATTCATATATGCTGCCGCAGAAGATTTGGGGAGTACCTTTTTTGTCATATCTAGATTGTAAAGTGCATATAGTGCACATTTTAGCTCCTTCTTGTCACTAGGCTCAATTCTAGTGGGGTCCAGGAAAAGATGGCCTTTATCCACGCTACATAGGCTCTTGTAGACTCCTGAGTGTCAGGGGATCTCCATACCTTTATCACAACTGAGACAGTCGCTTATAATTTCTTGCGTCAAAGTGGCTGAATCATTCCTCCAAATGGAGAGCCAAAATGACGCTGGTCTTGTCCCAATAAAATCACAATTCAAATGCTAATTTAGTTCCCTGTGACAGATCTACTCAGAAGTAGAGATCTGTGCACCCAAGATTTTTCTGCAGAATCGATTTTCTTCTAATTGGATGCAGTGATTTTTTGCCAGGCCCCACATCTCCGCCCCATATGTAACTACTGGAGCGCATTGCAATTTAAAAAAATTTTAAATAGCCTTAGTGGCGCCTATTTTCCTCGGGCGTGGTAGACTGAGGATTGCAATGATGGCCTTTGAGAACTTGCTCGTGGAGTGGGCCAAATGTCCAGTCCACAAGCCGTTCGCAGCAAAGACCATCCCTAGATATGGGAATGAGCTGGTAGAGTGTTATCTATCAGCCCCCACTAAAATAGAGTTAAGCTGGCGTTTCCCTGGCCCGCATGACATGATAAAAGATTTTTTTTAATTCACGCGTAGGTCCAGGTCATCCATATATTGTACAAAGGTTTTTTTTTTATATATATTTTTTATTTTAACAGTAAGACAAGAGTAGGCATTACAGAGATCAGGTGTCAAACGGTAAAATGTAGAACAGGGACAGGCGGGGGAAATATTAATTCCAAAAACCATCGTAAGGAACACATGGCCCATCACGATTACGCACATTAGAAAGGAGAAATAAACAGTCTATTATACGATCCAAAATAATCCCACCCGCGCGACCCCGTCCTCAATGATACAGGATAATTAAAGCTAGTGTAGACACCCGGACAATAAAGGATCCGTGGAGAGTAAACAGCCCACCTCTCGTAGAAAGGAAAAAGGAAAGACAAAAGGGCCATGAAACAAAACAAAGGCAAAATAAAAAACCCCTCCCCTAACCCCCCACCCTGCAATGGCTACGGCCTAACCCCACTAACAGCGTGCCTGTCGCCCAAGAACTACCCTAAAAGAAGGGAAAAAGAGAGAAAGAAAGTGGAGGAGGAGAAAGCAAACACACTCCCGGTCTCCCGTACCCCCCGCCAACAGCGACCACCCCGAAACGTGGTAAAACCAATAGTCAGCAAAATATACAAACCAGTCGGGGGAGTATAGTCGATAACCACCCAACTCCCGTCACAGTATAGGCACAACCCCGGCATTGCATACAGCTATTATATCAGATCTAAGCGATCAAGTTCAGCCCTGGCCAGTACGATCTTTCATAAGAGTCTTCTTCCCTCGAGCCCCCATCTTGATGGAAAAGGCAAAGCGTTCATAAAAGTTCATGTCAGTGCAGTAGGATCGATTACAGGATAAAAGTTCACGAATCGAACGAGGAAAGGTGTCCAAGAACAGCGAGTATCTCGAGCAGTCACTGAGGAACTCGTTACCACACAGAAGACCGTCCATAGATGTGTTAGGCGGCAGCAGAATCAAGCAGGAGACGCTGGCGATAAGCACGGGCTGGCTTGTTGTCGATTGGGGACCGCCAAGGCTCATTAAATCCGGGATCTGCACGGGGACCTCGATTCCAGACGTCAGGTGCACCGCTGGTACCACAGCTAGCCGGAAACTCAATGCAGAGTCGTCCTCCGGTTCCAGGATACCGTCCACTTTCACAATCAGTGTCCAGAACACAGCCTTGGTATGCGAATGGAGCGCCCCAATGGCGGCCATAACGGCCCGCAGCGATGGCGTGCCTTCCGTCCACTCCATCCCCCCTCAGTAGGCGACAGAGCAGGACTTGAACCCCGGAGGCCGGCTACTCCGGGGTAACAGGCCACGCAAATCTGATGTTGAACAGTGGGCGCTCCGCGTCCAGCAGAACACACCTTCGCCGACAGTGAGGGCCCCAGCCCGCCGACCCCGGGAGGGCAGCAAGGTCCCCGGGCACCGGACCCCCACCCCGGCAGCCGGCGTGACACGCTGGTGTGTCCTCGGTGTAGGTCATGCACAGGATCGTCACAAAAATCAACAATTCACGGCACACTTCGGGAGACCGGGCTCAGTCCAGGTCTCACGGCCGATGTTGATCAATTCCAACCCGGATAGGCTAGAAATCGAGGCCCCGGCTTCCACACGTTGTTAGGCCGAGAATGGAAACACGGCGTATCTTCGTCAGCCGATGAGGTAGAAAACTCGGGATTGCGCCATTAGAAGCAGAAAAACTTCATGAACAAGGAAATCTGATGTAAGTTCAGGATTAAAGGCAGGATATTCGAGCTGCTGGCGGGGGTCAGCGGAGCCGGGAGCTTACGCGGCCATCTTGATTGCTCAGTACATACGAGGATGGTCTGAGTATTGCAAATATAATGTACATATATATACGATTCTAAATAGAACCACGGTCACCTTTAGAATTGAAAACAATCAAAAGGATATCTAATTTTTCATTTCATTCATTATGGCATTTTATTCATTTATAGCCAAGATTATGAAAAGCAATTTGTGGTAGAAACATGTAATTATAACATCATTACATTCCATATTCGAAATCGGTGCTCTCTGTGAAAAGGGGAAGGGTAAGTGAATGAGTGAAGGGGACAGAGTAAAGGTGTTGTGACATAATAGTTGCATCCAAGTTAAAAATGAAAAACCTCTACAACCAGACTAATGGGCAAAGGTTCCCAATTTTACATCACACATAGATGGTGAGAATACATCTCTTATTTAGGTCCTATGGTGTGTCAAGGAAAATAGGCGTATTTCTACGTTTCGACCCCTGATACGCAAGAAGGGCAATTCACGGCCTCATGTTGGGGTCTTCATCAGGAAGAGGAAGGAGAGCCTATAAGGTAATATGAATACACAAATCAGAATTTTACAGAAGGTGAACAAACGTGGTAACATTATTCAAGGTAGTGATGTGGGTGGTTACCTACATCAGCAAACGGTCGTGGAATGTACCGTCCGCAGGGGGGGCTTCCAAATGCTCCGATGAAAACTGAAATACAATGAAATAGGTGCCATCAGGGCCCTATACTTTACTAGATCAAAGGTTTTATCGGGGGTGGCAGATAGGGGGACTTACTTAGCGTGCCGGTAGAGAATGGGCACAGGTAGGTCTGTCCTCGAAGGGTATATTGGTCTGAAAGAAGAAGGGGAAGCTCCTTTTAGCATGATATGCCGTTATGGTGAATAAGGTACAGCACTGAGGCCAATTAAAAAATAGGGATCAATGCTCCCACATTTGTTACCTTACAGGGGTGAGGTCAAAGTCGCCCTGTTACTCCAAACGCGTGTTGAATCACGAAGGAAATCGCGGTGCCGGTTTATTTTACTAGAAAAAACAAAGCGGAACTGAATTCAGTTTACTTGGTCCGCTGGGTACACTAAACTTGAGTAAGTGTGGCCGATTGTAATTGCGGGGCGCCCGATCGGCTGGTTTAATCTGCACATACCTTCTGAAATTGGAACGCGCATCAGCGCTGTCACTTCCCCGGCGGCCTGCATCCAAATGAACTCGCGGTGCAGGCGCTCAATGCCAGTGACTGCTAGATGAAAAGGGGCTCGGCCCGCCGGTCCAATGGGATCGGGGCCTGATTCGCGCGCTCCATGGAGTATTCTTAAAGGGATAGTTTCCCCGTATGGAGAACAATACTGGCTAAACACTGGTAAGCCAGAGCCAGTTATGGGCGGTTGTTTCTGAGAACAGATCTCAAATTCTGGCAAGTGAATTACCAGGCAGAGACACCGTGGGTGAGAATGCATGGAAGTACATTGTCTCCTGTTGGGCCTATACCGGAGCAGTGGAACACAAGGTGGTGATACAGTATGTTACACCTCTATATATTTTTAGCAGCAATATTAACATGTCTAAGACCGGACAAATTACACACAAGTACATTGTCTCCTGTTGGGCCTACACCGGAGCAGTGGAACACAAGGTGGTGATACAGTAGGTTACACCTCTATACATTTTTAGCAGCAATATTAACATGTCTAAGACCGGACAAATTATACATGGATGTGGATACCTGAAAACAGCAACAAATGGTACACAGTCCTCATGAATGTCCAGAGCGTGTTATGTGTGGTGTCACGTTATTTTTACTGGTAATTATGCACATGTGTAAGTACAGGTAGAGATACAGTTACCCAGGGTCTATTCGGGATTGAGTCCCGCCATCTGCGAGAAACTAGCCTCCAGTTCATTCAGCCCCTTGTTTATTGTTTGGAACTTCTGCATCCATTTGCATTCCCTTGTGTCAAGAGCGGCAGCTAGATTACCTCCCCGAGGGCCGAGGGTGATTTTTTCAATTATCAACCAGCGGATGGACTCTGGTGGATGGTTTTTCTCAGTGAAGTGCTCCACCAAAGGGGCCCCTGGGGTTGTACAGCGAATCCTGCTACAATGCTGGAAAATGCGGTTCTTGGCTTTTTGCTGTGTCTGTCCAATGTACATGAGGTTGCATGGGCAAAAAATCGCATAAATCACTCCGCTTGTGTTACAATTGGTCAGAGATTTAAGGTCTACTGTCTGGTCGTTGTACCGTATTTGCTTGGTCTCCAGACACAACGGGCAGGCCTTACATTTTGTACATTTGAAATGGCCCAGCAGTTCAGGTAGGTTCCATAGGTTCCGAATTGTCGGTGACGGTGGGGTTTCCAGTAGAGATCGCACCACCGAGTCCCTTACGTTCCTTGATCTTTTAAAGGCGTGCATAGGAGGGTCAGGAACTTGCAAAATTTCTCCTACCAGACCCCAGTGTTGGTTCACAATTTTGCGAATGGCATTGCTTTC
Organism: Lissotriton helveticus; assembly: GCF_964261635.1. Lineage (NCBI taxonomy): Eukaryota > Metazoa > Chordata > Amphibia > Caudata > Salamandridae > Lissotriton > Lissotriton helveticus. The sequence goes on from NC_136070.1 coordinate 445,390,833, forward strand.
GGTGCAGAAGGTGGTTACACATATCATACGCTCTTGTGTTGTTTTTCTGATCCTTGGTTCGAGTAAGGTTGCCCTGTCTTGAAACCACGCCCTTTTCCTGGATCTTTTCACTAGGCGTTTGGGATAGCCTCTGTCAATTAGACGGGTGATCAGGTCATCAGATTCCCTGAAGAAATCTTCTTTAAAGGAACAGTTTCTCCGGAGGCGGAGGAACTGCCCGAAGGGCAGATTGTCCCTTAAACCTCTAGTGTGGTGACTGGTATATCTTAACAAGGAATTCCTTTCAGATGGCTTACGGTAAAGGGTGGTGTAGAGGTGGCCTTCCTTTTCCTTGATACTGATATCCAGGAAATCAATCGATTCTCTGTTGGATTGCATAGTGAATTTAATATCTGGCGATTGATTGTTCAGCCAGGCCAGGAATGCATGGAGAGGTTCAACTTGGCCAGTCCATATCATGAGGACATCATCGATGTATCGGTGCCATGATGTGATCATCGCTCTGTATGGATTATTGTGTGAGAGGATGGTATCCTTTTCCAATTCTGACATAAAAAGAATGGCCAAGTCTGGAGCAAAGGCCGCGCCCATCGCTACTCCTTTGTTTTGTTCGTAGAAGTTATTTTGAAAAATAAAGAAATTTCTAGTCATTGCAATATCCAGTAGTGCCACTATGAATTCTGTTGGCACTGGGGTAGGTTGCACACGTCCATCTAGTATTCTCCTCATACAGTCCAATGCTGGTCTCTGGGGAATGCTGGTGTATAAGGAGATGATGTCCATTGTTACCAAGATCTGTTCCTCTTTGTTGAATGGCCTCTGATCAATGTGGTTGATGACTTGCGTTGTATCTCTAAGATAAGTGGGGGTGGCCTCTGCTAGTGGTTTTAGGAACACATCGATATACTTACAAAGAGGCTCCAGCAGAGAGCCACAACCGGAGATGATGGGTCTTCCCGGTGGTTTGGCTGGATCCTTGTGGACTTTAGGTAAAACGTAGATGGTGGGTGTTCTTGGTTGGTCTACATTTAGATATTCGAACTCTTTCTTGCAGAGAAAGCCCATCTCTAACGCCTTAGTTGTTATGGCAGTGATGTCCGTGCGTATTTCTTTGGTTGGGTCACGCCTTAAGGGTCTGTAGCTGATACCATCTGATAGTTGGGATAGAATCTCCGCCTTGTAGTCCTCCACATCTAGTACCACTATAGATCCGCCTTTGTCTGCTGGCTTAATCACTATCGCCTTGTTGTTCTTCAGCGATTCCAAGGCAGACCTCTCGCCACTGGTGATGTTGTGTCTCACATAGTGTTTTTGATCAATGGTTCTGAGGACATCTCTCATGACGACGCTTTCATATGTCAGGATTTCATGAGTCACTGTGGATGCTGTGGGCATGAAGGTGGATGGTGGTCTTAAATTAGTAAAGGCTGTCATGGCTGACGTTGGTTTGTTCCTAAAGAAATACTTCAGCCTTAGTTTTCGGAAAAACCTTGTCAATTCAGTCTGGACGTTGAATTTGTTAGGGTAAGAGGTAGGCACATAGGATAAACCTTTACAGAGAATGTTGCTTTCATTCTTGGTAAGTGTGTACTTAGATAGGTTCATGATCGGGTTGGTCCTGGTCGGCATGTTGTTCACCATCTGTAGGTCTTCCTCCTGGTGCTCCTCTCCCCGTGGTCTTCTTGTTGGAAACGCACTTGCTTGGGGGTATTGCCTTGCGGTCTCCCATTGTCCCAGTTCTGTTGGTTGTGTCCTCGGTTCGAGCGGTTGTTCCATGATCCTCCCCGGCCGCGTCCTCGCGGGGGTCTCCACTGGCTTTCCCCTAAAAAAGGCGGTTGTTGTTCGTGTGGTTGGTACCACTGATCTTGCTGTTGGTAGCTGGTACTGGGAGTGGAGTGATCGTTCTCGCTGTCCCCACTGTATGATGAATCAGAGAAATTCGTATATCTTCTGTAGCCTCTGTATCCTCCCCTGCCTCGGTTGGAAAAACGACCCTGATTGTCTTGTCTGTAGTATTCAGGCTGTAGGTAAGGATAAGTCTTTTTTCGGTCGTAATATTGAATATCTTTGGCGAGTTTCTCCAATTTTTTGTTCTGGGTTTCCACGTCAAAGTCTTTCAAGCTCTTCTTCAATCTGTCAAGAGTGTCTTTTGCATCGGCAAAAGCTGAGTGGTTGGCTATCTCAGCCTTGAGGTCATCAATTTCCTTGGTTAGTTGCTCCACCTGGTCTCTGGCGGTCTCGACTCCCAGCACCATCCAGTGCCGGGAGCAATTGTTGGCCACAAAACTGAACCCTTCTTTGAACTTAGGATTGTCAACAAAAATGGCGGGTTCGTTTCGGACTTGCAGTCCAGTGGGAATGATATTGGCCTTGAGGTAACCAGTTAGTAAATGGCCATGAAGTTTGGTACGAACCAATTTCTTCTCTAACCGCTCAAGTTTGTTGATTTTTTCGTTAAGGGAATGATCTACACTAGCGTTGGTTGTGCTTAAGAAAGCAGTCCCTGTTTCACCCCCGATAAGGTTCTTAATGTAATCCTCTGTATAGGATAGGGTCTCAAGTTCCATGTTGATGTCACCCTATCTATACACAAATGTTGATTAAATCAAAATTAATTTGATGTGAAGGAAAACCCTCGCAAGGAACACCTTGCTCTGAGAGTGTGAGTTGGTTGATAATTGAAAAAATCACCCTCGGCGAGGTAATCTAGCTGCCGCTCTTGACACAAGGGAATGCAAATGGATGCAGAAGTTCCAAACAATAAACAAGGGGCTGAATGAACTGGAGGCTAGTTTCTCGCAGATGGCGGGACTCAATCCCGAATAGACCCTGGGTAACTGTATCTCTACCTGTACTTACACATGTGCATAATTACCAGTAAAAATAACGTGACACCACACATAACACGCTCTGGACATTCATGAGGACTGTGTACCATTTGTTGCTGTTTTCAGGTATCCACATCCATGTATAATTTGTCCGGTCTTAGACATGTTAATATTGCTGCTAAAAATGTATAGAGGTGTAACCTACTGTATCACCACCTTGTGTTCCACTGCTCCGGTGTAGGCCCAACAGGAGACAATGTACTTGTGTGTAATTTGTCCGGTCTTAGACATGTTAATATTGCTGCTAAAAATATATAGAGGTGTAACATACTGTATCACCACCTTGTGTTCCACTGCTCCGGTATAGGCCCAACAGGAGACAATGTACTTCCATGCATTCTCACCCACGGTGTCTCTGCCTGGTAATTCACTTGCCAGAATTTGAGATCTGTTCTCAGAAACAACCGCCCATAACTGGCTCTGGCTTACCAGTGTTTAGCCAGCATTGTTCTCCATACAGGGAAACTATCCCTTTAAGAATACTCCATGGAGCGCGCGAATCAGGCCCCGATCCCATTGGACCGGCGGGCCGAGCCCCTTTTCATCTAGCAGTCACTGGCATTGAGCGCCTGCACCGCGAGTTCATTTGGATGCAGGCCGCCGGGGAAGTGACAGCGCTGATGCGCGTTCCAATTTCAGAAGGTATGTGCAGATTAAACCAGCCGATCGGGCGCCCCGCAATTACAATCGGCCACACTTACTCAAGTTTAGTGTACCCAGCGGACCAAGTAAACTGAATTCAGTTCCGCTTTGTTTTTTCTAGTAAAATAAACCGGCACCGCGATTTCCTTCGTGATTCAACACGCGTTTGGAGTAACAGGGCGACTTTGACCTCACCCCTGTAAGGTAACAAATGTGGGAGCATTGATCCCTATTTTTTAATTGGCCTCAGTGCTGTACCTTATTCACCATAACGGCATATCATGCTAAAAGGAGCTTCCCCTTCTTCTTTCAGACCAATATACCCTTCGAGGACAGACCTACCTGTGCCCATTCTCTACCGGCACGCTAAGTAAGTCCCCCTATCTGCCACCCCCGATAAAACCTTTGATCTAGTAAAGTATAGGGCCCTGATGGCACCTATTTCATTGTATTTCATTTTTCATCGGAGCATTTGGAAGCCCCCCCTGCGGACGGTACATTCCACGACCGTTTGCTGATGTAGGTAACCACCCACATCACTACCTTGAATAATGTTACCACGTTTGTTCACCTTCTGTAAAATTCTGATTTGTGTATTCATATTACCTTATAGGCTCTCCTTCCTCTTCCTGATGAAGACCCCAACATGAGGCCGTGAATTGCCCTTCTTGCGTATCAGGGGTCGAAACGTAGAAATACGCCTATTTTCCTTGACACACCATAGGACCTAAATAAGAGATGTATTCTCACCATCTATGTGTGATGTAAAATTGGGAACCTTTGCCCATTAGTCTGGTTGTAGAGGTTTTTCATTTTTAACTTGGATGCAACTATTATGTCACAACACCTTTACTCTGTCCCCTTCACTCATTCACTTACCCTTCCCCTTTTCACAGAGAGCACCGATTTCGAATATGGAATGTAATGATGTTATAATTACATGTTTCTACCACAAATTGCTTTTCATAATCTTGGCTATAAATGAATAAAATGCCATAATGAATGAAATGAAAAATTAGATATCCTTTTGATTGTTTTCAATTCTAAAGGTGACCGTGGTTCTATTTAGAATCGTATATATATGTACATTATATTTGCAATACTCAGACCATCCTCGTATGTACTGACCCACGGACCCAGGTCCTGAGTTTTAAGGGCCTACCCCTTTTATACTCACACATCTTGATTGCTAGCGTAGCTCCTCCCCCCTTGTACAAAGGTTTTAACCAAAATACGCAGGGAATTAGGAGTGCGGCCCATAAGGACCGCATCGTCTGTGTAGAGTAGTGCTGGAAGTAATTTCCCTTTGATTATTGGAACATCTGAAGTTGCCTGCCTTAGGGAATTGCTCAACCGATTAATTTAAATAATAAAAAGCAGGGGTGCCAAAACGCACCCCTGTCTAACGCCTCTTCCCACCTTAATAGCGCCCGAGATCTCCCCACCCATCCCAATCCTGACTTGTGCTTTGAGGTCCGTATGTAGAAATGCCAGGAAGTGTACCAGGGGTTTGTCTAATCCATAGTCCAAAAGAATGGACCAGAGTTTGACCCGGTTGGCTATATCGAACGCGGACGATAAGTCCATAAAAGCTAAGTAGATCAGTGAGGATCGAGCAATATTATATTTGCCAATTACTAGTTTGAGATTCAAGCATTGCTCGACCGTACCGACCTTACTTCTAAATCCCATCCGGCAAGGGTCCAATATCCCACTTTCCTCCGTCCATTTCAAAACCCTGTTATAAAGTACCCTCCCCAGAATCTTCAGCGTATTGTCCAACAGCGAAATCGGCCTATAGTTGATCGGGTCAGATCTATCTCCCTTTTTATATATCGGCACGATAATGCTGGTTGTCCAAGTGTCAGGCATGGGAGCTAAGGGCAGGGTGACGGCACTCCCACATGGCGGAGACTGGTCAGGACTGCAACGTTGGGAAGAAGCAGGGTTACAAATGGTAGGGGATCTCTACGATGACGGAGTGCTGGCCCCGTACCAGACTCTGCAGGAGCGCTACGACCTCCCGAGGGGAGACTATTTATTACACGCGGCGGTGGTGAGAGCGATACAGGCGCACTGGGGTGAGGGACTGATAGAACCCACAACAACGTTGGCATGCCAATATACGATGATGGCAGCGGGTACATTTAAGGCAGTCACGTGCCTCTATTCCAGAATGAATAGCGAAACCCTGCAACCTCTTACACCATTGAAGAATAAATGGGAGGCAGACCTGCAGATGGAAATCCCAGATACGATGTGGTCCCAACTAGTGCGAAGGGCTGGCAAGAGTACTAGAAATGCACGTTTTCAACTGATACACCTCTATGTCCTCCATAGGGCCTACCTTACCCTGGGCAAAATAGCGAAGTACTTTGGCGCGGCAGACGCGGCGTGCCCCAGGTGTGACCGGACAGGGGCAGACCTGGTGCACATGCTGAGGGGCTGTCCTCACTTGCAAGATTACTGGAGGGAAGTGGGGGACACCCTAAACGAGGTAGCGGATAGAGAACTGCAGTACGACAACGCGGTCACTATATTACATTGGTTCCCACACACGAGCAAGAACAAATTATCAAGAAAATTCATCGATATGGGCTTACTTATAGCGAAGAGGGAGCTGACCAAGGGGTGGAAGTCGATGGCAGGGCCAACACACCGGAGATGGCTGAATGAATTCCTGAAGTGGGCCACGGCAGAGAGCACCATTAGGTACCAGCTGGCCCGCCGTAGATCAGACGAGAAAGCGCAGGAGGCAGCGATGGCATGGGAGATATTAGTGCAGGCGTTGAGGGATAGCACAGTGGAGGATGAAGAGGGGGAGGAGTCAGAAGTCCCGGCGGCCCCAGCAGTGATTACAATGATACCGGCACCCGCACCAGTCACGCACACTCAGTAAAAAATAATATAATGCTCCTAAGTCCCACGCCATAACCACAATTTCCAGCACCAGGCGTAGACGCAGACACTGGGGGGGGGGGAAGGGGAGGCGGGGGGGGGGGACGGTATCCCAAGATTCAATAGAGGTCCAGGAACAATACTAGTCAAGTGATAGTGGGGAAAGTGGGCGATAAAGCGGAAAAGCAGTGGGCGGATGGCTCTGTATTTAGATCACAGCAGGCAGCCTAGCCGATAGAGCATCTTGTGAATGAGTGACGCCGCCCGACCTCCGGGATGTGGGCTGAATGGCTGTGTACAATGCATCCGAGATGGGATAAGAGAGCAATGAGTCTGCACAAGGAGATCCGAAGATAACTAATGTATACTGTATCTGATTCTGCAATAAAAAAAATTTTTTAAAAAAATGGGAGCTAAGGGCAGGCTGTTAAAAACATTTAATAAAATTGGGCCCCAAAGTTCCGATTTCCACTTAATAATATCTATTGGGAGACCGTCAGGACCAGGGGCCTTGTTGCCAAGGCTCTGCCTGATGGCTACTTCCACCTCATGCAACGTGATTTGTAAGCAACATAGTTGTCCTGGTACATAACAGACTTTGTCCTCTATTGGGGCAGCGTATATTTTAGAGAAATGGTTCTCCCATAGGTCACTCGAAATGGTGCAACTAACTGTTGTCAGATGTTGGCCCGTATTGCGCATGTTCCTAACTGCAGGCCAAAAAAATGTTCCATTCTTCCCAGCTGCAGAGTCAACTAATGCCTCCCAGTGCTCCGTCAGTAAGGCAGCCATTCGTTCACCGATCTTAATTTTATATATCCTCCTTGCTGCCCTTATCTCCACAGGGCACCTAGGTTTGGAGGACTGGGCCTTACGTAGGGCCCTATTTGCTTCTGAACAGCTGTGGTCGAACCATCTGGGTTCTTTATCTATCTTGTGTATTGGCACTGACAGAAGAGATTTTATTACAGAACATAGTTTAATGAAGTCTTCAATTTCCCTTATATGATTCCCATCTGTTGATATACAAGAATTGATTAAATGCCCATGTTCTTCTATCACGGTTTCTACTATGCTACCACTGTCTACTCCCCTCCATTTTAGCCTTAAGTTATCTGTTGAGGGGGTAATATCTCTTGCCCCATGGGAGGTAGCAAACACGGGCTAGTTCCTAAACATAAAACCGCTAATAGCGGATTATGATCTCCACAAGTTGTAGCGAGGACTTTAGCCTCTATAAGGTGATCTACTAAACATGGGGACATAAAAATATAGTCAATGGTTGATGAGCAATCTCTACCTCTAAAGGTTGGTACCTGTTGTTTTCCCGGGATATGGCACAAATCCATTAGTTAAGTAAGGATGTATTCGCTAATAAAACACTGTAATTCTAAGCCCCTTCGTACTGCTGAGTCAGCTTAAGGTTTGTCCATGCCTTAACATTTTTGCATTAAAATCCCCTCCTAGGAGGATCCCTATATCGTCATCTGTGCCTTGATGTTGGACTAGGTCTGATATAATTTTGAAAAGCTCAACAAAGTTCTTATTAGGGACTGAATTAAAATCATTATTATAAAAATTAATCAGATAAAGCGGCACCCGCCTCCTGTATTCTGTTATCTGAATATTTAAGCTGATAGTAGGTATTACCTTAATGCTTCCTCCAGCGGCTATCCTGACACCAGTAAATAATCCGCCAGATGCGCGACCAAAATCGGGCTTAGGTGCTGTCACGCTGAGGCAATGGTACCCCTCTATATGTAGGTCATCTGTAGCCCATGTTTCCTGGAGCATTATGATATCTATACCACACAATATGTGCATCCAATCAGTGTCTGCCAGTCTTGATTCAAGACCGGCGACATTCCAACTTAAAATTTTAAGATCGTGGTTATTAATTGTTTTCTTTGAGCTACGGGGGTTTGCCGGTTTACTGTTAATAATATTTTGCATTGGACGTGGGTCAACCACTACGTAGGGGCAATCGGTAGACTGCATTACTGGGCATGTCGGTATGACTTCCTGGGCCGTGTTTCCCTTAACTGAGTTTATTTGTTCATGGGCTGGAATTTCCACTGTTGGCCTTCCCTCTTGACATCTTACACTAGACAGCTTAGTCGGGAGTCAATCTTGGTCATCTAAGTTGGAAAGCGCCTGTTCAAAACGGTTATAGGTCGGGACATTGTAATTATACCTCCCATGATTTTGGGCGGTGGATTGATTGTTACGCCTGTGTGCAGGTATTATCTGGGAGTTACGATAGAAGAAGCCCAAAGGTAGGATATGGATCTCCTCCCTTCCCATGTGTGTTGTCCCTGCCCTCTCTAGGATTGTTCTCACTAGCTCAGGAGAGCCAAAATTCAGGACTATACAATCACCCATTACATTTTTGTTTGAACTTCCTATCCAGGGTACCCTACGCACCATTTTTAATTCTTGAAACAAGTGTTTGCCCAGCCCAGTTCTAATATTTATTAAATGTACTGCCCTGTGTTTTAAGGTGGTCCAATGTTCCTCCGAATTAGATTCAATCGTTGGAACATTCGAAAGCACAACAGTATAAGGCGTGGACTCCGGTGGTAGGCTAAAATGGTCCTTTCTGTTTCCGATAATAGAATCTCCCCTGCTTTGTCCCTCCAAATCCTTACTTCCTCCAAGTTTCAGCCCTGCCCGAGGAGAACTAGCAACTATCGGTTGAGTGTTGACCTTTTTTGATTTTGAGGCCTGCATATCCTCTTTTGTTGCAGCGTTTCTAGCTGCTATGGTAGTATTTGCCTCGGCGGGCAAATGTACTGTTTGATAACTCAAAATTATGGGCCCCTTATTTGATGTTTTTACCAATGCATTTAGCTTCCCCTCTATTTTTGCCATAATTGTATCTTCCGGCTCTACTGGGCATTTCTCACTAAAATTTGTTGATGTGTTTGTGAGAGTGAGGCTGCCAGGTGCCGCTTGTGTTTCCCGGCACTCTTTACCAGGTGCATTGCCCATTGTTTTTGCCACTTTATGAGTTTGTTGTATTGTGAGGGGTGCCATTCTGGACTTTCTTTTCCTTGCTGCCACCTGGGCCATACCTCCCTTGGCTTTATGCTGTGTCTGCCTTATAACTCTGGCTACAACTGGGGAGGGTGGTGGTGTTGGTATCTGAAAGAGACACGTTAGTGATAGATTCCTTACCTTAGAATTCCTTACCTTAGAATATCCCCAGGCATCAGACTGGATCCCGAAATTTTTGCGTAACAATACCCCTGCGCGTCGGTAGGCGTCGTCTGCAGCTCCGCGTCCGTCGTCGGCGTCGTTAGCGCCGGAATGACCTCGTCGGAGTACTTAGACGCCGCCCATGCGTGCTGACGTCAGTTCTTCTTTTTTCCGCGCCAGCTAGCGCAGATCCGGAGAAGCTCTACCCCTAGTCATTTTTTGACTAAACTTTTTGATCTTTTTCAATCATTTCTTTCTTGAGTCTTCGACTCTATCGGTGCCGGTAGGGATGCCCGGGTTCAAGTCCTGTTCGAAGTGCGACCGACCCCCATCGCCGGTGCCTGAAGTGCCTAGGCCTCGACCACGACGACCGCACCTGCTCCGACTGCCGGGCCCTGACGTCGAAGGCTAGGCGGGAGCGGTCCCGCAAGCGGCTCGAGCTCCGGCAGTCGGCCCGCGCCATTCCAGGTCCCGGTCCCACGGGAGGTCGAGGGACCGGTCGTGGGGTCGGAGTCCCCGCAGCTCCGGGAGTGGACATCAGTCGTCTGGTTCCAAGTCCTCAGGTAAGAGGCATGGGAGGTCGGAACGGCATCATCGCTCCTCCGACCCACCCCGACGCTCGCACAATGCGGCAGGGGGTTCGGGCGACACCGCCCACGCGGCTCCGCGAGAGTCGCAAGCGTCGCCGCCTACCCCACACCTTCGGGTCCCTGGGCACGGCGCGACGCCGGAGGAGGTCGAGCGGTACCTCATGGCCATGAAGTCCCTCCCTCCTCAGCCGGGCTCCGCGGCGCCTTCGGGCCCAGCGGTCCCGGCTGGAGGCCCTAGCGGGTCGGGCGCTTCGGCCCCGACGCCGCCGGGTGCTTCGGCCCCGGCGCCGCCGGCGACTTCGGTCCCGGCGCCGCCGGCGACTTCGGTCCCGGCGCCGTGGGACCTCACCGGATCCGCTTCCGGATCCAGGTCGCCGCCGGTCGACCGGTGCCGGCCCCGAGGGCGCCGCTTCCGACGGCCTTTGGAGATTTCTATTTCCATGAGGAGGCCCAGTCTGTTAACCCTGGATTACAGGAGACTAATGACGGAGGTGATTGGGAGGGGTCTGAGGACACTCTGGCACAGGATTGCCAGTCACAGGAGGACTGGACATATGAGCTTGGGGAGGCCAGTGGTATTGACACCTCGCCAGACACTGGATTTGTCTCCCCTCCCACCGTGGCTACGGAGGAGGGGGCTGCTTACAGCGTAGTGTTGATGAGGGCAGCCAAGGCCTTGGGCCTGGAGCTCCCCGTCGCGGCCGTGAGGACTAACCTCCTCACTGAGGTTCTTAAACCGCAGGCAAGCTCCAGTGAGCCTCTGCTGCCGTTTAATGAAGCCCTATGTGACGTTCTTGTGGGCACTTGGTCCAAGCCCGCCACGGGTCTGCCTGTGGATAGGACCGTGGCCAGACGCAACCGCCCGGCCCCGGGCGACCCTTGCTTTTTGTCCACCCACCCCACCCCCGAGAGCCTGGTTATCCAGGCCTCCACTTCACAGACCGCATTCCCGACGGCCCCGCCCGATCGGGAATCCAAGAGATACGAACAGTTCGGAAAGAAAGTGTTCTCGTCCCTGAGTTTGGGACTGCGGTCTGTCAACACCGCGTGTCTCTTGGGTCGCTACACCCACACCCTGTGAGACACGGTCGCGGACGTGCTGCCACAATGCCCGGAGGAGGTCCGGGCTAAACTCGCCCAAGCCCTTGTGGAGGGTCGAGATGCGGCACGATACTCTATCCGGTGTGGACTGGATACCACCTACTCACTGGGCAGGGCGATGGCAACGACGGTGGCGGTTCGACGCCACGCCTGGTTGAGGTCCGCCAATTTCTCGGCCGATGTCCAGGCCACCCTCCTGGATATGCCGTGCGATAGCCGTCACCTTTTTGGCGGCAAGGCAGACCATGCTGTGGTAAATAAATAATTAATTACCGGTTCTATTTTTCAGGATACTCATATAAACAGATAGCTCAATAAATAAGAGTCAGGATTCGAGGTATCTTGAGTCTCAGGCTTTAATCAGACATAAAGGACAGGAACAGGACAGCCTGCATGGGAATAGGATGGCAGCTGCCGGGGGCCGGGGAAAATGGCAGGATCGCTGTATCATATTAACAGTACATGATATATATACATTTCATTTACAATAGCATTCAATACAGTAGGCGTAGCAGTAGGCGTGACTCGTAGCAGTCGCGAAAGATAAGGGCAAAATGATGTAACAAGAAGGCGTGTACAGGGCGTATACATAGACATGTGATGTAAACGTAACAGAAATGTCATAAACGGGGCGGAAACATGGAGGGGGCTACCTGAGCAGCTGGGACCTCTAACCTAGTGGTGCGCGCAAACGGGCAATGACGTGTTACCAGGGAGAACTGGGGGCTATGACTTCTGCGCTAGAAGAGGAGACTAAAGTCTGGAGTGTCAAAGCGACATGTACCCAAGGCATATCTAGTATCTGGTGTTTAGAGTACATGTTGATAGAATCCAAAAGTTATCAGGGCAAAGGCTACTTGATACTTAGACTGATGCGTGCATAATACTACATGTAGGTCGTGTACGAGGAATATTCTATGAATATTAATACAGTATTTCTCTTACATGGAGACATAAAGGCTAGACCATGACGGAAACTATTGATGCGATGCAGTAGCTTAGGAATGCAGAGAAGGAGGGCTGGACTGATAACTAGAAGCATAACATACTCTTGGGAGGCAGAGCCAGGCCGGGCCGGGCACTGCGAGGCATGAAGTAAGCGAAGGGTCAGGGATACAGGTGGGGGCTGTATCGCTCCTCGGAGAGGGTTCAGGAGACAGGAGCTGAATCTGAGTCCGGGCCCTTTTGAGGCCTAGAAACGGGGACAATTCAATGAAGTAACGTGCACACTGTGAAATGTGGCAACGTAGGTTTACATAGGCCTAATATTCGTTGTTTTCACGAAGACTGGAAACTGGCATACTAGAGATGGACACAACTATGATTGCGTCTTTAATCGATCAGAGGGGAATACATGCATATCGATCATGCACATATAACATAGGATGGGGAACACGTAGGCACATACAACATGGCAAAATGTACTTTTCCACATTCCCTCCTTGTGCCCTACGTTTCCATCAGGAAACATCAATATTCATGATACCATCTATCATTTCATATAGCATCATTTGCTCGTCTTGAATTGTCTTGGAACGGGATTTAGGACTAGGAATACAAGAGGTCGCACACATGCCGCAAATCGCAGGGCCACATTGTATACAGAGTTTATGAACAAGGGGGTATACCCATATGTAGTCACTGGGACCTGGGTTGTATAGATGCTGAGAGGAAGGGGTCCCAGTGTATCAAGGGAACTACTTTCACAGTTTAAACAGAATTAATCAACAACAAATATTTAGATCCACACAGTTTAATTCACAGTGGGATAAAGTATATTATACATCATATAGAAAGCAATAAACTGTATTTAGCGTCATACAGTGCCCCAAGGAAGGAGAAGGAACGTGATAGTGAGGAGATCGTGAAGTGGAGGGATTATGTGACAGTAAAATCAGTTGTTAAAGCACTTATTCATGCCACCAATGGGGTAGCAACAACTTGCATATCGCATAGTGATATTATTCGGAAAAGGCATACGACACAAGGTACAGCATATATACAAAATGTTGGTGTGAGGTTGCCACAATAAAAACAAACAGTCGACGTTTCGACCCTCTTGTAGTTGCAGGATCGTTTAACCTTGCTGTGGGGTCTTCATCAGGACCATGGTGGGAGAGTTGGGGCAAAGGACCTAATGGGGGTATAATGAATTTCGAATTAGAGGGTAAAAAATCAACCTCTGAATTATCACAAAGGTGGAGACAACCAAGTTTGATAGGAATCGTACATGTAAGGTAATATCATTGGTTGAACATGGCAACCTGTTATGAGTCCAAAATTTGACGAAAGGTAATTGATGCCCAAGCGATTGAAAGTGGGCTAATATGTAAACCTGGGGAACAGGGACTAGTACGCTCTGCTAGCCATACACTCACAGACAGCGGTACCCGAAAGGGAATGGGAGGGAGATTTAGTATAAAACGCTCAGACTTAGTGTGCGGCCATATGTGTTAAAGAGGCCATCAACAACGAAAACTAGGAGTGACTACTCAAGGCGCTAGCGTGTACCAGTGGGTACAACTTCTAACGGTGGGAATGGGACATTGGAAAAATTGCATATGGCCAAAGGTGGATTGGCTATGGCTGGCAATAATAGCCCGTCTACAATAAGCATAGTGTGTGCCGGTGGGTACAACTTCTAGCGTAGGGCTAGTGCGGTGGGGGTGGGAAGTTAGAAAAATTAGAAAAATTGCATATGGCCAAAGGTGGATTAGCTATGGCTGGCAATTCTAGCCCGTCTACAAAAAGCTTACCAATAGTCCGCGTGCTGCTGGTCTCAGGGTTGGATAGTCAGATGATTGAAATCGAGTAGGATAGTGCTGCATCTAAAAAATGAGCGGGCAGTAATGTAATGTCGAGAAACAAAATACACGTTGCCAAGATCAGCGACCAGGAAGGGGGAGCGTGGCGGCTTACCGATTGCTAGCGTCATGTAAACTTTCAAAGATCGGTAATTTCAAAAGTTGTTATTTTCAGACTTCATCAGATTTCGAGATGAGTCTGGTGGGGCAAAAGAAATGGGGGATAATAAGTTATAATGATCTCAGTTGAGAGATATTCAGCGGGAAAAGGCCATCGGGTACAAAATTACTTACTCGATAGAGATGCTTTGAATGGCTCCGTGCGCGAGTTGCGGTGCAAATGCCGCGCTTCCTCGTTTGCTAAGGGAGTCATGGTGACAGGTTACGTGGTGACCACGGGTGAAAATGGAGCTAGTAGAAAGACTAGATCGTCAGGCACGATCGGTGGGACTGGAGGGAGAGTTCCTATGCGCTACAAAGGATAATGCTCCCAAAGAAAAATAAAATTACATAGTAGTCACGTGAAGTTGGAATACAATTTAACAACACATTGTTAAATGGAAAAGAACAACAATGTACATGCAATTTGAGCGTATCCATTCAAACATGAGGGTGAAGGCTCAACAGCGATTGATATGTAGAACAGCCTGCATACAAATATTCTAGCCGCGTTGGGAGACCCATCATGATTGCAATTAACATAGTTATTAGAGCGTACCTCTCAAACATGAGGGTAAAGGCTCGACATTTAGTAAGATAGCAAATTTTGCATCTAATCAGTAATGTTTGTCAATGGTATGGCCACAATACGAACGGAAACAAGGTGGAGAGTGGGGCAATAAAGATGGCTTATGAGGAAAAATCACCCCAGATTAATTAAGGTAGTGTGGCCAATTGGGAAAATGAACTATCAGATTCATTAAGGCCGGTTTCAATGGAATTGAAAAAGTACATCCATTTCAGTTCTCGTATGTTGAGAATGTCAGAGATGTTGCCACCCCGTGGTCCCAGTGTTACTCTTTCAATGACCAACCATCGTAAGCTTTCTGGTGAGTGGTTGTTCAACTTGAAATGTTCAGTAAGTGGTGCGCCTTCTACCTCACAGCGAATGCGGCTCATATGTTGTAGTATACGTGCTTTGATTTTTTGCTGGGTCTGCCCAATGTAGATCTTCTGGCATGGGCACACAATGGCTGGCGTAGATGACGTTGCTAGAATTGCAGTTACTGAAGGATTTGAGTTTTACAGTCAGATTGAGGTATGCAAAATCCTTCGTCTGTATCGTTGAGTCACAGGCCTTACAATGGCCACATTTGGAATGACCAATGACCGGTGGTAGGTTCCATAGGGTGTTAATCGTGGGTTGACAATCGGGAGATAAGAAAGAATTCACGACATGATCTCTAATGCATTTAGCTTTCTTGATTGCATGAAGTGGTGTCAAAGGTTGTTTAATGTCATCCGAGACCAAATGCCAGTGTTTATTGATGATTTTTTTAATGCTGTTGCTTTTGGTGTTAAAGGTCGTGACACATACAATGCGACTCTCCTGCTGATCCGTTCTGTTTTTGGGCACTAGTAGTTCTTCTCGTGTTGTGACGTCGTCTCCCTCTATACCTGCATCCCTCAACAGGAAGCCTTGACGGTGACACTGGGACCACGGGGTGGCAACATCTCTGACATTCTCAACATACGAGAACTGAAATGGATGTACTTTTTCAATTCCATTGAAACCGGCCTTAATGAATCTGATAGTTCATTTTCCCAATTGGCCACACTACCTTAATTAATCTGGGGTGATTTTTCCTCATAAGCCATCTTTATTGCCCCACTCTCCACCTTGTTTCCGTTCGTATTGTGGCCATACCATTGACAAACATTACTGATTAGATGCAAAATTTGCTATCTTACTAAATGTCGAGCCTTTACCCTCATGTTTGAGAGGTACGCTCTAATAACTATGTTAATTGCAATCATGATGGGTCTCCCAACGCGGCTAGAATATTTGTATGCAGGCTGTTCTACATATCAATCGCTGTTGAGCCTTCACCCTCATGTTTGAATGGATACGCTCAAATTGCATGTACATTGTTGTTCTTTTCCATTTAACAATGTGTTGTTAAATTGTATTCCAACTTCACGTGACTACTATGTAATTTTATTTTTCTTTGGGAGCATTATCCTTTGTAGCGCATAGGAACTCTCCCTCCAGTCCCACCGATCGTGCCTGACGATCTAGTCTTTCTACTAGCTCCATTTTCACCCGTGGTCACCACGTAACCCGTCACCATGACTCCCTTAGCAAACGAGGAAGCGCGGCATTTGCACCGCAACTCGCGCACGGAGCCATTCAAAGCATCTCTATCGAGTAAGTAATTTTGTACCCAATGGCCATTTCCCGCTGAATATCTCTCAACTGAGATCATTATAACTTATTATCCCCCATTTCTTTTGCCCCACCAGACTCATCTCGAAATCTGATGAAGTCTGAAAATAACGACTTTTGAAATTACCGATCTTTGAAAGTTTACATGACGCTAGCAATCGGTAAGCCGCCCCGCTCCCCCTTCCTGGTCGCTGATCTTGGCAACGTGTATTTTGTTTCTCGACATTACATTACTGCCCGCTCATTTTTTAGATGCAGCACTATCCTACTCGATTTCAATCATCTGACTATCCAACCCTGAGACCAGCAGCACGCGGACTATTGGTAAGCTTTTTGTAGACGGGCTAGAATTGCCAGCCATAGCTAATCCACCTTTGGCCATATTCAATTTTTCTAATTTTTCTAACTTCCCACCCCCACCGCACTAGCCCTACGCTAGAATTTGTACCCACCGGCACACACTATGCTTATTGTAGACGGGCTATTATTGCCAGCCATAGCCAATCCACCTTTGGCCATATGCAATTTTTCCAATGTCCCATTCCCACCGTTAGAAGTTGTACCCACTTGTACACGCTAGCGCCTTGAGTAGTCACTCCTAGTTTTCGTTGTTGATGGCCTCTTTAACACATATGGCCGCACACTAAGTCTGAGCGTTTTATACTAAATCTCCCTCCCATTCCCTTTCGGGTACCGCTGTCTGTGAGTGTATGGCTAGCAGAGAGTACTAGTCCCTGTTCCCCAGGTTTACATATTAGCCCACTTTCAATCGCTTGGGCATCAATTACCTTTCGTCAAATTTTGGACTCATAACAGGTTGCCATGTTCAACCAATGATATTACCTTACATGTACGATTCCTATCAAACTTGGTTGTCTCCACCTTTGTGATAATTCAGAGGTTGGTTTTTTACCCTCTAATTCGAAATTCATTATACCCCCATTAGGTCCTTTGCCCCAACTCTCCCACCATGGTCCTGATGAAGACCCCACAGCAAGGTTAAACGATCCTGCAACTACAAGAGGGTCGAAACGTCGACTGTTTGTTTTTATTGTGGCAACCTCACACCAACATTTTGTATATATGCTGTACCTTGTGTCGTATGCCTTTTCCGAATAATATCACTATGCGATATGCAAGTTGTTGCTACCCCATTGGTGGCATGAATAAGTGCTTTAACAACTGATTTTACTGTCACATAATCCCTCCACTTCACGATCTCCTCACTATCACGTTCCTTCTCCTTCCTTGGGGCACTGTATGACGCTAAATACAGTTTATTGCTTTCTATATGATGTATAATATACTTTATCCCACTGTGAATTAAACTGTGTGGATCTAAATATTTGTTGTTGATTAATTCTGTTTAAACTGTGAAAGTAGTTCCCTTGATACACATTGTATACAGAGGCAGCAACTGAATATGATCATTACTGCAATACCTAGGAATGACAATACTTTCCATCCCCAGGCAGATATGATACTCCAGAGCCAACCGGACCATGTCCAGGTGCCTGGATTCTGGTGTAACTGATGGGCAATTTTATGAAGTCTGGTTATAGCTGAATAAACAGACGGCGCGTTATTAGGAATGAAAATGCAACAACTAGATCCGATGACTCTACATGCTCCTCCTCTATCGGCCAGTATGACGTCAAGAACGAGACGATTTTGGAGCACGACAAATCTCATAGCAGATTGCTCTTCAGTTAAGTTACCTAGAGCAGAAGTAGTCTCATTCACTACTGCTTCAAGGGTTCTGGTTAACCTACGGATTAACTTACTATTCTGGATAGGTCCTATGAAGAAGAAGAAACCTTTATTGAAGTCTTGATATTGTTCTAGAGTAGTTTCAGTTTGATCGACAATTGGGGACTCGATCTCCCTTCTAGGTCTGACGTGTACTAGATGTGTATTTCTGTGATAATCAGATGGGGCTAGAAAAACTGGTGGCAGTAGGAAGGCAATGTAACATGTTCCATCCCAATCGAGGGGCAGACGAACATATGCGGTCTGACCACAAACAAAATAAGAATGACGTGAGGCTTTGAAAATAAATTTCCCACTGTCACTATACTCGACTGTAGTAGTACAATCACTATGTCCTACATGTGCGGAACCATTCTTTCTGACACATAATTCGCCTTTGACTGGTAGTACTGAAATAGCAGGCAAATCTGGAGTAGTATCGGACTGAACATTCAGGACCATAAAATTCGAAGAATAATTACCTAAATCATATACTTCATTTTCTAGATCTAACCCTGTTCTATGATAGAGACCTTTCTTGTCTGGAAAACATGTTCTATTCAGAAGGGACATATCATTGGAGGATGACGTTAACGTGGACCATGCTCCACACGAACCATTATGTGAAAACGGATAAGGAAAGAGTGGCAGAACTCCCTTCGGTGTCTGGAAAGGGGGGAGTCGACCACACACCCAACAATTAGTGGCATTGCTGGTCTGGTGTGAATAGTGTAACATTCTGATAAATGTATTATTTCGCATAGCAAGACGATAGGATAGCTCGTGAGGAGGCAAATCACTAAATGTGTGCTCTACTGTAGCATTAGAAAACATATGTACATGTGGAATTGTAAAACATAAATGTAAAGCATAACTTGTGCAGGTAACCATTAGACTTAAAAATAGCAAAAAACTTAGAACAATGATACATTTTATAGAGTTTTGACTAACTCTCTTACTATGGGGGTCTATCTCATACATGTCAGGAACCTGTCTAACCGTTTCACCCGAGAGGGACTTAGACAATTAAACTGGCTGACTTATTTTACTAGACCGAAGTTTCAGTTTATACTCCTGCTGCGGAGTTTTCTCTAACAAGGGAACTTTGAGTTCAGAGTCTGTTTTTAGGCAGTCTTTCGGAATAAAACAGTCCTTAGCAAAAGTCTTTTCTTGTAGTCCATGGAACTTCTTTATGTGGGTCAGGTGGACCCATCCTTTTCTCCCCTCGAGCTTGACTGCAGTCCTTGTTGTAAGCAAAACGAGGCGGGGCTCCTTCCAGCGAGCCTCCAGCGGACTTGAACGATCAAAATTCCGCACCAACACCAGATCGCCTGGAATGACTTCATGCGGTTTAACCTCGGTGTTGTCTGGAAATGCGGCGGCAACCTGTGAACGACAAGAGTGTAGGGCAGACATCAAGGAAGCTAGGTAATCTGTCAGCATATTACTGGAAACATCTGTAATACTGCGGGGTCTAGGTGTGCCCCACATGTTTGGGGGGCGGCCGAATACGACCTCATACGGGGACAGACCTGATCTGGAATGTGCAACCATCCTCATATAAAATAAAGCAACTGGCAGGGCAACTAGCCAGTCTACACCTTTTTCTCTACATATTTTTGCAATGCGTATTTTCAGAGTCTGATTATGTCTCTCTACGAGACCGGCTGCTTCAGGATGGCGCACACAATGGAACTTCCACTGGTACCCTAACAGAAGGGAAACATGCTTCATGAGCTCGGATGAAAATGGCTGGCCGTTATCTGAATACACGACCCTAGGGAGTCCATAGCGGGGAAAGAATTCACGAACCAACTGCCTGGCAGTGGTCGCTGCTGTGTAATCTGGAACTGGATATGCTTCTGTCCACCTGGACAAAGCGCATACAACTACGAGGACATACTTGAAACCTCGACATCGCTCCATCTGAATATAATCCATCTGGAGGACTTCAAAAGGGTGGTCAGGAGGTTGGAATCCCCCTTGTTCCACCGGGACACTTTTACCTGGATTGAACTGACAACATATCATACAGGTACAGACTTTCTGCTTGGCTGCTGCTCGTAAGTGCTTGTTGAACCAAAGGTTCTGAATACTGTCTAACATAGCTTTTTCTCCTAGATGTGCTGGACTATGTGCGGTATTAATAATGACTTGAACCATAGAGTCGGGGAGAAACCATGTGGCTTTTCCCTTCGTCAACCATCCTTGATCTGTCTGGACCCCTCCTTGTTCGGACCATTTCTTGATTTCTTCGGGAGTAGCATGTAACTGTATGTCTATGACATCTTGTGTAGGGTCCTTGACTGTCATACAAGTAGTCGGGTCTGGAGTGAGTGTCTGTGTCGTGTTAACTGGAATGTCTGGGGTCTGAGCTGTAAGCTTGGCTGTTCGATCTGCTAGATCGTTACCTTGGGAAATGATGTCAGTAACTTTCGTATGTGCCTTGCACTTCATGATAGCGATAGCTGTCGGTAAATGTATTGCATCTAACAGAGCTTGAATGAGGAGACCATGCTGAATCTTGGTTCCATGAGAAGTCATGAAACCTCTCTCCTGCCAGAGCACTCCAAAGTCGTGTACAACTCCGAATGCATAACGTGAATCTGTATATATGTTTACTTTCAAGTTTTTGGCACGTATGCAGGCTTGGGTCAGAGCAACTAGCTCTGCTGCTTGAGCAGACAGGGTGTCAATACGATGTGTTTCTATAACTTCAGTTTCAGTAGTCACTGCATACGCAGCTACTAGTTCTCCTGTACTAGTTCTCATACATGAACCATCCACATAAAGTGTCAGGTCGGGATTAGGTAATGCAATGTCTGTCAGGTCTTGTCTTGGCTTTGTCATAGTGTTAACAACTTCCACACAGTCATGTGTGGCCGGATTTGAAGTAACTGACGGTAACAGTGTAGCAGGATTTAGAATGTTGCAGCGTCTGATTTCTATGTGTGGCTGGAACAGTGTCAGTTCATAACCTGTTAAACGTGCAATGGTCAAGTGCTGAGTCTGTGTTCGGTTTAAAAGAACTTCCACGGAGTGTGGAACTTGTACTGTCAGGGAGTGTCCTAACACTATGGAATCACTTTGTCTGATAGCTAGAGCTGTGGCTGCAACTGACTTGAGGCACGCAGGCAGAGCCTGGGCTACTGGATCTAATGTGCTAGAAAAATAAGCACAAGGCTTGTACTGTCCTGCTTGATCTTGTGTGAGAACAGATAATGCAGTACCATCACGTTCTGTGACAAAAAGTGTAAAAGGCTTACTGTAGTTCGGTGTTGCTAGAACAGGTGCTTGACATAAGGCTTTCTTTAATTCATTGAAAACAAGTGTATGTTCCTGGGTCCAAGGGAGGACAGTCGATACGGCTGCCTCCTGTGTCGTTAACTGTATCAGTGGCTTGGCTAGAAATGCATACTGAGGAATCCATTGTCTGCAATAAGAAGTGAGGCCAATAAAAGCTCGTACCTCCTTCTGTGTGTTGGGCTGCGGAAGACTCGCTATTAACTGGATACGGTCTGGTGTCAACTGCCTACCCCACTTGGACAGTAAGTGTCCTAAGTATACCACTTGCTGGACACAGAATTGTAATTTGGAAGGGGACACCTTGTGCCCCTGCTCGGCCAGAAAATACAGAACTGTAAGTGACGCTCGCTCGCAGTCACGTTCAAAACGGGCGGTGATCAGTAGATCATCGACATACTGGAGCAGGGCAGTGTCAGTTGGCATGTGAATATTGTCGAGTTGTCTCTTAAGTGCTTGACTATAAATACTAGGGCTTTCTGTGAAACCTTGAGGAGCTCGTGTGAATTTATAGCTCCTTCCATTTAAACAGAAACCGAAAAGGTACTGGCTGTCTGGATGAATGGGGACACTCAAAAATGCGTTCTTGAGATCAATAACAGTGAAAAACGTAGCTTCAGAATCAATAGCTGTCAATAGGGATGAAATATCTGGGACTACTGGATACTGAGGTATGATACATTTATTAAGCTCTCGAAGGTCAATCACTAATCGATATACTGGAGGTGCATTTGGATCAGTAAGTTTCAGGACTGGAATGATAGGAGAATTACATACATTGGAGTCAGTTTCTACAACCACTCCTTGAGCAATAAGCTCGTCAATAATTTTAGATAAGGCTGCTACAGCCTCAGGTGGCAATCTGTACTGTCTGATTCGTGGCAAAACTATACCTTGCTTGAGAGTCACACGATGGGGTGTGATGCGCATGCAACCTACATCAGTTGGACCTTGCGCCCATAAATGCTGTGGTATATTCAATAATCTTGGATCAAAATCACGTAATACATAATGACCTTTAAAGTCACGTAAAAACAATCGGACTCCTTCTGGGGAACAGCAAATTACTGCACCTAATTCTTTTAACGTTTTAATGCCTAACAAATTTTCTGGACATGCTTTCGTAAGTAACAAATCAGTAGTTCTGGACAATGGACCAACTTCTAGAGTAACTGGTTTCGAAATTTCATTAACAATCGGCTTTCCTGAAAATCCAAGGGAAACATTTTTAGAGCCTGAGAGCGGAGCCCCTGGAACCTCGTCATGACTGATAGTAGTCCTACTTGCCCCAGTATCAATCAAAAACTTTCTGTCTTTCCCTAATACTTGACTGTGTACATAGGGACCCTCTTGATCTACAGGTATCTCGATGAGAGGCAAGCCAACCTCCCTCTCTAGGCTGTTTCATGAATACGGCTGATAATCTGGATACTCTGACTGGGCATACTGGTACATTTGCTGTGTAACATGCTGTGTTGCAGCGATAGGCTGCGGTGCTGGAACTGTCTGTTGTGCATTCTGGGGTGGCTGAGAAGTCTGTAAAACGTGTTCTTGTCTAGGCGGACGTGGTCTTTCTTTAGTTTTACCAGTAGCTATGTTGTGTTTCAGAACTGCACACTCGTTTATAAAATGACCTGGCTGTTTACAGTAATTGCAAGTCCCTTTAACGGGAGCTGCAGGATGACTGGCTTGATTCGGACCCCTCTTCTGACTGTCTTGCGGAACAGATTGTGCAACTAATACTTTCATTTTCGTGTCTTTCATACGTCTCCTTTCGTGTTCTTGCTCTTCCCTGATTCTGTTCTGGTGATACTGGAGCATTTGTAGCATTTGTGACGGAGTATTAGCTTGCCAACTACTTTCGACTTTCAAAACTCGATTTTTAACTTGTGGACTTGAATTCTCGACTAATTTGGTAACAAAAAGATGAGGGTACGATTCACTACCTGTTTTCAAACCACTGTTAATAATAAAACATTTTTCAAATCTGGAATAAAAATCACTAGTGTCTTCATCCTGTTTCTGTTTACAAGCTGAGATTGCATCCCAATCTTCCTTTTTCGTGGCTAGTAACCTTGGCAAAACCTGTATCAATAACTCTGGCAATTCTTTAACTTTACCCCCTAGACCGGTACCTGGTACTCGTGAATTATCTTCAGCTTCTAGAGCTGTCCAATCTATCTTTTTGTCTCCCACCTCCCATTCTTTTTCCTTGAGTTTTTCATATACCCCTGCGGGCAACAGGACCTTTAACATTTTAATGATATCAGGATACGTGTATTCTCCCATACGGAGCATGTCCTTTAATTCTCGATGGAACCCTGCTGAGTCTTTGTCGTGGCAGGGAATTAACTTTTTCATCTCTAAGAGTTCCATCTTGGTGATAGGGGTGTAAACAAATACTCGTTCTAGATCACCACCCGTTGTCCTAACTGGGTGTACTTCTCGTAACGGATGCTGTCTATCTATGTAGAATGGTTTACTTTCTGGAGGTGAGACATGAATAAAATGCGGGTTCAGAAACGTTCGATATTTGTGGCGCTGTTCTAGAATGATACTAATTAGATCAGTACCAAGACCTCTCCATCTATACTGGAGTAACTCGTTCAGAACATCATGTAACGGACCTGGATCGGAATGTTGTCCCTCATACAGTGTAATGAGGTGCTGGATCATATACTTACCCACCAGTCGTTGCTCGGCTGGGGGCAATTTCAGAAACATTTGTGCCACTATTTCGTCTGGAAAAGTGGTAGAATCAGTAGTCCACCGGACTGCCGATCGGGCTAGTTCTTGTTCATGCATGGTACTAAGTTCACTATAACCGATTCGTGATTTCAGAATGTGATCGGTAGCTTGAAATACTTGATCAAGAGAACCTTGTTCTGGGGCTGGAGAGAGGAAAACTTTCTTGTGATCTAGGCGTGAATGTCGGTCGGGAAGTCTAGTTCTACCTACATACGCTATTCTGGAGGGATTCTCGTCGTTTACCTCTTCAGTAGAAGAGTCGTCTTCTTTCTCGGTTGCTCGTGCTGCTTCTCGTTTCTCGTGTAACTTTATTATTTCCCTACGGATCTTTTTGTACATACTCTCTATACAGTTCTGTGTCTTGTGTCTTCCCTCGGCTATATGGTCACTCCACCTGGTCAGGACTTTCATTTCTTCCGGATCTTTATCCGGATAATCTTGTTCTCTTATCAAACAATTAATTAGAAACTTTAAAAGCATGAGCTGAATCTCGACTTTTCTTTGAGCCATGGCGTCGCCAATACTTTCTGGATCTACTCCTGTACGGATGAAACGATATATTCTGTCTAGATAACCTTTCATATTCGGCAGGGTGTCCAAATATTCGGTCACCCGTCTTACACGCAATGAATACAGGACCATATCATCATCGCCTGGGACTGGATCATAACGGCATTCGGTAAGGGCTCGCTTGATATCGGCAACTGACTGGATTTTTGGCGAACGCTGTAACGCTCGTTCATGTAGCTCGAGTAACGTTAGACGTCTGTGTTGAGGTGGGGTTCCAGGAGGACTTCCCCCCGTGGCCCCTAGACTAGAATCGTCGGCGGGTATTGTACGTGCTGGGAGAGTGACTGATGTAGCGGGTACATGTACTGTAGGCTGGACCGGGGGTACCGTAACAGGTACTGCAACGGGTGCCCCGGTGGCTGGAGGAGCGGGAATTACATTATTTACAGGAGCTGGCGGAGCAGGATTGGCATATTCTGGGACTGTGTCGTCCAAATAGGACGAGAGGAAAATATCAGCTGCGGTCGGTTTGTGACGTAGCTTAATCGGAACTAATGGCGGCGGAAAATTACATGGTGCTTCCGGGGTTGCTTTTGGCAAGCCCTCGGCAAGAAGAGGATACATACCCTTAATAAGGGCATTTCTCTGTCTGTCTGACTGTTCGGCTTTAACTCGTTCACCTACTTCCATTAATTCCCTTTCTTGGGCTTTTTCTGAGGATTCCCT
This sequence comes from Lissotriton helveticus, assembly GCF_964261635.1. Taxonomy (NCBI): domain Eukaryota; kingdom Metazoa; phylum Chordata; class Amphibia; order Caudata; family Salamandridae; genus Lissotriton; species Lissotriton helveticus. The sequence goes on from NC_136070.1 coordinate 445,416,376, forward strand.
ACTTAATTCTGTTTTTCTGATTTCTTTTTCTGTTCTTTTATGAGATTCTTTGCGCCATAACTCGATGGCATCTTTCTGGGACTGTCTGGCTTTCTTTTTCCATAATACTTCTTCTACTCGCATGATGCACTCGGCATCCCATGTACCTGATACGGGCCATCTATATTTCTCGTCTAATTCCTTGGTGTACTCCACCCATAAGTCTAGATATAATATGGCACTTAAGCCATGCTTATGATACATAAAATGACCTGGACTGTCCCTAGGCGGGACAGGAACTGCTTCCTCTAGCAATCCTTTTCTAGTTTTTAACTGACGTAATTTCGAGAATAGAGGCATGACTTAGGCTGGAATCTGGACACAATACAATACACGATAAACACAATAATAACTGGAAAAACAAATCACTCATACCACGACATTGAAAACACATTGAAATAACATTTAAAATAACAGTTCGGACAGAATATTACCTGGAATACTGAGAACAGAATACATGAATTTCTCGAGAACGGAACTTACTGGAATGACTAGATGCACTGCTAAAACAGCACGAAACTTACCGGTCCCATAAAGAGACACGTCAGGACCCGCGTCCACCTAGGTGAACACTTCGTGTTGGATCTGTGTACCCAAACCCACGGACCAGAGACAAATTAATTGACCCTGTCTAGATACTACCCCAGCAACGGTACTCACCGGGCAGCAAGAACGGAAGGCCTCGGACTGGACTGGACTGCTACGACGACGGACTACGAACTTCGGACTTCAGTTACAGGTGGGCCTCCGGATACCTCGGACCTTGGACTCTCGGCTTGGGCTCTGGTCGGGACTCGCCGCGTTCCTCACCGCCTCGTCTGGACGCTGGACCGCAACCTCCGTCTCCTCCGTGGGCCTGAGGGATACTTGAAGCAGAAATAGCTGCACGTGCACGGTATGGTTCCGTCACGGCTGCAGAGGATCAGGGGGCCTGCGTGGCTTCTCCGGCGCGTGGGGAAAGGGCAAGTCCCTGTTCGGGCGCCATTATGTGGTAAATAAATAATTAATTACCGGTTCTATTTTTCAGGATACTCATATAAACAGATAGCTCAATAAATAAGAGTCAGGATTCGAGGTATCTTGAGTCTCAGGCTTTAATCAGACATAAAGGACAGGAACAGGACAGCCTGCATGGGAATAGGATGGCAGCTGCCGGGGGCCGGGGAAAATAGCAGGATCGCTGTATCATATTAACAGTACATGATATATATACATTTCATTTACAATAGCATTCAATACAGTAGGCGTAGCAGTAGGCGTGACTCGTAGCAGTCGCGAAAGATAAGGGCAAAATGATGTAACAAGAAGGCGTGTACAGGGCGTATACATAGACATGTGATGTAAACGTAACAGAAATGTCATAAACGGGGCGGAAACATGGAGGGGGCTACCTGAGCAGCTGGGACCTCTAACCTAGTGGTGCGCGCAAACGGGCAATGACGTGTTACCAGGGAGAACTGGGGGCTATGACTTCTGCGCTAGAAGAGGAGACTAAAGTCTGGAGTGTCAAAGCGACATGTACCCAAGGCATATCTAGTATCTGGTGTTTAGAGTACATGTTGATAGAATCCAAAAGTTATCAGGGCAAAGGCTACTTGATACTTAGACTGATGCGTGCATAATACTACATGTAGTTCGTGTACGAGGAATATTCTATGAATATTAATACAGTATTTCTCTTACATGGAGACATAAAGGCTAGACCATGACGGAAACTATTGATGCGATGCAGTAGCTTAGGAATGCAGAGAAGGAGGGCTGGACTGATAACTAGAAGCATAACATACTCTTGGCAGACTGGGAGGCAGAGCCAGGCCGGGCCGGGCACTGCGAGGCATGAAGTTTATTTTATTTTATTTTATTTATTTATTTGCAAGCTTATACCGCGCTGGGAATCGACTCCCTAGGGAGTACCTCCGCGCCATTGGCAACGTCAGAAAGCAAATAGCCCTGTCATGTGTAACTATAGTACTGCAAGTATTAATAGTTGAATAAGAAAGTTTTTAGTTTTTTCCTGAAAGGAAGATGATCCCTGCAAGCTCTGATTTCCAGTGGGAGTTCGTTCCAGAGTTTCGGGCCGGCCACTGACAGGGCTCTACCACCTTGTCGTGATTTCCAGAATCTGGGGACACATAGTAATTCATGGTCTCCAGATCTCAGAGTTCTTACGGGAATATATGGGGAAAATTTCCCTATTAAGATCTCCGGGCCATTACCAGACAGGCACTTATGGATAGTGCAACAGGTTTTAAACAGCACTCTCTGTTTTATAGTAAGCCAGTGGAGTTTTTTTAGAAGGGGTTTTGAGGGGGTTCTGGCCGGGACGTTAAGGACAAGGCGGGCAGCCGTGTTCTGCACGACTTGAAGTCTAGCGATGACCCCTTCATTGGCAGCTAGCAGCAGACCATTGCAATAGTCCAGTCTACTCAATACGAGTGACTGAACCAGAGTTCTTCTGGTGGAATCAGGTAGCATGGGAAACACCCTACGGAGAAGACCAATAACGTGAAAACAGGAGCCTACTACAGAAGTAGCGTGATGTTTTAAAGTAAGCTCCTGATCCAGTTTGACTCCCAGATCTTTCACTACCATTTTTGGCTCAGGGACTGGGCCAAGATCACAAGGCCACCAGTCCGGAGTCCATAGTCTTTTTGCTTCCCCAAAAAGCATCACCTCCGTCTTGGAGACGTTGCACTGAAGGAGATTTACTGCCATCCAGCGTGCCACTTCTTTCATCCCTTGAGCAAAGGAGTGGCGCACTTCGGGAGTCAAGATTTTAAAAGGAAAGAGGAGTTGTGTATCGTCTGCATACGATACAGGGATAAACCCGTGGGTTTAAGTAAGCGAAGGGTCAGGGATACAGGTGGGGGCTGTATCGCTCCTCGGAGAGGGTTCAGGAGACAGGAGCTGAATCTGAGTCCGGGCCCTTTTGAGGCCTAGAAACGGGGACAATTCAATGAAGTAACGTGCACACTGTGAAATGTGGCAACGTAGGTTTACATAGGCCTAATATTCGTTGTTTTCACGAAGACTGGAAACTGGCATACTAGAGATGGACACAACTATGATTGCGTCTTTAATCGATCAGAGGGGAATACATGCATATCGATCATGCACATATAACATAGGATGGGGAACACGTAGGCACATACAACATGGCAAAATTTACTTTTCCACAATGCGCTGGAGCGATTTAAGGACTCCAGGGCTACGGCCAAGTCCTTAGGCCTCTCGACCACGCGCCAGCAATCGGGTGCCTTTCGCTCCTTTCGTGGCCACGGAAGGGGCGTCCCCACACGTGCTGCCAGCCACGTACCGCAGAATACCCAGCAGCGCGGTGGTGGCCGTGGAAACCGCCGTGGCGGCGGCTGTCGGGGTCAGCGGCGAGGCCAGTCCACACCTCCCTCCGCAGCACCTGCCTCCAAACCTTCCTAGTCCGAGCTTTCAGGCCCATGTGACGCCTGTGGGAGGCAGGGTTCGCCATCACCACTTCCACTGGTGCACTGTCACATCGGACAAGTGGGTGCTGCAAATCGTCCGAAGGGGCTACTCCCTCCCCTTCGAGGCGACCCCTCCTGCCATGCCACCGCAATTCCACCGCGTGTCGGGGGATCACTTGCAACTTCTGCAAGAGGAAGTCACGGCCCTCTTGGCAAAGGGGGCCATCGAGCGCGTTCCTGGGCCAGACGTAGGGTGTGGATGTTACTCCCACTACTTTCTGGTGCCCAAGAAGGGCAAGGGGGGCCTGCGCCGGATCTTGGACCTACGGAACGTCAACGGCTTCCTCCGTCAAGAGAAGTTCAAGATGCTGACTTTGGCTCAGGTCTTAGCTGCCCTGGACCCCGGAGACTGGATGGTAGCGTTGTACTTGCAGGACGCTTATTTTCACATCCCCGTCCTGCCGGCCCACCGGCGTTACCTGCGGTTCACGGTAGGCCACGAGCACTTTCAGTTTACCGTGCTCCCCTTTGGCCTTACCAGCGCCCCACAGGTTTTCACGAAGGTGATGGCGGTGGTCGCAGCTCATCTGCGCAGGTTAGGGGTGTCAGTCTTCCCCTACCTCGACGACTGGTTGTTGAAGGCGGGCTCGTCCCAATCAGTCGTCAGCCACCTCCAGACTACGGCCGACCTCCTGCATTTGCTGGGGTTCTCCATCAATGTGCCGAAGTCGCACCTGTGTCCCTCTCAGAAGCTCCTCTTCATCGGAGCGGTTCTAGACTCTGCGCAGTTTCGGGTTTACCCTCCCGAACAGCGGGTTCGGGATATTCAGGCTCTGATTCCCATCTTTCAGCCTTTATCCCGAGTCTCGGTCAGGTTGACGCTGCGGCTTCTGGGGCTGATGGCCTCCTGCATCCTACTGGTGCGTCACGCCCTGTGGCGGATGCGGGCTCTGCAGTGGGACCTGAAGTTTCAGTGGGCCCAGCATCAGGGCTACTTGTCCGATCACGTCTTGATCTCGGAGGGCACTGCAAGACAGTTGCAGTGGTGGCTCACGGACCGCGATTGGGTCAGTGGCGGGTCCCTCTCCCTACCCCACCCAGAGCACGTAGTTGTGACGAACGCGTCCCTCCAGGGCTGGGGTGGCCACATGGGAGAGGCGGAGATCAGAGGACTCTGGTCTCCGGCGGAGGCCCGGCTCCACATCAACCTGTTGGAGTTACGGGCGATTCGTCTAGCGCTGAAGGCATTCCTCCCCTCTGTCCGGGGGAGTGTAGTGCAGGTGTTCACGGACAACACCACCGCCATGTGGTACTGCAACAAACAGGGCGGGGTGGGGTCGTGGACCCTATGCCAGGAGGCTCTGCGCCTCTGGCAGTGGCTGGAAAGTCAGGGTGTGACCCTGGTAGTTCAACACCTGGCAGGTTCTCTGAATCCAGGGCGGACGAACTCAGCCGTCGGTGCATGATGGATCACGAATGGCGTCTGAACTCGGACGTGGCGCAAGGCCTCTTTCAGCAATGGGGAGAGCCTTGGTTAGATCTATTCGCCACCGAAGAGAACGTGAAATGTCATCAATTCTGCGCGTTGGAATTTCCAAGGCGGCACTCGCTTGGAGATGCTTTTCGTCGCGAGTGGAGTTGCGGTCTATTGTACGCCTTTCCGCCTATACCACTTCTGCCCAGAGTGCTGAAGAAGATCAGGCGCGACCGGGCCCAGGTTATCCTGGTGGCTCCGCACTGGGCACGAAGATACTGGTATCCCGAGCTACTCAGCATGTCAGTAGATCCCCCGATTCGTCTGCCCCTTCGGGAGGACCTCCTATCACAGCAGCAGGGGACGGTCCTCCACCTGAACCTGTCCAGTCTCCACCTACAAGCTTGGAGATTGAGCGGCGACAGTTGAGGCCATTTGACTTGCTTCCCGAAGTCTGTAATGTCATTCTGGCAGCCAGGCGTCCCTCCACAAAGTCGGTATACGCCTGCAGGTGGAACAGATTTGTGGCATGGTGCACAGCAAAGGCTGTGGATCCGCTCTCTGCCCCCCTTTCTGAGGTTCTCCTCCTTCTTCTTTCTCTTGCCCAGCAGGGCTCTGCTCTGGGCACTGTCAAGGGCTACCTTTCTGCCCTTTCTGCCTTCTTACGGCTACTTGATCAGCCTTCTTTGTTCAAGTCCCCTATTGTTAATCGATTTCTTAAGGGCATCACGCACATGTTCCCTCCTGTTCCCTTCATGATGCCCCAGTGGGACTTGAACCTTGTTCTTACCTTCCTGATGTGCGCTCCCTTTGAGCCACTTCACAACTGTCCTCTTCGTCTTCTGACTCTAAAGACTGCTTTCCTGGTTGCCATCACCTCTGCCAGGAGAGTGAGTGAGCTCCAGGCCCTTTCTTGTACCCCACCTTTCCTTTCTGTCCACCCGGACAAGGTTGTGTTGCGTACTAAGCCATCTTACCTACCCAAGGTTGTCTCAGCCTTCCACATCGGGCAGTCCATCACCTTGCCAACCTTCTTTCCGCCTCCGCATCCCTTTAAAGAGGAAGAGCGGCTCCACCGTCTGGACCCAAAACGTGCGCTCTCATTCTATTTGCATCGCACACGCCAGTTCCGGGTGGATGACCAACTCTTTGTTGTGCTATGTGGGTGCTAAGAAGGGGAAGGCGGTACACAAGTGGACCATCTCCCGGTGGATCATCTTGTGTATCCAGGCATGTTACTCCATGGCTAAGAAGGAGCCCCCTTTTGGATTGAGGGCTCATTCCACTCGGGGCACGGCAACTACAACTGCCCTGGGCCGGGGAGTGCCCTTACAGGACATTTGCCAGGCAGCTACGTGGGCCTCGCTGCACACGTTCGCACGACACTACTGCCTGGACAGTCAAGTCCGGAGGGATGGCTTCTTTGGCTGTTCCGTCCGCCAGGACTTTCTGGTGTGATTATTGGTTCGCAGACCCACCACCGGGGTTGGTATTGCTGGGGTATCTATTCTAAGGTAAGGAATCTATCACTAACGTGTCTCTTTCAGATACACAAGTTACTACTTGTGTAACGATATATCTGTAAGAGACATTAGTTAGTGATAGATTCCTTACCGACCCACCCATCCTCCCCGTTCTGCGAACCGATATCTAGGGTTAAGGTCATCCCCTTTCAGGGCCCTAGTTTCTTGGCACCAGTGTTGGTTCTATCATGGCTCTGCGTATCTGGCGCGGAAAAGCTGTGTATCAGAACTGACGTCAGCGCGCATGGGCGGCGTCTAAGTACTCCGACGACGTCATTCCGGCGCTAACGACGCCGACGACGGACGCGGAGCCGCAGACGACGCCTACCGACGCGCAGGGGTATTGCTACGCAAAAATTTCCGGATCCAGTCTGACGCCTGGGGATATTCTAAGGTAAGGAATTCTAAGGTAAGGAATCTATCACTAACTAATGTCTCTTACAGATATATCGTTACACAAGTAGTAACTTGTGCGACGATGTTATAGCAATGGCGTGGGGCATGACTGGGGTTCTACGACGACTATCAAGGGTTCTAATGGTACTTGTGGTGCAATAGTCGATCTAAGGTTGTTAGGCATAACTTCTTTAGTGTTGGTATTAATATTAACAAGGGAAGCCCCCACTATATTGGGTTCTATAGAGTTTCTGCGCGGTTCTAGAGAGATTCTTCTCTGCGTGAGTTCAATTTCCTTTATTAGGAACGACTCTGCTCTGATGAGGAAGGCATCAAGGGTGCTCACTACCCCTTGGCCCCCTATTCCTTTACGAGTGCACATACTCTGATTTGTAAGCAACCAAAATTTGGCGACAGTATTCACATACGCACAAATGAAAAATCAAAAAACACTGACCATTACAATGTTTTAAAAGTCCAAATGCCAAATCCAGTGTGTCCCCAATGGCTCGATGTTAGATTGGTGGCCCTGCCCTGCCCACCCTTTGCCCGGCGCCACCCGCGCGAGATCCCGCGACACGGGGGCTCTCCAATTTAAGCGCCTCCTGGCGCGGAATGTGCGGTAGCGGCTTCCTGCCGCAAAGGCTCTCGGGAGTTGTGGTCCCCCCCTTGCTGCGGCCGCACTGCGATGACTGGGAGCTGCGGCGGCGGAGGGAGACCAACAGCGGGACCAAGGAAACAACAGGCCAGTAAAATTAAATGCCCCCAAGAGTCAATAGAGCGCCCGCTCCACTGGGGCTCTCCTCCAATTTAAGCGCCTCCTGGCGCGGAATGTGTGGTAGCAGCTTCCTGCCGCAAAGGCTCTCGGGAGTTGTGGTCCCCCCTCGCTGCGGCCGCGCTGCGATGGCGGGGAGCTGCGGCGGCGGAGGGAGACCAACAGCGGGACCAAGGAAACAACAGGCCAGTAAAATTAAATGCCCGCAAGAGTCAATAGAGCGCCCCCGACAACACCACCGCCATGTGGTACTGCAACAAACCGGGTGGAGTGGGGTCATGGACCCTTTGTCAGGAGGCTCTGTGCCTCTGGCAATGGCTGGAACACCAGGGCGTCACCCTGGTGGTTCAACTCCTGGCAGGTTCCCTGAACGCCAGGGCGGATGAACTCAGCCGTCGGTGTTTGATGGATCACGAATGGCGTCTGAACTCGGACTCGCTCGGAGACGCTTTTTGTCCCGAAGGAGGTTGCGGTCTGTTGTACGCCTTTCCACCTACACCACTTCTGCCCAGAGTGCTGAAGAAGACCAGACGCGACCGGGCCCAAGTCATCCTTGTGGCTCCAGACTGGGCACGAAGATACTGGTATCCCGAGCTACTCAGCATGTCAGTCGATCCCCGATTTGTCTGCCTCTTCAGGAGGACCTTCTGTCGCAGCAGAAGGGGACGGTCCTCCACCCAAACCTGTCCAGCCTCCAACTCCATGCGTGGAGATTGAGCGGCGGCAGTTGAGGCCATTTGACTTGCCTCCTGAGGTCTGTGATGAGATTCTGGCAGCCAGGTGTCCATCCACAAAATCGGTATACGCCTGCAGGTGCAACAAATTTGTGGCATGGTGCACAGCAAAGGCTGTGGATCCACACTCTACCCCCCCTTTCTGAGGTTCTCCTCTTCCTCCTTTCTCTTGCCCAGCAGGGCTCTGCTCTGGGCACTCATAAGGGCTACCTCTCTGCCATTTCAGCCTTCTTGAGGATTCCTGATCAGCCTTCTCTTTTCAAGTCCCCTGTTGTGAATAGATTCTTGAAAGGCATCACGACCATGTTTCCTCTTGTTCCTTTCGTGATGCCTCAGTGGGACTTGAACCTTGTTCTAACATATCTGATGTGCGCTCCTTTCGAGCCACTTCACAATTGCCCTCTTCGTCTTCTGACTCTTAAGACTGCATTCCTGGTTGCCATCACCTCTGCCAGGAGAGTGAGTGAGCTCCAGGCTCTATCTTCTAAGCCTCGTTTCCTTTCTGTCCATTCGGACAAAGTTGTTTTAAAAACTCGTCCTTTCCTGCCCAAGGTGGTTACGGCTTTTCACATCGGGCAGTCCATCACCGTGCCCACCTTCTTTCCGCCTCCACATCCTTCGAAGGAGGAAGAGAGGCTCCACCGTCTGGACCCAAAACGTGCGCTCTCCTTCTACCTTGATCGCACACTCCAGTTCCGGGTGGACGACCAGCTCTTTGTTGGTTACATGGGCGCGAAGATGGGATGGGCGGTGCACAAACGAACCATCTCTCGGTGGGTCATGTTGTGCATCAAGGTCTGTTACTCCTTAGCCAGAAAGGAGCCCCCTGTTGGACTGAGGGCCCATTCCACTCGGGCCATGGCGGCTATTACTGCCCTGGGTCGGGGAGTCCCCTTGCAGGACATCTGTTAGGCAGCTACGTGGGCCTCGCTGCATACGTTCGCTAGACACTACTGCCTGGACAACCAAGTCCAGGCAGTAGTCTAGTCTAGTAGTCTAGTCTAGTGAGACACCTAGACAAAGGTGTCTCACTTTACTTTTACCTGGTGTCCAATCACTCCAGAATAAAGCCTACGAGTAGCTTTGGACACTTTTTAAACCACTTACGTTAACATTCCACTGTACATATAAAAGAAAAATACCCGCTCCACTGTAATCCGGTGTCGTAGCACACCCTGTTGGCATTCGGCCTTCGGGGTGGGACCCCGATGATGAAGCATGTCACCAACCAGGTTGGCGAGCGAGGGGTCTTCTTAAAGGACTACCTATGTCCCAGGTTGGTTGGGCACTACGTGCACCATAGTTATTTGTATTCAGAGATTTTCTTATAAAATCTCACGGAGTTACTCCTCCATTTGTTGTTGAGAATATTTACAAGGGGACCAGGAGTTTCCTCCCTACACATATTTAAATTCCCTTTCTCTCTCTTTTGTTATTTATGAACTTGTAGTTGACACCACACTCTTACCACATAGCTGTGATTTATCTAGACATGAAGTTGGCACCTCTGTCTGACTATACCTCCTTAGGAAACCCAACTCTGGAAGAGAGTTCCAGGAGGGCCTTAGCCACTGCAGGAGCTGTGTTGGTCCTAAGGGAAATGGCCTATGGATATCTAGTGGCATGGTCCACCACCATTAGGATAAAACTATGTTCAGATGCTGCTGGAGGGTTTAAGGGACCCATAATGTCTATCCCTACTCTCTCAAAGGGACCCTCAACCACAGGTAGTGGGGTTAGGGGGCATTTGTAGTGCCACCTGACTTACTACAGGCTTGCTTGACACAAGAGCGGCACAACTCCTTGGTATCTTCAGACATGTGGGTCCAGTAAAAGTGAGGAACAAGTCTGTCCCAAGCCTTACTTTGCCCAAGATGTCCTGCAAGGGGAATGTTGTGTGCTAGGGTCAATAGGAATCCTGTGAACTTCTGAGGTATGACCAACCTCCTGGTGGCACCAGGTTTGGGGTCTCTACTCAGAATACAGCAGCCCATCTTCCCAATAAGTCCTATCGGACCCACTGATATTTCCTGCTTCCTCAGCAGTAGCTTGCTGTCTGAGTTGTTCAAGAGAAGGGCAGGCCTCTGCTCCAGACCCACCTCTTCTCTTGAAGGTCCCCCTGCTCGCAGTTGCTCTGTCCTGTCAGGCACAAGCTCCTCTGGGGCAGTTCCTTCACAGGTACTGAGATAATCTCCCTCAGGAGACTGATTCTCACTGGAAGTATGAGAGAAGGCTACATCTTTACCTAGAGAATGCAGGGACGAGGCAGAGACGCGGCTTGACATAAGACGAGAACATATCCAGTTTCCCTAAGGAGAGTACGAACGTTATGCCCGTCCCAAGAGAGTTTTAAACGAGTGTAAGATACTTAGTAAACCTGCCAAATACAGCACAAGCATAGAAAAAGTGAGGTATCGCTGCTCAGACAATAGAGATAATTTCCCGGGGGGATCCTGAGACGTAACTATGAAGACGTCTAGAATAACCCCACGGATGCCTATGATTGGACCTCCCTCAACACAGATGGGAGTGGGTGCTTGTCACCGTTTTGTCCAGTAAGAAACCCCGATATAAGAAGTCCTGAAGAAGGTGCTACTACATCAACTGTGCTGCACCGAAACGCGTCGACGCATTTTACGTAAATACTGAGAATCCAACTAGGGCCCAATGAACAACTGATGTACAGGACTTACTGTTACTGTTGGTCTCATTGATGATATAGTCTGGCAAGCCCTTGGATCCAACGATAAATAGTGGCAAATAGATTCAGTAGCCACAACCAAACTAGGGGTTTCACATCATTAGGTCTAATTCTCTTTTTATTGTTTATGTATGAGTTGTATATATATGTTCTTATGTGTTCTGTGCTACATTTTAATTTTTGAAATTTTGGAAAATCTTTTGACTGTGATGGAAATAGTGTGATTTAATGTTTGTTCATCGGTGGTGTTTACAACAGAAATGTGCTGAAAATTTTTTAAAATTTTATTTCAAATGTGATATCAATGTGTGTGTATATTTTTGTACATGTTTTTATTAAAATATAGACTGTAAACGATCCAATCTGGTTGTGGAAATTGAAATACTTTTTTAAGCACGGTTATTTGGCTAAATTGATTCCAATTTTGTGTGCATGAAGTGTTGTGATAGTAGATACGAGCAGCCCCCAGGGATTTCCCTTTGACTTACATCTTTACCTATCCTGCTCCTTCTCTTGGGAGCTGGCTGGTCCATTTATCCAGGATCCAGGGCTCCTTCAGTGTCTAACTTTGTAGCCTGATCACTAGTGACAGCAAAGACACTGGCTGAAATTCCCAGCATTTCTGCATGAGTCCTAAAGTCCACTTCAGACCTGGCTGAAGTTTCCAAATCGTAGCCCAGGAGACATTCTAGTTAGGTCGGAGGAGACTACAATTCATTTAGGGCCAGTTGCCTCTCCCCAGCTGAGATTGACAACTGCCATGGAATGATTTGTCCTGAGTTCGTTAGCATTGGTTACTGGGTAAATCTATCCAAGTAGAATCTGTTCAGGAGACCAAGTTTGTCTGTCATCATAATGACACTGGCACCTGTATCCCTGCAAGCTTCAGCTTTCTGACCATTGCTAAGAGGCTGTTGTCTGTATTTCCACAAGTTAGTGGGACTTAAAAGAGTGGCAAGGTCAATACCACCTTCACAGATTAAGACAGCCTGACTAGGCCAGAACTCACCTCAGTACCAAAGGTGAACCCAGCTATGTTCTTGAGTGTACTACTACTACCAGTGCTACTGCTAGGGGCACTGGGGGGGGGGGTTTAGGAGTAGTAGTAGTGGTGCTAGACTTAGGGCTACTGAAATCTTTTGACCTATGGCATTTTATTCACATAAAAAGCACCAAGGAGTCTTACCAGAGGAATGAAGTGAATTAGGATCCACCCCCAGAGGAAGATTGTCGGGGACCTTCTTTAGACTATTTTCTGAAGATTTCTACCCACCTTTCTCTTGGGACTTAGACAAAATCTGCTTCTTCTGGTCACCACCACCATGAGACCTTTGTTTTACCCTAGTGTGAACCCATTTGTCTGCCTTCTTTTCCAATTCTTGGGGGGAGGTCAGATCTGAGTCCACCAGGTACTGGTGCAGTTGCTGGTTTTGACAGTTATTAAGGATATACTCCCTCGTTAGTAAATTGTACAGTTGTTCATAATCATGTATCTTGCTCCCATGAAGCTAACCTTCCAGAGCCTTAATAGCACTATCAATGGAATCCACCCAGTTTTGAGTGTGTGCCTTCTCTGTGTCTCTAAACTTAACCCTGTATTGCTCAGTGGTTAACTCAAAGTCTTCTGTGAGTGCACTCTTCAAGGCTTTGTAATTATCTGAATATTCTTCCCTCACAGTTAAGTGTTCGTCTCTACATTTATTTGTAAAGAAGAGCCACAGTCTAGCTGCACACTGACCCTAAGGGACCCTCTGCACCTTACAGTCCCTCTCTAGTGCAGTGATCCACTCACAGACCAACTTCCTGGTAAGGAGGAACTATCCTGCTCAAGTTCCTAGTGTCAAAAGAGTGTTCCCTGACCCTAGGTCCACTACTGCTGCCACCATGGGATTCTGAACCTAAATTCTTCCTAGCTCTCTGGACTTCTAGGGTCTCCTTATCTTGGGCCAACTGCTCTTTTTTTTAGCCTGAGCTTGACTCTCTCAAGTTTCCGGTCTAAGGAGTCCTCCCTCTTGCTAGAGATGGAGGTCCCTACTGAAGTGGAAGAGGAGGATGAAATAATTGAGGAGGACCTGTACTTCCCCCTGAACTCCTTGTATCCTTCAAGGAGGAATAAAGTGGGACCTACCTCTAGGAGCTCCCTCTGTATCATCAGTACTATTCCCTGGGGAACTAGTGTTCAGCAGTGAGGGGTCTTCATACTCCTCCTGGTAGTGCTCAGAAGTGGGGTCAAGGGGGTTGGACACCCCTGTCTCCTCATCTGGAACATCACCACCAATACCCAAGTTATCCTGCCCTCTAACCTATCAGAACATTGAATGTCATCCTTCAGCAGCATCTTCAAGATTTGCTCTTTGGTAGGATTGCTTCCAGTCTTATATTTCCTAGATGCACACAGGGTCCTAAGTTCCTGGATTCAAAGACCACTGTATCTAAAGGGATGAGTCCCACTGGGCTCAGCAACCTGAGACATTTTACTAGGTGTAGTGCACCTACCTACCCTAATGATTCTAAACTTTCAAGGATTGGAAAAAGGGCTATAGTATGACCTTTGACAGCCAATCCAAAATGTTCAGTAGAACTTACTTGATAAAAGTAGTTATATGTGCCTAGCTTGTGATGTTTTTTCATGTAACCTTGACCTGATTAAGTGGTGATATTGCAGGCTTTAATCCCAACGGCTGCACGCAAATGTAGGAGACTCACTTAGTATGTGGTGCACACTTAAACGAGTGATGCACCTTGCAGTAAATCAGGCAACCGTTATAGCCATTTTACTGGTCTTTGCTAACATTAGGCTCTCAAAGTGGTAGCTGTAGAGAGCAGCTTTCAGGCCTAGCTTGAATGACGCGCATTGTTTAGAACACTCGGCGATACAATTTATTTGTAGGCTCCGCCGCTTCAAACGGATTTAAGCTACGGACTGAGCTTACCCACGCCTTGAAATAAAACGCCCTGGTGTAACGATAACCACATAAACACCAGGCTACTGAAGCAAACAAAATAAAGACTGAAGATTTGGTTATATCGGACTGTGCATCCATACACAGGATAATTAAGAAATCGTGGTTGGTCCTGAGGAGAACCCCTGTACTAGGGGGGTTCGAAACGCGTCGACCTTGTTGGTCCAGTGTCATACAAAAGATTCAAAAAAAGAAAAAATATATTATGATCTGTCTTGATTAAATTACTGGCGTGATTTGCGTTTCTAATGATATATGGCTGGTGTATCATATAATTTAACGCAAGTTTGACACGGACCTATACCTCAGTGGTATTTGTTATTTTTTTTAACACAAATGTTTTTTTGAATATAAATGGTATGCTTGGGGAGTGAGAGTTTTAGTGTGGTTGTGTGACAAAAGTTGCTGTTTTGTAAATATTTGTATAAAGTTTGTATGTATGTGTACATTTTGTATATATTCATGATATGCACCAAAAATTTCTGTTTGAAAAATATGAAAAATTTCTGAAAAAGCATTCTAATAAATTTGTAACAAATGTGATAATAGACTGCTATGTTTGATTCATAACAGATCTTCTGGCTATTATATAAGAAGTTAGCCCAGTACTGGCACTTGCATTGTTAGTTCAGTTTGAATGAGTGTAAAGCAGCTTGTTTTACCACATTTAATCAATAGTGTAGATTAGATGAAAAATAAGTCCACTTAGTTCATAAAAAATAAGTCTATTTATTACACAACACAATCACTATTACATTGGTAGATATCCTAGCAGGAGATATCAACAATACTCATGGAAAAATACAATGAAATCAGGTAAGAAGCACAAATATACACTGGTCTCCAGGGGGAGACCAAACCATATACTGAAGAAGTGGAATGCAAACTGCAACGAAGAACACGACTTGGACCAAAGGACTCAGAGGAACTGGGGGAACCAGTACCCACCCGATGTAAGTATCCAGGAACCCCACGGAGGCGGCGTGCAGAGTGGAAACACATGTGAGTGCCCAATGGAAGTCTATGGAGAAGTTGAGTTTTAAAGAAAAAGGACTCTTCACAGAGGACCCCGAAGAAACCCTTTAGAGGACGGAAGGTCGAAGAGCCACCCCACCCGTGGATACCCCAGAAAACAGTTTACCTGTAATAGGGAAGCCAGGTGCATAGCAGTGAAGTGACGTCGGAACCTGCAGCAGACAACAATGGAAGACTTGGCAAGAAAAGCCTCTGGAGAAGTCTCTGAAGAAGTCCAGTGGGATCCATGGGTGGATTCTTGAAGAGGAGAACCTGCAAGCAGAAGGGACTGAGTCTGTGCCACTCAGAGGTGACCCGGAGGCACGGAAGCACAATGCCTACCTTGCCAGGGAGCTCGGAAGAGTTGATGAGGACCTTGTCACTGCATCTGTAGAGACCTGGTGATGCTGCAGAAGATCAGGAGCCGTACATGAGCTGTCCCATGTCAGATGTCTGTGTATAGATGGTTGGTGTCCAGCGGGAGAACCAACATGCCTTGGTAGCCACAACAGACGTAGAAGACCATAAGATGCAATTATTGGGACCAGCAAGGGACTCACTAAGTGCAGGAGAGTCAGAGTAGGCCCCGAGCAAGCGGGGAGCCCACCAAAGCAGAAGAAGACCCTTGAGAGGACCCACAGGCCAAATGCACAGGAGTAGCAAGAGGATCTCAGGCTGCTCACCAAAAATGGAGGCCCACAGTGCAAGGGATGCAGTGAAGATGCTGATCTTCGAGGGATGAGAAATTGGAGGCTGGAATGCATGTAGCCTGAAGATCAGCGAACTACAGAGCTGAATGGAAATGCCCCTTTTTGCATTGGTACCCCCTGCTTTTTGCCTCACATCTGATGAGACTTGACTTGATGTGCCCTGGGTCCCTATCAATCAGGTACCCAGTACTTGTGTTCTTTATCCAAAACTGTACCTTTGTACCCACAATTGGCACATATCTGGCCACAGATAAGCCCCTTGTAAAAGCTACCATCGGTACCTAGGGCAATGTGACACACAGAGATGTGTGCCAAGTGGACTCTTCACTTTTCACTACACCAAAACAATGTGACCAGGGGAGGCCTCTAAGGGCTGCAGCCCCTATTGAACCACCCTTAAAGGCCCTGTACCTTACCATCCACACACTGCCATTGCAGGCTGAATGTTTTGGTGTAGTGAAAAGTGAAGAGTCCACATGGCACACATCTCTGTGTGCCATGCCTGCAACCCACTGTCTGCGGCGAAGGTAAATCTGAGAGAAACAGTTAGTTATAGATTCCTTACCTTAGAATTACCCCCAGGCGTCAGACTGGATCCGGAAAGTTTTTCGTCAGCAGTACCCTTGTGCGTCGGAAGGTGGCGTTGGTCGACTGCGTTCGTTGTTGGCACCGTGGTCGCCGGGATGACTTTGCGGTAGCTACTTAGATGCCGTCCTCGCGGGCTGACGTCAGTTCTTTCTTTTTCCGCACCAGCAAGCGCAGATCCGGAGCGAGCGGTACCCTAGTTTCTTTTTGAGTGTCTTTTTCTTGACTTTTGTCGACATCATTTTTTTAGTCCATCGACTCCTGGTGCACGAGGGATGCCCCGCTTCAAGGCTTGCGGTTCCTGTAGCCAACTGATGTCAGTGACGAATCAGCACTTCGTGTGCCTCATCTGCCTGGAGCTCAACCACGACCCCAAGTCGTGCTCCAACTGCCGGACCATGAACCCGAAGTCTTTGCGGGAGCGGTCCCGAAAGCGTCTCTAGGTCCCGGTCACATAGGAGGTCAAGAGACTGGTCACGGAGCCACCATCATTCTTCTTCCAAGTCTTCATGCTCTGGGTCAGGTAAGTCGAAGAACAAGAAGAAGTCAAAGAAGCATCGTCGCTCTTTGACTTTTCCCCGGCTGACGCAACGAGGGATGCGGGTAGTGCCCCTCACACGGCTCCGCATGCGGAGCCCAAAGAGTCAACTCCGGGTTTCCCCCCTTTCCGGGACCTGGTGTGACCCCTGCCCATCCTCGTCAGTTTTACGAAGCAATGCACGCCATCTTTAAGCAGTCCGACTCTGCCAGCACGCCTTCGTGCCCCGGGGACTTGGCTGGGGGCCCTGGTCCTTGGACGCCGGTGGCTCCGGCCTCAGTACAGCAGGGTCCCCTTGGATCCAGGCCTGGATCCATTTCGGTGCCGATTCCACTGGCACCACGTCCACAGCCGGCATCGGCTTTGTCCCTAGCCGACGTCGACCCCTGCTTCTACCTCGAGGTAGACGCGGAGCCGGACCATTGTTGATGGGTACGTTTGTGCCCCTGTTCTACCCTGGCTCCTTGAGACCAGATTTGCAGCCAGAGGAGGGTGAGGAGGACTGGGAGGGATCTGGAGACCCTTTAACTGATCAGTTAGGTTATGAACCGGATTGGAGAGTGGAACTTGGGGAAGCCAGTGGTCTGGATACCTCACCAGACCAGCCCTGGGCTACCCCACTTTCCTCTCCCAACACCCAACCCCTGAGAGCTTGGTGTTCCAAGCCTCCACCTCCAAGGGCGTATTCCCTACGGCTCCACCTGATAGGAAATCCAAAAAGCTGGACCATCTTGGGAAGAAGATGTTTTCTTCCTCTAGCTTGGGACTGCAGTCAGTGAACACCGCATGTCTGTTGGGCTGTTACACCGACTCCATGTGGGACATGGTTGCGCAAGTGCTGCTTCAGGGCAGGGCCGTATACTCACGGGCAGTTGCCGAGAGATGCAGTGAAGTTTACCATCTGCTGTGGGTTGGATACCGCCAACTCCCTAGGCAGGACGATTTCCACGTTGGTAGCCCTTCGACGCTACACCTGGTTGAGGTCGACTGGTTTTTCAGGGGATGTCCAATCCACCCTTATGGACATGCCCTTTGATGGCCGTCGCCTATTCGGTGATAAAGCAGACAACGCGCTAGAGCATTTTAAGGACTCTCTGGCTACTGCCAGGTCCTTGGGCCTCTCCACCCTACGCATTCTGCTTTTTGCCCCTTTCATGGCTATGTAAGGGGTGCCCTTCCACGTCGCACCCAGACCCACAGGCCACTGCAAGTTCAGCCGCTGCACAGCCAGGGACGTGGGAACCATCGCCGTGGTTCTGGGAGCCAGTGAGCGGGACAGTCCACCACAGCCCCCTCTGCAGCAGCCTCCAAACCCTCCTAGTCCGACCTTTCAGGGCCACCAATTGCCAGTGGGCGGCAGGTTTGGCCATCACCTCCCCACTGACGCACCATCACGTTGTACAGGTGGGTTTAGCAAATAGTCCGAAGGGGCTATTCCCTCTCCTTCAAGACTACCCCTCCAGCTATGCCACCTCAGTACCATCACATGTCGGAGGATCATGTGGCCCTTCTCCAACAGGAAGTTTCTGCACACTTGGCCAAGGGAGCCATCCAGCGCGTTCCTGTCCCAGAAGTAGGTTGTGGTTGCTATTCCCACTACTTTCTGGTGCCCAAGAAGGACAAAGGCCTGCGTCCTATCTTGGATCTCAGGAATGTCAACCGATTCCTCCGGAAGGAGATGCTCAAAATGTTGACGCTTGCTCAGGTCCAGTCTGCCCTCGACCCTGCCCACTGGTGTTATCTACAGTTTACGGTAGGCCACAAGCACTTTCAGTTTACCGGGCTCCCATTTGGCCTTACCAGCGCCCATCGGGTGTTCACAAAAGTGATGGCGGTGGTCACAGTTCATCTGCGCAGATCGGGGTTTCCAGCCTTCCCCTATCTTGACAACTGTCTGTTGAAGGCGGACTTGCCCCAGGCTGTCGTCTCCCACCTCCAGATTACAGCTGACCTGTATTCGCTGGGGTTCTCAATCAACGTGCCGAAGTCACACCTGTTAACGTGGCGGTGCGTGGTCTAGGGCCCGCCCCACCTTCTGGCGCTACAGCGCCATGGGGTTTCCTGTCTTCTGCGCCAATTAAACTCTTTGCCATGTGGAAAGGCCCATTTCTTTGCCCCGGGGTCCCACTGGTGGTGGCACTGCACTGTGTGCTGAGGTGTTACCTTTTGTGTTTAATAACTGTTTTCATAACTTGTTATTTAGAATGATAATACAGGCATTGGTGCTTCCCTACGTGTTTATCAGTGTTTCTTTTTTTTCTTGTAGCCCTTGTGTGTCTTTCCCTGTTTTTCCTCAAAGGGACTACATGTCCCAGAAGCCTTAGGTGGCGGCCATTTTGAATGCTGACTGCCTATGAGGCAGCGTGAGCACGTATCTCGGTGCTCACTATTCAGGATCCCTGTGTTGAAGAGGACGTGTTTTGGTGCTGCTGCTGAAGGAGTGGCGCAGTGCTGTTGAAAGCTATTTCTGCCCCTCCCTGCATCGAGTACAGCAGCGTGAGGCAAAGTAAGACCGGCCCGGCATTCAAGGTGAGATCTGTTCCGTCGTCTTTTACCGTCTGGCAGGGTTCGTCCGCTTGCGGTGCGGTAAAGTGTTTATTGGTGTTATTGTCCCTGACTAAGCCTGACGTGCGTTCTACACATGTGGGGATGTCGCTCCTAGCCAAACAAGTATACTTTCATTAAAGATGCATTTTTTTGTGTTATTTGGACATTTGTTTTGATCGTGCTTGTTAGTACGTTAAACAAGCGCGTCATTCATTCTACGGGGGCATTCATAAAGAGCGCAGTGATTAAAGTCGCACTAAAGGCCAAGTTACATTACAAACAAGCTAGTGTACACTCGTGTTTTAGCATATTCTGTGATTATGACATCAAAATTCGCTTGTGTGGTAAACAAGCGCGCGCATGCTTAAACTTATATAGGAATGTGCTTTTCCTCTTAGTGATTAAACTAAGATTAGCTAAACACAGCAACCAGTAGAATTAAGTCCCCCATTTGCATTCTATGAGACCTATTGTTTAATGCCTGAACGTGTGTGCTTCATTGTGGAACAGTTGTAGTAAGCATGGGCGTAAAATCCGTTCCGCTCGTGGATTTTGCGGATTTTTGGCAAATTCGCAATCCGCGAACTCTCGCGAATTTGCCGAAAATTTGCAAATCCGCGCGAGGTGGATTTTTTGCTTGGTCGCACTTGCCAAATAGAATACTATACAATTTTGCGGCGCGCAGCGTTCACTTACCGTCATTCAGCGTTTGAAGAGTTGTTTTTCTCCATGTTTGCGTGTGCTGCGCCATTTTGGATCTTGCTGCAGGATCCCGCGGGAGTTTGTCGACCGCTATTACGTCATCGCGGCTTGCCACCTTGCACAGCGAGAGTTTGGCAACGCGAGTACGTAATAAAGGCCAGTGATCACGCATCGTGGGAGTAAACACTTGCGAACACGTATATGCGGCGGGCAGCGACAATCTCGCAATTGCGAAATTGCAAAATTTGCAATTTTGCACAAGAAATCCACCAGCAGTCAGCATAAACCTTCTAAAATGATTTTTTATCAGAATAACTCCTCAGGTTGACATTTCCCTGCACTTTTTTTTGCAAGGAGTCCATTTTGGGGGGGTGGGAGGAAGGAAGTGCCCCACAGTCTACAACTTACTGTTCCTGTCCAGCAGGCTCCTCCCAGTGCTTTGTTCATGTCCTGGTTACTTTGATTTGGATCTTGACCTGGAAGGATTACTTTTTGTGGATGCTGCTGGATATTTGGATTTGAGGCCTTTTTGACTTTCTTTGGATCACTTTTGGATTAGAAATTTCACAAGTGAGTTTGTTTGGGGCATTACATTTGCTGCAACTACAATTTTGGAACTTTGTCAGAACATTAAATAAAATATATTGTGCAGAAAACAATTTTTGCAAAACTGAAAGCACTCAGCAGGTGCAAAAGTTCAATATTATCATTAGTAACCATTCCCTGTAGTGCTTCCTGAGGGGCCCCTCCAGAGTTCAGTTGCCTACTTGCAACTATTCTATGACCCTGCTCTGACCCTCACAGCAGGCTCAGAGAATAGCTACAAGTATGCCACAAAGGTCCTGTTAAAAAAATTACACTGCAACAGAAAGCAATTACAGATAAGGAAGCAGGTGCCACACTGGAAGTTCAAATTCAGTGACACATTAATCAGCCCCTAATTCATTCATGTCAGTTGAGGCAGGGCAGGTGTGCTTTTCCACCCATAATCTACAATGATGAACCAGAGGGTGGCATGGGTGAGCCAAAGGGTGGCATGGGTGAGCCAGAGGGTGGCAATGGTGAAACAGAGGGTGGCAGTGGTGAAACAGAGGGTGCTGTGATGTACCAGACGTAGAAACAACATGGTCGCGACCGTTGCTACCCGACAAGTAAGTTCGCGTTTGCGAACTGGTAAAAAACCCTTGCGAAATGGCAGAAACACTTGCGAACACAAAAAGAAAAAAGAATCCGCAAAATTCGCGAGAGTTCGCGGATTTTGAGGATTGCGAATCCGTAAATACGCAATTTCGCGGATTGCCAATTCGCAAAATCCGCCCATGCTTAAGTTGTAGGTGCACACTAACGACATTGGTTTCAAGAGTTGGCTAACCTTTATGTATATGGTATTGGTGTATGTGTCTTCTTTTCTTTTGCAGATCTCCCTTCCCGCAGTCCCCTTCCTTCCCTTCCCTCGCCTGGCCTCTCCAATCCTCAGTGCTATTATAGCTTCTCTGAGTTGCCTGGAGGTGGAAATAAACAATTTACACGCAGATCCTGAGGACGGCGCTTCGCTGACAACACCTGACTCCCTCTCAGAAGCTCCTCTTCATCCGAGCGGCTCTGGACACAATGCAGTTTCAGGTCTATCCTCCCGAACAGCGAGTCCGGGATATTCAGGCTATGATTTCGATCTTTCAGCCTCTCTCCGGGTTTCGGTCAGGATGACCCTCCGGCTACTGGGCCTTATGGCCTCCTGCATCCTGCTGGTGGACCATGCCAGATGGCATATGCGGTCTCTGCAGTGGGACCTGAAGTTCCAATGGGCACAACATCAGGGTAACCTGTCCGATGGCGTCCAGATCTCAGAGGGCACTGCCCAACAATTGCAGTGATGGCTAACAAAGCAGGATTGGGTTGACGGCAGATCCCTCTCCCTTCTCCAACCAGAATTCACTGTGGTGACCGATGCATCACCTCTGGGATAGGACGACCACATGGGGGAGGCAGAGATCAGAGGCCACTGGTCTCCGGTGGAGACCTGACTCCACATCAACCTTCTGGAGCTTCGGGCGATTTGTCTTGCGCTCAAAAGCATTCCTTCCCCCTGTCTGGGGACGAGTAGTGCAGGTGTTCACGGACATCACCACTGCCATGTGGTACGGCAACAAACAAGGCGGGGAGGCCCTCCACCTGTGGACATGGCTGTAACATCAGGGCATCTCCCTGGTGGTTCAACACCTGACAGGTTCCCTGAACGCCAGTGCGGAATAACTCAGCCGCAGGTGAATGATGGGTCACAAATGGCGTGTAAATAACAAAAGAGAGAGTAAGGGATTTTCCACGGAGGTGGAAGGAGGTACTCCTGGTCCCCTGGACCCTAAATAATATAAACAACTAAAGGAGTATCACCATTGGACCAAGTCAATGGTCCTGAATGGGATGTAGGGAGATGGAGATGTAACAAAAGGAAAATATTCTTTTGTTAGAAGACCCCTCACTCACCAACCTGGTTGGTGACATGCTTCATCATCGGGGTCCCACCCGGACAGCCGAGTGCCATCCGGGTGTGCTGTGACACCTGATTACAGTGGAGCGGGTTCTTTTTTGTGAGTGTGGTGCAAAAAAAGGGTTTCGTGATGTTAAAAATCGTCCCAGTATAACTTCTTGAACAGAAATTTTATTCTGAAGCTACTGGACAATGTTAAAACAGTTGTGGGATACTAGTGTTGGCTTAATTGGCCAACGGTATCTATGTGAATGTAAAATAAAGGTCTACATGTTTCAACCTGTGTTGGAATCTACCAGGTTTTTGTCAGGACCTAGTGAGTGGAACCTGGGCGGTATACACACTCAACGTGTATCCAACCCTTGCTGGGGGGAGCTCGGGACGGCGATTAGGCACAACAGCCTCCTTCCTTCTACTAAACTAACTAGTTTCAGGTAGAACAGGCCTATCCTCAGCCCCCATGAAGCATAGGAAACTCACATTTCGAGTTTCTCCGTTTTTCCTCTCCTATTAAGGCTGTGAGGACACCAACTACAAGTATTCAGTTAGGTTTTAGGAATCGAGGGTTGGATACACGTTAGAGTGTGTATACCGCCCAGGTTCCACTCACTGGTCTGTTCAAGAAGTTATACTGGGACGATTTTTAGCATCACAAAACCCTTTTTTGCACCACACTCACAAAAAAGAACCCGCTCCACTGTAATCAGATGTCGCAGCACACCCGGATGGCACACGGCTGTCCGGGTGGGACCCCGATGATGAAGCATGTCACCAACCAGGTTGGTGAGTGAGGGGTCTTCTAACAAAAGAATATTTTTCTTTTGTTACATATCCCATCTCCCTACATCCCATTCAGGACCATTGACTTGGTCCAATGTGATACTCCTTTAGTTGTTTATATTATTTAGGGTCACAAATGGCATCTTCACTCGGAGGTGGTGCAAGGTCTCTTTCGACAGTGGGGAGAGCCTTGGTTAGATCTATTCGCCACCGAAGAGAACGCGCAATGTTAGCAATTCTGCACGTTGGAATTTCCAAGGCGGCACTCGCTGGGTGACGCTTTTCGCTGCCAGTGGAGTTGCGGTCTTCTATACGCCTTTCCGCCTATACCACTTCTGCCCAGAGTGCTGAAGAAGATCAGGCGCGACCAGGCCCGAGTCATTTGTGTGGGTCCAGATTTGGCACGAAGAGTCTGGTATCCCGAGCTGCTACACATGGCCATCGATCCTCCGATCAGACTACTTCTTCGGGAGTATCTTCTGTCGCAGCAGCAACGGACAGTCCTCCATCCAAACCTGTCCAGCCTCCACCTCCTTGTGTGGAGATTTAGCGGCGGCAGTTGACGTCGTTTGACCTGCCTCCCAAAGTCTGTGATGTTATCTTTGCAGTGTCCCCTAAGACAGTTACGCCTGCAGATGGAATACATTTGTGGCATGGTGCACAGCAAAGGTTCTGGCTGCCCTTTCCGCCCCTCTTTCTGAGGTTATCATGTTCCTCCTTTCTTTGGCCTAGCAGGGCTCTGCTCTGGGTACTCTAAAGGGCTACCTCTCGGCCATTTCAGCCTTCCTTAGGCTTCCTGATCAGCCTTCTCTTTTCAACTACCCTTTTGTAAATCGTTTCCTTCAGGGCATTACTCATCTTTTTCCTCCTGTTCCCTCCGTAATGCCCCAGTGGGACTTGAACTTGGTTCTTACATATCTTATGTGTGCTCCCTTTGAGCCACTACATAACTGTCCTCTCAGGCTTCTAACTTTAAAAACGGCCTTTCTGGTGACCATCACCTCTGCGCGCAGGGTGAGTGAGCTACAAGCTGTTTCTTTGAAGCCTCCCTTTCTGGCTGTTCATCCGGACAAGGTCGTCCTCAGAACTAGACCTTGCTTTCTTCCCAAGGTGGTTACTTCTTTTCACATTGGCCAAACCATCACTTTGCCCACCTTCTTTCCGCCTCTGCGTCCTTCAAAAGAGGAAGAGAGACTCAACCGGCTGGATCCAAAACATGCACTTTTCTTCCACTTGGATCGCACCAAACAATTCCGGGTGGACGAGAGAGGTGAGAGGTGCCCACCTTTGCCAACCCCAACCCTCAGGTGGGGGAGGCGACGTGAAGCACACATCTCAGTCCCCTTCATCTTGAAGATTAGGGGACCCAGCCAAGAAGCTCATGTTCCCCTCCCACTGGAGGGTGGCATGATAGGCGGTGTACCCACCGCATGGAAGAGACCCATTGTCCCCGACCTGCACATCCCATTAATCATCCTAAATTTAGTATTTAACGGCAACCCTGAACCTTGCCTCCTTAGATTCGAGGAAGAAAGAAGGAATGAAGAACCGTACTGACCCAGGAAGAGGACACCAACTGCTTTAGCCCCAACCCTATGGGCCTGTCCCAACTCCGACCTGCCTGCAGTGGAACTCCCAACGTGTCCAGCAGCACCCCAGAGCCCGGAGGACCTGACCGGCACTCACCTTACAGACTCTGTCTCCCGTGAGCATCAGATTTGCTTAACAAAGACTCACCCACAGAATCCGGATCCAGGCGGCTCCGCGATTTTGCAGCACTATGCATCCGACGCCAGAGTTCGAGTGGTCTACCATCACAAGGAGGTCTCCCCAACGATCTTGACCTGGGATCTGGCGATTTCCAACCTCCCTCAAGCTTCAAGCCGACACCTGAACTCCTGCACCCGACACCCCTTGGCCTTGGGTGGCCTAAACAACGGTGTCCAGTCATCCCCCAAGAACCCACCTTTCCTCTCCAGCCTTCAGGAAGTTTCCCTGTACGAATCTGCAGAATCTTTACTGAATCGAAGATCTCCATTGAAATCCACAGGGCCCTCGGCGTTGCCTTGGCACTCTGCACCCGGCTGCCCCTGTTAGTGCAGATCCTGTGCCGATTGGTGTCCTGTGAAGTGCTGATCCTAACCCCAGGAACTTTGCTCCCCCAGCCAAGTAGCCTGCATGTAAGCAGTCACTGACCGGAGGCCCCATTGGCTAACATTGGGCCCCTGCACTCTGCAACGGCTGCCCCAGTGCTCCTAGTGGTGCAATTTGAGTGCCTACCCGAACCTTGGGGAACCTTGATTCTAACCCCAAGAACTATTCTTGCAATTCGTTTACTTACCTGCAAACTGATGACCTTATTTTCCCATAGGAACCAATGTTGTGACTTTTTGTTGCTAAAAACATTACAAGTGTCGAGTTGAACTTTTGTATGGAAGAAAAGTAACTTTGTTTATGGTTCAAATATCTTTATTGAATTTAAACATGTATGCACATTCATGAACAATTAGCTGTCTTCAATCAAGATCAAAACAATACAACCAGACAAGGCCAGCTGAGGGCCTGAATCAGCGTTCGAGACAGTGTTAGCCAAATGTTCGTGCATAGAAGAAAATTGGGAAACAAATCAAAGGACAGGAAAACAAAAGAAATTATGTTGTATTGATGACAACATAAATAATAAAGAGTTTATTAAATAAAATAAGATTAAAGACAAATAACCCACTATAAAATATAGAGGATCCAGATGCGATGCTGCCAGCTCTAAGGTCATCAGAGTAATGACCAACTGCATCGCATCTAGAACAGAACACTCAGAATGTAGAATGCATGTCACATAAGGTACACGAGCTAACCCAAGCTATTAAAGAAATACACACAAGAATAAAATATGTACGAATACAACATCTCCTTTCCATAAACAAAACAAAGAAATTAATACAAATGATAATCATTATACTTGACAGGCATGACAATGTTTCGCTTGCCTCTTGAATGTGATATATTAGAAGTACTGTTGTCCAAGTGAACCTCATCAGAAGTAACAACAGATCGATATACATCATTCCCCTCATCATCATCATGAAGAACATTTTGATTCGAAACATCCGAAAAATTATCTTGTGCATCTAGAGATTCTCTTGTGTCTACACAAGGTCTCTCTTCATAACACAAGAAAGATGACGTTTCAAGTTTTTCCTTTGCATGTAACTTCTTCAAAATAATGTCTTTTTGAAAAGGTTCAATTCTAATAGCAGCACTTTCATTCCACCATCCTTTGTTCTTGATCATAACAGATGAGTTTGTGACTCTATCAATTTGCTGCAGAAGACTGTATTTCGATTCTCCTTTTTTTACTTTTCTTGGCTTTTTTATAATCACCCAATCTCCAGTCTTATACACTTTCTTCTCCTTGATAGGTTCTAAAGATTTTAATTTATATCTCTTTTCAAAATAATTTCGAAACCAGTCATCAATAGATCTTCCATTGCTCAAACATGCATTTTCTTTTAAAGGAAGCAAACTACTAGTAAACACAGGTTTCAAAACATTTTTTGCATCTCTACCTTTTAATAAAAAGAATGGTGTAAAACCTGTGATTGAATGTGGTGTATTCAAATAGCTCCACACTTTATCCTGAATATGTTTCCTAACATCTAAACCTGAAGATAATGCCGTTTGTATTCCTTCTTTAAAAAATGTATTGGCCCTTTCAACTAAACCATTAGCTGATGGAAAATATAAAGGAGTTTTTTTCATGTTTAATGCCATGTTTTTTTTAGAAAATCCACCATTTTATTTGAAACAAAATGTGTTCCATTCTCTGACACCAACTTTTTTGGAAAACCTTCTGCACAAAATGTTTTTTCATGAAATTAATTAGTTGTTGGGAAATCAACAAAATCATACACAATCCACTTAGAATAATAGTCTGTCACTACATTTAAATGTTTCATATTTCCACTCAAGATACTGTACGGACCCGAAAAATCTATTGCCAATTTTTCCCATGGCTGATCAGGTAAAGTATTAGTGGTAGTAGAATTCTTGGTGTTCTTCCAATGTTCCAATGTTTGTCTGACAATAGACACTCTGGACATTTATTGACAAACTGATCTACATAAGAATCCATACTTGACCACCAATAATACTTTCTTAACAATTTCTTAGTCCCTGACATACCTGGATGACCTACATGCGCCTTCTTAACTAAACCATCAATCAGATTCTTAGGTGGTACAAAAAATCCGCTTCTTGTTACTAAATCATTCTCAATTGCTAATTCAGAAGATACTTGTTGAAAAGGAATCAAATTCTTTTCAAAATTTCTTATCAGTGGCCACCCACTGATAATGTGTTTTTTAACCTTAATTAATAAATCATCATTCTTATACCCATCAATCCAATACTTTTCATCAAGAACTCCCATGGAATTCTTTGAAGCATCTATAGCTGAAACAACAACACAATCATCATCTTGACTTTCCAAATTATCAAAAGAATTGTCATAAGGTAATCTGAACAAACAATCAGCTCTAAAATTAGCACCTCCAGAAATGTGCTTCACTTCAAAATCATATTACTGCAATTTCGAAATGATTCTAACCAACCTTGAAGAAGCCAATCCGGTTCCATTTCCATTCATTAAGAATATCAATGGTTTGTGATCAGTTAAAAGATCAAAGTGACTGCCCCATAAGTAACTTTTAAACTTTTCAATAGCCCGTGAACAGGCTAGTGCCTCTCTCTCTATTGTACTATAGTTCTTTTCAGCCTTGCTTTGACTTCTAGAAATAAATGCATTTGTGTTTTCTTTCCCTTTTACACATTGTGTAAGAACACCCCCAAGCCCTATCGAACTTGCATCGACAGTAACTGTACATTTTTCACCACAAGTATAGGGTTGTAATGCTGGTGCATTCTTTATCATAGCCTTAATGTTTTTAAAGGATTCTTCGTGTTCTGGATTCCAAACGAATTTTTCATTTTTTCTAGTCAACAATCTGAGTGGCTCAACGGCAAATGCATAACCATGCACAAAAGGTGCATAATACTCGCTGAGTCCTAAAAAGGATCTCAGTGAGCCTTTGTCAACAGGTGCTGGTGCTTTTATTATTGACTCAATGAGATTTTGTTTAGGTTTTATCCCATCGTTAGTGATAGAATGACCTAAGTAATCCAATTCATTTACCAAAAAATTACATTTGTCTTGTGAAACAGTCATACCTCTTTTCATCAAAATGCTCAGTACCTTATCCAGAATTTTATTGTGCTCCTCAATACCCTTACCAAAGATAAGAATATCGTCTTGGAACGCCTGTACCCCTTTGATGTCTTTAAACAATGAGTCCATTAGCTTCTGGGAAACACTAGCTGCAGAAGCCAATCCAAATGGAAGCCTCATGTATTTAAAGGCACCAAAGGGTGTAACAAACGTAGTTAACTCCTGTGATTTATCAGAAAGAGCAACTTGATGATAAGCTGATTTTAAATCTATGATCGAAAAATGTGTAGATTCTCCTATTGCCATCAACATCTCTTGTATCAAAGGTAAGGGATGACCGTCCACTAAGATGTTCTTATTCAATGAACGTAAATCAGCACACATACGCAACTTTCCATTTTTACGTTTGGCTAAAACCACAGCTGACACCCATTCAGCCGAATAAGTTGGTTTGATAACCCCTTCATTACACAAACTTTCCAAATGTTCTTTCTTTCAATTCTTGCCTAATGCTGAGAGGGACACTCCTAACTTTATGTTTTACAGGTACAGCACCATCTTTCAATCTGATCTCATGTTCAACTCCTTTCACACATCCTATCTTGTCCTCAAAAACAGCTTTGTACTTATCAAGGATCTCATTAACATCACTTGAATTGTAATTTTCACAGCTTAATTCAACGGATGAAACAGGAATATCTCCTAAAGTTATTGGAGTGTCACTGCCTGGTTTAAGCATTATTCCCATTCTACCTAAATCACGCCAACCAATTATATCTCATCCTTTCTTTGCCACATATACCTTGGTTGAGATTGACCTACTTAAAAGTTCTACTTTTCCATTAAAGTAACCAACCATATCAATTTCTTGCCCTCCGATTGCTCTTGGATTAACATCTGTATCAAAAAGCTTAATGTGATCGAACATTTTATAATACGTAGAATCATCTAAAATAGTTATTGGCGATCCAGAATCAGCCATTACTTCTAGATTCACATTTTCTATTGTGGCTAAACCCAAAGGTGCTTTGAATGAACCATCAGAATCAATTACATTCACATTAACAATGAGATGATTTAAATCTTCTTGCAACTCTTCTATTACATTGACACTAGTACGAGATACATTTCTGTTCTTAAAACTAGTTTTACAAGAATTCTCAAAATGTCCTATTTTTTACATCTTGTACACCTCTTACCATGTGCTGGACAAATTGGATTATTTCCAATGTGATTTTTTTAACCACAGCGATAACATATTAATTCTTGTTTTATATTAACATTTCCTTTCATTCTACTATTCTCCTGTATTTTTGACTTGTTAGTAACTGCACAAATAGCTTCAGAATTACTCTTAGATCCAGTTATAACTTTCGCCGATACTGATGATCTCTCTATTCCAATGGCAATGTCAATTACTTCATTTAAAGTTGGGTTTCTACATGCTAAGAGACGTTCTTGAACCTTTTTTGAGAAACAGTGAAAGACTAACTGATCATGCAAGTAGACATCAAGCATTTCTCTAAAATCACATTTAGATGCCAAAATGCGTAAATTAGAAACGTATTCCTCGATACTCTCTTCTGCTAATTGTTTTCTTTTGTTAAAACTGTGTCTTTCCACCATTATGTTTGGCTGTTCAATAAACCTTTTTTCCAACCTTTTAATTGCTTCTGTATACACATCCCAAGGAATAAATTGTCCTGGAGGAGGTTCAGATTCAGGAATATTATCAAAAATTTCTCTTCCAGCATCTCCTAATAAACCATAAAATACTGCTTGTTTCCTCTCTGCTGGATAATCCTTTCCATCTATAGCGATAATATAACTTTCAAATGATTTGAACCATTGTTGCCATCTAACAGGTGGTTTACCAGCATTTTGTAGAAATGGATTAATTTGATAAGGTTGGATTTGATATGCCATACTAGTTGAAGAAAGAATAATTTTCAATGAATGAAAAGATTTCAAAATTCTCTTTAAATCTCACCTTTAGTTCGAAGATCGACTTGTAAAATGCTCCACTTCTACTTAAATAACTATAAATAAACAATTATTTTCAAATATGCTTTTAAATTAGAGCTTCCTTGCTCATTGCGTCTTAAATGTAGTTTAATCCGTGAAGATCGGTGAGGTTGCCATGCAGTTGCTAAGGAAAACAAAATCTAAGATGGCCGCCACGTAACATCACGTAAAAATGACCTCGCATGATGACATATGCAGCGTGATGACATACGCAGCTTCGAACGCCAGTGTTCTTCTTACGCGCCTTTCAACTTGCGCATCTCCGAACGATCACTACATCTCTTTCATGCCGATGACGATAGAAGAAGTAATTTAAATCCAGCACGCTCAACACGACTCGTGCCTCAAGCAAAAAACAACAAGAAGCAACTGTCCATCGCGTGGCCTTCAGAAGCAGTAGAAAGGTAACTTGCTCTTACCCTATGTTTCTCGTCCACAGCGGTAGGGTCCTGAGTTGATTTCTTCGATGTAGTTGAATTAAAGTAGTCGATCTTTTTCCTTGGTGAGTTAAATAAAATAAACTCCTTGAATAATTTTAAAATTCCAGCTCATCGTCGCCAAAATTATGTTGGATTGATGACAACATAAATGATAGTATATTCATTTAAGAGTGTATTAAATAAAATAAGATTAAAGATAAATAACCCACTATAAAATATAGAGGGTCCAGATGCAATGCTGCCAGCTCTAAGGTCATCAGAGAAATGACAAACTGCATCGCATCTAGAACAGAACACTCAGAATGTAGAATGCATGTCACATCAGGTACACGAGCTAACACAAGCTATTAAAGAAATACACACAAGAATAAAATATGTACGAATACAACAGAACCCCCTCACAGGTACCCTACTCCCTCCAGTGCTCCACGCCCCCACGTCTTCCTCCCCCCACACCAAGCCCTGAAAGATTCATTTAACAGTCTGTCTTCTGTGGTTCTGTGAGACGCAGCAACCTAAGGTATCGGGGATATGTGACTTCACGGAACTCGGTAGCCAAAAGTGATAGAAATGGTTGCCACAGGTCATCATAAGCAGATCCCTCACCCGCCATAGTGAGTGACAGTTTCTCCATCCCAAGCACGTGCCATAATCGGTGAAGCCATCCTACAAAAGAGGGTACAATGGGAGTACGCCAATGTGTGAGTATGTTTTGAACTGCCGAACCTAGTGCGATAGCCATCTTTCTGCGCCTTTTGGATTTTAGAGAGTAGGTCAGGGGATTAGGGAGACCCAGTAGCACATAAGCTGGGAAACGTGGAATTTCAGTCTCGAAGTGCTTATCTATTTCATCCAATATTTGGGTCCAATAGGGCTGGATGTGCATGCATTACCACAACAGGTGCACCAGATTGCCAATCTGGCCACAACCCCGCCAGCAAGTCGCCTCTTGGCTGTGGTCCATCGCATGTAATCTGTTTGGGGTATAGTACCAAAATGTCACCACTTTTGTGAATGTCTCCGTGAGCCCCATGTGGTATGCCGAGTGTCTGGCCCTATAGTAAATCTCCCCTCATTCTTTATGACTGAGAGTCCTGCCTAATTCTCTCTCCCATTGCTCCCTGCCTGGGTTGTGTATGTGCTCCTAAGTGATCTGTAGCATCTTGTAAAGTTCAGAGATGAGTTTGGCGTCTATCGTGCGAGTGATGAGCCATCTTTCGTATGGGGATAAGCGTCTATCTGCGCTAGCGCGGACCTGCGGGTGTAGCGCTCAGTGTCGCACCTGTAAATACCTTAGTCGTTCAGTCTCTGGGAAGCCGTACTCCTGCCTAAATTGGGAAAACGGAATGACCCCCAAGCTCCATACATGTGGGACAAAACCCGACAGCCTGCCGGCCTCCAGTGTGCAAAAGCCGCTCCGCCTGCGCCCGGGGTGAAGTCGGGGTTATCTACCAACGGGTGAGAGGAGGTGGGAAGGTTGTAAGGTCGTGTTTGATATTGGTGGCGTCCCACACCTCCAGGGGAACCTGGGTTACTTGCGAGGCATACAAATTAGGGGCATGTGGGCCTTGCGCAGAAAAGGAATTTCCTGTAATGGTCTTGCTGCCACTGCTCGATCCTGAAACAACCAGTGTTTCTCTGATTCCCATCTACTCCACTCGACTAGATATCGCAATTGTGCCGCTTGAAAATATAATTGGAGGTTGGGGATTCCCAGACCTCCCATCTCAGCGGCCAGCGTCACCAGTGTTCTCCGCATTCGTGGTTTTTGGCCATTCCAGATCAACTGGGCCAACTCGGATTGCGTCTGTCGGATCCAGCCAACAGGGGGTCTGAGAGGGAGTGAGGTATCGGGTTCTGTCAGGCCTACATACTCTGCAAAAACTCTCGAACACCATACAATAGAAGTTGGCACGGAAACTGAAAATGCAAACAACAAGTTTATTAAGACCCCATGGGGTGGTGGTACATTCCTACAGCACCCTTCGGCAATGCAAGAAGTATCACACCGGACATCGGTGCGCGACCTCTTTTATACAGTTTAACAGCAATAAAAAGGTAGGCGGTATGCATTTGAACAGTTTAGGTACATATAAGTTCATTTTTGGAACACAGCCAGTATGTGGGAGGGGCTTAATACCACTGGTCAGTTTGGGGAACATTCCTAAGGAGTGACCACTCGTTAGTCCAGAGATCAGATGTACGCATGCGCGAGACTGACCACTGCTAAAAATAGCCTGTTGCTGGGCAGGGTAAAGGTTCATTGGCATGGAGGAAAGACGAAAGGGCACGCTGACCACGAGGCCGCATGTTCATACAAAATGGGAGCCACCAAATACAAAATGGCCCCCGAACATTTGGTCAAGTTAACAGTAAAAGCTCGTGTAGCTGAGCTAAACGCTAACTCAGGTACTGCCAAATTACGACAGACTGCCCTTTTAGCGTTTAGCTGGAGCTACCTCATAATGGAAGTAATCCGGATGCTCATCGTCAATGTCTATCATCATAATTTTCATTACTTCGGCATTACTCATTTGTACATTTTTAGCAATAGCTCGTTTGGATGGGATACAGGCAGTAACACATACAGAGCATAAGGTAGGACCACATTGAATACATAAACAACAGAAGAAGAATATCCCAATAATTACGCATAGAACCGTTAACAGTTTCCAACCCCATGTACTGAGCAGAGTCCAAAACCAACCAGAAAAGGTCCAAGTACCATTGTCAGGGTGAATTTCAGCAGCTATTTTGTGCTATTTGGAAATGGCATCATACACAGATGGCGAATTATCAGGGACATAAACACAACAACTACTTCCGATGATGCGGCATGCACCCCCACGATCAGCTAACACTACGTCCAGAACCATTCGGTTCTGAAGCGTAACAATTCTCGTAATCTGGAGTTCTTCAGTTATATTCCCTAAAGCAGAGGGAGTTTCATTAGCAACTGCTTCCACAACACGTGTTAGCCGCCTTATTTTCCTGCTGTTTAAAGCAGTACCAACGAAAGAGAATAGACCTAAATTAAAATCCACATATTGCTGTAGTGAAGTGTCTGTTTGGTTGACACCATCAATGTCCAATGTTCTCTTAACTCTGTTCAATAAAAAATCATGATACAATACAAAATCATTATGGTACATAGGCGGGGCAATAAACACAGGGGGCAATATAAAAGATATATAACAGGTGCCTAACCATCCAAGAGGAAGACGATGATAACCTTTATTACCGCAAATAAAATAAGTGTTTCGTGAGGCCACAAAAGAAATACCATTGGGTGTATCAAACGTGAGAGTAGTATTGCATTCACTCTTCCCTACCGGAATTGTTCCTTTATTTCTGACACAAAGATCTGCTTTTGTATCAATAACTGTAATCACATGTAAACTAGACTGTTAGACCTGTCTGCCTTTGGGTAGCCCCTCCTATTAATTATTTATTTTGTCCCCTTTTTGCCCCTCATTCCTTTTCTATCTTTTTGTGTCCACTGGACTATTTTTATGGAGTTGGCCTGGGGGATAGATGCTCTTGGGCCCTCATAGTTTTTCACCTCAGGCCTAGGTGCCTTTTCTGACTGGGATTCACCCAGATCAACAAAATGGTGGATATTAACTGCCACAACTGTCATCCCCTAGAAGGCCCCATAGGTTAACATAGAGCCTTCTGAAGTAGTTAGTTTGTCAGAGAGATAGACAGCCGCTTCGTGAAGACGTCCCCCCTCTTGCCTCTGACCAAACCCTCACGTCAGACTTGGTTGTCTGAGGGAATCGATTCGGCAACTGCTGTTGGCCCCTTGAGACCCTCTGACCCCCACTTTCCTAGCTGCTGACTGGGAAAACCCCCCATTTCCTCTCGCTGGATCACCCTACCGGTATCCCAAAGGAGAAGACCAGAGCGAGTTGCAACGCCCTGCGCTGTCCGAGGAGCCTCTGGAGCGGAGGCGAGTGATTGTGTAGGCGTTGCCGAGCGAGGGAGCGCTGATCCTTGCTCAGGCCCAGTGGTACGGCTGTCAGTGGAGTGAGCCGGCGAAGCGCTGATCTCCGCGCAAGTCCAGGAGCGGTAAGCGTTCAACAGCGCGTGTGAGGCGGCGCTTAGCAGAGACGCTGCTCACCCGCGCCTGTGCAGCGGCGCGATTGAAGAGGGAGCGGCGAGGACCGCGCGAGTGACTGGATCACCGGCAGCCTCAGACCGGCCTCCTCTCAGTGCTGGCGTAAGTGCGCTGGTCCCGATTACCGTGGGAGGAGCTGCCGGGAGAAGAGAGAGCTGGAGGTCTGTTCCCGCATTTTGCTCCATTCAGCCCCCAAGTAAGGTGGAGAAAGGGGGGAGAGTGACGAGTGACTGGGGAAATTAATTGAGAGGCCAGAAAGGAATTCCCTCACGCCCCGATCCTAGAAGCACTGGAGGAGCTCTCTAACTTTCCCCCCCCCCTGACTCCCTGAATTCCTGTAAGACAGCCCTGACAGTGCTCAGGAAGTGAACAGAGATATCGAGAATTAATAAAGTTGGCGGTTGGATTATAAAGTGGGATTCTCTTACAGAGGAGGAAGGGAAGAAGAACCTGTGACTTCATCCTAACGTTTGATTAAGATATAACTAAGCTGATTACAGTATTGCTTCTGACAACTGAATAGTTAAGGTCACTCATCTAAATGTGAGAAAAGTGCCATACAGTGGTTAGGAAGGTAACCTTCCAGGGTCCTGTGACCTGAACTTACCCATACTAGTGGGTTGGAGTGGGTTAAGTGTTAATGGTGGGAATTGTTCCTTTATGTAACCTGAAAATCTCAGCTGGTGTGGGCAAATTATTGCTGTAGGGGGTGTTAAAGTTGAATGCTGAGGAAGTGCATCCGGGATCAATTCTCTATACAAAGATTAATGAGCTACTGAACTGAGATCTACTAATGTGATAGGTCATATATGAAAAGTACTGATAAAATTGTACAGTGTAATTAAATGTAAAACTACAGAGAGGAGAGAAAAGCTAACAGAAATATTTTTATAAAACAGCTCATATTTTTCCACAAAGATTGGTGTAGCGTCATTTTTGTGTGGAATTGCATTTTATTACTGCTGGGTGGTGTGCAACCTTTACACATGTGCCTCTGTTTAGTGACTGCCCTACCCTAGGCCAGGCTACCCTAGGTGACCTGACAACTCTAGGTCCAACATATTGGTGGCAAGCGGTGGGATGAGAACTGTGGTTGCAACTACTCTGCAGTAACTAAGCGTAATCCACTGACCTACACTAGGAGTTTTCTCCTGGCGGCCTTCCTAATTTTTTTACTTTTGCTTTTTCCAAATTCTTTCCTGGAGGTGGGTGGAAGTGACCCTCAAAGTTCTTATCCTGGTCACCTACTTCGGGGTGGTTATCCACACTTTTCACTGACAAGATGGAATTTGAAATGTCAGAGCTGGAGACCTATACTGTGGCACAGCTCAAGGATTTCTGTCAGGAAAGGGGAGTGTTTGTCAGGCGAGGGGCCAAAAGAGAGGAGCTCCGTACTAGTCTGCGAGCATGGGTGGAAGCACACACGGAGGGAACGGTGGAGGAGGTGGAATCGGACAGAGGTACTGTCATTGATAGGACTGCGGAATGTCCCCCGGGGGTGGGTGAGATGTCAATCAGCCCCAAGGCAACCTCACGGGAGGGCAGCAGTGTGTCATCGAGAGGGTTGTCAGAAACCGAGTTAGCTGACAGGAGAGAGGAAAGACTGTTAAGGTGGGAAATAGCAAAAATGGAGTTGGAAGAAAGGAGGGAGGAACAGAGGATGACTCATGAGCTTAGACTAAAAGAGCTAGAACTCAAGGCTCTTCAGTTAGGACTCGCCAACTCTCCAAATGGTGGCAGCGAAACCAGAGAACCAACCAGGGAGTCCAGACCCTACCTGCCTAAGGATATAGTTGCCAGCTATAGTCAGGGGGATGACATAGCTAAGTGGCTGGCTGCCTATGAGGTCTCCTTAAGAGCCCATGGGATCCAGGAAAAGCACTGGGGGGGTGGGTTGTATAAGTACATGCCTCCTACTGGTCGGGACACCTTGTTAGCCTTAGAACCGAAGGAGCAGACCAACTACCCCACCATGAAGTTAGCATTGATTAGAAAGTTTGGGCTAACTCCATAAAAGTATCGCCAAAAGTTCAGGGGGAGCCACAAGTTAAGCACCCAGAACTCGGTGGATTTCCTGGATTATGCGAGGAAGGCATTGGAGGGCTGGGTACAGGGCAGCGAGGTGAAGGACTATGAGGGTTTGTATGACCTTTTTCTTAAAGAGCATCTACTCGAGAAATGTTTTCCCGAGCTGCGCCAGCACCTGGTGGACAGCAAGCTGACCAACCCCCGGAAGCTTGCGGAGGAGGCGGACATCTGGGCAAGTACCCGGGTGTCCTCAAAGGGGACTGGAGGGGATTCCAAAAAGGCCGGACAGGGCGCCCCTCAGAAGAAGGAGGGGGGGAGATAAAAAGCGGGAGTTCTCTAAAGGTCCCCAAAACAGTTTCCAGGGAAAGGGAACAGGTTTCACCCCTAAGGCTAACCCACCCAGAAACCCTCATCCTGGCCAAAGCCAGCAGCCAAGGGTTGTCCACTGCTTCGAGTGTGGTGGTGTTGGACATTATAAGGGAGATGTCAGATGCCCAAAGAGACCACCCCCTCCCACTGGAGGCAAAGCCCCGGGAGTAGCTAGTGTAGCGCTCGGGGAGGAGTTGCCCTTAGATAAGGGGGGTGAGTGGGCGGGTGTCACCTTAGTGTCCCTGGGAGAACGGGAGATGGTTCCTAAGATTCAGGTGCCCCCAAATACTACTAAGTATGGGCAATGGATCACCATCAATGGCCAGAGAGGGGAGGCTCTGAGAGATACAGGAGCCAGTATGACTATGGTGAGAAGTCAACTGGTGTCTCCAGAGCAGGTGATTCCCAATGTACTCCACCCCGCCGCGATGGCTGATGGCAGAATGGGCCACTACCCCGTGGCCGAGGTTCCCTTTGAGTGGGAAGGGGTTGCAGGTTCACTTCGAGTTGCCGTAAGCCCTGCCGTGCCAGTTGATTGTCTGCTGGGGAATGACATGGAGCACAATGCTTGGAGAGAGGTGGAATACCGGACGCATTCAGAGATGCTAGGTGCACCTGACTGGGCCTGTGCGAGCACAAGGTCTGCGACTGCCCGGAGAGGGACTTCGCCTGGGTTGGAGCCTGGAACAATGGCCCAACCCGCTGCCAAAAAGGGACAGACCCGAAGACAGGAGAAGCCTGCTTCGGCTTCCACATCCCATGTGACAGATCGGCCACCTGCGGTGGTGGACCAGGAGTCCGTGGAGGGGGAAGTAGTTTCTATGGAGGACCTGCCCATCCCTGCTGAGTGGCATGTGAAGGGAGGGCCTACCAGAGAAGAGTTCTGTAAGGGCCAGAAGGAGTGCCCTACCCTTGAGGGACTGAGGCGACAGGCTGAAGCCCAGGTAGCAGGGGACGTTGCGGGACACTACCACATTTACTGGGAGGATGGACTCCTTTACAGTGAACCCAAGGTACCCTTACCTGGTTCATCAAGGGCCTTGGTAGTCCCGCAACGGTACCGAGCCTTTCTGCTGGAATTGGCTCATGAAATTCCCTTGGCAGGACACTTAGGTCAGGACAAGACCTTTGCTCGGCTTGTCCCCCACTTTTACTGGCCTCAGATGAAAGTGGCGTCTAACACCTACTGTCGGACGTGTGTAACCTGCCAAGCCAGTGGGAAAACAGGGGTGAAGCTGAAAGCTCCCCTGGAACCACTTCCTGTCGTTAGCACCCCCTTTGAAAGGGTGGGCATCGACATTGTAGGGCCATTGGATCCACCAACAACAGCTGGTCACAGGTTTATCCTGGTTCTGGTGGATCATGCCACACGGTACCCAGAGGCAATACCTCTGAGGACTGTCACTGCACCTGTGGTGGCTAGGGCCCTGATGGGGATTTTTACCCGAGTGGGATTCCCCAAGGAAGTTGTGTCCGACAGGGGGACCAACTTTATGTCAGCATACATGCGGGCAATGTGGAAGGAGTGTGGAGTGACCTACCGGTTCACCACTCCCTATCACCCCCAGTCCAATGGTCTGGTAGAAAGGTTCAACAAGACCTTGAAGGGCATGATCAGAAGTCTGCCAGAAAGCCTGCGGAGGAAATGGGACGTCCTCCTACCCAGTTTGCTTTTCTCCTACAGGGAAGTGCCACAGAAGGGAGTGGGCATCAGCCCCTTTGAGCTTCTGTATGGGCACCCTGTACGCGGTCCTCTCAGCCTGGTGAAGGATGGATGGGAAAAGTCCCCCAGGAAACCCCCCCAGGATGTGGTGAGCTACATGCTGGCCTTCAGGAGCCAAATGGCGAAGTTGTGAAAGCGAAGTTGTGGAAGCAAGCTTCTGACAACTTGGAGGCCAGCCAGGCAGTGATGAAGGAGTGGTATGACCACAACGCTCACCAGGTGGAATTGGAGCCTGGCCAGAAAGTGTGGGTGATGGAGCCTGGAGAGCTAAGTGCCCTCCAGGATCGCTGGACAGGCCCCTTTGAGGTGTTAGAAAAGAAGGGTAAGGCCACATACCTGGTGGACCTTAAGACCCCTCGACAGCCCCTACGGGTGCTACATGCTAACCGACTCAAACGCCACCATGAGAGGCCCGAGGTCATCTTAATGATGGTGACTGATGGAGGAGAGGAAGCGGAAAGCGAACCTCTCCCAGACTTGTTCTCGTCTCAAGAAAAGGATGGGTCAGTGGAGGGAGTGATTCTCTCCCCATCCCTAACTCCTGAACAGCGGGAGGACTGCCGCCAGATACTGGAGCAGTACTCTACGTTGTTCTCCCTTGTCCCGGGAAGGACCCACCTGTGTACCCATGATGTGGACACAGGAGACAGCCCACCAGTGAAGTCAAAGACCTACCGGCTGTCCGACAAGGTGAAGGCTAGCATCCATGGTGAGGTCGCCAAGATGCTGGAACTAGGAGTTATCGAACCTTCCAACAGCCCTTGGTCCAGTCCGGTGGTTCTAGTGCCAAAAGCCGCTCCACCAGGCACCACTCCAGAGCTGAGGTTCTGTGTGGATTACCGGGGACTGAACTCAGTTACCAAAACTGATGCTCATCCGATCCCTAGGGCGGATGAATTAATTGACCGGCGGGGAGCTGCCCAATATCTCAGTACCTTTGACCTCACTTCAGGGTACTGGCAGATCTCCCTGACAGATGGAGCAAAGGAAAGGTCAGCTTTCTCCACGCCTGAGGGACACTTCCAATTTTGTGTGATGCCCTTTGGGCTCAAAAATGCCCCTGCCACTTTTCAGCGGCTGGTGAATCAGGTCCTCTCCGGAATGGAGGGTTTCTCCGCTGCTTATCTGGATGACATTGCTGTCTTCGGTAGCAGTTGGGAGGACCATTTGCAACATTTGCAGGCAGTTCTCCAGGCCCTGAAACAAGCTGGATTGACCATCAAGGCCAGCAAATGTCAGATAGGGCAGGGGTCGGTTGTGTACCTTGGACACTTGGTGGGTAGGGGAGCAGTGCAGCCCCTCCAGGCAAAGATTGAGGCAATCATGGCCTGGGAACCCCCCAAGACCCAGACTGAGGTCCGAGCTTTCCTGGGCCTCACAGGTTACTACCGTCGCTTTGTGAAGGGGTATGGCACTATTGTAGCGCCCCTCACAGAGCTTACCTCAAAGAAACAACCTCGACGGGTAGTTTGGACAGAGGCTTGTCAGCAAGCCTTTGAAAAGTTGAAGCAGGCAATGTGTGCAGCACCGGTCCTGAGGGCCCCAGACTTCGCCAAGGAGTTCATTGTCCAGACAGCCGCATCAGAACATGGTATTGGGGCAGTGTTATCGCAACTTAATGAAGAGGGTCTGGATCAGCCTGTAGTTTTCCTATCCAGGAGACTACTTCCCCGGGAACAGAAGTGGAGTGCAATTGAGCGTGAGGCTTTTGCGGTGGTGTGGGCTCTGAAGAAGCTGCGGCCATACCTGTTTGGCTCGCACTTCCGGGTTCAGACTGACCACCGCCCCCTTCGTTGGCTGATGCAGATGAAGGGGGAAAATCCCAAGCTGTTGAGATGGTCCATCTCGCTACAGGGAATGGACTTCCGGGTGGAACATAGGCCTGGAGTGGACCACGCCAATGCAGACGGTCTCTCCAGGTATTTCCGCCTTAGTGATGAGGACTCCCAAGGGGTAGGGTAGCTCTCCCCACTTTCAGCTGGGGGGACGCGTGTTAGACCTGTCTGCCTTTGGGTAGCCCCTCCTATTAATTATTTATTTTGTCCCCTTTTTGCCCCTCATTCCTTTTCTATCTTTTTGTGTCCACTGGACTATTTTTATGGAGTTGGCCTGGGGGATAGATGCTCCTGGGCCCTCATAGTTTTTCACCTCAGGCCTAGGTGCCTTTTCTGACTGGGATTCACCCAGATCAACAAAATGGTGGATATTAACTGCCACAACTGTCATCCCCTAGAAGGCCCCATAGGTTAACATAGAGCCTTCTGGAACCTTCTGGACCCTACTAGACCCTGGGTGGACAGTCTATAAAAGGGCAGGGGTCAGGAAGCCATTTTGTACAGTCCAGTGAGTTAGAGGAGTGAGGCAGTGGTGTGGGGAGGTGGGCGCGCAAGAAGTAGTTAGTTTGTCAGAGAGATAGACAGCCGCTTCGTGAAGACGTCCCCCCTCTTGCCTCTGACCAAACCCTCACGTCAGACTTGGTTATCTGAGGGAATCGATTCGGCAACTGCTGTTGGCCCCTTGAGACCCTCTGACCCCCACTTTCCTAGCTGCTGACTGGGAAAACCCCCCATTTCCTCTCGCTGGATCACCCTACCGGTATCCCAAAGGAGAAGACCAGAGCGAGTTGCAACGCCCTGCGCTGTCCGAGGAGCCTCTGGAGTGGAGGCGAGTGATTGTGTAGGCGTTGCCGAGCGAGGGAGCGCTGATCCTTGCGCAGGCCCAGTGGTACGGCTGTCAGTGGAGTGAGCCGGCGAAGCGCTGATCTCCGCGCAAGTCCAGGAGCGGTAAGCGTTCAACAGCGCGTGTGAGGCGGCGCTTAGCAGAGACGCTGCTCACCCGCGCCTGTGCAGCGGCGCGATTGAAGAGGGAGCGGCGAGGACCGCGCGAGTGACTGGATCACCGGCAGCCTCAGACCGGCCTCCTCTCAGTGCTGGCGTAAGTGCGCTGGTCCCGATTACCGTGGGAGGAGCTGCCGGGAGAAGAGAGAGCTGGAGGTCTGTTCCCGCATTTTGCTCCATTCAGCCCACAAGTAAGGTGGAGAAAGGGGGGAGAGTGACGAGTGACTGGGGAAATTAATTGAGAGGCCAGAAAGGAATTCCCTCACGCCCCGATCCCAGAAGCACTGGAGGAGCTCTCTAACTTTTTCCCCCCCTGACTCCCTGAATTCCTGTAAGACAGCCCTGACAGTGCTCAGGAAGTGAACAGAGATATCGAGAATTAATAAAGTTGGCAGTTGGATTATAAAGTGGGATTCTCTTACAGAGGAGGAAGGGAAGAAGAACCTGTGACTTCATCCTAACGTTTGATTAAGATATAACTAAGCTGATTACAGTATTGCTTCTGACAACTGAATAGTTAAGGTCACTCATCTAAATGTGAGAAAAGTGCCATACAGTGGTTAGGAAGGTAACCTTCCAGGGTCCTGTGACCTGAACTTACCCATACTAGTGGGTTGGAGTGGGTTAAGTGTTAATGGTGGGAATTGTTCCTTTATGTAACCTGAAAATCTCAGCTGGTGTGGGCAAATTATTGCTGCAGGAGGTGTTAACCGCATGCGCGCTAGCGAAATTCCGCTCCTGTGCTGAGTTTTTTAAAACCGCACTTTACATGACGAGCTGGGCTCGTCATGAGCGTGCGAGGAGGCTACCTCATGACGAGCCCAGCTCGTCATCAGCGTCGAAGGGGTTAAAGTTGAATGCTGAGGAAGTGCATCCGGGATCAATTCTCTATACAAAGATTAATGAGCTACTGAACTGAGATCTACTAATGTGATAGGTCATATATGAAAAGTACTGATAAAATTGTACAGTGTAATTAAATGTAAAACTACAGAGAGGAGAGAAAAGCTAACAGAAATATTTTTATAAAACAGCTCATATTTTTCCACAAAGATTGGTGTAGCGTCATTTTTGTGTGGAATTGCATTTTATTACTGCTGGGTGGTGTGCAACCTTTACACATGTGCCTCTGTTTAGTGACTGCCCTACCCTAGGCCAGGCTACCCTAGGTGACCTGACAACTCTAGGTCCAACATAGACATATTTGTAAGTCTCTGATTAGTGTAGATACGAGGTATAGATACATTGTCCGGTCGATATTCTTCCCATTCAAATTTAGTTCCTTCTGCTTGTGGATAGCCATCACGATCATTGTAACAGACCTTGTTCAATCGGAAAAGTAGTCCACCTTTTGTTGGCCATCTTAATGTAAAGAGAAGAGTGTACCAAGTATTACACGAACCATTGTGAGAAAAAGGAAGAGGAATAAGAGGTGTTCCTCCTTTTTTCTGATGTCCAGGCAACATCCCACATA
Organism: Lissotriton helveticus; assembly: GCF_964261635.1. NCBI lineage: Eukaryota > Metazoa > Chordata > Amphibia > Caudata > Salamandridae > Lissotriton > Lissotriton helveticus. The sequence continues at coordinate 445,460,025 of NC_136070.1, forward strand.
CCCAACAGTTGGTGGTATTGGTCATATTGTGTGTATGGTGTAAAATTTGAATGAAACTGTTATTCAAGTAAGTCTGTCTATGTCTCTCTTCATGATAGGGCAAAGTAAAATGGAAATGTTCAGATGGTATTGGAGTGGTAGGCAGTAAATAGTCCCGTGCAGGAAACAGTCTTTCTATAGTCCAAGCTATTATTATTATTATTATTATTATTATTCTGAGTTTTGTATAGCGCCTGGTTACCAATAGGCATCCCAGCGCTTACCAGAACATAGCACTACTGAAGGATAGGAGAAATTAAACAGAGAACAAAAAAGTTTTTAAAAGTTTACGGAACCGAAGAAGACTAGTTTCCGAGCGCAGTTGAAGGGGCAGTGAGTTCCACAAGGAGGCCACATTTATTGAGAACCTTCTGCCACCCGTTCTAGCCTTTTTCGCCCTGCCCACCTGGAGGAGATGTTGATGATTACTGCTATTACCACTATTGTCGTAACAAAAAGAACCGCACCCAGAACTCTTCTGTTTCTCAATGTCATAGGTGCCATAGTACAAAGAACAAAGTCTCAAAAAACCAAAATAAAAAATAAAAATATAGTGCTGAGAACCGAGGCTGCCGCTGATTTCTTCTCCGAGATTCAAGACGGGTGTCGCTACACTGGGCAGAACTGATCCCCCCGCCTTGATATTCCCGGCTTCCGTTTTCACAAACCTCGGAACGGTTACCAACCAGTCACAAAAAATACAAAAAATATTATTTCCTTGGCCGTAGATTGTACTTCACTCCACCAGAAATAGTGTGGTCCGGGAAGGCTCCCTCCGACTCATGAGACGCAACAGCTGGGCTCCTCTCCGCGTCCAAGATGTATCGGTAGTCAGACAGCACAGTAGGGTTCACCAGATCCGGAGAGACACGTCGGCAGTGCGTTGAATGTATCCACCGCTTCTAATTCGTGACGCGCACAGCCGTTCGCGTTGCCAGCAGTACCTGTTCAGGGCCACGCCACCTCGGCTCCAAACTGCTGGATCTCTCAAACACTCGGATCAAGACGTGGTCGCCAGGACGAAGATTGTGAGCCTCTCCAATGGAATTGTCGGGGAGCGCTTCTCGAACCTGTTGATGAATAGAAAGTAAATCATTTGTTAATCGTGCCAAATAATCGTTCATCATTATACAAGGCACATCACGTATCAAACGAGGCTTTGGAACTCCCCAAATATTCATGGGCCTTCCAAACACCACTTCATAGGGTGTGAGGCCAGATCGGGAATGTGGCACTGATCTAATAGACAGCAATGCCAAAGGCAAAGCGTCCGGCCATTTCAAAGACGTGGATGCCACGATCTTCGCTAGCTTCAGCTTCAGAGTCGCATTGTATCTCTCCACTAGACCTGCTGACTGCGGGTGGAATACAGCATGACATTTTTGCTTAATTCCCAATCCTTTCAGGACATGCTCCACTACTTTCCCAACGAAATGAGGACCATTATCATTCCATAAAAATTTACAAACACCATAACGCGGGAAGTACTCTTTGAGTAACACCTTGGCTGTTGTCAATGCTGTATTATCCTTCGTAGGGTAGGCCTCAATCCATTTACTGAAGGCACACACCACCACTAGGACATATTTGAGGTTATTACAGCGCTCAAGCTGGATGTAATCCATTTGCAGTACTTCGAATGGTGCAGTAGGTGAAACGAACCCTCCTTTAGGAGTATAGGTCCCTTTAGCAGGATTGTACTGTAGACATATCAGACAGGTCTGCACTACTCTCCTAGCTGTGCTGGTAATCTCAGGATGCTCCCAAACTCGTGTAAGCAATCTAGTAATTGCAAGAGCTCCAATATGTGCCAGCCCATGCGTCATTTGAACCATTGCTTGCAAGTAAGCAGCAGGCAATTTCCATTTTTCCATGTCTTTGCTTCTCCAACAACCATCATCATCCAATACTCCTTCTACTGCCCAGTTTGCTAGTTCTGCTTCAGACGCTGACTTCTGTATGTCTCGAATTTCTTCTCTAGCATCATGCCATCGCTCAGCTTGTGATCTCACCACATACATAGGGGAGTCATTTTGCAACATGGCAGTCTCTCTCGCTATGCGGTCTGCAAAAGCATTTCCTTGCCCTATTTTGTCTGTCACTTTCTTATGTGCACTACATTTTATTATCGCAACCTTCTTTGGACATAATAGTGCATTCAGGAGGTCACATACCAGCTCTCCATACATGATGTGTGTTCCGTGCGAGGTCATAAACCCTTGTTCCTTCCAGAGTAGGCCAAAATCGTGCGCTAGTCCAAAAGCGTAACGGCTATCTGTATAGATATTCACACTTAGACCAGCACTTAACTCACATGCTTTCGTTAAGGCTATCAGTTCAGCTGCTTGGGCCGATTTTTGCGGTATTCGTGCTGTTTCTACCACTGTCTTAAGTGTCGTGATCGCATAGGCTGCGGAAGCTGTACCATCTGGCAACCTCACACACGATCCATCAACCCACAGTTCCCCATCTACATCTGGAAGTGGCGTGTCCTGTAAATCGACACGACCCTTTGTTTGTTCGTCAGTCAGAAAAACACAGTCATGTTGTTTTTCCTCCTGGGTCTCAGTAACAGGATATGGCAATAAAGTAGCAGGGTTCAGAGTGGCGCACCTCTTCAATGTAATGTGTGGCGCCAACAGTGTTAACTCGTATCCCGTTAAACGGGCACTGGTTAGATGCTGCGTTTTCGTTTGATTCAATAGCGCATCGACCGCATGGGGAACTAACACCAACAATTTGTGCGACAAGACTATTCCCTCACTCTGCCGTATAGCTACTGCTGTTGCTGCAACTGCTCGAAAGCATCCAGGCAGTCCTCGAGCCACAGGATCGAGTACCGCTGAAAAATATGTGCAAGGCCTCTGTTTGTCTCCGTGTAACTGTACTAAGACTGACAATGCACACCCATCCTTCTCATGTACATACAGTGTAAAGAGCTTTGTATAATCTGGTGTACCTAACACTGGTGCAGAACAAAGAGCTTGTCTCAATTGCTCAAAAGCATTCTGACATTCATCCGTCCATTCAAGGGGAATTGGTGCAGTTTTGGACAGCAATGCTAACAGAGGTTTTACAATGTACGAAAATCCTAGTATCCATTGCCTACAAAAGGACGTCAAACCTATAAAAGCGCGAACATCCTTCTGAGTGCAAGGGACTGGTGTGTCTAAAATTGCTTGAATTCGATCTGATGTCAATGCACGTCCCTCCTTAGACAAAAGATGACCGAGGTAGGTCACCTTTGGTCTACAGTATTGTAACTTTTTTCGTGAAACCTTGTGATTGTGTTTAGCAAGGAAAGAAAGTAAGGAGAGTGTACTCTCCTCGCATTGCTCGTGTGTGTCTGCCGCGAGCAAAATGTCGTCGACATATTGGATAAGAGCCACCCCAGACTGCAAATCAAAAGAACCAAGCTCTCTTTTCAAGGCCTGGCTGTAAATGCTAGGACTTTCTGTGTAACCTTGAGGAACTCGACAAAATCTATATGATTTATTATTTAGTGTAAAACCGAACAAATATCGGCTGTCAGGATGAATGGGGATCGAAAAGAAAGCGTTTTTCAAATCGATCACCGTAAATGTAGTAGATGTGGATGGAACCAAAGTAAGTAAGGTGGTAATGTCAGACACTACTGGATACTGGGGTACAACTATCTTATCAATTTCCCTTAAATCAATAATGAAACGATAGATCTTAGTATCCGTATCTTTCTTTAGGATTGGAAGAATTGAACTGTTGCAAACATTGTAGAGAACTTCTTCCACCACCCCTGCCATTATCAAATCATTCACAATGTGTGTTAAAGCTATTTCGCCTTCTCTGGATATCTTGTACTGAGGAACACGAGGCAAAGTCGCTCCCTCCTTTACAGTAATGCGTACAGGAGGAATAATCATTTGACCCACATCAGTATCGGAAGTACCCCATAAAGTGCTAGGAAGGGAAGCTAATGCATCGGCCTCCTGCATGAGGCACGATCTCTCAATCTCCGGGTAGTTCTCATTCAGAATAACCCGCACCCCTTCAGGGGCACAGCGTATTGTTGCACGAAAATGCTTTAGCATGTCAAGTCCCATAATATTATCTGGTGTATTTGGAGATAATAGAAACATGGAGCAATGAATTTATCAACGTGAAATGTAAGGGGTGTAGACAATGGGCTTAGAGAAGGTGTTCCATCGAACCCTATTGCAGTAATTGTTTCGCCAGACAGGGGAGCCCTTGGAACCAAGTGTTTGGACAGAGCGCTACGAGTAGCTCCTGTGTCAACCAGAAACTGATCAGTAGAACCCAAAACATGTGCTGATATATATGGACCCCTCTGATCGACTGGTACTTCAACCGATTCCACACCCCATCCTACGCAATCCTATGCGTATCTATTGTCCTGAGATTCAATATTCTCTCCTTCAGCTATCTGATATTGATTTCGTCGATCAAAAGTATTATGTTCAACCTGACCACGACCCCTCTCTTCAAACCTACCACGATCATTCGCTCCACCCCTTGGTCCTGAATAACTATTCCGTGACCTTCCACTTCCTCGACCCCTCTGACTACGCTGTTCACGAAGTACCGGACAATCTGCAATCCAATGTCCAAACTGCTTACAGTATGCACACTGATCCTCAGAAAATGTCGGAACGAGGGGGAGACGTAACGTACGATCCTCGTCTACCCCTATCATTCCCTCTCGATTGCGTAGCATGAACCTGTGCCAACATCACCTTCGTCTTTAAGTCCTTCGCTTTCTTATCACTACTTTCTTTAGCCTCCAATTCCTGTCGTTCATAATACTGAGCCATAGTTAATAAAGAAGAGGGCGTTGCAGTGGTCCATGAACTTTCACTAGCTTTTAACCGTTTTGCAATCTCCGGTAGGAGATTAGCCACATACTTGTCTACAAACAAGTGCCTGCCCGTGTCCTCTGTTAATAACTGACCACTGTAATCATGGAATGCTTCCTCAAAACGGGAAAAGAAATCAGAGACCGATTCGTCCGACTTCTGTTTACAAGACGCCAATACTGTCCAATCGATTTTTTTAGGGGGAACAAGCGTTTTTAATTTATTCAAAATAGCCGTCGGTAAATCTAAAATCAATTGACACAGCTTGCATGCAGGTTCCCTATCTAAATCAGCTCTAGCTATATCCTTCCACTCTGCACCTAAAATCGCTCGATCATCAAACTTACGAATCGCCCTCCACATATCAGGAGGCAATATCAACTCAAAGAAAAGATCAATATCAACTAACGTCATAATGCACGAAGAAATAGCTCCCTCCACACCTTCATAGAAAGCTGCTGGATTTTTACGGGGGTCAGGCAAAGCATTCTTAAGCGCCATAACATCTGCTCTATTCCATGGCGTATAAACCCAATTATACACAAAATAACCCTTCGCATCTTTAGACCTCTTATCATCATCCGTACCATCCCCTTTAGGAGGAACATACAAAGTCGCAGCCTCTCGCATAGGCATAACATTAGCTGCAACACTCTTATCTGATCCATAGATAGGGCATTCTCTGGAAATTTCCGTCGATCCAGACGCTGATGGATCCGATGCCTTTTTCGCCGCTCGCAATCGTGTCGCCTCATCTCGTAACCGAATCAAACGCTGGAAAAATTCATCCGCATCTGAAAGAGCAAAAACACCTTTACGGAAATTCTCACGACCAACTGATATATCTTTAGGTTCCAACTCAGGAGATTGTTTCCTAAACCGGTCAACAACTTCATCTGCAAAATGATCTAAAAAATACAATCGTTCCTTGTCAGAACACTTACTCATAAGATCATCAACCCCTGAAACAGTTATAGTATTTATATTAAGTTTACGAGCAAACGAACGCAATTCCGTCATACGATCAGTAGGTAACCTGGTACGCTGTTTATCCTGACTATCCTCGTCCGAGTCCTCATCCGGAGCCGTAGGCTGAACATACGGAGGCGGGCAACGATCTAACAATGAAAAATCATCTAATTCATTAGTAAGGACAGGATAAAGAGGACGTCGAATAGGAAACTGACCATTAACTTGTAAATTACGTTCTCGACTCTCTTTCTCTTTCTGTTCCTGCAATTCCTTCACCTGTAGCTGTAAAGCTTTATCCCGAGCAGCCTTTCGCTGCTCTTTGTCCGCCAAGGCTTCTTCACGCTTCATTCGTTCACGCACCGCTTTCTCCCACATACGCACACAATCAAACATATCCTGTCTAGACCTGCGCCGAAACAGACATCGTTCCACATACTGAACTTTTCGTAAATCCAATGACCCATGTAGTGGCCATTGCAATTCACGATCCGTTTTGGTGTATTTGTGCCATAATGTGCTATACATAATAGGCGGAAGGCCAAATTTAATGTACATTTCGCGATTAGGAGTTCCCTCTGGGGGAGCCGGCTGAGATTCATTTAATCGACAATTGGTACCATTTCCAAAGCAGCACATTCCTTGGAGTGTGCTGAGAACAGGCATGTTCAAAATATCACGAAAACGCAATATTACCACAAATGGCACTTAAATGTACTTTACGCGCGGTGTGCCGTTCAAACAAATTCAAAATCAGAGAAATATCCCTACATGCCTGCCTATGTGAGGTGCACTCCACATATAATTCAAATCATAGGTCCAAACGTTAGCTAACTCATACAAATTCAAATTCAAATTCAAAAGCCACAGTAAGTGTCAGTAGACTACCTTACCAAACATAAGCTTACCAAATATTTTCAAAAGTGTCCAGATTCCAACTGCCAAGTTCCGTAGCCGAATCAGCCAAACAGGCACTACACGACAGGCCAAACGATCAGGATCTCAGTCGAAGACCGGCGCCACCTGGAAGGTCAGATCAGAAGGAAAGGAAAAAACACCGTGGGTGCCAAGACTCGGGTCACTCAGTGGCAGCGTACACGTCCATAGCGAGTTTCCAATCCTTCGTCGCGACCTCTCCTTCGGGCATCCGAGTCGCCGATGAGTCCCTTCGTGGTCGCCAATTTGAGGTATCGGGTTCTGTCAGGCCTACATACTCTGCAAAAACTCTCGAACACCATACAATAGAAGTTGGCACGGAAACTGAAAATGCAAAAGACAAGTTTATTAAGACCCCATGGGGTGGTGGTACATTCCTACAGCACCCTTCGGCAATGCAAGAAGTATCACACCGGACATCGGTGCGCGACCTCTTTTATACAGTTTAACAGCAATAAAAAGGTAGGCGGTATGCATTTGAACAGTTTAGGTACATATAAGGGCATTTTTGGAACACAGCCAGTATGTGGGAGGGGCTTAATACCACTGGTCAGTTTGGGGAACATTCCTAAGGAGTGACCACTCGTTAGTCAAGAGATCAGATGTACGCATGCGCGAGACTGACCACTGCCAAAAATAGCCTGTTGCTGGGCAGGGTAAAGGTTCATTGGCATGGAGGAAAGACGAAAGGGCACGCTGACCACGAGGCCGCATGTTCATACAAAATGGGAGCCACCAAATACAAAATGGCCCCCGAACATTTGGTCAAGTTAACAGTAAACGCTCGTGTAGCTGAGCTAAACGCTAACTCAGGTACTGCCAAATTACGACAGGAGGGTCCGGAAGAGATAGAGTATCTGGGGTAAAATAGTCATCTTAACCGCCGCTATCTTGCCTAACCAGGAGAGAGGGTAGTGCTTCCACTGACCAAGCTCACGTCGGATTTTCACACGAAGAGTGGCGTAATTGGTGGCAACCATAGCTGGGAGTGAAGGGGCTAGCTGTATCCCCAGATATGGAACAGCATCCGTCGCCCATTGGATGGGAAATAATCCCTGCAAGTGCTTCCGGGTGGTAGGGGACAATGAGAGATCCAAGGCTATCGATTTATCCGCATTCACTTTGAAGCCAGCTACCCTTGCAAAGGTGTCGAGATCTGCCATTCACGCTGGCAAAGCAGTCTTCGGGTTAGTCAGTGAGATCAGTACATCGTCAGCATATAAGCTGATTTTGTGGATGTAGCCTCCAAACTTGATCCCTTCAATTCCCGGGTTCTGCCGCATTTTCTGGGCCAGGGGCTCCATGTACAGGGCGAAGAGGAGTGGCGACAGTGGGCAACCCTGCCTTGTGCCTCTCTCAATGGTGAAGCTAGCGGAAGTATATCCATTCACTCTGCAATTAAAAATAAAGGTGCAAAATTTCTCACGTATCCCCACCCTCTCCAGTACTTGCTCCATATAGGGCCAATGAATATGGTCAAACGCCTTTTCGGCATCTATGGTCAGCATCATGTATTCCCCGGGCATTCGAGTGGCTTTCTCTATGAGGTGGAGAACCCGCTTGTTGTTATCAGATGTCTGGCCTTCAGGTATAAAACCCGCCTGGTCCGGGTCAATGAGGCCAGGCATGTGCGGGGCTAGTCTAGCGGCCAAAATCCCTGTGTACAACTTGAGGTCAATATTGAGAAAGGAGATCGGGCGGTATGCCCTGCATTTAGTTCTATCTTTCCCAGGTTTAGGTATAACCGCTATGGAGGCCTCCAAAAGGTTCCTTGGTATCGCTCCTTGTTCGGCAAATGAATTAAACAGTCGGGTGAGGAGTGGGGCCCGCACCGTGCAAAATGTTTTGTAGAAAATGGAGGGAAAGCCATCCGGTCCCAGGGCTTTCGCCAGCTTTAGGCGAGAAATAGCGGCGATGACCTCCTCCGTTTGGATGTCTCTATCTAGGTGCTCAGCCTGGGCTGCCATCAGCGAGAGCAGGGGGACCGAGTCTAAGAAGGAAACTCCCGCCGATTTGTCTGTCGGGCTCCCAGCGTAAAGGGTAGCAAGTCACGTCCGTCCTGACAATCTCTTTGACCCCTTGTCGCTTTCTGACCTCTCGCAATCTATTGGCCAACAGGCGCCCACACTTGTCTCCCCCAGCGTAATAGGCGTGTTGCAGCCGCATACTCAGCTCTGTCTTGATCGAGCACCGTTAACTGGTGGCGCATAGTCTTAAGCTGTCGCCACACTCTTGGGGCTCCTGTCCGTTGGTGCATTTGCTCTAGTTCTCGGACGTGCTGCGTAAGTTTATCGCGCTTGCGCTGGCGTTCCCTATTCTCAGCAGCCGAGAGGGCAATGAATTTCCCCCGGACCGCGGCTTTCAGTGCTGCCCACTGGTTCACAAGGGACGTTTCTGTGTTTGCATTGTGAGAGAGATAGTCAGTAATAGTGCCGTGTATATGTTTCACAACATCGGACCTGTGTAAGAGAGTGTCCCTAAGATGCCACACCCTAGATGGGGGTGATGTGGGTGGGAGGGTGAGAGTGGCAACAACCGGGGCATGATCTGAAAGTGAAGCTACCCCTATCTCGACTGTGGTTGTATACCCTCGTACTGGGGTGGAGGCCAGCAGATGATCTAGTCTCGCGTAGGTCTTGTATGCATTAGAGTAGTAAGAATATTCCTTATCCAGGGGGTGATAACAACGCCAAAGGTCGTGCAGGCCTAAGTCATGAAGTTGTCTGTGTCCCTCCGCCGACAGTGCACCTACTTGGTGTGTGCGTTGACTAGATCTGTCAAGAAGGTTGTCAAGCACGAGGTTTAAGTCGGTCCCCCAGGAGGATGTTACGGTCCGGAGTGGCTGTGGCTTCAGTAAGAGCAGTCTGTAAAAACTTCTCTTGGCCTTCATTCGTGGCATACAGGGAGCCAACCGTGAATGTCGGACCGCCTAAGGCAAAGCGGTAGGTCAAGAGCCTCCCTTTAATCTCAGCACCTTTATGCAATACCTCCCCCTTGAATCGTTGGGCCACTAGAAACGCCACCCCAGCCGTCTTGGTAGAGCAGGAGGAGAAGAACTGAATGGGGAACCTGCGGGACCGAAGCCTGTGACAATCTCGCACCAGCAAGTGGGTCTCCTGAAGTAAACATAGGTCGGCCTGTGTGTTCTCTATACATGACAGTATTGCCCTGTGCTTTACTGGGTTGTTGAGTCCCCTCACATTGAGGGTGAGAATCTTAAGGGTGGAAGCTGGCATAATCAATAATCAACAGAGTTAAGTTTGTGCCTGATGAGTTGCGCTTTGTACCGCTAATGTAGGCAATCGCTGGGTATGGGAAGGCAGCCCCTACACATGGGGCAACGCTAGCGCCAAATAAAAGGCGAATATGGAGCACTGAACACCATCCCCCCGTCCCCAAACTGCAAAACATGTGAAATAAACAAAAAACAACACCACGTAGTCCATCAACCATGGTTGATCAGCAAAAGGATATCGGGAAGGATCACCAGCAGAATACTCTTTCCTCCCGCCAACGGCCTGAGCCTTAGGAAGTCAGACAATCGGCCAAGTATAAAGTCTGGAATCAGCTGGGCTGTGTGCCGGAGAGATCAGCAGAAACAGCCCCCAAAGAGAAAGAGAAACACAATAGCCCTCCCTCCCGCCGACGGTGTGGGCAAGAACATAAGCAGTATGGCAGCCATAAGCAAGCTCAACAAAAAGTTCAGCCGGGGTGAGACGAGTCCAGACCAGAAGCTACTGCCTCCACTGCAGCTCGCTGTCCATCCTTAATCTCGGTTGTAGGAGGCTGCCGTACACGGCGTTGTCTGCCCTGCTGTCACCACCGAGGCCTAGTGTCCTCCGATTCCACAGTGTGCTCGCTCAGCTTGTCGTCCTCAGCCGGAGGGTCCAATCCCAACAAGCGGCACGCCTCCCTCAAAGACCGGAGCTGGTGGAGCTTGTTATCCATCTTAAACATCAGACGGAAAGGGTGGCCCCAGCTGTAGGAGATGTTGTGTTGCTGTAAGTATGCTGTGACGGGTTTGAAGGTTCTGCGCTTCTGCAGAGTAAGTGCGGACAAATCCTGGAATTAAACTGGAGATTGATTCTTAAAGGACAAGGGGTGCATCTGCCACGCTTTCTGGAGGATTTCTTCCTTCGTGCGATAGTCCTGCACCCAAGCCAAAATGTCCGAAGGGGGAGCCGATGAGGAGCGTGGAGGGCCCACCCTATGGACTCTGTCCAACCGGAGTTCCGACTCCAAAGGGCGTCCCAGGATGTGATTGAAAAGTTCACTCGTGAAGCCAGATAGGTCTCTAGTATCTTCAGTCAACGTGACGCCTCGGATTCTAACGTTATGGCGACAAGAACGGTTCCAGATGTTCCTTGAGAGGGAACGAAACGCGTTGGCTGTTATTCCATTTTAAATACTGAGAAGAATAAAAGTACATTGATAAAGTTTACTCCTGGCTCTGCTGTGACTGCATATCTGGTGCTGCCTCCACGCTTCTTAAAGTTTTTCTCTGGAATTCCAGTGGGACCCAACCACAGCAAGTCCCGGAGGCCTTTTGCACAGAAACTGATACACATGGGACTTTATGATTGAGGTGCTCAATGTGTAGTCGGCTGTGGGTGCTATAGTGTTTTTGCAAGTCCACCTGCTGGTCGTGGATCCGCACTATCTCCTGTCTCAGCGCTTCTATTTCAGTATCCTGTCCAACACCCTTAGTCTCCAGCTCCGCCACACGCTCCCCTATGCCGTCCATGTCTCTACGCACCTCTTTAATCTCCTCCGAGAATTCCTTCTTCAAGTTATGAATGTCTTCTCTCAGGGTGGTAAACAGCGACTCCAAGAAGGCCTTGGTAATGGGTTCTGAGCCATCCATCGGCTCAGCGGCGGGGCGGGCAGTGCTCGCCGCCATGTTTTTTGGTTGCTGGCTCGCCTGGGCCGTAGCAAATAAATCCTTTACTGTTTTGTCCTTGCGGACCCTCGCTGTGGAGACATCGGCCTGTGTGCCCTCCGGAAGACACCCACCGAGCCTACTGTGTCCCGAAGCCACGCACAAGACCAGGCAGGCTACTCACTCACACTAGGTGACCGAACGGCCTGTAGTCCCCGCTCCGCAGCGTGTAAAGGGATGTCAAGCAGACCTGCTCCCGACCCCAGGCGCAGGGCACTCTATCAGTCACCAATGCTTGTCAATGGGCCACAAATCCACCACCAGCCTCCTCCTGTGATGTCTCGAAGGCTGATCCTGCGCTGTCCAGTTCCTAGACCAGGGAGTCACACCACAATGCGCACCGTCGCACTCCCCTAGGCCGTCAGCAGCCTCCCGCTACCTCGGAGGTATCAATCCTCTCCACAAAGTTGTCAAGGGCCACTGCTGCCAGTCCCAGTATCCACTCTGAGCTGCCAACCGTGTCTCCCTGAGTCCAGGCTAAACCGCCCACCCCGCCTCCTTGCTGCCGCCGCCCGCACACACAGAGCTAAAGGCACCCACCGTCGTGGCCTCCGAGATGGTCTGCAGACACAGCAGTTTAAGCAGATCAGGGGAAGACGAACTCCACTTCACTTGCAATCAAGGCGGGGGTCCCTAGAGCGCGACCGCAAACTGTACATGAATCCCATGACGCGGCGCCTCCACCTCACAGCCAGACTCCTAGCGCCACATTCTCTGCTAACAGGTTTATATACTCCATCCAGCCGTCGGTGGTCTCACAAGCGCTGCCACCATCCTGCGCCACTCAGCCAAGCATCGCACTCCTTACCAGCCTTGACAGGGGCCCCCGCACTCGAGCTCCTCCAGGTCTCAGTGACCCACTCTATTCAAGCGTCGCCGGCCCAGGCCTCTCCTTCAGCAGCGGCGTCCCTCGGATCCACGTCTGTGCCAGTTTGATCCGGGCGCGGGAGGCCTCTCACAAAATGGCAGCCGTCACTGCTACTCTGGCGCCTTCACCAAGTCTTGCCACTAGGACAGCCCCAGGGTTCCTCTGACCGGATGGCTACTCGGGATGTCGGGTCTCCAAACCTAGACCCTCTGCACCTCAGCTCTCTGTGGAAGCCTTCCCTCGCAGTGTCCTAGTCCAGCGTTACGGGCCCCGCACAGGATGGCGGTCGGGCTAGGACCGTCGCGAGGCCCGGGGCTCCGTCTGCCCAGGAGGGGAAGGAAAACCCTCAGCGTTGCCTCTCTGTGAGCTCTGCAGCTCTGCAGCGCGGCTCTCCGTGCCACTCACCGGCCTTCTGATCCGCGGCTCCCCGTCCCAGTGCTCCTGCCTTGCCGGCCGTCCCCGGTGACCTCCCCGGTCCGCCGGCCGTCCTCGGCGACCTCCCCGGTCCGCTGGCCACCCAGAGACATAAACAGCCCTCCAAACTCCAGTCACTGAGCCAAAACCATCCCTGCCAGGACCCGGTCCGGTCCTCACCAACAATTTGGGCCGACTGCTGCGATTACGGCCAGAATGCCGGTGCTAAAGTGTGCTGTCGGCGGGAGCTCCAGAGCAGAACGTCTGCTCACTCCGCCATCTTATATCCACGCCCCACGTAACTTTGTTTAAACCTGAAAACGTCTTACTTATCTTTGTATTGCAGGATCCACAGTGTTGTATCTAGGCATACTACCTGAGTAGTCCATGTAATCCAAAAGTAACGCAAAAGTAATCAAAAGTAATTTGTTTGCAATTTACACGGTTTGTAAATCATATGCAAGCCTATAACAATTGCAAATCCATTACCATTAGCTTAGCCTTGTATAGCTTTACAATTGCAAGTAAGTTTTACCTACCTGTAACAAGTCCTACTTGGTTCTGAATTAAAACATAAGGACACCTTTTGTATACTTTCCCAATTGGTCTGGATTCTGTCTCTGAGTGTGTGAAATCAGTCCTTGATTGAGGGAATACAATAAATGCTTAACACACCCTCCTGATAGGCCAAACTGTTTGCCCACACTACCACAAAGAAAGCTGTTAGTACTTATCTAATTTAGCCTCTGCTACCCTTCTGGGGTCTCCCTGGACTCTGTGCATGCTATACCTTACTATGGTATAGTATATACTGAGCCAGCTTCCAACAAGCCTTGAAAACAGCAACTCAAGGCGGTGCACATGGGTTTGCTCCCAGCAGCTCTAACAAGAGATACTGTTCTCCAAATTGCAGGGCAGACAGATGAGGCCTCCGGAGAGCCACAGAACCACCACCTGTGTTGCTAGGCCTCGGGAAATCAGTAGAACGACAGGAGCAGCAGACCGGTCATCTTCATTGTGGTGCCTGCAGATGCCGGGAGTGACTCCTTCACTCCAAGGGAGATTTCTTCAGATGTCTTTCATGCCCACAGGTCTTCTGGAGAACAGTGAAGCACAGGCACAGACGAGACAGAAGACTTGCAGAACAGCGAGACCAGGAAGCACAGACACAGATGAGGCAGAAAACTTGCAGAACAGCAAGACCAGGAGTAGCAGGAGTCTTCCTTGATACAGTCTCGGTTCCCGGCAAGCTCCAAGTGTCCAGACGGTTGAAGAGTGTCTCGTTTGAAGAGGTGAGTGTTGTTCCACGATGAATCTGAGGACCCTCTCACAGGGGAGCTCATAAATTACCAAGGAAAGGGTTGGAACAACTTGTGGCTCCCTCCCAGAGGAGTGGATGGACAGAGGAATGTCCTTTGTCCAGTTTCGCGCAAAAGTGGGAACCAAGTATTTCTGAACAGGTTCAAACCGGAGTATGGAAGGAGGGCACAAATGTGCCCTTCAATGCAGTCTGGTGGCGCTGGAAAGCGTCCCGCACCAGCCCAATACACTAAGTCCTGTCTGGGAGGTGTTCACACCTCCCTGTGATAGGAAACCTATTGTTCTACCTTCCCCTGCTTAAGCTCAGCTCTGCAGCAGGAGGGAAGAACATTGTCTGTGATTGGTAGCAGCATTAGCTTGCTGGCAAACCCTGAAGGCCTGTAACGAAAGTACAGTGGGCTCCCCTAATGGCCCCCCAGTACATGGGATGATACTTCCAACACCAGAATCAGTGTTGGGGTATGATTCCAACATGTTTGATACCAAGTATGACCAGGTTTGACACAGCCATTATATAGTTAGACATCTCGTAATGACTGATGTCCACTATATGTCGTAAAATTGCTGACCCCTCTTACAAAACCTGGAGAAATTTACTCTGGGGTTTGTAGGGGTCTCCTGTTAATGAAGTGACAGCTTTACACTTATAAACAAGAACCCTGCCCTCAGCACTTAAGGGCCTTTCAAAGAGTTGACTTAAACGTTTTAAGTGTAGTGACCTCAGATATAAGAAAATGTATACCTGTCGTGAGAGGTGCAAGCACCACCTCACACAGGCTGCAGTGGCAGGCCTGTAGTCAGAGTTTAAGTCGACTCTCATGGGTTGCACAATACATGCTGCATGGGAGACCCCTGATGTACCTATGCCCTGGGTACCTTAGTACCATATACTAGGGACTTATAAGGGTACACCAGTAGCCAATTGTGCAGGTATGAAGTACTTACCAAGGCCATTTTGGAGAGAAAGCACAGATGCTGGGGTCCTGGTTAGCAGTATCCCAGCAAACTACAGTCAAAACATATTTACATCAGGCAAGAAGTTGGAGTACCCATGCAAGCAAAACCTACTTTCCTATAGCCTAGTTCTCTGTTTTTGTGGACCTTATTGTTTATGCCTTAGAGGAATTTTGTGAGCTATCTATGCACTTAGTATCCCTTATAGTGATTTTAATTTCTTCTCTCTCTGCCCCCTCCATATGGGCGACACTGGAAGCACAGCAGGCACACCTTTGGTCTAGTTTACTTTTGTTTGTGTAGTAAACCTTCTCTTTGTTCTGTTTTACTCTGCGGGACACATTGATTTTCTTCTCCTCATATTCTGTTCCTATTGTTTTGGGCCTGGGTTTCATGACCTCGCTAATGCCCATGTGGTTGTGGCTTCTTTTTGTCATATTTCGAATTGCACCTGAGCACTGCTTTCTTGTGTACACCCTTTTCTACTTTATTGTACTCCAGATACCATTTATCTTCAACAGTCTGGTGTTCTTGTATGTGTTTTTACCCTTTCCATGGTCTCCCCACCTACTTGGGTTGCGTCCGCTGCTGTTGCCTCCTGCTCGTTTTTAAAAAATACATATCTGACATTGCACCGTTGGTTAGATGTTGTGTCTGCTGTTCTTTCAGTTCTTTTCACCTGGGATACCAGTCCCCTTGTTTGTTTGGATCCTTGTCTGGTATTCTTCTTTCTCAAGAGGCTGGGTTTTCCTTTCTTTCCTGTATCTTCATCCCTCCCGCCTTCTTGGCTTTCCTTTTTCTATGGGAGAGGTTCAATTTAACCCCCTTCTTTGGTGGGGGTATTTCATTACTTTTTCTTGAGGCATATCCTATCTTTCCTCAAGTTTCCATGAAGCGTTAGTCAGGTTTACTACCTGTTTCGCCTGCATCCATAAGTTGGACAATGTGTCATAATCAGCTATCTGTTGCCCCTAGTTTACGTCAGCCCTTCATTTCCCTTGGCGGTCGTCTTCTTCTCTCTCATTATGGACTTCCATGTGCTGTTTAATCTTTACTTCTCCTGCTACCACCTGCTGGCATCCTTCCTCAGTCTGTGGCTTTAGCTCTTGGACTCTCTGTCCTTCCTTGGTTACCTCTGTTCTTAGATTGTCCCTTGTTCCTCCACTTCTCGTCCTCTCGCTCACTGGTAGGGGACATGGGTTACCTTTGGAGGAGTGGATATACTTTTGCAGTACCCTGTATGACTTGTATATCTATAGGAATTTCTATGTGTTTTATATACATAATTATCCTTGTATACATTTATCTTTGTATGTCTCTTTATGTATATACCTATCTCTTAATTGGATGACTTGTAGCTGTCCTCTAATTCAGGTATATATTTGTGTGTGTTTTGCTCATATGGTCATCTGGCCTTCTATATTGTGTACGTTGCTGCATTTTACCTACACCCTACTTGTTGACCTGATTCAACCTTCATGGTTCTACTAGTGTGTTTCCTTCCTTCTCTTCAATGAGTATCTCTGTTACATTCTTCCGGAGGATGCCTTATAAACCTATCAAGGTTCTTAGTATAAGAGCAGTTTCTTTTTACCTTTCTTGTTTTTCTAGCAATGTTCTTCAGCATTCATTGTTCTCTCTTTCTCTTTTCCCCATCATTCTATGATTGGAGTTCCCTTTTTTCAAAATCTTTTTCTTAGGATAGTTTCCTTGAAGATCGGTGGGTGCTCTTATTCGTTGTTGGTATTGCTTGGGTATCTGATTCTAAGATAAGGAAGCTGCAGCTAGATGCCTCTATCAGATGTACAAGTTACTTACCTTCGGCCTTTTCTGGTAGAGACAGGATCAAGCCGCAAATTCCTTATCAACACACCCATGCTCCTGCTTCTGCGAACTGAGGGCCCTGTGGTCTCTTAGATCCCCTCTTTGCATTGTACTGCAGTTCTTTCAATCTGTACTTATTGATACAAGATTTCCCCCTTTTTAGCACAGAGTTTCCTCAAACTGCTTTTGTATGTAGCTCCGTGTTGTTGGCACGGAAATGGTCACAAAGAAACTGATGTCAGCGCATCGAAGAAGGGCTTATATGGACTCCGTTGACGTCATATTTGAGAGATGTCGCTGCGGAGTCGCTCAACGCCCTATACCGACGTGCAGATGTACTGCTAAAAATATGTCCAGGTTTAGTCTATTACCTGGGGAGGATTCTAAGATAAGGAATCTGCTGCTAGATCCTGTCTCTACAAGATAAGCTGTTACCGAAGGTATTTAACTTGTCCTTTAGTACCATAATATAACAACCCCAATTATCATATGTCAAACAGGGGAGTATATTAGATAAAGGGCAAGCATGGTCAGGTCACAGACCTGCTACCCCGTAACATAACCAGTTATTGCATACCTTGATAAGTGCCAGTAGCCGCACCTTACATTTCCTCACATCACGTGCATTGCAGTTACAATACAATCAACCCCTCGCATTCGTAACAATTTTAAAGACATCCAAATCATCCAAAAGAATTTCACCTGTCCTCAACCAACCCTGAACAAATGGCCCAACACTCGCAATACCATCAGCCACTTCTTCCCGCAGAACTGCGAAGCATTTAAAAGTGCCCTGTCTGACACCATTATCTTAATAATAAAAAACAAAAAATCAAAAGTATATAAAAAAGAATAAGGGAAGTCATTTAACAAATCACATATAATATAGCCAGAATATCATAATCATACAGCTCATGTAATATAATACATCCCGCGGTCAATGCTGCCAACAGAATGTACCAATAGGCAAATGATAATTTAATATATGCTGAGGTTTAATTCAACCAGGATATCCAGTCCCGTGACTCTACATGCTCAGAGAGTCAAGATAACACACCAGTCCTAAATTCAAGGAGCTTTGCTGGGAATCCAAACCCTGTGAATGTTTGGCAATAAGTAGCTCTATTACAGAGTCCGTTCCAATTCAAGGAACAGTTCCATAGGCATAGATCCTCGGGTGAAAAGCGCCCCTATTGGTTACACTGTTGATTACAAGTGAATCACGAGTTGCCTGTGGTAAAACCAAAAATGAATATTGAAAAATAAAAAGAAAACCGACGTAATAATGCATACTGAAGAGGGTCAGTTCACACGTGTGCTGCCACATAGTTCTGAAGCATAATATTTGATAGAGACATCTAGCTGCAGATTCCTTGACTTTGAATTTCCCAGGAAGATTTTTGTTCCAGCAATATTCCTGCAAGTTGGTAGGTCATTTGGCCCCTAATGACTTCGGCATCATTTGTGCCGGGAGAGACGTCCACGCCACGTATATAGGTGCCACCTTGGCTCGCTGACATCAGTTCTTTTCTTTCCGCTCCAGTCAAGCGCTGATCTGTGACGGGAGCTAGTCTCTGTAATTTTCTGTCAGGATTTTTAAACATTGTGTCGACCCCTTTTTTGGTGTGAAGGTTTACCATGGCAAGGAAGACTTCAGTGTTCAAACTGTGCAGCAACTGCACGAGACCTGCAGGTGTGGCTGATGAACTGCAATTGGGTCAGGGGCAGACACTTCTCCCTCATCCAACCAGACCTCACAGTAGTGACAGATGCTTCACTCCTGGGATGGGGTGGCCCCCTGGATGAGGTGGAGATAAGATGACTCTGGTCTTCGGCAGAACTTGAACTCCACATCAACATGCTGAAGCGACGTTCGATCTGACTGACATTGAATGCCTTTCTACTCTACATCAAAGGAAGACTAGTTCAAGTGTTCGCAGACAACACCACCACCATGTTGTACTGCAACAAATAGGGCAGAGTGGGGTCGTGGACTCTTTGTTAATAGGCTCTGCGTCTCTGGACAGGGCTGGAACAGAAGGGTATATCCCTAGTGAATCAACACCTGGCAGGTTCCCTGAACACCAGGGTGGACGAACTCAGCTGTCTATGCCTAGCAGATCACAAGTGGCGTCTCCATCCGGAGGTGGTGCAAGGTCTTTTTTAACAGTGGGGAAAGCCTTTTTTAGATCTGTTTGTGTATGCAGAGAACAGCTCAATGTCAGCAGTTTTGCGCACTGGAGTTTCCAAGTTAGTTCTTGCTCAGAGATGCTTTTTGTTTCGAGTTGAGCTCAGGTATGCCTTTCTGCCCATTAATGTATTTATTTATTTATGGGTTTATACCGCGCTTGAATCGACTCCAGAAGGAGTATCTCTGCGCACAAACGCCAGTAGCAGATGGAAAGGAGCGATCAGTCCAAGGTTGAAATTCAGTAGTGTGCTAATTCTGGAACAGGAAAGTTTTCAGCTTTTTCCTGAAAGTCAGATGGTCCGAATACTGCCTAAGCATAAGAGGAAGTTTATTCCATAGTACAGGACCAACCACTGACAGTGCTTTACCGCCCTGTCTTGTCTTTTTTACAGTAGGCACTCGGAGGAGGAGCTGATTGCTAGACCTAAGGGTACGGATGGGATTGTATGGCATGAATTTTTCTGCCAAATATGAAGGTCCTAGTCCGTGTAAACCCTTATGGATTACGCAACAGGTCTTAAACTTTACCCTTTGACGAACTGACAGCCAATGTAGTTTACCTAAAAGGGGTTTTGAGGGGGATCTAGGAGGGGCATTTAGGACCAGCCTAGCAGCGGTGTTTTGTACCACTTGTAGTTTACCTAATACTCCGTCGTTGGCCGATGCCAACAGCCCGTTGCAATAGTCGAGACGACTAAGCACCAGGGCCTGCACCAAGGTTTTTCTGGTGAAATCAGGGAGTAGGGGGAACACTTTACGGAGGAGACCTATAACATGAAAACAGGATCACACTATGTTGTTTCCATGCTGCTTTAGGGATAGCTCCTGGTCCAATCGTACCCCCAGGTTCTTTACCACCTGTTTGGGTTCGTAGATCTGACGGCCACCAATCAGGGGTCCATAACATTTTGGCCTCCCCGAAGAGCATGACCTCTGTCTTACCCACATTACATTGTAGGAAGTTCGAAGACATCCACTGAGCGACTGCCTTCATGCCTTCGGAGAAGGATGTTTTAACCTCGGAAGTAAGAGATTTAAAAGGAAAAAGGAGCTGTGTGTCATCCGCATATGACACTGGGATGAAACCAAAAGCTTTCATAATCCTAGCCAGGGGGGGGCACATAGATATTAAAAAGAGAGGAGCTCAAACATGAGCCCTGTGGCACCCCCTTTGTGATCTCTATCTCTGCTGAACGGAACGCACCCATGTTGACACATTGAGTGCGA
The DNA here is from genome assembly GCF_964261635.1 of Lissotriton helveticus. Taxonomy (NCBI): domain Eukaryota; kingdom Metazoa; phylum Chordata; class Amphibia; order Caudata; family Salamandridae; genus Lissotriton; species Lissotriton helveticus. The sequence goes on from NC_136070.1 coordinate 445,480,556, forward strand.
TCGGATAGGAAGCTCCTCCACCAGGCCAGTGCCATACTCTCAAGGCCAATCTCTGCAAGACGTCTGAGCAAGATGTTATGAGATATTGTATCGAACGCTGCCGATAAATCCAGCAGCACCAGGACCACTGAGTATCCCTTGTCCTGGTACATGTGGAGGTCGTCCGTTACTGACAGCAGTGCCGACTCAGTACTGTAATTCGGCCTGAAGCCGGACTGAGAATAGTCCAAGCTCCCAGATTGTTCGATAGAATTCAAAAGATGTTTATTCATGTGCTTCTCTGCGAGTTTGCTCAGGTATGGAAGCAGAGATGTAGGCCTGAGGTTGGACAGATCCGTCCACGGAATAGAGGAGTTTTTCCGAATAGGTCTCACCAGTGCTTTTTTCCACTCCAGTGGAACGCGGCCTTCGGCAAGTGAGAGATTGCTCCTTCCAAGAATTCTCAAGAAGATCAGGAACAACTGGGCCCAAATCATTCTTGTGGCCCTGGACTGGGCATGGAGTGTCTGGTATCCATAGCTTCTACAGATCAGCATCAATCCTCTGATCAGGCTGCCCTGTCGGGAGGATCTTCCGTCACAGCAGCAGAAGTGGGTTCTCCACCCGAACCTGTCAACTCTGCACCTTCTTGTGTGGAGATTGAGTGAAGGCAGTTGATAACTTTCGACCTTTCTCCCGAAGTCTGCAATGTTATTGTGGCAGCCAGACGTCCATCCACTGAGAAGATGTACGCATGCCAATGGAACACATTTGTAATATTTTGTACAGAAAAGTCTAATGACCCTCTTTCTCTATCCTTTCATGATATTTTGCTTTGTATTTTGTCCCTTTGCAGCACCTTGAAAGTGTATCTTTCAGGGTTGTCTGCTTTTCTGAGGCTGGCAGACCAACCCTCCCTATTTGAATCTCCAATTGTACGTGGATTCTTGAAAGGCCTTGTACATATGTTGAGACAACAAGGAGGTGACTGGGCTGTTCCTAGGAGACGTGAGGGAGGGAGAGAACTGGTGATATAGATGGAGGGGGAGAGGGAGAGAAGGGAAGTGACGGTCACGAGGGAGGGGTATGTGCTCAAGTGGACAAACACCCCTGGGTATCCAATGTGTTGGATTTAGTTGCCTCACACACCCTTGCGAGTGTCATGCTTCATCATCGGCGTTGCTCCTCGTCGGGCAGGCGGTGCAATGCCCAACGGGCTCACCTCAAGGAGGGGCTCTTTGTCGGAGATCTTCTATCCAACTGCCTTATGGTGAAGTGCGGGTGAGGGGCCAGTAATAAGTAGAAGGTGTGGGTGAGAGTAAAAAGTAGCTCAGGGTACCGGAGACAATTTTATTCTGGTGGTCCCCTGCCACTAGTAAAATCAGGGATAGCCGGTATTCATGGGAACAAAAGTTTCCCAGTGTGAATCAAGGCTAAAGGTGCAAAAATTGTGGTCAACATGTTTCTCGCATCTAGTTTATTAACTGCGATTCTTCAGGACCTATATATAAAGAAACCTACAATCTACTAAAACATGATCTAATCAAAAGTATCAGTTTAAACAAGACACATCTGTTGTACTACCTGTCTGACACTGTTCCTACCTAGGGGTTAGGGTTGAGGGGTGTCAACAGTACCCGGCGGATCTGGCATCGGGCATGAAGCCAATGTATTTGGGTTCTGGATGCCTGTGCCGTGCCGTAGCCTTCTGCGCCTACCCTTCACTATCCGGACCCGGCGTGAATGCCGATGATGAAGCATGACACTCGCAAGGGTGTGTGAGGCAACTAAATCCAACACATTGGATACCCAGGGGTGTTTGTCCACTTGAGCACATACCCCTCCCTCGTGACCGTCACTTCCCTTCTCTCCCTCTCCCCCTCCATCTATATCACCAGTTCTCTCCCTCCCTCACGTCTCCTAGGAACAGCCCAGTCACCTCCTTGTTGTCTCCACATTTGGGGCTGAGACTGTGGCGGGACCTTCCATTCCTTCCCTTGTGAATGGTAATTTCAGCCCGACTGGATCGCAATTGGTCCCATCCTTTCCCCTACTTGTTGCTATACTATCTTGTACATATGTTCCCTCCTGCCCCTTTCATTATTCCTCAGTTGGACCTTATTTTGGTTCTCACTTTCTAAATGTGCGCTCCTTTTGAGCCCCTCCATAATTGCTCCCTCTGCGTTCCCACCTGCTAAACAGCCTTCTTAGATGAGGCGCAGAAGAGGACCATCTCCCAGTGGGTCGTCCTCTGCATCAAAATGTGCTATGCTCTGCCCAAGAAGCAGCCCCTTGAAAGCTTAAGTGTTTATTCCACCAGAGCTAAGGCTGATACCCCTACTTTGCAACGTGGACTTCCAGTCCTGGACATCTGTCAGTCATCAACGTGGCCACAACCTTCACCAAACATTACTTCCTGGATAGTCAAGTCAACAGGGATGGTCATTTTGGCTGCTAAGTCCTGCAGGATTCTCTAGTGTAAATTTGTCTGCAGTCCCTCTTCTGGGAATGGCTTTGCTTTGGTATCGAGTCAAATGGAAGGAATCTGCGGCTAGATGGCGCAGATTCCTTATCGACTCACCCTTCATCACTGCGGATAACTTTCTAGAGTCTGGGCTGTTCCCTTTCAGGACCCTAGTTACTTAAAAACAGGCCTATACCCGTACTCTTCATGGCGCTGCTTTTCTGGTATGGAATGTCGTGAAAAGTAACTAACGTCAGCACGCCAAGGTGGTGCCTATATAGGTTATGCGAACATCACTTTTGGCGCGGACGACACCAACGTCACACGGAGCTGACCGACGCCACTTATCAGTACACAGGGGTATTACCAGAAGAAAATCTTCTGGTTGCAGTCTGACTCCTGGGAACTTGATCCAGTAAGAAATCAACAGCTAGATCATGTCTTTGCCAGATAAGGTGTTACCGAAGGTAAGTAACTTGTCCATTCAACATAATACTGATTCCATACATTTATTACATGTCCAGACATATTTTGCAAACCAGTTCTCATCTATGATCCAGCAGGGCACCAGGAACATGGTGCTTAGTGTTGGAAATGACCCTTTTTGCAGGGTTATCCCCAAATTTTTGCTCCTTCTTCCTATGTTTTCCTGACCTGTGTTTGTTGGTTATACGACTCTGGGCACTTTTCCACTGCTGATCAGTGATAAAGTGCATATGCTCTCTGTGTAAATTGGTATGTTTATTGGTTCTCCCTGATTGGCATATTTGATTTTCCCGAAGGTCCCTAGTAAAGTGCACTGAGTGTGCCAGGGCTGGTAAATCAAATGCTACTAGTGGGCCTGCAGCACTTATTGTGCCACCCACATGAGTAGCTCTTAAAAGATGTATCAAGCCTGCCACTGCGGTGCCTGTACGCAGTTTAACTGCCTTGTCGACTTGCCAAATGCACCCACTTGCCAGGCCCTACCCTTCCCTTTTCTTACACACAGGACACCCCTATGGTAGGCCCAAGATACCCCCTGGGCATAGTGCAGGATGCAGTGTATGCGGAAGGTAGGACATGTACTGGTGTATGTGTTACACGTCCTAATAGTGAAATACTGCCAATTTCCTTTTTCACTATTGGAAGGCTATCCTGCCCCATAGCTATTGGAAGGCTATCCTGCCCCATAGGACAGATTTGGGAATGCTTTGTAACATTTTACAAGCATATCTTCCCATAGGGATAAGATGGAAAACTGGAGTTTGTTATCCCTGAATCAGGATCTTATAACACATCTTTTGGTAAAGATGGTTTTTAAATTGTGTGTTTCAAATAGCACTTTTAAAAAGTGGCTATTTTCTTGTTCGACCATCCTGTGTGCCTCTGCCTGTTTGTGGATTGACTGTCTAGTTTCAATGTGACAGAGACAGAGGATGTTCATTCCCTGTAGACAGCCTCTGGGGGGGTTGAGGTGTGCCTGTCCTTTCCTGGATGACTCAGCCCTGAGCTGAATAGATCCTGGATGCCTACAGAGTGGTGGGAGGATATTTACCTTGCACCTGAATGGAGGCTGTTTGCCTTGCACAGTTCTGTCTCCACCTCCTGTGGTCATGCTGCACGAGTGAAGGCAGAACTTGTTTGAACTGGGCTCAGAGTCCCTGCACAAAGAAAACAAAGGCATTTTGGGGTAAATGTATTAAACCTAAAACCCCTGAACTTCAGATCATCCCTGTAATTCAAGAAGACCCTTTGCCAAAGAGAAGAGCTGTAGAGACTGAGGAGAAGTACTGAACATTTGCTGTGTGCTGTGTGGGGTTGACCTGCAGTTGCTGTTTCTGCCAAGGAAAGTAGAAGGACTTTGCTGTGTGCGGTGTCCCGTGCTTGAAGAAGATCGCCAAGGGCTGGTGCGTGCTTGCCTCCTGTTAAGAAGTCTCGGCCACACAAAAGACTTCCTGCAAATCTGCTGGACCCTGCCATCTGTGATTCCTACCCTTGCCTCCTTCCAGTTCCAGGGCCTCAGAAGTGGGTTTTGCAGCTAATCTCTGCAAGAAACAGTGTGAAGCGGTGCAAAGCCTCTCGGAACCGACGCCGGACAACGCAGAGCCTCGCCGAGTATGGCCGGGCGACGCGAAGTCTCACCGCGCGGCCCCCAGCACCGACGTCGGACGGCGCGAAGCTTTGCAAAGCGACACATCACCTCTGGTGTGCCAGGCATCATATCTGTGCAACAAGTTTTTTCACGCATCACCCGCAGACCAGAACCATCTTGGATTTAGACGCCTCACTTCCCCCTACAGTCCGGATTCGACACATCACTTCTCCTGTGACCAGCAGAACTGTCGCCTCCCCTTCCCAAGGACTCGGGAACTGACGCATTGCTGTGTTTTCTAACGCTTCCTTTCTCTGCGGGTGTTTGGCATTGTGAATTTTGACGCATCTTCAGGTACTCTTTGTAAAAGTCTTGCATCCATCGTTTTCTATGGTACAAGTTCTTGAAATCTTTTAAAAGTCATATTTGTAACTGTGTATGTTGGATTTTTGTCGTTTTGGTCTTGTTTAGTTTAGATAAAGATATTTTATTTTTCTAAAGTGGCGGGGTGTCCATTTGTGGTGTTTTCACTGTGTTACTGTGAGTGTTGGTACAAATACTTTACACATAGCCTTTGGGATAAGCCTGCCTGCTCGTGCCAAGCTACCAAGGGGGTGAGCGGAGGTTATCTGAAGTGTGTATGCCCCTTACCCTGACTAGAAGCAAGGGTCCCTATGTGGACAAAGTTACCTACTCCTGCCAACTGAAGACCCCCATTTCTAACGCTTAGTATTTCATGACTTGCAGAATGTTTTCCACAATTCAGGGAGGTAATCCTCTATTCCATAGTGTAAAGAAGAGATTTTGTTCACAAGAAATAGGAAAATTCCTTGTCAGTGTTATGGCTCATATCAACACTGCATAGGCAGCACTGAATGAATAAGCTTTATTGTATAGTTAGTTAAAACCATTACAAAAAGTAGAAAAAGGGAACAGCGGTTTAAAATGAATGATCAACGAGCATCCATGGTTTAAATTTAGCAACATTAAAAAAATAATAAAAAAACAAACAAAATTACGTACAAGGGACGTCAAGTGCCAAGTCAATTCAATTTTATATTATCCATTTACTTGTTGAGGAACGGTGAGTGGAACTCATCTTCCGTTGACTACCAAAGAACAAGCGGCAGGTGGAAGACTTGCGTGACATTAAAAAGAGGGAACTAAATCTTATTTACTCTAAAATTAGCAGCATGATCTTTATCTTCATTGTTTTTGTCTTTACTTTTTCAAACTTGTATGATAGTATCCCTTTTGTTCTCAAAGTTCGTGACAAGTTTGACTGATCTGCAGATTAATTGTGGATCCTCTGTGCACAAGACTTGTATGACAGCAGAGCGGCAGGTACGTACTCTGTGTTCAATTAACTTTGTTTTTAACCAGTACCGTCGTTCCTGATCCAGTGCAGGGCAGATGCAGAGTAGGTGGATAAAGTCTTGTTTTGCATCGCCACATAAATCACACTCCTTGGTATCTGGTTTCCTCCATTCTGGTTTGTCCGCGTTTGTCGGCAGATTACCCATCCTTAAATTAAGATATTTCGTTTTGACATATGAGGAAAAGGAAAGACCAAGATAAGCTGCCGGTTTGAGCACTTTGTATGATTGAATTATCATCCAGGCGTGTGATCGGTGACTGAGGATTGACTTGTCATTGATCAACGAGTGCCTGTTTGCAGCTTTTTTAATCGCTAGCTTAAATGATGATACCGGTAGCTTAGTTTGCCACAAGGATGTAAGTTCAGTAGTGTCGAGTGATAGTTTTAGATACTTAGCATACTGAGAGTTGGGATGATTTTGTATTGCATCCCACGTAGCTTGGTTGATTCCTGTTTCCCTGTTCATCCAAATATCGTACCAGAATTTAATGGTCTCATACTTTTTTTGTAGTTCTTGGGATTTCAGGCCGAACTCCAGTCGGACCTGCGCAGGTGATGCATTGGACGGTAAGCTAAAAACCCGCTTGTAGACTCTAGTTTGGATTCGGTCTAGAAGCTGTGCACTTCTTCCATGATGTAACACACTGCCATAGCCTATTGTGGGTAACAGCTTGGCTTTGATGACTGTCAGAAGTGGATTAAAAAACGGGCCCTTTAGCTGTTTGGAGATGCTATTAAACGCGTGTAGCAGGGCTATTCCTTTTTTTTCGATGGCATCGAAGTGCAGGGAAAAGTTGAGGCGGCTGTCCAATTGTATTCCCAAATACTTGTAATTGCCCACCACTTCCAATTTTTTATTGTCTATCACAAAAACCGGCAGAGTATTACGTCGACGGGTCAGTATCATGATCTTTGTTTTCTGGCTATTGATTTCGAGAAGATTAAGTTTTGTGTAATCTGCCAGTTCATGCAGGAGACGTTGCAGACCTATCTTTGTTTGACTTAGGAGCACCACATCGTCGGCATAGGAGAGATGTGTCAGGCGCAGTGTTCCTAGCCGCGGTGGGTGAGCATTAGTGCTATCCAGCCTCAAGGTTAGATCTGCCATAAACAGATTGAAAAGATAAGGGGCCAACACACAGCCCTGCTTTAATCCGTCGTGTGTTTTAATCTTTCGTGTTAGCCGGTGCCCATTGGCGATCTTTACCTGCATCCAGGTATCTGTGTATAAATTCATTATAGGATTTAGAATTGTATCCGGCAAGCCCTGCTGTTTTAATTTTGACCATAGTAGTTGACGGTTAATACGGTCAAAGGCCGCCTTGAAGTCGACGAAACAAGAGTACAATACTTGATGGTTTTGCATGCTTTTTTCGGCGATTAAACTTATTGCCATGGCATTGGCCATGGTGCCTGTGCCCCTACGGAAACCAGTCTGGTTTACCGGGATCTTCTGATTATCCTCAGACCATTTTAAAAGGTCCATTAACACCAAAGATGCGTAATATTTTGCTTCGGCATCGATGAGTGCAATTAAACGGTAATTTGCTGGATTTTTACGGTCTCCTCCTTTGTAAATTGGATTTATAATCGCCCCTCTCCAACTTTCTGGCAGCCGACTCGTGTCATTTATTGATCTGAATAGAATGTTTAACTTGCGGGCCCAGAAATGAGGGTCCTCCTTGTATATAGCCTGGGGGACACCATTTGGTCCAGGTGCACAATCTTGTCTGCTTCTCTTAACTATTTGCGCTGTTTCAAATTCCACGTATGATCTTAATGTCTGGTCTCCGTCTCGCTGGATGATACTCAAGTTGTTAAGTTCTACAGGGACAGTAGTCTTCACTTCCACAATTTTTAAAAGTTTTTGTGTTTTTTGAGCTTGTATTGTAGATGGCACCAATTGGTTTACTGAAAAAGTATCAAGTAAATGTTGGACCCATGCATTTTCCGTAACACAGGTCATGCTTGTTGTTTGCACTGATCTATTTAGTGAATTTACTTGTGACCAGAATGCTCTGAAGTCGGATTTTTTTATGTTGTGTAGCAATTTGGTCCAAAAGTCAGTGACTTTGGTTTTATTTTCCAACCAGATTTGTTTTTTGTATTGCTTCCTGATTGATCGAAACGTTTGCCAAACGTGCATGTCCGAAATGCGACCCTTTGCGTGCCTCATGGATGCCCGCAAACGCCTTCTTAAGGACAATATAGTCTTGCTGGTCTGACTATGTTTCTTTTGATTTAAGTTCTCGCGCAGGTTGACTCAAGTTTTTGGTAACTTCTCCAAAAAGGCAGTCCATGTTTCTGCACACAGTTCACTTTCGTCAGTTATGGTTTGAAGTAGGTGCTTTGCCTCCTTGGCTAATTGTGGTAGTGAGTTAGTAGTCCACCTTAATCGCTTCAGGTTGACTGTTGTTTGTTCCCCTGCTGTTGATCGAGCTTTTAAGTGTTTGAATGGTGCCAATTTAATCTCGATGTGCTGCATTAAATGATCACTCTCAGGTGAACTTTGAATTTGGAAAATGTTGATTAGCCCCAGCAGGGGGAGCGAGACGATGGTGTAGTCCAGAATTGTACTCGTGCTGGGGCCTATGTGGGTAATTGAAGGTGGTTTATCCTGTTTGATTCTTCCATTTAGTACCCGCAACCCATGATTTTCCAGGGCCCACATCAACTGTTTTCCCACTTGGTCGTTTCTCTTTGTTGGCGGGATCTCCTGTGTTTCAACCGCCCAGAATTCGTTTGCAGCCAAGATATTGTCTTCCTCTTCTGGGAGCTGTATGAGATTTGCATTGAAATCGCCCGTCAGAATTATCTCCCATCCTGGTTGGTCAAGGCGGAACCCTGATATTACATTATTGATGCCCTTGAATAATTCTTTTTTTACCTTCGTTTTTGGATGGGCGTATATATTGATTAATATAATAGTTCCAATACCTGCCTGGGATACCCTCTCTAATTTGATTATTTGCATGTGTGGTATGGAGGCTGCCAGTTGGGAGGCCTTGATGTTTAGTGCAGTGCTTATGTAGACCGACAAACCCCCCTTTGCTCGACCGTAACGCTGAGCGCGAATTGCGTTGACATGAAAACTAATTCTACCTGGAACATCAATTGGCTCTGTTAGCCAAGTTTCCTGCAGAGCAATGATATCGTATGTATCCCAAGTGTCTATTTTCCTACTGTTGTTTAAAAATTCTTTGGCACCAGCGATATTCCAGGAAAGGACTTTTACTATGCTATGTCCAGTGTTGAGCGCCCTTCTTTTATTTCAGTATTCCGTTGGGTCTTGCATTTGCCTGTTTTGTTGGTCAATTTTGGAAGTATCTGCACCCCTTGCCCCTTGCAGTACCGAGTATGTACATCGACTAACCCCAGTATGGTCCCCTAATTTGGTGCGCTTTCTTAATAGGGGCGAGGGATAACCTGTCGTTGTATCTTCCTTAAGCGAGATCCCCCATTCTTCAAATTTCCTGGTTTCGTTGAGTAACTGTTTGACAGTTTCCGCGCTCCTCCAAGTTGTGAGGGTGCCTTCCTTGGAGGTGTTGTTTCCGAGGGTGATGAATTCGATTGTCAACAGGTCTGTGGGTGTTATGTGGTTGAGGCTCCGGATCACCGATATCAGGTGTAAAATGTTTCCTCGATTTAGATAATCTTGCGTACCTTGCATTTTATAATTGGGTATAAAAAGTAACCTTCTGGATATTATAGGTTGCGCACAGTGCGTGTTATCGTGCAGCCGGGTTGTCCCTGCTTTATTGCTTCCATTTTGTGTTCCCTCCGCCCTTGTGCTATTAACCTGTCGGCTATGAGCATCGTCCCCTGGTTGTTCTGGCAGTTTACTTTCTTTAGTTTTTACTTTCAATATTGTTCTTTTAAGAGCGCCTAGATCTGTGGTGGGAGTACGATCGTTCACGTTGTTGAGTGGGTTAGGATCTGGCCTTATGGTCTTTTCCGATCCTATGGTTTGATGTTGTTGCTCGGTAGAGATCTTTACTTGCAATTGGTCTTCTTTATTCCGGTCAAGTAGGCAGCAGATCCAGCCTGCCTCATTTCGCCTCAAAAGTAGCTCCCTGTCTTGCACTGTAGGATTAGGGGGTATGTAATCAATGCAATGAAACAATATATCAGCATTATCAGCATGATGTTCCATCATATGGAAGGTCATGGAGTATCTCATGTCCTTATTCCTTAAGGCCTGGATATGTTCTTGGATACAAGATTTCAAGGACCTCACTGTGCTGCCTACATATATTATGTTGCATTCACAACCAATAATGTATGTGACAAATTTAGTTTTGCAATTAATGTGTCCGTTTGGTGTTATGGCAGAATTGCTTGGTATTATTTTTACCGATTCTACACACATTACATTCTTAGCATGTGAATAATTCCTCTGTGGGTGCCAGAAGCCACGGTTTTCCCACCTTTGGTGTGGTCATATAGCTCAAACAGATCCAATGTCTTATGGTTTTGCCTTTGCAAAAGGTCACTTTGAGCTTATTAGACACATTTTCTCTAACCCCAGGTACTTCCGTGAGTAAGTGCCAATGCTTCCAAAATATTTTATCAATTCCATCACTGAACATAGTGTATTTAGTAATGAATGGCACATGACCCTGCCATTTGTTTTTACATTTGGTCTTTTTTTCTCAAGGTGTCCTCCCTTCCTACCTGTTTTATCTTTCCCTCCGCTTTTTCCAGGATTCTATCTTCATATCCACTGGCTTTAATGCATTTGAACTTCTCCATCCTACCACAGTTTTACCTTATGTGTACCATTTCACCAAAAGGTTTGTAATTGATCACTGACGTGGGGTGAGCACTGGTTTGTTTTTTTAACACAATTTTTATTGTTTTGCTTGCATAAGGAGAGAAAGCCGAGGCATAACAATAGGATTACAGTCCCCTCACAGTCGTCAACCCACTGCAAAATATTCATACGGTGGGACCTTACAGCTCCCAAAGTTTGCATAGAGTCAGTCTTCTTGTGTCCATGGTATAATATCTGTGAAATCAAACAGTTGGAAGACTATATCTCTTAAACAACCCTACCAATCCCGATCCCAACTACTAACCCTCCTCCCGTCACCTCCCACCCCCTCTCAAACCATAAAACAAAACATCCCCCCCCCCCCCAGGCGTGTCGAAGTACTACTATCTTGGGACAGAGACGACCTATTCGGGCCTATCCAGCAAAGAGGCCAATGGAATTAAGTAGAATGTGTCATCTCTTGTCACGGGAATGGGGCAGCAGTCGAGAATCTAACTTCCCTTCAGGTCCCACGCTGTGTTATGGCGAGCGTGCCACAGGGCTATGGGCGGGGGTCTCCTCATCCTCAGCAGCCAGGAGTGTGAGATCTATGACTAACCGTTCCCAGGCTCTCGCCCTCTCTAGTGCCTGTTCATTGCCTGTCCTATGTGCCATTTGTAACCGGGCTTCCCCTTCGCATCGGGCCCACCTACTAAACTCAGTTTTCCATTTCTCTACACTGGGACCCTTGTTCGCCTTCCATTGTGAAGTTATGGCTCTTTTCGCTAAGATCAACCCCAGGTCAAGAAACTTACTAGTGATTTTGTTCTTTGAGGTGTGGGGAAACCAATGCAGTACACAATGCGCCATTGAGGAGTGCAAGTCCCTTTCTGTAACATCTCTTAACAGCTCCGTCACCCCCTGCCAAAAGGAGTCAAGTGCTGGACAGGACCATAACATGTGTTTGAAATCAGCAGCCTCCAATGGACATGGTGGACAGGCCGCCGAATGGGATGGGAAATATTTATGTAGGCGGACTGGGGTCAGGTATGCCCTGTGTAGGATGTGAAAATGCACCAGCTGGAACCTCGCGTTGCGCGTACCCTTCCAAGCCATTTCCACAATTCCATTCCACGCCGTGTTAGGTATTTCCTTCTCTATATCCGCTTCCCATTTTGCCTTCAAGGCTGTCAGAGGGGTCAGAGCCTACAGGGTCATGCGTTTGTACAGGCACGTGACGGCTTTGATAGTCCCCGCAGCAGTCACTACATACTGGCAACCCACAGCTGTCAGTGGTTCTGTCATGCCCAGTTTCCAATGTTTGCGGATCGCCATCGTTAGCGCAGCATGTACCAGAAAATCACCCCCAGGTAGTTCAAAAAGTTCTCTCAGAAGGTCAAATGGCATCAGCGAGCCATCTTCATATAAGTCGCCTATTGTCTCTAGGCCCTGCTGTTCCCAGGCCTCCAAACTTCGCCATGTGCCTCCGTGTGGGAGTGCCCTGCAAAGTTTCAGTGGGATCTCGGGTGCATAAGGGATCTATGTCCCCCCCCGCCACCCCCGCCGTAGGTACCTGTTCCAACACTTTCGGGCTGTGGCAAATTCCTGAGTAAGGTGTATATCACCGAGTGAGAGGCACAGCACTATACGAGACAACACTTGCACGGGGCCCGCCGGCTCACCTGACTCTCCTGCTCCTATGGTGGCCCTCGCCACCCACTGCGTGAGCCACTGAAGTTGAGCCGCCAAATAGTACATCTCAAAGTCTGGAACCGCTAGCCCCCCCTCTGCCCGGGGTCTCATGAGCGTCCTGAGCGCCACCCTGTGTCTGCCCGACCCCCATAAAAAGGAATTAACCATCATCTGGAGCCTTCGGAAGTAGCTCACCGGTATCTGAAAGAGACACATTAGTGATAGATTCCTTACCTTAGAATATCGCCAGGCGTCAGACTGGATCCCGAAATTTTTGCGTAGCAATACCCCTGCGCGTCGGTAGGCGTCGTCTGCGGCTCCGCGTCCGTCGTCGGCGTCGTTAGCGCCGGAATGACGTCGGAGTACTTAGACGCCGCCCATGCGCGCTGACGTCAGTTCTTCTTTTTTCCGCGCCAGCTAGCACAGATCCGGAGAAGCTCTACCCCTAGTCATTTTTTGACTAAACTTTTTGATCTTTTTCAATCATTACTTTCTTGAGTCTTCGACTCTATCGGTGCCGGTAGGGATGCCTGGGTTCAAGCCCTGTTCGAAGTGCGACCGACTGATGTCGGTCACGGACCCCCATCGCCGGTGCCTGAAGTGCTTAGGCCTCGACCACGACGACCGCACCTGCTCCGACTGCCGGGCCCTGACGTCGAAGTCTAGGCGGGAGCGGTCCCGCAAGCGACTCGAGTTCCGGCAGTCGGCCCCGCGCTATTCCAGGTCCCGGTCCCACGGGAGGTCGAGGGACCGGTCGCGGGGTCGGAGTCCTCGCAGCTCCGGGAGTGGACATCGGTCGTCGGGATCCAAGTCCTCAAGTAAGAGGCATGAGAGGTCGGAGCGGCATCATCGCTCCTCCGACACACCCCGACGCTCGCACGATGCGGCCGGAGGTTCGGGCGACACCGCCCACGCGGCTCCGCGAGAGTCGCAAGGGTCGCCGCCTGCCCCACACCTTCGGGTCCCTGGGCACGGCGCGACGCCGGAGGAGGTCGAGCGGTACCTCATGGCCATGAAGTCCCTCCCTCCTCGGCCGGGCCCCGCGGCGCCTCCGGGCCCAGCGGTCCCGGCTGGAGGCCCTAGCGGGTCGGGTGCTTCGGCCCCGACGCCGTTGGGTGCTTCGGCCCCGGCGCCGCCAGCGACTTCGGTCCGCGGCGCCGCAGGACCTCACAGGATCCGCTTCCGGATCCGGGTCGTCGCCGGGCGACTTCACCGGCGCCGGCCCCGAGGGTGTCGCCCCCGGCGCCCATTGTGGACGCCGTCCCCAGTCTTCCCTTCGGTCCGACTCTGGCGCCGGAACGGCGCCGTTGGGCGCCGCTTCCGACAGCCTTTGGAGATTTCTATTTCCATGAGGAGGCCCAGTCTGTTGACCCTGGATTACAGGAGACTGATGCCGGAGGTGATTGGGAGGGGTCTGAGGACCCTCTGGCACAGGATTGCCAGTCACAGGAGGACTGGACATAGGAGCTTGGGGAGGCCAGTGGTATTGACACCTCGCCAGACACTGGATTTGTCTCCCCTCCCACCGTGGCTACGGAGGTGGGGGCTGCTTACAGCGTAGTGTTGATGAGGGCAGCCAAGGCCTTGGGCCTGGAGCTCCCCATCGCGGCCGTGAGGACTAACCTCCTCACTGAGGTTCTTAAACCGCAGGCAAGCTCCAGTGAGCCTCTGCTGCCGTTTAATGAAGCTCTATGTGACGTTCTTGTGGGCACTTGTTCCAAGCCCACCACAGGTCCGCCTGTGGATAGGAACGTGGCCAGATGCTACCGCCCGACCCCAGGCGACCCTTGCTTTTTGTCCACCCACCCCACCCCCGAGAGCCTGGTTATCCAGGCCTCCACTTCCCAGACCGCATTCCCGACGGCCCCGCCCGATCGGGAATCCAAGAGATACGAACAGTTCGGGAAGAAAGTGTTCTCGTCCCTGAGTTTGGGACTGCGGTCTGTCAACACCGCGTGTCTCTTGGGCCGCTACACCCACACCCTGTGGGACACGGTCGCGGACGTGCTGCCACAATGCCCGGAGGAGGTCCGGGCTAAACTCGCCCAAGCCCTTGTGGAGGGTCGAGATGCGGCACGATACTCTATCCGGTGTGGACTGGATACCACGAACTCACTGGGCAGGGCGGTGGCAACGACGGTGGCGGTTCGACGCCACGCCTGGTTGAGGTCCGCCAATTTCTCGGCCGATGTCCAGGCCACCCTCCTGGATATGCCGTTCGATGGCCGTCGCCTTTTTGGCGACAAGGCAGACCATGCGCTGGAGCGATTTAAGGACTCCAGGGCTACGGCCAAGTCCTTAGGCCTCTCGACCACGCGCTAGCAATCGGGTGCCTTTTGCTCCTTTCGTGGCCATGGAAGGGGTGTCCCCACACGTGCTGCCAGCCACGCACCGCAGACTTCCCAGCAGCGCAGTGGCGGCCGTGGAAACCGCCGTGGCGGCGGCGGTCGGGGTCAGCGGCGAGGCCAGTCCACACCTCCCTCCGCAGCACCTGCCTCCAAACCTTCCTAGTCCGAGCTTTCAGGCCCATGTGACGCCTGTGGGAGGCAGGGTTCGCCATCACCACTTCCACTGGCGCACTGTCACATCGGACAAGTGGGTGCTGCAAATCGTCCGAAGGGGCTACTCCCTCCCCTTCGAGGCGACCCCTCCAGCCATGCCACCGCAATTCCACCGCGTGTCGGGGGATCACTTGCAACTTCTGCAAGAGGAAGTCACGGCCCTCTTGGCCAAGGGGGCCATTGAGCGCGTTCCTGGGCCAGAAGTAGGGTGTGGATGTTACTCCCACTACTTTCTGGTGCCCAAGAAGGGCAAGGGGGCCTGCGCCCGATCTTGGACCTACCGAACGTCAACGGCTTCCTCCGTCAAGAGAAGTTCAAGATGCTGACTTTGGCTCAGGTCTTAGCTGCCCTGGACTGGATGGTAGCGTTGGACTTGCAGGACGCTTATTTTTACATCCATGTCCTGCCGGCCCAACGGCGTTACCTGCGGTTCACGATAGGCCACGAGCACTTTCAGTTTACCGTGCTCCCCTTTGGCCTTACCAGCGCCCCACGGGTGTTCACGAAGGTGATGGCGGTGGTCGCAGCTCATCTGCGCAGGTTAGGGGTGTCAGTCTTCCCCTACCTCGACGACTGGTTGTTGAAGGCGGACTCGCCCCAAACAGTCGTCAGCCACCTCCAGACTACGGCCGACCTCCTGCATTTGCTGGGGTTCTCCATCAATGTGCCTAAGTCGCACCTGTGTCCCTCTCAGAAGCTCCTCTTCATCGGAGCAGTTCTAGACTCGGCGCAGTTTCCGGTTTACCCTCCCGAACAGCGGGTTTGGAATATTCAGGCTCTGATACCCATCTTTCGGCCTTTATCCCGAGTCTCGGTCAGGTTGACGCTGCGGCTTCTGGGGCTGATGGCCTCCTGCATCCTACTGGTGCGTCACGCCCGTTGGCGGATGCGGGCTCTGCAGTGGGACCTGAAGTTTCAGTGGGCCCAGCATCAGGGCAACTTGTCCGATCACGTCTTGATCTCGGAGGGCACTGCAAGACAGTTGCAGTGGTGGCTCACGGACCGCGATTGGGTCAGTGGCAGGTCCCTCTCCCTACCCCACCCGGAGCACGTAGTTGTGACGGACGCGTCCCTCCAGGGCTGGGGTGGCCACATGGGAGAGGCAGAGATCAGAGGCCTCTGGTCTCCTGCGGAGGCCCGGCTCCAAATCAACCTGTTGGAGTTACGGGCGATTCGTCTAGCGCTGAAGGCATTCCTCCCCTCTGTCCAGGGGAGTGTAGTGCAGGTGTTCACGGACAACACCACCGCCATGTGGTACTGCAACAAACAGGGCGGGGTGGGGTCGTGGACCCTATGCCAGGAGGCTCTGCGCCTCTGGCAGTGGCTGGAAAGTCAGGGTGTGACCCTGGTGGTTCAACACCTGGCAGGTTCTCTGAATGCCAGGTCGGACGAGCTCAGCCGTCGGTGCATGATGGATCACGAATGGCGTCTGAACTCGGACGTGGTGCAAAGCCTCGCTCAGCAATGGGGAGAGCCTTGGTTAGATCTATTCGCCACCGAAGAGAACGCGCAATGTCATCAATTCTGCGCGTTGGAATTTCAAAGGCGGCATTCGCTCGGAGACGCTTTTCGTCGCGAGTGGAGTTGCGGTCTGTTGTACGCCTTTCCGCCTATACCACTTCTGCCTAGAGTGCTGAAGAAGATCAGGCGCGACCGGGCCCAGGTTGTCCTTGTGGCTCCGGACTGGGCACGAAGATACTGGTATCCCGAGCTACTCAGCATGTCAGTCGATCCCCCGATTCATCTGCCTCTTCGGGAGGACCTTCTGTCGCAGCAGCAGGGGACGGTCCTCCACCCGAACCTGTCCAGTCTCCACCTACAAGCTTGGAGATTGAGCGGCGACAGTTGAGGCCATTTGACTTGCATCCCGAAGTCTGTAATGTCATTCTGGCAGCCAGGCGTCCCTCCACAAAGTCGGTATACGCCTGCAGGTGGAACAGATTTGTGGCATGGTGCACAGCAAAGGCTGTGGATCCACTCTCTGCCCCCCTTTCTGAGGTTCTCCTCTTCCTTCTTTCACTTGCCCAGCAGGACTCTGCTCTGGGCACTGTCAAGGGCTACCTTTCTGCCCTTTTTGCCTTCTTAAGGCTACCTGATCAGCCTTCTTTGTTCAAGTCCCCTATTGTAAATCGTTTTCTTAAGGGCATCACGCACATGTTCCCTCCTGTTCCCTTCGTGATGCCCCAGTGGGACTTGAACCTTGTTCTAACCTTCCTGATGTGCGCTCCCTTTGAGCCACTTCACAACTGTCCTCTTCGTCTTCTGACTCTAAAGACTGCTTTCCTGGTTGCCATCACCTCTGCCAGGAGAGTGAGTGAGCTCTAGGCCCTTTTTTGTACTCCACCTTTCCTTTCTGTCCATCCGGACAAGGTTGTGTTACGTACGAAGCCATCTTTCCTGCCCAAGGTTGTCTCAGCCTTCCACATTGGGCAGTCCATCACCTTGCCAACCTTCTTTCCGCCTCCGCATCCCTCTAAAGAGGAAGAGCGGC
The DNA here is from genome assembly GCF_964261635.1 of Lissotriton helveticus. Taxonomy (NCBI): domain Eukaryota; kingdom Metazoa; phylum Chordata; class Amphibia; order Caudata; family Salamandridae; genus Lissotriton; species Lissotriton helveticus. The sequence goes on from NC_136070.1 coordinate 445,497,948, forward strand.
TCCACCGTCTGGACCCAAAACGTGCGCTCTCATTCTATTTGGATCGCACACGCCAGTTCTGGGTGGATGACCAACTCTTTGTTGGCTACGTGGGTGCTAAGAAGGGGAAGGCGGTACACAAGCGGACCATCTCCCGGTGGATCATCTTGTGTATCCAGGCATGTTACTCCATGGCTAAGAAGGAGCCCCCTGTTGGATTGAGGGCTCATTCCACTCGGGCCACGGCGACTACAACTGCCCTGGGCCAGGGGTGCCCTTACAGGACATTTGCCAGGCAGCTACGTGGGCCTCGCTGCACACGTTCGCACGACACTACTGCCTGGACAGTCAAGTCCAGAGGGATGGCTTCTTTGGCCGTTCCGTCCTCCAGGACTTTCTGGTGTGATTATTGGTTCGCAGACCCACCACCGGGGTTGGTATTGCTGGGGTATCTATTCTAAGGTAATGAATCTATCACTAGCGTGTCTCTTTCAGATGCACAAGTTACTACTTGTGTAACGATATATCTGTAAGAGACATTAGTTAGTGATAGATTCCTTACCGACCCACCCATCCTCCCCGTTCTGCGAACCGATATCTAGGGTTAAGGTCATCCCCTTTCAGGGCCCTAGTTTCTTGGCACCAGTGTTGGTTCTATCATGGCTCTGCGTATCTGGCGCGGAAAAGCTGTGTATCAGAACTGACGTCAGTGCGCATGGGCGGCGTCTAAGTACTCCGACGACGTCATTCCGGCGCTAACGACGCCGACGACGGACGCGGAGCCGCAGACGATGCCTACCGACGCGCAGGGGTATTGCTACGCAAAAATTTCCGGATCCAGTCTGACGCCTGGGGATATTCTAAGATAAGGAATCTATCACTAACTAATGTCTCTTACAGATATATCGTTACACAAGTAGTAACTTGTGCATCCAGCCCGGAACAGTCCTAAAGAAGTAGAGCAGTCTCGGGAGGGTCACCATCTTAAGGAGTGCCACTCTGCCCATCACAGATAGCGGGAGTGTGCCCCAAAACTCAAAGTTAGCTTTGGCGCTCCTAATCGCTTTCCCCACGTTCCCTTCTAGTATGTCCCCTCATCCATGGTAAATCGCCGTGCCTAAGTAGGGGAGGCATCTCGCCTCCCAGGTCACTCCTTCAGTAGATTGAGGGCACGTCCTACGTTATCGAGTCGGGAATAGACACGACTTCGTCCAGTTGACCTTTAATCCAGCTACCTTACTCAGTGCCCGCAGCAGGTACTTTGCTCCCCGCAGGGAGTTTCCTGTATCCGCTAAAAACATCAGGAGATCATCGGCATAGAGCGTGATATGATGCACCTGTCTGTATACATCCAACCCCTGATATGCCTGGCCCGATCTAGAATGAACTGCCAAAGGCTCCATGGGGTGAGCCATGGTGGCATGTAAAATGCAATTGCAGGCTGTGGTCTTTGTGAACATAGTACTCTGTATCGGGTTCCAGTCAACATAGAACAAAATGTCTAGGAATTAAAGTCTCTCCCTGTTATAGTTTATGGTGAAAGTGACATTGTAAGGGTTTTTATTAAGATATGCATGATTATCCATAAGCTGGTCAGCTGACCCTTTCCACAGTATGATGATGCCATCAATATACCTCCCCCAAAAGACAATATAATCAGTCCAGGGGCGGCATATCTGCCCCAGGCAGGCTCCCACTCATACCAGCCCATAAAAAGGCCTTCATAAGAGGAAGCAAACCTTGAGCCGATCACAGTACCCTGTATCTAATGTTACCAGCAACCCTCATGGAGGAAGTAGTTCTTACAGAGAATAATGCCCATCATCTCGACATTCATTGTGTTATGTTCATAAAAAATCTGCAGTTCTAGTGCGGAGAAAGGATTCTACAGCCAGACTCCCAAAAGTCTTTTGAATGCAAGTATACAAACTTGCCACATCCATCATCACAAACCTAGATTTATGAGCACAGGCTTAAGGGAACATGAGGCTATTGGAGGGTGGGGTATGGCTTCCCTGCCTTACATATGTATATGAGCACAGACTTAAGGAAACATGAGGCCATTGGAGGGTGGGGTATGATTTGAGAGTTAGAGGAAACACATTTGATTATGTTTAACTTTGTCTACCCTTGCCCATGTCGTCAATGGATTTGCCCACAATATAACTTTGATATAGATAGGGGAGGCTTATGCATATGCCAATGATCTTTTCTTCTCCCCCATACTTATCTCTTTGTCATGATGATCCTTATTGGTTTTTACAATTCCTCATTAATTTGCCAGGTGTCAACCACATGACTGATTGGCCTGAAACTGTATGAGATTTTAAGTTCTAAACGGGATATGGTTCTTACCCATGCGTGCAAGAGAATCTGCATTAAGGTGTATGGATGCTGAAATGCTTATTGGACTGATATGACTAGAGTCTAACTACGGTGTGTAGCGGAAATCTGATTATGTAGTTCACACCAGCTGGTGATACAGGCCATATCCTATTATCTTCTCCCTCATTTTATTATTTCTTGTTTATCCCCTTTCTTTCTCTTTTTCTCCTTTTTTCTTTTCTCTTTTCTTCTTCTCTGTTTCTCGTCTCACTTCTTGTTTTTGACCTATCATTTAACATGATGTGAAGAACTTTCAATTATATATTATGACGAGTAGATTGTGATTGTCATTATAGGCATTTATACCAATAGAACGTAAAATGCTATGTATTCCTATGTGGTCCTTGTCCCTCAATGGTGTTACAGGTCAATGAATCTTGCAATCATGTAGCCACTGGGTCTTTAATGATATCCTTGCTGATTGTGATTATGATGACTGGCCGCATATGTGTCAATAAGGTCTACTCCATCAGGGGGTATCGCTGGATATATTTTTGTAGAAAAGCGTATTAATTTATATAACTGTTTTTATTGCGTCAACCCAGCGGGGTTTCAAACTACGCGAAAGGTGTTTATGATGTGGTTTCTTGAAAATGTGTTGTCTTATCTGTGCTAGGTATCTCAGTGTTGTTTATGTACCTATGGTATTTGTGGGTTTATGTTCTAAATACACTACGTATGCACATTTATTTTTATACACTGTTTGTATACATTGTATTACAGCCCTGAAGAAGTCCACTCAAGTGGATGAAATGTGTTGGCGGTCTTGCTGTATTGTTTGGATTTCTGTCTTTAACAAGCAAAATAAAAAGAAGAACTTGGACACTTGGAATTTGAATGGGACTTTTCTTTGTGAAAAACTTTAATGTGGTGCATTACTATTTGTATCATTATACAGAACAATGGTTGCCTGTGCTGTGGCTAAGATCCTGTGGCAGATCTTTTCTCCTAACACCCTGCAGCATAGGTCGGCCGCCCCGCCATTCACTGCCTACAGTTAGCTAAGAGTATATTGTGTAGACAAGAAAGCCTAGTTTTGCTCCTAGGTGGTGATTTGTGTCTCAGCATAAAGATAGTCCTCCAATTACTAGTCTCAGGTTTGCTTATTTACTTAAAGCTACTACCTCTGCTGGTACATAGGCCATCAACAAGGACTCTCCAGCCACCTCTGTTCTGGACTTTTCTTTCAATCTAACCCATCCCCTTGCAGTCATCCACAAGACCTCGTGCCAGGTGTTTCTTGTCCTTCCTCTTTTCCTTTTTCCTTTAGAGTTCCTAGTCCGGGCTTACCTGGTGGTGTTTGAGGCAGGCTAGCGGAGGGTGTGACCAATCCAGCCCCAGTGTCTTTTCATGATTTCATCATGAGCATGGAGTTGGAAAGTCTGCTGATGTAGTTTTATTTTGCTGATCGTGTCTGGCCAGAGAATTTGGAGGAGTTTCCTCAGGCAGGTGTTGAAGGTATGGACTTTGTGGGTGGTGGTCACTATTGTCCTTCAAGCTTCTGCTCCACACAGAAGGACCGATTTTACCTTTGTGGATAAAAGCCTGTTCTTGATTTGATGCATTAGGTCTCTGAAGCTCCAGATCTTATTTAGCTGAATGAAGAGAGCCCTTCCTATGCAGATTCCTGCCTTAAAGTTGGCATCTGTTCATTACTGCTTGTCTATGACACGTACGTAGGTGAAGGTCTCAACCTCTTCCACTGCATCGCCAGCAAGAGTGACTGCAGTTGTGCTGGCAGTGTTATTCTTTAGGATCTTGTTTTTTTTTCCCCTATGAATGTTGAGGGCACGTTGTGCTGATGTGGCTGCCACCTTGTCAGTCTTCTGTTGCTACTGCAGGCAGGTATGGGAGAGTAGGGCCGGGTCATCTGCAAAGTCCAAGTCGTCGAGCTGCATCCAAAGTGTACACTGGATTCAATTTACTATCCTGGCTATAGATATCTTCATGATCCAGTCTATGGCCAGCAGAAAGAGAAATGTGAGAGCAGACAACCCTGGCAGACTCCAGTCCTCATTTGAAAGATTCCGTGAGTTGTCCTCCATGGACTTTCTTGCAGGTCATTCCCTCGTAAGAGTTCCTGATGATTCTTACGAGTTTATCTGCACACCCTAGTGGGGAGTAGTATCCACAGAGTTTCTCTGTCTACACTGTTGAATGCCTTCTCATAGTCGATGAAGGTGACGTAGAGGGGAGAGTTTTATTGCATTGACTCTTCAATGATGATGTGCAGTGTGACAAACTGGTCTGTACAGGACCTATCTTTGCGGAAGGCAACTTGCTGATCTCGTAGATGAGTGTCTACTAGTTCCTTCTTTCTGTTCAGTATGACTCTGTTGAACACTTTGCCTGGGGTTGATAAATGAGTTATCCCTCTGTAGTTTGCTCAGTTTCTCATGTAACCTTTCTTAGGGATCTTGATCAGATATCCCTTCTTCCAGTCTGACTGCACCTTTTCCTCTTCCCAAATAACTTCTTAACATAAGCTAAACCATGTCTACTGATGTTTCAATGTCTGCCTTTGGCGCCTCTTGTAGGAATGTTGTTGGGTCCGGCTGCCTTCCCATTTCTCAGATCATTGATGGCTTACCCTGTTTCTTCCATGGTTTGCCTGCTGCAGTTGATTGGCAAATCCTTGTCAGCGGACTGTATCTATTGTGGAGACTGCAGCATAGGCTGGTTCAGCAGTTCTTCAGAGTGCTCCACTCATCTTCATTGCTGGCCTTCGTTACCCATGATTGTCTTCCCAGCTTTGTTTTTAGCAGGTCTTTCTGGCTTGCTGTACGTGCCAGAGAGTTTCCTTATTATGTTGTAGAGTTCTTTCAAGTTTCCATGACTTGCTGCTTCCTAGGTTTCTGTGGCAAGACCATTGATGAATCATCGCTTGTCTGCTTTTAAGCTTCTCTTTGCTTCTTTGTGGTTTTGGTGTATTCATTTTAGGTCTTTCTGGCTTGTTGTATCTGCCAGAGAGTTTCCTTGTCGTGTTGTAGAGTTCTTACAAGTTTCCATGGCTTGCTGCTTCCTAGGCTTCTGTGGCAAGACCATTGATGAATCTTCGCTTGTCTGCTTTTAAGCTTCTCTTTGCTTCAATGTGGTTTTGGTGTATTCGGTTTGAGCTTTTGGTTTTTGTGCTCTTGTTCAGCTGGTTCTGACTGCAGCTTTCTTTTACTTTGTCTTCTGGGTTTTGCTGAGCGTCTTGGTGGAGATCCATTCTTTATAATGGTGTTTCTTGGGATCCAGTCCCTCCTGGCAGGTTGCTGTCACAGTTTCTTTGATCTTCTCCCACTGGCCTTCTACTGGATCTCTTTTGTCCTCTAGTTCATGCAGGACTTGAAACTTGTTACAGAGAGTGACTGTGTATTCACTTACTTTCTGTACGTGTTTGAGGAGGGTGGTGTTATATCATTGGTGTTGGTTTGTCAGTTCTTTCCATGCATTTTTCAGCTTCAGCTTCAGCTTTAGCCTTATCACAACAAGGTGATGGTCTGGCACCACATCCGCTCCAGGGCTCGACAAATCCACTTGCCCGCTCGCAATTGCGAGGTAGAATTAACAAGGACAAGCTATTTTTAGGTCCTACTCACACTCTCTGGGGAGTAGGAAAACAAACTAACTTTTGCCCTCTTTCTTTGAAAACTGAGAAAATGTGAGAAGATAACAAGATTTTATAGGTATTTGTATTGCTCACAAAGTGAATTAGCAATAAAGATGCCTTTAAATCTTGTTATCTCATCACTTTCACATCCTGCAGGAACCTCTGGAATTTTTTGGCAATGCACACATACTCAATCTGATTCTCTATTGAAAGGCCTGATGGCACACACGTTGCCTTTTGTATTCTTGTGTGTGGGAATACACTACCGCCTATCACCAGAGTGTTCCGGACACTGAGATATGCAAGGCTTTCACCATTCTTGTTCATATTGCCAAGGACATGGTTGACCAGGACTTCTCTGTAACCATTGTTGTCGCTTCCAGTCTGGGTATTGAGGTCCACCATCAATATTGTGATGTCTCTCTCAAGGCATTTCTGTAGGATGAACTAGACTGTTGTAAAATAGTTTTTTCCTTTTCCTTGTTGTCTTTTGTAGGTGCATAGCACTAGATACCATTGATGTTTTTTTCTTTCTGCAGTAGTTCACTGTGATGATTCTGGGACTGTGGGCTTCCCCATCCAATCTGAGCTCTGTTGCCTCCTGGCGTTTGTATCAGTGCTACTGCCTGACTATGTGGGGCATTATCTTCTTCCTGTACAGAATACAGCAGCATTCCTTCTGGCCCCAGACTATTCTGTCTGGACTGTGTCCATTTGGTCTCAGTGATGCCATGCAGGGCAAGGTTGTATTTTTTCATCTCTGCTGCTACTTGGGCGCCTTGCCTGTCTCGTACATGGTTCTCACGTTCCATATCCCGATGGTGATGGTCTTGGCCAAAAGCAGGTGGATCAGCTTAGTGGCTTCCAGGGATCTGTTGTAAGGATCTTGTCTTCCAGCGCAGAGACCCTTTTCTCATTTCAGTTTGAAGATATGTGTTGTTGAACATGTAACAAGTGCTGAATTGCCATCCCATCAAATGCACTTTTCTGACATGTACTTTTATTATGTAAATGTAGCAAAGTAGGCTCTGCTTTCATTGTTACCCCCACTTTTTGTCTGGTGTCAGTGTGTTTTTACTGTAGATTGCTGGGATCCTGCTAATCAGGACCCCAGTATCTGTGTTCTCTCTCTCAAAATGGCTTTGATAAGTATGTTTGTACTTCCACAATTGGCTATTGGTGTACTCTTATAAGACCCTGGTATATGGTACAGGGGTACCCAGGGCATAGGTAAACCAGGGGTCTCCCATGGGCTGCAGCATGTTTTGTGAAATCCATAAAAGACCACTTCAACTCTGACCACATGCTTAACTTTGCAGCCTGTGTGAGTTGGTGCTTGCACCTCTCACAATAGATATATGTTTATATGTTTCCCTATATCTGAGGTTGTGACACTTAAAACCTATAATTCACCCCTATGTAAGGCCCTTCAGTCCTGGTGGCAGGGCGCTTGGTTATAAGTGTGAAGGTGGGCATGCATGAGCAGGACACTCCTACAAACCTCAGAGTCTACTCCCCAGGCATTGTAAGTGCGGTCAGCCATTTTAAGACATATAGTGTACATTAGTCATTACGAGATGTCCAACTATATAATGGCTGTATCAAACCTGGTCATGTTTGTTATCAAACATGTTGGAATCATACTCCAATGCTGATTCTGTTGTTGGATATATTATCCCATGTACGGGGGTCCCTTAGAGGAGCCCCCTGTATTCCCCGTAATAGACTTTCAGGGTCTGTCAGTAAGCTAGTGCTGCTGCTGACTACATACATGACTCTGCCCTCCTCCTGCTGCTGAGCTGAGCTTGCGAAAAGAACAATTGATGGACAGAATGCAGAACATTGTCATACATTCACCCCAGTACAGTACAGAGATCTGAGCCTAAATCCATAATTTTTTTGCTCACCATGCCATTCCAGTTTGGATCCCGCCATATGCAAATCAGTCTCGATCCTGCACCCAATGGGAACAGTCCAGCCCAAACTGCCAGGCCAGGTCCTCCCTGGACTGGAAACAAGCATCCTAGGACCGGTTTCGGGATTTCAGCCCTTATCAGCCAGGATAACTTGACTCCAGTGGCATGGAGAGCACGAGACCCACGTCTGGGCATACCCGTCTCACTCGGGGTGACAAATGCAAAAAGAACAATATTATGTGCACTATATCCCTGCATTTTAAAATAACTCTTTTAAAATAAATATATTGAAATACATATTTCGTTTCTATTGATCTGGAGTGTGTAAATTATTGATTGATTGTTTGACTTCCACTGCTCCCTGTTATTAACCCAAATTGATTGACACCACCTCATTTATATGTTGGGTGGGGTTCTGTGGGGCTACTATAACCTGTGTTTCGCATTCAATGCTGTTGCATTGAAGTAAGTTCACTCATGTCAGCCGTGGCTGTGAAAACAAACCTTGTAGAGTTGAGCCAGAAACTCCAATTAATGCACAGAATCTGGCTTTCACCATAAGGCGTCATATCTCTCCTTAAAGTTGCTTCTTCTCTCCCGAAGGCAGCATGTCTTTTGGTTGCCGTTTTTGTAGCTAGGATTAGTTTTACATGGTGGGGGTCACTAGCCCCATACATAAACCTCCTCCTTTTGCAGCTGAGCTTCGGACCAACAATGGCGGAGTAAGGTTCAAGTTTTTTTACAGCTAAAGATTGGAGGGAAGGTTGCTTGCACACAGGGAAAGTTCCAACTATCTTTCTTTCCTCTTAGCCCGCTTTGCTTGCAGTTTTCCACTAATGGTAGAGAATTTCTAACCATAAATTCCTCTCCTTTTGAATATTCCCCAGGCATCAAACTGGATCTGGAAACTTTTGAGAAGTACATCTGCGCCAGTAGATATCACTTCATGGCTCCTCACTGACTTCATTCCGCTCTTAAAATGAATTGCAGTCCTATATAAGTGCCACTTCTGTTTGCTGATGTCAGTTCATTTCTTTCTGTGCTACCAGACACAGATCCAGAGCTGCCTCCCTTCTCAATGAGTCAGCTTTTTAACAAATTATTAAAGTGTGCAAGGAAAATGTCCCCTCCCAAGGCATTAGGTTTCAAACCCAGTAAGGTCTGTCCAAACAAATGCTTAGAGTCTTGACACAACTCCAAAGCCTGCAGTAACTGCACATTCATGTGAAAATCTGTCATCTTTCACTGGAATACTCCAGAGCGAAACTGGTTCAAGTCAAAGGGTTGGTTCCAGTCCAGGTCCAGAGTCGTATCCCAGGTCAATTATCATCGCACTCCAAATATTTTGGTAATTTTGAAGACCAAAACACTATTCTACTGTGCGAGGAAACCGCTGAGAAGCCACAAGACACCACCTAACTGCACTCCAAGGTGTCAGGTAGTTCTTATAAACCTATATAGGATCTGCGCGTTTAGACAACATAGGCATTGGGATTGGTGTTCAGACAGATTCTAGATACCCCCCACCGGGTATGTTAGCCTGTATACCAGCTTCCTCATAGTTCCACTAGAAACGCCTCTTACCAAGGAGAGAATAGTTCTTGGCAACTATCGATCAGGACAACTCTGCTCCATCAGGGATCGTGGAAACAGTACAAACTAAGAGCAGTTCTAAAATTTTCTGAAATGTTTATTTCGCCTTCTTGTTCTTCCTCTCTTGTTACAGCACGATGTGCTGGCGCATTGGCGTCTGCGTCAGCCATTATTTTGAATAAAAAGCAAGTTTCACGGAAACTGAGATAAGGTTTTATGCATATTAGGAACTATTTTTCTTTCAAGCTTGATAAACCTACAGCCAATACATAGGATATGCCTACTCAGCTGTGGGCGGATAGTTCCCTACCCACTCCAGACGTCTCTGGGGAAATATGAGTAGGGGGTCTCTGAGAATAGCACAAGTGAAGTACTCAGATTTGACCGTTAAATAAGTACCAAACCCACGTTGACGGCGTCATGTTGTGTAGTTCCTATAAACCTATATAGGATCTGCTCGTTTAGACAACATAGACGGTGGCATTGTTGTTCAGACTGATTCTAGATACCCCCCACCGGGTATTTTTCCAATTTTACCAGCTAGCTCACAGTGCCACTAGAAACCCCTCTTACCAAGGAGAGAATAGTTGTTGGCAACTATTGAACAGGACAACTCAGTCCCATCAGGGATTGTGGAAAAAGTATGATACTTTTCGCTCTGTCACTCGTGCTCACTTTGGTCTAAGAGAGATACACAGAATAAACTGTGGGGACGTTTTCAATAAGCATTTATTGAACCAGCGTCATTTCAGTGTGAAATCAGTGTGCTCAAACAACCATAAGACAGAAACAGATGTAAATGATTATAAGCACCAACAGAGTAAAAGGATTGTAGATTTCTACCATAGTGCTAAAAGAATGAATACAGGCAGGTATATAAAATACATGACAGTGATAATGCGTACTCCTACGATGCGACCCTAACTAGATGTACCTAAGTGTACCTAGCATGTGTGTAGGTGTAGAGCCAAGAATCCCTCTAGGATAAAGTCAACCCCATTACCTGATGTGAGAGACTGTGGGACCCCGTCTTGGTCTCGAGATGGACACCCCGCGAGGGAAGTCAGACCACTGCCAGCTGGAGTGTCTGCGTGCAGGAACCTCAGCGTTACACATCAGTGTGTCAGCATGGAAGTCCTTTTCTCCTCTCCCTGCCTCAGCAAAGATATGGTGTTTATATACCTGAAGTGGTACCCTCAAGGGTTCTACCTTGCTGTGTCATGTCGTACTTAGGATGACAGAAGGAATGACCCTTGTACATAGTTATTATGCTGGAGATAGTAGTCCTGCTGAGTTTCCAAGAATCCTCTTGTATAATGGATGAGGCTAGTTTTCAGGGAAAACCCCACGTCCTGTAAGCAGTACTGTAACTAGGTAAAAGGTTAGTCCCAAGAACCGGAATGTAGTGTAATGGCAGGGGAAAATATAGGTGAAAGGTTGGGTTGCTATGTGAGCCTATATGAAACATAACACCCGCTCCTCATCCGGCTGGACGACATACAAAAATGTTAATGTACTTCTAGGCGTTGTACCCAAACAATTAATAAGTTCATTAAAGTAGTGCGTAAAAATGTAAACCATTCTAAAAAATGCTTAAATAATATTTCAAGTAGTAGAAGGCTTTACCAAAATATGTTCGTATATTTAGTTTACACAACTCTGAGTGACTGAAAGAGATGCAGCTCAGCAAAAAGTGTTGACTGTTTAAAATTCCAAATCTGATAGAGACATCTAGCCACAGATTTCTTAACTTAGAATATCTCCCCAGGCGTCAGACTGGATCCGGAAAATCCTTTTTCCCAGCAATACCTCTGCATGCCGGGAGGTGGCGTTGCCCGGCTCCGTCCTGACGTCCATGGAAGTGACGTCAATGGAGCCACATAAGCCACTCCCCGCGTGCTGACGTCAGTTTTTTTCTTTTCTGCGTCCTAACACGGATCCAGGAAAGTAATACCTCGGGCCCGTTATTGTTTATTACAGCCCTTTTCGACGCCCTTTGGCGTCAAGGAACAGTGTGTTCGATGCCGTTGTGGGCTTCAAACCCTGCCGGTCCTGCTCGCGACAGATGTCAGTGATGAACCCTCACAAAACTCTGTATATGATGCTTGGGAGAGTACCGTAACTCCATGGAGTGCGACGTTTGCTGCATGAAGCTGCTGTCTGCCCGCATGTCCCGAGGGGACCCCATACGACGCAGGTCCCCTTCTCCAGCAGAGTCGTCCACGTGTCTGGGCCGGTCCTGGCACCATAGCCGTCATTCACCTACCTCAGGTAAGTATTTCCTTTCTGAGCCCTACAGGGGGAGTAGGGACTCAGGTTGGGACACCGCCGGCGGGTTTACCCTCGGCTCCAACTGAGTGCCCTGACTCTGACACCAGAGTCGCCGCAACGTCGGGACACGGCCCGGAGGGGCATCCCATGACATTTAGCCCTTCCATAGCGCTGCCTTCCAAGGCTTCCTGTGGCATCGCTGGAGGGGGCTGCGGCGCTGTGTGCGACACCGCTACGGCGTACTCTCCCGCTGGTTTCTACCTCTGGGAATGTTGAGTCTACACCAGTCCGACTCCGAGCAGTCGAGGCCTTTTAGGAGGTCGCCGACGCCGGCTCGACTCGAGGAGTCAAGGCCTTTGAAGATCGCCGGCTCGACTCGAGGCCTTTTCGGAGGTCGCCGACGCTGGCTCGACTTGAAGGGTCGAGGCCTCTTCGGAGGTCGCCGACTCGACTCGAGGAGTCGAGACCTTTTTGGAGGTCACCGGCTCGACTCGAGGAGTCGAGACCTTTTCGGAGGTCGCTGGCTCAACTCAAGGAGTCGATGCCTTTTCAAAGGTCGCCAACGCCAGCTCGACTCGAGGGGTCGAGAACTTTTTGGAGGTCGCTGGCTCGACTCGGGCATTCGAGGCCTTTTTGGAGGTTACCGACGCTTGCTCCACTCTGCCAGTCGGGCCTTTTCAAAGGTCTCTGACGCCGGCTCGACATCGCCTCAACGCCGATACCGTCTCCAGCCTTAGTGGTGGATTACGTGGTCCCGGTGGATTCACCATCTCCTGTGTCATTCACTGCTCTCCAGAGCAGGCGCCAGTGGAGCATTAGCCTACTCATCCTGCTGCTGAGCCTCTCTTAAGTGGCCGGTTTAGCCTGCGTCCATCACCTACTGATGACTTGCTTTCAACCGCCTCCTTGCGGTGCCACGGAGGCTAGTGGATGATCGCCAGGGCTGTTTGCAGGGCTGCAGACATTTGAAGGATGAAGCCGCCCTCGGTCTCTAGTCCTTCGGAGCCTTGCTGGATATTCTCCACCAGGACGCAGGGAACGTGGAACCATTGTTACCTTTTGCTGAGTCTTTGTTTTACATCCTTCTCGGAACGTGGGCACGACCCTCCTCGGGGGACCCGCTGGGTCATGCTGTGGCACATCGCCCGGCTCCCACTGACCCCGACTGTTGACCCTCCATCCTGGAGCTGGAGGACTTGTGCTTCAGGCAGCTCTCTCTGTGACTCCTGTTCCGTTGCATCTTTCCACTATGGAGTCTCGGTGGTTGGAGTCATATGGCTGCGATGTATTTGCATCCACCAGCCCGGGACTCCGGTCCCTCAACACGTTGTGTGTATTTGTTCGGGCTACGTTTGCCCTTTGGGATGCTGTTGACCGGCTCCTCCTCTCCTTGCCGGGGATCGCTAGTGCCGGTCTGGCCCCCCTAATTTCTGAATCATTTTGTCCACCATAAGCGTGGAAGGGTATACTCAGATGTGAGTCCCTTGCTCATTGCACCATCAGGATTCAAGCAAGCCGGGCCGACGAGGCTGAAATGCCAGAAACCGGTCCCCGGTAGCTTGTTTCCTTCCCAGTATAAGAATTGGCTTGGTAGTTTGGTTTGCCCTGTTCCCATCATGCACTGGGACAGGAACAGACTAATTTGCATATAGCCAAGTTCTGAGCTGGGATGGTGCAGTGAGCTAAAAAACGGTGATGGATCAAGCCCTGATCTTTGGACTGGGTAAGAGTGGTCTGCTTAATTCAGGCACTCTGTTCATCACCACCCCCTTTTCTGAATCATTTTGTCCACCATAAGCGTGGAAGGGTATACTCAGATGTGAGTCCCTTGCTCATTGCACCATCAGGATTCAAGCAAGCCGGGCCGACGAGGCTGAAATGCCAGAAACCGGTCCCCGGTAGCTTGTTTCCTTCCCAGTATAAGAATTGGCTTGGTAGTTTGGTTTGCCCTGTTCCCATCATGCACTGGGACAGGAACAGACTAATTTGCATATAGCCAAGTTCTGAGCTGGGATGGTGCAGTGAGCTAAAAAACGGTGATGGATCAAGCCCTGATCTTTGGACTGGGTAAGAGTGGTCTGCTTAATTCAGGCACTCTGTTCATCACCACCCCCTTTTCTGAATCATTTTGTCCACCATAAGCGTGGAAGGGTATACTCAGATGTGAGTCCCTTGCTCATTGCACCATCAGGATTCAAGCAAGCCGGGCCGACGAGGCTGAAATGCCAGAAACCGGTCCCCGGTAGCTTGTTTCCTTCCCAGTATAAGAATTGGCTTGGTAGTTTGGTTTGCCCTGTTCCCATCATGCACTGGGACAGGAACAGACTAATTTGCATATAGCCAAGTTCTGAGCTGGGATGGTGCAGTGAGCTAAAAAACGGTGATGGATCAAGCCCTGATCTTTGGACTGGGTAAGAGTGGTCTGCTTAATTCAGGCACTCTGTTCATCACCACCCCCTTTTCTGAATCTTTGAATCTCATGATATGGTGCACTTTTCAATTTGGTCTGCCATGGACAGCATGGACACTGTGGGTCATACTATGGCCAGGTTCTGTTGCCACACGCTTGGTTGCGTGATGGCGTTTGCCCAGAGCATGTTCAGGTGCGGCTTACAGATATACCATTTAATGGGGTCACTCTTTTTGATGCGCCTGCTGATTCGGCGGTCCGGCGCCTCCTGTATATGTGTCTCTTTTCTGTTACCCCTTGTGGGCCATAGATGTTCTGGGTTGTGTGGCAGCTGTGTTGTTTACTTATTCTGGTACAGCTGGTTAAGCTGTGTTTACCTTTCTTTTGAGCCTCTGCCTATCAGCTTGTCTCAAGAGGGACCCTTCTTTTGTAGGGTTGTGCCTCCCCCTGTGTGAGGTATTTGTTGGCAATCATATTGCAACTCTTCTTTGCCCAGGAATTTTGGCGCAGGCTGACTCTTCCTACTGTTGTAGGATGTCTCCTCTGGTGAGTTCCATAGGATTGGTTTCTCTCCAAGGGTTGCCATTCTTTGTCTACGGTTGGTCCGTAATACATCCCTGCCTCCGTAGGGGGTTTTGTCACCCTGGCGTGTTCCTACAACATCCTCGCTGTGCACGTTTTGCCTGTCTATCTATGGACATGCGACCCTGGGGAAGGGGGCAGGTCTTTTCTGGCACAGTCTCCGGTTCCTTGCTTCTAGCAGGACACGAGGTCTCTTTTGTCCCTTCCTGGACTGTGCATATTGCTATTTCTCAAGGAGTGGCTCTGGTCTATGCCTTTCTGCCTCTGGATCTGTTCTCCACCCCTGATGTTTTTCTGGGTGTGAATTCTTGCTTCCTTTACGGCACAGGTGCTTTTTTAGGTGGCATTACTGTGTGTGAATTCTTCTCAATGTTCTCCATTTTGGCAGACGGGGTTGGTCTTTGGCGGTGTTGGCTTTTGGTGCCAGGCTTCTGTCTGTGCCTTCTTTTTATCCTTTATGGAAAGTCTTGTGGTCTATGTTTCTGCTGTCTCACAGGAGACCAGGATTCTTCCCCCTCTGGGACCTGTTATTTTTTTTGCATTCTTAACTGTTATGTTGCACACTGGTGCCGTGGTGCCGCTTGCATTACTCCCCTATTTAGGATTTGATACTCCACGAACGTGTGTCGACATTCCTGTCTCTTGTGTGTATATAGTGGATTCTAAACGCCACTGGGGTGATCGCATACTAAGTTTTTTTTTTACTTTGTGTCAGACATTCTTGCTTACTCTTTCCTTCGGGATAGTGTTCTCTGTGTTTTCTTTGCTATGCAGGTTATTCACTCATAGTGGTGCCTTTTAATTCATTTAGCTGCATGCCTACCTCCTGAGCTTTTGCTCAAGTGGTGGTTCCTCTGTCTCTGTTGTCACTAGGCTCTGGGCTCGGCCCTGCCACTGTTGTCACATGTCCTGGATAGTACACATTAAGGTGTTTTTTCTTCCACCCACGGGCCTCATGCTGCGGCTCCGGTTCTTGGGTGAACAGTCTTCCGACTGTCCCCTGCTTCTTGTGGCTTCCACTGTGATGTGTGTTCGGGCGGTATGCTCTAATGTTGTCATGTTGTTTTGACCCTGGGTACTTCGTTCCTCTTGGGTTATAGGGACTGATGCCTGGATCCTTTTTTGAAGGTTTCGCTGCATTGTTTCCTACGTTGGCACGGAACTTTCTAGTTCTGTTTTCCTGTCGTCTGTGTCTGGGCAAGAGAGGTCTCACACCGTCCCTCGTCGGATTTGGTGTCTTTACCATTCCCTGTTCATGCTCCTTAAGGTGGGTTATGGGTCTGGTGCCCGTTTTCCTGGTATTGTGGTTTCCACAGTTTTTTCGTCAGCCTCTTGATGACTATGTTCTCCTGGAACTTGGTGGTTGTTTTGCAGATGCTCCTCCTGTGGGGTATGGCTTTGGTATCTATTCTAAGTTAAGAAATCTGCGGATAGATGTCTCTATCAGATGGAAGAGTTACTTACCATCGGTAACGATATATCTGGTAGAGACACAGTCTAGCCGCTGATTCCTTAACGCCCGCCCATCCTCCCCACTCTGCGAAGACCTTTTCATATGGTGTCTTTCCACCTAGCCTCCCTCTTTCTGGTGGCTTTGGTCTTCCGGAGGCGTGCTCTCGCCCCTGGCTCTGGGGTAGGGTGTGTTGTTCTACGTGAGGCCTTTCGGACTCCCCTCCGTCCTAGTGTTTGGTTGGTGGCATGCTATTGCACCTTCATTTGGCAGCTTTCGAGGCCTTTGACTCTCCACTCCATCCACGTTTTTTGGTGGTTAAAGTCTTAATTTTCTCTGCCTTCTCATGCTGTGCCACCTGTGTTCTTCATGTGTGCAGTTATTCTGTTTTTTATTCCCTCCCACTGCCCGTGTCTCCTTCTTTCTATGGCAGTTGGTTGGGTTGGGTTCTCTTTGGTGCTGCAGTCTTTCAATCTCTGGAGGGTGTGTGTAGTGAACTTTCCTGTGGTCGTTCACTCCTAGTCATTTGTCTTGCATCATTTTGTTTTGATATTGTGGTTCTTTTAATTTCCCTCCTGTGGTGATGAGCTTTGCCTGGCTTGTCATATATTTTGTGGCCCAGCCGTTGCCCCCCTTGAGGTCTGGCACGACTTGGCAATTTGTTGGGCCCTGCTTGCAGCAAGTGCTCTGTGAGCTCCATTCAGTCCCTCTGGGTACTGGGTGCTTTTCTACTTCCTATTGTTTCTCATCCGAATGATTATTCTCTTATTTTCATGTTACTTATCGTTGTTTTTCAAAGATGTTGCTCTTTTTTAACACACACTGTTCCTATGTTATCACAGTTTTTGCATGGCTCCGCGTTGTGGCGCGGAAAGGTTTCCTGTAGAAAACTGACGTCAGCATGCCAGGAGTGGCTTATATGGCTCCATTGATGTCACTTCCGTGGATGACGTCAGGACGGAGCCGGGCGACGCCACCTCCCAGCGGGCAGAGGTATGGCTGGGAAAAAGTATTTTTCGGATCCAGTCTGACACCTTGGGCGATATTCTAAGTTCAGGAATCTGCGGCTAGACTGTGTCTACCAGATATATCGTTACCGAAGGTAAGTAATTCTTCCATTTGTTTTTTTTATAAAAATGCCACATTTTTCCCAGCACACGATGAGCCAAAGGTTTGTGTCCTGGCTGGGAGACATCATTCATGGGTGGGATGCACTCCTTCATGCTTCCAGTTACTCGTGTTAATCCTTCAATTACACAATGCGTGCGCAAGGATAACGTGCCCAGCCCCAGTGGCACGTGGTACCGTAAATCACAATATTGGGACACTGGATAGTGTCCCCAACCTTGGCACAATCGCTGCTGCCTTTGCAGTGATATCGTCCATAAATCATCATTTTAACCATTTTTAAACCAGTTTGTCGCATCTTCAATCACTTTTCTTTGTTGACCTTTTATAGACCACATGCAAGTAAATGCCAATTTTCACTGTTTCTCATACTTCTGATGGGCCATCCGAACCTCTTCTATCAAAAATACGTGCTGAAGCAGATTTCATGAAAAAGCAGTTTATTGCAAACCCAATGCATTTCGGGCCTCAGTGGGCCCTTCGTCAGGGGTAACTGGAAAATCAATTAAACACATATTAAACATACATTACACCTCTGTACATCTACCTTTTACTGGTTAATCAATTGTTTACTTATCGAAAAACAGGTTCAAACTATCAGATTACTCATGCTGCTGGGCATTTACACTGTTCCTTACGTGTATTGTTTGCTTAAATTAGTGAGTCCTGGTCTGTGGTGTCAATTAACTTTGCATACACCTCATCACCTCGCAATCCAAAAAGTCTTCGAACGCTTTGCTCACACCCCTCCCTACAAAATTAAAACTCGTGGTTTCATTGCCGTCACTCCCTTTACAAGATGCACCCTTCCTGTGGCTGACTATACATCGATACTCCCAAACTCCCTGCCTGCCGTTGTTCTTAACATTTCATATCGTGCATCTCACGTTACAAACAGTTTCTGCATATCAACATGGTGAAATAAATCCCTCATATGGAATAACGTACTAACATCCATTCTTTCTATTGAACGTCCCCTCAATATCTCACATACCTGCTTGAAAAACGGCCGTATCTCTCTCTACATCCCCGAAGGAGACTTCCACGATGTTCCACCCTCGCCGGCTGATGAAACCCACCTGTCATTCCTCCTCCCAATTTATCCCTCCCATTGACGCGGCACGATGACTTCCTGTAGCGCCCTGATTGCTCCTTGCTATCTCTCGCACTACATTACCCAAAATGCCTGCTAATAATAAAAAGACTTAGCCAAAGTTAAAGACTCGATTTACATGCTATTTAAAATAATTATATGTCCCAGATTCTGCATGTTGTCTAATCAGTGACCCGTATAATTACACTGATGTACATTTGAAAGGCATAAAGAGTTGTCCGGTGTTAAATGATGCAGCTCCAAGTTACTTCCGACTTTCCATGTAAATAAACTTGCTGCTTGAAATCAGATGTTGAATCTCGCATGTGGCTGATAGTGTCTTCTTCGAAAATCGTTTTTGTTCCATTTTTGTTTTTTATTTGGGTGCATACCCAATGGGGCCAGTAACTTATAAACATCATTCATGGGTGGGATGCACTCCTTCATGCTTCCAGTTACTCGTGTTAATCCTTCAATTACACAATGCGTGCGCAAGGATAATGTGCCCAGCCCCAGTGGCACGTGGTACCGTAAATCACAATATTGGGACACTGGATAGTGTCCCCAACCTTGGCACAATCGCTGCTGCCTTTGCAGTGATATCGTCCATAAATCATCATTTTAACCATTTTTAAACCAGTTTGTCGCATCTTCAATCACTTTTCTTTGTTGACCTTTTATAGACCACATGCAAGTAAATGCCAATTTTCACTGTTTCTCATACTTCTGATGGGCCATCCGAACCTCTTCTATCAAAAATACGTGCTGAAGCAGATTTCATGAAAAAGCAGTTTATTGCAAACCCAATGCATTTCGGGCCTCAGTGGGCCCTTCGTCAGGGTTAACTGGAAAATCAATTAAACATACATTACACCTCTGTACATCTACCTTTTACTGGTTAATCAATTGTTTACTTATCGAAAAACAGGTTCAAACTATCAGATTACTCATGCTGCTGGGCATTTACACTGTTCCTTACGTGTATTGTTTGCTTAAATTAGTGAGTCCTGGTCTGTGGTGTCAATTAACTTTGCATACACCTCATCACCTCGCAACCCAAAAAGTCTTCGAACGCTTTGCTCACACCCCTCCCTACAAAATTAAAACTCGTGGTTTCATTGCCGTCACTCCCTTTACAAGATGCACCCTTCCTGTGGCTGACTATACATCGATACTCCCAAACTCCCTGCCTGCCGTTGTTCTTAACATTTCATATCGTGCATCTCACGTTACAAACAGTTTCTGCATATCAACATGGTGAAATAAATCCCTCATATGGAATAACGTACTAACATCCATTCTTTCTATTGAACGTCCCCTCAATATCTCACATACCTGCTTGAAAAACGGCCGTATCTCTCTCTACATCCCCGAAGGAGACTTCCACGATGTTCCACCCTCGCCGGCTGATGAAACCCACCTGTCATTCCTCCTCCCAATTTATCCCTCCCATTGACGCGGCACGATGACTTCCTGTAGCGCCCTGATTGCTCCTTGCTATCTCTCGCACTACATTACCCAAAATGCCTGCTAATAATAAAAAGACTTAGCCAAAGTTAAAGACTCGATTTACATACTATTTAAAATAATTATATGTCCCAGATTCTGCATGTTGTCTAATCAGTGACCCGTATAATTACACTGATGTACATTTGAAAGGCATAAAGAGTTGTCCGGTGTTAAATGATGCAGCTCCAAGTTACTTCCGACTTTCCATGTAAATAAACTTGCTGCTTGAAATCAGATGTTGAATCTCGCATGTGGCTGATAGTGTCTTCTTCGAAAATCGTTTTTGTTCCATTTTTGTTTTTTATTTGGGTGCATACCCAATGGGGCCAGTAACTTATAAACATCATTCATGGGTGGGATGCACTCCTTCATGCTTCCATTTACTCATGTTAATCCTTCAATTACACAATGCGTGCGCAAGGATAACGTGCCCAGCCCCAGTGGCACGTGGTACCGTAAATCACAATATTGGGACACTGGATAGTGTCCCCAACCTTGGCACAATCGCTGCTGCCTTTGCAGTGATATCGTCCATAAATCATCATTTTAACCATTTTTAAACCAGTTTGTCGCATCTTCAATCACTTTTCTTTGTTGACCTTTTATAGACCACATGCAAGTAAATGCCAATTTTCACTGTTTCTCATACTTCTGATGGGCCATCCGAACCTCTTCTATCAAAAATACGTGCTGAAGCAGATTTCATGAAAAAGCAGTTTATTGCAAACCCAATGCATTTCGGGCCTCAGTGGGCCCTTCGTTAGGGGTAACTGGAAAATCAATTAAACACATATTAAACATACATTACACCTCTGTACATCTACCTTTTACTGGTTAATCA
Source organism: Lissotriton helveticus (assembly GCF_964261635.1). Classification (NCBI taxonomy): domain Eukaryota; kingdom Metazoa; phylum Chordata; class Amphibia; order Caudata; family Salamandridae; genus Lissotriton; species Lissotriton helveticus. The sequence goes on from NC_136070.1 coordinate 445,518,700, forward strand.
ATTGTTTACTTATCGAAAAACAGGTTCAAACTTTCAGATTACTCATGCTGCTGGGCATTTACACTGTTCCTTACGTGTATTGTTTGCTTAAATTAGTGAGTCCTGGTCTGTGGTGTCAATTAACTTTGCATACACCTCATCACCTAGCAACCCAAAAAGTCTTCGAACGCTTTGCTCACACCCCTCCCTACAAAATTAAAACTCGTGGTTTCATTGCCGTCACTCCCTTTACAAGATGCACCCTTCCTGTGGCTGACTATACATCGATACTCCCAAACTCCCTGCCTGCCGTTGTTCTTAACATTTCATATCGTGCATCTCACGTTACAAACAGTTTCTGCATATCAACATGGTGAAATAAATCCCTCATATGGAATAACGTACTAACATCCATTCTTTCTATTGAACGTCCCCTCAATATCTCACATACCTGCTTGAAAAATGGCCGTATCTCTCTCTACATCCCCGAAGGAGACTTCCACGATGTTCCACCCTCGCCGGCTGATGAAACCCACCTGTCATTCCTCCTCCCAATTTATCCCTCCCATTGACGCGGCACGATGACTTCCTGTAGCGCCCTGATTGCTCCTTGCTATCTCTCGCACTACATTACCCAAAATGCCTGCTAATAATAAAAAGACTTAGCCAAAGTTAAAGACTCGATTTACATGCTATTTAAAATAATTATATGTCCCAGATTCTGCATGTTGTCTAATCAGTGACCCGTATAATTACACTGATGTACATTTGAAAGGCATAAAGAGTTGTCCGGTGTTAAATGATGCAGCTCCAAGTTACTTCCGACTTTCCATGTAAATAAACTTGCTGCTTGAAATCAGATGTTGAATCTCGCATGTGGCTGATAGTGTCTTCTTCGAAAATCGTTTTTGTTCCATTTTTGTTTTTTATTTGGGTGCATACCCAATGGGGCCAGTAACTTATAAACATCATTCATGGGTGGGATGCACTCCTTCATGCTTCCAGTTACTCATGTTAATCCTTCAATTACACAATGCGTGCGCAAGGATAACGTGCCCAGCCCCAGTGGCACGTGGTACCGTAAATCACAATATTGGGACACTGGATAGTGTCCCCAACCTTGGCACAATCGCTGCTGCCTTTGCAGTGATATCGTCCATAAATCATCATTTTAACCATTTTTAAACCAGTTTGTCGCATCTTCAATCACTTTTCTTTGTTGACCTTTTATAGACCACATGCAAGTAAATGCCAATTTTCACTGTTTCTCATACTTCTGATGGGCCATCCGAACCTCTTCTATCAAAAATACGTGCTGAAGCAGATTTCATGAAAAAGCAGTTTATTGCAAACCCAATGCATTTCGGGCCTCAGTGGGCCCTTCGTCAGGGGTAACTGGAAAATCAATTAAACACATATTAAACATACATTACACCTCTGTACATCTACCTTTTACTGGTTAATCAATTGTTTACTTATCGAAAAACAGGTTCAAACTATCAGATTACTCATGCTGCTGGGCATTTACACTGTTCCTTACGTGTATTGTTTGCTTAAATTAGTGAGTCCTGGTCTGTGGTGTCAATTAACTTTGCATACACCTCATCACCTCGCAACCCAAAAAGTCTTCGAACGCTTTGCTCACACCCCTCCCTACAAAATTAAAACTCGTGGTTTCATTGCCGTCACTCCCTTTACAAGATGCACCCTTCCTGTGGCTGACTATACATCGATACTCCCAAACTCCCTGCCTGCCGTTGTTCTTAACATTTCATATCGTGCATCTCACGTTACAAACAGTTTCTGCATATCAACATGGTGAAATAAATCCCTCATATGGAATAACGTACTAACATCCATTCTTTCTATTGAACGTCCCCTCAATATCTCACATACCTGCTTGAAAAACGGCCGTATCTCTCTCTACATCCCCGAAGGAGACTTCCACGATGTTCCACCCTCGCCGGCTGATGAAACCCACCTGTCATTCCTCCTCCCAATTTATCCCTCCCATTGACGCGGCACGATGACTTCCTGTAGCGCCCTGATTGCTCCTTGCTATCTCTCGCACTACATTACCCAAAATGCCTGCTAATAATAAAAAGACTTAGCCAAAGTTAAAGACTCGATTTACATGCTATTTAAAATAATTATATGTCCCAGATTCTGCATGTTGTCTAATCAGTGACCCGTATAATTACACTGATGTACATTTGAAAGGCATAAAGAGTTGTCCGGTGTTAAATGATGCAGCTCCAAGTTACTTCCGACTTTCCATGTAAATAAACTTGCTGCTTGAAATCAGATGTTGAATCTCGCATGTGGCTGATAGTGTCTTCTTCGAAAATCGTTTTTGTTCCATTTTTGTTTTTTATTTGGGTGAATACCCAATGGGGCCAGTAACTTATAAACATCATTCATGGGTGGGATGCACTCCTTCATGCTTCCAGTTACTCGTGTTAATCCTTCAATTACACAATGCGTGCGCAAGGATAACGTGCCCAGCCCCAGTGGCACGTGGTACCGTAAATCACAATATTGGGACACTGGATAGTGTCCCCAACCTTGGCACAATCGCTGCTGCCTTTGCAGTGATATCGTCCATAAATCATAATTTTAACCATTTTTAAACCAGTTTGTCGCATCTTCAATCACTTTTCTTTGTTGACCTTTTATAGACCACATGCAAGTAAATGCCAATTTTCACTGTTTCTCATACTTCTGATGGGCCATCCGAACCTCTTCTATCAAAAATACGTGCTGAAGCAGATTTCATGAAAAAGCAGTTTATTGCAAACCCAATGCATTTCGGGCCTCAGTGGGCCCTTCGTCAGGGTTAACTGGAAAATCAATTAAACATACATTACACCTCTGTACATCTACCTTTTACTGGTTAATCAATTGTTTACTTATCGAAAAACAGGTTCAAACTATCAGATTACTCATGCTGCTGGGCATTTACACTGTTCCTTACGTGTATTGTTTGCTTAAATTAGTGAGTCCTGGTCTGTGGTGTCAATTAACTTTGCATACACCTCATCACCTCGCAACCCAAAAAGTCTTCGAACGCTTTGCTCACACCCCTCCCTACAAAATTAAAACTCGTGGTTTCATTGCCGTCACTCCCTTTACAAGATGCACCCTTCCTGTGGCTGACTATACATCGATACTCCCAAACTCCCTGCCTGCCGTTGTTCTTAACATTTCATATCGTGCATCTCACGTTACAAACAGTTTCTGCATATCAACATGGTGAAATAAATCCCTCATATGGAATAACGTACTAACATCCATTCTTTCTATTGAACGTCCCCTCAATATCTCACATACCTGCTTGAAAAACGGCCGTATCTCTCTCTACATCCCCGAAGGAGACTTCCACGATGTTCCACCCTCGCCGGCTGATGAAACCCACCTGTCATTCCTCCTCCCAATTTATCCCTCCCATTGACGCGGCACGATGACTTCCTGTAGCGCCCTGATTGCTCCTTGCTATCTCTCGCACTACATTACCCAAAATGCCTGCTAATAATAAAAAGACTTAGCCAAAGTTAAAGACTCGATTTACATGCTATTTAAAATAATTATATGTCCCAGATTGTGCATGTTGTCTAATCAGTGACCCGTATAATTACACTGATGTACATTTGAAAGGCATAAAGAGTTGTCCGGTGTTAAATGATGCAGCTCCAAGTTACTTCCGACTTTCCATGTAAATAAACTTGCTGCTTGAAATCAGATGTTGAATCTCGCATGTGGCTGATAGTGTCTTCTTTGAAAATCGTTTTTGTTCCATTTTTGTTTTTTATTTGGGTGCATACCCAATGGGGCCAGTAACTTATAAACATCATTCATGGGTGGGATGCACTCCTTCATGCTTCCAGTTACTCGTGTTAATCCTTCAATTACACAATGCGTGCGCAAGGATAACGTGCCCAGCCCCAGTGGCACGTGGTACCGTAAATCACAATATTGGGACACTGGATAGTGTCCCCAACCTTGGCACAATCGCTGCTGCCTTTGCAGTGATATCGTCCATAAATCATCATTTTAACCAGTTTTTAAACCAGTTTGTCGCATCTTCAATCACTTTTCTTTGTTGACCTTTTATAGACCACATGCAAGTAAATGCCAATTTTCACTGTTTCTCATACTTCTGATGGGCCATCCGAACCTCTTCTATCAAAAATACGTGCTGAAGCAGATTTCATGAAAAAGCAGTTTATTGCAAACCCAATGCATTTCGGGCCTCAGTGGGCCCTTCGTCAGGGTTAACTGGAAAATCAATTAAACATACATTACACCTCTGTACATCTACCTTTTACTGGTTAATCAATTGTTTACTTATCGAAAAACAGGTTCAAACTATCAGATTACTCATGCTGCTGGGCATTTACACTGTTCCTTACGTGTATTGTTTGCTTAAATTAGTGAGTCCTGGTCTGTGGTGTCAATTAACTTTGCATACACCTCATCACCTCGCAACCCAAAAAGTCTTCGAACGCTTTGCTCACACCCCTCCCTACAAAATTAAAACTCGTGGTTTCATTGCCGTCACTCCCTTTACAAGATGCACCCTTCCTGTGGCTGACTATACATCGATACTCCCAAACTCCCTGCCTGCCGTTGTTCTTAACATTTCATATCGTGCATCTCACGTTACAAACAGTTTCTGCATATCAACATGGTGAAATAAATCCCTCATATGGAATAACGTACTAACATCCATTCTTTCTATTGAACGTCCCCTCAATATCTCACATACCTGCTTGAAAAACGGCCGTATCTCTCTCTACATCCCCGAAGGAGACTTCCACGATGTTCCACCCTCGCCGGCTGATGAAACCCACCTGTCATTCCTCCTCCCAATTTATCCCTCCCATTGACGCGGCACGATGACTTCCTGTAGCGCCCTGATTGCTCCTTGCTATCTCTCGCACTACATTACCCAAAATGCCTGCTAATAATAAAAAGACTTAGCCAAAGTTAAAGACTCGATTTACATGCTATTTAAAATAATTATATGTCCCAGATTCTGCATGTTTCCTAACCAGTGACCCGTATAATTACACTGATGTACATTTGAAAGGCATAAAGAGTTGTCCGGTGTTAAATGATGCAGCTCCAAGTTACTGCCGACTTTCCATGTAAATAAACTTGCTGCTTGAAATCAGATGTTGAATCTCGCATGTGGCTGATAGTGTCTTCTTCGAAAATCGTTTTTGTTCCATTTTTGTTTTTTATTTGGGTGCATACCCAATGGGGCCAGTAACTTATAAACATCATTCATGGGTGGGATGCACTCCTTCATGCTTCCAGTTACTCGTGTTAATCCTTCAATTACACAATGCGTGCGCAAGGATAACGTGCCCAGCCCCAGTGGCACGTGGTACCGTAAATCACAATATTGGGACACTGGATAGTGTCCCCAACCTTGGCACAATCGCTGCTGCCTTTGCAGTGATATCGTCCATAAATCATCATTTTAACCATTTTTAAACCAGTTTGTCGCATCTTCAATCACTTTTCTTTGTTGACCTTTTATAGACCACATGCAAGTAAATGCCAATTTTCACTGTTTCTCATACTTCTGATGGGCCATCCGAACCTCTTCTATCAAAAATACGTGCTGAAGCAGATTTCATGAAAAAGCAGTTTATTGCAAACCCAATGCATTTCGGGCCTCAGTGGGCCCTTCGTCAGGGGTAACTGGAAAATCAATTAAACACATATTAAACATACATTACACCTCTGTACATCTACCTTTTACTGGTTAATCAATTGTTTACTTATCGAAAAACAGGTTCAAACTATTAGATTACTCATGCTGCTGGGCATTTACACTGTTCCTTACGTGTATTGTTTGCTTAAATTAGTGAGTCCTGGTCTGTGGTGTCAATTAACTTTGCATACACCTCATCACCTCGCAACCCAAAAAGTCTTCGAACGCTTTGCTCACACCCCTCCCTACAAAATTAAAACTCGTGGTTTCATTGCCGTCACTCCCTTTACAAGATGCACCCTTCCTGTGGCTGACTATACATCGATACTCCCAAACTCCCTGCCTGCCGTTGTTCTTAACATTTCATATCGTGCATCTCACGTTACAAACAGTTTCTGCATATCAACATGGTGAAATAAATCCCTCATATGGAATAACGTACTAACATCCATTCTTTCTATTGAACGTCCCCTCAATATCTCACATACCTGCTTGAAAAACGGCCGTATCTCTCTCTACATCCCCGAAGGAGACTTCCACGATGTTCCACCCTCGCCGGCTTATGAAACCCACCTGTCATTCCTCCTCCCAATTTATCCCTCCCATTGACGCGGCACGATGACTTCCTGTAGCGCCCTGATTGCTCCTTGCTATCTCTCGCACTACATTACCCAAAATGCTTGCTAATAATAAAAAGACTTAGCCAAAGTTAAAGACTCGATTTACATGCTATTTAAAATAATTATATGTCCCAGATTCTGCATGTTGTCTAATCAGTGACCCGTATAATTACACTGATGTACATTTGAAAGGCATAAAGAGTTGTCCGGTGTTAAATGATGCAGCTCCAAGTTACTTCCGACTTTCCATGTAAATAAACTTGCTGCTTGAAATCAGATGTTGAATCTCGCATGTGGCTGATAGTGTCTTCTTCGAAAATCGTTTTTGTTCCATTTTTGTTTTTTATTTGGGTGCATACCCAATGGGGCCAGTAACTTATAAACATAATTCATGGGTGGGATGCACTCCTTCATGCTTCCAGTTACTCGTGTTAATCCTTCAATTACACAATGCGTGCGCAAGGATAACGTGCCCAGCCCCAGTGGCACGTGGTACCGTAAATCACAATATTGGGACACTGGATAGTGTCCCCAACCTTGGCACAATCGCTGCTGCCTTTGCAGTGATATCGTCCATAAATCATCATTTTAACCATTTTTAAACCAGTTTGTCGCATCTTCAATCACTTTTCTTTGTTGACCTTTTATAGACCACATGCAAGTAAATGCCAATTTTCACTGTTTCTCATACTTCTGATGGGCCATCCGAACCTCTTCTATCAAAAATACGTGCTGAAGCAGATTTCATGAAAAAGCAGTTTATTGCAAACCCAATGCATTTCGGGCCTCAGTGGGCCCTTCGTCAGGGGTAACTGGAAAATCAATTAAACACATATTAAACATACATTACACCTCTGTACATCTACCTTTTACTGGTTAATCAATTGTTTACTTATCGAAAAACAGGTTCAAACTATCAGATTACTCATGCTGCTGGGCATTTACACTGTTCCTTACGTGTATTGTTTGCGTAAATTAGTGAGTCCTGGTCTGTGGTGTCAATTAACTTTGCATACACCTCATCACCTCGCAACCCAAAAAGTCTTCGAACGCTTTGCTCACACCCCTCCCTACAAAATTAAAACTCGTGGTTTCATTGCCGTCACTCCCTTTACAAGATGCACCCTTCCTGTGGCTGACTATACATCGATACTCCCAAACTCCCTGCCTGCCGTTGTTCTTAACATTTCATATCGTGCATCTCACGTTACAAACAGTTTCTGCATATCAACATGGTGAAATAAATCCCTCATATGGAATAACGTACTAACATCCATTCTTTCTATTGAACGACCCCTCAATATCTCACATACCTGCTTGAAAAACGGCCGTATCTCTCTCTACATCCCCGAAGGAGACTTCCACGATGTTCCACCCTCGCCGGCTGATGAAACCCACCTGTCATTCCTCCTCCCAATTTATCCCTCCCATTGACGCGGCACGATGACTTCCTGTAGCGCCCTGATTGCTCCTTGCTATCTCTCGCACTACATTACCCAAAATGCCTGCTAATAATAAAAAGACTTAGCCAAAGTTAAAGACTCGATTTACATGCTATTTAAAATAATTATATGTCCCAGATTCTGCATGTTGTCTAATCAGTGACCCGTATAATTACACTGATGTACATTTGAAAGGCATAAAGAGTTGTGCGGTGTTAAATGATGCAGCTCCAAGTTACTTCCGACTTTCCATGTAAATAAACTTGCTGCTTGAAATCAGATGTTGAATCTCGCATGTGGCTGATAGTGTCTTCTTCGAAAATCGTTTTTGTTCCATTTTTGTTTTTTATTTGGGTGCATACCCAATGGGGCCAGTAACTTATAAACATCATTCATGGGTGGGATGCACTCCTTCATGCTTCCAGTTACTCGTGTTAATCCTTCAATTACACAATGCGTGCGCAAGGATAACGTGCCCAGCCCCAGTGGCACGTGGTACCGTAAATCACAATATTGGGACACTGGATAGTGTCCCCAACCTTGGCACAATCGCTGCTGCCTTTGCAGTGATATCGTCCATAAATCATCATTTTAACCATTTTTAAACCAGTTTGTCGCATCTTCAATCACTTTTCTTTGTTGACCTTTTATAGACCACATGCAAGTAAATGCCAATTTTCACTGTTTCTCATACTTCTGATGGGCCATCCGAACCTCTTCTATCAAAAATACGTGCTGAAGCAGATTTCATGAAAAAGCAGTTTATTGCAAACCCAATGCATTTCGGGCCTCAGTGGGCCCTTCGTCAGGGGTAACTGGAAAATCAATTAAACACATATTAAACATACATTACACCTCTGTACATCTACCTTTTACTGGTTAATCAATTGTTTACTTATCGAAAAACAGGTTCAAACTATCAGATTACTCATGCTGCTGGGCATTTACACTGTTCCTTACGTGTATTGTTTGCTTAAATTAGTGAGTCCTGGTCTGTGGTGTCAATTAACTTTGCATACACCTCATCACCTCGCAACCCAAAAAGTCTTCGAACGCTTTGCTCACACCCCTCCCTACAAAATTAAAACTCGTGGTTTCATTGCCGTCACTCCCTTTACAAGATGCACCCTTCCTGTGGCTGACTATACATCGATACTCCCAAACTCCCTGCCTGCCGTTGTTCTTAACATTTCATATCGTGCATCTCACGTTACAAACAGTTTCTGCATATCAACATGGTGAAATAAATCCCTCATATGGAATAACGTACTAACATCCATTCTTTCTATTGAACGTCCCCTCAATATCTCACATACCTGCTTGAAAAACGGCCGTATCTCTCTCTACATCCCCGAAGGAGACTTCCACGATGTTCCACCCTCGCCGGCTTATGAAACCCACCTGTCATTCCTCCTCCCAATTTATCCCTCCCATTGACGCGGCACGATGACTTCCTGTAGCGCCCTGATTGCTCCTTGCTATCTCTCGCACTACATTACCCAAAATGCTTGCTAATAATAAAAAGACTTAGCCAAAGTTAAAGACTCGATTTACATGCTATTTAAAATAATTATATGTCCCAGATTCTGCATGTTGTCTAATCAGTGACCCGTATAATTACACTGATGTACATTTGAAAGGCATAAAGAGTTGTCCGGTGTTAAATGATGCAGCTCCAAGTTACTTCCGACTTTCCATGTAAATAAACTTGCTGCTTGAAATCAGATGTTGAATCTCGCATGTGGCTGATAGTGTCTTCTTCGAAAATCGTTTTTGTTCCATTTTTGTTTTTTATTTGGGTGCATACCCAATGGGGCCAGTAACTTATAAACATCATTCATGGGTGGGATGCACTCCTTCATGCTTCCAGTTACTCGTGTTAATCCTTCAATTACACAATGCGTGCGCAAGGATAACGTGCCCAGCCCCAGTGGCACGTGGTACCGTAAATCACAATATTGGGACACTGGATAGTGTCCCCAACCTTGGCACAATCGCTGCTGCCTTTGCAGTGATATCGTCCATAAATCATCATTTTAACCATTTTTAAACCAGTTTGTCGCATCTTCAATCACTTTTCTTTGTTGACCTTTTATAGACCACATGCAAGTAAATGCCAATTTTCACTGTTTCTCATACTTCTGATGGGCCATCCGAACCTCTTCTATCAAAAATACGTGCTGAAGCAGATTTCATGAAAAAGCAGTTTATTGCAAACCCAATGCATTTCGGGCCTCAGTGGGCCCTTCGTCAGGGGTAACTGGAAAATCAATTAAACACATATTAAACATACATTACACCTCTGTACATCTACCTTTTACTGGTTAATCAATTGTTTACTTATCGAAAAACAGGTTCAAACTATCAGATTACTCATGCTGCTGGGCATTTACACTGTTCCTTACGTGTATTGTTTGCGTAAATTAGTGAGTCCTGGTCTGTGGTGTCAATTAACTTTGCATACACCTCATCACCTCGCAACCCAAAAAGTCTTCGAACGCTTTGCTCACACCCCTCCCTACAAAATTAAAACTCGTGGTTTCATTGCCGTCACTCCCTTTACAAGATGCACCCTTCCTGTGGCTGACTATACATCGATACTCCCAAACTCCCTGCCTGCCGTTGTTCTTAACATTTCATATCGTGCATCTCACGTTACAAACAGTTTCTGCATATCAACATGGTGAAATAAATCCCTCATATGGAATAACGTACTAACATCCATTCTTTCTATTGAACGTCCCCTCAATATCTCACATACCTGCTTGAAAAACGGCCGTATCTCTCTCTACATCCCCGAAGGAGACTTCCACGATGTTCCACCCTCGCCGGCTGATGAAACCCACCTGTCATTCCTCCTCCCAATTTATCCCTCCCATTGACGCGGCACGATGACTTCCTGTAGCGCCCTGATTGCTCCTTGCTATCTCTCGCACTACATTACCCAAAATGCCTGCTAATAATAAAAAGACTTAGCCAAAGTTAAAGACTCGATTTACATGCTATTTAAAATAATTATATGTCCCAGATTCTGCATGTTGTCTAATCAGTGACCCGTATAATTACACTGATGTACATTTGAAAGGCATAAAGAGTTGTGCGGTGTTAAATGATGCAGCTCCAAGTTACTTCCGACTTTCCATGTAAATAAACTTGCTGCTTGAAATCAGATGTTGAATCTCGCATGTGGCTGATAGTGTCTTCTTCGAAAATCGTTTTTGTTCCATTTTTGTTTTTTATTTGGGTGCATACCCAATGGGGCCAGTAACTTATAAACATCATTCATGGGTGGGATGCACTCCTTCATGCTTCCAGTTACTCGTGTTAATCCTTCAATTACACAATGCGTGCGCAAGGATAACGTGCCCAGCCCCAGTGGCACGTGGTACCGTAAATCACAATATTGGGACACTGGATAGTGTCCCCAACCTTGGCACAATCGCTGCTGCCTTTGCAGTGATATCGTCCATAAATCATCATTTTAACCATTTTTAAACCAGTTTGTCGCATCTTCAATCACTTTTCTTTGTTGACCTTTTATAGACCACATGCAAGTAAATGCCAATTTTCACTGTTTCTCATACTTCTGATGGGCCATCCGAACCTCTTCTATCAAAAATACGTGCTGAAGCAGATTTCATGAAAAAGCAGTTTATTGCAAACCCAATGCATTTCGGGCCTCAGTGGGCCCTTCGTCAGGGGTAACTGGAAAATCAATTAAACACATATTAAACATACATTACACCTCTGTACATCTACCTTTTACTGGTTAATCAATTGTTTACTTATCGAAAAACAGGTTCAAACTATCAGATTACTCATGCTGCTGGGCATTTACACTGTTCCTTACGTGTATTGTTTGCTTAAATTAGTGAGTCCTGGTCTGTGGTGTCAATTAACTTTGCATACACCTCATCACCTCGCAACCCAAAAAGTCTTCGAACGCTTTGCTCACACCCCTCCCTACAAAATTAAAACTCGTGGTTTCATTGCCGTCACTCCCTTTACAAGATGCACCCTACCTGTGGCTGACTATACATCGATACTCCCAAACTCCCTGCCTGCCGTTGTTCTTAACATTTCATATCGTGCATCTCACGTTACAAACAGTTTCTGCATATCAACATGGTGAAATAAATCCCTCATATGGAATAACGTACTAACATCCATTCTTTCTATTGAACGTCCCCTCAATATCTCACATACCTGCTTGAAAAACGGCCGTATCTCTCTCTACATCCCCGAAGGAGACTTCCACGATGTTCCACCCTCGCCGGCTGATGAAACCCACCTGTCATTCCTCCTCCCAATTTATCCCTCCCATTGACGCGGCACGATGACTTCCTGTAGCGCCCTGATTGCTCCTTGCTATCTCTCGCACTACATTACCCAAAATGCCTGCTAATAATAAAAAGACTTAGCCAAAGTTAAAGACTCGATTTACATGCTATTTAAAATAATTATATGTCCCAGATTCTGCATGTTGTCTAATCAGTGACCCGTATAATTACACTGATGTACATTTGAAAGGCATAAAGAGTTGTCCGGTGTTAAATGATGCAGCTCCAAGTTACTTCCGACTTTCCATGTAAATAAACTTGCTGCTTGAAATCAGATGTTGAATCTCGCATGTGGCTGATAGTGTCTTCTTCGAAAATCGTTTTTGTTCCATTTTTGTTTTTTATTTGGGTGCATACCCAATGGGGCCAGTAACTTATAAACATCATTCATGGGTGGGATGCACTCCTTCATGCTTCCAGTTACTCGTGTTAATCCTTCAATTACACAATGCGTGCGCAAGGATAACGTGCCCAGCCCCAGTGGCACGTGGTACCGTAAATCACAATATTGGGACACTGGATAGTGTCCCCAACCTTGGCACAATCGCTGCTGCCTTTGCAGTGATATCGTCCATAAATCATCATTTTAACCATTTTTAAACCAGTTTGTCGCATCTTCAATCACTTTTCTTTGTTGACCTTTTATAGACCACATGCAAGTAAATGCCAATTTTCACTGTTTCTCATACTTCTGATGGGCCATCCGAACCTCTTCTATCAAAAATACGTGCTGAAGCAGATTTCATGAAAAAGCAGTTTATTGCAAACCCAATGCATTTCGGGCCTCAGTGGGCCCTTCGTCAGGGGTAACTGGAAAATCAATTAAACACATATTAAACATACAATACACCTCTGTACATCTACCTTTTACTGGTTAATCAATTGTTTACTTATCGAAAAACAGGTTCAAACTATCAGATTACTCATGCTGCTGGGCATTTACACTGTTCCTTACGTGTATTGTTTGCTTAAATTAGTGAGTCCTGGTCTGTGGTGTCAATTAACTTTGCATACACCTCATCACCTCGCAACCCAAAAAGTCTTCGAACGCTTTGCTCACACCCCTCCCTACAAAATTAAAACTCGTGGTTTCATTGCCGTCACTCCCTTTACAAGATGCACCCTTCCTGTGGCTGACTATACATCGATACTCCCAAACTCCCTGCCTGCCGTTGTTCTTAACATTTCATATCGTGCATCTCACGTTACAAACAGTTTCTGCATATCAACATGGTGAAATAAATCCCTCATATGGAATAACGTACTAACATCCATTCTTTCTATTGAACGTCCCCTCAATATCTCACATACCTGCTTGAAAAACGGCCGTATCTCTCTCTACATCCCCGAAGGAGACTTCCACGATGTTCCACCCTCGCCGGCTGATGAAACCCACCTGTCATTTCTCCTCCCAATTTATCCCTCCCATTGACGCGGCACGATGACTTCCTGTAGCGCCCTGATTGCTCCTTGCTATCTCTCGCACTACATTACCCAGAATGCCTGCTAATAATAAAAAGACTTAGCCAAAGTTAAAGACTCGATTTACATGCTATTTAAAATAATTATATGTCCCAGATTCTGCATGTTGTCTAATCAGTGACCCGTATAATTACACTGATGTACATTTGAAAGGCATAAAGAGTTGTCCGGTGTTAAATGATGCAGCTCCAAGTTACTTCCGACTTTCCATGTAAATAAACTTGCTGCTTGAAATCAGATGTTGAATCTCGCATGTGGCTGATAGTGTCTTCTTCGAAAATCGTTTTTGTTCCATTTTTGTTTTTTATTTGGGTGCATACCCAATGGGGCCAGTAACTTATAAACATCATTCATGGGTGGGATGCACTCCTTCATGCTTCCAGTTACTCGTGTTAATCCTCCAATTACACAATGCATGCGCAAGGATAACGTGCCCAGCCCCAGTGGCACGTGGTACCGTAAATCACAATATTGGGACACTGGATAGTGTCCCCAACCTTGGCACAATCGCTGCTGCCTTTGCAGTGATATCGTCCATAAATCATCATTTTAACCATTTTTAAACCAGTTTGTCGCATCTTCAATCACTTTTCTTTGTTGACCTTTTATAGACCACATGCAAGTAAATGCCAATTTTCACTGTTTCTCATACTTCTGATGGGCCATCCGAACCTCTTCTATCAAAAATACGTGCTGAAGCAGATTTCATGAAAAAGCAGTTTATTGCAAACCCAATGCATTTCGGGCCTCAGTGGGCCCTTCGTCAGGGGTAACTGGAAAATCAATTAAACACATATTAAACATACATTACACCTCTGTACATCTACCTTTTACTGGTTAATCAATTGTTTACTTATCGAAAAACAGGTTCAAACTATCAGATTACTCATGCTGCTGGGCATTTACACTGTTCCTTACGTGTATTGTTTGCTTAAATTAGTGAGTCCTGGTCTGTGGTGTCAATTAACTTTGCATACACCTCATCACCTCGCAACCCAAAAAGTCTTCGAACGCTTTGCTCACACCCCTCCCTACAAAATTAAAACTCGTGGTTTCATTGCCGTCACTCCCTTTACAAGATGCACCCTTCCTGTGGCTGACTATACATCGATACTCCCAAACTCCCTGCCTGCCGTTGTTCTTAACATTTCATATCGTGCATCTCACGTTACAAACAGTTTCTGCATATCAACATGGTGAAATAAATCCCTCATATGGAATAACGTACTAACATCCATTCTTTCTATTGAACGTCCCATCAATATCTCACATACCTGCTTGAAAAACGGCCGTATCTCTCTCTACATCCCCGAAGGAGACTTCCACGATGTTCCACCCTCGCCGGCTGATGAAACCCACCTGTCATTCCTCCTCCCAATTTATCCCTCCCATTGACGCGGCACGATGACTTCCTGTAGCGCCCTGATTGCTCCTTGCTATCTCTCGCACTACATTACCCAAAATGCCTGCTAATAATAAAAAGACTTAGCCAAAGTTAAAGACTCGATTTACATGCTATTTAAAATAATTATATGTCCCAGATTCTGCATGTTGTCAAATCAGTGACCCGTATAATTACACTGATGTACATTTGAAAGGCATAAAGAGTTGTCCGGTGTTAAATGATGCAGCTCCAAGTTACTTCCGACTTTCCATGTAAATAAACTTGCTGCTTGAAATCAGATGTTGAATCTTGCATGTGGCTGATAGTGTCTTCTTCGAAAATCGTTTTTGTTCCATTTTTGTTTTTTATTTGGGTGCATACCCAATGGGGCCAGTAACTTATAAACATCATTCATGGGTGGGATGCACTCCTTCATGCTTCCAGTTACTCGTGTTAATCCTTCAATTACACAATGCGTGCGCAAGGATAACGTGCCCAGCCCCAGTGGCACGTGGTACCGTAAATCACAATATTGGGACACTGGATAGTGTCCCCAACCTTGGCACAATCGCTGCTGCCTTTGCAGTGATATCGTCCATAAATCATCATTTTAACCATTTTTAAACCAGTTTGTCGCATCTTCAATCACTTTTCTTTGTTGACCTTTTATAGACCACATGCAAGTAAATGCCAATTTTCACTGTTTCTCATACTTCTGATGGGCCATCCGAACCTCTTCTATCAAAAATACGTGCTGAAGCAGATTTCATGAAAAAGCAGTTTATTGCAAACCCAATGCATTTCGGGCCTCAGTGGGCCCTTCGTCAGGGGTAACTGGAAAATCAATTAAACACATATTAAACATACATTACACCTCTGTACATCTACCTTTTACTGGTTAATCAATTGTTTTCTTATCGAAAAACAGGTTCAAACTATCAGATTACTAATGCTGCTGGGCATTTACACTGTTCCTTACGTGTATTGTTTGCTTAAATTAGTGAGTCCTGGTCTGTGGTGTCAATTAACTTTGCATACACCTCATCACCTCGCAACCCAAAAAGTCTTCGAACGCTTTGCTCACACCCCTCCCTACAAAATTAAAACTCGTGGTTTCATTGCCGTCACTCCCTTTACAAGATGCACCCTTCCTGTGGCTGACTATACATCGATACTCCCAAACTCCCTGCCTGCCGTTGTTCTTAACATTTCATATCGTGCATCTCACGTTACAAACAGTTTCTGCATATCAACATGGTGAAATAAATCCCTCATATGGAATAACGTACTAACATCCATTCTTTCTATTGAACGTCCCCTCAATATCTCACATACCTGCTTGAAAAAACGGCCGTATCTCTCTCTACATCCCCGAAGGAGACTTCCACGATGTTCCACCCTCGCCGGCTGATGAAACCCACCTGTCATTCCTCCTCCCAATTTATCCCTCCCATTGACGCGGCACGATGACTTCCTGTAGCGCCCTGATTGCTCCTTGCTATCTCTCGCACTACATTAACCAAAATGCCTGCTAATAATAAAAAGACTTAGCCAAAGTTAAAGACTCGATTTACATGCTATTTAAAATAATTATATGTCCCAGATTCTGCATGTTGTCTAATCAGTGACCCGTATAATTACACTGATGTACATTTGAAAGGCATAAAGAGTTGTCCGGTGTTAAATGATGCAGCTCCAAGTTACTTCCGACTTTCCATGTAAATAAACTTGCTGCTTGAAATCAGATGTTGAATCTCGCATGTGGCTGATAGTGTCTTCTTCGAAAATCGTTTTTGTTCCATTTTTGTTTTTTATTTGGGTGCATACCCAATGGGGCCAGTAACTTATAAACATAATTCATGGGTGGGATGCACTCCTTCATGCTTCCAGTTACTCGTGTTAATCCTTCAATTACACAATGCGTGCGCAAGGATAACGTGCCCAGCCCCAGTGGCACGTGGTACCGTAAATCACAATATTGGGACACTGGATAGTGTCCCCAACCTTGGCACAATCGCTGCTGCCTTTGCAGTGATATCGTCCATAAATCATCATTTTAACCATTTTTAAACCAGTTTGTCGCATCTTCAATCACTTTTCTTTGTTGACCTTTTATAGACCACATGCAAGTAAATGCCAATTTTCACTGTTTCTCATACTTCTGATGGGCCATCCGAACCTCTTCTATCAAAAATACGTGCTGAAGCAGATTTCATGAAAAAGCAGTTTATTGCAAACCCAATGCATTTCGGGCCTCAGTGGGCCCTTCGTCAGGGGTAACTGGAAAATCAATTAAACACATATTAAACATACATTACACCTCTGTACATCTACCTTTTACTGGTTAATCAATTGTTTACTTATCGAAAAACAGGTTCAAACTATCAGATTACTCATGCTGCTGGGCATTTACACTGTTCCTTACGTGTATTGTTTGCTTAAATTAGTGAGTCCTGGTCTGTGGTGTCAATTAACTTTGCATACACCTCATCACCTCGCAACCCAAAAAGTCTTCGAACGCTTTGCTCACACCCCTCCCTACAAAATTAAAACTCGTGGTTTCATTGCCGTCACTCCCTTTACAAGATGCACCCTACCTGTGGCTGACTATACATCGATACTCCCAAACTCCCTGCCTGCCGTTGTTCTTAACATTTCATATCGTGCATCTCACGTTACAAACAGTTTCTGCATATCAACATGGTGAAATAAATCCCTCATATGGAATAACGTACTAACATCCATTCTTTCTATTGAACGTCCCCTCAATATCTCACATACCTGCTTGAAAAACGGCCGTATCTCTCTCTACATCCCCGAAGGAGACTTCCACGATGTTCCACCCTCGCCGGCTGATGAAACCCACCTGTCATTCCTCCTCCCAATTTATCCCTCCCATTGACGCGGCACGATGACTTCCTGTAGCGCCCTGATTGCTCCTTGCTATCTCTCGCACTACATTACCCAAAATGCCTGCTAATAATAAAAAGACTTAGCCAAAGTTAAAGACTCGATTTACATGCTATTTAAAATAATTATATGTCCCAGATTCTGCATGTTGTCTAATCAGTGACCCGTATAATTACACTGATGTACATTTGAAAGGCATAAAGAGTTGTCCGGTGTTAAATGATGCAGCTCCAAGTTACTTCCGACTTTCCATGTAAATAAACTTGCTGCTTGAAATCAGATGGTGAATCTCGCATGTGGCTGATAGTGTCTTCTTCGAAAATCGTTTTTGTTCCATTTTTGTTTTTTATTTGGGTGCATACCCAATGGGGCCAGTAACTTATAAACATCATTCATGGGTGGGATGCACTCCTTCATGCTTCCAGTTACTCGTGTTAATCCTTCAATTACACAATGCGTGCGCAAGGATAACGTGCCCAGCCCCAGTGGCACGTGGTACCGTAAATCACAATATTGGGACACTGGATAGTGTCCCCAACCTTGGCACAATCGCTGCTGCCTTTGCAGTGATATCGTCCATAAATCATCATTTTAACCATTTTTAAACCAGTTTGTCGCATCTTCAATCACTTTTCTTTGTTGACCTTTTATAGACCACATGCAAGTAAATGCCAATTTTCACAGTTTCTCATACTTCTGATGGGCCATCCGAACCTCTTCTATCAAAAATACGTGCTGAAGCAGATTTCATGAAAAAGCAGTTTATTGCAAACCCAATGCATTTCGGGCCTCAGTGGGCCCTTCGTCAGGGGTAACTGGAAAATCAATTAAACACATATTAAACATACATTACACCTCTGTACATCTACCTTTTACTGGTTATTCAATTGTTTACTTATCGAAAAACAGGTTCAAACTATCAGATTACTCATGCTGCTGGGCATTTACACTGTTCCTTACGTGTATTGTTTGCTTAAATTAGTGAGTCCTGGTCTGTGGTGTCAATTAACTTTGCATACACCTCATCACCTCGCAACCCAAAAAGTCTTCGAACGCTTTGCTCACACCCCTCCCTACAAAATTAAAACTCGTGGTTTCATTGCCGTCACTCCCTTTACAAGATGCACCCTTCCTGTGGCTGACTATACATCGATACTCCCAAACTCCCTGCCTGCCGTTGTTCTTAACATTTCATATCGTGCATCTCACGTTACAAACAGTTTCTGCATATCAACATGGTGAAATAAATCCCTCATATGGAATAACGTACTAACATCCATTCTTTCTATTGAACGTCCCCTCAATATCTCACATACCTGCTTGAAAAACGGCCGTATCTCTCTCTACATCCCCGAAGGAGACTTCCACGATGTTCCACCCTCGCCGGCTGATGAAACCCACCTGTCATTCCTCCTCCCAATTTATCCCTCCCATTGACGCAGCACGATGACTTCCTGTAGCGCCCTGATTGCTCCTTGCTATCTCTCGCACTACATTACCCAAAATGCCTGCTAATAATAAAAAGACTTAGCCAAAGTTAAAGACTCGATTTACATGCTATTTAAAATAATTATATGTCCCAGATTCTGCATGTTGTCTAATCAGTGACCCGTATAATTACACTGATGTACATTTGAAAGGCATAAAGAGTTGTCCGGTGTTAAATGATGCAGCTCCAAGTTACTTCCGACTTTCCATGTAAATAAACTTGCTGCTTGAAATCAGATGTTGAATCTCGCATGTGGCTGATAGTGTCTTCTTCGAAAATCGTTTTTGTTCCATTTTTGTTTTTTATTTGGGTGCATACCCAATGGGGCCAGTAACTTATAAACATCATTCATGGGTGGGATGCACTCCTTCATGCTTCCAGTTACTCGTGTTAATCCTTCAATTACACAATGCGTGCGCAAGGATAACGTGCCCAGCCCCAGTGGCACGTGGTACCGTAAATCACAATATTGGGACACTGGATAGTGTCCCCAACCTTGGCACAATCGCTGCTGCCTTTGCAGTGATATCTTCCATAAATCATCATTATTAACCATTTTTAAACCAGTTTGTCGCATCTTCAATCACTTTTCTTTGTTGACCTTTTATAGACCACATGCAAGTAAATGCCAATTTTCACTGTTTCTCATACTTCTGATGGGCCATCCGAACCTCTTCTATCAAAAATACGTGCTGAAGCAGATTTCATGAAAAAGCAGTTTATTGCAAACCCAATGCATTTCGGGCCTCAGTGGGCCCTTCGTCAGGGTTAACTGGAAAATCAATTAAACATACATTACACCTCTGTACATCTACCTTTTACTGGTTAATCAATTGTTTACTTATCGAAAAACAGGTTTAAACTATCAGATTACTCATGCTGCTGGGCATTTACACTGTTCCTTACGTGTATTGTTTGCTTAAATTAGTAAGTCCTGGTCTGTGGTGTCAATTAACTTTGCATACACCTCATTACCTCGCAACCCAAAAAGTCTTCGAACGCTTTGCTCACACCCCTCCCTACAAAATTAAAACTCGTGGTTTCATTGCCGTCACTCCCTTTACAAGATGCACCCTTCCTGTGGCTGACTATACATCGATACTCCCAAACTCCCTGCCTGCCGTTGTTCTTAACATTTCATATCGTGCATCTCACGTTACAAACAGTTTCTGCATATCAACATGGTGAAATAAATCCCTCATATGGAATAACGTACTAACATCCATTCTTTCTATTGAACGTCCCCTCAATATCTCACATACCTGCTTGAAAAACGGCCGTATCTCTCTCTACATCCCCGAAGGAGACTTCCACGATGTTCCACCCTCGCCGGCTGATGAAACCCACCTGTCATTCCTCCTCCCAATTTATCCCTCCCATTGACGCGGCACGATGACTTCCTGTAGCGCCCTGATTGCTCCTTGCTATCTCTCGCACTACATTACCCAAAATGCCTGCTAATAATAAAAAGACTTAGCCAAAGTTAAAGACTCGATTTACATGCTATTTAAAATAATTATATGTCCCAGATTCTGCATGTTGTCTAATCAGTGACCCGTATAATTACACTGATGTACATTTGAAAGGCATAAAGAGTTGTCCGGTGTTAAATGATGCAGCTCCAAGTTACTTCCGACTTTCCATGTAAATAAACTTGCTGCTTTAAATCAGATGTTGAATCTCGCATGTGGCTGATAGTGTCTTCTTCGAAAATCGTTTTTGTTCCATTTTTGTTTTTTATTTGGGTGCATACCCAATGGGGCCAGTAACTTATAAACATCATTCATGGGTGGGATGCACTCCTTCATGCTTCCAGTTACTCGTGTTAATCCTTCAATTACACAATGCGTGCGCAAGGATAACGTGCCCAGCCCCAGTGGCACGTGGTACCGTAAATCACAATATTGGGACACTGGATAGTGTCCCCAACCTTGGCACAATCGCTGCTGCCTTTGCAGTGATATCGTCCATAAATCATCATTATTAACCATTTTTAAACCAGTTTGTCGCATCTTCAATCACTTTTCTTTGTTGACCTTTTATAGACCACATGCAAGTAAATGCCAATTTTCACTGTTTCTCATACTTCTGATGGGCCATCCGAACCTCTTCTATCAAAAATACGTGCTGAAGCAGATTTCATGAAAAAGCAGTTTATTGCAAACCCAATGCATTTCGGGCCTCATTGGGCCCTTCGTCAGGGGTAACTGGAAAATCAATTAAACACATATTAAACATACATTACACCTCTGTACATCTACCTTTTACTGGTTAATCAATTGTTTACTTATCGAAAAACAGGTTCAAACTATCAGATTACTCATGCTGCTGGGCATTTACACTGTTCCTTGCATCAGTGTAATTATACGGGTCACTGATTAGACAACATGCAGAATCTGGGACATATAATTATTTTAAATAGCATGTAAATCGAGTCTTTAACTTTGGCTAAGTCTTTTTATTATTAGCAGGCATTTTGGGTAATGTAGTGCGAGAGATAGCAAGGAGCAATCAGGGCGCTACAGGAAGTCATCGTGCCGCGTCAATGGGAGGGATAAATTGGGAGGAGGAATGACAGGTGGGTTTCATCAGCCGGCGAGGGTGGAACATCGTGGAAGTCTCCTTCGGGGATGTAGAGAGAGATACGGCCGTTTTTCAAGCAGGTATGTGAGATATTGAGGGGACGTTCAATAGAAAGAATGGATGTTAGTACGTTATTCCATATGAGGGATTTATTTCACCATGTTGATATGCAGAAACTGTTTGTAACGTGAGATGCACGATATGAAATGTTAAGAAAAACGGCAGGCAGGGAGTTTGGGAGTATCGATGTATAGTCAGCCACAGGAAGGGTGCATCTTGTAAAGGGAGTGACGGCAATGAAACCACGAGTTTTAATTTTGTAGGGAGGGGTGTGAGCAAAGCGTTCGAAGACTTTTTGGGTTGCGAGGTGATGAGGTGTATGCAAAGTTAATTGACACCACAGACCAGGACTCACTAATTTAAGCAAACAATACACGTAAGGAACAGTGTAAATGCCCAGCAGCATGACTAATCTGATAGTTTGAACCTGTTTTTCGATAAGTAAACAATTGATTAACCAGTAAAAGGTAGATGTACAGAGGTGTAATGTATGTTTAATATGTGTTTAATTGATTTTCCAGTTACCCCTGACGAAGGGCCCACTGAGGCCTGAAATGCATTGGGTTTGCAATAAACTGCTTTTTCATGAAATCTGCTTCAGCACGTATTTTTGATAGAAGAGGTTCGGATGGCCCATCAGAAGTATGAGAAACAGTGAAAATTGGCATTTACTTGCATGTGGTCTATAAAAGGTCAACAAAGAAAAGTGATTGAAGATGCGACAAACTGGTTTAAAAATGGTTAAAATGATGATTTATGGACGATATCACTGCAAAGGCAGCAGCGATTGTGCCAAGGTTGGGGACACTATCCACTGGCTGGGAGACGCAACATTACTGTTGCTTGCCATCGCAGATGACGATCCCTGCAACACCTCACAGATTAGGTAAATCGAGCACAGATGATCTTCTGTATTATACACAGCCGATGCTGGAGAAACCAGTGTGACATCCAAGGCCTCAGTATTTGTAGAGGGGCCGTTATCTGTTCCAACAGGAGCTGAGCATCCCGTGAAGGCTCTAAGAATGCAGAAATCACATATGAAATTTACACGCAGGGATGAAAAATAACAAGCAGATCTGAGACCCTATATTGGGAATGTATTCACTCTGATCTTGTCTAGTGATAGCTTACGACAAAATGGTGACACGACCGGAATCAGACAAGGCCCCATCTCGCTCCTCCAAGGGATCCAGGACCATCCAAGAGAATAGACTGGATCGTTACACCTTCCCAAAGGGGTCCCCGGGGGAAGTAAAGAAGACGCCATCAGTGGGTAAGGAAGTGCTAACTGTTCCGATTGAGCCAACACTAGCGGATCCTATGGCAGCCATCAATGGGGTGCAGGCATCACTGGGCCAGAAGATGGAAGCCCTCGACGCCAAACTAGACACTGTTACAATCGAGATGGGGCTAATCCGGATGGACCTCGCGAAGACCAATGAGAAGGTCAAATCACTCGAACTTGAGACTAATAGCCTAATTGACGATGTGAGTCAGTTGCAGCGAGAGGTGCAGGACCTGAAGACATCAAGAGCTCTCACGGATCGTAAGCTGGACGAATATGAAGGAAGGGTCAGGCGTTATAACAGCCGCATTCTTGGAGTACCCGAGAAAACAGAAGGCCAAACACCGGATCTGTTGAAACTCTTGTTCTTAACCATCTCAAACCTAAAGGCCTTAGTAACCTGTTCACAGTTGAACGTGCACATAGAGTCCCGGGGGGTAGGCCGAGGCCAGGAGCGCCCCCTCGTCTTATGATCGCAAGGGTCCTGAATTTTCGGGACAGGGATGTGATTTTACAGGCTGCACAAAACGGACCCCCCTTGCAGTATGAAATCATGACCCTCTCCTTTTTCCCAGACTTTGCCCAGATGGTTCAGAAACAACGTCAGAGCTTCCTTTCAGTAAAGAAAAAGCTGAGGGACAAAGGACTAAAATATGCTATGATGTTTCCGGCCCGACTCCGAGTAGAACTAAATTGAAAGGCCTGTTTTTTTTAAATCCTGAGGTGGCGGCAGACTGGTTGGATTGTGTGATTATGTCAGAGAAGGAGGGCCAAGACCGGGGCGAGATGGGAGATCAAGAATAATGTGAAATTGTGACACTGGGCTTAAACAGTAATAGGTTGTGATCAAGGGATGGAATGGGTGTGTACAGTTCTCCCTTGTTTTACTATGTTTGCATAGGTGCCGCAATATATTGATCTGAAATGGGATGGATGCGATGGAGTTGGGAGCGGGGTGAGGTGGAGGGCGAGTGTAGGCCCTCCCTCTATTTTCTACCTCTAGTTAGTTGTAGATTAGTATTGGGGTGCAGGGGGGCGACAAGCACACTGCTAGTTGGGGATGCGCGCAAGCGACATGCAGGGGTGCGGGGTGTGGGGTGGGGGAAGAAGAGTTGAAGAGATTTTTTCATTATTGTATGTCACATTATTGGCATTTGGTTTAATTTTTTCTATATATTGTGTTACCGATGGCATCACTATATTGATTTTGATTAGCATGCAGCAGACACCAGATGATCATTTTTCTTTTTCCTATGACGATGGGGGGTAGTGAACTCAAGGTTATAAGTTGGAATGTAAATGGGTTGGGGGACAAAATTAAGCATAGTGTGGTTCTTCAATATCTCAGGCGCCATGCACCAGATGTGGTCTTGCTTCAAGAAACGCATTTAGTTGGAAACTCATGCATGGCTATGCATCGAATGGGATACAATTTGGTTGCTCATGCAGGGTTTACGTCTGGGTCTAGGGTGCGGGTATCCTAATTCGAAGGGCACTCCCCTTAGTGATAGATTCCACGTAGGCGGATGACAGAGGAAGATACGTTGGGATCTCGGGTAGATGGGAGGGGCATGTTCTAACCCTCTTATTGGTTTATATCCCCCGGGTCTGCAATCTACCTTATTCTTTGATTTGGGGAAACTACTACTCGAACTGCCAGGGGGACTCTTGATTATGGGCGGGGATTTCAATGCTGTAGTGTCTGGAGTTTCGGATAGACACCCCCACGAGATACGGGACGCGCCCAGAGATGGTTGCCCGACTTTTTGGATGCAATGGGTCTGGTTGACAGCTAGAGACTATTTCACCCAGATAAGAAGCAATACACTTTTCACTCAGGTGTACACAGCAGCCTCTCCCGGTTAGATTATTGTCTAGTCCCAGCGGCTCCAGCAACCTACATTGTTGAAGCGGTTCATCTTGCTAGGGGCATCTCTGACCACTCCCCACTTTGGCTCCGGTTTTGTATTGCATCACACTCGGCAGGTAGAATTGCCCCTATTAACCCATGGTATATTTGAAATCCTAAAATCCGTAAGGACCTTATAACGGCTCTAGATGATTATTTTGTAGATAATGAAGGGTCGGTGTCCTCCTTGATATCACTTTGGGAGGCATTTTAAACAGTTATCAGAGTTCAAGCTTCATCATTAATAGCTGAAACCAAAAAGCAAAGAAATAAAGAGATTGTCTACCGGGTGGTAGTTATAATAGGGCACTGTATTCTAAACCGGTAAAGCTCGGTCTGACGGGACTGACGAAACACGCAGTAAAAATCTGGCATGATGCCACGAGTTCTTTGGGGTGGAAGGACAAACTGACACTTGCAACCCCACTTTTTGATTCGGAGAGATTAGGTAAGCTGTGGAACACAAAGGGATTTGATAAATGGGAGCTGATAGGGATTTCAACTATTAAGGACATGTGGGGCAAGGGGCGGATGAAATCATTCAAAGAAATGCAGGTAGAGTTTGCGCTTTCAGACTCTCAATATTTCTGCTATTTGCAAGTTCGACATTCGTTAACGGCTGCTCTGCCTATGGAGGAGGAGCTACCGGAGGCTTCGCCTCTTGAGGATAGAATCTTAGATGGTCATCTCCCCGACAAAACGATCTCCCTGATCTATAAGAAACTAATCAATAATAGGGCGGATTTACTTAAGGAGCTGAGGGTTAAGTGGACACGAGATGGAATAGAATTGGATGATGAAGACTGCCAATCAGCTGTGTCCTCCCCAAAAGTTGTTGCTATTCCTTCAAGATTGCGATTGGTACAGTTAAAAATACTGCATAGGGTCTATGTCACTGGTCCTCGCCTTGTACAGATGGGGTTGTTGGAAGATGGATTGTGTAGACGTAAATGTGGCTTAGTGGGTACTTTCTTACATCTTCTTTGGGAGTGCCGCTACATGGCCGAGTATTGGGGTAAGATTCATAATACTATTCAAGAGGTCACGGGTGTCTCTCTGTTGCCGGAGGTGCGAAGGTGCCTTCTCAATATATGGGAACCTACTGATCTTAACAATGCGCAGACACAGTGGACCACACTGAGCTATATGATAGCGAAAAGAAATATCACCCAATGATGGGGTGCTGAGCTGCCTCCCACCCTCAAGAACTGGAAAAAGGACTTGGACTGGAGTATATTCTGAGAAAAAACTGTGTATACTACGAGAGGGCGTCCCTGGAAATGGGCCTCAATTTCGAATCAATGGAATCAGTATAGAGGAGAGATTTGTACACCACCTAGAAATTCAGTATTTGATGTTCCCCCATCCCCGTGAAGCTTTTAATAAGTATGTACTTTGGTTCTGCTCCTCCCCCTTCCCCCCCTTTTCTTTACAAATGTATTGTAGATTATCATGTGATTCGTCTGTATTGTGTCTTTCTCTGTTTGATGCCTTGATTTAATAAAAAGAATTAAAAAAAACAAAACAAGCAGATCTGATGGAATGGCAAGAACTGTGTAATTCAGGGTTAACAGAGGGGGACGAATTCGCTCACAACACTCCAGAGATCGGGGAGAGCAGGTCGGATGAGGAAGACCAACTCAATAATGGAGGCCGGGAGAGTTAATGCTATAAGTGTACAGCCTATTTGTATTTGGTTTACCCCATGCCCCGTTTCTCACTGTATCATATAGAAGGATGATTATGTACCCCTAATGGGCTTGTTTAGCTCCAATGCTGCAACCTGTGCTAAGTTTCAACAACAGAAATTTTTTTATGACCCTATATGCTGTATCATTGATGTTATGTTTTTATAATTGTAAAATGAAAAACAAAGTCTTAAAAAAAAAATAAAAGAATGCAAACATCAACATGGGAATACGCCTAGGACACAGCAGAACATGGACCGTTATTGGGTCCAATAAAGCATCAACTTCCAGTGGTGCAACCAATGGAAGTGTTAGGGAACTAACACACATTCTTGTCCACAGACAAGCATCGGAGGACAGGCAGAGGACAGTCAATCCATACTGGTCTAAATGACAGGAACGAAGACTCACTCAGTTGAGGAGGCGAGGTGTGCCCAGATGGAGTACCATGTGATCACAGTTCCGGCGCTCCAAGAGCGTTTTCCCCATTTCATTGGTGACTGGGACATCCATTGCGTAGCAGAAAAATGACAATCAGGATACATGCTATTAGTACACATCAGCCAAAGTTTTCCAAAAACGCTTCCAAATACGGAGTGTATAAAGTTTGGAATTACTCAGAAGATTGTCTGAAAAGTGCTTAATAGTCCAGACCTATGGTCTTAAACAGGTGTACTATACCCATTGTATCAGGCATGTTAAAGATATGTTTTACCATTTCTGTGAACTGGTAATGGTAGTTTGTTCGTACCAGTGCCTGTATCTCAGCTGAGGACCTTCCGACCTGAAGATCATAAGTCTCTCGGGCTGAGGTTAAGGGCAGAGTTTTCTGTAAAAGCATGGCTTTCATTCAGCTCAGAGTATCAAGCCATATAAAGGAAACATTCAATGAAGGCCATAACTGTGCCTCCCTGACTGTGTGGGTCATTGAAAACATAACTTGCACACAACAAGTAACCATGGAGTTTACAGTGACAAGATATGCAATGCCCGGAGGCATCCCACTCCAACCTTGATCATTCAGCATCAAGAAACTCCCATTCAAGAGCAACTTGAGTACCGGATTAATCCCGGCAGCTGGTGACCCTTTCAAATGACAGGATAAGTTTGCAACTGAACCATTACAGGCCCCATGAAGCATGATATCCTGGCATATGAGAGATCCACTTAAAGCGTTAAAGCGTTCTCACAGTTTGTGCCGCTTAGAAATACCTCCATGTCCCCACTCCTGCATCGAATTCTGTACGGTAATTCCCAAGATTCCATGATGAATTTCCTATCCATTGCTTCATATCTGCCTGCCTGTTGTAGTTCTAGGCAATACTAAAACTGGAAAGTTGTGACCGGTAACGTGATCTGGCCATGGATTAACCATTCTGTGGATGGTGACTCTGCCGCAGTGAAAGGTAATTGGTCCAGTTTTTCAATATGCAGCCTTGTATATTTTGCTCTTCTTTGTACCATTGTTATCTGTTTTTCAGTGAGATTGTATGCTCAGAACAAGGATGTACTGTTGATAAATCGCCAAGGCACATAACCAGAACCTAATGATTGTAGCTTCCAGCTTAACAACGTAGCTGAGACTGTCTGTGCTATAGTATGGACAATTCCTGTTCTAGTACATCTATAGCAGAAGATACAATGTTGGCCAGTGAATAAATCCTGGATGTTCATATAGTTATACCATTGTCAACTACAGCAAATGCCTTTTCTAAGTTAATTATATCTATTTTACAAAGTCTCTCCGCAGCTTCTTGTTGAGAGATTTTCCCAGATTTCTTTTTAGACAGCGTATAAGAAACGTTTCTGACGTGGCTTTCGTAGACCTTATAAAAAATCCCTTAGAACCATGTCTTCTGATGGTAAGGATAAGTAATGTTTTACCTTTATAGTGTTGAGGTTTGTAGCCAATCGAGGAATAACTTTCCAACACTGTATGATGTCACCACCCCCGGATGTTCTCTTTGCACATAGCGTTTGACCGGCCTATGGATACTAAACACTTCGGTGGTACCACCGAATCTTGTTTGACATCTGTTTGTATCTGTGAGCCAAACTAACCATCCCTTCCAATTGTGGTCTGATTCATTATACTGTATGATCTCATCTATTGTATCCCCTCCACTTGATGTAACGTTTTGCCACCCTTCAAAGTGTGATGGTGTGGGAATCCGAGGTGTGTTCAAATCCTTTTTATTTGTTATTGTTCAAATCCTTGTTCTTGGCTAATCCAAGACAGGAAGTCTGTTGCACAGTGTCATTCAAAAATATTATCTGCTGTGGAATGAGGCCTGCTCAAAATAGTGTTTCTGTTCCCTGAACTTGCCATTCCTTTGAATCCCAGACTGATTTTATGTCTACAGTGTCCTTCTATAAGTCAAAACCCTATTCAGATAGTTGGGAAATAAAGGATGCACACTAAATTTGTTTGGTATTAGCATATTTTTCTGTGCAGTTGTAGGTGCAACCTTATAGTAATATGAGGTTGGGCAAGAAGTGTTAAACCCTGAAATAAAAACATTTCTGTGTGAATGTTCTCAAACTTCTTTTTGGTGGTGTTGGCCAATGTTCCCATTGGTGGTATGTGAAAACAGTACGAGGGATACTAGATGTATGTAAAAAGTGATGACCATAATGTTGGTAACCATACATTGTGTCAAAATCAGATGTGTCCTTTAACATTTCAATGATCGACAATGCAGCGGATTCTTCTAAATTAGACAACATATTATTTACAGTTTCAAAATCCCAATTGGCGGAAAATGTACTGGAGGTAATGCTATAATTTAGAGAAGTTTTAAATACATGAGGTATTTTTAAAAGTTCAGTGGGACTAAATACATATGAAACTGTCCCCGACTATACCATCAGGAATTGGAACAGCTGTAATGTTCACGAAGGACAGGTATCTTTGCTCCTGATGAGAGAATGTATGAGCTTTCAAGACCAAGTTCACTTTTGATACTGCAGAGCGTTCTGGGAGATAGTTTCCATTCATGAGTAAGCAAAAGACAGTCACTAGGCGAATCCAGAACAAAAAATAGTATTCCAGTTATTATCCAGAGCTGTAGCCAAGGTGATACTAGGTGTCTTTTTCAGAAAAATGTAGAAATCATGAAGTTGCTGTTTGCGGGAAACATGAGTTGGCGTTGTTTCAGGTTCACTGAGATCCAGAGAGAAGTTATCAAAATCGATGAAGTAGCCAGATGCAGTTCGATCTATTTTTGGTAGCTCAGCAGATTTTGTTGAACTGGCAGACTTCTCTTGTAGAGGTATATTAATGCAGATATCGGTGTTAGGCCAAATTGATATTTGTCTTTCATTTGTGTTTTGATGTTCTGTTTTGACCGAAACGAGTTCCATTTCATTAGTGGAAAGTACATTATTTTGTATTGGTGACTCTTCACATATTATGAGTCTTTCTGTCTGAACTTCCTGTATGTGTCAGAGTACAGATTAGGATACCACTAACCTGTAATCCAGTGCACAGCGGGGGCGATGTACGAGGCTATACAACCCTTTCCCTCTTCCTGTTATCTCCTGAGAGCATGCCAAATATAACTCAAGCAAGAAACATAACACTTTGGGGAAAAAGAAAAAAGGGACAAAAGAAACACAAAACAAAGACTCATTAGTGTTGGACACACAGCGGGATGTCTTCTCCTGACAGATGGGCTTCCGGTCTATCCTTGCTACCCAGACTGTCTAGTCCTGTGTTACCTGCAAAAAAACAAAAGAGAGATACAGTGTAATCTAGACGTTCTAAGTGTTTAGATAGTATTTAGTTATGTGTATATATGTGCATGTACTTGCTTTCTACAATGCCGCAATCATCCACATACATAAAATAAAGAAAACAGGAAACAAGATACTCCTGTGGCAAAAGATAGGATAGAGCACTCCCTCAGGATAAGTCACACAGTTAGTCTCGGATTGAGTTTACCGCAGAAGAAGCACAAACAAAGAATACTGAATCAAGTACTTAACTGAACGTAGGATCTGATAGAGACTACTAGCCGCAGATTCCTTAACGTAGAATTAACCCCAGGCGTAAGACTGGATCCGGAAATTGTTCTTTGCCACAGCATGTCTGCGCGCCGGGGGCGGTACCACGTGACTCTGCCCTGTCGTCGTCTGCGGGCGTGACATCAGCAAGGTCACATAAGCCCCACCCCGTTGCGCCGACGTCAGTTGTTTCTCTGTTCCGCGTGCAACGCGGATCCGGATCGTGTCCTGGCCTGTTTTCAGGCCTTCTCTTTCACGCTTTTGTGTTGAGGAAAAGTGTGCAAATGCCTTCGGGCTTCAAGACGTGTACCTCTTGTGTACGTCCCATGTCGGCGATGGACTCTCACCCGATTTGCATGTGGTATTTGGGCGAGTACGAGGACTCGACGGATTGCGACGCCTGTGAGCACCTTAAACCAAAATCCCGGTGGGAGCGCCGGATGAAGTTGCTGTCGACCCGCTTGTCCAGTTCGGTGTCGTCCCAGCATCCATCCCCTACCTCGGAAGTAAGGAGCCGCCGATTCCGTCTGTGACAGCGCCCTTCACCACGGCTCCAAGGGCGTCGCTTGCCAACTGGTAGGTCTTCCAGCTTGTCTCCGAGGCCATGCCCTCCTTCGGCAGAGGGTGCCGGTTCCCTTCAGGACGTGCGCCCCCTCCTGTCACCACCCTACCTGCCGTTTCCTGGCATCGGGGTGACTAGGGCCCACATGACAGCCTACATTGCAGCTCTTCAGGCTTCTGTGGCCCCTCCTCCACGCTGGCACCGAAGGTTTTGGCTTCAGGTCGTCGGAGGGTGGTGTCCTCGAGGTGTAGTCCTTTGGGTCTCCGCTCTTCAGTGCCTCGCGTCACTGCCTCTCTGCAACTACCTACGGGGCTCCCTGTGGCGTCGCAGGAGGTCACAGGAGGTCACCGGGACTCCAGGCTTGCCCCCGAGTTCCCCACGGTCCTCTGAGCAGGCAGCTGCCCCACCAGAGGCTGAGTCAGTGCCGTTTTGGTGCAAAGGCTTTCCTCCCGGGCCCTGGCGGTGCTGCGGGTGGAGGCCAGGGCCTGGGGTGCTTCCAGAGTCCCTCTCAGTCCTCTACGTGGGCGGCTGCCCCGTGTGAGGTCGAGCCCGCGCCTTTTCGGCGCTGTTCCTTGGCCGACCCGGCTCCGATCCTGCCCCAGCGCTGATCCTGCCCCGGCTCCGATCCCGCCCCGGCTCCGATCCCGCCCCGGCTCCGATCCCGCCCCATTCTCTGATCCCGCCCCATTCTCCTAGGGAGCACGTGGCGGTGGAGGTCGACTCGGCGCCGCCAATGCCCACTCCAGCGCCAATCGGCGTCTGGTTCGTGATTCATCTCCTGAGGAGGTTCCCTCCTCTCTGGAGGTTTGTCATCTGCTGGTTTCTTCCCCTCCGAAGAGAGGGCGCCGCATTGTTGCTTTTTTTTTTCACCGGCATCTTCCAGGGAGGGCTCCTCGCCATCCCCACGCCTAAGTACTCGGACCCTCTTTTCCGCAGTTTGCGGTTGGACCCTCCACCAGCTTCTCTGCTTTCCTCAGGGGCCCCTAAGGTTCCCCACTTGTCCGTGGATCCCCCACCATTCCGGGGCTGGCCGCTTCCCCCCCAGCTGAACTTAGGGACGGACGGTTCAGCTTGCAGCCGTTGCCCACAGAGGAATTGCTTTCTCCCCCGCAGCGCCCTACAGAGGCCAGTGTCGCCTTCGTTCGGGCTATTTCCAGGGCAGCTGGCATTTTGCGGATGGACAAACCTGTCACCCCATTCCCTACAGATAATCTCTTGGAGGTTCTCCACCAGGGCTCTGGTGGACAGGAGCTGTTCCTTCCTTTTGAAGTGTCGCTCCACAATTCTTTTCTGGGAGCTTGGGGCGTCCTGCCTCGGGTGATCCGGTGCCTCAGCCGCTCTTTAAGTATGGGTGAATTTTGCGGATTCGCGATCCGCAAATTTGTGCAAAATTGCAAAAAAATCTGCGAGTTCGCGAAAAAATTCGTAAACTCGCGTATTTGCACAAATAGACTGTTTCCCACTGTCTACTGGCTAATCAGTAAGTGCTACCTCGTTGGGTAAATGTATAGTGCTTTTCCTACACTACAGCTGCGTAAAGTGCCAGAAGAGTTTTCTCCAGTGACCATGTGTGTGTTACTATGCCATCGCGCCGAAGGGCGCAGGGGTCCCTTGAGTGAGCTGTCCATCATAGTGGGTAAATTGCAGGAAGACGGTGCACACTGCTAGTGTGTGGGCGGGGCCAAACGGGCAGGGCTTCTATGCGATTTCACATGCCTCTTGTGTGTATAAAAGGTCAGAGATCAGAGCAGCAGATGAGGAGAAAGAAGCTCCTGGTCACAGGAACTGCAAGGGGATTGTGCTCGTGAAAGTGAAGGATGCAAAGGCCTCTATCCAGCATCACAGCTAATTTTCGACTATAGATATGGGGAGAAAGCACACCTGCCCAGCCTCGACAAAGCTCACAATTGTTTTTGGGCTGATGAATGCGTTATCGAACTTGAGCTTCAACTCGGGCACCTGCTTTATTTTTATCTGTAAGTGCTTCCTGTTGAGGTTTAATTTTTGTGACAGGAGCATCGTGCCAGAATGAACCCTGCCCTTCATATTTATCCTAGAAGACGCCACCGGTTTGTGCGATACCTCTACTCAACTGCCCAAAATCCGCCCGGGAGCGGATTTGCAAATTTTTCGGCAATTTCAGGAGATTTGCGGATCGCAAAATTGCCAAAAATCCGCAGAATCCACGAGCGGAACAGATTTTGCGCCCACGCTTACCGCTCTTGCATCGCCACCGTCCTGCTCCGCACGACCCAGTCTGCCTTTCCTTCCACCCTTCTACTCAAGGCTCTCTTCTGCGGACAGCTTTTACGTCCTTGCCTGTGATGTTGTTTCCTCCAACTCGGGAGGGCCAGTGGTTGGATTCATGCGGGCGTAACATCTTCGCTTCATCCAGTGCTGCCTTGCGGGCGCTCATCACTCTTTGTGTATTGACCAGGGGTGGGATTCTGTGGATTCCCTTCTTTCTCAGATTTCCCATGAGGGTGCTGCGCTGATCTACGGCACCATGTGTTGGATGGTCGGGAATTGGCTGCGTTTATCCTCCATGTGGCCTTTGGATGTGGCAGTTGCTCTCAGCTGTGCTATGGCCACTACTGTGGCTCTCCAGCACCATGCTTGGATGAGGGATGCTGTTTTTCCTGAGAATATTAGGGAGCGTCTGGCAGACCTGCCCTTTGATGGGCTCCTTTTGTTTAACACTCATACGGACTCTTCCATTCAGTGTCTCCTTGCGGGCCTCCATCCTCCTCCCCCTCCGTAGGCTGGCTTGTTGATCCGCCGAGGCTTAATGGGAGGTGTTTTTCATCTGCTTCCTGGAAACTGGGGTTTTGAGTTGCCCGTTTATATGTTCTGTGTGGTTTGACGTGCCTTCGGGATCCCTTGGTTGGCCCCTCTCTTCTATTGGTTGCTGGTTCAGCCCTTTTGGCAAGTGTTTTTTTTTTGGCTCATTGATAAGCTGTCTGTGGTTCCTACCGCAGGTCTTATGTTCTTGTTCGCTGATGCAGGATTTTTTCCCTAAGAGTGGTTCCCATGTTTTCTTTAGGACATGTAGTACCCTAAGTGGGGTACTTGTAGCTATTGTATAGCTCTGTCCTATGCTGGGAGGGTGTGGACTCCCTTTGAGGGTTCCTCGTTGTTCTTGGCGTCGCTGTATTCCACTGGTGCGGTTTGTTTGATCTTGTCTGGGCATAGCTTGCACTGCTCCAGGTTCTGTCATTTGCAGTATCCGCTGCAACGCTAGTCCAGCTTTGGCATGCCGTCTGCGGCGTTGTGCTGTGCTGGTCCTCTGTCTGGTGTTCCAGGGGGGATAATTTCTTGTGTTCTGGTTGCCGGCTTGGTCCGTCCTACGTATTTCTCCTCTTCTCTTCTGGCTGGTCCCACTTCTTTTGTCAGTCGTCTGGAACAGTCTCCTTTAGGGGTAGTTCTGGTTTTCCTTGGCCTTTGCCTTCGTCTTGAGCTCGGCTTGGTCGGGGTGCTCGGCTTCGTGGTGCTTGCCAGCAGCCGGCTGTGCCTGCCTGCTCTTTCTGGTTTACGGCCGGGAGCCTTGGCGTGGGCCTTTTTTTCCCCTACCTCTTGTTCTGATGGAGCCTTGCGAGACTATGTCTTTCTTCTCACGCCTGCCTTTCTTGATTGTGGAGCCGTTCTGCCTTGCCTGTTGACTCAAGGCTGTGGCTGGTTCAGCTGTCCCCTTCACTGTGTGTGGATCTTCTGGTGGAGGGCTTTGCCTCTCTTTCTACCTCTTCTCTTTGGAGTCTTGGGATGTTTCTTTCTTCCTCTGTACTCCTGTACTGTTGTCTGTACCTCCGGGGCTTTCTGGCGGATGTCCCTTGGACCTGGGCTGGGCTTGGGGTGTCCTGACCTCCCTTCGCCTCGTCCTTTTTTTTACATTTTTTTTTAAACTTTGTTTATTGAGTTTTCTCGTTATGCTGGTCATACAAGAACCATAGGTACGTTACTAAGCATACAGTGCATGCAATTATCACAGTTAGCACAGTCCTCATCCAGTACGGCAAGGTAAATACAAGCAATACAAGTGCATATCTGAAGCATGTCAATCCAGTTCTAGTCTAGCAGTGCCGTACCAATTTGCCGTCCAATCTTATACATCTTCAACCTAGTTTTATCTGTGCAGGTGCATATGTACGATTCAGAAAAGGGGGTGGTGATGAACAGAATGTCTGAATTAGGCAGACCACTCTTACCCAGTCCAAAGATCAGGGCTTGATCCATCACCGTTTTTTAGCTCACTGCCCCATCCCAGCTCAGAACCTGGCTATATGCAAATTAGTCTGTCCCTGGCCCAGTGCATCATGGGAACAGGGCAGACCAAACTACCAAGCCAATTCTTCACCAGAAAGGAGACAAGCTACCGGGGACCGGTTTCTGGCATTTCAGCCTCGTCGGCCTGGCTTGCTTGAATCCTGATGGAGCAGTGAGCAAGGGACTCATGTCTGAGTATACCCTGCCACACCTTAAGTGGCCAAAAACGATTCAGAAAAGGGGGTGGTGATGAACAGAATGTCTGAATTAAGCAGACCACTCTTACCCAGTCCAAAGATCAGGGCTTGATCCATCACCGTTTTTTAGCTCACTGCCCCATCCCAGCTCAGAACCTGGCTATATGCAAATTAGTCTGTCCCTGGCCCAGTGCATCATGGGAACAGGGCAGACCAAACTACCAAGCCAATTCTTCACCAGAAAGGAGACAAGCTACCGGGGACCGGTTTCTGGCATCTCAGCCTCGTCGGCCCGGCTTGCTTGAATCCTGATGGAGCAGTGAGCAAGGGACTCATGTCTGAGTATACCCTGCCACACCTATAGTGGCCAAAAACGATTCAGAAAAGGGGGTGGTGATGAACAGAATGTCTGAATTAAGCAGACCACTCTTACCCAGTCCAAAGATCAGGGCTTGATCCATCACCGTTTTTAGCTCACTGCCCCATCCCAGCTCAGAACCTGGCTATATGCAAATTAGTCTGTCCCTGGCCCAGTGCATCATGGGAACAGGGCAGACCAAACTACCAAGCCAATTCTTCACCAGAAAGGAGACAAGCTACCGGGGACCGGTTTCTGGCATTTCAGCCTCGTCGGCCCGGCTTGCTTGAATCCTGATGGTGCATTGAGCAAGGGACTCATGTCTGAGTATACCCTGCCACACCTATAGTGGCCAAAAACGATTCAGAAAAGGGGGTGGTGATGAACAGAATGTCTGAATTAAGCAGACCACTCTTACCCAGTCCAAAGATCAGGGCTTGATCAATCACCGTTTTTTAGCTCACTGACCCATCCCAGCTCAGAACCTGGCTATATGCAAATTAGTCTGTCCCTGGCCCAGTGCATCATGGGAACAGGGCAGACCAAACTGCCAAGCCAATTCTTCAGAAAGGAGACAAGCTACTGGGGACCGGTTTCTGGCATTTCAGCCTCGTCGGCCCGGCTTGCTTGAATCCTGATGGAGCAGTGAGCAAGGGACTCATGTCTGAGTATACCCTGCCACACCTATAGTGGCCAAAAACGATTCAGAAAAGGGGGTGGTGATGAACAGAATGTCTGAATTAAGCAGACCACTCTTACCCAGTCCAAAGATCAGGGCTTGATCCATCACCGTTTTTTAGCTCACTGCCCCATCCCAGCTCAGAACCTGGCTATATGCAAATTAGTCTGTCTCTGGCCCATGGCATCATGGGAACAGGGCAGACCAAACTACCAAGCCAATCCTTCACCAGAAAGAAGACAAGCTACCGGGGACCGGTTTCTGGCATTTCAGCCTCGTCTGCCCGGCTTGCTTGAATCCTGATGGAGCAGTGAGCAAGGGACTCATGTCTGAGTATACCCTGCCACACCTATAGTGGCCAAAAACGATTCAGAAAAGGGGGTGGTGATGAACAGAATGTCTGAATTAAGCAGACCACTCTTACCCAGTCCAAAGATCAGGGCTTGATCCATCACCGTTTTTTAGCTCACTGCCCCATCCCAGCTCAGAACCTGGCTATATGCAAATTAGTCTGTCCCTGGCCCAGTGCATCATGGGAACAGGGCAGACCAAACTACCAAGCCAATTCTTCACCAGAAAGGAGACAAGCTACCGGGGACCGGTTTCTGGCATTTCAGCCTCGTCGGCCCGGCTTGCTTGAATCCTGATGGAGCAGTGAGCAAGGGACTCATGTCTGAGTATACCCTGCCACACCTATAGTGGCCAAAAACGATTCAGAAAAGGGGGTGGTGATGAACAGGAATGTCTGAATTAAGCAGACCACTCTTACCCAGTCCAAAGATCAGGGCTTGATCCATCACCGTTTTTTAGCTCATTGCCCCATCCCAGCTCAGAACCTGGCTATATGCAAATTAATCTGTCCCTGGCCCAGTGCATCATGGGAACAGGGCAGACCAAACTACCAAGCCAATTCTTCACCAGAAAGGAGACAAGCTACCGGGGACCGGTTTCTGGCATTTCAGCCTCGTCGGCCCTGCTTGCTTGAATCCTGATGGAGCAGTGAGCAAGGGACTCATGTCTGAGTATACCCTGCCACACCTATAGTGGCCAAAAACGATTCAGAAAAGGGGGTGGTGATGAACAGAATGTCTGAATTAAGCAGACCACTCTTACCCAGTCCAAAGATCAGGGCTTGATCCATCACCGTTTTTTAGCTCACTGCCCCATCCCAGCTCAGAACCTGGCTATATGCAAATTAGTCTGTCCCTGGCCCAGTGCATCATGGGAACAGGGCAGACCAAACTACCAAGCCAATTCTTCACCAGAAAGGAGACAAGCTACCGGGGACCGGTTTCTGGCATTTCAGCCTCGTCGGCCCGGCTTGCTTGAATCCTGATGGAGCAGTGAGCAAGGGACTCATGTCTGAGTATACCCTGCCACACCTATAGTGGCCAAAAACGATTCAGAAAAGGGGGTGGTGATGAACAGAATGTCTGAATTAAGCAGACCACTCTTACCCAGTCCAAAGATCAGGGCTTGATCCATCACCGTTTTTTAGCTCACTGCCCCATCCCAGCTCAGAACCTGGCTATATGCAAATTAGTCTGTCCCTGGCCCAGTGCATCATGGGAACAGGGCAGACCAAACTACCAAGCCAATTCTTCACCAGAAAGGAGACAAGCTACCGGGGACCGGTTTCAGGCATTTCAGCCTCGTCGGCCCGGCTTGCTTGAATCCTGATGGAGCAGTGAGCAAGGGACTCATGTCTGAGTATACCCTGCCACACCTATAGTGGCCAAAAACGATTCAGAAAAGGGGATGGTGATGAACAGAATGTCTGAATTAAGCAGACCACTCTTACCCAGTCCAAAGATCAGGGCTTGATCCATCACCGTTTTTTAGCTCACTGCCCCATCCCAGCTCAGAACCTGGCTATATGCAAATTAGTCTGTCCCTGGCCCAGTGCATCATGGGAACAGGGCAGATCAAACTACCAAGCCAATTCTTCACCAGAAAGGAGACAAGCTACCGGGGACCGGTTTCTGGCATTTCAGCCTCGTCGGCCCGGCTTGCTTGAATCCTGATGGAGCAGTGAGCAAGGGACTCATGTCTGAGTATACCCTGCCACACCTATAGTGGCCAAAAACGATTCAGAAAAGGGGGTGGTGATGAACAGAATGTCTGAATTAAGCAGACCACTCTTACCCAGTCCAAAGATCAGGGCTTGATCCATCACCGTTTTTTTAGCTCACTGCCCCATCCCAGCTCAGAACCTGGCTATTTGCAAATTAGTCTGTCCCTGGCCCAGTGCATCATGGGAACAGGGCAGACCAAACTACCAAGCCAATTCTTAACCAGAAAGGAGACAAGCTACCGGGGACCGGTTTCTGGCATTTCAGCCTCGTCGGCCCGGCTTGCTTGAATCCTGATGGAGCAGTGAGCAATGGACTCATGTCTGAGTATACCCTGCCACACCTATAGTGGCCAAAAACGATTCAGAAAAGGGGGTGGTGATGAACAGAATGTCTGAATTAAGCAGACCACTCTTACCCAGTCCAAAGATCACGGCTTGATCCATCACCGTTTTTTAGCTCACTGCCCCATCCCAGCTCAGAACCTGGCTATATGCAAATTAGTCTGTCCCTGGCCCAGTGCATCATGGGAACAGGGCAGACCAAACTACCAAGCCAATTCTTCACCAGAAAGGAGACAAGCTACCGGGGACCGGTTTCTGGCATTGCAGCCTCGTCGGCCCGGCTTGCTTGAATCCTGATGGAGCAGTGAGCAAGGGACTCATGTCGGAGTATACCCTGCCACACCTATAGTGGCCAAAAACGATTCAGAAAAGGGGGTGGTGATGAACAGAATGTCTGAATTAAGCAGACCACTCTTACCCAGTCCAAAGATCAGGGCTTGATCCATCACCGTTTTTTAGCTCACTGCCCCATCCCAGCTCAGAACCTGGCTATATGCAAATTAGTCTGTCCCTGGCCCAGTGCATCATAGGAAAAGGGCAGACCAAACTACCAAGCCAATTCTTCACCAGAAAGGAGACAAGCTACCGGGGACCGGTTTCTGGCATTTCAGCCTCGTCGGCCCGGCTTGCTTGAATCCTGATGGAGCAGTGAGCAAGGGACTCATGTCTGAGTATACCCTGCCACACCTATAGTGGCCAAAAACGATTCAGAAAAGGGGGTGGTGATGAACAGAATGTCTGAATTAAGCAGACCACTCTTACCCAGTCCAAAGATCAGGGCTTGATCCATCACCGTTTTTTTTAGCTCACTGCCCCATCCCAGCTCAGAACCTGGCTATATGCAAATTAGTCTGTCCCTGGCCCAGTGCATCATGGGAACAGGGCAGACCAAACTACCAAGCCAATTCTTCACCAGAAAGGAGACAAGCTACCGGGGACCGATTTCTGGCATTTCAGCCTCGTCGGCCCGGCTTGCTTGAATCCTGATGGAGCAGTGAGCAAGGGACTCATGTCTGAGTATACCCTGCCACACCTATAGTGGCCAAAAACGATTCAGAAAAGGGGGTGGTGATGAACAGAATGTCTGAATTAAGCAGACCACTCTTACCCAGTCCAAAGATCAGGGCTTGATCCATCACCGTTTTTTAGCTCACTGCCCCATCCCAGCTCAGAACCTGGCTATATGCAAATTAGTCTGTCCCTGGCCCAGTGCATCATGGGAACAGGGCAGACCAAACTACCAAGCCAATTCTTCACCAGAAAGGAGACAAGCTACCGGGGACCGGTTTCAGGCATTTCAGCCTCGTCGGCCCGGCTTGCTTGAATCCTGATGGAGCAGTGAGCAAGGGACTCATGTCTGAGTATACCCTGCCACACCTATAGTGGCCAAAAACGATTCAGAAAAGGGGGTGGTGATGAACAGAATGTCTGAATTAAGCAGACCACTCTTACCCAGTCCAAAGATCAGGGCTTGATCCATCACCGTTTTTTAGCTCACTGCCCCATCCCAGCTCAGAACCTGGCTATATGCAAATTAGTCTGTCCCTGGCCCAGTGCATCATGGGAACAGGGCAGACCAAACTACCAAGCCAATTCTTCACCAGAAAGGAGACAAGCTACCGGGGACCGGTTTCTGGCATTTCAGCCTCGTCGGCCCGGCTTGCTTGAATCCTGATGGAGCAGTGAGCAAGGGACTCATGTCTGAGTATACCCTGCCACACCTATAGTGGCCAAAAACGATTCAGAAAAGGGGGTGGTGATGAACAGAATGTCTGAATTAAGCAGACCACTCTTACCCAGTCCAAAGATCAGGGCTTGATCCATCACCGTTTTTTTAGCTCACTGCCCCATCCCAGCTCAGAACCTGGCTATATGCAAATTAGTCTGTCCCTGGCCCAGTGCATCATGGGAACAGGGCAGACCAAACTACCAAGCCAATTCTTCACCAGAAAGGAGACAAGCTACCGGGGACCGGTTTCTGGCATTTCAGCCTCGTCGGCCCGGCTTGCTTGAATCCTGATGGAGCAGTGAGCAAGGGACTCATGTCTGAGTATACCCTGCCACACCTATAGTGGCCAAAAACGATTCAGAAAAGGGGGTGGTGATGAACAGAATGTCTGAATTAAGCAGACCACTCTTACCCAGTCCAAAGATCAGGGCTTGATCCATCACCGTTTTTTAGCTCACTGCCCCATCCCAGCTCAGAACCTGGCTATATGCAAATTAGTCTGTCCCTGGCCCAGTGCATCATGGGAACAGGGCAGACCAAACTACCAAGCCAATTCTTCACCAGAAAGGAGACAAGCTACCGGGGACCGGTTTCTGGCATTTCAGCCTCGTCGGCCCGGCTTGCTTGAATCCTGATGGAGCAGTGAGCAAGGGACTCATGTCTGATTATACCC
The DNA here is from genome assembly GCF_964261635.1 of Lissotriton helveticus. Taxonomy (NCBI): domain Eukaryota; kingdom Metazoa; phylum Chordata; class Amphibia; order Caudata; family Salamandridae; genus Lissotriton; species Lissotriton helveticus. Next base: position 445,560,475 of record NC_136070.1, read on the forward strand.
TGCCACACCTATAGTGGCCAAAAACGATTCAGAAAAGGGGGTGGTGATGAACAGAATGTCTGAATTAAGCAGACCACTCTTACCCAGTCCAAAGATCAGGGCTTGATCCATCACCGTTTTTTAGCTCACTGCCCCATCCCAGCTCAGAACCTGGCTATATGCAAATTAGTCTGTCCCTGGCACAGTGCATCATGGGAACAGGGCAGACCAAACTACCAAGCCAATTCTTCACCAGAAAGGAGACAAGCTACCGGGGACCGGTTTCTGGCATTTCAGCCTCGTCGGCCCGGCTTGCTTGAATCCTGATGGAGCAGTGAGCAAGGGACTCATGTCTGAGTATACCCTGCCACACCTATAGTGGCCAAAAACGATTCAGAAAAGGGGGTGGTGATGAACAGAATGTCTGAATTAAGCAGACCACTCTTACCCAGTCCAAAGATCAGGGCTTGATCCATCACCGTTTTTTTAGCTCACTGCCCCATCCCAGCTCAGAACTTGGCTATATGCAAATTAGTCTGTTCCTGTCCCAGTGCATGATGGGAACAGGGCAAACCAAACTACCAAGCCAATTCTTATACTGGGAAGGAAACAAGCTAACGGGGACCGGTTTAAGGCATTTCAGCCTCGTCGGCCCGGCTTGCTTGAATCCTGATGGTGCAATGAGCAAGGGACTCACATCAGAGTATACCCTTCCACGCTTATGGTGGACAAAATGATTCAGAAAAGGGGGTGGTGATGAACAGAGTGCCTGAATTAAGCAGACCACTCTTACCCAGTCCAAAGATCAGGGCTTGATCCATCACCGTTTTTTAGCTCACTGCACCATCCCAGCTCAGAACTTGGCTATATGCAAATTAGTCTGTTCCTGTCCCAGTGCATGATGGGAACAGGGCAAACCAAACTACCAAGCCAATTCTTATACTGGGAAGGAAACAAGCTACCGGGGACCGGTTTCTGGCATTTCAGCCTCGTCGGCCCGGCTTGCTTGAATCCTGATGGTGCAATGAGCAAGGGACTCACATCTGAGTATACCCTTCCACGCTTATGGTGGACAAAATGATTCAGAAAAGGGGGTGGTGATGAACAGACTGCCTGAATTAAGCAGACCACTCTTACCCAGTCCAAAGATCAGGGCTTGATCCATCACCGTTTTTTAGCTCACTGCACCATCCCAGCTCAGAACTTGGCTATATGCAAATTAGTCTATTCCTGTCCCAGTGCATGATGGGAACAGGGCAAACCAAACTACCAAGCCAATTCTTATACTGGGAAGGAAACAAGCTACCGGGGACCGGTTTCTGGCATTTCAGCCTCGTCGGCCCGGCTTGCTTGAATCCTGATGGTGCAATGAGCAAGGGACTCACATCTGAGTATACCCTTCCACGCTTATGGTGGACAAAATGATTCAGAAAAGGGGGTGGTGATGAACAGAGTGCCTGAATTAAGCAGACCACTCTTACCCAGTCCAAAGATCAGGGCTTGATCCATCACCGTTTTTTAGCTCACTGCACCATCCCAGCTCAGAACTTGGCTATATGCAAATTAGTCTGTTCCTTCTTCATTGATCATGTCAGACAGGGCCCTAAATACTTGTGTCCAGTATGCTTGTATGCCCTCGCAATCCCAAGCTAGGTGTAGAAAATCAGCTCCCGGGGCATGGCGTCTATCGCAAGTGTCTGTATCTCGTAATCGATGTCTATGCATACGCGCTGGCATGAAATATAGCCTGTGTAAATACTTGTAATGAATAATTCTGAGTCTACTTCTGGCTGAAATTCGTTCTGTCTGTAGTGCACAGAAGTCCCATTGCCTATCCGTTAGTTCCACTCCCAACTCCTGGTTCCATTTAGCTCTAGCAATCGGGGCTGGCTGGTCCCTTAACCCGTGCACAGTCTTGTAAATTGTCGATACTAATTTCTTAGACTGCACCCCCTGTAGAATCCTCTGTAGAGGTACGAATATAGGAGGTTCGTTGGGAAAGTCAGGAGTGATAGGTCTGAGTCCTTGTCGCAGCCGAATGTACAAAAATGTATCAAGGGGTGACCGTGGCACACCCAAAAACATATGTTCCAGTGTCCGAAACTGACCTTCATGGTAGAGGTCCCCCCAAGGTGTGCCCTGAGTGCGTTCCCTCAGTTTGTGAAAGATAGTTTCCTGGAGTAGTGGCATATCAGGGTGGTAGACTAGCGGTAAGAGCGGGGAATATAACAGAGTTGTATCTAGCAGTTTGCCCAGTTGGGACCTTGAGTTGACTGTGCTCATTACTGTGGACGGTGTCTTGTCTCTACCAGATGATGGAATAAAGAATGCGCCCTCTATGGGAACAGGTAATGCTAGCCAGTGCTCTGCCGCAATTTGAGGCATGTATCGGGGTTGGTGCACCCAGAAAAATGCGTAGTGTGCTTGCATACTATAATAGTACATCTCAAAATCAAGAATCCCGAACCCTCCCTGGATATACGGCCGGGTGAGTACTTCCCATTTGAGTCGTGGACTCTTGCCTCCCCACACTAGACGAATCAGTTCGGACTTCAGGAGTCGAAAAAAATACCTCCCTGGGTGGAAGGGGATGTTTAGGAACAAATATAATAACTGCGGCAGCAGGACCATTTTTATTAAGGACGCCCTTCCTGCCATTGATAGTGGCAGTCATAGCCGTCCCGTAGTTTATCCGCATCAGCTCGTCCCTGTCTTTTGATATACAAATTCCCAAGTATTTAAACTCATCGTCACACCAGGGTATGGGGTAGTCCATGTGAAATTTAGTTGTTGCAGCTGTGAGAGGGAAACAGCACGATTTGCCCCAATTTATTTGGGCACCAGACATTCCACCAAATTTTATGAATTCCCTCAGTATAGGATTTAGATTTTGCTGGGGATCTCGAATGTAAAGCGTGATGTCGTCTGCATACAGGGAAATCAATATTTGTCGTAGATTGCATTGGAGCGCATTATCTTTATGATGTTGCCTCAATTTCACCGCCAATGGTTCCACTGCAATCGCAAAGAGCAGGGGTGACAGCGGGCATCCCTGCCGCGTGCCTCTCCTAATGGGTATGTCTTGGGATAGCCTTCCGTGTATGACCACCTTAGCTGTGGGTGATTCATATAATAACCTAATCCAGGATAAAAAGATAGGGGGGAACCCCATGCGCCTCATCACTGCGAGCACATAATCCCATTCCAGGGAGTCAAATGCCTTTGTGGCATCCAGAAATATTGCTGCTATCGGTAACTCGTCAGAGACATTATTCATAACTGTAAAGAACGTTCTCAAGTTATGAGACGTTGCTCTACCGGGCACGAATCCTGACTGGTCCGGCAATATCAAGTTTTCCATAAGGAGATTAAGACGCGTCGCAATAAGTTTGGCTAATATCTTTACATCGCAGTTAAGTAGTGAAAGGGGCCTGTAAGAATCACAGCTTTGTGGTGGTTTGCCCGGCTTCAGCAGCGATATAATGAGGGCCAGCCTCATAGAGGGGGGGAGATGTCCCACTTCTAGTGCATCCTCGTACACTTCTCGCAATATTGGGGCCATAAACTCGATATAAGATTTATAGAATTCGACCGGGATACTGTCTGAACCAGTGGCCTTGCCTGATTGCATATGCATTATGGCGTCTCTTACTTCATCTAGTTCAAACAGGGTGCCTAAGAATCGTTGCTGGGTGTCGCTGAGCCACCCCAGAGACACATCTTCCAAGTATTCAGTGAAGTCTGGTGTGCTCGCCCTCGTTGATGTGTATAGGTCAGTGTAGTGTTTAGTGAAAGCGTTCAATATATTCGTTGTGTCTCTGTATACCCTTCCTTCTCCATCTTCAATTTCTAGTATCACAGTAGTAGGCCGTGCTAGTCTGATCGTTGCTGCTAGTGCCTTCCCTGGTCTCTCACCCTCTCCATACCTACGAGCTGTCCAGTACCTCCCTCTAAATCTAGCTTCCCTTTCTGCTTCCTCTTTATACTCCGTGAGTTTCTCTCTAATTTTTGAACGTGTCGTCCCCTTAGGGCTTACGGTCAGGGATCGCTCCAGCGATTTCAGTTCCTGTTCGAGGGTATTTAGCATGTTCAATATGCTTTTTAGGACCCCGGACCCTTTTGCTATGCATATCCCCCTCAGTGTGACCTTAAAGGCCTCCCATATCGTTTCGACATTGTCTACCGTACCCTTATTTCGCTCAAAGAATTCCAGCACTTCTTCCCTGAGTTCTTCTTGAAAGACTGCATCAAGCAGCATGGTGGGTTGTAATCTCCAACCTGCTCTCTGAGGGTCTAGTTCATCGGCAGATAAGGTGAGCTTTACTGGTGTGTGATCTGAGTAGGTTCTGGCTAAGTGCTTGACCTCAGTGATTGCTGGGCACAGCCCAACTGACAAGAATATATAATCCAGTCTAGCCCACGAGGCAGCGTGAGCCGTAAAAGTGCGTGCCCTCGTGTGTTTTGGGGTGAAGATGTCTCCAGGCATCTATCAAGGCATATTCCTGTAGTATCGTATGTAACTCAACCCGCGCTTGGGTGTAGTGATGTGGGGCAGGGTGCGATCTATCTACCTTCGGGTCATGTGACACATTGAAATCCCCTCCCCATAGGATATGGTCAGATCCGATGTCCACAACCATGGCCCAAAGTTCGGTAAAGAATCGTGGGTCGACTATATTTGGGCCATAACAACATATTAAAGTAATCGATATGTGCCCTAGTCGTCCCCATGTCACACAGTATCTACCTTGTGCGTCACTCCTCTCACCAGTCACGCTAAATCGTGTGCCCTTTTTTATCAGTATTGCAGCGCCCCTTGCATAGGTGGATGTCATGAATAGATGCAGATAAACACTACAGAGAAGGAACATTGCATGGTATGAATGTATAGGAAAACTACATCTCCCAGAATCCTTGATTAAGAAGACAGGTCACCTGATATCCCTACATAAGTCCCTCCTCACTTTCTTCTAGTTGCTTGTCACTCGAGTTTTCCTGTTGGACTCATTGAGAGAGAACGCTGTATCTACAGGCCCCCTGGGTCCTCTGGTCTGGAGCAGCTTGCTGTGGAAGTATTGTAAAGCCTTACAGAGATCACTGCGAGGAGCAGATTCATTGAAAGGAAGCCTAGTGTCATTATGGTTTCCATCTGAAGTGGGCGTTATTCAACTACCTAAACAGGTTGTGATATGGAGAGGAACCTGCGGTAGTGAGAGACCGAAAGCATTTCTCTTCCTGTCAAGAGTATTTATGGTTGGCATCTGCGCTACGGAAGAGCTAACTTCTTTCATATTTTTTGTGCAATTGAATCCACTTCAAGGAAATCGGCAGTTTCGATAATTCAGCAGTTACAGCATAAAAAGGACGCTAGAGGGCGCTCTAAGCCTGTGTATTGCATCCTAGGGTTGTACCTGCTTCAAACCAAATCGGATGTGTGGAAACCTGTGGAAACTGTTCTGAAAGCATTGAGAGACTTCTCAGAAGCACAGAACATTTCCCGAGGATTATCTGCAGTAAGATAAGTACCTCATCAGTATATTTACGAGTGCAAGACATTTCTGAAACTCTTTTTGTTTGTTTTTTCTTTATTTTTCTTATTTTTGAGACTATTTACGTTGAGTGAAATGCAGTTGTCTGATATGTAAGTAACACCACACATAGGGGACAAAGGGGAGATGAATGGTGAGAAACCGTTACTTATGTGTGTTTTGTATTTCACTTACAGGGTCAACGGGGTGTATGGTAGGAGCGTGAGGTACATCATCTCTGAGGACATCCCTTATCTGAACCTAGCGGCTGCAACTTTATTGTTTCTTTATCCCTTTTTTCCCTTTCCCCGGTCGTGGTAATACCCGTGCAGTGTTAGATACATACTCATGGGTGGTACCAGGTAGGGGAAGGGATTAATAAGCATCTCATCGTTCCCGCTGTATCTGGCTATAAGGTTAGTGGTACCATTCTCTGTATCTGACAGAGGAGTACGAGGAGAATATCGTATGCTCCGCCCATCTACAGGCGAATGTGTTATTAGATTGGGGGTTGAAGTGATTTTCCTGCAAGAAGGCTATGTGTATATCATGCCTGTCGAGATATGACAACACTTGACGTTTCTTACGTGGATCACCCACCCCCTAACATTCCATGTTATAACATTCAGGTTATTCAGGACCATGGGTCGTATTTGATACAGCAGCTAGCCTGCCTATAGGATAAGGGACTCTGGATTGGACCTTCTCCACCCTCCCCCATTGGATTAGCATTTCTTGAAATCAAGTGTACAGCATCCTGCCATCTTGTCTGTGCATTAATACCGTCTTACAATCTGAACAATACCACTGTATGCCTTTGAAACGCAGTGCTCTGCAACAACCCACCCCTTCCCCCCTAAACATTCTTTCCAACTTGTGAACGGCATGGACAGTAACATGCTCGTCATGCGAGTCATTGTCAGAACTTGCCCCGTCAGTATGAAAATAACTTTTTCCCAGTTCCTCTTCTCCTCACCCCTCCCACTGAAGCATCCCCAACTTGCCAGAATGTCCCACCCACCCACCTCCCACATCATTCATTAACATTCCCCGTAACATCTAGGTACTAAACTCCAACAAGAGGGAACTCCCGTAGGAGGACAGCTTTAGGTAGCTACACAGCCACTCTCTTCACCTCGAGCCTCCCGACCTGTTCGACCTCAGGGCCTGAATCAAGGGAGGGAAGTGGGGCCGTCCATGGTATCTCGTTCCTTCAGTGTCCCTAACCACGTTGCACATTATCTCGAGTCACTTATAAGTAGTGCCTTATGTGGAGAGTGGCATCATACTGCCCAGCGTTTACATTTCATGATTCTTCATCTGTTTCTCGCGATTCATCCTGTTGCGCAGCGTCTCGCCCGCCTACTCCATGTTGTGCTCGTCTTAAATTCCTCAGATAGTCTTCCACTTGTTGCGGATTCGTGAAGAATCGCTGTTTCCCCTGATGTGTCACTCGCAACCTTGCGGGATATAACAGTGCATAATCAATTTGTGCTGCGCGTAGTTTTTTCTTCACTTCTATGAACTTGCGCCGTTCTTCTTGCACCATCGGTGTAAAGTCCGGATAAATCGAAAAGGCGACACCTTCGTCTGACAAGTTTTGTTTCGTTCGTGCCGCTCGCAGAGCCACATCGCGATCACGATAATTGAGCAGTCACGCGATGATGGGTCTCGGCGGGGTCCCAGGTTTCAGCCTCGGTCCGAGAGAACGGTGGGCTCTTTCAACGATGAACTGCTTGGAGAAGTAATCCGGCCCAATGGCAGATAGGAGCAGTTTTTCTATATAGTCCTCCATGCGCCCAGTGTTCGTGGACTCCGGTACACCCATCACGCGAATGTTGTTGCGCCGACTACGGGCTTCCAAGTCCTCGTTCTTAGTTGCGATCACTCTCAGGAGGTTGTCCATTCTTGCAAGCTGTGCCGTATGAGAGGCTGTTGTTGTGTCGTTATCAGAGATTCGTCTGTCAGTTTCTTTAATCCGCTCGTCGTGTAAGTCCAATTTATGGGCGATGGCGTCCATTCTGGAAGACATACTGTCCACCTTTTCTACTACTGTGGCAAATCCTTATTTTTTTTTTTTTTTTTTAAATATGTTTTTATTGCAGGTAATAAATGTTGACACATTATTGGCACCTTATACCTAGGGAAAACCATGAGGACGTCAATAGGATCAGCTCTATACACGGCCATTCAGCCCACAACCCGGGGTCGGGCGGCGTGTGCCATCAGTCCACAGGGGAACAATTCTCCAGTCCAGTAAAGTGCAACAGGTGAAATGAATATATCCCGTCTGCTTTTTCTAAACAACCCAACAAAACAAAACATCCCCTCCCCATTCCCCAATCAGTTTCATCCCCCCAGAGGAGGTAATTGCTAGGCGCCGTTGTACCTTAGTCTAGTGCTCTCGGAAACCGAGAGCTCTCCCATTCCCCTTTCCCCCTCCCTCCACCCCCCTCGTCATCAGCAGCGCATTGTGTGGCCACTCAGTTCGTGAGAAGAGACTTAGATCCCGATCGGGGGTCTAACCCACTCGTGATCTGTTATTGAGGTCCGGATCTCTCTCCTTCTGTACTATCAGAGTCAGTATGTGTGTCATGGTCGCGCAGGGCCTGCACCAACGTCTCCCATGCCTGCGCCGCTTCCAGAGCCCTCTCATCCCTTCGCCGCTGCACCTGTTGGTATCTCAACGTACTTTCACTTCCCGCCCACTTGAGAAGTTCATTACGCCATTTATCACCTGTAGGACCAACTCGCGCCTTTCAGTGTCTGGTGATTTCCCGTTTGGCAAGGAGCAATCCTAAATCTATAAACTTATTAGTGATCTTGTGTTTAGGGGTATGTGGAAACCAGTGTAGGATCCCCACAGCTGCATCTATCTGTAACGATCGACCTGTCACTGCAGTCAGTGTTTCTCCCACAAACGACCAGTAGGTAGTCAGCATAGGGCAGGACCACAGCATGTGCAAAAGGTCCGCCCTGCATCTAGGGCATGCCGCGGTTTCTAGGTCGAAGTATTTCTGCAACTTCTCCGGTGTCAGATAGGCACGGTGTAAAATGTAGAAGTGGACCAGTTGGAACCGGGCATTACGCGTGCCCTTCCAGGCCTGCCATAACAGCTGGGCCCACGCAGTCTCCGGGATGTCTTTCCCTATGTCCAATTCCCATCGGGCCCTAAGATCCGACAAGGGGGTCAGTTTGTCCCCTATCATTCTGGAATATAAGCACGAGACCGCTTTAACCGTCCCTGCAGACATCATGACGTACTGGCACGCTGCCGACACCCGCGGCTCCCCCTGGCCCATCCTCCAATGCGCCTGGAGCGCCCTCGTGACCGCCGCATGTAGCAAAAAATCGCCTCTGGGGACATCATAGCGGACCAGAAGCTCCTGGAAGGGCAACAACGTCCCGTCCTCGTAGAGGTCACCCACGGTCTGTATGCCTAGCTCCTCCCATTCTCCTAGTCGTGACCAGTCGCCACCATGAGGTAGCGCCGTGAGCATTCCCATCGGGATCTCCGGGGCATAAGGTCTCAGTTTTCCCAGTCTACGATGTGCCCTGGTCCAACACGAGCGTATGGTGCGTTCCTCCTGAGTGAGGTCTCGCAAATCGATCCTCTGCTGGAGTGCAATATACGATAGGACATGTCTGGGTATGCCAGTGCCCCGCAGCTCTTCCGGTCCTCGAAACTCACGCGCCACTTCCTGGGTAAAGACCTGCAACTGAGCGGCCAAGTAGTACGCCTCAAAGTCGGGCGCCGCCAACCCCCCCTCCGCCCTAGGTCTCTGCAATGTTCTAAGCGCCACTTGTCGTCGGCCTGAGCCCCACAAGAACGCCACTATCATGGTCTCCAGACCCTGGAAGCTAGACCTCGGGATCCAGATCGGCAGCGTTCTGAAATAGTATAGCAATCGAGGGAGCGCCACCATCTTCAGTAGCGCAATTCTTCCCGCCACTGACAAGGGCAGGGTGGACCAAAAGGCCATGCTACCCTTAAGCGCTCGGATGCCTCTGGATATGTTACCCTCAAGTATGTCAGCAGGGCGATGGTAAACTCGCACCCCCAGGTATTGAAAGCAAACCGGCTCCCATCGGATCTCTCTATGAATGTCCGGTTCAGGACTAGCGCTGCGGACCGGGAACAGGCAGGTCTTAGCCCAGTTCACCCGAAGCCCCGACACTGATCCAAAAGTCGTGAGCACTGAATCAGCGCCAGTCAGGGCCGCCCCAGCATCTTCTAGGAAAAGCAACAGGTCATCTGCGTAGAGGGATATGTACTGGTAGCCCGTCGGAGATTGTAATCCCCTGTAGTGGGCCCCAGTACGGATCGATATAGCCAGCGGCTCTACCGCCAGGGCAAATAGCAATGGGGAGAGCGAGCAGCCTTGTCTCGTGCCTCGCTCAACGGGGTAACGTTGAGAAATCAGTGGGCCCGCCTTCACCCTAGCCACCGCTGACGAGTATAACACCGCAGTCCACCTCAGGAACCCCTCACCAAGGCCAAACCTCTCTAGTACTCTGTGGAGATACACCCATTCCAAGCTGTCGAAGGCTTTCTCCAAATCTATCGAGAGAATCATAGGATCAGGAGCATAGGCATGGTCCCCCTCCAACAGTCGGAACAAGCGTCGGATGTTCATCGAAGTATTACGTCCGGGGATGAAGCCCGCCTGGTCCACATGCACTAGCGAGCTCATATGGTCCAACAGTCGTGTGGCCAATATGCTGCTCAAGATCTTATAGTCGACCGTGAGCATAGAGAGCGGTCTATAAGACGCCGGCTCTACGCCTTCACGGTCAGGCTTGAGTAGAGGTATCACCAGGGCTTCCCGCATCGAGCCCGGTAACCGCCCCAGAGTCTTCGCTTCCTTATATACCTGCAGGAGTTTGGGGGCCAGGAGCTCCACGTATACCGCATAAAACTCCACTGGGGGAGGAGGAGCTTCGCGCGCACCCAAGATGGTCGCGTGAGCACAGGGCTCCCGGACCCTCGCCACCTCCATCGACTATCCTGTACTTTATCCTGGTTCGGACGACGGGTGTTTACTGGCGCAGTTCTACTGATCATTTATCTGTTCCAAAAAACTTTTTTGGACTTCGGGGACCAGAGCTACAGATCGCTGCAGTTTTCTGGCCTGCTCCAAGGTGACGCCCCGAGCTATCTTGTCTGGCCTGCCGTCCAGTAAGTGAACAACAACGGATTGCCTGACTTGCATGAGCTGGCGACCGCTTTTGGTTTCGATTCCTGTCCGGAGATCAACCTGACTTTGTTAGCTACGTGGACGGCCGGACGTGCCTATACTTTTGGTCTATCCGCTTCTGATGCCGATCTGTCATGGCTTTCAGTTTTGAGACTGGCACCATCTTCGCTCTTTTGGTCCTGCATTTGCCACCGCAGTCACCATTTTCACCCGACAACAGGCGACCCGCACGGGTCCAGGATCTAAGATGGCCACCAAGCCAGAGAGCGATAGGCGCACGACTAAACGGGGCGTTCGAGGGAGTGCTTTGCAAACAAACATTATGGACCGGTACACCCTTACTAAAGGATCGCCGGGCGCAGCATCTAAACCCTCGACGGCAATGCCGGAGGACTCATCGATTGAGGAAGAGCCCTCGTTGCGAGATCTCATGGGCGCCATTACCGGTATGAAGGCTTCATTGGGGCAACAATATGAGGCCTTGACTCTCAAACTGGATACTGTGTCGATTGATGTCAATCTGATCAGGGCGGATTTGGCGAAGACAAACGAAAAGGTCAAATCCCTGGATCTCAAGACCACTAGCCTGGTCACTGACGTCTCTGACTTACAGGCTGAAGTCGGGAATCTGCGGAAAGCTAATGACTATTTCTCTGGGCGCCTAGAGGACTATGAAAGCCGTGCCAGGCGCAATAACATCCGCCTGATTGGGGTCCCGGAATCATCGACTGCTGCCTCGACGGACTTATTGGTGGAAGACCTGGTGCTGAATCACTTGGCGCCCAAGGGTCTCAGCAAGTTTTTCGCTGTCGAGCGTGCACATAGGATCCCCGGCGGTACACCTAAATCGGGTGCTAACCCACGACCCATCATTGCGAGGATCTTTCATTTCCGGGACAGAGACGCTATCCTGCAGGCTTCGAGGCAGTCTGGTCCCATTGCCTTTGAGCACTCTACTGTCAGCTTCTATCCGGACTTTACACAACAGGTCCAGAAACAGAGGCTGGGGTTCCAAGGGGTCAAGAAGAGACTCCGGGAAAGGTCTATGAAGTATGCCATGCTCTTCCCGGCCCGTTTGCGGGTGGTTCATAGGGATCGTACTTTTTTCTTTGACCATCCTGGGGTCGTGAGTGACTGGCTTGACTCGCTGCCTACGGATCAAGAACCTTTTGAGGACTCTGGCAGATCGGATCGGGCGGACGGTGGCCCGACGGAGCAGGAGTAGATGTTGACTTTGACCCCGTACCCTTCATGTTGGCTTTGAACTGTGCTATGCTGTGTCATTAATGTTTGCAAGTAATAGTCCTTTTGGGGGTGGGTGGGGGGTGAGCGGGTCCTTTCTCCTCCTGGGTTTTCTTTTCGTAGATTAGTTGGGTGGTTGGGCGACAGGCACACTGCAAGTTTATGGGGCTTTTTGGTCTTAGGCAGGGGTGCGGGGTGGGGGGTATAGTTGTTTTGGCATTGTTGGGGGGACTGGGTTGTTGGTTTGAATTTTATTGTTATTTGCAAGGCGAAGAAAAGGCAAACTCCTGTTTTATGCAGTTGCTTTGGGTGTGGGGCGGGGGAGGGGCTGAATTCGGGGATGGGGGGTAGGGGACTTCAGATATTGTGTTGGAACGTGAACGGGTTGGGGGATGGGATCAAGAGAAGGGTGGTGCTGCAATTGCTGAAACGTTTGTCTCCTGATGTTGTCTTACTGCAGGAGACTCATTTGCTCGGCAACAAGTGCTACGCTCTGAATAGGCGTGGTTATCGCCTTGTGGCGCACTCGGGTTTCACTTCGGGCTCCAGAGGGGCGGGCATTCTGGTTCGGACCTCCCTCCCCTTGGCCATTGATGATGTCATACTGGATGATAAGGGACTATACACCGCCATTGTGGGGCGCTGGGAAGGGAAGGTTCTTATTCTGCTTTTCGTGTACGTGCCCCCGGGCCTCCAAGCCACCACATTCGCTGATCTGAGTGGACTTATCCTGGGTCTCCCCGAGGGTCTGCTTTTGGTTGGGGGTGATTTTAATGCGGTGGTCTCGGGGATGTGTGACCGTCACCCTCCCAGGGAACTGCCGAAGGCCCAGACTTGGTTGAGTGACTTCCTAGAGACGCTGGGGCTCACTGATTGCTGGCGCTTGCTTCACCCGGGGCAGTTGCAATATACCTATCATTTTGGTGCTCATGGTAGTCTCTCGAGGTTAGATCATATATTGCTGCCCTCGGCCCATGCATCCCTCATACGGGAAGTTAAACATCTGGCAAGGGGTATCTCGGACCATTCTCCGCTTTGGCTGGTGGTTGATGCACGGCAGGGTTCGGCGGGCCGAGTGGCTCCGATTAACCCCTGGTATTTGAAGGACCCCAGGGTCAGGGCTGAGCTGGTTAAAACACACGATTGTTATTTTGCGGAAAATGTGGGCTCTGTTTCCTCCCCAAGTTTGCTTTGGGAAGCTTACAGGACTGTCATTCGTGGCCAGGCCCTCTCGTTGATTGGTAGCGTGAAGTTGGCTAACCGTGCTGAGATGGTTCGCCTTGAGGGGGAGGTCACAGCCCTGGAGGGGTGCTTGGAATCTGAGGTCACCGCTGAGGGGTTACATATATTGGAGTTGAAACAACATGAATACAGGGCTCTGGTTACGGAAGCTGCTAAGGAAATGGGAAGGGAACAGCAGGGCCGCCTGTATGATGTGGGTGATAAGGCTGGGAAATTACTTGCTTGGCTGGATAAGAGGGAGAATGCAAGTCGTGTCGTCCCTGTGATTGTTGCGGAGAATGGAGAGTGTTGTACTGACCCTGCTGATATTGTCACCTGTTTTGCCGATTACTTCCGCGAGGTGTATTCCCAGGTGTCTGATCGATCTGAGCAGGATTCCCACCTGCTATTGCGGGATATTGCACTTCCCCGATTGCCTGACATTGATAGGGATGCTCTGGATGCGCCGCCTACTGTGGACGAGATTGCCGCTGCTGTCCGTTCGGTCCGATCCGGCAAGGCTTCGGGCCCTAATGGGCTCCCCATTGAACTATATAAACTACGCCCGGACACGCTAGCTCCACATCTGCGCTCTATGTTTCTCGAGTCTTTGGAGGTGGGTTCTCTCCCACCAGACCAGAGACTGTCCACTATAGTCGTCATCCACAAAGATGGTAAACCTCGGGATCGCTGTGCCTCTTTTAGACCCATTTCGTTGATTAATGCGGAGCCTAAAATCTTGGCCAGGCTGCTGGCGACACGTTTGGCGACTGTCATTGGGGACCTGGTTCACCCTGATCAATCCGGCTTTATACCGCAACGCAACACGGCGCTTAACCTCCGAAGGTTGCATGGCGTCTTGGCACGAGCCGAGACGCTACGTGAGCCCGCCATCTTGGCGTCCTTGGACGCTACGATGGCGTTTGATACGATTGAATGGCCGTATTTGTGGGCGGTTCTTGCCAAGTTTGGTTTCGGTCCGGAGTTTGTTCGGTGGGTCAAATTGCTTTACTCCGGTCCCATGGCTCAGGTGGTGGTCAATGGTCGGGTCTCTGCACCCTTTGCACTGGGCAGGGGAACGCGACAGGGCTGTCCCCTGTCCCCCTTGTTGTTTGCTCTCGCCTTGGAACCGCTGGCGGCCTGGTTGAGGTGGGAGCCGTCCCTGAAGGGCATTAGATGGAATTCGGGGTTTGAGGACCGTGTATCTCTCTATGCTGATGATATTCTGCTGTATCTCACATCTCCCCGTAAATCCCTCATTGTACTGTTCGATGTCTTAACGTCCTTTCGCAAAAACTCGGGTCTTGTCATCAATTGGTCGAAGTCCTGTGTATACGTCCTGTCGGGAGACGCCCCTCTTCTGCCGAGTGGTTGTCCTATCGCGATTGTGAGAGATGGCTTTAAATACCTAGGCATTTTTATCACTCTGAAACCTGAACTGCGGTTTGACCGGAACTTGCTGCCCCCTCTTCAGCGCCTTCGGGCAGATGTTGTCGCTTGGGGGAAACTCCCTCTCTCTCCCCTAGGTAGGGCGGCATTGTTTAAGATGATGTCACTGCCCCGCTTCCTCTATGCATTGCAAAATACACTTGACGTTGTCCCGGCTAAATATTTCCGTGAGGTTGAGAGTTTACAGAGACAACTGGTGTGGGGGGGTAGGCCCCGGATCGCCATCGCTAAACTGTCGCTCCCGTGGTACGACGGTGGAATTGCTTTGCCTGATATCCGTCGCTATTATTGGGCGTCTCAATTGGGGGCAATAAATCATTGCATGTATGGCCCTTTGCCGAATCCGGCCTTCGAGATGGACAAATGGTTGTTACCGGGGGGTGACTATAATAGAGCCCTCTACTCGAGAATCACCCCTCGAAACGTAACGGGCCCCACTAGGACGGCTGTCCAGGTGTGGAGACATGCTTCCATGGCGCTTGGATGGACTGATAAATTGACTCGTGCCACCCCACTGTATGCATCCGATAGACTTGGCTCTCTCTGGCAGTCGAAGGGGTTTGATAGGTGGGACTTGATAGGTATCAGCAGGATTGATGATGTTTGGACTAAGGGGAGAATGAAGACGTTTGAGGAATTGAAAACCGAGTACGCTCTGAGCGATCGCGAGTTTTTTCGCTATGCGCAGGTCCGCCACGCGGTGCTCTCGGTCTTCCCTTCGGGTGTGGAGATTCCGGAGTCGTCCCCGCTTGAGGACAGGGTACTAGACGGACATGTTCCTGATAGTACGATTTCGCTTATTTATAAAAAATTGATCAACTCCAGGTCTGATCTCCTGTTTCGCCTTAGAGAGGTCTGGATTGGTGATGGGCTGGAGCTGGACGATGAGGACTGGCAGGCGGCGATCTCCTCCCCTAAAGAGGTGGCCATCCAGGCGCGCCTTAGATTTGTGCAACTTAAAATCCTGCATAGAGTGT
The DNA here is from genome assembly GCF_964261635.1 of Lissotriton helveticus. Taxonomy (NCBI): domain Eukaryota; kingdom Metazoa; phylum Chordata; class Amphibia; order Caudata; family Salamandridae; genus Lissotriton; species Lissotriton helveticus. The sequence goes on from NC_136070.1 coordinate 445,576,069, forward strand.
ATGTGACTGGTCCCCGTTTGGTACACATGGGCTTTTCTGTGGATGGTTTGTGTCGGCGTGGAAGCGGTCTCCTGGGCACCTTTTTACATATCATTTGGGAGTGCCCTGAGATAGTGCGATTCTGGACCAGTATGCACGAGGTGATGAGTGAGGTTACGGGGGTGCGATCGATGCCGGAGGCTAGGAGATGCTTGCTGAATGTATGGGAACCGAATGACTACTCCGTATCGCAGCTTCGATGGGTGACCTTGGGCAATATGATCGCCAAAAGAGACGTTGCGCAACTGTGGGGCGCTCAGGGACAACCCGGGATTCGGAAGTGGAAACAAAACATGGACTGGTGCATGTTCAGGGAAAAAACTGTATATACTTCCCGAGGTACCCCCCGAAAATGGGGGAAGATATGGACTCAGTGGAACACTTACCGTGGCGATATATGTACCCCCCCTCTCCCTGACCCAGATGTTGAGCCTACATCCCCGTAACCCGAGGGTTCCTCCACTTCTTACTGTGTATTGGATACATTTTGTTCCTTCTGCCCCCCCCCCCATGCGAGACTCTTCTTGATGGAAAATACGCTCATTGGTTGACCTTCCCCGCTCCCGCACCATGTAATGCAACGTTGTTTATATTGCTGTCTTCTCTTTTTCTTTATTCCTTGCAAGTTGTTTGTGTTTGTATTTATAAAATTAATAAAAAGTTTCAACAAAAAAAAAACTCCACTGGGATCCCATCCAGGCCCGGTGTTTTGTTTCGCGCCATGTTTTTAATGGTGTGTTTGATCTCTCCAATCTCCATGTCTCGCCCCAGGTCCCTCGCCCGTTCCGGTTCCAGAGCGGGGATCGGCAGATCGCTCAGGAAGGTATCCGTTGGGGTAGTATCCGGGGTTAAACGACTATGATAGAGCTGCTCATAGTAATTCCAGAAGCAGTGAAGGATTTCGGGTTGAGTATAGACCTCATTGCCTTCCGCAGTGCGCATGGCCACAATCGGCGAGGTGCGTCTCGTCGGGTTGGCAAGCCAAGCTAGCAACGTACTCGATTTGTCGCCCTCAGCCAGTGATCTAGTCAGGTAAGTTTTATGGTCATAGCTCCGCAGTCGTTCAACTTCTACGGCTACAGCTTCCTTAGCCGCTAGAGTCTGTTGTTGGAGCTCCGGGCGGCCCGGGCGGGCCAGTTCCAGTTCGCGGAGGACTCGATCAGCTTTCGCCAGGTCCTCCAGAAGTATGCGGCGCACTCCAACCTTCTGCGTTATACAATAGCCCCGAACGACCACTTTAAAGGCGTCCCACTCTGTGGCTCTCTCAGCGGTCGTACCCTCGTTCGTCTCAAAATATCGCACAATCTTATCCTCCAGGTCACTACGGAACACCTGGTCGTCCAGCAGTTCTGGACGTAACTTCCAGGTCGGCACACAGGAGGCACCTCGAAGCCACCGTAGATCGACCAGTAATGGATTATGGTCGGATATGGTTCTCGTCAGGTACTCAGAGCGTATAACCGATGAAGCCACCTCCCTCGACCCCAGTAGTCCATCCAGTCGCACATGAAGCTCGTGCATGCCGGAGAAATGGGAGTAGTCTCGGACCCGCGGGTGCTGCGCCCGCCAGACGTCCGTCAGACCCCATTTAGTCTGCCAGTCCATCCTGCCTCTGGCCACCCTATGCGTCGGGGAGTCTGGGAGGGGAGGGTGGGACCTATCCAGGTGAACGTCAAGCACCGAGTTGAAATCGCCCCCAATAGGACGGGCCCTGAAAGGTAGCGGGCCAAGGAACCCGACAACTCTGTCAGAAAGGCGAGCTGGTCCGTGTTAGGCGCATAAATGCAGCAAATGCTCACATCTCGACCCCCCAGTCTCCCCGTTACAACTACAAATCTCCCCCCTGGATCTACAGTATGAGTATGGACCTGAAAGGGCACCCCCGCCTTTATCCATATTAGCGCACCCCGTGCATAAGCCGAGTACGTAGTGTTGTAGACCTGGCCGCGCCATCTACGCTGTAGCGCTAGCCCCTCTGATTTAGTGAGATGTGTCTCCTGCAGCAGCGCAATCTGTATTCCTCTACGCACTAGATAAGCGTGAACTTTATGTCTCCTGGACATGGTGTGCAGACCCCGCACATTCCAGGTGATGCATTTTAGAGTTGAGAGATCAGCCATTATCCCAAGTTGTGTGTTTCAGTCCCTCTAAGTACATTACAGGCATGGGCAAGTACCCAGCCAACTGCTTACCGATGACGATTCCCCCCTCCAACAACAATAAATCAACTTTTAAACAGAAAACCCCCAGCCTCCCCCCCAGAACAGGTTCCAAATAGCACCATCTAGTTCCCATCCAAACTGTACCCCCAAAAAATCTCTCCCCAACTAACCTAGCGGTAGCCACCGCAGGTGTGCCTTAAGGGCAATGCGGGGGGCCGAGCGACGATGTGGGGCCACCTCACTACAAGCCACCTTGCAGTCGAGTCAGAAGCCATCAGAGGCCATGTAGGGAAACCCCACTACCCTCCCCACAGGCAATAAATTAGCAGGCCACCATACAAGTCATGTCTCCCTCATGCAAGCATTCGCCCATCCATCCAGCCCCCACAACCAGAGCCGGCTCACCCAAATGTGTCATTGTTCATCAAGGAGGTCTCCCGCAGTTTCTGGAGTGACCACTGGGAGCTTCACCCTATCAGTCTCAGAGCCCTCCGAGTCCGAGCGGCCTCCGCTTTCTCCAGGCTCCGACTGAGCCGTCTCGTGGTCTTCCCGAGGGCCCGACATGGAAGAGACCATTTCCAGCGCTCCACGCCTCTCCGCCGCAGTTTCCACTGTAGAGGGCCGAGCAGTCCTACCTCTGCGGTGTCTGAATCTCTTAGGCCTCCGCTGCAGAACGCCCTCCATTGTCGATTGAGAAGAGGCCCCAAAACCGTCCTTGCCAGCTCTATACAGTTCAAGCCAACTGCACGCATCGTCCGGGGTGTCAAAGAACTTGGTGGAATCGTCTATTATAATGCGGAGGCGGGCCGGAAAGAGCAAAGAGTACTGTATACCCTCAGCACGTAGTTCTCGTTTAACCACCAGGAAGGTGGACCGTCGTCTCTGCGTCTCATAAGTGTAATCCGGAAAGATGTTCACACGGCTATTTTCAACCTGATAGGGTCCCCCTCTCCTAGCCGCCTGCAGCAGTAAGTCTCTGTCGCGGAAATGGAGCAACCGCGCCACCACCGGTCGAGGGGGACGACCTTGCAACGGCGGTTTGGCCGGCACTCTGTGTGCTCGTTCCAAGGTGTAAAAGGGCGATAGCCCCTCCGGGGTCACCGTCGTCCGCAGCCAATCTTCTAAGAACGCCACCATGTCCTCTCCCTCAATTTTCTCCGGAAGGCCCACTATCCGAATGTTATTTCTCCTGTTGCGTCCTTCCGCATCCTCCGCACGCTTCTCTAGGGCTTCTATCCTGGACAGGGCATCTTTCAACGTGGCGTCCAAAGTTTTCTGCGCCGGTTCCAGTCGTCGCACCGAACTCTCCACGTCCTTCACCTTGTCCGAGAGCTTGCTGTGGTCGGCTCTGAGCAGGCCCAAGCCCGTCGCAACTTGAGCTATATCCTCACGGAGGGCTGACCTAGTCTCAGTGATTGCCAGCAGTATTCTGTCCAATTACTCCTGAATCGGTGGGTTACTTGTTCCCTCCAGGTGCTGGCGCTCTTCGTTATCTGGTGGCTCTACATCAGAAGCGGTCTGGGCACACCCTTTAGCACCCCTCGTCTTCCCCATGCTGTTTGGAGTTCACTGGAGGATCGTCGCAGAGACGGAGGGTAGGCAATCCGGTCCAGTTCCTCTGCCAGGAACCTCAAAACGTCTTTCCGCAGCTATCAGCCGGCCTCCAGGTGCGTAGGTCTCTAGGCGGTGGTCAAGGCTGGCGCCCGCTGGTCAGCTCGTCCAGGGTGCAAGGGCAGCACGCAACAGGGACCCTCAAGTTTTCCCCCACAATGACAGCCCTCAAAGCAGCTGCTCACCCCCAGCTGTAACCGCAATGGGGGCAAGGGAGGCCCCTCACAGCCGTCGATAGATCTCGAGGAGCCACTTGACCAGAAGCTATTCCAGTGCTCCAGTCCGCAAAACGGCCGCTCGACCAGCAGGTATAGCGGCACGTCAGATGTGTCGGCAGCAGCAGCCCTACGCCGGTGTCCAGTCCCGCAGCGCGGGGTAAAGTGAGAATGAAAGGCCGCCCCGGTCTCCCCCGCTGTGTGCAGTGCGCGCCCCTCCTCCTCCTCTATTCACGGCCGCTCCGTGGTACCGTCAACACCCAGGGCAGGGATCCAGGATCGGAGGCCGCCCCCTCCACGGCCGAGCACCAGGCCTCCCGGCCTCTCAATCACAGCGCCTCAGCGCAGCGCCACTGCTCCTCAGTCAAAGCACGCACTGCGGGAGGCATCAAGGGCGGTCTCCAGCCCCCCCCCGCTCCGCCGGACCGGTCCGCCGTGATGGTCGGTTCGGGCGCCAGGACCCGCACCGCAGGACTCCACCGCCGCCCCCGCTTGGTCGTGGGTAGGCTGATTCGCCCTTCCCCCCACGCAGCGTCTCCGCGGTGTCGCACGGCAGCGCCGCTGGGCTCACCGCGTCCGTCGCCGGGTTCCCGCAATCTCCACCGGGGCCGACAGGGCTAAAGCACAAAGTGTCCCCGTGGTGAGGGAGGAACAGCTGCGCCTCCGGGGCTGAAGAACCCCCGACTCCTCTGGATCCCCGGCCGCCCTCAATTGAAGCAGAGCCGAGCGGGCGCCATCCCAGTCCACGCCGCTCGGGTCCTCCACTCTGACGTATCGCCTCCCCAAAAGCCGCTGCAGTCCGCAATCACAACCGGGAGGCTCACAGGGCACGGGGGAGTCCTGTGTGGGGTCGAGGTTCCCCAAAAGGCCCTCGGTAGCAGGATAAATGCTGACTTGACTGCGGAGCCGAGCCTCTAGGCGACCTCCGCCATCAGCGCCCAAGCCACGCCCCACTACTGTGGCAAATCCTTGTTTCATTTCCTGTAGGAGCTGTTGTACATCCATGCCTGTTGATTTTGATCCGGCTCCTACCACCACCGGACTGCTGGGCCCTTAGTGTCCGACGCTGGCTTCGATCCTTTTTTTGTTGCGGCCTCAAAGTTGAGTTTCGGCTGGCGGGTGTCCGGCCTGCCCATTGTGGCAGTGCTGCTAATGCCCAACAGTCCAACCTCTCTCCGGTAGGTTCCCTTGTCGCACGAGGCGCTGGACCCCGCCCTCACATGCACCTGTCATAGCTTCCTCATGGATCTTTGTTCCAATATGCTCTATTCCCTCTAGTGCAGACTGTGCCCGCCTACAGTCTGCACCAACTGCCCGGCACTATGCCTGTGCCGTCCCGAGTTCTGACGCAAAAGGGCGTGATCTCTTAGCGCCTGTGCTGCACTGTTCACATCGCCATGGCCGTACCTTGTACCTCGTGGTCATTCCAAGCAATGGTTCCTCCCGCCGTTAGCTAGCTAGCACTCCTGCGCTTACAATGCGTACACCGGGCACAAATCAATTATCTCCAGCCTTACCCGGAGCCACGAGGTGTGATGATGGTCCTATGTGCTTCACTGGTCAGTCCTGGCCTTCAGCAGTAACCATTACGGGACATTTACGCTATATTTGCGATTTGCTTCACAGCGCAGTTGTTCACCCTTTAAGCCTTATACCGCGATATGTCTCTGACTCAATTCAGGCGGTCAATCAGGCCCTTCAGTAGTATCAGCCTCCTCTTTTTACCACCACACAGTGACCCGCTAGTGTCCTCGTCTCTTTATTGGTGTTTTAGGTCCTTTCATGCCCGATCGTGCTAAAATGGGGTTGGGAATAGTCTCGTGCTTTCATTCCTTCGTTCGGCTAGTCTGCCCGTACGCACCGCTCTACACCACTGCCGCCTCACTAGCCATGCAACCCATCAGTACCTTGGCAATGCTCGGCTGGATGTACAGCACAGCTCAGGCCTTTTGTTCCGGTGCCCAGCCGCAAGCAGGGGTGCTCTGCTTGGGTGTTGTATGCCTTTATTATTTAATGTCCAGTAGCCTCTGGAATCCCTCCTGGGCTCCCTGCACGTTCGTGTATCACCGGAGGTGAAGGCCGGTTAAATAATCAGCGCTGCCGTCTCTGCGGCCTGCGGCCCTCGTGGCAAGCCTCGGACTGACGTGATTCCCGGCGCCGCGTTCCGCACACCTCTCAGCTTCAGCACAGCACCCAGCACTTTCTTCTGCGACGTCTTACTTCGACATGTCACGTCGGAAAGTCTCCAAACTGCTACCGAGGCTGGGATTCAACTTTACATACGTTTGTGGCTGCTTATCTTCGGGTTTCGTGTCGGTAAATAGGATAATTGCAGGATTTATTGTCCAGGCTGCAGGAGCCTCACCTAGGCGGGCCATTCTGCGTGTGTGCCCTCTAGCGCCCCCCCTTCACCTCGTCCTTGCTTCCTTCTGCTTGGTGAGGGCTGGGCCGCCCTTCTTGCCCCTATTATACATCCCCTGCTGGGCTCTGTGTTTCTTCCTACTGGGAGGCTCTCTCACAGGCCCTCCTCCCTTCTGGGTATGGTTAGGGTATCTATTCTACATTAAGTAATCTGCGGCTAGTAGTCTCTATCAGATGCACTACTTACTTACCTTCGGTAACGATGTATCTGGTAGACGATTCTAGCTGCAGATTCCTTCACGACCCACCCTTCGTCCCTGTTCTGCGAGGACCCTTAGTTTGGTCTTCTGCACCCGCCTGCCTCCGGGTGATTTCGTCTTCTGCGAGTGCCTTCTCTCGCTTCTTCCCTAGTGGGATGCTTGGTTTTGTTTGTTTGATCCACTCCTTCCTTTCTGGTGATTGGTTGGTGATTTCATGGGTACTTCTGCGTCCCTGCACCCTGATCTTACAGTGTGGGGCCTACTCGTGCCCTTCTTCCTTTTCATTGCTTGAACTTTCTGACTCCTCTGCAGTCCTCGCAGTTGGGGTCTCTTGGCTGCCTTGGCCCATGGCTCTTTACAGGAGATACCTCTCCTCTCTGGTGTTGTCTTGGGGTAAATTGTTGTTACTCTTCTGTTCTGGCCTTGGTGTCCTTCTCTGTTCTGGACTGTGGTTGCAGACCTCTTCGTCTGCTGTGACATTCTTCCCATACTTTTTGCCCCCAGGGAGTCTGTCGTTTTTTGCTTGCAGGGTTGCTTCACAGTAGCTGTGCTCTGCTCTTTCCTTCTATGACTTTTGGTGCCATAGTGCCTGGCACTCCTCCGGATGGTGCTGTTCCTCCTCCGGATGGTGCTGTTCCTCACCATTCGTTTCTTCCCTTTCTGTTTAGCTGATTTTTTTGCACACTGTTCCCATATTCTCATAGTTTTTGTTTGTTATGCCTCCGCGTTTTCCGAAGAAAACTGACGTCGGCGCGCGGGGTGGGGCTTATGTGACCTTGCTGACATCACGCCCGCGGACGATGTCAGGGCGGAGTCACGTGGTACCGGTGCGCAGAGATGCTGTGGCAAAGAAAATTTTCCGGATCCAGTCTTACGCCTGGGGATAATTCTTTGTTAAGGAATCTGCGGCTAGAATCATCTCTACCAGATACATCATTACTGAAGGTAAGTAACTTGTATGTCTAAGGCAGCTGAGCGTCCTCACGTTCTGTTAAGGACACTGAACGTTACTCTTCTGATAAGACCTGTATGGGGATTGCGTTCCTGCACATGCAAAGCGTAATGAGAAAATGTTGCTTCAAAACAGCCTTAGCCTCTCTAAGTAATCCACATAGAAAATATACCGATAATGCTCCTGCACTATTGAGTAAACAATGCTAAAATGTCACTCAACCAAGTAAAAGCAGAAATACAGGCCTATGTATGGACTCCACCGAGGAAATAAACAGAAAATAAACATGCTCAAGTGTGCTCTCTGAAGGGCTCACCCACACAACGCGCTCCTGCGGGGAAAAAAATAATAATTCTCTAGCTGGAGTGTAAACTAGAAGTTATACACACAATGCGCTCCTGCGCAGAAATAGCAAGATCCAATTACGCTCGTCCAAGCGTTTAACCAGGAATAAAGCCCCACTCTCGGAATGCACTCCTGCGCGGAAGTAGCGAGGCAGCTCCTCAATGCTGACTCCGACTTGTATTGTCAAGCACAAGACAATTCACGGTCAGAGATTTAAATAGCTATGCAGCTGGTTCTGAAGGTAAGCCCCTCCCACATGGTTGTTATTGGTGATGTAGTCTGTGATGTGCACACCCAAAACAACTGGTTTCAGCCTTGTCACCATTCATACCTAGGGCTAAGGATGTGTTAATGCTCGCTTTTTGCCCAGGGTCATGACAGTATGGTAGCGAGAGGAGAGCGTCGGCTACCCAGGAGCCCACAAGGCCTACTATTCAGTATCGGCCACATAGTGTGGTTTGATCAGATCGATGGAGACAAATCTCTTTTCTTTTTTGCAGCCGGAAGAAGTACTGTTCTTGTTTCTTCGACAGCCAGGAGAGGCATTCTGTATGATGGCCCAAATTCTTTCTTGTCCATTATCTTTTCTCTTACCAGATCCCAGACTTTAGGGAACCAGGCAGGTCTTGCCATGACTGATTTGACTTCCCCAGTGGCGGTATATTTTACTTGCACGTTTCTTGGCAGTGCCTGGAATTCATTGAGATCCTGATAAACAGTCAAACGTTTATTGATGTCAAATGGTTTTTCATCCGCCACTGTGCTTTCATAATCGAGCTCAGGTACCACTTTCTCGTCCCAAATAGGACTTTGTAAGGAGTGACACCTCCGAGGGAACTTCTTGTTAAGGGCTCTGTGGACCCCATATAGGTGATTGACCCAACTACCACCCAAACCTAGTACTCTTGCTGTTAAAGATTGCTTTAAGTCTCAATTTTTCCTCTCCACAACCGAATTGCCCTCTGGATGGTACGGAGAGGAGTAGCACAATGCAACACCCAAACTTTCCATAGCTTCCTTGTAAGCCCTAGAGCTAAACATGGGGCCACGGTCAAAATGTAATGTGCCAACTGCATATGTCCCTATGAAGACTCGCAAATCTTTTATAACAGTTTTAGCGTCAGCCAAGTGCTGAGGCCAAACCCACAGGAATCTGGAGCATGAATCCACTGCCAACAAGATATACTTGTAAGCCCCATCAGATTGCAGGGGGCCACAGTGGTGCAAATAAACACAAGTGATTGGTCTGTATGATATTAGTAATGGTGTTTGCGCTGGACGTTCCATAGTTGAACCCGTCATCTGCTGACAGATGTTGCACTTTATGACAAAATTCTTCATCTGTTTAGTTAATCCTGGCCACGAATAGCATTGTTTCAATAAAGAAACCGTTGCGGTAATCCCTGTGTGTGAAGAACCTAGACCCTCGTGTGCAGCTAGTATTAATCCTAATCTGCGATCTAAATTTGGTATTATTCCATCCCCCACTCCTGGTATTTGAGCATATGGAATGTTATTTGCATCTAACTTTGAGGAGTACTTGAGTAGAAAACCTTTCAGCAAGGCTGTGCTGTTTTTGCTTGAAGCATTGACAGCTATCATTATACTTCCGTCTATTCTTGTTTTAGAACGAGTGATTGCAGCTACGGCAGCCGTTCTTACTACCCCTTTTGCGGCTTCATCAGGCAAGGAATTCCCTTTAACATGAACGCCATCACGTTGATGACTCAGTGTGGGTATGATCTCTCGTTAGTTTGTTTTTTAACTCAGCTACCTGTTCCCATAGCAATTTATGTTTAATTGTGCGCCCTTTTGAGTCTTTAAACCCGTTAAAACCCCGGTAATGAACATATTCATTGGATGAGTGGACAAAGTAAAAAGAATACACAGCATAAATTCCTGGGGCTACTTTTGAGTAAATGTCACAATTAATCATAACAGTTCTAATACAAGGAGAGACAAGGGCAAAAATATGTATGGAGCAAGGCAGACGGACTACCTACTGCACGCGGCTGTGGTGAGGGCTATTCAGGCACACTGGGGGGAAGGACTGATCGAACCGCCGACGACATTGGCTTGCCAGTACACGATGATGGCGGCGGGCACAGTTACAATGGCACCAGCAGCACTGAAAACATGCTCAGAAGAGACACAATTCAATTCAGTTCAAATATTTATTAAGATTTGGAACTCATATGAGGTCCACATAAAATACATACAAATTAATACAAGAAAATGTAAATATAGTAACACTCGTTCCACGGATATAAGACAGAATAGAATGACAAAATATATCCGAAAAAGTACAAAAAAATGTGCAGGGGACAATAAGTCAACAAGTTAAAATACTAAGTAAAATGCAAAATTTATCGTCAGCAGATTATATGAATTTAGCAGCAAACGGAATTTATAAAGCATATCCTATCATAACCAGAGAGTAATGCAATAGCAGCAGTACATGTGCAAAAAGACACAATCCAGTATCTTACTTTATCTGAGAGTTTAAGGTAGCAGCAGAAGGAAGAGGGAAGAGGAACACAGCAACTCCATTTTGTGCAAACAGCGGCAAAAACATGACTAAAATATACACATGAACTCTTTAAAATAATTTAAAAGTTTAAAACACACTGCTTCATTTTTTTTGACAAAATAAGAAGTCGCGTGCAGAAGATACATTTTTGACACCATTTTGTAAGAACATTGGCCGAAGCCAACGACGCCAGCACGAAGTCAATGCAGGACATGCAAACAAGACGTGATCCAGGGTCTGAACACTCAAATTGCAGAGATTACAGATTTTTCCATTACTTAGATTTGGGGACCAGTGTGCGGTTAAATCGTTTAAAGGTAGAAGATTCATGCGACAATGTGTGGGAATCCTTCGGGTTCCATGCTGTAAATTCCAGTATACATATTTTTGAGAAGTTTTTGGTATGTTTGTCCTTAAAATGACCTCTAATCTCTTTTTGGAATTACAGAATTCAATGTCCCTGTTAAAACTAATCTTGCCACTAGTGGTTTTTAAAAGAGAATTAAATTCTGAAGGAAGAAGAGTATTCACTAAATCTTCTTGTACCGAGAAGTTTTTTTTTGCAAATAAAAAATCATGATAAAAAGAATAATTGTTTGCCCGAACACCGAAAACTTCTTGACATATGATCCCTCTTAATAAATCTTGCTCGCTATTTTTCAACTGGTATTCCCAACGCAATACCCTAGCTAAACCTTGGCTGTAGGAGCTTATTAAGCCAAATTCCAGCCTAATAGCGGCCGTTGGGACTAAAGTATTAAAATTACATAATTTGCGTAATATCTGGCCTTCGATTCTGTCCAAAAATTTCCAATCTTTGACAGGGATGGATTCAATGGCATAAAGCAGCATTGATGGAATTTTTACTTTAAAAACCATTAATGCATGTAAAAAATGCCTTGTACCCATAGCATTATAAAAGATTCGCAAGCCGTTGGCGTGCGATACTGCTTTAGATGCGCTGTGTTCAGTATGGAATTTATTCTTTGTGCTGCCTGCCATTAGTTTCCCTAAATAAGGATATGAGTCTACAACCTCCAATTTTTCAGGACCTATGTGCCAATTAAAATTACATAAATTTCTATTTTTCGTACATTTCATAACTAAAATTTTGCTTTTTGAAACATTTATTTTTAGAAAGTGGTCGACTGTATAGTTCTGCAAGGAAATCAACTTTCTGTTCAACCCAATAGGGGTTAGGTCCATTAGTACGATATCATCTGCGTAAAGGAGGCATGCAAATGACCGGTTACCTAACTTTGGGGCGTGTCCCGCAGCGCAATAAAAAATATTAGGTAAATCAGCTATATATAGAGAAAACAGCAATGGCGCTAGGAAGCAACCTTGTTTCAAGCCATTTTCAGTAGGGATAGCTTCAGATAGACCTTGATTTCCACCCATAAGAATCTTGCACCAAGTTTGCGAATGAAGTGCAATAATTAGGGATAACAGAGGATGGGTGTGGGGAGTGGGCTTCGGCGGGCCGGAATAACAAGCGGGGAGGCCAGATGTAATGCGCTATAGTTAGCTGGTTTTATTAGAGTCAAGGCATAGAAGGGGAGAGACAGTCTCTTGTATGTTATCCGGAGGAAAAAAGAGATGTCTCGTTGGTGTCTTCCCGCTGCTGGGCTGAGGTCGTCTGGACACGGGGCTCTTTCCTGACGTCGTCCGGGCGATGGTATCACTCACTCACGGCAGGGTCGTCCGGTCCTGTATAACACACCGGTGGGCCTCGGAGGTTTGGGACGAGAGGAAAATACAGAGCCGTTAGTCTTCTGCTCTCCTGACGCGACGTAACAAACACCGACACCGGGGTGTGGGGGTTCACGGAAAAGGCGAGGTGAGGGAGGGTTGTACGGGGAAGGTGGAAGAGTCCGACAACACCGGGGGGGGGGGAAAGAGGTGAACAGTGTGCTCAAGGGGTTGGAAGGGACCTACGTATATATTTACAGTGATACAGTGCTCAGGTTTGTGCGGCTTTTTACAATATTTACATCTAGCTGTACAAGAGACCCACGGAGATGGATAAGGGTTACTCACTTGGCCCGCCACAACTCCCTGGTGAGTTGCGGCCGCTCTCCAGCCACCTCCTGAGGACTCCACCAGTCCTCAGACCACACGTCGCCGTCGGCGTCCTCCTCTGCTGCTTCGACTCGACTCTCCGACTCTCCACCTCTCACTCTCAGCTCCGGTTCCTTCCTTACTGCCTCCTGCCACGAGTCCGACGGTTGGAACCCCCTTTCTTGTGGATCGTCGGCTTTTCTACCTTCCGGGTCGGAGCAGGGGGAGGGGCTTCCGGGGTCACGGAGAACTGCTTCCGGTATCCCGTATTCCGTGTTCGGTTCTTGGCGTCCCTGCAGGGGAAGAGAGAGAGAAGAACTCCTGGGGAAAGGGAACAAGGTACATTCCTTGTTAGACATGTCGGCCCCCGCGCGAGGGGGCTTCCCCGCTAAGGTAGGGACCTCGTCCTTTCCACATCCCCTTTCCCTAGCTGTCTTTCTTGTAGGGACGGTAGAACAAGGGTGTCGGGAGAGGTAATCAGCGTTTCCTTGTTCCGTTCCCTTCCTATGTTCGGTTTTGAATCGATACGGTTGTAGGGAAAGGAACCACCTAAGGACGCGATCATTGTGGCCGCGATTCCGGGCCATCCATTCCAGGGGGGCATGGTCCGTATATAAGACGAATTCTCGTCCCTCCAGGTAATAGCGGAGACTGTCCACTGCCCACTTTATTGCCAGTGCCTCTTTCTCCACATGGGTGTAGTTAATTTCCCTGGGATAGAGTTTCCTGCTTAGATACAATATGGGTCTTTCGTTCCCTTGTGGGTCTCTCTGGGACAAGACGGCCCACAACCCTTGATCGGATGCATCAGTTTGTAAAAGGAATGGTTGTCTATAGTCCGGGCTGACAAGGACGGGTCTTGTAACCAGGGCCTGTTTTAGGTGTTCAAAAGCCCGTAGTAAAGGAACAGTGGGATGGCGTAGTACCTCTTCTGTTTTAGTGCTCTTTTTCAACAAATCGGTTAGGGGGACTGCTGTTTGTGAGAAGTTAGGAATAAATCGTCTGTAGTAACCCAGAAGCCCCAGGAAGGCCCTGAGTTCTTTCTTGGTCTTCGGGAACGGTATGGATTGTATGGCCTCTATTTTGTTGTCTTGTGGACGGATCAGGCCTTCGCCCAATAGATAGCCTAGATACTTGACGCTTTGAGCGGCTAATGTAGTCTTGGCAGGATTTATGGTGAAGCCGCTGTTACCCAGAGAAGACACAACCGCCCGGAGATGTTTCATGTGTTGCTCCCAGGATTCGCTATGTATTACTATATCGTCCAGATATGCCCCCGCATATTGGGAGTGGGGCTGTAGGACTTGATTCATGGTCCTCTGGAATGTCGCTGGGGCTCCGTGGAGCCCGAAAGGCATCACCCGAAATTGATACAGACCATCAGGGGTAGAAAAAGCAGTTTTTCTTTTGTCGTCCTCTTTAAGGGGGATCTGCCATTATCCCTTGCATAAGTCGAGCGTGCTTATGTATTTTGCTGCGCCTATCCGTTCCACCATCTCGTCAACCCACGGGAGGGGATAGGAATCGAAACTAGAGACCTTGTTCACTTCGCGAAAGTCAATACAGAACCGCACCGAGCCGTCAGGTTTGGGGACCAAGACTATCGGCGAGTTCCAACTACTGACTGATGGCTCGATAATACCCATTTGCAGCATTTGCTCTGTCTCTTGTTGTATTATTTTTCGGCGGGCCTCCGGGACACGATAGGGTCGTTGTCGTACAGTAACCCCGGGATCAGTCTTAATGGCATGTTCTACTATTTTCGTGTGTCCGGGGAGGGAAGAAAAGACGTTCTGTACTGGGGACAACACACGTCTCAGATCCTGTTTCATCATGAGGGGCAGGTCCGGGTCTAGGCAAGCCTCAAAGGGTAGAGTGACACTCACTCGGTCACAGGATAGGACGGGACGGGGGCCCTCCCATTTCTTTAGGAGATTGATGTGGTATATTTGTCTGACCCCTCGTGCTGGTTCAGTCTCTATCTCGTAAGTAACAGGGGTCACCTGTCTAATGACTGAAAACGGACCCTGCCACTGTCCTAAGAGTTTGTGATCTGAGGAGGGTAGGAGCAATAACACTAGATCACCGATAGCACAGGATCGTGTCTTTGCTCCCTTGTCGTACTGTTGCTTTTGCGTCGTTTGTGCGTTTTCCAGGTTCTGTCGCACCATGTCTCTGATTTGGGTTAGGTGGGTTTTCAAATTGTCGACATACTCGGGCAAGGGTCGGGTACGGTCGGGTTCTGCTTCCCAGGCTTCGCGAGCCATATCCAGCAAGGTCCGTGGAGGTCTCCCATACAATAGTTCGTAGGGCGAGTAGCCGGTGCTACTTTGGGTTTTACACCGGATGGCAAAGAGAGCCAGAGGCAGCATCTCCTCCCACCTCTTGCTTTCCAAACATAACAATTTTGTTAGTGTGGCTTTCAGGGTGGCATTGTAGCGTTCTACTAAACCGTCTGTTTGTGGGTGGTATGCTGAGGTTCTTATTTGCTTAATGCCCAACTGGGAGCACACCTGGCGCATGAGGGCGGACACGAAAGGGGTCCCCTGGTCTGTTAAGACCTCCCAGGGGAAGCCCACCCGAGCAAAGATATACACCAAAGCTTTCGCGATGTTTTGGGTGGTGGGCTGTTTCAGGGCGACAGCCTCCGGGAAGCGCGTAGCATAGTCCACCAATACCAGAGCGTACCTACAGCCGCTCCTGGAAGGCAACATCGGACCTATAAGGTCCATCCCTACCCTACTGAAGGGGATATCTATGAGGGGGAGAGGACGGAGGGGGGCCTTAGGGGGTCGGTAGCGGCTGTTCTTTTGGCTGGTTGAGCATTCCTTGCAGTATCGTTTCACTTGACTATATACCCCGGGCCAGTAAAACTTCTCAAGTATGGCCTATCCTGTCTTTTCCTCGCCGAAGTGGCCTCCCAAGAGATGGCTGTGGGCCAAGAACAACACCTTATCTCGAAATACACCTGGGATGACCAGTTGGGGTTTCTGTTGTGTTCCGTCCTTCCGGTATAACAATCCCCTAGAACGGAAAAAGTAGGGACCTACATGTTGTGGATCCTCGTTGTCTTTGGCCTGACCCCAGGCTCCCTGCAACACCGTATCTTCCTGCTGAGCTGCTCGGAATTCGCGGTCTGTCTCCCAGGGATGCATTGCTTCATGTACTGGATATGCTCCCACGTACCCTCTCCTTTCCTTTTTCTTTTGATTTTTGGTTTTCCACTGCTTCAGCGAGGAATGACTCGGGGTTTGGTTTTGTGCAAACGGGGCTTCCTTCCACCATTTTTCAAGGGAACATGTAGTGTCCCGTAGAAGAAGGGGTAGTCCGCTGTAATCACTTCCCAGTATGGCTGGTTCCGGTAGGTCCGGGATCAGTCCCACATTCAGTGTGCTACCACGGTCGTTCTTATTGTGTACTGTCACTCGTGCAGTGGGGTAGCTTTTGGTGTCTCCATGCACACATTTGATGGCGACAGACCCAGTGATCGGGCCAACGGGATTCGGCATATCCTGAGGACACAGTACGCTATGTCTACATCCGCTGTCTGCTAGTGCCATCAAGGGATGGTTGTTGATCTGTACCGGGCATCTAAATGGTGGGGGTGCATTTCCTGATGTGAGGCATACATAGTTCTGGGCAACACCCACTTCCATGGGTTCTTCCTTCTGGGGGCAATGACGGGCGATATGACCAAAACCCCCGCAGTGATAGCATTGAGGTCCGGGAGGCGGGAGGCTTGGTCTAGGCATCATAGGATAGGGTACAAAAGGAGCTGGGTCCGGCCTCTTGGGAAGGGGGGGCCGCTGAGAGCGGAGGTGGCTGCTGTGGGGCCCCCGCGAGAGATGCTCTTCCTTGGTTTTCTGTACTTCTTGGGCTTTGCTGTAAGCGCTAGCTATCTCGACCGTCCTAGCCAGAGTCAAGTGATCATGCTGCCTTACCCACTTTTGGGTGCCCGGATGAAGGGAAGCTAGGAATTGTTCGAGATTGATCTTGGCCACTATATCTTCTTTGGTGGACGTGGCCGGTTTCAACCACCGGGTTGTTAAGTCCTGGATACGATAGGACAGGGCTCGCGGGGTTTCTTGTGGCCCCTCTCGGACCTGTCTCAGGCGCATCCGATAGGAGTCCTCGTCTATTCCTAAGCACTCTAGGATGCAAGCCTTGATGTCAGCGTACGGTGTCTGGCCTTGCAGGTTAGCCTGTTGGTAGGCTGACTGCAGTTCACCGGTCAACAATGGTCCCAAATAATGCCCCCAACGATCGATAGGCCAATTCGCTGCCTGTGCCAGTCGTTCAAAGTTTGTGAAAAAGAAGTCGGGGTCTTCTCCCGATACATATTTCTGGAGGACCACAGAAGGCAGGGGAGCCACGGGTCTCTGCTGTCCCATGACCTCCGTGAGCTTCCCCAGCGCCTGGTCTTGCGCCGTGCCTTGCCCTTTCAGGACATCATGCAGTTGTCCGCGGTCATCCTCCGCGGTTTTCATGAACTTTTCCATCAGCTGTCCGAGCTGTTCCTGGCTTTCCGCCAGTTTCCTGACCGCGGCCTCCATGCCTCCGGGCGATCCCACTTCTGACACCACCTGTGGGGAGTGGGCTTCGGCGGGCCGGAATAACAAGCGGGGAGGCCAGATGTAATGCGCTATAGTTAGCTGGTTTTATTAGAGTCAAGGCATAGAAGGGGAGAGACAGTCTCTTGTATGTTATCCGGAGGAAAAAAGAGATGTCTCGTTGGTGTCTTCCCGCTGCTGGGCTGAGGTCGTCTGGACACGGGGCTCTTTCCTGACGTCGTCCGGGCGATGGTATCACTCACTCACGGCGGGGTCGTCCGGTCCTGTATAACACACCGGTGGGCCTCGGAGGTTTGGGACGAGAGGAAAATACAGAGCCGCTAGTCTTCTGCTCTCCTGACGCGACGTAACAAACACCGACACCGGGGTGTGGGGTTCACGGAAAAGGCGAGGTGAGGGAGGGTTGTACGGGGAAGGTGGAAGAGACCGACAACACCGGGGCGGGGGGAAAGAGGTGAACAGTGTGCTCAAGGGGTTGGAAGGGACCTACGTATATATTTACAGTGATACAGTGCTCAGGTTTGTGCGGATTTTTACAATATTTACATCTAGCTGTACAAGGATAAGGGTTACTCACTTGGCCCGCCGCAACTCCCTGGTGAGTTGCGGCCGCTCTCCAGCCACCTCCTGAGGACTCCACCAGTCCTCAGACCACACGTCGCCGTCGGCGTCCTCCTCTGCTGCTTCGACTCGACTCTCCGACTCTCCACCTCTCACTCTCAGTTCCGGTTCCTTCCTTACTGCCTCCTGCCACGAGTCCGACGGTTGGAACCCCCTTCCTTGTGGATCGTCGGCTTTTCTACCTTCCGGGTCGGAGCAGGGGGAGGGGCTTCCGGGGTCACGGAGAACTGCTTCCGGTATCCCGTATTCCGTGTTCGGTTCTTGGCGTCCCTGCAGGGGAAGAGAGAGAGAAGAACTCCTGGGGAAAGGGAACAAGGTACATTCCTGGTTAGACATGTCGGCCCCCGCGCGAGGGGGCTTCCCCGCTAAGGTAGGGACCTCGTCCTTTCCACAATGGGGCACACCCATTTTTTGGAACTTTCTCCATAGTAAAGGGCGATCTATCTTATCAAATGCCGTTGAGAAATCTATAAACGCCATATATACATTTGAATTGCGGATACATGAATATTTCTCCTCTCTTAATTTTAGCATGAATATGTTATCTAAGGTGGAATGATTTTTCCTGAAACCTGCTTGCACTGGAGGGAGAACCTTCTTCTCCTCCACCCATTCGGTAAGATGATCAAGGATGCAACGGGCGAAGATTTGTCCCGCAGCATCCAATAGGGCTATTTACCGGTAGTTACCAGGGTGTGTTCTAGAGCCATTTTTATATATGGGGACTAGAACACTTCCAGACCACGATGGGGGAGTTTTTCCCTGAGAGTAGCACTGATTAAACAGGGGAGTTAGATAGGTAGCCCACAGAAGTGGTTCTTTCTTAATTATTGTCATGGGAATTTCGTCGGGACCCATCGCTCCGGAGGATCTCATTTTTTTGATTACTCCGACTACATGGTTAGATTCAGGAGTTAAAAGCTTACTAGATGTCGCAATTATGATTGGCAGAGTATAGTTCTAATAAATGAACTTTCCAATTCTCTTCTGTAATGGGGATTGGAAGCGAATTTACTCTTGTGCTACAGTGAATGGAGATCAAGCAGTGCTAGAATTTATAACCCCCTTATTGCATATACATTGTTTTTTGTTTGTCTCCTTTCTTTTTTCTATTATAGGAATTGAGAGAGAACTAAAGATTAAGTGTTTTAGAGAAAAGACACTTATGAATACTGCACAAGTTGTGTAAGTGATTCTATGTTTGTTTGTCCTGACGAATGCTCTAGAGACCCGGCTGGGCGTTAAGGAGCAGAAACATGTTGACAGAAGTAAAGTGGTATAATTGTATCCAGTAACTTGATCCATATACTATACCCACCATCATTTTTAACAACAGAGCCCTACCTTTTTATATTAAAGTTGAACCTGGAAAGACTCTGTTTTTTAAGTTTTTCAATTTGATTTTTCCTTCACCTCATTCTCTGGGGGTGCCCCTCATTCTTTGAACACTGCTACCAAACCAGAGGTTGCCTCTGGATGAGGCTGGCATATAGCACAATTGGACACCCAATGATAATGCCAATAACGCTAATGTAGGGCGGAAAATAGATATACACCGGATTCGTAAAACATAGCGTTTATGAGGGTGTTCCATTCTAACCAATGGTTATGCAGTTAAAAGTGTCCATTCAACTATATGATTATTGAAGTAATTAAATAGTCTATGACAGATCTCCCGGATGGGGCCTTATGAGAATAGTTTGCTGGAGTATCCTTTTCTAGCCTCCCATTAACAATTATAAGATCTAGGTTTCTCAAACCTTCAAGTAGTTGGGTTCCTCTCTTGTCAGTCCTGCATTGAGTCGGGAATTGAGCCTTGGGGATATTTAGGGCCTCATTTATTACAGAATTAGCAAATATCTTTATGCTATATGATGAAACTTTAGTGTTCAAATCTCCCACTAGTATGAGGGAACTACAGTTTTCCCTCTCCAAAGTAGAGGAAATAAAAGCAAATAAATCATTCAATAGGAAGGAATAAGATCTATCAGGGGGGATAAGCATTTACAATCAGCAAGGAATCCAAATTGCCTTGGTCATACTTGTGGTTTAGCTTAATTACTTGAATTAAGTTGGAGGCGTGGTGAAACTCTTTATATGACCAGTTGAGACTTGTGCTTAACAGAATGGCAAGGCCTGCTTAGTAATATGTAATCATCAGTGGAGCAATTCTTTGTGGTCTACGTCTCTTGGAGACAAATAATATCGGCGTGCTGCTCTCTTAACCCCTTCCATGCTCATGACGAGCTCAGCTCGTCATGCAATACACTGCTTGTGTGCTCATGATGAGCTGAGCTCGTCATGAACAATGGGATTCAAGGATCTGCAGCACAGAGGATGAATTGCTGTAACATTGATGTGGTTAAAAATAACAGTTTGTTTTTGCTAGTATTTAAGCCAGCAGCATTCCAGGATAGCACACTAATGTCCTTGCTAGGAAGAATTCCTACCTTTTAGGCTTAGGGATCGATTTGCGTTAAGTGTACCTGCTAGCCAGCTCCATTTCATATTTTCCTCCTCTACTGGAAGCACGTGCTCAGTATTTTTCTCTATGTGTAGGGAAGCTCTCCTACCTTCTTTACCGAGAACGATCTGTATTGTACTTTCTCTCTCTAACAAAGGTTTAACCTTAATGGAAGATTCCAATTCAAAGTTCGCCAGCTTACGTTGAGCCACTTTTTTGGAAGCTTGCTCCGCGTCTGGGATTAACACATCAATGCCACTAGATCGTAATTTATCACTATGTGACAGAATCAAATTTGAAATAACTTTGGATTTAAATGTTACTCTTGCACCCCTAAAATTATTATTATATTTTAGGATCTCCACCAAGGCGATGTCATTGGTCTCAATCAATTCAAGGCCTGGAATTAAAGCAAAGCACCCCAACAAAAAGGACCTATTCATATGTAGTTCAATGTCAAAAATAAATGAAAAAAACAAAATATTGGGGGCGAGATGTTGCGTGGTATCAACAATAGTGGTCACCTTGGGAACATTTTCGTGTCGGTTATAAATGACATCAGTTCCTAAGGAAGAAACAAATAGAGAAGCTTTGGGATTCAGAGTATTCTGGGCAATAGGGGAAACATTTAAGTCTGTCAAAACTGCTTCTTGTAACGGCTCGTTAGGTACCATTACATTTGGAACAAAGCAGCAGGTGCCCAACTGTCTACTGCCTGGATGGCCATCCTCCTCTTTCAAAACATTTGAATCCAGATTTATGGGCATTTTTTGGGTAGGATTGGGATCAAAATGTAACCGTTTTGTCCTTTTTTTACTGATCCTTCGGAGCTTTTCTCTCTTTTTTTTACACTCAGTATTACATGTGGCTGTTTCTTGGACAAATGAACATCCAACTTTCGAATCTAACTCTGTAGGTTGTTTACAGGGCTTTTTGATTATTTTAAGAAAAATGGGGAACATCTTATGGGATATACTTGTATTTATTTTTTCCGGAATAACTTGTGGACAGGACAACGTTGCAGCCTTTGTGGCTGAAGGCCCAGGATCAAAATATTGCTGCAAGAAGGATAGATGTAAATTATCTACGGGATCCAAGTTTTCTTTGCCTTTAATTATTTTTTTCCACCTAAAGAATGGCTTCCCAACTTGAGTGCCAAAGTCCCGACTTTTACCATTTGAAATAGGGGCAGAAAAAATAAAGTTAGACTTGACTAAGTTATCCTCTATAAGAGGTGGAATAGATGATCTCTTCCCAGTGTTGGCTCTGTTTGTCAAAGATTTTTGTTCAGAAGCTATAAACTTTGTCAAGGACAAAACAGAGTCCAGAATAAGGTCGGAGTTACCTACTGATCTCTCCAAGAAAGCTAGAATAGAAGACAGCACTCTTTCTAAACAAAATAGTGATTCTGACATAGGTATTTTAGATTCAGGATTATTGATTGAGGGAAAACAACTTGGGGACAAAACAGGAGTTAGGGAACCCCGTGAGTCAATTGAGCCTGATTCGCTAGGTGTACTGCTGAACAGACGCATTTTAGCTGGGCAATGCTTGACAGAGAGAGAAGGAGCAGGAGCAATTATCCTAGATGATTCATTGTTAGACACTTGGGGCTGCTTAGGGGACTGATCTAACTTAATATCTAGAAGCGTAAAGTCTTCTAAAATATGTACACCCGGATCTAAAACTGGGCGAGGCCCCCCTTCGGTTTCAACAATTCCATTAGATAGAGAATGAATAGTTAGGTTAGCCAACAAGGAATCACCCCCCCAAATTCTAAGAGCTGAAAATCTTTAGGTCGTGTGCCCCTGTTTTCGGACAATAAATTAGAGGTTACTTCAGGCAGTGGCTTTCCAATGAAATCATTGGCTCCTACATGATCTACAGGATCTTGTTGAAGAGAACACTGCATCTCGGCTGATTTAAGACTTATTCCTTTTTTTGAAAAAAGGATGCAATGGTATTAAAACTCTTCAGGATGTTTATTTGCAATGAATTATTCCTTAGAGGATTAGCTCTGTTTTTTTGCATGCCCTAGAGTACACCAATCTACAAGAGCGCAATGTTTTTGCAGTCATTACTTAGAACTTAAAAAATAGAAAACCTTTAGGCTAGCCGACCACTTAGAGAGGTATAAATCCAATGCGCCAGATCACAGATGCGCCGCTCATGCAACACCAAAGACCAGATGCAGTATTCTCACTCTCCAATTCGCGGGTTCGCCAAAAATAAAAATAAAAAGGAAGGAAACACTAAATGAACACAGAGCCAGTAGTGAAAATATACACGATCAATGTGACAGGCGGAGTTGATGAGATCGTTTAGAAAGCTATGAGTATCGCTTCTGGGGCAAGAGCCAACAGCGCAGGAGAAGAGGG
This sequence comes from Lissotriton helveticus, assembly GCF_964261635.1. NCBI lineage: Eukaryota > Metazoa > Chordata > Amphibia > Caudata > Salamandridae > Lissotriton > Lissotriton helveticus. The sequence continues at coordinate 445,598,639 of NC_136070.1, forward strand.
CTATGCAGACCAGCAAGTACAATAAGTTCAACTCAATTTATAGAGTTTTATACAGATTTATACTGGTTTGTAGAGAAACAGGAGTTGGTACTGAAATTGGATGTGTTAGGCGATTAGTAGTAAGGTGGGGGGTAGGAAGAGGGTGGGTGGAAAGTACTCTCTCCTCAGTCTGACCTCCATCTTCCTGGTTAAGAAAAAAGGGCGTGCTTTCCTTTTCCTTTGCTTTTTTCTGGCCCACAGGTAATTTTCCGGCGCTCCACTACCAGCTCCATCTAGCGACGAGCTTACAAACTGCAAACCAAGACTGGACTCTGTAAGCTCTCCGGCACGGCTGGCTGGGCTTTACTACTCTGCTCCTTCTCATCAGCCTCTCATCATTCTCAGGCTCCTTGGAGGCTTCCTTCCCCCTAGTGGTCATCCTCCACAATTGAGTGGGGGGCTGAGCAGAGATTTTTTGAAGGGACCAAGACCAGAATGTGAAGGAGGGGTGGGGGGGGCAAAGGGGTGATTCGCGGTTAGGGGTCGGCTTTTGGTAAATAGCCCCCGCTGGTTTCGACGCTCACGCTCACCTGCACTCGCAGCCGTTACCCCCTTCTCCGTATACCGCACACCACACTACCTCCTGTCCTGCACCCATCCTGCTCCCGTCCTGCACCACTGATGGGCCGTACGAGCCGCTGCGGCTCCAGAGGCACCCGCTCTTGCTTTTGGAGCTCTCTCTCCGGGTGACTGCGGAATTTGATTAACATTTTAGCTGATCTTCACAGCGGCACGCGAGCGAATGTTCCTTATACTAAAGACTTGAAAGTTACTAGAGACTTTAAGATAAATCAGGGGGTTAGGTAGGGCTGCATTTTAGCGCCATTTCTTTTTAATTTATATATTAATGGACTCGAGGAGCATCTTTTAAAAACAAAAACTGATTACCCGTACATAGGGAGAAAGGGCGTACCTGTTCTGCTCTATGCAGACGACGCCGTCCTTATCTCCAGGACTGCACTGGGCCTTCAAATACTACTTGACTCTTTCTTCCAATTTATGAAATTACGGGGCCTAAGCATTAATAATACCAAATCATTTGCTATGAAGTTAGGATCTGGTTCAAAAAAGTCTTACCCCTTCTCTGTTAATGGGGAAAAAATACCAATAACAAAGACTTTTTCATATCTAGGCGTGTTGTTTGACTATAAACTCACATGGGGCCCAGCAGTAAGGAAGAAAAAGGGAGAAACAGCAAGGACTAATGCTGCAATAGTTGACTTTGCACGCAAAATCGGAAATACACCAGTGGTGGCTTTAATGAAAATGTATCCAGCAAAAAGCATATCTGTAGCCTGTTACGGGAGTGAAATTTGGGGTTTCGTCCCTGCGGGCGACCTGGTAACAACTGAAAATAACTTCCTAAAACAGGTACTATGTCTACCTAAAGGCACAGCCAATTTTTCTATTCACGAGGAACTGGGTATGCCTTATTTGGGAGACAAGATTGCTGTAAATCCTCTGTTGTGCTGGTTAAACTGCTGGATGAATGATAACATACCCTTTACCAAAAACATCCTTCTTGAAGCACTAACCTGGGAAGGAAAATGTAAGATACCCTGGTTGAAATACATTAGAAACTGTCTTCAAGAACTGGGTCGACTGGACCTCTTCCTAGCACCACAGGAAGTATCTAAACATGATGTAATTTATGTAAAGGATACCTTTCTGTTGAATCGACAGCCTGCTAGGGAAGAGTCAGAGCTTAAAAAAGGTAGTGTGAGGAGGCATATTTTAACAAAATCGTGTATGCTAATTGAACCCTACCTATCTTGGTCCATCTCTAGATATGAACGCTTCTTGCTGTCTAGGTTTCGCTTTGACCTATTTCACTTGTTGCAAGCTGTGCCTAGTGGGGCCCACAGGGGACAAGTGTTGCCAGCTTGCGGCTGCGACAGTAAGTCTCCGCAAGATCTGGCTCACTTTTTATTTATATGCCCTTATTATATGATACCTCGAAAATTGTTTTTAAAACCCCTTTTTAAACAATTGAATTATGTACAATTAAGGCCAGCACTGCTTTATCTTCAAATGCTGCATTGTGAAAGCACTCTGTTTCTATGTAACTTTCTAAAAATAGCCCTGAAATTCAGAAAAAGCATGGAAGGCTAATCGCTCCTTGAATCATCCATCCCCTGGAAATATGTTTTAGATAAACAGTATATTTATAATTGTTTTAGAGATTAAATGTTCTTGTGCGCTTTTTTCGCTCTTGATGAAATGTTTTTATATTGTCATGTATACATATGTTTTTTATTGTACTTTTATGACTGTAATGCATACAGTCGAATAAAGAAATTTTGATTTGATTTGATTTGACTGCGGAAGGCTACGTTTGCGAGAGGCTGCAGTGTGTTACCGTCAAAGGAGGCGGCTGCCCCCTGCCACCAACGCCGGCTTGCTCACTCGCTGCTTGAGCCTCCGAACCTGCTGCTCTGTGCTGCTCCATGCTCCATGCTGCTAGACTGCTCCTCGATTGCTCAGAAGAGACACTTGCGACAGGGGAGGCCAGATACTTTATCACCAGCCTGCTGAGCACTGTCCATTGGCTTCTTTTCCCATATCAATACACCAATGGGTTTCGATCCATGAAGACCTCTGTTGGGTCATCCAGATAGGCCTGGACCGTCCGCTCAATGTTCAGGGGTGCTCCGATGTGCTCAGCCTCTTTTGCCTTTACATTAGCACTGGACTTACCATACCCATGCCGTAGAAACCAATCAGTTGCCGATTTGTACTGTGGCTGATGATCCTGTTCTTGCTGTTGTTGATGTTATTGGTAGTGTTGGTGACTGCTGGGAGGCAAACGCACTGCCCTCAGGCTCTGAAGTAGGACTTGACTCTGGATACCCTGTAGTACTTCTTCTGTCCAGGGGCGGCGGGCCTCTAATTACCAGCCGTTCATTTTTTAAGTCAGTGGCTTCCTCAGCCATCAAAGTTTTGTACTTGGCACATCCACTTCTGAAAAAGGAATTACGGCCTCACTGTTCAGAAATACTTTGTACCGTGGATCCAAAATTGTGGCCGTGGGGAGGAGCTACGCTAGCAAACAAGATGGCCGCATAAGCTCCCGGCTCCGCCGACCTCCGCCAGCAGCTCATATATCCTGCGATTTATCCTGATCTTGCACTAGACTCCCGTGCATATGAGGTGTTCCTGACTCTCAAGGTGCAATCCCGAAATTTCCAGCTCATCGGGCGACGAAGATACGCCGTGTTTTATTCTCGGCCTAACTCAGTGCGGAAGCCGGGGCCTCGATTTCTAGCCCATCCGGATTGGAGTTGATCAACAGCGGCCACGGGACCTGGGTTACGTCCGGTCCGCCGGACCGGGACACAACTTGCCTTTGATTGGCTATTCAAGTGACTGTCTACAACGAGGACACAGCAAAGTGACGCATCGGTGGCTGTGGTTGGGGGTCCGATGCCCGGAGACTCCGCTGGCTCCCCGGGGTGGACGGGCTTGGCCCCCGCTAACGGCGAAGGTGTCGATATTGCCAGGTGGAGAGCGCCCGCTGTTGTCATCGGCTCCGTGTGTGCCTGATGCCCCGGAGTAGGCGACCTCCGGGGTTTGAGTCCCGCTTCGTCGCTTTGTGAGAGGGGATGGAGGGGACGGAAGGCACACCATCGCTGCAGACCGTAATGGCCACCATTGGGGCGCTCCGCTCACATATCACCGTCATGTACCAAAACCTGTCCGTAACGGTTGACAGTGTCTGTCTGAGTCCGGACGATGACGCCTCGATATGTTTTCGGATACCTGTGGTTCTCGTGGATTATTGTGCGCCTCATTCTGAGGTCCCCGAGTGGAGGCCTGATTTCAATCGCTTTGCTGACTCGTGTACAACGGATAGCACGCCTGTGACCATTGTCAGCTTTCCCTGCTTGATCCCTATTCGGCCAAATATCGTCGCAAACAGTCTCACAAGCCACAATAAGTTCCTCAGTGACAATCGGAGAGATTTGCCATCCTTTTTCACTTTTCTTCACGTGCTTTGTGGATGTCGTGAACTCTTATCCTGTTCTCGAGCCGATTCCATTGACTTGAACTTCTACGAACGCTTCGAATTCTCTATGGTGATTGTGGTCTGGGGTATGAGGGCTCTCACAAAGATCCGTACTGGCCAGGGTTGAATCTGTCTACTAGGGCTTGGAGAAATGTCTCTATATATGCCGGGATTGTGTTTTATAACGTAACGGGAGTTGGGTGGGGAATATTTGAGGGTCTCTTTATTCATCCATGCTTTTCCTCATCAGCGTTGTGTACATCGTGAACTCTTATTCCTTCCTCGATTTGCTCATATGGACCTGCACTTTTATGATCGCTACGCTTTTCCCACCGTGGTTGTTATCTGGGTTACAAGAGTTCTAGTACAGTCTCGCACCGGACAGGGTTAATCTGTCTTTTCTTGGGTTCGATATCATGTGTTTATTTTGCTGCTGGGACTGTGACATGTGACGCATGGGAATCGGGTGGTGTCTATCGTACTCCCCCGGACTGATTAGCTGTTTTGCTTCAATTGGCCTTTACTGTGTTATCGGGGTGGTTGCTGCTGGTGGGGGGTATGGGAGTCCGGGAGGGTGCGTTTGTATCTCTCCTCCTCCGATTTTCCTCGCACTATGGGGAGGTTTCTGGGTGGGGCTGTTTCTGGGCGACAGGCACGCTGCTAGTGGGTTAGGCCGTAGCCATTGCAGGGGTGCAGGGTGGAGGGTGCGGGGGGGGGGTTTGTTATTTTGCCTTTGTTTTGTTCTATGGCCTCTTTCTTCTCCCAATGTCCGGGAACAGTATCCTATTCCTTTTTGGTATATGAGTGGGCGGGATCAGAGGGTGGGTGGCTGAGACGGGAGATTGACTGCTTTGTTTTTCTCACTTACTTAAGCTTGTCCGCGCACGCGTCCGGGCGGCTCCCCTCAAATTGAGTTGCGTTTATATTCTCCTACTTGCCCGCCTTAATGTACTATTCGAATGTGTGGTACCGGATATTCTGTTTCCTCTTCTTTAACTTAGGTTTAGGGGGGGGGTGGGGTTAAACATAAAATGAAACCTTATGCATATTTTGTAACCTGTATTGTTTGCACCGCTACGTTTATCCTTTACCGCTGCTGGACCTCAGGGTTGTCGGCTGATGAGCTGTGTCATTGATTTTCGAGAGATACTAGCCTATTGTAGCAACCGGCCCCTGTGGTTGTAGGTCCATGTTTGTAATTTTGCTAATGATACAATAAAGGTTTTAAAAAAAAAAAATTGTGGCCGTAATGTAATGTTGATGTTACACAATGTTATTTTGAATCCTTGTATTTTCAGATAAGTGAACGGCTAAGGAGTCCGCCAAATAATATGCATCTTTTTTGTCATCCACACCTGCATACGTTTCAGACGCCTCCTTCTGCTGTTGCTCTAGCATGTGCAACATTGGGATAGCTTGGCCCATAGTACAGTCCTCCCTGCTGACTTCACGTGTGAACACCTCAAAAGGAAGTATCATCTCTGTCAGTCATTTAACGTGGTCCCATTGGCCCATCTCAACGGTCATGCCTCTCACAATAGGATCCCCTAACTTTTGCATGACATAAGCATTGCGTGGTATGGGCTGCTCAAACAGATGATCAAGCATGTAATGAGTGGATGAGTGCTTTGACTGGCATTTTATGCTCACGTTGAATGACCCTCAGCTGCTTCCGGGCTTTAAAAGAATGGCTGAAATATGTGCACATTCACAGCAGGGGCATTCAAAGTGGGAGGCGGGGTAAAAGCGCTTGAGACGCGCCGGTGTGAGGTAGGCGCGGTGTAAAACGTTAAATTGCAAATTTTTAAATCGTTGGTTACATGACACCTTTTTATGATGCTCTAGGGCCTTTCGCCATTCCCCATCATGAAGGTCGCGCCCTATGTCCTCCTCCCATCAGAGCCTGAGGTTCGACAGGGATACCTGGGTGAGTTCTATGATGGATTTGTATATCCATGTGATGTGGTGTCAGCCCGCCCCCATATGGAGTATAGCGTGTATGACCGATTGTGTAACAGGTTCCCCGTGCCGTAGATCCCACGCGCGTTTACAATCTGCCACTAGTTGCCGATGTAGTAGGAATTGGCCCGCTGGCAACCCCCTATCTTCGGCTAGTTCCGCAAATGTGGCTAGTTGGCCATTGATAAATAAGGCCTCCATTTCAGTGAGTTGGAGGTCAGTCCAAACGCGAAGATCGCTCGTTGTATAGAACCCGCGCCCTTTTGGGAGGCCCGCCAGAGGGAGCAGTGGAGAATAAGCCGGTGTCCCTTTGGACATGCAATGGATCCTCATCATACAGGAGAGAGCTACCTGGACCAACATTGGATAAGCCGGGTTGGGTCGCGTGCCTGGGAGAAGCAAGCACGCCAGTTCCGGGACCGTTAATTTCCCATCTGGGGTGTCAGTTTACCCTAAGTGCCGCTGTGCCATCCAGCGCGACAGCCACTGGAGCTGCGCCGCCAGGACGTAGACTTCGAAGGACGGGGCGCCCAGCCCACCTCTATCTCGGGGTAGCTGCAGGATCGACAGGCCCACTCTGCTGCGGCCCCGCCCCCAGATCAGTGAGATTAGTAAGGAATTTAACTCAAGAAAGAAGGATCGCGGTGGGACCACTGGAATGTTAACGAAGTAGTACACCATAATCATTTTGGACAGGGCAATCCTCCCGATAGGAGCCAAGGGTAGTGTTTTCCAAAAGCCCACCTGACTCTTAAGGCCTCGGAGGGCTCGGACATGATTTCCCTCCAGAAGATCTCAGGGGTCATGATAAAGTCGGATCCCCAGATATCGCGGGGGATCCCCAGTCCATGTCAGAGTGGCTTCCCCAAGGCTGACCCTCCTGGGCTGGAAGTTCGGGTGCAAGGGGTAGAGAGAGGATTTCTCCCAATTCACTCGCAGTCCCGTGGCCCTTTCGAAGTCTGAGAGCGAGGTCCAGATAGTCGTGAGATCCACAGCACAGTCTCTAATATAAATGAAGAGGTCATCCGCATAGAGGGAAACACAGTGCACGCGGTCCCCTAGCGGGATCCCCCAGTGGTGGCCCAGTTCCCATAGTCGGACTGCCAGTGGCTCCATAGCCAAGGCGAAGATGACGTTCAAGAAGAGAGACCTCTGCTGCTGTACAGCCCTGGCATAGTCGGGGAAGACCATTACTTGTTTGTCGTCCACCCGGAGATGGCCAGAACGTCTCGCGGCCTGGAGCCCCGCGTCCTGGTCTTTGAAGTGCAATAAATTAGCCAGCATCCGGCGAGGTGGTGCTCCGGGAGGGGGCCGACGCGCTGGCACCCGATGGGCATGCTCAATGGAGAAGAATGCTGACTGGTCGGTGTCCGGGGTGAAGGACTTCGTCCATGCCTCCATATGGCCCACTGGATCCTGCCCCTCCACTCCTTCCGGCATGCCCAGGACCCGGATGTTGCAGCGCCGAGAACACCCCTCCAAGTCGACCATGCGCTCCTCTATGGTGGACAGACGAGTCAGGACCTCTCCAATCGTCTGCTGATGGTCCTTGACCACCGGTTGCAGATCTGCAAGTATTTTTCTCCCATCTGTAACCTTGTCCGCTAATTTCTGGTGGTCATCTTTGACTAGTGTGAAGTCTGTTGCTAGAGCACCCAGCCGTTCCTCCATGGAGATTCGGGATTGTTCGATGGCTGCCAAGACGTAGTCCAGCTTGTGCGAAATGGAGTGATCCGGCGGGGGAGCAGACGACGTGGCGCCCATCTGGTGGTGGGGCATATTCTCTAGCGCAGTCTCCGGCACGACCGTGGTTTGCGTATGTCTAGGTTTCCCCATCGCGCTGATGAGGGGGGCTGCTTGGCCTTGTAGGCGCGGGCTGTGGAGAGCGGGCGGGTTCCGTATGGGCAACTCCTTCCACAGAAGGGGGGCGAGCGGATCCTAACCCCAGTCCCATTCACTGATGGGGGCACCCACTGTTGTGGTGGAGCTGCTGGATCCAGATGTAACAATGTCCCCCCGCTCTCACCTCCTCACTTAGCAGTAGACTGGCACCCTGCGGGAGGTCGGCCCCGCTGCGCCACCTCACACACCGACGCCAGCGGCGTCCAGGGCAAACTGTGCTGTAAGAGCCGACCCCACCCGGCCCTTATGGATCTGGCAGATGAAGTGCGGAGCACCGGGGAGGTCGTTGGAGCCTCCTCTCAGGCAGTCAGAAGCTCACTGGGTTGCCATTGCAAGTGCAGGTGGCCGGCGGGGGCTCAGGGAGGCGTTGGATGTTTGTTCCCGGATAGGGGGGGCTTGTGCCCTCCTCGGCGCCACCTACAGCCTGGCGTTTGTTGTTCCTTAGGCCGCAACGAGGGGGGTACGGCCGAGCGCCGGGCACCACTATCGGATCAGGGAGCCCCGGTGCTATGGGCGCCAGCACTGTCTAGCGGCAAGGTGGTGAGGCCCATTCGTGTCCTCCAGCCGCCTCCCGCTGGTACCGTTGTCCTCCGCGGCCCCGTGCAGCCGCACACAGGTGGGTCAGCCGCCCGGCACCTCTCGCTCCACACGACGTGGCGGCACAGCTCAGGAGCTCCCGCTGGTTGGGGTCACAGGCGGCATTACATGATCAGGCAGACTGCTGGCAGGGGCTCATGGTGGCGTGGGATGTCTGTGCCCCCGCAACAAAACCAAAGCCATCTTGGGCGCAGCCACTCAAAGACCTTGCTGTTAAACTCAGCCAAAATGTTTGCAGCAGTATGAGATTTCTTCATGGCAAACATGGCTACAGTTGCATGTTTGCATGTTTGAGAGTGGCATGAAAAATCTCAGCACTGTCAACACCAGCAGATATCTTTTCTCTAACCCCCACAATAAAAAACCAGTGTGCAGTGATTCACATGTAATCAGTAGCTTGGCAACTGGTCCACATGTCTGTTGTCAGGTGGATACTCTGAACAGCACTCTACTTCAAGGCTTTTCCAAGCAATTCCAGCACGTCATGATGGAGTGCTGGAACAGCAACTCTGGTGAAATAGTAGCGGCTGGGAACCTGCCATTTTGTGCAGATGGCTGTCACAAATTCCAGAAAGCCCATCCATCCCTTCAACAAAAGTAAAAGGGAGAAGGTCCAGTGCTAACATTTTAGCCAGCTTTGCATTGTACAAATGTGCTATTGGGTGGTTGCATTCATACTGCCCCTCTGCCCTAGTAAACATGCTGATAATGGTAGGCTGCATGGTTTTCCTTTCTGTTAGGCTCAACGACGCACTTTTTTTCATTGTGGTACTCCTTGGTGTCTCAGGCTGACTCTTACTCTTGTGCCACTGAGATGTTGCTGAGGATGTGGGCGGTACCACTGCACTGCTGGGGACAGGGCTACTTTGTGTAACACTACCAGAGAAAATGTCTCCCCAAACTGGGGAGCTTAACTTTTGTCTCCTGATGGAGGTGCTACTTCCAATGCCGTGTTAACTGGCGGGTGTGCATTGAATTTGACTCTGTGCAGTACGAGTACCACTACCTACTTCTACTGAGGAGGTGGTTGTGCTGGATGTAGGTCGCTGCCGGGCCTTTCCTAATGCAAATATGGAAGCTGTAGGTGGTGTTGGTGTTACCTGTGTTGGTGTTATCTGTGCCACATCCCTCACAGCAATTTGGGATGTGGTAATGTCGGCTCCACTGGGGCAGGAGTAATGTCCATGATGACTGCCTCATCATCATCCTGCTGTTCTACATCGACCTCCATAAGTGGAAAGCTTTCTGGAACGTTCCATTTCCCTAGTCTGGTCTTGGGACGTGTCTCCCTCTCAGGCTCATTTTGTGGCTCCCAAGTGGCATCTAGCTCATCAGAAGGGGTGCTTAGCGAATAACTCGATGGACTAACCATCTTATTCCTTGCTGGGGATGTGGAAGACATTGGATATTCTGAATGAGTGGCTTCCTCTTATTCCTCTGCATGAGGCTCGATTTCCTGAACTGCTATTATTGTGCGCGGTGGTTGCGGCTATTGTTGACCACTTATCTGCTGTGTTTCCTCCTGCGTTGATTGGGTACTACTTTGAGAGCGATAAGTTAATCTCTGGCTCAGCAACACTGGTTTGCACCATTAGGTTTTCTACCTCTTCCACACTCATGTGCTTGGGCCTGGGTTGGTGGGTTGGGCCCTGTTAGAAATGGGATCCCTGGTGGCCAGGGCTTGCGCCAAAGTCAGTCAGAGACCACCACTTCCACGTCAGGGCAAGGGAGTTACACGCCAAGATAACCCCTGCTCACCCCCTTGGTAACGTAGCACGAGCAGTAAGGCTAAACTCGGAGGTGATGTGAGTTAAGTGTTTGCGCACGCACCCCCAGCAACAACACCCAAGGCTCACCACAAAGGAAACTTCACACAAGGTTATATGTAAAAATAGCCTTTGTATTACACCAAAACACATTAGATAAAAACACACACTTTACAATGTGCCAACAGGCACAGGCAGAATTTACAGGGGATATGTACAAGACAGGGCCACCTGGACCACTGTCAGCAATCAGCACTTTTAGAAGTAACACTGTAGTGTAGTTCCTATTATCCCAATAGGCTCTGCGCATTGGAATAATACCTTCAATAGTATAGGCCTAGACCAGACGTTAACTAGGTCTACTACTGTCGATATTAGACTTAAAGTTTTGGGTTTGCCAGCTAGCTCAGAGTTCACTAGAAACTTTCTCGAATGTTCAGGAAGGAATTAACTTCCCTGATTAGACAAGAAGGGATTTAGTTTCTGACAACCATAGAACATGACAACTTTGCTCTCCCCTAATCAAGAGTGTATCTCGAGAGTCGTGTGAACAAAAGGCAATTTATTTTACTCAGTCAGTACGTGCATTCTTAGTCTCATCAGATTGTAGAGAAAAGGAAGAGACGGGCGTGTTCAATAAAAGATGTTATTTATTGATCAGTCTCTTTTCTCGTACAAGAGAAATGGATCGATATTATTGCAATACTTATAGTTAAGTAAAGTGCATACATTAGAAGCAGAAGTATAAAATAATACTGTAAAAACATTGATATGGTTTCTAAGCCATATGAAGGTTTAAAATGAATAAAATATATTACATACACATATACATTTGACTAAACGTACTCAACTGGTGTTTCTAGATACGCCTACCCCGTGTACCTGACCTAAGTCTAATACGTGGGCGGGAATAGAAAGTTACAGTTTAAGTTAAGTTTGTTTTTGCCAAGTGACTGACTAAAGAATTCTCTGCGAGGGGTTATTCAGTTCTGTACCTGGAAGTTAGGATGAATGAGTGATGGTATCTCTCGTCTCTGGTCTCGATATTCCAGGCTGCCTGCGAGGGCTAACCGGAAACGCCGGTGCTGGATTTCTCGGCAGGAGAAAGCAGCTGCTCTCAGCGCGTCAGGAAGGCGGGGCTGCGCCAGCGGGTCTGCTCTGCTCTGGGCTTCGGCAAGTATGGCTGCTCCGTCTCGTCACCACCGCGTGTGTTTGCATAGGGCAATATCGGTAATATTTATACCTTTAAGGTGCCGAGATTGACGTAAGGATGGACATAGATACGTCAATAAAGATGTCATACGACCAGGTCGTTAGCACATTCTTTTGCTGAAGTTCTCGGTGAAATCAAAACAATGGCCGCAGGGTTTTTCCCAGGTCTGTCATAGGTTTGATTTGTTATGAGAACTCCGCATGCCTTATCAGGGGCTGGAGGAATATCGCTTGTCTAATTAGATCGCAAGCGTTATGACCTAATCAGATAACACGTTCCTGTGCCGTAGTGTGGCTTCGTCAGATAACGGTATCTGCATCATGGGGGTTTGCTGCCTCATGGACTGACTGCTAGTTAACTTGGTGGTTTGTTAACCAGAATAGGGTCAGGAATAGGGGGATCGATTCAGAACCTATAGGAATACATCACACCCACTCCACGCTAACTATGGTCATATTTACTAATCTATGCATAGTAAAACATAGTACACATACTATAGAGAAGTGTGTATACCTTACCACCCCAAAATACATAAGTGCATTTTAGAAATTTTCAAATATACGGAAAAAAACAGTTACATGTATTGTATGCACTCAAGCTGTAGAATAATGCTAAAGTAATCACGCATTTGTATACATTATTGCTATTCGGTATATGAGAATTTACACATGAAATGGCTCTAAATACAGAAAAAAAGTTTGAGACCATTTCATCACAGAATAAAATATTCATGAACACGCCAGCTGGCAGCTAATGTCTATAAGCTATCTAAAATTAGAAATTTTAGTTCTCTAAGAATAGTTCTTACTTTAAGCAGAAGATAGTGTCCCGAAAAATATGCAAAAATATTTTGGGGCTGCTGAAAAAATTGCTGTCCGTGAACTGGAGCGAAATTTGTTCATGTGACTCTATTATTAAAGTTGAAGGCCAAATTCAGGGAACGCCGTGTGCGAGCTTGCTCAAAAGTCTCTATTTCTGCTCTGGTGAGAACATCATATCATTTAGGCTTTCGAAAAAGTTGTCAACAGCTTCCTGGGAGAGTTCTACTAACTCGGAAATAGGTGTAACCATGCATTCGTGCGCATGATTGTCTCCATTGACATTCTGATTTGGATTGCTGACAGAAGGTCGTACCTGATCGATGCTGCTTTCATCTTGTACTTCACTACCCCTTAATCGTAGTGGTGAAGCTTCCACGAATGCCGTCATCAGGATTGGTAGCCTTTGAGGGCAGCACAAAGCATGAGCCTTTGTTGGACTCAACAATGTTTCTGCATCCATTGGCGCATCTGATCGTAGCGTCAGACAGGTGTCTAACACGCATTCTTCTCCGCATAGCAGGCACCTTAATACAGGTAAAACACATCGTTGCCACATAGGTCGAAATGATAGAAACCAAGTCATGTTCAGGTCTCTAAGCCGGGATAGTCCCAGGATTTTTGATATCCGGTCCCGGTATCCAATGGCTAGGATTGTTTCTTCCCTTGTCGCAGGTGTTCTGTCTGTGACATTGTTTGCCATAACCAAAAATAAGGACTAGGAATAGGATTCCTGCAATCAGTCCTAAAATGAGGGGAAGTCCGCCAAAAATCGAGTGGACGAAATCTGGAAAAATACCCAGTATGGCTTTGAATGGTGTTAATGCCATCGAAAATACTGTCTTAAATACTTGTGAGACCCCATTGGTATCAGAAATATTTAAGATTTCATTCAGGATTTCTGCGAAATGTATGGGGGAATTAGTTGAGAACAATGAATGTATCTCTGCAGTCGTCCTTGCGACTTGGAGATCATACGTTTCTTTTGATGACGTGAGCCTGGTAGGCGTCTGAAGAAGCACTGTTTTCATTCTGCTTAAAGTATCTATTCGAATAGAAGTGATTTTCAAGTTGGGCCATGCCCTTGCCTCCCTGTCTGGAAAGGAGCTGGGGAACAATGAGTGTCCACAGCACTTGACCTTCGCAGTCGTAGTTACGAGATAAGGAGTCCCGGGCATAAGACTACAACATCTGCGATCTACAATTAGAATGTAACTCCCATTATAGAGTCTTTGAAAGAATGGTTCAATCTCTGTTGCAGGTGCGCCTTGCTGGTGACATGAAAGGTTATTTGAGTTCCCTTCACAGGCTCCATGCAAACTAATTCCGTTACACAGAAGTGTACCGCTCAGTGACATTGCACAATTATTGCCACTAAGAAACACTTTCTGTCCTTTATTACTGACACATGCATGTGAATAGGGCAGGTTCCATGTTGTTTTTATGTACCCTTTTCCCAATTTCTCGTACATGCCAGCCTGTATATATTTTTGACAGTATTTAAACCTGAAGGTTGAAATTGGAATATTTATTATCCCATGTATTATCCATTCACTGACAGGTCGTTCTGACATTGTCACTGGTAATCTGTCAAGTTTCTCAATGCTCAGGATTGTATAATCAGCTCCCTTTTGGGCCATACTGATTTGTCTATCAGTAAGGTTAAAGATATGGAATAGTGACGTTGTGTTGATTAAACGCCAAGGCACATAGCCTGAACGCAGATTTTGTAACGTCCAGCCAAGCTGTACAATAGAACGCAATTGAGACTGACCGTGTTGTAGCAACAGTAAGTCTTGCGATAATATGTCGATTGCTGAAGACACAATGCTGTCCAAAGAAAAAATTCTGGAGGACAGAGTCATTAACCCATTGTCCACTACAGAAAGTGATTTTTCCAAATTAATACGGCCAATTTCCCGTATTCTCTCTGCTGTTTCAATGTGAGTAACCTTCCAGGCCTCATTGTATGCTGCATATACAGAGGCTGCTATGAAACGCTTTTGACGCTGTTTGCGTGGTCCCATAGTGAAATCACGCAAGTCAGCACCATCAGTAAGTAAAGTTAGGTGTTGCTTAATTTCTGCCAGTGTGGAAGTTTGAAGCCATTGAAGGCATAATTTGCCCACACTGTAGGTGGTTATTATCCCTGGGTGATGTCTTTGAGGATATCTAGGGTCTGGCCTGGTCATTTTGAAACCCTGTGTTTTGTTCAGGAATCTGTCTTGACAGTTATTAGTATCTGTGGGCCAGATCAACCACTGTTTCCAATCTGGATGTGTTCTGTTTTGGTTTAATACATAATTTACGTCTATCTCTTCTTCTGTAGAACTATTGCTGTTCATTGTTGGTTTTGGAATAGACGGTTTATTTAAGTCTTTGATTTTGGCTAGGCCAAGACAGGTGGTCTGTTGAACAGTGTCATTTAAAAATATAATTTGTTCTGGGATCATGCAGGCTCTAAACAAAGATTCTATACCCTGTACTTGCCATTCTTTTGTGCCCCAAACACTTTTCAATTCAACATTTTTGTCCCAATAATCAAAACCAAAAGTATTCATTTGTTCAAAAAAGGAATCTGAATATATCAATTTTGTGTTGGTTATCATGGTCTTCATCCCTGTCTTATTTGACAATTTGAAATAAAATGTTTCAGCATTACTTATGTTAAAACCTGAAAAATATGAATATTTGTCGTAAACGGTTCTTGAGCTTCCTTTTGGAGGGGTTGCACAATGTTCCCATTGATTATAATTTAAAACATTTCTAGGTTGTGCAGATCTATGTAGAAAATGGTTACCATAGTGGTTATAACAGTACATACTATCATAATTTGTAGAACCCTGCAAATAATCATGTTTGGTAAATTTAGCAGACATTACTAAGTCAGACATCATATTATTAATGCTTTCGAAGTCCCAATCATCAGCAAATGAGCTTGGTTTTACAAAGTCACTCAAAGAGATCTTAATTTGGTGTGGATATTTCAGGATTTCAACCGGACCATATATTTCGTAGTCTGTGTTGTCCCATGCTACCCCACCCGGTATAGGATTGGCTGTGAAGTTGACTGAAGAAAGTTCTCTTTTCTCGACGTGTGAAGACGTGTGTGGTTTGAGGATCAAGTTGATTTTCTGACTTGCTGTGTCCATTTTAGCATATTTTCCCTCAATGAAGCGTCCCAATGTTAGTATCATGATGAGCCAAAGTATGAGGATAAATGCACCAAAACCCACCCAAAATTCAATCCATGGAGAAATCAGATATGTTTCTTTCAGTTGTTTCAAAAGTTCTTTAGCTTTATCTTTAAAGGTTTTTGATGATGGCTGTGTCTTTGATTCACTGAAGCCTTCAGAGGAATCATCGAAGTTTATGAATTAGCCGGATGCAGTTCTGTCAATAGTTCCAATAGGTTCAGGATTACTGTTTCTTGCATTATCATTTGGTACTTCATTGTAGATTGGTGTGTCTCTGCTAAATGTTTTTATTTGGGTTTTCAGAGGTCTAAGTTCCATTGCATTGTTGCATAGTCCTTGTTGTTCTTCTGTAGGTGTTTCGAAAGTGATTAACCTCTTTGTTAGAACCTCTGTACTGGTAGCAAACCTTGGTGTTCTGCTACTTATGGGGAGTCCACTTGGCCTACTATTTGTTATCGGCCACATGATTGTGGTTTTACCAGGTCGATGGATACAACTCGGTTCTCCTTTTTACCAGCAAGTGGCGGTAGTACAACTGATCTTGTCCCGTTGACAGACAAGACAGGAACTGCTTTTCTGTAAGAAGGCCCAAATTCCTTCTTTACCGCGATCTTTTCTCTGACTAGATCCCCGACTTTTGGAATCCAGACAGGTCTTGCTGGGACAGGTGGTGGTTCTTCAGTGGTTGTTGGCTGTTGTTTCAACTTTATGTTGCTCAGGTCTTTTCTTGTTTCATTTAAGTCCTGCAAAATAGCCAAACGGTCTTTGATATCAAAGCTTTTTTCCTTCACCACTGAAGTTTGACTGTCAAGATCAGAGATTAGCATCCTAGTTCCAAATAATAATTCGTACGGACTGAATCCCTTCAGAGAATTTCTTGGCAAGTTATTTAGACTACGTTGGACACTTATTAGATGTTTGACCCACCCAGCTCCCGAACCTAATATCCTTTCCGTTATAGATTGCTTTATGCCTTGGTTTTTTCTTTACACCATCCCGTATCCCTCAGGAAGGAAGTGAGAAGATTCCCGCTGTGCTATGCTCATTTGGTCATGTTTCCCCTCAGGCTGGAGGGCTAGAGTGAAAACAATGGTCAAACGTAGCATGCTCTTAGCGTATATGCCATTTAGACTCGCAAATCTTTGTATAACAGTCCAGACGTCAGCCGAGTGCTGGTGATCTACATTATAAGTGGAAACTAGCCTGTATATGTTAATCGCAAGCCTTGCTTTTTACTCTTGATTTTTTCTGGAGTGAAACGACGAGGTATTACACTGTTTCTCTCCCCACTGCGATTTCTGTTGCAGTTTGGGCAGTTTTTCACAAACATGGTGTGATGCAGGCTCATGCCTGGCCACCAGTACCTTGATTGTAATTCTTCCAGAGAATCTTTTAGTTTGAGGTGTCTGAGACCCTCTCCCATATGTGCGTCTGCGATTAACAAGTTTCTCCTGTCCATGTTTGGAATCACCCTATCCCCCACTCCAGGGATTCGAGCAAAAGGGACGGAGTTTGCATCGATTATGTATGTATAATTGAGTGGATAGTTGATCGGTAGCGCTGAGCAGTCGCCTTTTAATGACGTTTTCACCGCCAGCACTGTTTCGCCGTCAATGTATTTTAATGTACGCTTTTTTCGAACTACGGAAGCCGATTTAGTTGCTGCCGCTGTGGCTGTGTCAGCCAATGAATTCCCTGCAACGTGAACGCCATCACGCTGATGACTCAGTGAGTGTGTCACGTGAGTCTTTGGCAGTTCTTTTTGTAAAAGAGCTATTTGTTCCCAGAGCAGTTTCTGCTTTATTGGTGCATCTGTGTCATCTTTGTAACCGTTTTGAATCCATGTCTGCAAATCCTTGTTATATGATTTGACGCAGTAATATGAATCTGACACTATAAGTGTCGGGAATTCGCGATCCGCATTATCTAGCGCCATTTTCAATGCTATTATTTCAGTCTGTTGTTCTGAATTAGTTTCTACTGAGTGTGATTTTGTTAATAGAGTTCTTAGTTTACCTCCGCGCCACACTTCTTTTGTAATCTCACATGTGGGGTTGTATGCTTGTTCTCCCCAAACGGAGGGTTGAGCATGTCCGTCTGTATAGATTACACAGGCGTAATGTCGTAAAGGCAGAATGTCGATTGGCAGAGGGAATGTTCTTTCATATTCTAAATTTTCCATTTCTTCTAGTTCTGGATCAAAGTAGTAGTACACTTTGTCCGTTGTGATTGAATTCACCCATTGTATCCATTCCGGATTCAATGTCGTTGTTGGTAAATTACATGGGGTTGTTAATGCCTCAAAGGCTGGTTCTGCTGTTCTGACTGTGATGTGTCTACCGTCCGCTTGATCTTTTTCTCTAGCTATTGCGGTTTGAACTGCATGAACAATTTTTTCTTCAATACTGAATTTCTGTTCAGCTTCTGTGTACAAGTGTGATTTGAATGCAATTGGTACCTTTTCTCCCTCATTAGAGGTCAGGTATGTGAATCCGCATCTCCCTGGGATGACTCGAATCACAAGATTGCGTGTGTTATCACGTGTTTCTAATTTTGTTTTAATTAGCATGTCTGTTTGTAAGGATCTCAGAATTTCTGTGTGTATTTGAGTCCAATTGGATCTTTTAAAATCTGGTTTTATTAGATCATAAAGGGGTTTGACCCTTTCTGCGTAATTTGCAATGTATGTTCTTCCGAAATTTAGGAAGCCTAGAATTGACTGTAGGTTTTTTAGTGTTCTAGGTGCTTGGAGGACGGCACATTTTTCTAGAAAATTGTCAGCCAGGCTTTTGCCTTCACTTGATAATTCATATCCTAAGAACAGGACAGTCAGATGGGCAATTCTGGACTTTTTAAAGTTGAATTTGTAACCCTCTGCCGCGAACCCAAGTATTATGGTGTTCACTCTCTTCAAGTGAGTCTCCAAGTCATCATCTGTTAAGTATATGTCGTCGACATATGATAATGCTTCATCGTCATATATTTGTAGTAATTCTGTTACTCTCGCTGAGAATACTCCCGGGCTGTTCTTGTACCCCTGGGCTAACCGACAGAATTGTTTTTGAGTGCCATTTATTGAGAATGCAGACAAATATCTGCTCTTTGGTGCTATGTTTTGACAAAAGAATCCATTAGAGATGTCTAATGTTGTTTTGTAATTATTTGCGCACTATGTTATTCATTAGTGCAGCATTGTGCGAGTTTTGCACTGCAAAAGTTTTGCAACATGAGTTAAGGTGTCGGTAATCCAAAACTAGACGATATGAATTGTCTGGTTTGGAGACCGGAAACAAAGGGTTGTTCATTTGTGAGGTGCAAGTTTCAATCACCCCCTGGTATTCTAGCTGATCTAGGATTTCTTTTACCTGATTTTTAGCTTCTTGCTTAATTGGGTACTGCCTTTGTGCAGTAGGTTGTGATTTTAACTGGATTTTGTGAGGAGGAGAGTCCTCATCCCATCCTACGTGATTTTTATATAAAGCAGGAGCTAGAGCTACTGCCCACTTTCTGGCAAGTGTATATTTTTTATGAATTGGGATGTGATTTGAGAAGGCAGGCATAATTATTTCTTCGCCATGAGGGCACTCCCTGACAAACTCTGGTGGCCAGTCTTTTTCAGCTAGAAGGATGTCATCGCCCTTGGAGAGATTATCCCAAAATAGTCCCCTTATTTTTCTAGTCTTATCCCCCTCTATACGTAATGTTATTTCGTATATTTTGTGAGGTTTGCTAACTCTGGTGTCTGCAGTTTCCACTTGAAGATATTCATTCGTGTCCACTGTCTCCAGATGATTCATAAGGACTTTGCGAGCTATGCTCACTTCTGCTGCGCTGTCTAGCATTGTCTGAGCCCATTCTCCGTTTTTCAGTTGTGTCCTCAGTATTCTCGGCATTGTTAACTACCTTGATACTGGCTACCTTCTTTTTTGGAAATTGTAATTTCTTTTTTAGCTGAGCAGGTTCCTTGTCTTTGGACTTGGCATGCTCTTCTCTTTGTTCTGATCGTCCTCTTCTTTCCGATTTCTGCGAGGAAGTCTGAAAAGATTGAGAGGGACGTGTATCAATGTCTTGATATCTATCAGGCTTTTTTATATTTTCCCTATTTCTAAGGTTATATCTTTTCCCAGAGGGGTCACTCTGGGGTGACCTGTGTCTTTGGTTCGGAGATTTCTCTCTTCGCTTAGGAGACCTTCCTCTGGACTGGAATTTCTTTTCTTTGGGATTGGATTGTTTGTTTCCATCCCAGCTCTTTTTCTGTGATGTTGAATTATTATTAAAAAATATTTTTTCAGGACTTTCAATCAGTTGTGGTTTTACTGGTATTCCACCTAAACTATCTCTACCTAGTTCCTCATAGGATTTTTCTATGATTCTGGCAATTTCAGCTGGTTGGTCTGCTATATCTGTCTCCTTTAACCTCTGGCGGATCGCCACGTTTGCTGCTTCTCCCTTTATGTTGGCTAATAATATAGCCGAGACCTGCTTGAAGTCTTTTAGTAATTTCATACCAAGAGTTAAAGCGGGTTCTGGACCATATTCGTCTTGAATTTGTTTTAGCACATCTGGTATTACCGAAATGGATGGAACACCGTGCGTTTTTGTGTAGATGGAAGCAAAGACTGTACCCCAAGTGTCACAGTCCTCAATGTGTGGTGCGATTCCCATTGGAAGACAGATAGTCAGTATCCTGTGTTTTTCTAATGGGGTGGTGTCAGGAAACACCGCCTCTATTTGGGTGATTTTCTGTGCCAACCAGAATGGTATTTGTTCCCGTTTAGCCGGTACTTTACCTAGGCAGGACTGTATGTTCTGTGGTGTAATTTTATTTGTGTTCCCCTGGTGAGGGGTCAGCTGTGGAATTTTAATCGCTGGTTGAATTGTTGAAGTCCGTATCACATACTGGACTAATTGTCTGTGTATTTTTATTAGTTGTTTTAGTTGTGTTAAAAGGTTTGCTGCAGACATCCCATCGATGTCTGGATGTGGTGTGTATCCGGCTAGGACCGGCCACGTTGCTCCTGGTCTACCTAAAGGACCGAGCCTGGTGATGTGATTATTATGTTTTAGGGCGCCATCAAATAAGAGCAGGTGCTCTTGAAATTTGAGTGGTACTTCCACCTCATCGAAAGGAGTGTACGTTTCAGGAGGTTCCTCTATTTTGTAATAGTGGAAGTACTTTGTTACAGCATTTGCTGCTGGAAAATGTATCCATGAATAGTATACCTCTGTCTGCCGATATTCGTGTGCCTCAATTACGAATATGACTGTACCACCTCTAGGTGTCAGTCCATTTTCTATAAGTTTTAAGGTTATAGATTTCCTTTTGATGACCGGGATGAGTATTATCTCCGGGTCTGCATTTTGTAGTGCAGTATCAGCTTCTGCTATGTCAGCTGCTAATCTAACTGCCTCTCTTTCTTCATCACTGTCTCCCATTTTACTGACAGGATGGTTATTTTGTTTGTTTGCAGATCAGGTTTCTTATGGAAACAAAGATTAGATGCACAATATTTTGGAACGGTTTATCCTTCAACGTTGACTAAACCAAGTACCATACATAGGAGTTTCCTCCTGCGAGGTTTGGCGGATATTACCTTTCACCCACTCCAGACGTCTTTGGAGTATTATGGGGAAAAGGGGTCTGAGTGAGAAAGCACGACTGAGTTACTCTAAATGTCTTACGTTAGTTTTATCGCCCTTTCCAAACACGTTGGGCGCCATGTAGTGTAGTTCCTATTATCCCAATAGGCTCTGCCCATTGGAATAATACCTTCAATAGTAAAGGCCTAGACCAGACGTTAACTAGGTCTACTACTGTCGATATTAGACTTAAAGTTTTGGGTTTGCCAGCTAGCTCAGAGTTCACTAGAAACGTTCTCGAATGTTCAGGAAGGAATTAACTTCCCTGATTAGACAAGAAGGGATTTAGTTTCTGACAACCATAGAACATGACAACTTTGCTCTCCCCTAATCAAGAGTGTATCTCGAGAGTCGTGTGAACAAAAGGCAATTTATTTTACTCAGTCAGTACGTGCATTCTTAGTCTCATCAGATTGTAGAGAAAAGGAAGAGACGGGCGTGTTCAATAAAAGATGTTATTTATTGATCAGTCTCTTTTCTCGTACAAGAGAAATGGATCGATATTATTGCAATACTTATAGTTAAGTAAAGTGCATACATTAGAAGCAGAAGTATAAAATAATACTGTAAAAACATTGATATGGTTTCTAAGCCATATGAAGGTTTAAAATGAATAAAATATATTACATACACATATACATTTGACTAAACGTACTCAACTGGTGTTTCTAGATACGCCTACCCCGTGTACCTGACCTAAGTCTAATACGTGGGCGGGAATAGAAAGTTACAGTTTAAGTTAAGTTTGTTTTTGCCAAGTGACTGACTAAAGAATTCTCTGCGAGGGGTTATTCAGTTCTGTACCTGGAAGTTAGGATGAATGAGTGATGGTATCTCTCGTCTCTGGTCTCGATATTCCAGGCTGCCTGCGAGGGCTACCCGGAAACGCCGGTGCTGGATTTCTCGGCAGGAGAAAGCAGCTGCTCTCAGCGCGTCAGGAAGGCGGGGCTGCGCCAGCGGGGTCTGCTCTGCTCTGGGCTTCGGCAAGTATGGCTGCTCCGTCTCGTCACCACCGCGTGTGTTTGCATAGGGCAATATCGGTAATATTTATACCTTTAAGGTGCCGAGATTGACGTAAGGATGGACATAGATACGTCAATAAAGATGTCATACGACCAGGTCGTTAGCACATTCTTTTGCTGAAGTTCTCGGTGAAATCAAAACAATGGCCGCAGGGTTTTTCCCAGGTCTGTCATAGGTTTGATTTGTTATGAGAACTCCGTATGCCTTATCAGGGGCTGGAGGAATATCGCTTGTCTAATTAGATCGCAAGCGTTATGACCTAATCAGATAACACGTTCCTGTGCCGTAGTGTGGCTTCGTCAGATAACGGTATCTGCATCATGGGGGTTTGCTGCCTCATGGGCTGACTGCTAGTTAACTTGGTGGTTTGTTAACCAGAATAGGGTCAGGAATAGGGGGATCGATTCAGAACCTATAGGAATACATCACAACACTTTTAGAACATAGCACATAGAATGTAAAATCACAGTAGCACACAACCAGTAACTACTGGTAACCAGGACCTCACTAGCACCACCTGTACTAGGAGAACAACCACCTAAGTATCACAATACCTGTAGGGGTGTAAGCACATAACACATGATGCATAAAATACATTCAGCGGTGTAAGGAAGGAAAACACATGATGCCTAAAAACATTCAGAGGTGTAGCAATAACAATTGCGCAGTAATCACATTGGCCCATAAATCATAAATGCGCCAGAATCACATTAGCCACAACCTGTGGCAGTCCCTAGGCCAACTGGCCTCTCTAGGGCTAGGACGCCCTGTGTCCCAAATGTCAGGCAGGCTGCGCAGGCAGCCAAGAACACAAGCCTAAACGTGGCAGTGGCCCACAAAGTGCTGGGCAACTGGTGGAAACAATGGGGCCTCACGTTGGAGCCTCACAGGCTCTGAAGAATCGGTCTGTCCCCTTGGGAGCCTCGCTGGACTCCAGTAAACAAATGCCCCCTCGAGCCTCTCAGGGCTATAACCAACAATGGGGGCACTCAAGAGCCTCTCAGGGCTCGTCACCACTTTGCCCCCTGAGCCCCACTGGGCTCTAAGTAAAGAAATGCCGCCTCGAGCCTCGCAGGCTCGTAAATACAAATGGGCGGTTTGGAGCCTCCCTTGGGCTCTCCCACACTGGTGCCCTCTTGGAGCCACGGGGCTCCGCGAACAAATAGCGCCTTGAGCCCCTCGTGGGCTTGGAAACAAATGCGGCGCTGTGAGCCTCTCGGGGCTCTACCAACCAAGATGCTGCCGGAGCCTCTCGGGCTCTGAGGAAATGCCCTGGTCGTCTGAGCGGCCCTCTGCCAACCGGGGCTGCTCAAAGTGTCTCCCCTCCGGTGAAGTCCCTCTCGGGGGACTCTGCCGCTCGCCATGCTCTCCCCCACCCCAGCACTTACCGGCTTCTCTCTTCTCCGGTTGGCGGCGGGGACGGAGGCTGCGACGGCGGTCTTCTTCTGGAGCCTCCAAGGCTCCTCCTCACTCCCGCCTTTCCTGCAAGCGGGCCGGCAACTGTGGCTTCACGAGAGCTCCCACTCCTCGGGGCTCTCTCTGCTTCTCCTCCAGACAATGTAGGCCTATGGCAAAAGCACAATGCCTGGCTAAATGGCCGCCACCTACAATAACAAGAAAGGAAAGACAGAGGACAGGAACAGGAAGTTGGAGACTCCGGGGAACTTCCTTCTTCTTTAAAAAAATTGTAAAAAAAGAAAAATGACTCCTTGCTCAAAAAAATACAGCCAAATGACAAGCTGAGGAGTTTTTTGAGCAAAATTACTAAAATCATCATTTTCGAGAAGGTTTTATGCTGCTCTAGAGATATTCTTCGCCAGATTGCACATTCTGCATGTTCGGCATCGCGATCTTCATGAAAAGTCGTTCCTGCACGCGCGACAACGCATTTTGAGCGCGCAAAGAAGAAAAAAAGTGTAAGTCCGCATTCCAGCATAGTGCGGAGTTGCCGAAAGTCTGCGAGCTGACAGCCCATGATTACCTACTGGCTGAAAAGGCCTATTTATTTAACACACACCAAAAAACTGAAATACCACCCCAAAAACACATTTTGCAGCTCAATCCAATGCTATCTCTGCCCTAAATGATGTTTAAATTCAACAGACAACACAGAAACAGTTGTTTCATGTACCCATGATGAGTACCCTCTGGGCCTACTGGCAGACTAGGCCACAAGCTTTGAAGCCTATGGCAAAAGCACACTGCCTTGCTCCACAAAATGGTCGCCACCTACATGGACAGGCCACCCACAATAACCAGAAAGTAAAGACAGAGAATGCAGGCGTATGGCAAATGCGCACTGCCTGGATGGCTCCACAAAATGTCCGCTAGCCACCCACAACAAAAAGAAATGGAAGACAGGCAATGCAAGCCTATGGCAAAAGCACATTGCCTGCCTTCACAAAATGTCCGACACCCACTTGGCCAGGCCAAAACAACAAGAAGCATAAGCCAAGGGGAACAAAGGAAAGACATGCAGGCCAATATGGAAAATGCAGCACACTACTAAACTACCACCACAAAATGGCCCCCAGCCATTAGTTGGACTCACTATAACTTGCACGTCTGCAATGCACTGCTGATGACGTCACATATTACATCACTCATGACAGTGTTTTTAAAAAAAAAAATTGATTGGTTAACTGGCTTATTAAGTGTATCTTAGTGAATACATATATTAGCGAGTAATGTTTAAATATTTAAATATATGCATGAGTGATGTAATATGTGACATAATCAGCAGTGCATTGCAGACGTGCAAGTTATAGTGAGTCCAACTAACTATAACGTGGGAATTTCAATGGTTTTATGCGAGTAAAATTTCCAGCTAACTATAACTGGTGTGAAACCTATGTTTTTTTCAGTGAATTTCAAAGGTTTTTTAAATGCTAATTCCTAACTATAACTGGTGTGTAACCTATGGTTTTTTCAGTGAATATATTTATATATATATATATATAAAATTTCTATGGCAAAATGAAACCCCTCATTTTGTTCCTTTTCAAATTAAATGTATTAAGTGTTACCACTTTATTCCAATCAAGATGACTTCAGGTGTGCCATACTTTTGTCATAAGTAAGACTGTTAGCGTTCTAGTTGTTCTTTAGAACACTCTGGGACATTCTGTCATTGGGCTATAGTAGGGCTACATCTGGCTGATATTTGGGCTACATTTGGTTCTCTTTTGTCTCTGGTGGCCATCTTGGGAGACTGCATATCAGAATTGTTTTAATGAAATATAAGAGGATTTGAGAAGTCACTCAAAATGTGCCCTAATTTTTCTATTTTCAGCACTAATCATAATTTCTATGGCAAAATGAACCCCCTCGTTTTGTTCCTTTGCAAATTAAATGTTTTAAGTGTTAACACTTTATTCCAATCAAGATGACTTCAGGTGTGCCATACTTTTGTCATAAGTAAGACTGTTAGCGCTCTAGTTGTTCTTTAGAACACTCTGGGACATTCTGTCATTGGGCTATAGTTGGGCTACATCTGGCTGATATTTGGGCTACATTTGTTTTTTTTTGTCTCTGGTGGCCATCTTTGGGCTACATTGGGCTACATTGGGCTACATTTGGGCTCTAACATATATATAGCCCAATGTAGCCCAATATATATTTTTTCAAAGTTAATTTTCGTAAAAACCACTGGAGCATATATCTTGAGACATAGCAAAGGCACATCGGGGTACCAGTCCCTACAATTTTGCCAAGTTTGGTGGTAATCCATTCAGCCGTTCGGGCTAAAAGTGAGTCCAACCGCCCTATGGAAATTAACATGGGGAAAACACGTTTTGGGACCCCCCTTTTATCGGCCCCCGCTTGACGGATCCACCCGAAACTTTCAGGGAAGGAGCGGAGCGCAGCGAGGCAAAGTTAAGGAAAATTACAGGCAGATCCATCATTCGGCGCCAAAGTTATTCCCAATAGAATGTTGCGGATTTCCTATGGAAAACGATCCTAACTATAACTACCTACTGGCGACCGCCAGTAGGTAATATATATATATATATATATATATATATATATATATATATATATACCACAAAGCCCGCTCCTTACACAATTTCCTCCTCAGACTTGTGAAGAAAACGAGTGTAGACCCAAATTCAGTGCCAGTTTGATTTATTTAGAAACACCACCAGCCATCACGACGCGTTTCGGCAGATCCCTGTCTTGATCACTTGACAACATTTGTGTGAACCACTTGCTTTTTTAAAGTGACAGTGCAACAATAGACATAGAAGACATATGCGCTTTCAAGCTCTGGTATTTCGTCATTGATGTCATATTTGTTCAACATGATAATCATTGTATAATAAATTTTGATTCAAATATTTGATATTGGCATAAATGCTCATTTTAAATTTTTATATATACGGATCATAGGAATCTAATCATAACTAAAAATCAATTCCACTATAAATTAATTAATACATTCCTAATCACGTACTTCATGACATGCTTACTCATCACACAATATATTTACAAATCATTTGAAATATGATATTTGTTGTATGTCATTATACTGGGTGATGTCGTACTTTAAATTAGCTTTTCCGTCATCTTTGTCCATAAGTTTCTTATTTAAGTGATAACACAGAACCCATATGTAACCCTAATAGAAACATATTTTCTAAATGTGCAAAAAGTGCTAGGAGTAAAACCACCAGGTTATTCTCCTAAATGTGCAAACTTAAAATTCAAAATGAAATAAAATAAAGTGCAAAGGTGCCATATTAGTTATTTCAGAGACTAAATTCATTACTCACTGGATGTTCTTAAGGAAAACTTAATGAATTGCTACTATGTATGCAAAATTATTATGTGCAAAATAGGCAATTTGTGCAAAGTCTCAATTTGTGTAAAAAGTCGGGGGTACCATAAGAGGGATATATAGAGATATAGATAAATAAATGAATGATTCCCACAATTATAAATACTAACTTCTAAAAAAAAAAACGAATCCACTCTAAGCAATTAAAATTAAATTCATGCTTCTCTTAAAAAGTTATATAAATATAATTCATTCATTGCTAAAATCTCTATAAAATCCACACTACAAAAATTATTTTTATCATAAAAAATCCTATATATTATTTACAAAACATTTCATCATCTAGTCATACAGAAAACTAAAATGATCATTGGTGCAAATTGAGATACCATAATAGATAACAAGATATACAATTACTTCTTTCTTGTGTCACTGCTATCCCTATAGAGGTGACCATTGGCATATAAAGTACATGGGTGGGGTTAATTAGTCTAGGTAGGTGTACAGATCCTCACTCATATTAAGCCCGTTTGGCTGTTTAGTGTTGAGTTGTAATATGTAGTGGGTTTCCAATCGATGTAATTTCCCCTCCCTGTCATCACCTCTTCTTTGTATTGGAACAGTGTCTATAATATAATACTTCAAATCCTTTGTGTTTTCCCCATGATGCTCTCTGAAGTGGCGTGCTACTGGGTAATGAGGGTCATCGTTGTTTATAGCCCTAATGTGCTGTAACACCCTTTTATACCCTGCCAACTTAGTACTTCCTATGTACTTTAAGTTGCAGCTACATTCTAGCACGTACACTACATATTCACTTTTGCATGTTAAGTGATATTTGATCATTTGGGGTTTTACACTAAAGACTGTCAGAAATGAAGTTTTGTTGATCCCAAAGGAGCAGGCTTTACAACTTGAACATCTAAAAAATCCCTTCCTGGCCGTGAGCCACCCAGCATCTTCCTTACACTCTGGGCTGCTTTTTACCAGAATGTCGGCCATGGAAGTAGATTTCCTATAAGTTATTAAAGGAAATTCTGGAAGTAAGTTACCTATGACGGGATCATCTTTAACAATGTGCCAATTACGCTGAATGATCTTGCGTAATTCTTTTTGTAGTCGGCTAAAAGTTAAAATTAGTCTTGGAGAATCCTCAGTGTCTAACACATTACTTACTTGACTAATTTCGGGGAGTTTCCTTTCCTTAAACAGATCTTCCCTCGCTTTTAGCCTTGACTTCCTGATAGCTGTGTCAATTGTCTTGGCACTATATCCACGATCAATAAAGCGTAACTTACTTTCTTGTTGATGTTTGTTCAACTCCAAATCACTACTGCAAATCCTCCGCAGTCTAAGCATCTCCCCATAGGGGATGCTGTGAATTAAATGCGGAGGATGCTCACTTGTTGCATGAAGCAACGTATTGCCTGTGGTTTCCTTACGGTACAACGATGTATTTATTGTGTTGTTATCTATGGTAACCTTTACATCAAGAAACTGGATACTGTGATTACTTATGTGGGATGTAAAGTTCAAATTTACATCATTGGAATTGATACATTTAATAAAATCCTCAGCTTCACTAACTGTTCCATTCCAGATAATAATGAGGTCATCAATGTATCTTAGCCAGGACACTATGTTTCCCCTGTATGTGTCTTGATATTGCCTTCTGAGGACCAGCTCCTCCCATCAGCCCATAAAAATACAGGCATAACTGGGGGAGAAGCTGGCCCCCATCGCAAACCCCTGTATCTGTCGGAACATTTGTTTTTTGAAAAGAAAGAAGTTATGTTCTAGACAAAAGATCAACATATCCATCAACATCCTATTATGTTGTGTAAATTCTATGGATCTTTTGGATAAAAAGTATTCTACCGCTTTCAAGCCATCGGCATTCCTTATGCAGGTATACAGTGAGGACACGTCTAAGGTAATTAATAGGTATCCTTCCTGCCATTTAACTTTGCCAATTTCACAAATAAATTCACCCGTATCCTTTACAAAAGATTCCAACCCTTGTACATGTTTTTGTAGAAAGAAATCTATGTATTTTGATAGATTTTCTAAGGGTCCATCACAGGCCACTATGATTGGTCTTCCTGGCGGTCGTTCCTTGTTTTTATGGATCTTCGGTATGAAGTATATAACAGGTGTTTTCGGATGTCCTTTTTAAAAAACTTGAATTCTTCTAAACTCAAAAGGCCCAAACTTTTCCAGGCAAGTAATTTGTTGCAAAGTTCATCCTGCATAATTTTGTACTGCATAGGGGAACTTCTGTGATAACATTTGGTATCATTTAATTGACTGTTTGCTTCTGCCAGATATTCAGAGTCGGAGTTCCTTATCACAATGTTGTTTTCCTTTTTCAGTTTGTCCATTAACTGTCCATATCTTCTTTCTTGGCTAGTGAACTTTCTTCTAGTCATGTGTGTTGTTACATTGAGTTTTTTAACTTGCGCCACTACTATTTCATTAAAAACATCAATTGGATCCTTGGCCATCACTGGAATGAATTTTAATTTCTTCTTAAACGTTGTCATAGGTTTTTTGTTTCGTATTCCCACCATCTCCTGTGTATTTAGTTGGGGGAATCCTTCCATGCTATTTACAGTTTGTTGCAGAGGATTACTGGTCTGAGATTCGGTGGATGAATTGACCATTGATTGGAGATCTGATAATAGATCATAGTCTCCTGCTGCTAAAGTTGGAATATCAGGCCTCTGTGATTGACAGGGTCCATGTTTGACGTTCGTTTGTAATTTGTGAAATTTCTGAAGTTTGAGCTTCCGTATGTATTGAAACACATCTGCCCTTGTTTGTGTATATTCAAAATTGGATTCTGGGCAATACGAGAGTCCTAAAGAGAGTAATTGGGTTTCAGCTGCTGATAAATTGATTTTGGCCAAATTGATGATGGTATTGGCATTCAATTGATTATCTGGGGTTTCTTTATTTACTTGGATTGTTTGTTTTTCCATGTCCCCCGACCCCATCCTCCTCGTTTGGTCCCGTTGCTTTTTGGTGGCCCTCCTCCTTTCTCTCCTTCTCCTTGTGCGCCGTTTTTTACCGCCGACGCTACTCTGGGACGGAGGGTTTCCCGCCGACTGCCTCTGATGTATTCCAATTCCTCAACCATTGTGAGCTTTATCTTATTTCTCTGCTCATCACGTCCTTCAGGGTCTGATTCACTGTCAGCTGCTGAGCTCACTTCTGATATTGATGACACTTCTGAGAAGACCTGTGTTCATTTTGTTGACTTTTTTCACTGTGGCGTTGCGAAATGTATCGTATTTTCTTGAAAAAGTGAATATTTGTCCATTCTCGTAATCCTGCTTACCCCTTCTAAATTTATAGGTCTCACGAGCTTTTATCTTTTCTTCCTCTTTTTGTAATCTTTGCTCCATTTCCTCATCCATTTTAGTTTTTTGTTGTTGTGGGTCATTCATTGCTTGAATTTCATTCCTTAGGGCATCTATTTTAGGAATCAATTCCTCCCGATCACTTTCTGCATACTTTACTAGTAATTCCACCAGTTTGCGAGAAGAGTCCAGATTACATTCGGCCCATTCTGCCATTAGGTTTGGATTGGGTGTATCATAACTCGGGGCAATCATTATCCTCAAGCCCCTTGGTATACGCCCCACATCCAAGTACCTCTGTAGGGATTTTGACTCCCACCATTTTGCAGTTTCTCGGCGTATCAGCTTCTCACGCATTTTGTATTTGTCCCTCAAACCAGCCCCCCGGGCATTGCTGTTCTCACCGGCACTCTTGTTAGTTGTTTTGGACTGTGTCGCCACATCCGCAAACGTCTCGTTATATTGAATTTCGTCCCGTTTATTATTTTTACGCCGTCAGCGCTTGACATGCGATATATATATATATATATATACATATATATATATATATATGAGCTATTGCCAGGGAGCTTGCAAACAGCGCAACAACAACGCAAGAATCAATACCAGTGAAGACAACAAGAACCCGGGAAAACAACGCCACTCGGTAAAATAACGCAAGAAACCAAGGGCCACAAGGTAACAACGTACCCCAGGGTGGTACAAAAACACAACACAATACCAAGGGCCACAGGGTAACAACAATGCGAAATAAAGCCCACCCTGGTGGAACTGAATAAACACTGCATGCTCCTCCTAACAATGCCTCGGGTGGATTACTTATCAGTTTTGGCTTCCCTGGATGAGAGCGGGACGTCCCTCTCTCTACAGTTACCTGCAGGAAGGGAAACTTACCATCCTTCCGATGCTACAGCATTTGGGTCAGAAGGGCCCTGACCTCCCATCCCAAGGAACACAGACAAATAGTGATATACTCTGGGGTTTCTTTATTACATAATGATAGAAGGACAAAAGAAAGAAATTACTACTCTGTCACACTAGGTCCTCCTCACATCAATCCCTAAGCAATTGCTAAATGCAATTAGGATATACATATACAGAACTTATATGTAAATCAGTATATAACCTGAAAATAGGAGACAATAGTTAGATAAGAACAGTTAGGAAATAAGAGTTAGTGGAACACCTCACCAAGTTTCTACACATCCCGCTTCCACTTCGCCCAAGGGGAGCCCGTTTCTCCAGCCGAATCCACTGTCACAGCTGCACGTCTGCACCGTGATGGACTACCAGTGGTCAAGACCCGAGCACCCCCTTTAGTACAATTGGAAACGTTGGTCGAAGCTTCTAGCAAGCCTCGCCCCCTGTTCCCATCAGATTCCGTACCACTCCGCACCAAGGCCACAGCATCAGCTAGCTAGGCGTTTGTTATGATCCCGGGGCAGAGCGGGCACATTCCTCCGACAAGAACCGGTTCCTACCAGCATACAAAGTGCGGAAAACAAGTGAGAAGTAAAACATGACTCCTCACTCAGAAAAGCTTAGGAGATGGCGACAGCTTAGAAAATGGAGTTGCTTAAGCATAGGCCACTATTCCCGCAAAGAGCCCGAATTAGTATGCAAGATGGCATTAGAGTATGCCAAAGCTAATAGGTAAGCCCTGCCTTTGAGCAAGATACAGTCAGACACAGAAATAACATTATTGAGTCTTACTTTACAGCTAGTTCGTAATATGCAGGCCTGCACGGCATTATATTAGAGCAAAATATACTGAGATGGTAGTGGGCAACGGTCATAATCGAGTTGTTTCCATACAAAATGGCTCAATCACTACATTCTACCCATGACCATTGTCCAATACCAGCGAATGTATATAAACAATAAACAGAACGCAAATCATTACTAGAATAATAGGAAACATAACTGACAGATTTTGATATAGTACCAGGTTGAAACATATTCAAAAGATTTGGTACACATTGGATGCAGCAACATATAGCGATGAGAAAGGAAATTACTAAGAGTGCACCACCCAAAATAGAACGAAGGAAATTAGAATTAGGCAGCCACCCAAAAAGCCAATTAAACCACCCTTTATCCAAAGTTTGATGAACTTCCATGGACAGATTATGCAAGGCATTAATGTGGGATTGAATAGATCTCGAATGGTCTGAAAGATTAAAACAACACAGACCCTCGAAATCAGAGCACCTGTGATCATGCTTCAACAAAAGATAGTCAATTGCAGCCCTATTTTGCAAAATAGCTTGGCGCTCATCCTGTGCATCTAATAAAAATTCAGACAAAGCAGTGGAAGTGTGAATGATAGATTTGGCCATGAGACAAACCAGTTCACATATGGCTCTGGAATTGTAAATTGAGAGCCCAGGAATTCCCACAATTGAAGCAGCAAGACCTATATATTCTGATTTAAAGAGCAAATGGAGATTAGATTCACAATGCTCATCCAATGGAGGTGCCTCACGTACAGTTGGAGTATGCATAGAGGGAAGCAGGGGAAGCTCCCATTGTCAGGTGGCGCGATTAGAACGGCAAACCCAAGCCGTCCTTGAATATTCCCAACCCACAAGTTGCTGTCAAGCAAGCGCGCACTCAGGGGTGAATCTTTCATAAGGTTTTAATCCAAGGTATCGCTACGCGTTTCGCCAACAGGCTTGATCACTTGCTTGACAGAAACTTGTGGATTGGGAATATATATATATATATATATATATATATATATTTCTTTTTTTCCGGGGAGCTTGCAAACAACAACGCAAGAATCAATACCAGTGACGACAACAACAACCCGGGAAAACAACGCCACTCGGTAAAACAATGCAAGAAACCAAGGGCCACAAGGTAACCACGTACCCCAGGGTATGAAATCACAACACAATACCAAGGGCCACAGGGTAACAACAATGCGAAACAAAGCCCACCCTGGTGGAACTGAATAAACACTGCATCCTCCTCCTAACAAAGCCTTGGGGTGGATTACTTATCAGTTTTGGCTTCCCTGAATGAGAGCGGGATGACCCTCGCTCTACAGTTACCTGCAGGAAGGGAAACTTACCATCCTTCCGATGCTAAAGCATTTGGGTCAGAAGGGCCCTGACCTCCCATCCCAAGGAACACAGACAAATAGTGATATACTCTGGGGTTTCTTTATTACATAATGATAGGACAAAAGAAAGAAATCACTACTATGCCACAAAAGGCCCTCCTCACGTCAATCCCTAAGCAATTGCTAAATGCAATTAGGATGTACATATACAGAACTTATATGTAAATCAGTATATAACCTGAAAATAGGAGACGATAGTTAGATAAGAACAGTTAGGAAATAAGAGTTAATGGAACACCTCACCAAGTTTCTACACATCCCCCTTCCACTTCGCCAGAGGGGAGCCCGTTTCTCCAGCCGAATCAGGATTCTCTGCTCCACTGTCACAGCTGCACGTCTGCACTGTGATGGACTACCAGTGGTCGAGACGCGAACGCTCCGTTTAGTACAAGTGGAAACGTTGGTCGAAGCTTCTACCAACCCTCTCCCCCTGTTCCCATCAGATTCCGTGCCACTCCACACCAAGGCCACAGCATCAGCTAGCTAGGCATTTGTTATGACTCAGGGGCAGAGCGGGCACATTCCTCCCACAAGAACCGGTTCCTACCAGCATACAAAGTGCGGAAAACAAGTGAGAAGTAAAACATGACTCCTCACCCAGAAAAGCTTAGAAGATGGCGACAGCTTAGAAAATGGAGTCATTTAAGCATAGGCCACTATTCCCGCTAAGAGCCCGAATTAGTATGCAAGATGGCATTAGAGTATGCCAAAGCTAATTGTTAAGCCCTGCCTTTGAGCAAGATACAGTCAGACACAGAAAGAACATTATCGAGTCTTCTTTACAGCTAGTTCGTATTATGTAGGCCTGCACAGCATTTGATTAGAGCAAAATATCCTGAGATGGTAGTGGGCAACGGTCATAATCGAGCCGTTGCCATACAAAATGCTCAATCACAACAGTACTTGAAACAACTGAGCAGTTAAGTGTTATTGGTCAGAGAAAGGGTAATAATAGGCATCCTATGACTCTCAGATGTGACTTTCGTTCTCTGCTGCGTCCAAGAACCATGGCCGCAAGATGCAATGACTTCTGTGGGCCTCACAGGATGCTGCTGTATCAACTAGACCTACCCTGCTTGCGGAACACTCCCTTCAGGTCAAAGTTGCTCTGGTGCTAAGGAGCTACAGCAGCTGTGAGAGCAGGCCTCCTGCAGCATTTATTTTCCCAGTCCCCCTCCCCAGCAGCATCAGCATCCAAGTCACTTTAGTCTGCTCTTAGCAGCACAAATCTTTCCTGTGGGAGGCAGATGGGTTGTCTTGGTTGTTCAGCAGGGCTTTGCCTTTCCATTCCTTCTGACTCAGTGCAGTTTCCTCCAACATCACAGCATCTCTCAGAGGGGCAACTATCCATCTTACTGCAAGAGGTGTGTGCACTACTATGCTAAAGGGCCATTGTGAGGGTTGTGGATATGAAAATAGGGACAGGTTGTTATTCCTGCTATTTCCTTGTGCCAAAGAAGGACGAACCCCTACTTCCTATTTTAGATCTTGGCCCCTGAATTCCTTCCTGGTGAAGGGCAAATTCAAATTCCACATGCTGGTCCAGGTTCTATTTCACCTGGGTTCTGGAAACTGGATGGTGACATTTGACAAGCAGGACCCCTATTTGCATTTCCTTCGTACTGTGGTCCTACAGGCGCTACCTGCAGTTCAAGGTAGGCCTCGAGCATGTTCTGTTTATTGTGCTCTCTTTTGGCCTCACCATTGCCCCTCACGTGTTCCCATGGGTTAAAGCTTTCATCACTGCTACTCATTGCTTCTGTCTGCTTCGATGACAGAATATTAATAATAACCTTGAATGTGTAAAGCGCACAGCTACCTCCGAAGGGGTTTCTCGGCACTGTGGGCCCTCGGGAAGATTAAGCAAGATATTGCCTAGAGTCACATGGTGCTGGGCTGACCTGCCGCTGGCACCGGGGATCAAACCACGAACTCCGCTGTCCGGAGTTAGGAACCCTGGCCGCTGCGCCACACCTCTTCCGCATAATGTTGATGGCTGTCTCGCCACAGTTGTCATCCATCTACAGACAACCGTGAACCTCTTTACATCTCTGAGGTTCATTGTTAGGGTTCACAATTACCTTGCCAAAGTAACACCTGACTCCTTTGCAGAGGTTCCCTTTCATCAGGTATGCACACTACTAACCCTAGTGATTACTAGGGGAGGGAACAAGATGTTACGGGTTCACCCACCTGCACTCCAGTTTGTTCCTTCCGTGAAGCCGACTGTTCCCAGATCCCTCCGGCAACTACCAGAATGGCAAGGAAGGTACATGCTTGCCACTCCGCTAACTCCCTGGGGGAAGGGAGATGGGAGTGAGAGACAAGAGAAACAAGAAATCTCTGTTGGCGCTGTAGGAATGCCTCTCAGGAATGTCTCTCTGGTGGGGAGGAGTGAAGAAGTTGTCTATTTGTGGAAGAGCTTCAGTGCAATGTTTGATTTGCTTGTGTCCAGAAAAATAAGTACCTTTACCACACAAGCACTCCTGTTATACTGGTTCCTATGTTCTTATAACATTACATTTAATAAAGTGCCTACCAATTTCTATGAGAGAATTTCTGAATTGGTAACTTCTGAATGAAGCGTGCCTTGTTACACTACTTCCAAATGCAACTCTTGATAAATTGTAATCTAGAACACAATGTTATCAGGCAATTGTTACCAATCAATAATAATGAGCATTGACATTAATCTTATTCATTACTATGTATCGTTAACATACCTGTTTGGGCCTTTGACTGTGCCCCAAACGATTCGTAAACGAATAAAAAAATACAACGTAAAAACAAGGAACACAAAACACAATTACGAGTACAATGTCTTTAAACGCTTACTTCGGTGCTATTTCAAGTTCTGACTGCATGATATGTCCTCCGATCTATAAAGAGTTTTGAAAGGATCACAAACACTCCAAACTTTTCTAAACAGTTTTTTCGTTTCCTGTACATTCGTTGTTAGATTACAAAATATGACTATTAAAGTCCTTGCTTTGATGTACTTCCGTTCGAGTACGCTCCAAATGTCCTTGTAGGATTTAAAAAGTAATTATAGTTTTACCGCTGTGATAATTGCTTGAGAATGCGCTTTACCGAGCGTCTGTCTTTGGTTGCTAAGCAACCGGCCTTAAAAGTCTTGGGGGCATATTATCAAGGGGGGCGATAGGCAATTTTCACGCTTTAGCGGCCATTTTCAGCCGCTAAGCGGCGATAATACTATCGCCCTATTAGCAAGCTGTCGCTAACAGCAGTTAGCGACAGCTTGTAGGCGATAGCGAGTGGTTTGGGGGCCTGCTTTGCATTTCCGCGATATTTATCGCTAATGACATGCAAAGTGGGCGTACCCAACCTGTTAGTGACTGAAAGCAGTCGCTAACATCGCTATTGCCTATTACCAACACAGGCGTAGCGATGGAAATATTCTCCAAAAACTAACACCTGCTCAGACCAGTTCTTAGCCATAATATCCAATGGGAGGTGGATATAATGGCTAAGACCCTGTTAGCGATAATGCGTGAATATCGCTGTATTGTCAGCGATATTCACGGATTTTGCCGCCATCGCCGGGAATTTTATTGCTTTTGAGATAAACGTTGCTAATAGCACGTTATCTAAGCGATAAAATCCCGTGATGCGTGGCGATAAAAAAATTGCCGCTAACCCTACTTAGCGATAAATATCGCTATTTGTTGATAATTTGCCCCTTGCTTTCTTTTGTAGGAGGCGGAAGAAGCGCCAGGGGACAGGATTCCAGAAGACTCCAGGAACCAGAACCTCCTCGAGAGCCCAAGGGAAGACGGGAGCAACGCTGGAGCTGGCTGGAGACAGGGGAGTAACAGGGAATTCCGAAATGAAAGCTTGCATGAAGGGGAGAGCGCACTTTAAATACCTAGGCGCTCCGCTTCTGTTTCATAATACACGTGTGCAAGCAAGGTGCGGCTGTTAACACGTGCGCACGTTGAATTGGTTGTAGTAGTTTGCATAATTCGAGCGGTTACAGCGCTCGTGATCTGAAGGCACATGTCAGAGCAGCAGGTGAATAGATCTGACAATTTACATCATTCGAGCGTTTGTAAAGCGCTCATGACCAGAAAGCACGTTTGTTTAACACTCAGGCTGGCAACAGAAAAAATGGTGAATATCATTATTCCAACGACAGTGGGAATGAAATGATATGAGGAATAACATAATGTATTCCCAGTAAACACAATATTCTGCAATGGTGAATAACAGAATACTGCATTGCGAACAATAGTATGTATGACATGAAGCAATGTCAGGTGAAACAATCATAACACATCCTTTTTATCAGACAAAGATCATGCCATGAATACAATCTTTCATGACACCGCTGATGAGTTCTTTCCACCTGTAACAGTTCCCCCCAAAGGTCTTTTAATGGGGCGAGGTTTCTCAGGGTGCAAAGCATGGAATGCTATAATCAGTCTTGGAGCATGCACATGAGCTCAGGTTCCCACGATCTTTCTGATGCATCGTTGCCTTTCCAATCAATTAAATAGTGTAATCGACTGTGTATTCTTTTAGCAAGGAGATATTATTCCCACTTATACGGGACGGAATGCTAATACTGTCATCCAACATTATTCCATTGTGTAACGTTCCCAAGATTGTTGACACCATGCAAAGTGACCACAACTGTATCATTACTGAAGTTATTATCTGGAAGGACAGGTCTATACCCATTACGTGTTCCGTAACTAATATTGAACCTCACAGACCCAATGGGGTTAGAGTAAGATGGAAAGGTGAAAAATCTGATGTAGTACTAAAATCCATCGTCGCAGGATGCATTGGAGAAATCAATGCTATCCTTATGTGCGATTACGAACCTGTAAACATTTTAAGGGATTTTATAATTATTAACAAAGTTATTGACGCAAAGTTTACTAAAACCAGGCCGGGGAAACTTGCCCATAACAAAGGGTGGTTTGACCATACATGCACCACGATGCTCACTGAATTAAATCAGGCCTTGGCAACCAGGCCGCGAGATAAGAAAGCGGTAACTCAACTAAGATGTGATTATAAGGCAGCCCTTAAGCATAGGAAGATAGAACTACAGCAAGGGGCATGGGAAAAGTTGACACAGGCCACGGAAACCTCTAACTGTGCGCTATTCTGGGCAACAGTTAATTGCCCTTTTCTTAAAGAAGACAGAGCACCAGAATTTACGTCCAATGTTACCAGGGAGGCATGGGTGACTCACTTTTCCACCATCTTTAAGTCTGATACACTGCAAAGTGTCAATCACAGTTCCTGGCCCATAGTGCCGCTGGATTTCACTATTGCTGTGGTCATACAAGGCATTAGAGCAAGCAAAGGTGGGAAGGCCCAGGGGCCGGACGGGGTCCCCATCGATGTGTATAAAACCATTCCGGCGATGTGGGGCCCCGATCTATAAGAAAGGGGATAGGGGGGATGTTAAAAATTACCGCCCAATCTCCTTATTAGATTCCTCTGTAAAAATTTTGAGCAGGGTATTACTGGTAAGGCTGGAAGAATGGGCAGAAGAGATTGGTATCATGGCCAGCACCCAGTACGGTTTCAGGAAAGGGCGCGGAACTCTGGACCAGTGCCTAAACCTAAAACTCCTAATTGGGAAGTATACTCAGGCCAAAAAGAGCTCTCTCTACCTCTGCTTTGCAGATTTAAGCAGTGCCTTCGACTTGGTCGACCATTCTATTCTCTGGGCGAAGCTGCTTTAATTGGGGGCACCAGAAGGTATCATCTTCTTTCTAGCCAGACTATACCACAACCTACAAACTAGCATCAGGTATGGTATTAAGGGGGAGTGCACTCCTAAATTTAAGGTTAGGAGCGGAATAAGACAAGGTTGTGTACTTGCCCCCCTGCCTTTTATTATTTTTATCAACGAGGTAGACATGGTTTTAAAAACAATCAGTGCTGACACCCCAAGGGTTAATGGCCTTGACGTACCGGTATTGTTATACGCGGACAATGCCGTGTTACTGTCAAGGACCCCCATGGGGCTCCAGCGTCTAATGGATAGGTTGTCCACCTTTATCAAAGATAGGAAACTTCTCATAAATAAAACTAAAACCTATACCATGACCTGTGGGGAAGGCCGCAAAAGACCACATACTTTTTTTATTGATGGGCACAGGGTACTCCAAGTTGATAAATTCTGTTACTTAGGAATTACCTTTTCCAAAGAGAGCACTTGGGCACACGAAATTACTAATGCCCGGGCCAAAATGGCAAAAAGTGCCCATGGGGTTTTTAGATTTGCGGCCAAGATAGGGGATAGACGCATTAGGGATATGCTTCAGATTTATCAATCAAAATGCGTGTCTATCGCCCTGTATGGGGCCGGGGCGTGGGGTCACATCTCCAATGGTAGCCTCCAAATTGAGGGAAATCTTTTCCTCAAAAAACTTCTGTGTCTACCCAAATCATCCCCTAATGATTTAACCCACAGAGAATTAGGGATAAACTATCCATCAGACTTGATATCACTGAGGCCGTTAATGTTATGGCGTTCGATCTGGCTAAAGGATGAGGCCGGTCCTTCAGATATCTCGCTCCAAAACTTTGGAACTCAATTCCCTTAAGCATTCGTACTATTTCCAACCATCTTCTCTTCCGAAAACGCATTAAGACCTGGTTGTTTTCCTCTGCTTAGGATGCTCTGGTAATCTGGCACTTACACCTCCATTTGGCCGTATTATAATTAGGTATGTTCGCAAGCGCTGGGACACCCTGTTGCTGGGGTAGCCATGCGCGATATAAATAAATATAACATAACATAACATAACATGAGACTGCCCTGAATAGAGCTGTTATCAGTGACTGTCTCTCTGTTGATAACCATCTTAAGATCCCTTTGTTAAAATATATTATATGTAGTTTCCGGGAAATATTCGATATAAATATTGTGGCTGCCCGCTACACTGCTTCTCCATTGTCAAAACAGGATATGAAGAGTATATTTATGAACTACAGGGCAGAGAGGCATAAGAGTAGTACAGATCAATTATCTACTTGTAGCTTTTATAATAAATTTGGGGGAAACAAGGGCTTTCAAGTTTATTTAAGCCAAGTAACCAGAGCCTCCCATCGATTTGTCCTCACCAGGCTGAGGCTTGGACTTGTACACCATCTGGTGGCCTTTTTCGTCTCTCAAAAAACACCCAGCTGGCCCCTACCAAGTGACGGCCAATCAGCACAATGCACTTTGCACTTTCTTTTGATATGCAATCTTTACAGGAATTTACGCATAGCCTTTTTAAAACCAATTTTTGTAAAATATGCGTT
Organism: Lissotriton helveticus; assembly: GCF_964261635.1. Classification (NCBI taxonomy): domain Eukaryota; kingdom Metazoa; phylum Chordata; class Amphibia; order Caudata; family Salamandridae; genus Lissotriton; species Lissotriton helveticus. The sequence goes on from NC_136070.1 coordinate 445,639,358, forward strand.
CCGCACTGTAAATGATTCTATGAAATTGCTTTTTAATATGCATAACCTAGAAGTTTGCTTTTTTACTGCTACCTTTTTATACAAATCAATCAATGCAAGGAAAAGTATGGTGTTTTAACTTTTTGAGTTTTTACTGAAATAACTACCTCTGTATTTTCGTCTATTGCTCATATGTGTATGTCATTTTGTGCTTTTATGGTCCTTGCTTTATATGCACCGAATAAAGCTTTATGAAATGAATGAAATGAACAGTTCCCCCAAAAGGTCTTTTAATGGGGCGATGTTTCTCAGGGTGCAAAGCATGGAATGCTATAATCAGTCTTGGAGCATGCACATGAGCTCAGGTTCCCACGATCTTTCTGATGCATCGTAGCCTTTCCAATCAATTAAATAGTGTAATCGACTGTGTATTCTTTTAGCATCTGGTATGCGGTGTACCTCATATTCAACATTGTCTCCTACCACGATAGGTGGGGCCGGTTATCTTTTCTTGTTAAAGCATTATAAGGTTTCAGAAGAGACACATGAAAAACGGGGTGTATAGGATGATCCTCTGGTAACTCTAGTTTTACTGAAACTGGGTTTAGAATTTTACAATTAGGGTAAGGACCAATATACCTTGGTTTTAATTTCCTGGGACCTTCAAGTTAAATATTTCTGTTGGATAGCCAGGCTAGGTCTCCTACCTTGTAGGGTGGTCCTAGTGTTCTGTGTTTGTCCATGGCTATCTGTGTTTTAATTTTATTTTTGTGCAAACTAATTTTGGCCATCTCTTGTTTTTTTTTTAAATTGTGTTAATCTCTCAGTGACAGCTGGCATAGTATCAATTACATTGGTAGGAAGAGATCTTGGGTGAAATACTGTAGAAAAATAAAAAGGGGAACAACCCAATGCTCAGTGAAGGCTGTTGTTATAAGAAAATTCTGCCAGTAGTAGTATCAAATCTGTGAGAAGTTGGCCTGATGTGCAGTGCTCACTATTCTAGTGATCACTATATATCAGTCCAAACAACCCTTATTGATGATTGGTTGTAAGTCAACCTTATAGACCAGCTATACTAGTAGCATGGATACGAGCAGTCTAAGGCTAAGACTCTAGAGGGCGTGTTAAGCCAGCTGTTTTACCATCACATTACCCCTTGAACACCCAGTGAAAGGACACCACACAAGTGTTATGAAAATAAAAAGTGTATTTAATAGAATCACAACAGCCCTGTACTCTTTATGAGAACAGGGTGCTAGGCACACAACAAAACTCTTACGAAAATACTTAAGTTAGCACAGTATATACAAATGCCCGAGGGGCACGGAAAACCATATACTCTAAAAGTGGAATGCGAAATTACTAGCAGGTAAGTACAGTACTAATAGGCTTTGGAATCGCTAGGACTTGACTATGGAATCGTTAGATTACTTCTAGGAGGCCTAGGGGACTCGGGTGCAGAGTGTGCACTCTCACGCGGGATGCGGGGCAAAGTCTATGGAAGCTAGTAATGTTAAAGTTAGTGTTCACGGGCGAACCCGACCTGGTAGGGAGAAAACGACAGTGGATCCTGACCCTTGGATAGTGAGGCTATGCTGGGGCACCGAAATGCCGAAGTTACCTAGCCCAGGGGCTGCAGCTGCATATGTCTCAAAAGACGTCGGGAATCCTCGTTGCCGGACCAGGAGCCTGGAAGAAAGATGCTGGCAGGCGACCAGTGAAGATAGTTCGAGTTGATCCAAGCCTGGATCTGGAAGATGGATGACACCTGAAAGCAGAGGGGACCAAGTTCGTGACTACTAGCCAGTAGTCAGTGGGCACCAGGAGGGCACCGGATGGTAGTCACCTCGACTAGGTGAGTGGGCGAAGCTGGCTCTGCAGATCTCACGGACCAGGAGGCGTTGTCGGCGACCAGGATGGAGAGGCGAGCTGTCCCACGATGGATGAAGCTGTCGGCGTCGAAGTTACCCAGGATTGGGCAACAAGCCTTGGCTAATTCAAGCCCACGCGGTGGACTCAAAATGGCGTCTTGAGTGGACCAGGAGGGTCCGGGGTGCTCCTCTTCGGGAAGGGAGCAAGGGCCAGTCTGGAGCAACCAGACCAGCAGCAGGGATGTCGTCGGGCGTCGTTCAGAAGGCCACAAGCCAGCGGGCTAGTAGCCAAACAACGCGGTGAGCAGCAAAAAGCAGAAGGGCCCCACGCAGATCGTGGAGATGCTGGGAGGCTGCACTTCGGTGCTGGAGCTGCTCAGGGTCGGGGCTTCTCGGACCCCAAAGCACTCACCAGGAATTTACTCGGCGGGCTTGCTGTGCAGAAATCGTGCAGTCTTGCAGATGGCCGGTCCCTCGAGGTCTCGTCGCACCCACGGTTCTCAGCTGGGCTGTAGAGGTGGGTAGAGGTCAGAGGTGCCAGGGAAGCCGGTTCTCGTCGAGCTGGGCAGTTGGATTCCGGAGGAAGGACTTACAGCAGACCGCAGTGTTCTTGCGATGGTGCCTGCGGATGCAGGGTGACTACTCCTTAGTCACAAGGGAGAAATCTTAGGAAGAAGTCTTGAGTTCCTTTCGTGGAAAGTAGTTTCAGGATTCAAAGATGATCTGATTTGGAAGGGGGCCAGTCCCTACATTTATCTGGGAAAAGGGGGCTGGCACGCGACTAGGTCCTGCCCTATGGGTGGGACCAGGAGGGGGGTGGTTACACCCACTTCCTTGGCGGGCTTTTCCCCAGCACAGGGTCTGGAGTGTCCCTGGAACTGGTTCAATCCAGCCTATGCACAGTGAGCACCGGGGTGCCACGTGCAGTCACCTTCCTCTGAAGCCCTGCCTACCTACAATACACAAAATCCTGTCTGGGACGGTGCTGGCACCGCCCCTGGCAGGAAACCCTTTGTCCTTATCTCCTGCTCTGGGAGGACTCCCAGCAGCAGGAGGGCAGACTTGTGTCTCGGTGGCAGCATCCATTTTGTGGAGCTGAGGCTCTGTTTGACTTTAACCGGGGTTACAGGCTACATGCATGTCGTGTCCCTCTAGAAGGGTGGAATGCTAACCCCGTCGCCAGAATTGGCGAGGGGTTAGTATTCCAATTCGTATGACACCTTACTCGACATGTTTTGATAAAGCGATACCAGAGTTGGCATATAACCGCGAGGATTATAATGCACTTAAGAGTATATGGTATGCGATATCATGGAAACGGCTAAGGGATGGATCCCGAAAGCCGCAGACAGGCTCAGCTCATGCCAGAGCACCATCTCACACGATTCCAAGCACTCTGCCTCCAGGATTGTTAAGGCCTGCCATAGGAGTGACTGATAGGAGATCTGTGTGTCCATTTTAGGGTTAGATATAGGTATACTATATCTAAAGCAAAGGGTGAGTACACCACCTTGCCCCAGCTGTCGTGCAGCCAGTTGTGTCAGTTTAGTTAGTCAATCCAGGGGTGGCACAATACATGCTTCAGCCCCTGGGAGACTTCTGGGTGCACCTCAGCCCTGGGTACAGGGACTTGGAGAGGGCCCAGTGCCAATTCAGTACCTGAGTACAATTTGGATAGAGAGAACAGCTAGGCTGTGGGTCTGATTAGCAGGCCCACAGCCAGGGAAAGTCGTAAACCAGTGCAGCAAAAAGCAAAAATCTGGGTGATCATAGGATTGCAGACCCTACTCTCCTACATGACCCCCCCCCCCAAACTTTGGGACAATAAACTAACCTTGACCAGGTGAGTCTTCTTGCTCTAAGTGGAAATATCTGGAGAGCCCATCAGCATTGCTGTGATCAGTACCAGGTCTATGCTCCACTGTAAAATCCATCCCCTGTAGGGAAATGGACCACCTAAGCAGTTTGGGGTTTTCACCCTTCATCTGATTTAGCCACAAGAGGGGCTTATGGTCTGTCTGAATGGTGAAGTGAGTGCAAAACAAGTAGGCCCTCAGCTTCTTCAGGGCCCAGACCACAGCAAAGGCCTCGCTCTCAATAGCTGACCAATTTTTCTCTCTGGGTGTCAACCTTCTACTAATGAAAGCAATAGGCTGATCATTACCATCAAAATTCAGTTGAGACAGAACAGCCCCCACACCCAACTCAGAAGCATCTGTTTGGACAATGAATGGCTTGGAGTAATCTGGACTCTTTAGGATAGGTGCTGTGCACATGGCCTGCATTAGGTCATTGAATGCTTTCTGACAGCTTGCTGTCCACTGAACTTTCTTTGGCATCTTTTTGCTTGTCAGGTCATTAAGAGGGGTCACTATGGACCCATAATTTCTGACAAACTTCCTATAGTACCCAGTCAGGCCCAAGAAAGCTCGAACTTGAGTCTGGGTGATTGGAGGAGTCCAGTCCTTGATGGCCTATATCTTACTCTCCAGTGGCTGAACCTGGCCTCCACCTACAAGGTGGCCCAGGTATACAACCTGTGTCTGCCCTATCTGGCACTTTGTGGCCTTGATAGTGAGGCCTGCCTTTTGCAGAGCCTCTAACACTTTCCTCAGGTGGACCAGGTGATCCTCCCAGGTGGAGCTAAAGACAGCAATATCATCAAGATATGCTGCACAGAAGTCATCCAACCCAGTGAGGACTTGATTCACCAACCTTTGGAAGGTGGCAGGTGCATTTTTCAAACCAAAGGGCATTACCACAAACTGATAATGCCCACCAGGGGTAGAAAATGCTGTCTTGGGTTTGGCCTCCTCAGCTAACCTGATTTGCCAATACCCAGCTGTCAAATCAAATGTACTTAAGAATTTGGCAGAAGCCAATTTATCTATAAGTTCATCTGCTCTTGGAATTGGGTGGGCATCAGTCTTAGTGACTGCATTGAGGCCTCTGTAGTCTACGCAAAACCTCATCTCTCTCTTACCACCCTGGGTGTGAGGCTTTGGCACTAGAACTACTGGGCTAGCCCAAGGGCTATCTGAGGGCTCAATGACTCCCAGCTCCAACATTTTCTGCACTTCAGTTTTGATGCAGTCTCTAACATGATCAGGCTGTCTGTAGATTTTACTCTTGACAGGCAGACTGTCTCCAGTGTCAACATCATGGGTACACCAATCAGTTTGGCTGGGTGTCAGAGAGAACATATGTCTGAAGGATTGCAGAACTTGCCTGCAATCCTGTTGCTGATGTTCAGTGAGGCTGCCACAAAAGACAACACCATCAACTGATCCATCATCAGGATTCTGAGTGAGCAGGTCTGGGAGAGGGTCACTCTCTTCCTCCTGTCCCTCATCTGTGGCCATGAGCAAGCTCATGTCCTTCCTGTCAACATATGCCTTGAGCCTGTTAACATGGAGCACTCTGAGAGGACTCCTGGGAGTTCCAAGGTCCACCAAGTAGGTAACCTCTCCCTTTTGCTCAATGATGGTGTGGGGCCCAGACCATTTGTCTTTCAGAGCTGCTGGGGCCACTGGCTCCAGCACCCACACCTTCTGTCCTGGCTGGTACACAGTCAGAACAGCCTTTTGGTCATGCCAAGCTTTTTGAAGTTCTTGGCTGGCCTCAAGGTTTTTAGATGCCTTTTCCATATACTCAGCCATCCTGGAGCGGAGACCAAGTACATAGTCCACTATGTTGGTTGCAGGCTTTTTGAGAGGTCTCTCCCATCCTTCCTTCACCAAACACAGGGGTCCTCTTACAGGATGCCCATACAGAAGCTCAAAAGGGCTGTAGCCAACCCCCTTCTGTGGGACCTCTCTGTAAGCAAACAAGAGGCAGGGGATCAGGACATCCCATCTTCTCCTAAGAGTTTCAGGTAGTCCATGAATCATCCCTTTCAGGGTCCTGTTGAATCTCTCAACAAGCCCATTGCATTGTGGGTGGTAGGGTGTGGTGAACTTGTAGTTCACACCACACTGCTTCCACATTGCAGTCAGATATCCTGACATGAAGTTTGTACCTCTGTCAGAAACGACCTCCTTAGGGAAACCCACTCTGGAGAACACTCCAACTAGGGCTCTTGCCACTACAGGTGCTGTAGTGGTCCTAAGGGGAATAGCTTCAGGATACCTGGTGGCATGGTCCACCACCACCAGTATAAACTTGTGCCCTGATGCTGTCTGGGGTTCCATTGGACCAACAATGTCAATCCCCACTCTTTCAAAGGGGACCCCCACCACAGGTAGTGGTATGAGGGGGGCCTTTGTGGTGCCACCTGACTTACCACTGGCTTGGCAAGTGACACAGGAGCGACAAAACTCCTTGGTATTCTCATTCATATGGGGCCAGTGAAAGTGTGAGACAAGCCTGTCCCAAGTCTTTGTCTGACCTAAATGACCTGCAAGGGGAATCTCATGGGCCAAGGTGAGAAGGAAACCTCTCAGAGACAAGGGGATGACCAGCCTCCTGGTTGCACCAGGCTTGGGGTCTCTTGACTCAGAGTACAGGAGTCCATCTTCCCAGTATACCCTGTGGGCACCTGTGGCATTCCCTGCAGCCTCAGCAGCAGCCTGCTGTCTGAGGGGTTCAAGGGAAGGGCAGTCTAACTGTGCCTTCCCCAGGTCTGCTCTGGAGGGTCCCCCTGAGCCCAGAAAGTCAACTTGATCAAGTTCAAGCTCTTTAGGCTCAGTTTCCCTCAGTTCTCTCAGATCAGCCTCCTCAGAGACTTGATCCTCAACCTGGGGCAAGGGGGAAGGCAAAGCCTTAACCCTACTGCTCTTCTTCTTGGGAGGTGTCTGGTCCATAATTTCAGGATCCAGCACCTGTTCAGTGGGGCATCTTCTGGCCTGTGACCTAGTCACAGCAAGCACATATGCTGGCAAGCCTAACATTTCCATGTGAGTCCTCTGCTCCACTTCTGACCATTGTGATGACTCCAAATCATTGCCCAACAAACAATCAACTGGGAGGTCTGAACTGACTACAACTTTCTTTTGTCCCTTCACTCCACCCCAGGAGAAAGCCACAATTGCCACACTATGACTAGTAGTGACATTGCTGGCATTGGTCACCAGGAAATCAGTACCTGGCATGATCTGTCCAGGGTCCACAAAGTTAGGTGTCACCATGGTGACACTGGCACAAGTGTCCCTATAGGCCTGAGCCATTTTGCCATTAATCAAAGGTGTCTGCCTGTATTTGCCCAAAGTATTGGGACTTATTTCAGGGGAAGTATCCATATCCCCTGTACAGACAAGGACAGCCTGAGTGAGTGTGCCAACTAAGTTGTCAGACCCCTCAGTACCCAAGGTTAACCCAACTAATGCCTTGGGAGGTACACTACCACTACTGACTGTACTAGGGGGTGCAGTTGCCTTAGGGGCTGTAGTGGCAGGAGTTTGTCCTCCTCTTTTGGTGCACTCACTAAACCAGTGAGATTTACTTTTGCAGTACTGGCACCACCTTTTTGACTGGCCTTCTTGAGTCTTCTTCTTCTGGGAAGCCTGACCCCCACCCTCTTTGGTTTGTTGGGGACATGGTGAAGACTTCTGGTCATTTTGTTCACTCTTAACATTACCCTTCTGGTCTGCTTTCTTCTGACCACCCTGGTTCTGGTTCTGGTTCTGCTTGATCCTTGTCCTGACCCATTTGTCTGCCTTCTTTCCCAATTCTTGGGGAGAGGTCAGATCTGAATCAACAAGGTGCTGGTGCAGCAACTGGTTCTGACAATTGTTTAAAATTTGTTCTCTCATCATTAGATTATACAATCCTGTGTAATCTGTAACCTTGCTACCCAGCAACCAGCCCTCCAAAGCCTTAGTGGCACAATCCACAAAGTCAGACCAGTCCTGAGACTGAGTTTTCTGGGTGTCTCTGAACAGCAACCTGTACTGCTCAGTGGTTAAACCAAACCCATCAACCAGTGTATTCTTCAGGACCTGGTAATTGTTAGCATCCTCCACTCTTGTAGTGAGGAGCTTATCTCTACCTTTACCATCAAAGGAGAGCCACAGTATAGCTGCCCACTGACTCTGGGGAATGCACTGCACAGTGCAGGCCCTCTCCAGAGCAGCCATCCATTTCTGGATATCATCCCCTTGCTTAAAGGGGGGCACTATTTTAGTCAGGTGTTTAGTATCTAAACCCTTCTCTCTATCTCTTGGGAGATTGCTGCCACCAGTGGGAGCTAGCCCACTCATCTGCTGCTCTCTAGCAAAGGCAAGCTTCTCTTTGGCCAGTGCAAGTTCTTCCCTCTCAATCCTCAGTTCAGCTTGTCTCATCCTAGCTTCATGCTCCATTCTCTGAGGGGAAGTGAATCTCCTCTGTGGAGGATTCCTTCTCCTCTGGGAAGAGGCATTAGAGTGCAGAGATCTATGGGAGTCCCTAGAAAGAGATCTATCTCTCCTAACTCCAAGGTTAGGCCCACTTAGGGTTAGTACTGGGGGTCCCCCAGATCCTAGCCCAAGTAAGTCTAAGTTGGCCCTGGTTAGCCTTCTGACTACCTCAAGACCTTTGTCTACCTCATCCCCAGAGAGTTCCTCTTGATCCTCCTCCTCAACTGCAGTAGCAGTGTTGGGGAGGTCTGGATCCCCAGAGGTTCCCTCTAAGGCTGGCATATTCTCATGTAACTGAGAAATCTTTCTGGCATCGTATGTCTCTAAGAGACCTATCAGAAAGGGAATGGTGGGGTTAGACCCCTGCTTCAGTTTCCTGGAGACACAGATTTGTCTCATCTCCTGGAAACTGAGAGCTGCATATCTTGAAGTGACCTGTGGAGGGTCAACACTGACCAGGGGAGTCTCAGTGGACTCTCCATGGTTAGACATGCTTTTCTAGTGAGGTGTAAGTGGTGCACTTACCTACACTATGTGTTTGCCTACTGATCCCTTGCTAGAGTTGTAGTTTAGGGTGTGCTAGGCCCTAGGAGCTACAACAGCTGGTTCAGTAGAACTCAGAGTATTCTAAGCTAAGTTATATGTACCTTTAGTACTTATGTGATCTTTCACAAGATATTCTTAGGGCATGTGTGGTAAAACAACAGCAAGCTCAAATCCCACCGCTGCCACCAATGTGAGAAGTTGGCCTGATGTGCAGTGCTCACTATTCTAGTGATCACTATATATCAGTCCAAACAACCCTTATTGATGATTGGTTGTAAGTCAACCTTATAGACCAGCTATCCTAGTAGCATGGATACGAGCAGTCTAAGGCTAAGACTCTAGAGGGCGTGTTAAGCCAGCTGTTTTACCATCACATTACCCCTTGAACACCCAGTGAAAGGACACCACACAAGTGTTATGAAAATAAACAGTGTATTTATTAGAATCACAACAGCCCTGTACTCTTTATGAGAACAGTGTGCTAGGCACACAACAAAACTCTTACGAAAATACTTAAGTTAGCACAGTATATACAATTGCCTGAGGGGCACGGAAAACCATATACTCTAAAAGTGGAATGCGAAATTACTAGCAGGTAAGTACAGTACTAATAGGCTTTGGAATCGCTAGGACTTGACTATGGAATCGTTAGATTACTTCTAGGAGGCCTAGGGGACTCGGGTGCAGAGTGTGCACTCTCACGCGGGATGCGGGGCAAAGTCTATGGAAGCTAGTAATGTTAAAGTTAGTGTTCACGGGCGAACCCGACCTGGTAGGGAGAAAACGACAGTGGATCCTGACCCTTGGATAGTGAGGCTATGCTGGGGCACCGAAATGCCGAAGTTACCTAGCCCAGGGGCTGCAGCTGCATATGTCTCAAAAGACGTCGGGAATCCTCGTTGCCGGACCAGGAGCCTGGAAGAAAGATGCTGGCAGGCGACCAGTGAAGATAGTTCGAGTTGATCCAAGCCTGGATCTGGAAGATGGATGACACCTGAAAGCAGAGGGGACCAAGTTCGTGACTACTAGCCAGTAGTCAGTGGGCACCAGGAGGGCACCGGATGGTAGTCACCTCGACTAGGTGAGTGGGCGACGCTGGCTCTGCAGATCTCACGGACCAGGAGGCGTTGTCGGCGACCAGGATGGAGAGGCGAGCTGTCCCACGATGGATGAAGCTGTCGGCGTCGAAGTTACCCAGGATTGGGCAACAAGCCTTGGCTAATTCAAGCCCACGCGGTGGACTCAAAATGGCGTCTTGAGTGGACCAGGAGGGTCCGGGGTGCTCCTCTTCGGGAAGGGAGCAAGGGCCAGTCTGGAGCAACCAGACCAGCAGCAGGGATGTCATCGGGCGTCGTTCAGAAGGCCACAAGCCAGCGGGCTAGTAGCCAAACAACGCGGTGAGCAGCAAAAAGCAGAAGGGCCCCACGCAGATCGTGGAGATGCTGGGAGGCTGCACTTCGGTGCTGGAGCTGCTCAGGGTCGGGGCTTCTCGGACCCCAAAGCACTCACCAGGAATTTACTCGGCGGGCTTGCTGTGCAGAAATCGTGCAGTCTTGCAGATGGCCGGTCCCTCGAGGTCTCGTCGCACCCACGGTTCTCAGCTGGGCTGTAGAGGTGGGTAGAGGTCAGAGGTGCCAGGGAAGCCGGTTCTCGTCGAGCTGGGCAGTCGGATTCCGGAGGAGGGACTTACAGCAGACCGCAGTGTTCTTGTGATGGTGCCTGCGGATGCAGGGTGACTACTGCTTAATCACAAGGGAGAAATCTTAGGAAGAAGTCTTGAGTTCCTTTCGTGGAAAGTAGTTTCAGGATTCAAAGATGATCTGATTTGGAAGGGGGCCAGTCCCTACCTTTATCTGGGAAAAGGGGGCTGGCACGCGACTAGGTCCTGCCCTATGGGTGGGACCAGGAGGGGGGTGGTTACACCCACTTCCTTGGCGGGCTTTTCCCCAGCACAGGGTCTGGAGTGTCCCTGGAACTGGTTCAAGCCAGCCTATGCACAGTGAGCACCGGGGTGCCACGTGCAGTCACCTTCCTCTGAAGCCCTGCCTACCTACAATACACAAAATCCTGTCTGGGACGGTGCTGGCAACGCCCCTGGCAGGAAACCCTTTGTCCTTATCTCCTGCTCTGGGAGGACTCCCAGCAGCAGGAGGGCAGACTTGTGTCTCGGTGGCAGCATCCATTTTGTGGAGCTGAGGCTCTGTTTGACTTTAACCGGGGTTACAGGCTACATGCATGTCGTGTCCCTCTAGAAGGGTGGAATGCTAACCCCGTCGTCAGAATTGGCGAGGGGTTAGTATTCCAATTCGTATGACACCTTACTCGACATGTTTTGATAAAGCGATACCAGAGTTGGCATATAACCGCGAGGATTATAATGCACTTAAGAGTATATGGTATGCGATATCATGGAAACGGCTAAGGGATGGATCCCGAAAGCCGCAGACAGGCTCAGCTCATGCCAGAGCACCATCTCACACGATTCCAAGCACTCTGCCTCCAGGATTGTTAAGGCCTGCCATAGGAGTGACTGATAGGAGATCTGTGTGTCCATTTTAGGGTTAGATATAGGTATACTATATCTAAAGCAAAGGGTGAGTACACCACCTTGCCCCAGCTGTCGTGCAGCCAGTTGTGTCAGTTTAGTTAGTCAATCCAGGGGTGGCACAATACATGCTTCAGCCCCTGGGAGACTTCTGGGTGCACCTCAGCCCTGGGTACAGGGACTTGGAGAGGGCCCAGTGCCAATTCAGTACCTGAGTACAATTTGGATAGAGAGAACAGCTAGGCTGTGGGTCTGATTAGCAGGCCCACAGCCAGGGAAAGTCGTAAACCAGTGCAGCAAAAAGCAAAAATCTGGGTGATCATAGGATTGCAGACCCTACTCTCCTACAAAATCCCATTGTGATGATACTGTGGAAGTAAGACACCGTAAACTCTGTTCTAGGTATTGGTTTACTTTTTCTTTCTGGCCGTCAGTTTGGGGATGACAAGCAGAAGACAAAGCTATTTCAATTCCTAAATGACTGCAAAGATGTGTCCAAAATTTAGAGGTAAATGGAGGATCAAGATCAGAAATGATTTTACCTGGCAGTCCATGAAGTTTCATGATATTATTGATAAATATTTCACTGAATTCAATTGCAGTTGGGAGTTTTTTTAAAGGAATGAAATGTCCCATTGGGGCCAGATGTAGGAGCCAAAATACCGGTCGGTAACGGCCGATTTCGGCCGTTACCGACCGGTATTTAGAAATTGGCATGTAGGGGCCTTTATTTTACAGAATCGGTAAATTTACCGATTCGGTAAATTTACTGATTCTGTAAAATACCGAATCGGTAATTTTACCGATTCGGTAAATCCAAATGTAGGTGGGACTCTTCTGAGTCCCAAAGGCCTTTCAGATTCGGTATTATACCACCCAATTCAATTGGGTGGTAAAATACCGAATCCAGGTGTGCATGCACATGTGTGCATGCACACCTATGCCATGTGACAGACGGACATGCCCTTAGGGCATGTCTGTGTGCCACATGGCACACATGCCTGTATTTGGGGTGCTAGAGGGTGTCAAAGTGACACCCCCTGCACCCTGGCAGGAATCGGTATTTACCGATTCGGTAATTACCGTAACGGTATTTCCCATTGATTCCTATGGGCTTCACAGCCCATACGAATCAATAGGAAATACCGATTCGGTATTTACCGAATCGGTAAATACCGAATATTAATGATTCGGTATTTCAATTTCTAGAAATACCTACATCTCCCCCTTCATATTTACCGATTCATAAATACCGAATCGGTAAAATTCGGTATTTATGAATCGGTAAATACGAATTACCTACATCTAGAAATCTATGACTATCAAAATTGTAAATCCGTAATAAAATCCGTAAATCCGTAATAAAATCTAAACTAATGATATGCCAGGGAAATAGTGGTATTGGCAAAGGTTGTAAAAGACCAGTAGGTGCTAAGTGAAGTGATTTGTTTCTAGCACAGACTGGACGGGCCCTTATGTATTGTTGAACGTCATGTCTAATATTATTCCACCAGAAATTTCTTAAACATAATTCTAATGTTTTGCTCATTCCAGGATGTCCAGCAATACTAGAGTCATGATTCCAGTTGAGTATCTGTTGTTGTAGTGTTTTTAGTGGAACATGAAAGAAATACCCGTCACAAATGGATTTTTTTTATTTGCTAGCCAACGTTGTTGATTCAGGTTCTGAACACTTTGTTTTACAATATTCAGAAAACAATCTTCTTGAGTTACTGCTACTAATTTTTCAGGTGGAATTATGTGTTGAGGATGAATATGTTCATGTGAATCGTTCTCAATAGATATTCTCAATAAGGTGTCAGATAAGAGTTGTTTCTGCCCAGGATGATAAGTTATTTGGAAATTGAATTCACTAAAGAAATGTAATCAAAGCATTTGCCTGGGAGCGAGTGTTTTAACTGAAGAAATTAACTAGAGGTTCTTGTGATCTGTGAATATGGTTATGGTGTGTTTTGCACCTAACAGATGATGCCTCTATTCCTGAAACACTGCCTTGAATGACAGTAATTCGCGTTCGGCCACCTTATAGTTTTGCTCAGCTGGTAACAGTTTCTGTGAGTAAAAGGCAATTGGATGCAAATGTCCTGTGTTTTTGTCTTTCTGCATTAATACACCTCCTAATGCATTTTGAGAGGCATCTGCCTCTACAAAAAATGGTTTGTCTGGATATGGGTGGATTAGGATGGGTGCTGTAGTGAAGGCCTGCTTTAATTTGGTAAAAGCGATCTCTGCATCTGAATTCCATTGGAACTGTTGACCCTTGCGTAGAAGCTGTGTTATAGGTGTGACTAATTCAGAAAAGTTAGCTATGAATCACCTATAGAAATTAGCAAATCCTAGCACCCAGTGTGTTTCTATTACGGAAGATGGTGCAGGCCAATTTAAAATAGCTTTCACTTTCTGAGGGTCCATGGTAATACCCTCAGGAAAGAGCCAATATCCAAAGAATTCTACTCTTTTTTAATTAAAGACACATTTTTTAAGTTTTGCATACAAAGAATGCTCTCGCAATCGTTGTAAAACAGAGCAAACATGCTGTGTATGCTCCTCCTCAGTTTTAGAAAGAAATAGTATGTCATCAATGTACACGATGCAAACATCAAGTAGATAATGGAGTACCTCATTTATGAAATATTGAAACGCCGCTGGGGCATTACAGAGACCGAATGGCATGACCGTATATTCAAAGAGACCGTATTTCGTTCGAAATGTGGGCTTCCATTCGTCTCCCTCTTTTATACGGATGAGGCGGTATGCACCCTGTAAGTCAAGCTTAGTCTAGATGGTAGACCCCTTGACTTGGTTTAACAGGACTGGAATGAGTGGCAGTGGGTAGCGTTTTTTAATTGTCGCTTTATTGATTGCATGGTATTCGATGCAAGCCCTGACATCACTGGACTTTTTAGGCACAAAAAAAAAGTGGCGAAGAAACAAGCAATGTAGATTTCCTGATAAAACCGATTTCCAACAATTCGTCCAGGTAAGTCTTTAAATACTGGGTTTCTAGATCGGTTAAAGCGTAAATCCTGCTGCAGGGTAATACTGCGCCAGGAATTAAATCAATCCTGCAGTCATACACCCTGTGTGGTGGTAACTGGGTGGCTTGGACTGGTCAACGACTTCTGAAAAGTCCTTATATTCAGGAGGCAGAGATGAAGGGCAATTTTGAATGGCAGAACAAAATAATGGAACTATTGGATCTTGGGTTTCCTCGTAACATTGAGTTCCACAATATGAGGAGTCTAAAGTGACTGCTCTTTTGACCCAGTCAATTTTCAGGCTGTGTAGTTCTAACCAAGAAACACTTGATCAATCCAGAGGAAAGGGCCAAGACATCAACACAGTCCTATCAAGTATCACGCAACAGGTGTGACACTCACGCATTTCAGTGCGGTGTTCCGCATCAATGCACTGAAATGCATTGTCACGCATTTTGCCGACTTGCCAGCTCGCGCCACTGGCGGCTCCGAATCCGGCGAGAGCGTGCTGCAGCCAGTATCAGCAGCTGCTCTAGTTCATAAATAGTTAATCATGTATGTTCTAATCGCTGCTCTCAGCTCGGGCTGAGTGAGAGAGCGACTACAATGTAGTATTAAACAATCCTCGGTGCTGGCTCCAGGCTGGCGCTGTAATTTCTTGCCCGCCGTGCTTCGGCTTAAGTTTGACAGAGAGACACACATTGTTGCAATGAATTACAGGGGGGGGGAGGGCGCACTCTCAGCACCGGTGCTGTAATGGCTAACACAGCCAGGTTTACTTACAGGGCGCCAAGGTGATTCACTGGCTATATTCCGGATGTGAAGCTAACTTGCTGTCACGTCCAGAGGAACTAGTGTTTGTAAGGGTGAGTACACTGTGAGGCAAAACGGCAGGCCACTCAAATCGAGAGTGGGAGACCTCGCCCTCGGTCGTGGCTGGCATGCTGCACTGTCTTGGTGCGCAGCTGAGCACCGGCCGCATATAAAAACGCAGTGGCGGCCAGCCCAGAGAGACTGCTCCCGGCGGGGACTCACTCCCAGTTAGTGACCCCCATGACACGCTCATTCGCCACCAGACGCCCGATCGCAAGTAAACTGCAGCCAAGTGGGGGGACGACTCAGTGTGTCAGCAGCCACAGGGTCGGAGAAGACTGATGTAGTCCCGTCCTGTGGAAAAGTAAATTTTGCCCTGTTATATGTGCCTACGTGTTCCCCATGCTATGCCATATGTGCATGATCGATATGCATGTATTCCCTTCTGATCGATTAAAGACGCAATTATAGTTGTGTCCATCCCTAGTATGCCAGTTTCCAGTTTTCGTGAATACAACGAATATCAGGCCTATGTAAAGCTACGTTGCCACGTTTCACAGTGTGCACGTTAATTCATTGAAATATCCCCGTTTCTAGGCCTCAAAAGGGCCCGGACTCAGATTCAGCTCCTGTTTTCTGAACCCTCTCCGAGGAGCGATACAGCCCCCACCTGTATCCCTGACCCTTAGCTTACTTTCATGCCTCGCAGTGCCCGGCTCGGCCTGGCTCTGCCTCCAGTCTGCCAAGAGTATGTTATGTTTCTAGTTATCAGTCCAGCCCTCCTTCTCTGCATTCCTTAGCTACTGAATCGCATCAATAGTTTCCGTCATGGTCTAGCCTTTATGTCTCCATGTAAGAGAAATGCTGTATTAATATTCATAGAATATTCCACGCACACGCACTACATGTAGGATTATGTATGCACCAGTCTTAATGTCTGTTAGCCTTTGCTCTGCTAACTCTTGGATTCTATCAACATGTTCTCTAAACACTAGATACTAGATAGGCTTTAGGTACGTGTCACTCTGACACTCCAGACTTTAGTCTCCTCTTCTAGCGCAGAAGTCATAGCCCCCCAGTTCTCCCTAGTAACACGTCATTGTCAGTTTGCGCGCACCACTAGGTTAGAGGTCCCAGCTGCCCAGGTAGCCCCCTCCATGTTTCCGCCCCGTTTATGACATACTCTGTTACGTTTACATCACATGTCTATGTATACGCCCTGTACACGCCTTCTTGTTGCATCAGTTATGCCTTATCTTTCGCGACTGTTACAGACTCCGCCTACTGTTACGCCTACTGTATTGAATTCAATGTATTTTGTTTAACTATATATACCAATGTACTGTTATTAAAAGTTAGCCTTCCCCTGTTCCTGCCCCCGATGCGCATATTTCCCATTCCCGTACAGGCTGTCCTGTTCTTGTCCTTTATGCTTAATTAAAGCCTGTCAACTCTAGCTACCTCGTATCTTGACTCTTATTTATTGAGCTATCTATTTGTATGAGTATCCTGAAAAATAGCACAGGTAATTAATTATTTATTTACCACATAATGGCGCCCGAATAGGGACTTGCCCTTTCCCCACGCGCCGGAGAAGCCACGCAGGCCCCCTGATCCTCTGCAGCCGTGACGGAACCATACCGTGCACGTGCAGATATTTCTGCTTCAAGTATCCCTCAGGCCCACGGAGGAGACGGAGGTTGCGGTCCAGCGTCCAGACGAGGCGGTGGAGGAACGCGGCGAGTCCCGACCAGAGCCCAAGCCGAGAGTCCAAGGTCCGAGGTATCCGGAGGCCCACCTGTAACTGAAGTCCGAAGTTCGTCCGTCCGTCATCGTAGCAGTCCAGTCCAGTCCGAGGCCTTCCGTTCTTGCTGCCTGGTGAGTACCGTTGCTGGGGTAGTATCTAGACAGGGTCAATTGAATTTGTCTCTGGTCCGTGGGTTTGGGTACACAGATCCAACACGAAGTGTCCACTTAGGTGGATGCGGGTCCTGACGTGTCTCTTTACGAGACCGGTAAGTTTCGTACTGTTTTAGCAGTGCATCCAGTCATTCTAGTTTCTGTTCTAGTAAGTTCTGTTCTCGAAAAATTCATGTGTTCTGTTTTCAGTATTCCAGGTAGTATTCTGTCCAAACCGTTATTTTTAAATGTTATTTCATGTGTTTTCAATGTCGTGGTATGAATGATTTGTTTTTCATGTAATTATCGTGTTTATTGAGTATTGTATTGTGTCCAGACACCAGGCCTCTGTTCTCGAAGTTACGTCAGTTAAAAACTAGAAAAGGTCTGCTCGAAGATACAGTTCCTGTCCCGCCTAGGGACAGTCCAGGTCATTTTATGTATCAGAAGCATGGCATAAGTGCCATATTATATCTAGACTTATGGGTGGAGTACACCAAACAGTTAGAGGAAAAGTATAGATGGCCCGTATCAGGTACGTGGGATGCCGAGTGCATCATGCGAGTAGAAGAAGTATTATGGAGAAAGAAAGCCAGACAGTCCCAGAAAGATGCCATCGAGTTATGGCGCAAAGAATCTCATAAAAGAACAGAGAAAGAAATAAGAAAGTCAGAATTAAGTAGAGAATCCTCCGAAAGAGCCCAAGAAAGGGAATTAATCGAAGTAGGTGAACGAGTTAAAGCCGAACAGTCAGACAGACAGAGAAATGCCCTCATTAAGGGTATGTATCCTCTTCTTGCCGAGGGCTTGCCAAAAGCAACCCCGGAAGCACCATGTAATTTTCCGCCGCCATTAGTTCCGATTAAGCTACGTCACAAACCGACCGCAGCTGATATTTTTCTCTCGGCCTATTTGGACGACACAGTCCCAGAATATGCGAATCCTGTTCCGCCAGCTCCAGTAAATAATGTAATTCCTGTTCTTCCAGCCACCGGGGCACCTGTTACAGTACCTGTTACGGTACCCCCGGTCCAGCCCATAGTACAAGTTCCCGCTACATCAGTCACTCTACCAGCACGAAGAGTATCAGTCGACGATTCCAGTTTAGGGGCCGCGGGAGGAGGTCCTCCAGGTACCCCGCCGCCAAATAAACGTATAGGGTTAGTCGAGTTACATGAACGTGCGTTACAGCGTACGCCCAAACATCAGTCCGTCGCAGAAATCAGGCGAGCTCTTACCGAATGCTGTTATGATCCAGTCCCTGGCGAAGATAATATGGTTTTATATTCATTGCGTGTAAGACGGGTGACCGAGTATTTGGCCACCCTACCGAATATGAAAGAAGATCTAGACAGAATGTATCGTTTCATCCGTACAGGAGAAGATCCAGAAAGTATTGGCGAAATCATGTCTCTAAGGAAAGCTGAGACCCAGCTCATGCTATTAAAGTTTCTAATTAATTGTTTAATAAGGGAACAAGATTATCCGACCAAAGATCCGACCGAAATGAAAGTTCTGACAAGGTGGAGTGATAATATAGCCGAGGGTAAACACAGGACCCTCAGTAGTATAGAGAGTATGTACAAGAAAATACGTAAAAAAATAATAAGGATACACGAACAACGTAAAGAAGCACTAGTAAGCGAGAAAGAAAACGAATCTGATACCGAAGAAGTAGAAGACGAGAATACCGCCAGAATAGCGTATGTAGGTAAATCTAGATTTCCAGACCGACATTTACGCCTAGAACACAAGAAAGTCTTTCATCATCCAGCACCAGAACAAGGTTCTCTAGAACAAGTATTTCAAGCTACCGATCACATTCTGAAATTACGAATCGGTTATAGTGAACTTAGTACCATGCATGAACAAGAACTAGCCCGATCAGCAGTCCGATGGATTACTGATTCTACCACTTTTCCAGACGACATAGTGGCACAAATGTTTCTGAAACTGCCCCCAGCCGAGCAGCGACTGGTGGGTATGTATATGATCCAGCACCTCATTACATTGTATGAGGGTCAACATTCTGATCCAGGTCCGTTACATGATATCCTGAACGAGTTACTCCAGTATAAATGGAAAGGTTTAGGTACAGATTTAATTAGTGTCATTCTAGAACAGCGCCACAAATATAGAACGTTTCTGAATCCGCATTTTGTTCACGTCTCACCTCCAGAAAGTAAACCATTTTACATAGATAGACAGCATCCGTTACGAGAAGTACATCCAGTTAGGACACCGGCTGGTGAAATGCAACGAGTATTTGTTTACACCCCCGTCACAAAGATGGAACTCTTAGAGATGAAGAAATGAATTCCCTGTCACGACAAAGATCCAGCAGGGTTCCATCGAGAATTAAAAGACATGCTCCGTATGGGAGAATACACGTATCCAGATATTATTAAAATGTTAAAGGTTCTGTTGCCCGCAGGGGTATATGAGAAACTCAAGGAAAAAGAATGGGAGGTGGGAGAGAAAAAGATTGATTGGACAGCTCTAGAAGCTGAAGATAAGATACGAGTACCAGGTACCGGTCTTGGGGACAAATGTAAAGAATTACCAGAGTTATTGATTCAGGTTTTGCCTAGGTTATTAGCCACAAAAAAGGAAGATTGGGATGCAATTTCAGCATGCAAACAGAAACAGGATGAAGATACTAGTGATTTTTATTCTAGATTCGAGAAATGTTTTATTATCAACAGTGGTTTAAAGACAGGTAGCGAATCATACCCTCATCTTTTTGTTACTAAACTAGTCGAGAATTCAAGTCCGCAAGTTAAAAATCGAGTTTTGAAAGTCGAAAGTACTTGGCAAGCTAGTACCCCGTCTCAGATGCTCCAAATGCTCCAGTATCACCAGAATAGAATCAGGGAAGAGCAAGAACACGAAAGGAGACGTATGAAAGACACGAAAATGAAAGTACTAGTTGCACAATCTGTTCCACAAGACAGTCAGAAGAGGGGTCCGAATCAAGCCAGTCATCCTGCAGCTCCCGTTAAAGGGACATGCAATTATTGTAAACAGCCAGGTCATTTTATAAACGAGTGTGCAGTTCTGAAACACAACATAGCAACTGGTAAGACTAAAGAAAGACCACGTCCGCCTAGACAAGAACAAGTTTCACAGACTTCTCAGTCACCACAGAATGCACAACAGACAGTTCCAGCACCGCAGCCTATCGCTGCAACACAGCATGTTACACAGCAGATGTACCAGTATGCCCAGACAGAGTATCCAGAGTATCAACCGTATTCATGAAACAGCCTAGAGAGGGAGGTTGGCTTGCCTCTCATCGAGATACCTGTAGATCAAGAGGGTCCCTATGTACATAGTCAAGTATTAGGGAAAGACAGAAAGTTTTTGATTGATACAGGGGCAAGTAGGACTACTATCAGTCATGACGAGGTTCCAGGGGCTCCGCTCTCAGGCTCTAGAAATGTTTCCCTTGGATTCTCAGGAAAGCCTATTGTAAACGAGATATCAAAGCCAGTTACTCTAGAAATTGGTCCATTGTCCCGAACTACTGATTTGTTACTTACGAAATCATGTCCAGAAAATTTGTTAGGTATTAAAACATTGAAAGAATTAGGTGCAGTTATTTGCTGTTCCCCAGAAGGAATACGTATGTTTTTAAGGGATTATAAAGGTCACTATGTATTACGAGATTTTGATCCAAGATTGTCCAATGTTCCGCAGCATTTATGGGCGCAAGGTCCAACTGATGTAGGTTTTATGCAGATCACACCACATCGTGTGACTCTCAAGCAAGGTATAGTCTTGCCACGAATCAGACAGTACAGATTGCCACCTGAGGCTGTAGCAGCCTTATCCAAAATTATTGACGAGCTCATTGCTCAAGGAGTGGTTGTAGAAACTGACTCCAATGTATGTAATTCTCCTATCATTCCAGTCATGAAACGTACTGATCCAAATGCACCTCCAGTATATCGATTAGTGATTGACCTTCGAGAACTCAATAAATGTATCATACCCCAGTATCCAGTAGTCCCAGATATTTCATCTCTATTGACAGCTATTGATTCTGAAGCTACATTTTTTACTGTAATAGACCTCAAGAACGCATTTTTCAGTGTTCCAATTCATCCAGACAGCCAGTACCTTTTCGGTTTTTGTTTAAATGGAAGGAGCTATAAATTCACACGAGCTCCTCAAGGTTTCACAGAAAGTCCTAGCATTTACAGTCAAGCACTTAAAAGACAACTAGACAATATTCACATGCCAACTGACACTGCCCTGCTCCAGTATGTTGATGATCTGTTAATCACAGCCCGTTCTGAACGTGATTGCGAGCGAGCGTCGCTTACAGTTCTGTATTTCCTAGCCGAGATGGGGCACAAGGTGTCCCCTTCAAAGCTCCAGTTCTGTGTCCAGCAAGTGATCTACTTAGGCCACTTGCTGTCCAAGTGGGGTAGGCAGTTGACACCAGACCGTATCCAGTTAATAGCGAGTCTTTCACAGCCCAAGACACAGAAGGAGGTACGTGCTTTTATCGGCCTTACTTCTTACTGTAGACAATGGATTCCTCAGTATGCATTTCTAGCAAAGCCACTGATACAGTTAACGACACAGGAGGCAGCCGTATCGACTGTCCTCCCTTGGACATCTGAACATACACTTAGTTTTAATGAGTTAAAGAAAGCTTTATGCCAAGCACCTGTTCTAGCTACACCGAACTACAGTAAGCCTTTTACACTTTTTGTCACAGAACGTGATGGTACAGCACTATCTGTTCTTACACAAGATCAAGCCGGACAGTACAAGCCTTGTGCTTATTTTTCGAGCACATTAGATCCAGTAGCCCAGGCTTTGCCTGCGTGCCTCAAGTCAGTTGCAGCCACAGCTCTAGCTATCAGACAAAGTGATTCCATAGTATTAGGACACTCCCTGACAGTACAAGTTCCACACTCCGTGGAAGTTCTTTTAAACCGAACACAGACTCAGCACTTGACAATCGCACGTTTAGCAGGTTATGAACTGACACTGTTCCAGCCACACATAGAAATCAGACGCTGCAACGTTCTAAATCCTGCTACCCTGTTACCGTCAGTTACTTCAAATCCTGCCACGCATGACTGTGTGGAAGTCATTAACACTATGACTAAGCCCAGACAAGACCTGACAGACATTGCCTTACCTGATCCTGACCTGACACTTTATGTGGATGGTTCATGTATGAGAACTAGTACAGGAGAACTAGTAGCCGCGTATGCAGTGACTACTGACACTAAAGTTATTGAAACACACCGTATTGACACCCTGTCTGCTCAAGCAGCAGAGCTAGTTGCTCTGACCCAAGCCTGCATACGTGCCAAGAACCTGAAAGTAAACATATATACAGATTCACGTTACGCATTCGGAGTTGTACACGACTTCGGAGTGCTCTGGCAGGAGAGAGGTTTCATGACTTCTCATGGAACCAAGATTCAGCATGGTCTCCTCATTCAAGCTCTGTTAGATGCAATACATTTACCGACAGCTATCGCTATCATGAAGTGCAAAGCACATACGAAAGTCACAGACGTTATTTCTCAAGGTAATGATCTAGCAGATCGAACAGCCAAGCTCACAGCTCAGACACCAGACATTCAAGTTAACAAGACACAGACATCCATTCCAGAACAGACTACTTGTATGACAGTTAAGGATCCTACACAAGATGTCATAGACATACAGTTACATGCTACTCCCGATGAAATCAAGAAATGGTCCGAACAAGGAGGGGTCCAGACAGATCAGGGATGGGTGACGAAGGGAAAAGCCACATGGTTTCTCCCCGACTCTATGGTTCAAGTCATTATCAATACCGCACATAGTCCAGCACACCTAGGAGAAAAAGCTATGTTAGACAGTATCCAGAACCTTTGGTTTAACAAGCACTTACGAGCTGCAGCCAAGCAGAAAGTCCGTACTTGTATGATATGTTGCCAGTTCAATCCAGGTAAAAGTGTCCCGGTGGAACAAGGTGGATTCCAACCCCCTGACCACCCTTTTGAAGTACTCCAGATGGATTATATTCAGATGGAGCGATGTCGAGGTTTCAAGTATGTCCTTGTAGTTGTATGCGCTTTGTCCAGGTGGACAGAAGCATATCCAGTTCCAGATTACACAGCAGCGACCACTGCCAAGCAGTTGGTTCGTGAATTCTTCCCCCGTTATGGACTCCCTAGGGTCGTGTATTCTGATAACGGCCAGCCATTCTCATCAGAGTTAATGAAGCATGTTTCCCTTCTGTTAGGGTACCAGTGGAAGTTCCATTGTGTGCGCCATCCAGAAGCAGCCGGTCTCGTAGAGAGACATAATCAGACCCTGAAAATCCGTATTGCTAAGACATGTAAAGAGAAAGGTGTAGACTGGCTAGTTGCCCTGCCAGTTGCTTTGTTCTTTATGCGCATGGTTGCACACTCCAGATCAGGTCTGTCCCCTTATGAGGTCGTATTCGGCCGCCCCCCAAATATGTGGGGTACACCTCGACCCCGCAGTATTACAGATGTTTCCAGTAATATGTTGACAGATTACCTAGCTTCCTTGATGTCTGCCCTACACTCTTGTCGTTCACAGGTTGCCGCTGCATTTCCAGACAATACCGAAGTGAAACCGCATGAGGTCATCCCCGGGGATCTCGTTTTGATAAGGAACTTTGATCGTTCAAGTCCGCTGGAGCCCCGCTGGAAGCAACCTCAACTAGTCCTCTTGACCACCCGTACGGCCGTGAAGTTGGAAGGCCGTAAGGGGTGGGTCCATCTGTCTCACGTCAAGAAGTTCCATGGATTACGAACTAAAACTTTTTCAAAGGATTGTTCCATTTCGAAAGACTGCCCTATTCTCAAGGACTGTCCCGCTACTGACATTGAATTCAAGCCTCCCCTGTTAGAAAAAACTCCGCAGCAGGAGTATAAGTTAAAACTCCGGTCTAGTAAAATAAGTCAGCCAGTTTAATTGTCTAAGTCCCCCTCGGGTGAAACGGTTAGACAGGTATCTGACATGTATGGGATAGACCCCCATAGTGAGAGAGTTAGTCAAAACTCTGTCCGATGTATCGTTTTTCTAAGTTTTCTATTGTTTCTAAGTTTGATGGTTACTTGCACAAGTTATGCATTGCATTTATGTTTTCCAATTTCTCATGTAAATATGTTTTCTAATGCTACAGTAGAGCACACGTTTAGTGATCTGCCCCCTCACAAGTTATCCTATCGTCTTGCTATGCGTAATAACACGTTTATACAAATGTTACATTATTCACACCAGACCAGCAATGCTACTAATTGTTGGGTGTGTGGTCGACTCCCCCCTTTCCAGACACCGAAGGGAGTTCTGCCACTCTTTCCTTATCCGTTTTCACATAATGGTTCGTGTGGAGCATGGTCCATGTTAACGTCATCTTCAAATGATATGTCCCTTCTGAATAGAACATGTTTTCCAGACAAGCAAGGTCTCTCCCATAGAACAGGGTTAGATCTAGAAAATGAAGTTTATAATTTAGGTAATTATTCTTCGAATTTGATGGTCCTGAATGTTCAGTCTGATACTACTCCAGACTTACCTGCTATTTCAGTACTACCAGTCAAAGGCGAATTATGTGTCAGGAATACTGGTTCCGTACATGTAGGACATAGTGATTGTACTACTACTGTCGAGTATAGTGACAGTGGGAAATCTATTTTCAAAGCTTCACGTCATTCTTATTTTGTTTGTGGTCAGACCGCATATGTTCGTCTGCCCCTCGATTGGGAGGGAACATGTTATATTGCCTTCCTACTGCCACCAGTTTTTCTAGCCCCATCTGATTATCACAGAAACACACATCTAGTACACGTCAGACATAGAAGGGAGATTGAGTCCCCAATTGTCGATCAAACTGAAACTGCTCTAGAACAGTATACAGATTTCAATAGAGGTTTCTTCTTCTTTATAGGCCCTGTCCAGAATAGTAAGTCAATCCGTAGATTAACCAGAACCCTTGAAGCAGTAGTGAATGAGACTACTTCTGCCCTAGGTAACTTAACCGAAGAGCAATCTGCTATGAGATTTGTCGTGCTCCAGAATCGTCTCGTTCTTGACGTCATACTGGCCGATAGAGGAGGAGCATGTAGAGTCATCGGATCTAGTTGCTGCATTTTCATTCCTAATAACGCGCCGTCTGTTTATTCAGCTATACCCAGACTTCATAAAATTGCCCATCAGTTACACCAGAATCCAGGCACCTGGACATGGTCCGGTTGGCTCTGGAGTATCATATCTGCTTGGGGATGGAAAGTATTGTCATTCCTAGGTATTGCAGTAATGATCATATTCAGTTGCTGCCTCTGTATACAATGTGGCCCTGCGATTTGCGGCATTTGTGCTACCTCTTGTATTCCTAGTCCTAAGTCCCGCTCTAAATCCCGTTCCAAGACAATTCGAGACGAGCAAATGATGCTGTATGAAATGATAGATGGTATCATGAATATAGATGTTTCCTGATGGAAACGTAGGGCACAAGGAGGGAATGTGGAAAAGTAAATTTTGCCCTGTTATATGTGCCTACGTGTTCCCCATGCTATGCCATATGTGCATGATCGATATGCATGTATTCCCTTCTGATCGATTAAAGACGCAATTATAGTTGTGTCCATCCCTAGTATGCCAGTTTCCAGTTTTCGTGAATACAACGAATATCAGGCCTATGTAAAGCTACGTTGCCACGTTTCACAGTGTGCACGTTAATTCATTGAAATATCCCCGTTTCTAGGCCTCAAAAGGGCCCGGACTCAGATTCAGCTCCTGTTTTCTGAACCCTCTCCGAGGAGCGATACAGCCCCCACCTGTATCCCTGACCCTTAGCTTACTTTCATGCCTCGCAGTGCCCGGCTCGGCCTGGCTCTGCCTCCAGTCTGCCAAGAGTATGTTATGTTTCTAGTTATCAGTCCAGCCCTCCTTCTCTGCATTCCTTAGCTACTGAATCGCATCAATAGTTTCCGTCATGGTCTAGCCTTTATGTCTCCATGTAAGAGAA
The DNA here is from genome assembly GCF_964261635.1 of Lissotriton helveticus. Taxonomy (NCBI): domain Eukaryota; kingdom Metazoa; phylum Chordata; class Amphibia; order Caudata; family Salamandridae; genus Lissotriton; species Lissotriton helveticus. The sequence goes on from NC_136070.1 coordinate 445,665,361, forward strand.
ATGCTGTATTAATATTCATAGAATATTCCACGCACACGCACTACATGTAGGATTATGTATGCACCAGTCTTAATGTCTGTTAGCCTTTGCTCTGCTAACTCTTGGATTCTATCAACATGTTCTCTAAACACTAGATACTAGATAGGCTTTAGGTACGTGTCACTCTGACACTCCAGACTTTAGTCTCCTCTTCTAGCGCAGAAGTCATAGCCCCCCAGTTCTCCCTAGTAACACGTCATTGTCAGTTTGCGCGCACCACTAGGTTAGAGGTCCCAGCTGCCCAGGTAGCCCCCTCCATGTTTCCGCCCCGTTTATGACATACTCTGTTACGTTTACATCACATGTCTATGTATACGCCCTGTACACGCCTTCTTGTTGCATCAGTTATGCCTTATCTTTCGCGACTGTTACAGACTCCGCCTACTGTTACGCCTACTGTATTGAATTCAATGTATTTTGTTTAACTATATATACCAATGTACTGTTATTAAAAGTTAGCCTTCCCCTGTTCCTGCCCCCGATGCGCATCTTTCCCATTCCCGTACAGGCTGTCCTGTTCTTGTCCTTTATGCTTAATTAAAGCCTGTCAACTCTAGCTACCTCGTATCTTGACTCTTATTTATTGAGCTATCTATTTGTATGAGTATCCTGAAAAATAGCACAGGTAATTAATTATTTATTTACCACAGTCCGGCAGAGTGCATGATGCTGCAGAGCAGTCAGTGCTGCAGCTGAGCTGTGCGGCCACAGCGGGGGGTTCCTGTGCATCCCACGGCCCTTGGACGGACCGGGAAACGTCGCTAAACTTGACCACTTCAGGTAAGTTTATAACTAACTACATCAATGAGGCTGCATCTGAAAAATAAATTAATTCACAAAATGGCATCTCATTTGCAGGGCTTCTCACTCTCATCATCCTTCCCAGAGAGCCTCCTGGTTTAAATCTGCAGTCTGTCAGTTGGATCATTGTGATTATAACAGTAAATGCAGGCGGGCCCGGCCGCAGGGCTTAATCTCTGTCTGACTGTCTCCGATTTGATAGGGGCACCAGTAAATTTATAATGTAAATGGGTCACAGTGCGTGACAGTTACCACCAGGCAGTGTTTATAATACTACTACATCAATAAATCAGCTGAAAAATAAATCTGAAAGAAACAGGTTAGTATTAGATTCCTTACCTTAGAATATCCCCAGGCGTCAGTCTGGATCCGGAAACTTTTGCGTAGCAGTACCCCTGCGCGTCGGTAGGCGTCGTCTGCAGGTGTCTCCTGCGGCTCCGCGTCCGTCGTCGTGCGCCGTGATGACGTCGCTGGAGTATATAGACGCCGCCTCCGCGCGCTGACGTCAGTTCTTCTTTTTTCCGCGCCAGTTAGCGCAGATCTGAAGAGCAGTACTCCGGTCTTTTGACCAAAGTTTTTGAATCTTTCTGTTACTCTTAAGGTGCCGGTAGGATGCCCGGTTTTAAGAATTGTGACGGCTGTGACCGCACGATGTCGGTCACGGACCATCACCGACTTTGCCTCCGGTGCCTGGGCCCGGACCACGACGTGGACGCCTGCGTCGATTGCCGGGCCTTGACGAATAAAGCTAGACGGGAGCGGTCCCGCAAGCTACTCAAGCTCCGGGTGTCGGCCCCGCGTCGAGAGCGGTCCCGGTCCGGACGGAGGTCCAGGGAGCCATCGAGGGAGCGGTCGCGGAGCCGTCACGAGTGCTCCGAGAGTCGTCACCATTCCTCTGGTTCCTCAGGTAGGAAGCACAAGAAGTCGGGGCATCGTCATCGTACCCCCGACGCTCGCGCGATGCGGCCGGCGGTTCGGGTGGCCCCACCCCCGCGGCTCCGCGTGAGTTGCCGGCACGGCCTGCTCCATACCCTACGGTCCCTGGGCAAGGCGCGACGCCCGAGGAGATAGAGGCGTTCCTCATGGCCATGAGGGCACTGTCTCCTCCGACGGGGCCTACGGCGCCTGCGGGCCCGGTGGTCCTGTCCGGGGGCCCTAGTGGTTCGGGTGCTCCTGCCTCGACGCCGTCGTGCGCTCCGGCCCCGACGTCGCCGACGGCTCCGGCCCCGGCACCGCAGGGGCCTTCAGGGTCGACGCCGGCTGGTCCACCGGCCTCTCCGACGCCGATTCCATCGGGGCAACCCACGGTGCCGCCCCCGCGCGGCGCCGGGTCTCCGGCGCCGGCCGGCGTTGGGGCTCCGGCGCCGGCTCCGGCCGGCGCCGCCCCCATTCACCGGCGTCGTCCGACGCGGAGTCGGACCGGCGTCGTCCGACGCCGAGTCCGGCGCTGATGGGTCTGTTGACCCCGGGGAGCCGGTCTACATTGTTGACTCCGAATATGGTGAGGATGTGGATTGCGGAGAGGAGTGGGAGGGGTCTGAGGACCCTCTGACCCGCGAGTGTCAGTACAATGTGGACTGGACAGGTGACTTGGGTGACGCCAATGGTCTGGATGACTCCCCCAACCCTGGCTTTGTCTCGCCTCCTACCGTGGCTATGGAGGAGGGGGCAGCGTATTCAGAGGTGTTGATGAGGGCTGCCAAGGCCTTACACCTTGAGCTCCCCGTCGCGGCCGTGAGAACTAACATCCTCACTGAGGTACTCAAACCGCAGTCATGCCCACAGGAGCCACTGCTGCCGTTCAATGAGGCCTTAACTGACGTTCTTTTGGGCACGTGGTCCAGGCCCGCTTCAGGTTCGCCTGTTGATAGGAACGTGGCCAGACGCCACCGTCCGTGTACGGATGACCCAAAGTTCTTGTCCACCCATCCCACCCCTGAGAGCCTGGTGATCCAGGCCTCGACTTCCCAGTCCGCATTCCCGTCGGCCCCGCCCGACCGGGAATCTAAGAGGTACGACCAGTATGGTAAGAAGGTCTTTTCGTCCCTGAGTCTGGGACTGCGGTCTTGCAACACCGCGTGCCTCTTAGGCTGCTACACCCACTCTCTGTGGGATACGGTCGCGGAACTGCTGCCTGAATGCTCGCTGGAGGTACGGGCTAAGCTCGGCAAGGCTATGATTGAAGGCCGAGATGCAGCAAGATACTCCATAAGGTGTGGTCTTGATACAACCGACTCACTGGGCAGGGCGATGTCCACGACGGTGGCGATTCGTCGCCACGCCTGGCTGAGATCCGCCAATTTCTCGGCAGATGTCCAGAATACATTGATGGACATGCCGTTTGATGGCAGTCGCCTGTTTGGCGACAAAGCGGACCACGCGCTGGAACGCTTCAAGGACTCCAGGGTCACGGCCAAGTCCTTGGGTCTCTCGACCCAGCGCCAGCAAACGGGTTCGTTTCGCTCCTTTCGTGGCCACGGAAGGGGCGGTCCCACACGTGCTGCCAGCCACGCGCCGCAAAAGACTTCTCAACGCGGCGGCGGCCGTGGGAACCGCCGTGGTGGCGGTCGGGGACAGCGGCGAGGTCAGTCCACACCTCCCCCCGCAGCTTCCGCCTCTAAATCCTCCTAGTCCGTGCTTTCAGGCCCATGTGACGCCGGTGGGCGGCAGGGTTCGCCATCACCTCTCCCACTGGCACACAATAACATCGGACAGGTGGGTGCTGCAGCTCGTCCGAAGGGGCTACTCCCTCCCCTTCGAGACCACTCCTCCAGCCATGCCACCGCAGAACCACCGTGTGTCGGGGGACCACTTGACACTTCTGCAGGAGGAAGTTACGGCCCTCTTGGCCAAGGGGGCCATCGAGCGCGTTCCTGGGCCAGAAGTAGGATGTGGTTGCTATTCCCACTACTTTCTGGTGCCCAAGAAGGACAAAGGGGGTCTACGTCCTATCTTGGACCTGAGGAACGTCACGGGCTTCCTCCGGAAGGAGAAGTTCAAGATGTTGACATTGGCTCAGGTCTTGGCTGCTCTAGACCCGCAAGACTGGATGGTAGCGTTGGACTTGCAGGATGCGTATTTTCACATCCCCGTCCTGCTGGCCCACCGGCGTTACCTGCGGTTCACGGTAGGCCAGGAGCATTTTCAGTTTATCGTGCTCCCCTTCGGCCTTACCAGCGCCCCACGGGTGTTCACAAAGGTGATGGCGGTGGTCGCAGCCCATCTGCGCAGATCAGGGGTGTCAGTCTTCCCCTATCTAGACGACTGGTTGTTGAAGGCGGGCTCGCCCCAGACAGTCGTCCACCACCTTCAGATGACGGCAGACCTCCTGCATGGGCTGGGGTTTTCCATTAATGTGCCAAAATCACACCTGTGTCCCTCCCAAAAGCTCCTTTTCATCGGAGCGGTTCTCGACTCGGCGCAGTTTCGGGTCTATCCACCGGAACGGCGGGTCCAGGATATACAGGCTTTGATTCCCATCTTCCAGCCGTTATCCCGGGTTTCGGTCAGGTTGACGCTGCGGCTACTGGGGCTGATGGCTTCCTGCATCCTTCTGCTGCATCACGCCCGGTGGTGGATGCGGGCTCTGCAGTGGGACCTGAAGTTTCAGTGGGCCCAGCATCAGGGCAACTTGTCCGACCATGTCTTGATCTCGGAGGGCACTGCGAGACAACTGCAGTGGTGGCTTACGGACCGCGATTGGGTCAGAGGCAGACCCCTCTCCCTTCCCCAGCCGGAGCACGTTGTTGTGATGGACGCGTCCCTCCAGGGCTGGGGAGGCCACTTGGGAGAGGAAGAGATCAGAGGCATCTGGTCTCCGGCGGAGTCCCGGCTCCATATAAACCTGTTGGAGATACGGGCGATTCGTCTGGCACTGAAGGCATTCCTCCCCTTTGTCAACGGGAGTGTAGTGCAGGTGTTCACGGACAACACCACCGCCATGTGGTACTGCAACAAACAAGGCGGGGTGGGGTCGTGGACCCTTTGCCAGGAGGCCCTGCGTCTCTGGCAATGGCTGGAACGTCAGGGCGTGACTCTGACGGTTCAACACCTGGCAGGTTCTCTGAACGCCAGGGCGGACGAACTCAGCCGTCGGTGCTCGATGGGTCACGAATGGCGTCTGAACTCGGACGTGGCGCAAGGCCTCTTTCTGCGATGGGGAGAGCCTTGGTTAGATCTATTCGCCACAGAAGAGAACGCGCAATGTCATCAGTTCTGCGCGTTGGAGTTTCCAAGACGGCACTCGCACGGCGACGCCTTTCGGCGCGAGTGGAGTTGCGGTCTGTTATACGCCTTTCCGCCTATACCACTTCTGCCCAGAGTGCTGAAGAAGATCAGGCGCGACCGGGCCCAAGTCATCCTTGTGGCTCCGGACTGGGCTCGAAGATACTGGTATCCCGAGCTACTCAGCATGTCAGTCGGTCCCCCGATCCGCCTGCCCCTTCAGGAGGACCTTCTGTCGCAGCAGCACGGGACGGTCCTCCAACCGAACCTGTCCAGCCTCCACCTCCATGCGTGGAGATTGAGCGGCGACAGTTGAGGCCATTCGACTTGCCTCCTGAAGTCTGTGATGTGATTCTGGCAGCCAGGCGTCCCTCCACGAAGTCGGTATACGCCTGCTGGTGGAACAGATTTGTGGCATGGTGCACAGCAAAGGCTGTGGATCCTCTTTCTGCCCCTCTTTCCGAGGTTCTCCTCTTTCTTCTCTCTCTTGCCCAGCAGGGCTCTGCTCTGGGCACTATCAAGGGCTACCTTTCTGCCCTTTCGGCCTTTCTGAGGCTGCCTGATCAACCTTCTTTGTTCAAGTCCCCTATTGTGACAAGATTCTTGAAGGGCATCACACACATGTATCCACCTGTCCCGTTTGTGATGCCTCAGTGGGACTTGAACCTGGTTCTGACTTTCTTGATGTGTGCTCCCTTCGAGCCACTTCATTCCTGTCCTCTCCGTCTCCTGACTTTAAAGACGGCGTTCCTGGTTGCCATCACCTCTGCCAGGAGAGTGAGTGAGCTCCAGGCTCTTTCTGTCAAACCTCCTTTCATGTCCATTCATCCAGACAAGGTGGTTCTGAGAACTAGACCTTCTTTCCTGGGCAGTCCATCACCTTACCCTCCTTCTTCCCGCCTCCGCATCCTTCAAAGGATGAAGAGCGGCTCCATCGTCTGGACCCAAAACGTGCGCTTTCATTTTATATGGATCGCACACGCCAGTTCCGGGTGGATGACCAACTGTTTGTTGGCTACGTGGGTGCGAAGAAGGGACGGGCGGTACATAAACGGACCATCTCTCGGTGGGTCGTTCTGTGCATCAAAGCGTGCTACTCTTTGGCTCAGAAGGAGCCTCCTGTTGGGCTGAGGGCCCATTTTACTCGGGCCACGGCTGCTACTACTGCCCTGGGCCGGGGAGTCCCCTTGCAGGACATTTGCCAGGCGGCTACGTGGGCCTCGCTGCTCACCTTTGCGAGGCACTACTGCCTGGACAGTCAAGTCCGGAGGGATGGCTTCTTTGGCCGTTCGGTCCTCCAGGACTTTCTGGTGTAGGATTGTATCAGTTCGCAGACCCACCACCGGGGTTGGTATTGCTGGGGTATCTATTCTAAGGTAAGGAATCTAATACTAACCTGTTTCTTTCAGATGAACAAGTTACTTACCTTCGGTAACGATATATCTGTAAGAAACAGTCGTTAGTATTAGATTCCTTACCGCCCCGCCCATCCTCCCCGTTCTGCGAACTGATACCTAGGGTTAAGGACTTCCCTTTCAGGGCCCTAGTTTCAAATGGCACCAGTGTTGGTTCTCGCATGGCTCTGCGTGTTCTGGCGCGGAAAAGCTATGTACAAAGAACTGACGTCAGCGCGCGGAGGCGGCGTCTATATACTCCAGCGACGTCATCACGGCGCACGACGCCGACGACGGACGCGGAGCCGCAGGAGACGCCTGCAGACGACGCCTACCGACGTGCAGGGGTACTGCTACGCAAAAGTTTCCGGATCCAGACTGACGCCTGGGGATATTCTAAGGTAAGGAATCTAATACTAACTACTGTTTCTTACAGATATATCGTTACCGAAGGTAAGTAACTTGTTCATTAGGCTCCTGCTGCTGCTCTCGTTTCTTTAACTTAAAATGCGCAGCTCCTGCTCCTCCTTAAGGCGCCGCTCTGACCGCGGCGGGGTGGAGGTGAGCGATTTCCGATTGTAAATTTAGCTGTGGCTGATTTTTACCGTTGTCAATGCAGGGCAAGCCAGACAGAAAGCTGCTGACATGCACCGTCGACCGTCTGCGGTAAAGATGGCTCATGGTTCCAATGCGGTATTGTTACAGTTTTGAGGGGTTAGTGTTGTATTGGGTACTGTATTTCCGATTTTTATTTCCTAAATCAGCCGGTTCGTCAGCCCGGGCCCTCACTAAGTGTTGCTGTCGACACGCCTGACAATTCTAGAACTCTGCATTCAGAGCTCCTCATCAGCGTCGTGACTGTGGGCAGATCAACTTCGCCACTGGCTGAGCCAGTGAGTGTAACAGACATACACTCTGTTCTCAAGGACATCGGCACCTGCATTTATATTTTTTTTCCTCCACCTAGGTGAACCAGTGTAGTGTTGTGACTTTACTAGAGACATAAGTATTTATTATAAAATTAACTCTACCACAGTGATTTCGCACAGAGGAGAAGTTTAATGTCCCTGTTGAAAGCACTTGACTGTACCATTGACGCACTGCATATTCCCCCAAAAAACTGCGATCAATTTACAAGGGCACTAGGTTAGTGCCTTTCATTTCTGTGATTTGGGGCTGTTTTAAGATTTTCTTAGAGTTTCTTGTTGCTCAAATGGGTGTAATTTCTTATGTTTATAAATTTCCCTCGTCATTACTGCTTGATTTAGCTCCACGAGAAAAGTGTCACTCATAGTGGTTGAAATGTCACTCATAATTACACTGAAATTATAAAAATTTCACACCTAGCAATCTGAAACCTTGGCAGCTATGTCAACAGCTCTCACTGGTTCTGGTTCTGCTTTCGGAACCTGAACAATTGCTAGCTTTTTAGCAAGGTCCAGGTCAAAGAAATTCCCAGTAGAACCGGAACCTATGAGTACTGCAAGACTGTGTCTTTTTTTGTTTTTTTTGTTTTTGGGTTTTCAAAAACTGTATTTAAATATGGATATACAGTTAAAGCAATTTTTACACGAGATATTGCACAACTGTAAATAGTCTTTGATGTCTCCCAAGTGAACCAAAAACATAGAAATAACATTTGTGAAGCAATATGTGAAAGGTTTCAAATAAACTTTTTTTGTATCCAAAAAGGGACCACTCTCATTTTTCACAATACATAACATCTATATAGTTATAGAATGCTAGTTTCAGCAGTTCGCTTTTCTTAGTTGTCGACGGCGTTTCGACCCTAATATGGATGTAGGGTCTCTTCAGGACCTACAGTGTTGGGGACATCTATGGAAATTGAAAATGTGTGTTTAGATAAATCCAGCATAGCCTTTCTAGATTTGAATATTATTATTTTATTTTTTTTAAAAACCTTTATTGTACAGAAGGCGCTCACAGATACGGGCCTACAACCCACCGGGCCGGCCACCACAATAAAGAGACATACGAGGCAATACAGGAGTGACAACAGGATTTCTAAATAGTTCATATGAAGGCAAAGGCAACAAGTCTTCGAGCCGCCATCACGGACAGGATAAGAGTAGGTTAATTTTATAATAGAAAAAAGGGGTTTCGCAGGATAATGACAATTTGTAAAGTCCAGAGGGCCGCGGTGGGCCGTGAGCAAGCCGAAGTTTCGAATACAGGAAAAGACCAAAAGAACAGTCACATTTTGGCAAAGGCAGAACGTGAGTCCCACATCAATAACAATCACAATCGCTGCTCAACGCCCTCCCACCACTACCATGGCACATATTAGTAAAACAGCGAAAAGTACGCTTGCAAAACTAAAAGCCCTCCGTTACAACAACCCAGGAGAGGAAAAGAAAATTGGGGGGGGGGAAAGGGAAAATAAGGAAGGAAAAGGACATCGGAAAAAAGGAAGGAGAAAGTGAAACGCAGCGTCAGTGCACGCCCCCCACGGCTAACAAAGCACCCAATACTAATGCGGCACAAGGAACTAGTGGCAACAGGAGAAATGAATGCGTAGTAAACCGTGACAGTAGACACACCAAAAGGGCCATGCCAGCACAAACACCCCGGGGGGCGACGTGCCGACACCGCGCCACAAAATAAGGGGATACATAAGAGCCATAGAACCAAAAAAAGGGAACAAGGGAAGATACAATAAAACAGACCCCCCCACCACCCCGCACAGCCCACCCTGCACCCCTGCAGAAGGCTATGGCCTACCCCCCAGCAGCGTGCCTGTCGCCCTAATTAGAACCAGAAATATAGAAGAAATATGGAAAGAAGGAATCACTGAGATAAAAAAGGGGGGGAAGGGAAAACAGGGAAAAACAGCGGGAGAGGAGCCACAGAACCAAAACCCCGTCAGCTCCCACCCCCCCGCCCGAAAATACTCAGAGTCCACGGGAAGATAATAAACATACGGATAAGCTCCAGGAACGTAAAGAAGTATCAAACATAATCGTACAATTATAAACGGATCACCCAACCATACCACAAAATAACAGTCCACAGAGACAAGATCAGCTCAACCCTGTCCTCGTTTTTCGCAAACTGTAGCAGTCCAACGAACCAGGAACCAGATCACATGGAGCCGGAGGTGAATAACAGGGAGTCGAATCAAAAATACACTCAAGTCATAGCGGTAGCGATCCTGATGATCCAGAAAGTACAGTAACCACCTCAGGCAAAGCAGGCACAGTTCCGATGAGAACACGGAGAAAGCCGGTCCAGCGGCACAGTCACAGGATCTTCGTTCGGCCATGTGAGGCAAAAGAGGAAAAGGAGACCCATCGAGGTCGGTCCAGACGGGATCCGGCTGGCGAACCTCCAGAGCAAAAGGAGGCACAGGATGAAGAAGGGCAGCGGACTTCCGTATATCCACACCAACAGCAGCCTCCAGGTCCACGACCCCAAGGAAAGGTCCAGCCGCGCACAACAGAGATGAAGCCGCACAAACCGGGGGGGGTCCGGCAGGCCCAGCCAAGGGACCTCTCTCCAGGATAGCGATGGGTGCGGTCACGGGCGCCCCCCAGGAGCGCAGGGCGGCGAGGATGTCGCCAAGTGTAGGCTCACCTTTGCAGTATTCAGAAAACGTGCCGTGCGGCGGACCCGCATCGCCAGTCCCAGCAAGGCCGAGAGTCATGGGGCCGGCCGCCATCTTAGAAGCCCGGCGGGGCCGCTGCGAACACTGACCCCCGCCCGGATATCAACGGGGCAAAACAGGATACTGGCAGCCACCGGCAGAGGTGCCACCAGGGCAGGAAGGGGGGCCACCAGAAGAAGGCGATGCGCCGGCACCCCACACGCCGCCGGCACCGTTCTCCGAGCCCGGGCGGAGGAACTCAAAATGGCCGGGCCGGAGAACAAAGGGGAGATGAGCTCGATGTACGGTTAACCCCGTCCATGGAAGGCAGCGCCCCAACACCAGGCCGCAGGACCGCCGGACCAGGCCCGGGGGGCCGCGATCGGTCTATTAGCACATCGGCCTCTCCGACCGACTCCACACCACCACCAAGGGCCGGCCACCGTGCCCCGTCCAGCCCGGGCGCCGCCAAGGAGTGCCAGGCCCGGCCGCTCCGGAGGCCCCAAAGCAGACAGGGGCGTAACTCAGGATCTGCGACACCCAGGAACCACCGGAGCAAACGGTAAGTGCCTGTGAGGTATCGTCGTTCCACTGCACATCGTAGAATACTTCCCGGGGCAGGATAAAGTACAGGATAGTTGTTGTAGACAGGAGCGTGATCGGAGCCGAGATAAAACGCGGCCATCTCGGACGCGAGCTTGGCTCCTCAAGACTGTGTCTTTGTTGCACAGTAATAATGAAAGTTAGTCTGATAGTCATGTGTTTTGGAATTTGATTATATTAGTGGCATACTGTGAGAAGTGTATGGTGTCTTTTTTGAAGAGACGACCTCGTTACTCCTCGAGTAATATAGTTTTCAGACTCTGAAGTGGACTTATCAGTAATAGCTAAAACCTTCTTTTTCTTAGGTTTAACTGGGCAGTCCTTGGCATAATGACCGGCCTTACTACAATATAAACATAGGTTTCCCTTACGTCTCCTATCCTTTTCCTCAGAGGACAATGGGCCTTTTATACCACCAATCTGCATTGGTTCCTCTAAGTCTTTCTAATATATCTTGAAGTGTAAAACTCCTGTGTCAACTCTGGGTCTTTCACTCTTTCTTTCTCCTAATCTATGATCAAGTTTGCCACTAAGTCCAAGAATTCAGTATAGACATCGGGTAGGTCCACAGTATGTGCTAAGGAATCTTTTAGGTCATCTCTAAGACTGCAGTAAAAGAATGAGATTCTTTTTTTTCTGGCCAGTGCATCTCAGACATTAATCTGTTGAAACTAGTTATATAACTGATTACATCTTTTGACCCCTGGCGTAAGATTAATAACTCATTTTAAGATGCTTGAATAAAAATGTGTTTTTGCAAATAAATGCGACATGGCTGTTTTGAAAGCAACTAGATTATGAAGTAAAGGATAATTTGTGTCAACCAAGGGCATAGCCCAATAAGCTGCTACCTCCCCCTAAGTAGGAAATGATGACAGCAACTTTAGTGTTATCAGAGACAAAAATGTGCCGCTACCACATAAAATGCAGTTGACATTGTCTCAAGAAGGACGCAAAATGATTACTATCACCCATGAAGCATTCTGGATTGGCCGGTGGGACAAGAATAGGTGAAACTGCAGTTACCTGAAGATTCTGATCAGTGTGTGGGGTTGAAGGTATTGGACCAAATTTAGACAGAGCAATAATGGGTCTGTAGTCAGACATATGAGCATCTCTCCAACAGGAGAACTTGGATTTAACACGGGCTGTTTCTTGTCTAAGTGTGTGATTTTCCTGCCTGAGCTGCTGCATCTCTTCCATTAATTTCTGAAGAAGTATGGCCATTTGTGAAGAATCTAGCTTGTCTTGATCAAACTCCTCCATAATTATCAGAATCAGGGAAGGAACAAAAAATGTGGAGTTTTTGGGTATTCGCTTTCTGTAACGGGTTTACCCACCTGTACTCCAGTTTGTTCCTTCCATGAAGCCGACTGTTCCCAGATCCCTCTGGAAATTACCAGAATGGCAAGGAAGGTACACGCTTGCCACTCCGCTAACTCCCTTGGGGAAAGGGATGGGAGTGGGAGACAAGAGAATTAAGAAATCTCCATTGGCGCTGTAGGAAAGCCTCTCAGGAATGTCTCTCTGGTGGGGAGGAGTGAAGAAGTTGTCTATTCGTGGAAGAGCTTCAGGGCAATATTTGATTTGTCTGTAGCAAGAAAAATAAGTACCTTTACCGCACTAGCACTCCTGTTATTCTGGTTCCTATGTTCTTAAGACATTTTGATGCAGCGCGACTCCAGAAATGCTCTGTAAAACCATCACCGTAACCCAAGGAGCTAATCACAAATCACACATCAGGGGGCCCATAACACTGCAAATCATTCATACACACATTTACCCTGCTCCGAGGATTCGGTGAAGACCAAAGGAGAGCTGCTGGATTATAGCGGAGTGTCTAAAAATAAATGTTATACATTATTTACATCTGCAGTTTAACTTCTAATACCATGGTTTTGATTTAAAGAAAACATTTAAAACACCGCACCATTATTTGTCAATGGATCAGCTAGTAAACGTTAACTAAAGGACAACAAGACCAGCTTAATTCTCCATTTATTTAATTTTTATTTAGAGACTAGATCTCCTAGCATGACCTCTATCATTTATTTTCAAAGAAAAATGTATTTAAACACCAATAACTTGGAAGAAAAGTTTAAACTCAAAACATTAATTTATTAGCATGTCAGTTTGAAAAATAAGAATATTTTTATATTACCAAAGAGTGGAAACGCAGACATCAGCATACGGACAGAATAGTTCCCAAAGAACACCTCTCTATCTCACTTGATGTTCCCCTTTCATAGGACTCCGCACCCATTCAAAAGTTAAAGTCCAGGAAATTTTCAAAGTCACTGCGCCATAGGAAAATTGCGCAGACCGACAGCATGTCAGGGTGCAAAGATAAATTCGGAAAAGCAAGCTCTCTTCATCGTCCCAAATGTCCTCTTTTATACCCTTTTTCACTAACTTATCTATCTAAAACTTGTAACTTTGGGGTCTTAGACTGTCCGTGATTGGTCACTTGAGGGATGGATGAGCATCACCTCATCACCTTATTGTTCAATTTCCGGAGAATCATTGTTATAATTGAAAAAAATAGAAAGCCCATTGTTCATGTCATGCTTCTTCCGCTTGTGTCCTTTAATTTGTTATTCAGTGCCCTATTCCCACGTTCAAGATGCCAAAATTCGAAAAAGTTGGCCTCCATTCAAAGATGCAGGCCACACTGTCCTTGACCCATTCTGTACAGGCACAGGCTACGCGCTCTTCTCCCTTTCCAAACTTGGACATGCGTAGTTGCTCACAAACTCAGAGTCGCAGTCAGCCTCCATTTTGTATTGGCAACATCGGCCACATTTTAGAAACTATTATAGAAACAAACACAAATAAACGTACATTTGAGAAATAAAGCCCTTCTGTTAGTAGTTACCTACCTTTAAGCAACATATATGTGTAGTTTACTTACCAATCTTCATGATTTATGCCACAAATAAACAGACAGAAAGCACATTCATGCCATTTTCAATTAGATTATGACAAATGCGTACTTTTTAGGACATAATACATTACAAATTAGTAGATTACAATTTGCAATTACATGCAATTTAGTATCCCACGTGTATTTGTGTAGGTGCAATTCTATTCTATGTTGGTTAATTTCAAAACCACACAATTAATATGTATTACTGTTATGAAGCAGTAACTTCACAAGGGGTATACAAACATTTTTGTTTCCACCTTGCTCCATCAACTCCCTCCTTTGGTGATTTATCACCAAATAGCTCCCAAAAATGTGTAAATTTTTATCTCAACTTGATTCAAATTCTTTTAATTAGTATGAGTTACACTTTAGTTTCTTCCATTTTTTTCTGTCTTGATAAAGCTTCTCTTTAACCGCATGCGTGCGGCGCGAATTCCCCGCCCATGCTGACTCCGCCTTGCGCGGGCGGAGTCATGACGGAACGGTTCCGTCATGAGCACAGCTCAACCGACGCTCATGACGGAACCGTTCCGTCATAAGCATCGAAGGGGTTAAACTCTTCCATCTCAATATCACCTTTTTCTATTTCCCTGTCTTGTTTTTCTTCAATTACTTTCTTTAAAGATCTTTTGACATTTCTTCTCTTTCTATATAGGCAACTTACTCTCAAAACTAAAATCACTATTATTATTACAGTAACTGGAATTAGTATTTTCCCTATAATAGATCTACCTATTTCATAAAACTAGTTTTTGACTGCTGAAAAACTTCTACCAAGTTTCTCAAGAACGCCATCAACCTCCAGTGGTTCAACTTCCTTATGCAATTCTGTAAGATTTGTAATATATCTATCAATGTTTTGACTTTTATCAGGAATGTAGGTAAAACAGTGTTGCACCTTCAAAATTTCACAGACTCTTTCTTTTGCCAAAATTATATCTAAAGCAAGTCACTATACTTCTCATAGCAAACATTTCAGTGTTTACCATTAAAAATCCTCCAGCTGTGTCTGTTGACAATCGGTCTACAATTGTTGACAATTTTCTAATTCTGTTTGCATTAAAGGATATACCCACTGCTGGTATCAGTGCTCCAAAAACATCACCTATTATTTCAATCACACTTTCTCTTCTTTTACGACTTAAAGGTTTACCTATTTCATGAATTCCATTAGTACCTCTATCTACATGAAAGATTTTAGGAAAGACCAAGCCAATATAACATGAACCATACCAATAGTCTGGCAGTTTGTAATAAGCTTTGTTCCCACATAAAAAGTAAATACCTGGAAAAACTGGGTTATTACCAACTTTAAATCCCCAACCCCCTTTTATGATATAGGTATCTTCACATTGACTTGCTCCCACACAATAATTGTCATACACAGTGTTATCTGTTCGAATACATAGTGTTCCCAATAATGGTGTATCTATGCTTATAGCCACATTTACATTATGTCCTTCAATATTGTCATCTGCAAACGTCCACATTGTAGATTTTGTTTGTTTGACTTTTTCTTTACTTTTATATTGTTGCCTTCTTTCCTCAACCATATTTAAAAATACTTTCTCTTCATTTCTCATTTTACAAGTCAAATTATGTTTGAAGGCATAATCATGTGTCAATTCTTGTGTTTCTAGGAAATATTCTCCAAAAACTTTAGCAGGCTTAATTTGATTAGTTCAGCAACAATTTTCAATTTGGCAAATACATCATCAGAATCTGAATAATAATATTCTAATTTTCCTGTCCTATACAATAAACTTGTTAATACACTACATGTAACTCCATATGTTAACGGTAAATGGTGGTAAGTCACACCCTCGGACACAGATGCTGGCAAATTCACACAGACGTAACAAACGCTGGCACCCATCGTCCTCACATACTCAGATAATAATCTTGAAAAGGTATTATGCGAGAAATCACTAATAGAGTTATCTTGATGAATTTCAGGTCTATACACCTGTAATTTTTCATTTTCAAATTGTTATTCTTTTCTTTCATACTATCATTTACTCTAAATTTTTCAAAATCTGGTCTAAAAGGATTAATGATAGCAAGAATCAACCATACTAACACTAATACCCGGTACATATTCATCACATTCTACACCATTTTCTAAAAATCGAACACTTAGATTGGGTTACTTTATTAGTAGCAATTTTTATTTTTTACACAGCAATTTTCACAATCTTTTCACCTTTAAATTGTCTCTCTTTACCTTTGTTTTTCACTTCCATTGTTCTTTTCAGCCAAGATTACAGATTTTTGTTTTATATATCTCTTCTTTTTTACAAGTTTCCTGAAACTTTTTTAAACTCTATTTTCCTTTCTTTGAGTCACAGTTTACTCACTTTCTTTTTCATCACCTTGACAATGCAAATTCTCTTGGCTGCTATTTACTTCACTTATTGGAGGCAGCAACATGTAGGTCCACTCAGGTGATTTATATTTTTGATTTGGTCTCCTCACTCTTTTTGGCCTTTGCACAATCTCTATTTTCTTTCCCAACAACTCCTTTTGACTTGTTATTTCATTTTTTGATCTTCTGGTACTTTTTCTTTTTTAACCAGTTTAAATTTCAGTCCATCAGATCCTTTAGGCCAATTATCTCCTTTTCAAACTCTTATTATTTCAGGTTCAACAGTGTTTCGTTCCACTCTCCAAGCTCTTTATCTTGAACTTCTCCTTAATTGAGTGTCATCATCACTGTCATCAGTCTCTGACCTTTCTACAGTTTTATTTATAATGAACTTTATAGGATCTGATTCTTTTTCTGAGCTTATTTTCTCTTTGGTCAGTTCTTTCACTCTGTTAGAAACTTCTCCATAGCTGGTACTTGGAAGCTCATCCTCATCGTGAGTTATTTCCTTTTCACCAGTTTTGAGATTTTGGTTCCGGCTTTCAGAGCTTTCGGACTGTCCTTCAGGATTTTCTTGATTACCAGTCTTATTTTCACTTAGCTCAGTGTCCTTACTGGTATTAGTCTCTACCAAATCTCGACTTACAGGTCGATCTTCAAAATTTGGTATTTCAACAATTTCACTTTCTCCTTCAGATGCAGAGCTAGTATCTGATATCTCCAGATGTCGACGAACAGGTCGAGCTTCAGTATCTGGATCTCTTTCTGGTTCACCCTCAGAGTCCGAGTCAGAGATGCTTTCACTATCTTCTTGTGGATTTTCAGGCTCAGGAACACGGATGGTGTGGCTAGCGTGCACCCATCTCTTGACTCCAGCACATTTAACTGCAGTGGTGCTAACCATAATGACTTGTCTGGGTTTTTGCCAGCGAGGCACTAAACAGTTTCTTCTCCTGTGACCCTTTATCCGAACCCAATCTTCAGGGACTAGAGCTGGATGTTATTCTTTCGTTTGTGCCTCAGTTCCCACCTGAAGGAACACAGAAGTTACCACGTCAGACAGATTTTTGCAGTAATCCAGTATGATATCGTCATTTATAGTCAACAGTTTATCAACTGGCACAAATGCTTGTCTCATTACTCTTCCCATCAAAATCTCATGAGGACTTAATCCTGCCCTTTAATCAGGTATGCTCCTCAAGGTCATTAGAACAAGGGGTAGTGTATCGGGCCATTTTAGTCCTGTGGCCAAACACATTTTTGCAATTCTGTTTTTTATTGTTCCGTTTACTTGTTCAACTACCCCATAAGCTTCTGGTCTGTAAGCACAGTGTAACTTCTGACGAATGTCCAGTGCTTCACAAATCATTTGCATTAATTCGTTATGAAAATGTGTTCCACGGTCTGTCTCAATGGTTAATGGGAAACTGTAGCGTGGTATTATCTCACGCAACAGGAGTATTGCAACAGTCACTCCATCGTTTCTCCTGGTTGGAAAGGCTTCAACCCACCGTGAAAACAGACAAATGATCACAAGTACATACCGAAGTCTGTTACAGGGTGGAAGCTCAATGAAATCCAATTACATTCTTGTAAATGGACCTCCCTCCCGTCCTATGGTTTCCAAACTCACAACTGTTTTTCTTCTTGGATTTAATTGCTGACATACAAGACATCTCTGGCACAGGCTTTCGGCAATCATCCTAAACTTAGGATTGTACCATGTCTGCCTAAACATCCTAATCATAGCGTCCCTCCTAATATGGGCTTGACCATGATACATTCGGGCCATATTTAAAATCATGTTATCAGGCATTACTGGTCTTTCATCTTTGTAAACCCAAAGTTCATCTTCTTCTCTCTCTCTACATCCTGCTTTTAACCAGTTATCTTTTTCTTCTTCACTGGCTTCTTCCTGCATTTGCCTCACTTCCTCAATGTCTCAACTATTGTGGTTAGAATCAAAGGACTTGAAACATGTTCTGTTTGTCTATCCCGATTTATAGATGCAATATTTTTGGCACAGTATTTTGCAATTTAATCAACATATTTATTACCTCTGGTAATGTAGTCATCTCCTTTCTTGTGAGCTGCACACTTCACGACAGCAATCTTGTCAGGTAATTGAATTGCATCAATCAACATTCTCACAAATTCAGCATTTCTAATGGGGAATCCTGCCAAAGTCATATAACCTCTTTGGGACCACAGTTGACCATAATCATGGACAACCCCAAACCCATACTGACTGTCAGTCACTATGGTGACCCTTATCTCTTTTCCCAGTTCACATGCTCAACTCAAAGCAATCAATTCTGCAATTTGAGCAGAGCGACTTCCTTTCAGACAAGATGCTTTTAGGACATCTGCCACTGTACATACAGCATATGCAGCACTCAGAACACCTTCATCTGTTCTTAAGCATGAGCCATCAACAAACATCACATTATCAGATTCAGGCAATGGTTCATCTTTGATGTTAGGTCTTGGTTTGGTACAGTATTCAAGAACATCCAAACATTTGTAATCAACTTCATTTCTTACTTCAACATCCATAACATCAGGTAGCAGTGTAGATGGATTTACATTTACACATCTTGAAATTGTCACATTATCTGCACCTAGAATTGTTGTCTCATATTTTGTCATTCTGTTATTGGTAAGGTAATGCGTTTTGGTTCTAGTGAGGAAAATCTCCACTGAATGAGGTACATATACTCTCAAAGGAAATCCCATCACTATGCCTTCACTTTGTTCCAGACTCATACTTGTAGCAGCTACTGCTTTTAAACTTCCCGACAATGCCCTTGCAACGGGATCCAAAACAGCAGACAAATATGCAATCGACTTTCTCAGTTTTCCATGTCTTTGTATTAAAACTGACAATGCACATCCTTCTCTCTCACTGCAATACAGCTCAAATTATTTTTTCATAGTCTGGCATTCCTAATGCGGGTGCTTCACACAAACTTGTATTTAGCTGCTCAAAAGCTTCTATTTCTGCTTTGTTCAGCGTTATCGGATCTTTTACATCTGCGTTTGTCAATCTTTGTAAAGATTTAGCTATTAGTGAGAATCCACTAATCCATTGTTGATAATATCCAACCATTCCAAGAAACATTCTCACCTGTCTCTGTGTTTTTGGAGGTTTCATTCCTTGTATCATTGTGATCCTCTCTATGGTAATTTGTCTTATTCCTTTAGCAGTCTATGGCCTAAATATTCTACTTCTTTCTGACAAAACTGTAGTTTCGACAGAGACACTTTATGTCCCTCTTCTCCTAAATGATTTAGCAGTGCAACTGTGTCTGAAACACATTCATCTTTTGTTTTTGATGCCACTAGCAAATCATCAATGTATTGTACTAGAATTGATTCTCCAGGCATACTTAAACTTTCTAATAATTTCTTCAGCAATTGATTAAAGATGGATGGACTCTCAGTATACCCCTGAGGAATGCAGCATCATACCAAAATACGGTCTCCGAACCGGAACGCAAATATTGGCTGGCTTTCAGGATGCAATGGAACAGTGAAGAACGCATTACATAAATCAATGACTGTATACCATTCTGCATCATGCGGAATTTGGTATAGAATTACTGATGGGTTTGGCACAATTGGACAACATGGAACAATAATTTTATTAACCTTTCTCAAATCCTGTACTATTCTAAACGTTCCATTAGGCTTTTTCAATCCCATTATAGGCGAATTACAAAGACTATTTTCTATTTCTCTCAAGATTCCTTGTTCAATCATTTTATTTATCACTTTCGTTATTCCTTCAATTATTTCAGCTATCATTTTGTATTGAGGGATGTTTGGGTAACTTACACCTTCTTTCACAGACACTTTCACAGGATCTACATTTTTCATCAAGCCAATATCTTCTCCTGTGAAGTACCCACACTTGTTCTTTGACTACCTTCTTCAATTCATCAGGTATTTTCTCTCGATCAAACACAGGAAACATACTATTCTTCTCTGATTCTATCAGTGACATAGTCATTTTATTCAAGCTATCCTCATCTGGGGTTTGAAGTTCAATGCCATGTAGTGAACAGTAAATGGCACAGTTAATTTTACACAATATGTCCCTGCCAAGAAGGTTAACAGGACTACTGCCACACACCACAAATCGATGCATGTCTTTGAAGTTTCCAATTGCTATTTCAACTGGTTTTGTTAAAGATGTTTTAATCTGTTTATTGGCTACACCTACAATTTGTATATATTCTCCCCCTAGAGAGGAAGGTTTTGAACTTCTACTGATCTAACAGTAGAACGGGTAGCACCTGTGTGCACTAGGAAAGTCACATCTACATCATTCACCTTTCCATTCACATAAGACCAGATTGATCTACCTCTAGAGTAGCGCCAAGTACGCACTCTTCTTCCTCTCTCAGGCACCGTCAGAAACTGTCATCGACTCTCTCCCATCTTCCTTCAGCCAATACTGTGGACTCAAATTCACTCTTGAATTTCTTATTACCTGATCTCCTGTGCAGGATACTGTCTCTGCACTGTATCTCTGTAGGTTTACACTGTGAGGAAGTGGAGGCTGTGGCACCTGACTCTGATGATTAACTACCTGTAGCTGTGGCGATGGCTGTTGAATTACCTCATTCTGCACCTGTGGATTCAATGATGTATTTTCTGGGTTAACTTTCGGTGGATACTTACACTCTTGCCCTATCCTGCCGCAATTGTGACATGGATATTTCTTCTTTAATTCTTCTATATTCCCTGTTAATTTTGATTTACAGAAATTTCCCTTTACTTTATTCTGATTTCATTCTGCATTTTTATTCTCTAATTGAGCTACTTGATGTTCTTCAACTTTCACTTGTGCCCACATCGCTTTCTCTTTAAGCTTTCTTTGTTTTACTTCGATTTCATCACTACAGTATTTTGCATGCCTCAAAACTACATCAACTGAGCATGATTGCCACCCCATCAAATTATTCCTAATCATGTCCCCTATTTCTGGTCTTAATCCAAACACAAAACGATATACAAAATGATTCTTATCTTTTTCATTCAGCTCCTCATATCCACTATATTGTTTAAAGACTAATAACAGTCTCTCATAAAATGCATGAACTGACTATTTTGCTTCTTCTATCGTTCTGTCAATCTTTACCCAATCTTTTGGTGGGATTTTATTTTTCAGAAATACTATTACTTGCTCATATTTTCGCATTACTTCAGGTCCAGGAGCACCTGTTACTTTTTCTCGTGGATATTCAGTTTTAGGCCAATCTAAGGTGATCTTACACTCTGACCATAGATCTGCTGGTACCACTATGTCAAACAGTCCATCTAAATCTTCCAATAAAACCTTTGAAACTTTTACAAATCGATCTACTTGTCTATACCATTCTACTGGTTTCTCTCTTAATCTAGGAAAGTCATTCGTAAAAGATAATATGTCCTGTCTACTCCAGGGTACATTTACATATCCTCCTCCTGGTATTTCTCTCATAGGAAATTCATTTACCACTTCTTCTTTTTCTCTTACTGGGAAAGCTAATGTTGATTTGTCATTGTTTTCCTCTCTTTTCTTTGTCCGTATTATTTTCCACTTATCAATGTCTCCCCATTTTCTCAACAACACAATCAGTTCTTTTATCTGAGTTAAACTTCATGCCGTATTCATATTTTCTATTTCCTTTTCTGTAAAATCCACTCTATAAGGTTTCTGCAGCGCTTTATATTTTGTAAAATATACATCCATTTCACTCGCTAACCCTTCAAATCAATCATGCATATTTTTGGTTTTCCATGTAATACTTTTACACATAAACATCAATTCATCATCTTGATAACTTTTTTAAATTCATCAGTCCCAATCGTTCCAATTATTAGTTCCTCCATATCAATTTTTAATCTAGCCACATCTAATGTTTTTGGTTAATTTTCTTTCAATTACAAAGTTTTAATCCAATCACTTAGTTCCTGCTCTGATGGTCCTACTGGGGTTTGTGTCAAATTGATTTTCTCTACAGTTTTCTCAGGAGTCATAGAACCAGACTCCGCACCTTTTGGGAATTTATACGGAAGACTTTCATTAAAAGTTAAATCAGGCAGTGTCATTTGATTAGTACGTTTAATTTCTAACAAGTCTGGGTAAACCTTTTCCTTCAATTTTTGTAGACTCTGATTCAAAGGAATAGTTAAAGATGGTTCTTTTATTTTATGATTCTCAAACACAGGAATTACAGGACCTATTGTTACTGGAACAGTTACAGCTTCTATATTTTTAGTAAGTTCTTGTATTTTTTCAGTTAACTCATTAGTTGAATGTATATATTCAGAAGTACTTGGATGTTCTTCAATTTGCCTCTCCAATCTCTTCTCATTTTTCCTTGTTTCATCACTTTGTTTAGGTGTACCAGTAAGTCTAGTTACTAATAATGAAACCTCAGAATCATATCTCATTTCTACTCTTTCCGGAAGATCTCTAAAAATTTGAAAATTGCCTTGGGGTCTCTGCAAACCTGTCCTCCATTGGTGGAGCATTTGGGGTTGTACCTATAGAACTTGGTTGATATGGTGGTGGTCTCCTATTTAAGATCTCCTCCAGCACTGTATCCTCTGATTCACAATCCTCATAACCTTTCCTTCCTGACTCTACATTATTTCTCTTTTCCATGCATGTTTGTCCTACTCCTTCATCAACCATTCTAACCGGATACATCCCATCACACGTTAGCATTTCTCCATCTCCGCATTCTATTCTCATGTCTTTCTCTCCAAAATCCATGAAATCTATTCTTTGGTCTTATGTAGTCCTCAAACCTTTCTCGTTCTAAATCATGCATTTCGACTTCCCATTCAGCTAAATATTCAAACTGAGTCGGTCTAGGTCTTGGTACAAGCTTCATCATCTTTTCTCTCAAATTTCCTAATATTGCAAGACTGAAAGATCCTACTTCTGGAAAGGCTAATGCACCATCATTTTTGGTATATCTTGCCCAATTCTCTAACCATATACATGTATGGTAGCCATACTTCGTCATCATGTATGATGCAGGCGTTTTAGGCGGAGGAAGCAATTTTCCCTCACTTGTCTCAATTACTTTATTCTTTTTAAACATATTTTTCAATTTTTGAAACCATGAAGCTTTTTCTCTTTCCGCTCCATAGTAAAACTAAATTTTTCTGTTAATTTCCTGTCTTTCAAAAGATTGCGCACTCTTCCGTAAACAGTTTTCTAACACCAGCCTATCACAGCGTGGTTCACACTAACGCACCAATTAGAACAAGATACGTTTCATTAGTGCTCAACCAATTATTTAGCTGCTTTCACTGATGCACCAATCAGCCCTTACTCTGTCTTGGTCACATGGACCAATCCCAGCGTGACACTTTTGACGTCAGCCCTGCTCCGGCTTCTGCAGCTTCGACTGACCCATCCTTTATAAAATTTATCGGTACTCTTTATTTACACTTGTATACAGCAACATCAGTTAGTTACTACATAAAACAACTCCATTTGTCTGTTTCGCTAAAACCAATGTGATAGTTTTCTCAATTACACAAGTATTCTGTATTTCCAGTAGACAGCACTTACCTCTTCTTTACCACAGAATTTTACTTTCGCCGATAAAGTAGCACTTCCCTCTACCTCACCCTTCTCTTAAGCTTAGGTTAAACTTTATTACTCTCTCCGGGTAGAGTTTTAAGACAGAATACGCAATGATCCCTATGCTCAGACCCAGGATTTCACAGGTTGCCTCGCTATACATTCACCACTTTTACACGTAAAAGTCCCTGAACTTGTAACATACGACGATGTCAGCACTTTGGAACAGACTATGTGATATGCAACTTCACTTGCCACACTTCCTCTGCCTGCAGACAGAGTGACCAGCTTCCCACACTTTCTGGAAGCCTTTTCCAGACTACATATAACTCAATACAGACTCAACAGATATTAGTCATAAATTCTGTACATCAAAATTCTATATACTCTACTCTACACATCATATATCCTAGTTAACCTATAGCAATCAATGCTCTGCTACCACGTAAATAACTGATGCAGCGCAGCTCCAGAAATTCTCTGTAAAACCATCACCTTAACCCAAGGACCTAATCACAAATTACACATCAGTGGTCCCCATAACACTGCAAATCATTCATACACACATTTACCCTGCTCCGAGGATTCGGTGAAGACCAAAGGAGAGCTGCTGGAGTATAGCGGAGTGTCTAAAACTAACTTTTATACATTATTTACATCTGCAGTTTAATTTCTAATACCATGGTTATGATTTAAAGAAAACATTTAAAACACCCCACCATTATTTGTCAATGGATCAGCTAGTAAAAGTTAACTAAAGGACAACAAGACCAGCTTAATTCTCTATTTATTTAATTTTTATTCAGGGACTAGATCTCCTAGCAGGACCTCTGTCTTTTATTTTAAATTTTTTTTTATTTAAACATCAATAACTTGGAAGAAAAGTTTAAATTCAAAACATTCATTTCTTAGCATGACAGTTTGAAAAATAAGAACAATTTTACATTACCAAAGAGTGGAAATGCAGACATCAGAATAAGGACAGAATAGTTCCCAAAGAACACCTCTCTATCTCTCTCGATGTTCCCCTTTCATAGGACTCCACACCCATTCAAAAGTCCAGGAAAATGTCAAAGTCCCTGCGCCATAGGAAAATTGTGCAGACCGACAACATCTCGGGGTGCAAAGATAAAATCGGAAAAACAAGCTCTCTTCATCGTCCCAAATGTCCTCTTTTATACCCTTTTTCACTAACTTATCTATCTAAAACCTGTAACTTTGGGGTTTTAGGCTGTCCGTGATTGGTCACTTGAGGGATGGATGAGCATCACCTCATCACCTTATTATTCAATTTCCGCAGAATCATTGTTATAATTGAAAAAATAGTAAGCCCATTGTTCATGTCATGCTTCTTCCGCTTGTGTCCTTTAATTTGTTATTCAGTGCCCTATTCCCAAGTTCAAGATGCTGACATTCAAAAAAGTTGGCATCCATTTCAAGATGCAGGCCACACTGTCCTTGACCCATTCTGTACAGGCACTGGCTGCTCGCTCTTCTCCCTTTCCAAACTTGGACATGCGTAGTTGCTCGCAAACTCAGAGTCGCAGTCAGCCTCCATTTTGTATTGGCCACATAGGCCACATTTTAGGAACTATTATAGAAACAAACACAAATAAACGTAAATTTGAGAAATAAAGCCCTTCTATTTACCTCCCCCCTACCAATAGTATCCCAGTTAGTATTTACCTAGCTTTAAGCAAAATATATGCATGGTTTACTTTCCTATCTTCATGATTTATGCCACAAATAAACAGACAGAAAGCACATTCATGCAATTTTCAATTAGATTATGACAAATGCTTACTTTTTAGGACATAATACATTACAAATGAGTAGATTACAATTTACAATTACATGCAATTTAGTATCCCACGTGTATTTGTGTAGGTGCAATTCTATTCTATGTTGGTTAATTTCAAAACCACACAATTAGTATGTTTTACTGTTATGGAGAAGTAACTTCACAAGTGGTATACAAACATTTTTGTTTCCACCTTGCTCCATCAATTTTCTTTAATTAAGTGCCTACCGGTTTCTATGAAAGAATTTCTGAATCGGCAATTTCTGAATGAAACGTCCCTTTTTACACTACTTCCAAATGCAACTCTTCATAAATTATAATCTAGAACACAATGTTATCAGGAGATTGTTACCAATGAATATTAATGTGCTTTGACATTAGTCTTATTCATTACTATGTATCGTTAACACACCTGTTTGTGCCTTGGACTGTGCCCCAAACGATTCGTAAACTAAAAAAGAATACAACACAAAAACAAGGAACACAAGCACAATTACGAGTACAATGTCTTTAAACACTTTCTTCGGTGCTATCTCAAGTTCTGACTGCATGAAGTGTCCTTTGATCTATAAAGAGTTTTAAAAAGATCACAAACTCTCCAAACTTTTCTAAACTGTTTTTTCGTTTCCTGTGCATTCGTTGTTAAATTATAAAATACGACTATTAAAGTCCTTGCTTCGAATGTCCTGGTAGGATTTAAAAGGTAATTGTAGTCTTACTGCTGTAATAATTTCTTGAGAATGCACTTTACTGATCGTGTGTCTTTGGTTGCTAAGCAACCGACCTTCAAGTCTTGCTTTCTTTTCTAGGAGTCGGAAGAAGCGCCAGTGGACAGGATTCCAGGAGTCCAGGAACCAGAACCTCCTCGAAAGCCAAAGGGAGGACAAGAGCATCGCTGGAGCTGGCTGGAGACAGGGGAGTAACGGGGAATTCCAAAAAGCAAAGCGCTGGAAGGTGCGAGCATGCTTTAAATACCTAGGCGCTCCGCTTCAGTTTCATAATACATGTGTAGAAGGTGCGTCTGTTAACACGTGTGCACGTTGAATTGGTTTTAGTAGTTTGCATAATTTGAGCGGTTACAGCGCTTGTGATCTGAAGGCACATGTCAGAGCAGAAGGTGAATAGATCTGAGAATTTACATAATTTGAGCGTTTGTGAAGCACTGGTGAACAGAAAGCACATGTTTGTTTAACAATCAGGCTAACACAATACTGTGCAATGGTGAATAACAGAATACTGCATTGCGAACAATAGTATGTATGACATTAAGCAGGGTCAGGTGAAACAATCATAACACACCTTTTTTATCAGACAAAGATCATGCCAGGAATACAATCATTCATGAGACCACTGATGAGTTCTTTCCACCTGTAACAGTTCCCCCCAAAGGTCTTTTAATGGGGCGAGGTTTCTCAGGGTGCAAAGCATGGAATGCTATAATCAGTCTTGGAGCATGCACATGAGCTCAGGTTCCCACGATCTTTCTGATGCATCGTAGCCTTTCCAATCAATTAAATAGTGTAACTGATTGTGTATTCTTTTAGCTTCTAGTATGCGGTGTACCTCATATTCAACATAGTATCCTACCACGATAGGTGGGGGCGGGTTATCTTTTCTTGTTAAAGCATTATAAGGTTTCAGAAGAGACACATGAAAAACGGGGTGTATAGCATGATCCTCTGGTAACTCTAGTTTTACTGAAACTGGGTTTAGAATTTTACAAATAGAGTAAGGACAATATACCTTGGTTTTAATTTCCTGGGACCTTCCAGTAAAATATTTCTGTTGGATAGCCAGACTAGGTCTCCTACCTTATAGGGTGGTTCAAGTGTTCTGTGTTTGTCCATGGCTATCTTTGTTTTAATTTTATTTTTGGGTAAACTAATTTTGGCCATCTCTTGTATTTTTTGCAATTGTGTTAATCTCTCAGTGACAGCTGGCATAGTATCAATTATATTGGTAGGAAGAGATCTTGGGTGAAATACTGTAGAAAAATAAAAAGGGGAACAACCCAATGCTAATTGAAGACTATTGCTGTTGTTATAAGAAAATTCTGCCTGTAGTAGTATCAAATCCCATTGTGATGATACTGTGGAAGTAAGACACCGTAAACTCTATTCTAGGTATTGGTTTACTTTTTCTTTCAGGCCGTCAGTTTGGGGATGACAAGCAGAAGACAAAGCTATTTCAATTCCTAAATGACTGCAAAGCTGTGTCCAAAATCGGTCATAAAATATAAACTAATGATATGCCAGAGAAATATTGGTATTGGCAAATGTTGTAAAAGACCAGTAGGTGCTAAGTGAAGTGATTTGTTTCTAGCACAGGCTGGACAGGCCCTTATGTATTGTTGAATGTCATGTCTAATTTTATTCCACCAGAAATTTCTTAAACATAATTCTAATGTTTTGCTTATTCCAGGATGTCCAGCAATACTAGAGTCATGATTCCAGTTGAGTATCTGTTGTTGTAGTGTTTTTAGTGGAACATGAAAGAAATACCCGTCACAAATGGATTTTTTTTATTTGCTAGCCAACGTTGTTGATTCAGGTTCTGAACACTTTGTTTTACAATATTCAGAAAACAATCTTCTTGAGTTACTGCTACTATTTTTTCAGGTGGAATTATGTGTTGAGGATGATTATGTTCATCTGAATCGTTCTCACTAGATATTCTTGATAAGGTGTCTTTCTGCATTAATACACCTCCTAATGCATTTTGAGAGGCATCTGCCTCTACAAAAAATGGTTTGTCAGGATCTGGGTGGATTAAGATGGGTGCTGTAGTAAAGGCCTGCTTTAATTTGTTAAAAGCGATCTCTGCATCTGAATTCCATTGGAACTGTTGACCCTTGTGTAGAAGCTGTGTTATAGGTGTGACTATTTCAGAAAAGTTAGCTATGAATCGCCTATAGAAATTAGCAAATCCTAGCATCCGCTGTGTTTCTTTTACGGATGATGGTGCAGGCCAATTTAAAATAGCTTCCACTTTCTGAGGGTCCATGGTAATACCCTCAGGAGAGAGCCAATATCCTAAGAATTCTACTCTTTTTTAATTAAAGACGATTTTTTAAAGTATTGCGTACAAAGAATGCTCTCGCAATCGTTGTAAAACAGAGCAAACATGCTGTTTTAGAAAGAACTAGTATGTCATCGATGTACACGATGCAAACATCAAGTAGATAATGGAGTACCTCATTAATGAAATATTGAAACGCCGCTGGGGCATTACAGAGACGGAATGGCATGACCGTATATTCAAAGAGACCGTATTTCGTTCGAAATGCGGTCTTCCATTCGTCTCCCTCTTTTATACGGATAAGGCGGTATGCACCCTGTAAGTCAAGCTTAGTGTAGATGGTAGACCCCTTGACTTGGTTTAACAGGACTGGAATGAGTGGCAGTGGGTAGCGTTTTTTAATTGTCGCTTTATTGATTTCACGGTAAACGATGCAAGCCCTGACATCACTGGACTTTTTAGCCACAAAAAAAAGTGGCGAAGAAACAAGCGATGTAGAATTCCTGATAAAACCGATTTCCAACAATTCGTCCAGGTAAGTCTTTAAATACTGGGTTTCTAGCTCGGTTAAAGCGTAAATCCTGCTGCAGGGTAATACTGCGCCAGGAATTAAATCAATCCTGCAGTCGTACACCCTGTGTGGTGGTAACTGGGTGGCTTGGACTGGTCAAAGACTTCTGAAAAGTCCTTATATTCAGGAGGCAGAGATGAAGGGTAATTTTGAATGGCAGAACAAAATAATGGAACTATTGGATCTTGGGTTTCCTCGTAACATTGGTTCTACAATACGAGGAGTCTAAGCTGACTGCTCTTTTGACCCAGTCAATTTCGGGTTGTGTAGTTCTACCCAAGGAACTCTGAGTAGTATGCTAAAGGTAGGTATGTCAAATACAGTTTCCTCTGTATGCCCGTTTTCTCCAACTAAGGGTAGTGGTGCAGTATGACACTTGATCAATCCAGAGGAAAGGGCCAAGCCATCTACACAGTCCTGTCAAGTATCATGCAAATGGTGTGACACTCACGCATTTCAGTGCGGTGTTCCGCATCACCGCACTGAAATGCATTGTCACGCATTTTCCCGACTCGCCAGCTCGCGCCACCGGTGGCGCCTTCTGCTGCTCCAAGTCCGGCGAGAGCGTGCTGCAGCCAGTGTCAGCAGCTGCTCTAGTTCATAAATAGTTAATCATGTATGTTCTAATCGCTACTCTCAGCTCGGGCTGAGTGAGAGAGCGACTACAATGTAGTATTAAACAATCCTCGGTGCTGGCTCCAGGCTGGCGCTGTAATTTCCTGCGCGCTGCGGCTTAATTTTGACAGAGAAATACACACTGTTGCAATGAATTACAGGGGGGGGACGGGCCGCACTCTCAGCACCGCTGCTGTAACTGGCTAACACAGCCAGGTTTACTTACAGGGCGCCAAGGTGATTTACTGGCTATATTCCGGATGTGACGCTAACTTGCTGTCACGTCCAGAGGAAGTAGTGTTTGTAAGTGTGAGTACACTGTGAGGCAAAATGGCAGCCCACTCAAAGCAAGAGTGGGAGTCCTCGTGGCTGGCGTGCTGCACTATCTTGGTGCGCAGCTGAGCACCGGCCGCATATAAAACTGTGTTGGCGGCCAGCCCAGAGAGACTGCTCCTGGCGGGGATTCACTTACAGTTAGTGACCCCCCATGACTCGCTCATTCGCCGCCAGACGCCCGATCGCGAGCAGCGCCGGCCGGCGTGGCACAAAGTTAACTGCGGCCAATTGGGGGGACGACTCAGTGTGTCAGCAGCCAAAGGGTCGGAGAAGACTGCTGTAGTCCCATCCGGCAGGGTGCATGATGCTGCAGAGCAGTCTGTGCCTCAGATGAGCTGTGCGGCCACAGCTGGGGGTCCCTGTGCGGCCCACGGCCCTTGGACGGACCGCGAAACGCCGCTAAACTTGACCACTTCAGGTAAGTTTATAACTAACTACATCAATGATGCCGCATCTGAAAAATAAATAAATTCACAAAATGGCATCTCATTTGCAGGGCTGCTCACTCTCATCATCCTTCCCAGTGAGCCTCCTGGCTTAAATCTGCAGTCTGTCAGTCGGATCATTGTGATTATAACAGTAAATGCAGGCGGGCCCAGCCGCAGGGCTTAATCTCTGTCTGACTGTCTCCGATTTGATAGGGGCACCAGTACATTTATAATGTTCACGGGTCACAGTGCGTGACAGTTACCACCAGGCAGTGTTTATTATACTACTACATCAATAAGTCAGCTGAAAAATAAATCAGGCTCCTGCTGCTGCCCTCGTTTCTTTAACTTAAAATACGCAGCTCCTGCTCCTCCTTAACGTGCAGCTCTGACCGCAGGGGGGGGTGGAGGTGAGCGATTTCCGATTGTAACTTTAGCTGTGGCTGATTTTCACCATTGTCAATGCAGGGCAAGCCAGACTGAAAGCTGCTGACACGCACCGCCGACTGTCTGCGGTAAAGATGGCTCATGGTTCCAATGTGGTATCGTAACAGTTTTGAGGGGTTAGTGTTGTATTGTGTACTGTTTTTCCGATTCTTATTTCCTATATCAGCCTGTTCCTCTGCCCGGGCCCTCACTAAGTGTTGCTGTCGACACGCCTGGCAATTCTAGAACTCTGCATTCAGAGCTCCTCATCAGCGTCGTGACTGGGGGCAGATCAACTTTGCCACTGGCTGAGCCAGTGAGTGTAACAGACATACACACTGTTCTCAAAGACATCGGCTCCTGCATTATTATTCTTTCCCCCCACCTAGGTGAACCAGGGTTGTGTTGTGACTTTACTAGAGACAGAAGTATTTATTATAAAATTAACTCTACCACAGTGATTTCGCACAGAGGAGAGGTTAAATGTCCCTGTTGAAAGCACTTGACTGTATCAATGATGCACTACATATTCCCCCCAAAAACTACGATCAGTTTACAAGGGCACTAGATTAGTGCCCTTTCATTTCTGTGAATCGGAGCTGTTTTAAGATTTTCTTAGAGTTTCTTGTTGCTCAAATGGGTGTAATCTCTTATGGTTATAAATTTCCCTCGTCATTACTGCTTGATTTTGCTCCACGAGAAAAGTGTCACTCATAGTGGTTGAAATGTCACTCATAATTACACTGAAATTATAAAAATGTCACACCTAGCAATCTGAAACCTTGGCAGCTATGTCAACAGCTCTCACTGGTTCTGGTTCTGCTTTCAGAACCTGAACAATTGCTATCTTTTTAGCAAGGTCCAGGTCAAAGAAATTCCCAGTAGCACCGGAATCTATGAGTACTGCAAGACTGTGTCTTTCTTGCACAGTAATAATGAAAGTTAGTCTGATCGTCATGTGTTTTGGAATTTGATTATATTAGTGGCATACTGTGAGATCTGTACGGTGTCTTTTCTCGAAGAGACAACCTCGTTACTCCTCGAGAAATATAGTTTTCCGACTCTGAAGTGGACTTATCAGTAATAGCTAAAACCTTCTTTTTCTTAGGTTTAACTGGGCAGTCCTTGGCATAATGACCGGCCTTACCACAATATAAACATAGGTTTCCCTTACGTCTCCCATCCTTTTCCTCAGAGGACAATGGGCCTTTTATACCACCAATCTTCATTGGTTCCACGCTTTATTTTTCCTCCAAGTCTTTCTTATCTATCTTGAAGTGTAGAACTCCTGTCTCACCTCTGGGTCTTTCACGCTTTCTTTCTCCTAATCTATGACCAAGTTTGCCACTAAGTCCAGGAATTCAGTATAGACATCGGGTAGGTCCACAATATGTGCTAAGAAATCTTTTAGGTCATCTCTAAGACTGCAGTAAAAGAATGAGATTCTTTTTTCTTCTGGCCAGTGTATCTCAGACAGTAATCTGTTGAAACTAGTTATATAACGGATTAAATCTTTTGACCCCTGGCGTAAGATTTATAACTCATTATCAGATGCTTGAATAAAAACGTGTTTTGAAAATAAAAGCCACATGGCTGTTTTGAAAGCAACTAGATTATGAAGTAAAGTATAATTTGTGTCAACCAAGGGCATAGCCCAATAAGCTGCTACCCCTCCTAAGTAGGAAATTATGACAGCAACTTTAGTGGTATCAGAGACAAAAATCTGCGGCTACCACGTAAAATGCAGTTGACATTGTCTCATGAAGGATGCAAAATTATTACTATCACCCATGAAGCCTTCTGGATTGGCCAGAGGGACAAGAATAGGTGAAACTACAGTTACCTGAAGATTCTGTGTGTGGGGTTGAAGGTATTGGACCAAATTTAGACGGATCAATAATGGGTCTGTTGTCAGACATATGAGCATCTCTCCAACAGGTGAATTTGGATTTAACTCGGGCTGTTTCTTGTCTAATTGTGTGATTTTCCTGCCTGAGCTGCTGCATCTCTTCCATTAATTTCTGAAGAAGTATCGCCATTTTTTAAGAATCTAGCTTGTCTTGATCAAACTCCTCCATAATTACCAGAATCAGGGAAGGAACAAAATGTGTGGAGTCTTTTGGGCTTCGCTTTCTGTTACGTGTTTACCCACCTGCACTCCAGTTTGTTCCTTCTGTGAAGCCGACTGTTCCCAGATCCCTCTGGCAATTACCAGAATGGCAAGAAAGGTACACACTTGCTACTCCACTAACTCCCTGGGGGATGGGGAATGGGAGTGGGAGACAAGAGAATTAAGAAATCTCCATTGGCGCTGTAGGAAAGCCTCTCAGGAATGTCTCTCTGGTGGGGAGGAGTGAAGAAGCTGTCTATTCGTGGAAGAGCTTCAGGGCAATATTTGATTTGTCTGTATCAAGAAAAATAGGTACATTTACCGCACTAGCACTCCTGTTATTCTGGTTCCTATGTTCTTTAGACATTTTGATGCAGCCCGACTCCAGAAATTCTCTGTAAAACCATCACCGTAACCCAAGGAGCTAATCACAAATTACACATTAGTGGGCCCATAACACTGCAAATCATTCATACACATATTTACCCTGCTCCGAGGATTCGGTGAAGACCAAAGGAAAGCTGCTGGATTATAGCGGAGTGTCTAAAACTAAATTTTACACATTATTTACATCTGCAGTTTAACTTCTAATACCATGGTTTTGATTTAAAGAAAACATTAAAAAAAACACCATTATTTGTCAATGGATCAGCTAGTAAAAGTTAACTAAAGGACAACAAGACCAGCTAATTCTCCATTTATTCAATTTTTATTTAGATCTCCTAGCATGACCTCTATCTTTTATTTTCAAAGAAAAATGTATTTAAACATCAATAACTTGGAAGAAAAGTTTAAATTCAAAACATTAATTTATTAGCATGACAGTTTGAAAATTAAGAAAAAATGTATATTACCAAAGAGTGGAAACGCAGACATCAGCACAAGGACAGAATAATTCCGAAAGAACACCTCTCTATCTCTCTCGATGTTCCCCTTTCATAGGACTCAGCACCCATTCAAAAGTTAAAGTCCAGGAAAATGTCAAAGTCACTGCGCCATAGGAAAATTGCGCAGACCGACAGCATGTCAGGGTGCAAAGATAAAATCAGAAAAGCAAGCTCTCTTCATCGTCCCAAATGTCCTCTTTTATACCCTTTTTCACTAACTTATCTATCTAAAACGTGTAACTTTGGGGTCTTAGACTGTCTGTGATTGGTCACTTGAGGGATGGATGAGCATCACCTCATCACCTTATTATTCAATTTCCAGAGAATCACTGTTATAATTGAAAAAAATAGTAAGCCCATTGTTCATATCATGCTTCTTCCGCTTGTGTCCTTTAATTTGTTATTCAGTGCCCTATTCCCACGTTCAAGATGCTGACATTCGAAAAAGTTGGCATCTATTCCAAGATGCAGGCCACACTGGCCTTGACCCATTCTGTACAGGCACAGGCTGCTCGCTCTTCTCCCTTTCCAAACTTGTACATGCGTAGTTGCTCGCAAACTCAGAGTCGCAGTCAGCCTCCATTTCGTATTGGCCACATAGGCCACATTTTAGGAACTATTATAGAAACAAACACAAATAAACTTAAATTTGAGAAATAAAGCCCTTCTGTTTACCTCCCCCTACTAATAGTATCCCAGTTAATAGTTACCTAGCTTTAAGCAAAATATATGTGTGGTTTACTTACCAAGCTTCATGATTTATGCCACAAATAAGTGGAAAATAATATGGACAAATAAACAGACAGAAAGCACATTCATGCAATTTTCAATTAGATTATGACAAATGCGTACTTTTTAGGACATAATACATTACAAATTAGTAATTACATGCAACTTAGTATCCCACGTGTATTTGTGTAGGTGCAATTCTATTCTATGTTGGTTAACAGCCACGGGCCGTGGAGGGAGTTTTGGTGGGGCGGAGAGGTGGGGCGGGGGAGGGGCAGTGTGGGGGGTGCTAAAAACCGGAGTATGGATAATTGAAGGTAAGTAAACAATTAAATAAATAAAACAAATTTCGTAGCGCACCCTGCATCACATTTTGCGATGCTGGGCGCGCTACGAAATTAATTTTATTTAATAAATTGTTTACTTACCTTCAATTATCCATACTCCGGTTTTTAGCACCCCCCACCCTGCCCCTCCCCCTCCCCGCCTCTCCGCCCCACCGAAACTCCCTCCACGGGCCGTGGCTGCTGGTTAATTTCAAAACCACACAATTAATACGTATTACTGTTATGGAGAAGTAACTTCACAAGTGGTATACAAACATTTTTGTTAACACTTGGCTCCATCAATTTCCTTTAATTAAGTGCCTACCGGTTTCTATGAGAGAATTTCTGAATCGGCAATTTCTGAATGAAACGTCCCTTTTTACACTACTTCCAAATGCAACTCTTCATAAATTATAATCTAGAACACAATGTTATCAGGAGATTGTTACCAATGAATATTAATGTGCTTTGACATTAATCTTATTCCTTACTTTGTATCATTAACATACCTGTTTGTGCCTTGGACTGCGCCCCAAACGATTCATAAACTAAAAAAGAATACAACACAAAAACAAGGATCACAAGCACAATTACGAGTACAATTTAATTTTTTTTTTTTTACATTTTTTATTGAAGTGTTTTGGGTCATGATATCAGATGAATACAAAACAGCTTGAAAATCATATAGTACATATAGACACCGAATGTCTTCTGAAAAACAAAGAGGGCACCATTTACCTTAATACATTGGTCCATAGTTACTCAAAATGTACTCAAAATAAGATCTTCTCATTCTTCCAATACGATATGCATAAACTAATTTGCTCTTTCTTACATTCTTCATTTTTCGAAGCCAGGCATGAAACAAAGGAACCTGTGTTGATTTCCAATTCTGTAAAATCAGGGACCTAGCCACTGCCATTACAATGAACAACAATTTAACCGTCTGATCTGCCAAATCAAGATCGGGATCATAACCGTACAGCATGAATTTAACATTATAAGTAGTCTGGATCTCACAGTAGGTTTGCAAAAATAAAAAAATCTCATTCCAAAAAGGCACAATTTTAAAACAGTGAACAATAATATGAGACCAATTTGCTAAAGGGGATCGCTGACATCTGAAACAATTGGCAGTGGCGTTAACAAACATTTTTGAAATAGTAGCCGGGGTATAATATAGAAGCCATTTACTGAAAAATATAATTCTTCTCCAGTTTGTGCCACGCAATTAAGCATGGGCGGATCTAGCGGATCTCGCGTACGCGAACTTGCGGATTTACGGATTCGCAATCCGCGAAGATCCGCGAACTCTAGCGGATTTTCCCGTTTTTTGTGTTGGCGCGCGTTCGCGCCGATTTTGGGACAAGTTCGCAATTGCGAACTTACTTTTCGGCTCGCAACGGCCGCGACTATGTTGTTTCAACGTCTGGTTTATCATCACAGGTTCACAGCACCCTCTGTTTCACCACTGCCACCCTCTGGGACACCCATGCCACCCTCTGGTACATCCTCACTGCCACCCATTAGGTTTATTTATCACTGTAGATTATGGTGGTTGAAAAAAGCAAGCACACCTGCCCTTCTTCAACTGCCATCAATTAATTTGTGTTTCATTAATGTGTCAGTAATTTTGAAAGTTCCAGTCTGGCTGGCACCTGCTTCCTTCCTTATCTGTAATTTGCTTTTTGTTGCAGTGAAATTTTTTTTTCACAGGACCTTTATGGTCTACTTGTAGCTATTCTATGAGCCTGCTGTTTGGGTCATAGCAGGGTCATAGAATAGTTGCAAACTTTGGAGGGGCCCATCAGGAAGCACTACCTTGAATGTTACTAATGTTAAGTTTGAACTTTTGCACCTGCTCATTGCTTTCAGTTTAGCTAAAATCGTTTTTTTCTGCAATTTCGCGCGTTTTTTGGGGCGCGAATCCGTGCGAGATCGATTTCGGAAGCCGCGAATACGTGCGAATACAAAATTGTTTTTTTTGCGACGTGTATGTTCGCGTGATCTTGCGCGTGTTCGCGAGGCGCTTCTAGCTATACGTTTGCCAAGTTA
Organism: Lissotriton helveticus; assembly: GCF_964261635.1. Taxonomy (NCBI): domain Eukaryota; kingdom Metazoa; phylum Chordata; class Amphibia; order Caudata; family Salamandridae; genus Lissotriton; species Lissotriton helveticus. Next base: position 445,702,210 of record NC_136070.1, read on the forward strand.
CCCTATCGGTCGTACACGGGCGCGGCCATCTTGTTGGCGTGACGTAATTCCGTTTCCGCCCGCTATGTGTAATCTCGCAAAGTGTGCTGCTCGCTAGTACAATTTCGCGCGTACTCGCAAGGAAAATCTCGCGCGAACTTACCCATGCGGTCGTGAACGGGCGCGGCCATCTTGTTTCTCATTCATTGCTATGGTTCTGGGCATGCTTTCTCTATCCTCTCTCAATCTCTGCCATCCTTTGCTTGTTTGAAGTTTTTTTGATCTAATTTTACTTATTATCTATCCCTCTATTTTTCTAGCTCTATATTTTTGTGTTTTCTGCAGCTTTTAGTTACTTTTAAACTACTTTTTTAAACTCTTTTCTTTTCTTCTTCACTATTCTATTTCTTGTTTATCATTTAACTCTATTTCTGCCCAGACCATGGTAAAGGGAGCCGGGAAGCACCCTGAGAAGGGGAAGGGTCCCGCACCCCGTGCCCGGCTCCCGTGCGGGCGTTTAAGGGGGGAGCAAGTGGTCCCGAGGGAGATCTTCAGCGCGGAGGAAGTGGCGGCACTGATCTTCCATGTCCAGCGCCGCCTCCCCAAGACGATCCTGGGAGGCGGCAAGATCGCGACCGGCTATGGCATCCGGGAGCGTCGCAAGCGGTGGGAGAAGGTGTGCCGGGCCATGTACAAGATCTCTGGGGTCCGGCGCACATATAACCAGGCCACCCACCGCTGGACCGATGTCATGGACCGGGAGCGGGACTTGCTGGACGCGCTCGGCGTAGAGGTCCCCGGGCTTGGTGAGTAGTAGTAGTAGTACATTTACTACTCTGTTTTATCCTGCTCTGTTATTTGCAAATCTTTGTTCTTTACCAAGAGCAATAATGCTGCCGATTACATTGAGGTAAATTATATTTCAAAATCTTCTATGCATTTCAGGTGCACTGCTCTCCTTCTCAGTAGCCTTGCTTGCTACTATGCTTCTTTGTTTTGTATGTTGTGTTCAGAAGCATTTCATTGGCCTGAGAAATTATGTATGAGTGTAGTGTAAAGAAAAGAACTGCGTAATGCTAGACAGTAAGGGTCATATTTTCAATTACCGGCGCATCCCTGCAAAGTAGCAGGGATGCGGCAGTAATTGTGTGCCATGCCACCACCACCCATTGGCCCAAAACGTCACAGAAGCCTTACGCATCTGTGCCGTAAAGGCAGCGCATTGCTGGAGTTGCGTGCCAACGATGGCGCAGCTCCAGCAATGCTCTGGGGTACCCTATCTCCCCAATGCTGCATCAAGCCGTACGTCGGCTTCAAGCGCGCAGGGTTTGAGTCATGCATCATTGTCCTAAAAGTGACTGATTGACATCTTGTAGATTTCCCTCAGCCACTTTTAGGATTCGTTCCTGCGCAGGTACGCCCTCCCTTGCGCCGGAACGCCCCCTGATGGCGCAGGGCTTTACAACGTGATGCATCGCCCATATGCCCATATGTGTTTTTTTTTAATATATACGCCGCACCAACACCATGGCGAGTCTTTTGTTCTGCCGCTGCGTCACAAAAGGCACGCAACAATGGAGGAAAATGAGCCGCAACTTCCGCAAGGGACTTCTAAATCAGCCCCAACAGACTGAAGTCCAGTCCTTCCTTTAGACACATGGCTATAAGAAGAAATAGTGGCGGTGGTGGCGGGTGGATTGATAGTTTGAGTATTCACTGATCTGCAAGCAGGATGGACTTTGTCTGTCACTTCGCGTGTTGCGCACTGCTGCCTGCAGTGCCAGGCCTAGGCAAACCTCTTTAGTAGTCTGTTTATTGAGTTACATAGGAACTTTCTAAGTCAACGTTCCGCAAATCAGGCAATACGAATAACGTAGTATACCACATGAGATAGATCCCGTGGAATAGTTGTCTATCTATTTGCTAATTTTCCAAAATATTTTGTTATTGTTCTTTTGAAATGTTTGATTTGGTTGAAAAATCTCATCCATGTTTTCTGGTTTTTCTTTCTTTCATGTTGTACATCAGCTCCCCCCAAGGGCAAGAGGACACAGGAGGAGGGTGCTGAGGATGCAGGCCAGGATCGGGCAGGCGAGGGCTCCTTTGCTGGCCCCAGTAAGTTTACATTTTAATAAACAGTACCTATTTTGTCCTAGCGTTCCTCATTCGATTTTTTCTAAATCGTCTTTGATCTTCTTGTAGACTGGATATAAATTCTTATCCTGCCTCGAATATGACTCCCTGTGGTATTACTAGACTATTCTTATTAGTCTGTCTGTGTAGCTAACTAAGATTGGACATTTGGCAATTCCATTGGACTCCCATTATATTCAGCAATACCTCTATGCACTGTCTCCTTACTGACTAGATAGTGTGGCAGAGTCATTCAGCTCCCGAAGTCACCGATTATAGATCCCCAATGATCTCTAGATTATCGTACGCAGGACAAGAGAGTAGTACGGAGTCACAGCACAGTCAAGAAGTGTCAGAGGCACTCATGCTTGCAAAAATTCCAAAACCTTTAGCTCATCCACTCTAGTCTAGAGGAACAAAAACCACAGAGTCTATTTAAGTTTAAAAGCTTTATTAAAAGTAAACACATTTATTAAAATCTACTTTGTCATAAAACTATTTAACTGAAAACGGAAAAGTGGTTAGTGCTGACGATTAATTGGACACATTTCTTGTGGTCGAGCCGAGCTCTCACCTGGTTTGAACTTGATCCTGGTCGTGTTCTTAGGAGTCAAGCTTCTGTCTGTTAGGAGAAAAAGTGGTGCGTGTTAAAAATCAAAAGCAAGCATTCATCAGTTGTGCATAAAAGTGCAGCAAGACAACAGCCTTCCCTGGAAAATGGGACATTTTTACTATGGAGTAGACAGTCACAAATTATTACATTGTATTCTGTTTTTTTAACATTTCTCCTAGACCAAATATTATATAGTAGTGAGTGGTGTATTCTAACATTCTTAAATGTACTTTGTAGGTGTAACATCTGGTGACGGGGCCAGCGCGGAGGTGGCTGTGTTGGACCAGGACTCGGAGGCCTCTGGGGAGGAGGCGGTGCAAGAGCCGGCGGACGTTCCTGTGGGGGATCAAACGGTGGTGGCGGAAACAGGTAAGCTATATATTCCTTACTTATTGAGATTGAAGACTGCATAGTGTGCTTTCTGCACGGGTGTATTACAATTACAAATCAACCAGGTAGTAGCCTCCTCGAAATGTACTTCGACTTAGCTGTGAAGTTTTTGGTGAGAAGAATCCCAATAAGTTCTTAGACGAACGTGATGGATGGGATGAACGAAAAGCGAAAGAAGGGTGTAAGTAAGTGGGACGCGAACTTGTATGATGGCTGGCAAAGAAGAACGATATGTGTTTGCTTGGCCCCCGAGGTGGCTGGGAAGGAAAGAATATGGTATGGTGCATGGCTGGGTCAATGATGAAGCAAGGATGGGTGGAAGGACAGCAGCCTGGGTGGGTGAAACAGAAACTGTATGTGTGCGTATACTTTGACTGAATGGATGCCTGGAGCATGGTATTCTCTGACTCTTAGATAGCACATGTGTATCTAGAGAGAGTAGATGGTCGCCAGGTGAAGTAAGTGTTACCTTGAAGAGCATGTACCACCGCACCCGCACGTCCGTTCCAGTGCAGGGAAGGCAAGGAAAAGAAATTGTAAATGTGTCCAATACTACCATGAATAGTAGCAGTACTTTGTATTGCGTTTGCATTCACAGCATATATCTGGTTATTACGGTGGACACTTCGTACCTCTCTTAATAACTTTAGTTTACTTGTAGTACGTCATTCATGTGTGGGTGTATCACTGTTCACTCAATATTAAGCAAAGCACCTAAAGTCATCTCATCTGTCATTAAATACGTCCCATGTGAAGTGATAGATAATCAAATTAGTTAGCTTCTTCATTTTCCTTTTCTAGTACTCATTTGCACTGTAGGGTGAAAGGTAAATTAATTAAGCAGTAGCCCTTGTAACAGAGTATTCTCAGTGCCACCCGTAATAGAAAAGTAATAGCTTCACCACCTGCATGTACTGGACCGGTACAGTAACGCAAGTCTGTCTCACTCATCATGGTGTGCAACTTTTTTTCTCGGGTGCAAGTTCACTGTGCTGTCCATGTCATTCTGCCGGCTTGCATAAGATAACGTACCAATTTCCCTAAACAAGAGAGAAGAAGAAGAATAAGACTGGTGTACTGTCATAGTCGACTGTAATGGAAGTCCATAGTGGTCGTAGAATTTGTTCATTAAACTACCACTAATGTTAGAGCAAGGATGCAGAAGTGGGAGGTTACATAGATACTGTCCTCAATAGTTATGTACTGTGCTTTCAATTTGCTACTTGTACTCTGTGACCCAACTTTCGGCTCAATCACTTTGTGTTATTAATAAGGAGCATTGGTTACAGACTATGTCTTTCTTTCTTCATATAGTTGCTCCTTCCAAATCAACAACAAGGAGGGAGCAGGCTAGATTGGCCCGGCAACGGAGGCTGGAGGCCACAGTCGCCGAATATCGGCGGCTGGTGGCCCTGGAGGAGGAGGAGGACACACAGTCGAGCGGGGCAACAACGACATCCTCGACTGTGACCACTGCATCCTCCTCCGTGACTAAGCCAGCGGGACCGAGCCGGGCTAAGAAAGACGACCGCCACCGCCAAGCAACCGAAATACCAGCTGCCCCCCACAGGAGCTGCAAGGACCGCCAACGCCGCCTACGAGTCCGCATGTCCAACCTGGAGCAGGAGGTCCTAAAGTATAAGAACTTGGTTAAGGGCCTCCGCTCCGAGCTTGCCACCCTCCGCAAGGAGTATGATGCCCATGCCGCATCATGCACCAGCACCAGCACCCTCCAGTAGTGAAGTGTCCCTTGCCCTTTTTTTATAGACTTTTGGGGGGTGGGATTTGGGAGTTGGGATCGTTTTGGGACGTTTCAAAGACAATCGTTGGGGTTAGGGTGGGTGAGGGAGATTATTTTGTTAGGGCTAAATAAATATATTTTTAAACTTTATCTGACCATACCTGTTTTTTACTGCTTTTCAGTCTGGTGGGTGGGGGGCGGGGGTGTAACAGTAACTTTGTTTTCCTGAACAGTCGTAAGACTTTAGTAGTACAACCGTCAATCTCTTGTCTACTCCGAAATAATACTCCATTATACTACCTCCCACCAAACGCTTATCTTACCTGTAATTTGTGTTAGAAATTAGGGCTAGGCCCAGGGCTGGCTCCAGGTGAAATGGGGATTAACGTTGTCAATCCTGGGCGGGTGACATTTCCTCATTGCGGTGGTACTAGTGGTGTGACACAGTGGCAGTTGCATGCCTATGGAAAAAAAGAAAACGAAACCTTGTTTGTCCTCCTTACTGTAGCATTACAACGGTTACGGTACGATCGAGAAAATAGCAGGTGACAGACAGTACACTAGAACAGTGCCATAATGTAGCCTAACAAATGGTAAAGTATTTGCTTGCAAGTATAACTAGTACTTGCGTTGAATTTATTTGACATTGGCTACTACTACTAGAAGATATAGTACTGAAGCTGAGTAAGTCTAGAAGATATCCTCGTATTCCTTCACCAGCCTGTTGCTGCTATGACCTTATCCTCCCCAGCAAGTGTGTGGAATTATTGATGTCATTTTAGTCAGACATCAAGCAAAACTACACAGCCCGGGGGAAGAGGGTTAGGGTTTGTAAAATGGATGGGAATGGGGGTTTCTTTTTGGGTAGGTTTTGTTGAGAGAAGAAAAAAAAAGCAGAGCATGGACAAACAATAATTGAAGATACAGACAATCTTTGGTTACAAACTAAAGGTAAGCACATGCAGTCACACTCATAGAATAAAAGACAACAATGGATACTGTATCTGTATTGCGTATGTTGTTGGAGTTGTCCTGTTGAATTTGGTAAGTAAGTTGCATGCAGCAAACAATTCCTCTTATTGGCGGCACTCCTCCATTCCAGCTGACGCTTCGTCCATCAATGTGGTGACCACTGACAGAAGACACCCTGTCCACTGCCTGCCTGGCGGATGTTGACTGAAACCCGGCCTGTAATTATTGAACGGAAAACAGGAAGTGCTATTACAATACCACTGATAAATAAATAAAAGGTATGTACGCTGTGTGGTGCAAAAAGTCACACTTTGATTTCCCTAATAGACAGTACAATATTTTTGAAATTGCGTGCTCTGTCTGAGTCACCTTTTTAAGGATCAATAAGTATGGCCAAAATATTATAGCGGATCTTTCCCCTCAAGGTAGGTGTACTACTGTGTTTTAGAACAAAATTTGACCTTCCCAGCAATGCTCCCACCAAGACCCTTACTAAAGCCAGTCGCAAAAATGTAGAAGAACCCCAATCATATCTCCAAAAACGATGCCTAGCAGAAAAATGTTTACAAAACGTACTTTGAAAGTAACAGTAGGCCCAAATACAGACCGTGGATTGTATTCAAACCACTTGCAAGCAAGCAAAAGTATCCATAGCCAGCATCGCTCCAACAGTGCTCTACAACAACAGAACCGCGTTGCAATAGAACCCCCCGAAACACATGCAATCCTGCTGCTAGGGCTAACCCTAACGAACCCTAACTTACAAAAAGTGCCAAAACTGGTGTTTCCTTATGGATTTTGTCCAACAAACTTCTAGACGGTATTAGACCTTCCCAGGAATGCCCCAGGCAAGACCCGCCAACCCACCCGCAAAAAAACACCCGACACAACACCCCCAAACAGCGAAAAAGCTAAATCTCATACTTACAATGTCTCTCGGTCTTCGGTCCAAACGCGGCGCTGTGCAGCTAGGTCATCATCATCATCAATCATCATAACTCCTGTTTTCCACCACGGATTTCCTGAAAAGCAAATGCAATCAAGATTAGACTGTCGCAGCAGTGCTTCGACAGAGACCCCGGCCGCAACCCACCCACGAACAGCAGGAAGCCCCCCAAAACGCTACATTGAGCAAGATGTCAGAAGAAATAGCAAAAAAAAGGCTGTTCCTTATGGATTTTGTCCAAAACACTTCTATCCGGTATTAGACCTTCCCAGGAATGCCCCAGGCAAGACCCGCCAACCCACCCGCAAAAAAGCACCCGACAACACCCCCAAACAGCGAAAAAGCTAAATCTCATACTTACAATATCTCTCGGCCTTCGGTCCAAATGCGGCGCTGTTCAGCTAGGTCATCATCATCAATCATCATAACTCCTGTTTTCCACCACAGATTTCCTGAAAAGCAAATGCAATCAAGATTAGAATGTCGCATCAGTGCTTCGACAGACACCAAAAATTACCCACAAACACCCGGAACCCCGCCAAAGAGCACCTCAAAGGCAAGCAAGTCAGCAAAAACGGCAAGAAATTTCCACCTCATATTTGGTCCAAAACACTTTTGTCCATTATTAGAGCTTCACAGCAATGGGCCCAAATCCGTCAACTCACCCGCAAAGAAGTACAACACCCCCACAAGTGCTGAGTCTTTCTTCATTGGGCGTAATCCAGCACTCTGCTTGGAGGGAAATCGCAGTCTGGAGGAGGAGGATAGAGGAGCATGTTCTTCAGAACTTGTGAACCTGAGGAATGTAGACTGCGGCACCTTCAAATCAATAAGCAAACAAGTGAAGACAGTTCTGATGATGGTCTTGTTTTTGGGATTAGGTGATTAAAGTTTGAATTAAATTAACTGTGCAAAACAAAGAAAGAGAGACACAAAGCACACAGGAATAAAAGTGAATAAGGACGAAAAAGAAAGTTCTTGATTGATTGTCTCATTTTCAGGGCTCGGTGTCAGGGAATAAGAACAAGATTTCGTCATCATACTCTGCGAATTCAGGCTGGATGAGGTCAGTGACACCGAACAGAGAACAAATCCCCTCATCTACGTTGCCGTCCTCCTCGTCTTCATGCGGCGTGCTTTCTCGTACTTTGTAATCTGGTGGTATGAGGTGCTGATTCATCTTGATCATTGTCAGCCGCTCCACATTTTTGGGCGAGAGGCGGCTCCGTTTGGGAGTTACAATGCCACCAGCAGCACTGAAAACACGTTCAGAAGACACACTTGCGAGTGGGCAAGACAAATAGTTTATAGCCAGGTTGAAGAGCTGTGGCCACAATTGTTTTTTGCCATGCCAATACTGCAATGGCTCATCATTAAGAAAGACCACTGTTGAGTCATTCAGATAGTCCTGCACCATCGACTCAAGGTCAGCAACGGTTCCTCCACTTTGCTTACTTTTTGCTGTGGCTGTGACATTTTTTCGAGAACCATACCCAAGCAAACTTAGCCAATCCTCTACAACAGCCACTGTTTTTGTTGTGTGTGGTGCAGATGATCCAGTTGCCGGTGTCTTTAACGGCTGAGAGGTCACTTGTGCCCCAGCCACAGGTGCAGAAGTGGATTCTTGTGACTGGGGATGGCCTGCTGATGCTGATGCTGATGTACTGGCTTCTCCTTCAATAACCTGCCGTTCTTTTTCAAACCTCTTGGCTGACCAGGCTAACCAATGTTTGTACTTTTGAACATCTGCATCAGCAAAAGGAAAGAATGCTTCGCCTGCCAGCGCCTTTTTGTAGCGTGGATCCAGAATAGTAGCACAAATGTAATGCTGATCTGACTTGATCTTTTGAAGACGTTCATCACCACGTAGGCGCTCTAATAATTTCTCAGACAAAATAAAATGGTCTTTTTTTTGTACATCTTTTTCAAACTCAGAAGACACCGCCATCAGTTGGTGCTCCAGCATGCACAACAATGGGATAGCTTTTCCCAAATTACAGTCCTCCTGGCTGACTGCACGCGTGAAGAACTCAAAAGGACGAAGCATGTCTGTCAGGCTTTTAACTATGTCCCATTGCGCCGCACTCATCCGCAGGTCCTCCTTCTGAGATGTACCCTCTGTGAAGAAATAGTGATCGAGTACCGTATACTGCTCATACAGACGCTCAAGCATGTAGAAGGTTGAGTTCCAACGTGTTGCCACCTCCTGGATGAGTGCTTTCACTGGCATTCCACGTTGAAATAGCAGTCTCCGCAGATGCTTCCGGGCCTTAAAAGAATGGCTGAAATGGTTGCACATTTTGCGGCAGGTGGCCATTACCTCGAACGCTGTACTGTCTTTATCACTCAAGAATTTTTGAACTACCAGGTTGATACAGTGCGCCAAACACGGCACTCTAACATGGTCACCCTTCTGCATGGCCTTTACTACATTGGCGCCATTATCCGTGGAAACATAACCAATCTTGAGTTTTAGGGGGGATAGCATTTTCAAGACCTTTTTGGTAAACTCTTCCAAAAGGTTTTCTGCTGTGTGACTTTTCTCCAAGCCAAACATGGCTAGTGTTGCATGCTTCCGAGCAGCTTTGAAAACTTTGTCCGGGTCAACACCTGCGTTTAGCTTTGCTAAAACACCTGAAAAAGAGACCCAGTGTCCAGTGATGCACATGTAATCAGCGCCTGCGCCACTGGTCCACATGTCTGTTGTCAGATGTATTGTGTGAACAGCACTCTTCTGCAAAGCTGCCCCAATCGCCTGCAGCACATCTTCATGTAGTGCTGGAACCGCAACTCTGGCAAAATAGAACCGGCTCGGAACCTTCCATTTAGGGCAGAGCGTTGCCACTAATTCAAGAAAACCTACCGCTTCTACAAAAGAAAAAGGTAGAAGGTCCACAGCTAGCATTTTAGCCAGCTTAGTGTTATACAGACGCGTCAGTGGGTGGTTGCGTTCATATGGCACGTCTGAAGTAAGCATTGTTCTAATGTTGCCCTGGACCAAGCATTTACGGGCTGATAATGACTTCGTTGACCCAATTTTGCTCGCTGGTGAACTTTTGTGCGTTGGTGTCTCACTCGCTCCAACACTCTTAGTGTGCCTCACATTGGGTGTGCTGCTGACAGGGGTACTGGGTGTAAGGGAAGTGTTTGACACGTCTTCTTCCTGCTCGTCATCATCAGATGAAACATCAACGTTTCCTTGAATTTGGCCTTTCTTGATCGCATCTAGGTGCGCAAACCATTTGACAGTGTGCTTTCTCTCAAGATGACCTCTCTGGCCGCCGGTACCATAGTTGGTACCTGACTTACCACGACTAACTGCAAGCTTACAAAGGGTACAAATGGCAAACTTTGGATTTTTTGGACAAACAGTAAAGAAGTCCCAAACTGGGGACTTGAAGTGTCTGTGGGACATGGAGGAGGCGGCGATACTGGTGGTGGTGGTCATGAAGCTAATGCCAGATGAAGTGGAGGATGTGGATTGCCCAACTTTTGTACGTTTTGCACTTTCACCGCCACTAATTAAGGTCGAGGTTGACGGAGGTCTCTTCTTGCCAGAAAGAAATATGGAAGCGGGACGAGTTGGTGTACTACTTAACTCCAATGATTGTGGTGTTTCCACTGCCTCCTCATCGACAACATCATCATCACGCTCAGCAGCTCTTCGGGCTAGGGTCAAAATGTCTGTTTGCTGCATGCCCGCTGGGGCTGCAGTGACCTTTATGATGACTGGGTCGTCGTTGGCAGAGTCTTCATCAGCAGCAGTATCCGCCACTTCTTGTTGAGACTCATCACACTCCATAACTCTGAGACTTTGGACGAGCTTCCTTTTACGCTTAACTACCTTTGTTTGTTCCCAAGTTTGATCCGTATCATCAGAAGGAGGTGTGCTTGAAGAGGATGTAGACACCACCCTTGATCTCTTCCTTGCTAGGGGTGTGGAAGACAATGAAGGATCATCAGGAGGAGTGGCTTCCTCAAATGATACCTCGCCTTGATTGTCGATTTCCTGATGTGCCCCTACTTCGGGAGGAACAACTATTGTGGGCACTTGTTGTGACCCTCCATGCACCTCTGCTTGCGCATCTCCTTGCGCTGCCTCTCCTTCCACATGTACTTGGGCTTGTACTTGCACATGTGATTGTTGTTGCGGCTGTGGTTGTTCAACACTCGTCAGATGAGCTACAACAACCTGTGTTGATTGAGGGACATTGCTGCTGCTTTCTTGCGATGAGCCAACATCACTGGTCGATGGTGATTGAAGAAGTATACTGGCTGCCTCTGCAGCACTCAAGGGCTTGGACTTAAGTTGGCGTGGTGGTGGTGGTGGCACTGAGCCCAATGGAGCGGGGGTGCTGCTGCCAGCTTGGTCCCCAGCAGATCCCGCTGCAGCTGCTGCAGGCATACTTTTTTTTTTACTCCCAAAAAAAGGGGCGGGCGGCACACCAGTGTCCTTGGTAACTTGCTTCTTCTGCTCCTTACTGGCACCTTTCTTGCTAGAGGAGCTACGGGTTACTTTTTTTGGGGCCATCTTCTTCAGAGCAGGTCAGCAGGCAGCAGTTGCACGAGTTGCAGAGGGTTCTGTGTCCAGACGTGACGTCGCGTGACGTTATGCTGCACACACCGCTGCAGGACTTCTTCCTGGCACTGGTGGTTCTATTGAGTCTTCTTGTGCACCTAAAAGCAATGGAAGACAGAGGAACATCAGTTCAGTTATACACCCCAAAAAATCGACAAAACACAGAAAAATGAGCACAATCCCATGCCATCCATGATGTTTAGATTGAAGACACCCCACAGAAAGACTAGGGACATGCAAGTATGCAACACTCACTACCCCTGGGCATAAGGGATGAAAAGTAGGCAAAATAAGTGCAGGCCTCAGACACTGCCTCTCCTCAAAATGGCCCCCTTACACCCCAAGCACATGTTGCCTGTACCAGCCAGCACTCAAGATGGCCACCACCACCACCCACATGGCCAGTCCACATCAACAGTACACCCCCAAAAAACAGAAAAACAGCCAGAAATCACCACAATCCAATGCCATCCATGATGTTTACATCAAAGAGAGTGAGACCACACCACAGGCACACTCAGTCCATGCACCACCACCACCCCTGGGCAAGCAAAAGGCCACACCAGCAGCCCCCCAAAAACGACAAAAAACAATAAAATAAGCACAATCCCAGCCCATCCATGGCCTCAATTATGTTTAAATTCAAGAAGACACCCCACAGAAAGACTAGGCCCATGCAACACTCACCACCCCTGGGCAAAGGGCCACACCAGCAGGCCCAAAAAAATGACAAAAAACAATAAAATCTGCACAATCCCAGCCCATCCATGGCCTCAATGGTGTTTAAATTCAAGAAGACACCCCTCAGAAACACTAGGCCCATGCAACACTCACCACCCCTGGGCAAAGGGCCACACCAGCAGGCCCAAAAAAACGACAAAAAACAATAAAATCTGCACAATCCCAGCCCATCCATGGCCTCAATGGTGTTTAAATTCAAGAAGACACCCCTCAGAAACACTAGGCCCATGCAACACTCACTACCCCTGGGCATAAGGGATGAAAAGTAGGCAAAATAAGTGCAGGCCTCAGACACTGCCTCTCCTCAAAATGGCCCCCTTACACCCCAAGCACATGTTGCCTGTACCAGCCAGCACTCAAGATGGCCACCACCACCACCCACATGGCCAGTCCACATCAACAGTACACCCCCAAAAAACAGAAAAACAGCCAGAAATCACCACAATCCAATGCCATCCATGATGTTTACATCAAAGAGAGTGAGACCACACCACAGGCACACTCAGTCCATGCACCACCACCACCCCTGGGCAAGCAAAAGGCCACACCAGCAGCCCCCCAAAAACGACAAAAAACAATAAAATAAGCACAATCCCAACCCATCCATGGCCTCAATTATGTTTAAATTCAAGAAGACACCCCACAGAAAGACTAGGCCCATGCAACACTCACCACCCCTGGGCAAAGGGCCACACCAGCAGGCCCAAAAAAATGACAAAAAACAATAAAATCTGCACAATCCCAGCCCATCCATGGCCTCAATGGTGTTTAAATTCAAGAAGACACCCCTCAGAAACACTAGGCCCATGCAACACTCACTACCCCTGGGCATAAGGGATGAAAAGTAGGCAAAATAAGTGCAGGCCTCAGACACTGCCTCTCCTCAAAATGGCCCCCTTACACCCCAAGCACATGTTGCCTGTACCAGCCAGCACTCAAGATGGCCACCACCACCACCCACATGGCCAGTCCACATCAACAGTACACCCCCAAAAAACAGAAAAACAGCCAGAAATCACCACAATCCAATGCCATCCATGATGTTTATATCAAAGAGAGTGAGACCACACCACAGGCACACTCAGTCCATGCACCACCACCACCCCTGGGCAAGCAAAAGGCCACACCAGCAGCCCCCCAAAAATGACAAAAAACAATAAAATAAGCACAATCCCAGCCCACCCATGGCCTCAATTATGTTTAAATTCAAGAAGACACCCCACAGAAAGACTAGGCCCATGCAACACTCACCACCCCTGGGCAAAGGGCCACACCAGCAGGCCCAAAAAAACGACAAAAAACAATAAAATCTGCACAATCCCAGCCCATCCATGGCCTCAATGGTGTTTAAATTCAAGAAGACACCCCTCAGAAACACTAGGCCCATGCAACACTCACTACCCCTGGGCATAAGGGATGAAAAGTAGGCAAAATAAGTGCAGGCCTCAGACACTGCCTCTCCTCAAAATGGCCCCCTTACACCCCAAGCACATGTTGCCTGTACCAGCCAGCACTCAAGATGGCCACCACCACCACCCACATGGCCAGTCCACATCAACAGTACACCCCCAAAAAACAGAAAAACAGCCAGAAATCACCACAATCCAATGCCATCCATGATGTTTACATCAAAGAGAGTGAGACCACACCACAGGCACACTCAGTCCATGCACCACCACCACCCCATGGCAAGCAAAAGGCCACACCAGCAGCCCCCCAAAAACGACAAAAAACAATAAAATAAGCACAATCCCAACCCATCCATGGCCTCAATTATGTTTAAATTCAAGAAGACACCCCACAGAAAGACTAGGCCCATGCAACACTCACCACCCCTGGGCAAAGGGCCACACCAGCAGGCCCAAAAAAATGACAAAAAACAATAAAATCTGCACAATCCCAGCCCATCCATGGCCTCAATGGTGTTTAAATTCAAGAAGACACCCCTCAGAAACACTAGGCCCATGCAACACTCACTACCCCTGGGCATAAGGGATGAAAAGTAGGCAAAATAAGTGCAGGCCTCAGACACTGCCTCTCCTCAAAATGGCCCCCTTACACCCCAAGCACATGTTGCCTGTACCAGCCAGCACTCAAGATGGCCACCACCACCACCCACATGGCCAGTCCACATCAACAGTACACCCCCAAAAAACAGAAAAACAGCCAGAAATCACCACAATCCAATGCCATCCATGATGTTTACATCAAAGAGAGTGAGACCACACCACAGGCACACTCAGTCCATGCACCACCACCACCCCTGGGCAAGCAAAAGGCCACACCAGCAGCCCCCCAAAAACGACAAAAAACAATAAAATAAGCACAATCCCAGCCCATCCATGGCCTCAATTATGTTTAAATTCAAGAAGACACCCCACAGAAAGACTAGGCCCATGCAACACTCACCACCCCTGGGCAAAGGGCCACACCAGCAGGCCCAAAAAAACGACAAAAAACAATAAAATCTGCACAATCCCAGCCCATCCATGGCCTCAATGGTGTTTAAATTCAAGAAGACACCCCTCAGAAACACTAGGCCCATGCAACACTCACTAACCCTGGGCATAAGGGATGAAAAGTAGGCAAAATAAGTGCAGGCCTCAGACACTGCCTCTCCTCAAAATGGCCCCCTTACACCCCAAGCACATGTTGCCTGTACCAGCCAGCACTCAAGATGGCCACCACCACCACCCACATGGCCAGTCCACATCAACAGTACACCCCCAAAAAACAGAAAAACAGCCAGAAATCACCACAATCCAATGCCATCCATGATGTTTACATCAAAGAGAGTGAGACCACACCACAGGCACACTCAGTCCATGCACCACCACCACCCCTGGGCAAGCAAAAGGCCACACCAGCAGCCCCCCAAAAACGACAAAAAACAATAAAATAAGCACAATCCCAACCCATCCATGGCCTCAATTATGTTTAAATTCAAGAAGACACCCCACAGAAAGACTAGGCCCATGCAACACTCACCACCCCTGGGCAAAGGGCCACACCAGCAGGCCCAAAAAAACGACAAAAAACAATAAAATCTGCACAATCCCAGCCCATCCATGGCCTCAATGGTGTTTAAATTCAACAAAACAGTTGTATCATGCACCCATAACCAACCCTGGTCCAACTGGATACTGTGGCTACCCACAATATAATTTATTTAATTTTCTGAAAAAGTTCAAAAATTATACTTGTAGCAACTGTAATGCCCCAAACAAACTTACTTGTGAAAGTTGATTTCTAATCCAAAAGTGATCCAAAGACAGTCAAAAAGGCCACAAATCCAAATATCCAGCAGCACCAACAAAAAGTAATCCTTCCAGCTCCAGATCCAAATGAAAGTGACCAGGAGATGGACAAAGCACTGGGAGGAGCCTGCTGGACAGGAACAGGAAGTTGGAGACTGTGGGGCACTTCCTTCCTCCCCCCCCCCAAAATGGACTCCTTGCAAAAAAAAAGGCCATGCAAATGTCAACCTGAGGAGTGATTCTGATAAAAATCATAATTTTCTGAAGGTTTATCCTGTTTGCTGGTGATTTTCTTGTGCGAAATTGCAAAATCTCTATTTCGCAAGTGCGAGATTGTTCCTTTCCGCCGCAACTACGTGTTCGTAATTGCGAACTCTCGCGAGGTGTGCTGTGCAAGGTGGCAAGCCGCGAGTACGTATTCGCGGGCGACAAACTCCCGCGGGAACACGCAGCAAGATCTAAAATGGCGCGTCACTCGCAAAGAAAAACAACTCGGCAAACGCTAAAATGACGGAAAGTGAACGCCGTGCACCACGCCGCGCGCCGCAACCAAGCAAAAAATCCGCCGCGAGCGGATTCACGGATTTTCGACAAATTCGCGAGAGTTCGCGGATTGCGAATTTGCCGAAAATCCGAAAAATCCGCGAGCGGAGCGGATTTTACGCCCATGCTTACACGCAATTCCTCAAAATTAAGTCTATTTAATTTCTTCCAAGTGGAAACCGAGAGAACATGGTTTTCTTGTTCCTGCCATTTTTTAATGGCTTTCGAGCTCAAATCCGGCTGAATCTGGAGAGCTAAATACCGTTTCCATTCCCCTGGCTTCCTGGTCCGTACTGACGAAAACAAGTTGTTCCATAATGGAATAAAAGAGCAGAAATGTCTGGGGTCCAATTGTCTCAGCAGCTTATAAATCAAAGTATGAGAGTTCATTAACAAAAAGTTTCCCTGAATTAAATATTGCATCTCCTCAGGATTTAGCCAACTTCCCTCCCTTAAAAAATCTAATAAGGTATTAAACCCAGCACGATTCCAGTACCTTACGAAGTCTAAGCCGATTTTATTACCTGTATACATAAAGACATGCATAAGGGAGTTCTGGAATCAAACTGTGGGAGAGAGTATCTTTTGAGTATAGTATCGCGACGTTTAAAAAACCAGTTCATGACCTTGTATCGGACAAGTTTCGGAGATTTAGGAATTTGTAAAGGTTTAGGAATTTGAGCCTCAGAGCATATACGATCAACGAAAAAGTTAATAAATACATTTGAACTATATACTCGTGTTTTAAATCGATCTAAATATTGAGCAAAATATGCGCTATAGTAATCTTTAATATTAGGTAGTGAAAGACCTCCCATTTCAGTATCTATATATAGGGTCCCTATTGCGAGCCGAGGAGTTTTTTTAGCCCATATAAATCCAGAAAACAGAGTTTCAACTTTTGAAAAAAAAAACACCAGGTAGAAAACATGGGACAGTTGAAAACAAAAAATTAAAGAGCGGGAGCACAGACATTTTGATCAGGGACACACGGCCAAAATGGAAAGTGGCAACGGATTCCATTTAGCAAACATTGAGTGTATCTTCCGAAGAAGAGGTTCAAAATTAAGTTTATATAAATCCGCTACTACAGCGGAAAAAAAAACCTAAATATTTCTTAGGTCTCGAATTAATACAGCTAGCCAGATCAGAATGTAACTCTAAGTCCGCGCCTCCGCAAACTAAAATTTCAGTCTTGTTTTTATTGATCCGATAGCCTCCTAAGGCATCGAATTCTTCAAAAAGTTGTAACACAGAGGTCTGAGATTGAATATCTGGTTTAATTAATAACATAATATCATCGGCGTAAAGTTTAATTTTATCCATAGAGATGATCGGGGGAATAATATTCTCAGAATTACGAATTGCTACTGCTAGCGGCTCAATAAAGAAAGCAAAACGAATAGGGGACAGGGGGCAACCCTGCCTAGTACCACGCTGAACCATCACAGTGCCGACCATTTCAGAATTAATAATAATGTTGGCTTTAGCGCCAGTATATAAATTTTGAATTAAACTAATAATTTGTGGCGGGATTCCAAAGTGTGTTAAAATAACGAATAGTGTTGACCATACTACCAAATCAAAAGCTTTTTCTGCATCCCAAAAAAATTCAAGCAGGAATTTTTTTAAATCTGAAAATAATCTAAAGCTTCAATCAAAAAGTGAGGGTTAGTAACTAATTGACGACCCGCAATAAAGCCATTTCATCAGAGTGGATGAGACCCGCTGCAATAGTGTTGAAACGTGTTGATAATAATTTAGTAGTGATCTTATAGTCGGTGTTAAGTAAAGTAATAGGTCTATAAGAATTAGTCTTTTCCCTTCTTCAAAAAGCTAACAACCGTACCAACACAAAAAGAGTTTGGAACTTGCCCGCCACCCAACATAGAATTTATTAATGAAAGTAATAAATCAGAAAAAGAGGTAAAAAAAACTTTAAAGAATTCAGCGGGAAGGCCATCAGGGCCCCAAACGATTCGTAAACTAAAAAAGAATACAACACAAAAACAAGGAACACAAGCACAATTACGAGTACAATGTCTTTAAACACTTTCTTTGGTGCTATCTCAAGTTCTGACTGCATGAAATGTCCTTTGATCCATAAAGAGTTTTAAAAAGATCACAAACTCATTCTCACTCTGTGCATTCGTTGTTAAATTATAAAATAAGACTATTAAAGTCAATGATTCGATGTACTTCCGCTCGAGTACGCTCCAAATGTCCAGGTAGGATTTAAAAGGTAATTATGGTCTTACCGCTGTAATAATTTCTTGAGAATGCACTTTACTGATCGTGTGTCTTTGGTTGGAACCTGAACCTCCTGGAAAGCCGAAGGGACCACAAGAGCATCGCTGGAGCTGGCTGGAGACAGGGGAGTAACGGGGAATTTAAAAAAGCGAAGCGCGTTTGAAGGGGCGAGCATGCTTTAAATACCTAGGTGCTCCGCTTCTGTTTCATTGGGGCTTTGCGGGGGCGGCCGACCGGAGGGAGACTTGTCCCCCCGGGGTGTTTTGGGGCCCCGGGAGGGAGGGGGGGTAGTGACCAAGACAGGAGCAAGGCTGGTTGGGCTGGTTGGGCGGCATTGGGCTCACCTTGGGCTGGGTTTTGGCTTCTTGGGCTGGGTTAGGTATTTAGCCGGTCAGATCAGGTCACTGTCCACCATTTTAGGGACAGTGACACGGCAGCCGGAGGAATAGGCAGGACCGTTTTTGTGACAGCGTAGTGGAGCGTGTGAGGCAGGTTAGATTGTGGCAGGTATTGTCGGCGTTTACGGCGGGCGGATTGCTGTGGTAATTGTGACCGAAGCTTACCGGGAGGCTGGTTGGAGCGGCGGAGCGGCATCATGGCGGGTGAAGCCCAGGCAGATCCATGAGTGCGGGAGGCCCTGCGCCTCCTGGGTGAAGCAGGCCACATGGACCTGGTGCATCAGGACGTTCGGGTAAGACCACCGCGGCGCGCTGCCAATGGCGCGGCGGGGGCAGTGCTCGCATGCTGCGAGCCGCCGAGGTCTCGCCTGAGGCGCGAGGCGGGTGCAGGGAGGCGGGGCGGGAGAGCGCGATGCGGCAGCCAGCGAGGGGGAGCGGCGATGGTGACGGGGGGAGTGCGAAGGGAAATAGGCGCAAGGGCACAAAACGGACAGCGCTGGAGTTCGTAGGGGGGGCGGGGGGTCAGAGGTGTGCGACAAGTGGGGCTGGGGTTGAGGATGTTGTGGGGGAGGGGCTGGGGGCAGGGGCCGGGGGGCAGCCAGGGGCAAATACTGAGGAAGGGAGCGGGCGGGGGGGCGGCTGGCGGAAAGGACACGGCTGTTGGGCCGGAGGATGGGAGGGAAAGTGGTCTGGGGGGGCCCAGGCGGTGGATCAGGGAGGGGAGGGGGGCCGACAGTGAGGGGCAGATGGGGGGAGGGGTCGTCATTATTGAATGAGGTGTTGGATGTGGAGGGGGAGAGCGAGTTGGACTGGGGGTCATCGTCCGGTGGGGAGGGGGCGTGGTGGGGCCGAGCAGACCGCTGTCTCCGCAGGGGGCGCGGGAGGACAGGGGTGGGGAATGGGAGGTGGCGGGGGAGCTTGGGGGCGGGGGGGCGGAGTGGTTTGGGGCGGTTGTTTAGGAGAGGGAGTGGCGTCCAGAAGCTGGGGCGGGGTGCGAGGGGTTGTGGGGTGTGCGGGGGGTGCGGTGGGGCGGAGAGGAATGGGGGGACGGAGGGAGGTTGGGGGGTGACCGGCGAGGCGGGGGGCATTCTGCGGCATGGGGGAGGGGCGTGCAGAGGGGGTGGGGCTCAGGGGGTGGAGAGTTTTCCCCAGCATGCTGGACTTCCCCCCTTTTCTCTTGGCAGGAGCAGTTGGCTAGGTGCTCGGGTGAGCAGCTTGCGGTTCCGACCCACCGAGAGGATGGGCCGGCTCAGCCTTGTACGGGCGGTCGCGCTTCACCGAGTGACCCATCACGAGAGCGCGTCGGATGGTGGGGAGGGGTAGGTCCCCGCCAGCCCCACCCCGAAGGGTCGAGACGGCCGCCGGGGGCTGGGGATGGAGTATTGATGTACCTGAACAAACAGAATTACAGGATGAGTGCATGCGGAGAGAGATTGTGGATTTGGGGGTTCTGATGAGGGCGTGTAGGGAGAAGGCGGGGCTTAGCAGGATCACACCAGAGGGTGGCGGCCAGGAAAGGCAGCGGGGGGACGGATTGGAGGGGAGGGACCTGGAGTCGGAGGAAGAGGAGAGATTCGGGAGGGGGAGCGGGAGAAGGAGAGGAGTAATGATGTTGAAAGTGTCTTACAGGCACGCCCCCGGCAGACAGCGCCGAGAGTGACGGCCACCCCGATGCAACCGGTTAGGTGGCGGGATCCCATGCGGACGCCAGCCTTGATGCCAGGTATGGATGGTGGCAGAGTAGGGAGTGGCTTGGGCACGCCTCATGGAGGCCAGGTGTCAGTGGGTACAGATGCAAGGGGGAGGACTTGGTAAGGCTGGTGAAGGGTAGGTATGTGACAGATGCCGGGGTGGGTACGGACAAGGAGGGAGCAGCGGTTGACGCGGCGTTGGCGAGCGCCGGGACAGGGGGGCTGGAGATAAGGCGGCGAAGCCTGGGGGGGTTGCGGCAGGTGGCGCGGGGGCAAAGGAGAGTTGCGACGTGCCGGTACGGAAGCTCCCGTACATGGGGGTGGCGAAGCCGCTGGGGACACATTTGTCCTTGGCAACCAGGGAGACGATTTGGAAGGGGGAGTATGTGGAAATCTTGAAGCTGCTCCACAGGGAGCTGATGGCTAAGGAGGGTTCAAAGGAGGAAGAGCAGGAGCTGGCCAGGCGACCCAAGGTGCCCTTGACCATCGAGAACTGGTCGGCGGCTTTCCTGATATACGCCAGCATCTATTGTGAGAAGTATCCGGATCGTTCGGTCGCCTTATTCAAATATATGGACGTCGTACGGCGGGCCCAGGTCACCTATGGCGGGTATGCTTGGTCTCATTATGATGAGGAGTTCCAGGCTCGCATGGCGTCGAATCCAGAGGCTAAGTGGGGGGTGCTGGATGCGGATCTGTACCAGCAGACGATGAGTGGTGTGAAGTTTGGACGCACCATCTACACGGCCAGCTGGCTCCCGCTTGCGCCGACCCCCTTTTCGGCCTGTTCCATCCGTGGGGGTGTGGGGTCGGGGGACACCGCTGCTCAGAACACCGTCGGGCCTGCTGGGACTTTAACAAGGGTGCATGCAGCAGGCAGGTGTGCCGTTTCCGGCACGAATCCTCCAAGTGCGGAAGGAGACACCCAGTGGTGCGTTGCTGGGGGGTCGAGGGAGGACCCGCACAGGGGCAGCAGCAGGCGACGGCTCCCGCAGGAGAGAGGGGGGCAGGAAACATGGGCAAAGGCTCATACACCGGTTAGGCTGGATCGGATCGAGCCTCTGTTAACGGCCTATCCGCGGGCGGATGATGCGGCAGTGCTGTGCCGGGGTTTCAGGGATGGTTTCCGGTTGGGTTACGAGGGTCCGCGGATCACTCGGTGGGCTGACAACCTGAAGTCCGTGAACGCGCACAAAGGGGTCGTGCGGGAGAAGCTGTTCAAGGAGGTAAAGGCGGGCTGGATGGTGGGCCCCTTTCCTGAGCCGCCCCTGCCCAATTTGATCTTCTCCCCGATCTGGGTGGTCCCCAAAAAGGAACCGGGACAATTTTGGTTGATTCATCACTTTTCGTGGCCAGAGGGCACGTCGGTGAATGACTACATATCTGCGGAACTGGCGTCGGTGTCGTAATCGTCCGTGGACGTGGTGAGGAGGTTGGTGACGGCGGCGGGACAGGGTGCCCTCATGGCGAAATGCGACATCAAATCGGCGTTTCGGTTGCTGCCGGTACATCCGGCGGTTCACCAGTTGTTGGCGATCCAGTTCGACGGTCTCATCTTTGTGGACAAAGCGCTTCCCATGGGGTGCTCGGTTTCCTGAGCATTGTTTGAGAGGTTCAGTTCCTTATTGCAGTGGGCTTTTTCCTGGCACACAGGCTCAGAGGTGGTGATGCATTACCTGGATGACTTCTTCCTGGTGGGTCGGCCCGGTTCGACGGACTGCCAGAGACAGCTGGACAGTTTTACGGACCTTATGGGCTACCTGGGGGTTCCCCTGGCGCCAGAGAAGACACATGGTCCCAGCACGGTGCTGTCCTTTCTCGGTATAGAGCTCGACTAAGCGGCCATGGAAGCGCGCCTACCGGAAGACAAGCGGGCGGTGATGGTGGCATTGGTGGGAGACATGCTGGCAAGGCGGAAGGTGACGGTGCGGGAGGTGCAGGTCTTGTTGGGCCACTTGAATTTTGCGTGCCGCGTGGGGCGGACGTTCTGCCGTCGATTGGGGCTGGCGCTGTCCGGTTTGACGCTGCCACACCATCACGTGCGCCTTTCGGCGGGATCGAAGGAGGACTTGCGCATGTGGCTGGCTTTTCTGGGGCACTTCAATGCCCATGGCGCCGCCGGAAGACTGGGAATGGGTCGTTACGATGTCATCGGATTCGACGGGAGTCGGCGGCTTCGGCCTTTACTGGGCAGGGCGATGGTGCGCAGAGCAGTGGCTGGCTCACTGGCAGGCAGGTGGGTGGAGTATTGCCTCCTCGAATTGTTACCATTGGTGTGTGGCCGTTACTGTGTGGGCTCAGGACTTGGCGCACAAGCGGGTTTTGTTTAGGGTGGACAATATGTCGGTGGTGCAGGTGGTTAACAGGCAGTCCGCTAGGGACCCGCAGGTGTTGAAGTTGATGCGCGTTTTCGTGTTGAGGTGCTTGGAACATGACATTCTCTTTCAAGCCCGGCACGTGCCGGGGGTGGACAATGACATTGCGGATGCTTTGTCTCGTTCACAGTGGCAGAGGTTCCATGGGCTAGCCACGGAGGCGGACGAGGTCAAGACACCGGTGCCGGCGGAGCTTTGGTCGGTGGGAGACAGCGGGTCATTCAACTGGTGAAGGCGTCGGTGGAAGCATTCACATGGAAGGCATACGAGCAGGAATGGCAGGAGTGGTAAGGCAAGGGGACAGGTGGCGGTGAGAGGAACAAGTAGTGCAGTTCATGCTCGGTTTGATGGACAGGGGATTGTCGAGGGTGACGATTGCGGGGAAGCTGTCGGCGGTGGCGTTCATGGGTAAGCTGTGGTGGGGTTATTCTCCGTCGGAGGGGGAGTTGGGGGCGCATCTCCTGGAAGGATGGGAGAGAGAAAAGAGGCGCGGGTGTGTCAGCGGCAGCCGCTTTCGGAAGGGATGCTGGAGGCGTGGGTGCGGCAGTTACCGTCGGTTTGCAGGGATCGGAGTGAAACGGTGCTGTTCTCCACGCTGATGTCGTGGATGTTTTTTGTAGCGTTCCGGGTGTCGGAGCTGGTGGGGTTGAAGGGAGGCCTAGGGGGTGCTGTGGGGTGACGTGGACGTGGGGGACCGGGAAGTGGCGGTGCGCTTGCGGCGCTCGAAGACCGATCAGCGTGGAGAGGGTACTTGGGTGGTAAACAACAAATTGCAATGATGGACCCTTCCTAGAGTCAGCACCTGACTAACTTACGCCCAACGATAATTAATATCCCTTAAATTATTGAAGGGGATTGTGTGCACACCGGATGGCACCCATCATCACTGTGCCTATTCCCCTGGGGAATTTAAATGCAATAGAAAAACAACCGCAAAGGTGCACCACAACAAATAAAATAATAAGTGCAAAAAGTATTTGAGCACAATAAAGAAATATATCATGAAGAAATGTTGTTAGTCTTCTTTTAATCTTTATTTTTCAATTTGTGGTGAAACAGAAACAGCCGACGCGTTTCGTCCCAAGCCGGGACTTCTTCAGGGCTTTAAGTTTGGTAATACGTCGCTTCTGAAGGCGGGATAATGTAAAGTGAACTGGAGTCCAAGGATAGTCTTCCCAGCAACTTTACTCTCGTTGTGTTTTATTTCTTAACAATGTCGAATTTAAGATATTTGGACTTAAAACATGCCAATCGGCGAAGATGGCGATGTTTGTCAAATCTTCCTGAGTGGTGAGCACGGTCTTGCCACCTTAATAGTATACCCTTTTTGGTCAATTACTGAGTGATCTATAGATCTGATGGAGGACAGGAGGTCCTATTACTCCATGAGATTCGGATGTGGGCACTGTATTACAGCAGGTCGTTCCTGATAAAACGACCGGCGTCCATCCACATCCCTCGTTCCAGCGAAACACCCCCTGCGACGTCGTCACCCCGAATCTCATGGAGTAATAGGACCTCCTGTCCTCCATCAGATCTATAGATCACTCAGTAATTGACCAAAAAGGGTATACTATTAAGGTGGCAAGACCGTGCTCACCACTCAGGAAGATTTGACAAACATCGCCATCTTCGCCGATTGGCATGTTTTAAGTCCAAATATCTTAAATTCGACATTGTTAAGAAATAAAACACAACGAGAGTAAAGTTGCTGGGAAGACTATCCTTGGACTCCAGTTCACTTTACATTATCCCGCCTTCAGAAGCGACGTATTACCAAACTTAAAGCCCTGAAGAAGTCCCGGCTTGGGACGAAACGCGTCGGCTGTTTCTGTTTCACCACAAATTGAAAAATAAAGATTAAAAGAAGACTAACAACATTTCTTCATGATATATTTCTTTATTGTGCTCAAATACTTTTTGCACTTATTATTTTATTTGTTGTGGTGCACCTTTGCGGTTGTTTTTCTAGGGTACTTGGGTGGTGTTAGACCTGGCACCTTGGCCTGAGTCTCCCTTCCACTTTTTGCTGTTGTGCCTCAGATGTTTTGCTGGTGTCAGCTGCTCAGGGCACTGCGTCACGGCCAATCCGTGCCGCAGTGAAAGTGCTCCCAATGTAAAGTGTACCTGTAAATTGATTAACATGATTGGCTCATTGGATTTACTGTCAGTCCCCAGTAAAGTGCACCAGGAGTGCCAGGGCTTGTAAATGACAATACTGCTAGTGGGCCTGCAGCGCTGGTTGCACCACCCACAGAAGCAGCCTTTTCAAATGTGTCTAGGGTCTGCCATTGCAAAACCTGCGTGCAGTCTGGTACTGTCATGCTGGCTGGGCAAGTGCACAAACTTGCGATCCTCTAAACCTTACCTTTACTTCATGTGAGTCACCCCTATGGTAGGCCCTAGGGCAGAGTGCATTGTAAGCATAAGGAAGGACAAGCCCTGATGTGTGTGGCATGTCCTAATAGTGAATTACAGCCATTTTCGTTTTTCACTATTGTAAGGCTACCTGTTCTCATAGGCCAGAATAGGCTGCTGGAATTATTACACTCTATAATCCCAGCATGCTCAGGGAACATGGTGGAAGGTCAAGTTTAGAATTCCTGAACTCAGAATAATAAAATACTTCTTTTAGTAAAGTTTATTTTAATATCCTGTGTTTGCAAATGCTACTTTTAGAAAGTTATATGAAAAAACACATACCAGTACTGCAGTTTTTCATTGAAACAAGTATAGTGACATAGTGAAACAAAACACCATATTCTCAAGACTTCTTTTTCTGTCTGACTTAAATCTTTATATTTTTATTCTTTTTTTAACCAAAGCAATATTTTTCTTATTTATACGACCTCACCACATTTATATACATTTTTTTGACATTACTGTTTTTTTATATACACAACCTACAAAATCAAAAACTAACATTTATCCTTTCCTCTCACACCTTCCATACCAACATTCATCCAGACTCCCTAGAGTCAACCACACTTTCTATTTACACAATATACATTATTACAATCATCTGTGCAGGAAAATTTATTAAGAATTGAAAACAGCCTTGGGATGACTTTTTTGAATTTAGGAGCTTCTACACTTTGTGAAGATTCCTAAGGCTGTATGAAGAGCTGGTCTACGCGTTTCGATCACCCTTATTAGGGGGTGTTCTCATCAGGACCACATATCTGAAAAAGAGGGGGAAGGTTTTTTAGATTCACTGCTGGGGCATTCTGTTCTCGCATCACTGAACAACTAGTCTGTCTTACCTCTGTCTTGTGTCAATAGAGGAAAATGGGGGACTCTAGAAAAATCAAAAGAAAAGAGACCTAAGTTTGCCACTCTAAACCTGCAACCAAGCTGAAAACACTTCTCTATTAGAACACTACCCTCGTAGCTAGACACCAATCTATTCATTAATCATACTCACACTGTAGGTTATGTGCACCTCCAGAATTCAATTGTATTAGTGCTGCATTTTTTGTCCTAAAATGTGAAAAGAAGGGGGGCGTAAGTTACCTTGATCTCTCGGTGGATTGATGATTGGGTAATATAGTTTAGGGACTTAGTTGTCGGGCACCAAGATTTCTTTGTTGTCTTGAGAGCCTTCGCCGTATATCGTAACTTTAATCTTGTACTCGTTGTCTAGGGAAGCAAAAACGAGTTTCGGTTTGTAAAGCCTCTAGGTGCGTGTCTAAATAAAAAGGCTCTGTCGTTTTTCTACGGAGACTCAGAGTATCTCTTAGGTAAGATCTAACTTGAGGGAGGAACGGTTTCAAAAAATGGTCCACAAATTTAGAAATGGGTTCGAGCAATGACTCGCAACCCGAAACAATGGTCTTTCCGGTGGAGGTGATTCATCCTTATGGATTTTTGGGAGGATGTAAAATAGTGGAATTCTTGGATTTCTGCATAATCCTTACCCACAATTTATTTCACACTAGAGTCGCTATATTGACGACGTTTTCTTGGTATGGACAGGGGAAGAAGAAGAACTAATGCAATTCCATGAATGGATTAACAACCGTACCCAGGAAATCAAATTCAGCCTTAATTTCTCGAAGCAAAAAATGGCATTTCTGGATGTGGAAGTTTATCCAACAGATGGAAAACTTGTTACAACATTGTACAAAAAACAGACTGATCGCAATAAAGCTCTCCATTTTGAAAGCAACCACCCCAGAAATTTAAAGTAAAATCTGCCATTTAGGCAATATCTGAGAATAAAACGAAATTGCTACTTCAGAGATGAGTATGAGATTCATGCAAATCGACTTACACAAAATCTCTTAGAAGGGGTTATCCAAAAAAACTGCTAAGGCGCTCAATAAAGAGAGCGTGGTGGACGCCCAGAGAGGAACTGCTAAAAAAGAGAGAAAAAATCCCATTGGAAAGGTTGGTCTGTTTTTCAACTTTTTGTCCTAACTCCAATCTTTTAAAGAAAGTCATAAATCAAAACTGGCATCTTGTCCAAAACTTGGAAGATACATTGAAAAATAAACCTTTATTTGCTTTCAAAAAAGATCAAAGCGTCGCAAACCATTTGGTCCGTGCGGCTATCCCAAAAAAGAAACAACCCTCAGTAAGAACAATGTTAGGCTTACCTCCAGTCTAAGGCCACCATAAATGTGGTACATGTGTATGCTGTCCTAATACCAAAGAAGGAACAATATTCAAGCACAAACAATCCTTCTGGAAGCACGAGGCTTTTACAAACTGTGAGTCGCGTTATGTGATATACGGTATTAGATGCCCGTTCGATAAGGTATATATCGGTAAAACAAACCAAGAAGTAAGAAGCCGAATTACCCAGCACAAATCACGGATTAAAAAACAATGTACAGACAGCACCTTTAGTCAATCACTGGAAAGCAAAAAATCATACAGAATCGGAAATCAGATGGACGGTAATCTCAAAAATTGAACATGATCCCCGTGGAGGGGACATGGAAGAAAAACTGTCGAAAAGAGAGGCAATGCTGATTATAAAATTTAATACAGCAATGGATGGCCTGAATGAAATTTCTGAATTATATAGGTTATCGTAGTGACTCTCAGAATGAGAAGATGTCCACAGTCTTGGTCGAGCTCAATCCGAATTATTGTCAATATAACAAACCTCTGCAACCATCCACGCTGATCTAAAAGACTATAATACAACAGGAACACTATAATAAGTCTTGTAGTTTTGTTACCTATATGATCGATCTGATAAGTAGATGGGGCCAAATCACTCTAATTCCTATCAGTCACAACAAATAAATATTTGGGCTGACCATACAACCACCATAGCAATTAAATTATAAACCGGGAACACCGAAAAAACATGTTTGGGACTCATGAACTACAACTCCCATGTGCAAATGAGCCGAGAAACGCCGTCGCGTAATGACGTCATACACGCCGTCAATCACGAAAACCAGGAAGACCGCAAACATCACACACATCGTGATAGCAGGAAAGTATAGGACGCGAACGCCGAAATAAATGGTAAGCGACACTCTGAGTCTCCATAGAAAAACGACAGAGCCTTTTTATTTAGACACGCACCTAGAGGTTTTACAAACCGAAACTCGTTTTTGCTTCCCTAGACAACGAGTACAAGATTAAAGTTACGATATACGGCGAAGGCTCTCAAGACAACATAGAAATCTTGGTGCCCGACAAGTAAGTCCCCTAAACTATATTACCCAATCATCAATCCACAGAGAGATCAAGGTAACTTACACCCCCCTTCTTTTCACATTTTAGGGCACAAAATGCAGCGCTAATACAATTGAATTCTGGAGGTGCACATAACCTACAGTGTGAGTATGATTAATGAATAGATTGGTGTCTAGCTACGAGGGTAGTGTTCTAATAGAGAAGTGTTTTCAGCTTGGTTGCAGGTTTAGAGTGGCAAACTTAGGTCTCTTTTCTTTTGATTTTTCTAGAGTCCCCCATTTTCCTCTATTGACACAAGACAGAGGTAAGACGGACTAGTTGTTCAGTGATGCGAGAACAGAATGCCCCCAGCAGTGAATCTAAAAAACCTTCCCCCTCTTTTTCAGATATGTGGTCCTGATGAGAACACCCCCTAATAAGGGCGCTCGAAACGCGTAGACCAGCTCTTCATACAGCCTTAGGAATCTTCACAAAGTGTAGAAGCTCCTAAATTCAAAAAAGTCATCCCAAGGCTGTTTTCAATTCTTAATAAATTTTCCTGCACAGATGATTGTAATAATGTATATTGTGTAAATAGAAAGTGTGGTTGACTCTAGGGAGTCTGGATGAATGTTGGTATGGAAGGTGTGAGAGGAAAGGATAAATGTTAGTTTTTGATTCTGTAGGTTGTGTATATAAAAAAACAGTAATGTCAAAAAAATGTATATAAATGTGGTGAGGTTGTATAAATAAGAAAAATATTGCTTTGGTTAAAAAAAGAATAAAAATATAAAGATTTAAGTCAGACAGAAAAAGAAGTCTTGAGAATATGGTGTTTTGTTTCACTATGTCACTATACTTGTTTCAATGAAAAACTGCAGTACTGGTATGTGTTTTGTCATATAGTTAAGTGAGGCTTGACCTTACTGCATTGAGCCCAAACCCTATTTTTGGTTCCAAAGTTACTGGCAGAAGGTTTTTCTGCGAGGTTGTCCTGCGCCCGGTTTTGAGGTTTTGTACTTGGTTGTGAAGTAAGTTGGCACAGGTGCGGTAGATCCGCAGTGGTGGTTGTGTGTTAAATAGTAAGAGATAGTGAAAGTGTGCAAATTAAGAAAAGAATGTCAGAAGACCAAACGTTTGCCTACAGCGAGGATCATATTAAAAAACTGCTGGAAGCTCCCCCTGTTTTCGCATCTGCTTCTCTAAGTATCTCAGCAAAAAATCAAAACGAAACAGACAAATTATTAAGACTTAAGAAAAAGCAAATAAGAACGACCTACATGGACATTTTCTTCTCCAACTTTTAAGAGCCGGAACCATACCTGGAGGATTACAAATCAAAAATGTCCCAGTAGTTTTCACAGAGGACCCAATATATAAGAAGGGATACAGTTTCATTGAAACCAAATGCAGCAGGGACCTCATGGTTTTGAAGATTGAAACATCTCAACGAATTTCAAGTGAACAACTAAAAGAAATAGAGATTCTTTTTTTTTTTTTGTGAAAACTTTTTATTGATTTTATAACACAAACACAAACAACTTGCAAGGAGTGAAGAAAAAGACATCAATATACACAACGTTGCAGCACATGGTGTTGGAGCGGGAAGGGCAATCCAATGAGCGTTTGTTCTATCGAGAAGAGTCTCACAGGGGGGGGAGGGGGGCAGAAGAAACAAATTGCAACCAGTATACAATAGTATGTGGAGGAACCCTCGGGTTACGGGGACGTAGGTGCAACATCTGGGTCAGGAAGAGGAGGGGCACATATATCGCCACGGTAAGTGTTCCACTGAGTCCATAGCTTCCCCCATTTTCGGGGGGTACCTCGAGAAACATATACAGTTTTTTCTCTGAACATGCACCAGTCCATGTTTTGTTTCCATTTCCGAATCCCGGGCGGGCCCTGAGCGCCCCACAGTTGCGCAATGTCTCTTTTGGCAATCATATTGCCCAAGGTCACCCACCGAAGCTGCGACACGGAGTAATCATTCGGTTCCCATACGTTCAGCAGGCATCTCCTAGCTTCCGGCATCGATTGCACCCCCGTAACCTCACTCATCACCTCATGCACACGGGTCCAGAATCGCACTATCTCAGGGCACTCCCAGATGATATGTAAAAAGGTGCCCAGGAGACCGCATCCACGCCGACACAAACCATCCACAGAAAAGCCCATGTGTACCAAACGGGGACCAGTGACATACACTCTATGCAGGATTTTAAGTTGCACAAATCTAAGGCGCGCCTGGATGGCCACCTCTTTAGGGGAGGAGATCGCCGCCTGCCAGTCCTCATCGTCCAGTTCCAGCCCATCACCAGTCCAGACCTCTCTAAGGCGAAACAGGAGATCAGACCTGGAGTTGATTAATTTTTTATAAATAAGCGAAATCGTACTATCAGGAACATGTCCGTCCAGTACCCTGTCCTCAAGCGGGGATGACTCCGGAATCTCCACACCCGAAGGGAAGACCGAGAGCACCGCGTGGCGGACCTGCGCATAGCGAAAAAATTCGCGATCGCTCAAAGCGTACTCGGTTTTCAATTCCTCAAACGTCTTCATTCTCCCCTTAGTCCAAACATCACCAATCCTGCTGATACCAATCAAGTCCCACCTATCAAACCCCCGGGACTGCCAAAGTGAGCCAAGTCTATCAGACGCGTGCAGGGGGGTGGCACGAGTCAATTTATCAGTCCACCCAAGTGCCATGGAAGCATGTCGCCACACCTGGACGGCCGTCCTAGTGGGGCCCGTCACGTTGCAAGGGGTGAGTTTCGAGTAGATGGCTCTATTGTAGTCGCCCCCCGGTAACAACCATTTGTCCATCTCGAAGGCCGGATTCGGCAAAGGGCCGTACATGCAATGATTTATTGCCCCCAGTTGAGACGCCCAATAATAGCGACGGATATCAGGCAAAGCAATTCCACCGTCGTACCACGGGAGCGACAATTTAGCAATGGCGATCCGGGGCCTACCCCCCCACACCAGTTGTCTCTGTAAACTCTCAACCTCACGGAAGTATGTAGCCGGGACAACGTCAAGCGTGTTTTGCAATGCGTAGAGGAAGCGGGGCAGTGACATCATCTTAAACAATGCCGCTCTACCCAGGGGAGAGAGAGGAAGTTTCCCCCAGGCGACCACATCTGCCCGAAGGCGCTGAAGAGGGGGCAGTAAATTACGGTCAAACCGCAGTGCAGGGCTCAGCGTGATAAAAATGCCTAGGTATTTAAATCCATCTTTCACAATCGCGATAGGACAACCACTTGGCAGAAGGGGGGCGGCACCCGACAGGACGTATACACAGGACTTCGACCAGTTGATGACAAGACCCGAGTTTTTGCGGAAGGACGTTAAGACATCAAACAGCACAATGAGGGATTTACGGGGTGATGTAAGATAAAGCAGAATATCATCAGCGTAGAGAGATATACGGTCCTCAAACTCCGAATTCCATCTAATGCCCTTCAGGGACGGTTCCCACCTCAACCAGGCCGCCAGCGGTTCCAAGGCGAGAGCAAACAACAAGGGGGACAGGGGACAGCCCTGTCGCGTCCCTCTGCTCAGTGCAAAGGGCGCAGAGACCCGACCATTGACCACCACCTGAGCCATGGGACCGGCGTAAAGCAATTTGACCCACCGAACGAACTCCGAACCGAAACCAAACTTAGCAAGAACCGCCCACCAATACGGCCATTCTATTGTATCAAACGCCATCGTAGCATCCAAGGACGCCAAGATGGCGGGCTCACGCAGAGTCTCGGCCCGTGCCAGGACGCCATGCAACCTTCGGAGGTTAAGCGCCGTGTTGCGATGCGGTATAAAGCCGGATTGATCAGGGTGAACCAGGTCCCCAATAACGGTCGCCAAACGCGTCGCTAGCAGCCTGGCCAAGATTTTAGGTTCCGCATTAATCAATGAAATGGGTCGAAAAGAGGCACAGCGATCCCGAGGTTTACCATCCTTGTGAATGACAACAATAGTGGCCAGTCTCTGGTCTGGCGGGAGAAAACCCGCCTCCAAAGACTCAAGAAACATAGAGCGCAGATGAGGAGCTAGCGAATCCGGGCGCAGTTTATATAGCTCAATGGGGAGCCCATTAGGGCCCGAGGCCTTGCCGGATCGGACCGAACGGACAGCGGCGGCAATCTCGTCCACAGTAGGCGGAGCATCCAGAGCATCTCTATCAATATCAGACAATCGGGGAAGTGCAATATCACGCAATAGCAGGCGGGAGTCCTGCTCTGATCGATCAGACACCTGGGAGTACACCTCGCGGAAATAATCGGCAAAACATGCAACAATATCAACAGGGTCTGTATAACACTCTCCATTCTCCGCAACAATCACAGGGACGACACGACTTGCATTCTCCCTCTTATCCAACCAAGCAAGCAGTTTTCCAGCCTTATCACCCACATCATACAGGCGTCCCTGCTGTTCCCTCCCCATTTCCTTGGCAGCTTCAGTGACCAGAGCTCTGTATTCATGTTGTTTCAACTCCAGTAGATGTAACCCCTCAGCGGTAACCCCAGATTCCAAGCACTCCTCCAGGGCCGTGACCTCCCCCTCAAGTCGAACCATCTCAGCACGGTTGGCCAACTTCACGCTACCAATCAATGAGAGGGCCTGGCCACGAATGACCGTCTTGTAAGCTTCCCAAAGTAAACTAGGGGAGGAAACAGAGCCCACATTTTCTTCAAAATAACAGTCATGTACTTTAACCAGCTCATCCCTGACCCTGGGGTCCTTCAAATACCAGGGGTTGATCGGAGCCACTCGGCCCGCCGAACCCTGCCGTGCATCAACCACCAGCCAAAGCGGAGAATGGTCCGAGATACCCCGTGCCAGATGTTTAACTTCCCGTATGAGGGAAGCATGGGCCGAGGGCAGTAATACGTGGTCTAACCTCGAGAGACTACCATGAGCACCAGAATGATAGGTATATTGCAACTGTCCCGGGTGAAGCAACCGCCAGCAATCAGTTAGCCCCAGCGTCTCCAGGAAGTCACTCAACCAAGTCTGGGCCTTCGGCAGTTCCCTGGGAGGGTGACGATCACGCATCCCCGAGACCACCGCA
Organism: Lissotriton helveticus; assembly: GCF_964261635.1. Lineage (NCBI taxonomy): Eukaryota > Metazoa > Chordata > Amphibia > Caudata > Salamandridae > Lissotriton > Lissotriton helveticus. The sequence continues at coordinate 445,735,532 of NC_136070.1, forward strand.
TTAAAGTCACCCCCAACCAAAAGCAGACCCTCGGGGAGACCCAGGATAAGTCGACTCAGATCAGCAAATGTGGTGGCCTGGAGGCCCGGGGGCACGTACACAGAAATCAGAATAAGAACCTTCCCCTCCCAGCGCCCCACAATGGCGGCGTATAGTCCCTTATCATCCAGTATGACATCATCAATGGCCAAGGGGAGGGAGGTCCGAACCAGAATGCCCGCCCCCCTAGAGCCCGAAGTGAAACCCGAGTGCGCCACAAGGCGATAACCACGTCTATTCAAAGCGTAGCACTTGTTGCCGAGCAAATGAGTCTCCTGCAGTAAGACGACATCTGGAGTCAAACGTTTCAGCAATTGCAACACCACCCTTCTCTTAATCCCATCCCCCAACCCGTTCACGTTCCAACACAATAACCGAAGTCCCCTACCCCCCATCCCCGTGTTCAGCCCCTCCCCGGCCCCACACCCAGAGCAACTGCAAAAAACAGGAGTGCGCCTTTCCTTCGCCTTGCAAGTAACAATAAAATTCAAACAACCCAGTTCCCCCAACAGTATCAAAACAACTATACCCCCCACCCCGCACCCCTGCTGAAGACCAAAGAGCCCCATAAACTTGCAGTGTGCCTGTCGCCCAACCACCCAACTAGTCTACGAAAAGAAAACCCAGGAGGAGAAAGGACCCGTTCACCCCCCACCCACCCCCAAAAAGACTATTACTTGCAAACATTAGGAGCACAGCATAGCACAGTTCAAAGCCAACGGGAAGGGTACGGGGTCAAAGTCAACAACTACTCCTGCTCCGTCGGGCCACCTTCCGCCCGATCCGACTTGCCAGAGTCCTCAAAAGGTTCATGATCCGTAGGCAGCGTGTCAAGCCAGTCACTCACGACCCCAGGATGGTCGAAGAAAAAAGTACGATCCCTATGTACCACCCGCAAACGGGCCGGGAAGAGCATGGCATACTTCATAGACCTTTCCCGGAGTCTCTTCTTGACCCCTTGAAACCCCAGCCTCTGTTTTTGGACCTGTTGTGTAAAGTCCGGATAGAAGCTGACAGTAGAGTTCTCAAAAGCAATGGGACCAGACTGCCGCGAAGCCTGCATGATAGCGTCTCTGTCCCGGAAATGAAAGATCCTCGCAATGATGGGTCGAGGGTTAGCACCCGATTTAGGTGTGCCGCCGGGGATCCTATGCGCACGTTCGACAGCGAAAAACTTGCTGAGACCCTTGGGCGCCAAGTGATTCAGCACCAGGTCTTCCACCAATAGGTCCGTCGAGGCAGCAGTCGATGATTCCGGGACCCCAATCAGGCGGATGTTATTGCGCCTGGCACGGCTTTCATAGTCCTCTAGGCGCCCAGAGTAATAATCATTGGCTTTCCTCAGATTCCCAACTTCAGCCTGTAAGTCAGAGACGTCGGTGACCAGGCTAGAGGTCTTAAGATCCAGGGATTTGACCTTTTCGTTTGTCTTCGCCAAGTCCGCCCTGATCAGATTGACATCAATCGCCACCGTATCCAGTTTGAGAGTCAAGGCCTCATATTGTTGCCCCAATGAGGCCTTCATACCGGTGATGGCGCCCATGAGATCTCGCAGCGAGGGCTCGTCCTCAATCGATGAGTCCTCCGGCATTGTCGTCGAGGGTTTAGCTGCTGCTCCCGGCGATCCCTTAGCTAGAGTGTACCGGTCCATAATGTTCGTTTGCAGAGCACTCCCTCGAACGCCCGGTTTAGGCCCGCGCTTCCCACCCTCAGGCTTGGTGGCCATCTTGGATCCTGGACCCGTACGGGTCGCCTGTTGACGGGTAAAAATGGTGACTGCGGTGGCAAATGTAGGACCAAAAGGGCGAAGGTGGTGCCAGTCTCAGATCTGGAAGCCGCTACAGATCGGCAGTAGGAGCGGAGAGACCAAGGGTGTAGGAGCGTCCGGCCGTCCACGGAGCCGACAAAGTCAGGTTGAGCTCCGGACAGGAATCGAAACCGAAAGCGGTCGCCAGCCCACGCAAGTCTGGCAGTCCGTTGTTGTTCACTTACTGGACGGCAAGCGAGACAAGATAGCGCGGGGCGTCACCATGGAGCAGGCCAGGAAACTGCGACAGTCTGTAACTTTGGACCCCGAAGTCCAAAAAAGTTCGCTGAAACAAATAAATGAGCAGTAGAACTGTGCCAATAAACACCCGTCGTCCGAACCAGGATAAAGTACAGGATAGTCGATGGAGGTGGCGAGGGTCCGGGAGCCCTATGCTCACGCGACCATCTTGGGTGCGCGCGAAGCTCCTCCGAAATAGAGATCTTGAATCGGACATCAAATCAAACCAACTGATTACGGATTCTAAAACTCTCCTTGAAAAAGTGAAAAAAGAAATACTCGAGTTTAAGGATTTTACAATTAATCAAAAAAGTAACCAATTTGAGAAAGATAAAAGGAACTTCTCATTTGAGAAAGTATATCCTTTTTTACAACAGGATTTCTATTCAAGACCTGAATCTAGACGCCACTTAGGAGAATTTCAGGGTAGATCATTCAACAAGTTTATTACTTTTTCTGATACCTCGTCATCCAGTGGCAGTGAGAGTGACAATAGTGATAAACGAAGTAACGGCAATCAAAGAGGTGGGTTTCAACAACAACCCCAACCTTTTTTAGGGAGAGGCCAGCCGCAAACAAGAGGACGTCCCAGGTACAATCAGCAACCATGGGAAATGTCAACGCGCCGGCAGAATTACAAGAATTGGTAAAATCCCCAATATACAATTTGTCTGATAAAATCTTGACAATTGAAGTAAAAAGCATTTTGGAAAAAGGATTAACTTTCGTTCCAGCCAGACACAGTAATTTTGTGAAATTAAAGACTGAAGCGATTGAATTCTGCCGCAAAATAAAACTAAAAACATTTTTTGCCGACGCAACGTTTGACCAACCAATGGAGACAACAGGTTTAAGGAAAAAATCATCTTTTTGTCCACCTGCAAATAAAATCCCGAAAGAGGTTATCACCTTTGAAAAAACTATACTTTCTGCCATCACGAATATGGAAAAGAAAAAGAAATGGGTTAAATATAATATCTCAAAGCCCGAAAAAGATGCTCTAGAAAGTCTAAAAAATGACCCAACGATTGTGATCAAACAGGCAGACAAGGGGGGGTCAATAGTTATTTGGGATACCGGTAAATACATCACCGAAGTAATGAAACAACTGAACGACGCGAGCTGCTATAGGAAAGTTCAAAAAGATCCAACGACAGAACAAAAAAATCAATTAAACGCAATATTGGAAAAAGGACACACTGACGACTCCTTGGAAAAAAGGAACATGAATATCTTCAATGCAGAAATCCAAGAATTCCACTTTTTTACATCCTCCCAAAAATCCATAAGGATGAATCAGCTCCACCGGGAAGACGGATAGTTTCGGGTTGCGAGTCATTGCTTGAACCCATTTCTAAATTTGTGGACCATTTTTTGAAACCGTTCCTCCCTCAAGTTAGATCTTACCTAAGAGATACCACAGATTTTATTAACAAGCTGGAATCTATAGACTTCAATGAAAATTCACAATATCTAGTGACACTAGATGTGATTTCATTGTATACTCAAATACCGCAAACTGAAGGTCTGGAGGTTATTGCAGCTTTCTTGGAAAGTAGAGACAAACCTGTTAGAGTACCAACACATTTCATCATGGAGCTGGCAACATTTGCTTTGAGAAAAAACGACTTCAATTTTAATGGAGAATTTTTCTTCCAAATTGGACGAGTAGCGATGGGTTGCCCCTTTGCCCCGGAATTGGCTATACTGTTCATGTTGAAATATGAAGACAAGTTCATATATCAAAATAATCCTTACTCACAATTTATTTCACACTGGAGTCGCTATATTGACGCCGTTTTCTTGGTATGGACAGGGTAAGAAGAAGAACTAATGCAATTTCATGAATGGATTAACAACCGTACCCAGGAAATCAAATTCAGCCTTAATTTCTCGAAGCAAAAAATGGCATTTCTGGATGTGGAAGTTTATCCAACAGATGGAAAACTTGTTACAACATTGTACAAAAAACAGACTGATCGCAATAAAGCTCTCCATTTTGAAAGCAACCACCCCAGAAATTTAAAGGAAAATCTGCCATTTGGGCAATATCTGAGAATAAAACGAAATTGCCACTTCAGAGATGAGTATGAGATTCATGCTAATCGACTTACACAAAATCTCTAAGAATGGGGTTATCCAAAAAAACTGCTAAGGCGCTCAATGAAGAGAGCGTGGTGGACGCCCAGAGAGGAACTGCTAAAAAAGAGAGAAAAAATCCCATTGGAAAGGTTGGTCTGTGTTTCAACTTTTTGTCCTAACTCCAATCTTTTAAAGAAAGTCATAAATCAAAACTGGCATCTTGTCCAAAACTTGGAAGATACATTGAAAAATAAACCTTTATTTGCTTTCAAAAAAGATCAAAGCGTCACAAACCATTTGGTCCGTGCGGCTATCCCAAAAAAGAAACAGCCCTCAGTAAGAACAATGTTAGGCTTGCCTCCAGTCCAAGGCCACCATAAATGTGGTACATGTGTATGCTGTCCTAATACCGAAGAAGGAACAATATTCAAGCACAAACAATCCTTCTGGAAGCACGAGGCTTTTACAAACTGTAAGTCGCGTTATGTGATATACGGTATTAGATGCCCGTTCGATAAGGTATATATCGGTAAAACAAACCAAGAAGTAAGAAGCCGAATTACCCAGCACAAATCAAGGATTAAAAAACAATGTACAGACAGCACCTTTAGTCAATCACTGGAAAGCAAAAAATCATACAGAATCGGAAATCAGATGGACGGTAATCTCGAAAATTGAACATGATCCCCGTGGAGGGGACATGGAAGAAAAACTGGTGAAAAGAGAGGCAATGCTGATTATAAAATTTAATACAGCAATTGATGGCCTGAATGAAATTTCTGAATTATATAGGCTATCGTAGTGACTCTCAGAATGAGAAGATGTCCACAGTCTTGGTCCAGCTCAATCCGAATTATTGTCAATATAACAAACCTCTGCAACCATCCACGCTGATCTAAAAGACTATAATACAACAGGAACACTATAGTAAGTCTTGTAGTTTTGTTACTTATATGATCGATCTGATAAGTAGATGGGGCCAAATCACTCTAATTCCTATCAGTCACAACAAATAAATCTTTGGGCTGACCATACAACCACCATAGCAATTAAATTATAAACCGGGAACACCGAAAAAACACGTTTGGGACTCATGAACTACAACTCCCATGTGCAAATGAGCCGAGAAACGCCGTCGCGTAATGACTTCATACACGCCGTCAATCACGAAAACCAGGAAGACCGCAAACATCACACACATCGTGATAGCAGGAAAGTATAGGACGCGAACGCCGAAATAAATGGTAAGCGACACTCTGAGTCTCCGTAGAAAAACGACAGAGCCTTTTTATTTAGACACGCACCTAGAGGTTTTACAAACCGAAACTCGTTTTTGCTTCCCTAGACAAAGAGTACAAGATTAAAGTTACGATATACGGCGAAAACTCTTAAGACAACAAAGAAATCTTGGTGCCCGACAAGTAAGTCCCCTAAACTATATTACCCAATCATCAATCCACCGAGAGATCAAGGTAACTTACACCCCCCTTCTTTTCACATTTTAGGACAAAAAATGCAGCGCTAATACAATTGAATTCTGGAGGTGCACATAACCTACAGTGTGAGTATGATTAATGAATAGATTGGTGTCTAGCTACGAGGGTAGTGTTCTAATAGAGAAGTGTTTTCAGCTTGGTTGCAGGTTTAGATTGGCAAACTTAGGTCTCTTTTCTTTAGATTTTTCTAGAGTCCCCCATTTTCCTCTATTGACACAAGACAGAGGTAAGACGGACTAGTTGTTCAGTGATGCGAGAACAGAATGCCCCCAGCAGTGAATCTAAAAAACCTTCCCCCTCTTTTTCAGATATGTGGTCCTGATGAGAACACCCCCTAATAAGGGTTCTCGAAACGCGTAGACCAGCTCTTCATACAGCCTTAGGAATCTTCACAAAACAAAGTGTAGAAGCTCCTAAATTCAAAAAAGTCATCCCAAGGCTGTTTTCAATTCTTAATTAATTTTCCTGCACAAATGATTGTAATAATGTATATTGTGTAAATAGAAAGTGTGGTTGACTCTAGGGAGTCTGGATGAATGTTGGTATGGAAGGTGTGAGAGGACAGGATAAATGTTAGTTTTTGATTTTGTAGGTTGTGTATATAAAAAAACAGTAATGTCAAAAAAATGTCTATAAATGTGGTGAGGTCGTATAAATAAGAAAAATATTGCTTTGGTTAAAAAAAGAATAAAAATATAAAGATTTAAGTCAGACAGAAAAAGAAGTCTTGAGAATATGGTGTTTTGTTTCACTATGTCACTATATTTGTTTCAATGAAAAACTGCAGTACGGGTATGTGTTTTGTCATATAGTTAAGTGAGGCTTGACCTTACTGCATTGAGCCCAAACCCTATTTTTGGTTCCAAACTTTTAGAAAGTTAGCATTTGCTTGCCTAACCATTTCAGCCCGCCTCTACCAGGATGTGTATCTGCTGTCTGGGTTGTGTGAGTGACAGGGCTGGGGGATGACAGGAGGTGAATGGAGGGATTACACCAGAGTGGGTGGTGGGAGTGCCCCTTGACTCTGAATAGGGCTGTGCTCTGCCACCACAATGCTGGCTCCACCTCCTGGGGAGTGACTGATGACTCTGCCCGACACCAAGCCCAGGAAAGTGCTCCTGCCTGTACTTGTCATCTCAATGCTGGCTCCACCTACTGCGGAGCGTCTGCTGTCTCTGCCCCACACACTGAAAGGAGAAGGCAGAGTCTGCACAACAAAGTGCTCCAGTGCTGAAAAGGACTATGCAAAGGCCCCCCTGGCCTGAAAAGACAAAAGAAACTGACTATAAATGTTGAAGCCCTGCTCCTAACAAATCAGATTCAGTTTTACCACAACGAACCTGTGCCCAACTAGAAGGACCAAGAAGAAGTCTAAGGACTGGCCTGCAGTTTGCCTTGCTGAGGAAGGAGAGGAGAAAACCAAAAAGGACTTTGCTTTGCTGTGCTCTAAACTATCTCCAAGGGCTTGTCTGAGCTTGCCCCCTGAAGTGAACCCCAGGACCAGTGGGTTCTTTGTGCCTTGGCTCGTCTGCAAACTGAGCCGTGTGTTTCCTCCCGCCGGAGTTGAGACTGCACCCCCTCGCCCCCTCCTAGAGCCGTGACACTCGGGAGCTGGCCCGCCCTTCTGCCCATTGAGAGCCTCGCTCCGCCAGAGCCGCTCTCTGCCCCTCGGGTCAGGCCACCTGCTCCTCTGTCACCTCGCTCGTTACTGGAGTGCCAGGAGTGCTCCCTCGCCCCTCCCGCCGGAATCCTGGTCAAACGAGTGCACTTCCAAGCCTGAACGGCCGCCCGTGCGCTGCATCGCACCCGGCCGCCCCGCTGTGCCCTCTGACCTCTGGAAGAGGCCGCGCCGCACTGTAAAGGGACTCGCCCCCGTACAATCCATACCGGACCTCCTGTGCCGCTCCCCGCCTGCTGGAGACCACCCGCCATCGAAGGACCTCAAGGTAAGCTGTACCACGAAGCGCACAACCAGCCCACGCCTTGCCTGATCGGCAATTGGACGTCGCGCCCTTCACAGGTACGATCCTTCACGACCTGATCAACTCGGGCTCGGGGCCCACAACGTTCTGATTTCCCCGTTCTCCGCTCTGCGTCTTCATCTGTTCTATTCTGTGCCTACCTGCCCACCCAGTACGCCGCATACCGCGAGGCGCGCAGCTGACAGCAGGACTTTTCTGTCCTTCCCCGAACGAAGCACATAGCTGTCCCGAACTTTGCCCCCCGGTGTCCAGCCAACACACTCCGGAGTGTGTGTGGAACTTTCGTGAAGCTAATTTGAATAATTTAAATAACTCGAAAGTAACATAACCATTGTCTTTACCCTACAAGAACGCTTGTCTGCATATATTTTTACATAAAGAAGATGTATTTTTGATCAACCTACAGCTTGGTGTCCATTTGTGGGGAATCAGTGTATTTATTGTGTGTGATTACAAATGCTTAACTGACAGCGCTCCTGAGATTAGCCTTGACTGGTCGCGCCACGCAACCTAGAGGGTGAGCAAGAGTTATTCTTGAGGGGTAATTCCCTTGCCCTGACTTAGAGGAGAGGGTCCCTGCTTGTCACAAGTACCCACCTGTGTCAACCATAGAACCCCAATTCTAACACTGGACGCAGCAGAAGGGATTTTCGAATTTTCATTTGTGATTTATATACAGTAAATTATTGATCACCACATAGTGAGAGCAGATCTATAAAGCAGCCTCCGAGAAAGATGGGTCAGTGGATGGAGTTAACCTCTCACCCACCCTGACTCCTGAACAACAGATTGACTGCCGCCAATTGCTGGGGCAGTTCGCTGATCTGTTCTCCCTGGTTCCTGGTGTCACAGATTGGTGCGTCCATGATGTGGACACAGGAGACAGCTTGCCTGTAAAGCACAAGGCTTACAGAGTAACTGACAGGGTCAGAGCCTGCATCAAGGAGGAGGTCTCAAAGATGCTTGCTCTTGGAGTGGTTGAGTCCTCCAGCAGTCCTTGGGCCAGCCCAGTGGTCTTGGTCCCAAAGGCTGCAGCGCCGGGAGCCACACCTGAACTCCAGTTCTGTGTGGACTACAGAGGACTCAATTCAGTCACCAAGACTGACGTGCACCCCATCCCCAGAGCTGATGAGCTCATCGATCGGTTAGGGGCTGCCCAGTACCTCAGCACGTCTGGGTACTGGCAGATCGCCTTGACTGATGGGGCCAAAAAGAGGTCAGCATTTTCCACACCAGATGGGCATTTCCAGTTCCGGGTTATGCCATTTGGGATGAAGAATGCCCCTGCCACCTTCCAGAGATTGGTCAACCAGGTGTTGGCGGGATTGGCTGAGTTCAGCGCCGCCTACCTGGATGACATTCCAGTGTTCAGCAGCAGCCCGGTGGCAAGGTCAGATCATTTTTTGGTGGAGCTACTCCTCCCGATCTTTGACCCTCCCTTTAAAAATATAGGCAGAGCCGTTTTCAAACGCCCTTGGAGGAAACTGAAGCTCGAGGATTTTCATTGTCTACTCGGTGAAAACCCCTTGGACACATTCAGTGAAGTAGAGTCCGGCTATGACCTCTTCTGTGAATAGGTCACCCGAGCTCTTGACTCCCTGGTGCCTGCTACATGGAGTAAATGCCGGACCCTTGAGCCCAGCCCGTGGTATGATAATTCCTTGAAGCTCCTGAAGAAAGCTTGTAAACAAGCGGAAAGAGATTGGCGCAAAACCTATGACGCAGGGAAGAAAACTCAGTACCTAGCCAAAGTTAAAGTCTACCATAGAGCCATCTGCAGGGCACGCGCAGCCTACTATTCCAGGGAGTTCAAATGCAGTCCCAATCCGACTAAACTGATATTTAAAGTCCTTAAAGACCTTACTGCTAAGAGAGCTCCAGTGGCAGAGATCTGCTCAGTCTCCCACTGTGAAGATCTTGCCATTTTCTTTCTGGAAAAAGTACGTACCATCTACAGCTCATTTCCTAGTACCGATTCTTTGACTGAGGGGCAGAGGCCTAATTCCTGTACCAACGCGGGCCTCACCATCTTCCCTGGTTTGACGGAGGTGGAATTTGACAGGATGGCGGCTAAAGTGAAATCAGGGTCTCCCGCCGACCCGCTTAGGCCCGCACTGTTTAAAGACTTGCCTGTGCTGTGTCTCCCCTTCCTGCGCCAACTCATCAATACGTCGTTCGCCACTGGGACAGTACCGACCAAGTGGAAACTGGCCTATGTCACCCCGATGTTGAAGAAACCCACCTTGGAACCAAATAAACTGGAGAATTACCGGCCGATCTCCCTTCTCCCTTGGGCAGCCAAGGTGGCCGAAGCATACGCTAATAGCGTATTGACCGAACATCTCCAGTTGGCCAACATCCTCGATATCTCCCAGAACGGGTTTCGGGCAGGTCATAGCACCGAGACTGCTCTCCTTGCTATGACTGAACACCTACGCTCCATGCTCGATTCTGGTCAGACGGCGGCACTGGTTCTACTTGATCTCAGTGCCGCGTTTGACACGATCTCGCACGCAGTACTGCTACACCGCCTGGAAGAGGCTGGGATCTCTGACATGGCCCTTGTATGGTTTAGATCAATCCTTTCAGGCAGATCATTTAGGGTCGCTACATCTCCATTCAAATCCCAAGCTTAAACTACTGAGCAGGAAGTGCCTCAGGGGTCGGCTCTCAGCCCCACGCTGTTCAATCTGTATGTGCAGCCGCTGGCTGCAGTTGCCAAGCACTGGGGCATGACTATGGTCTCTTATGCCGACGACACGTAGCTGGCGGTTGCGCTTTCTGGGGAATCTGACCTCGAGGCCTCTAGGTTCAGGGACTGTCTGGCAGCAGTGGCGGGTTGGATGACAGCTAACTGTCTCCAGCTAAATGCCAATAAAACTGAGGTTTTAATTGTTGGCAAAAACAGCAATCTATGGGGTGATCAGTGGTGGCCTTCGGTCTTGGGCAAGACACCTGTACCAGTGACTGAGGTAAAAAATCTGGGTGTATGGTTAGACCCATCCCTCAGTTTCTCTGGACTCACCAAAAAAGTTGCAGCCACGTGTTTTGGCATTCTACGTGGAATCAGGCCAATCCTGAAATTTTACGATGCTCCCACTAGACAGCTCATAATCCAGGCCAGCATATTATCCCGGCTGGACTATGCCAGTTCGCTTCTGCTGGGGGCAAATCAAGCTGAAGTTACAAGGATGCAGCGTGTTCAGAACGCTGCGGCTAGAGCCCTGGTGGACCTACCTAGGTTCTGCTCGGCGACGGAAACCATCCGGAAGCTCCACTGGCTCCCAATGGCTCAAAGGATAGAATTTAAGACTCTTTGCCTATCCTTTAAGATTCTCAAACAGTCCTCCCCTCAAAACCTTGAGAACCTGTTAACACCTTATGTTCCCTCCCGCTCTTTGAGATCTATGGGGCAAAACCTGTTAATAGTACCACGTTTTAAAAGTTGTAGAGCTGGTGGACGGTCCTTCCGCTATCTGGCGGCAAAGCTTTGGAACTCTTTACCAGCTCACATCCGTGCTCTCGATCATCTCCTTTCTTTTAGGAAGGCGATCAAAACGCACCTGTTCCAGCTGGGAAACATCCTTTGCAACGCAACTTTTAACACGCAGTGCCTTTACAACGCAGGTTTTACAACGAAAACCATTACAACGCATTGCGCTGGGGGGCGCTCTAGGATAGGGAATAGATTTAATTTACTATCCAACACCTTCCCTAGTGTCCACGGGGACTGGAGTTGGAATAGTAAATTAAACTATTCACTATCCAGCACCCCAAAGCGCTATGCGTTGTAACGGCATGTGTGGTAAAAGCATGCGTTGTAATGTCATACATCCGTTCCAGCCTAGGCTCTAATTCGCTGTATGCTCCTGCCACTGTATCTGCTTCCTTTCGCTTTTTATGACAGTCTGGTTTTTTTTTTCTGTTGGTCCTAGCGCCGGGGCGCCCCTTTGCTGGGGCAGCTGTGCGCTATTAAAAAAAAAAAAAACATGGGAAGAACACTTGCAACACCTCTGGGAAGTGTTAATGGCACTGCGCAAGGCAGGCCTCACGATCAAGGCAAGCAAGTGTCAGATCGGGCAGGGTTCACTGGTATATTTGGGACACCAAGTGGGGAGTGGCAAGGTGGCACCCCTGCAGCCCAAGATTGAGACCATCCTGGCTTGGGAACCCTCAAAACCCAAACTGCAGTGAGAGCCTTCCTGGGTCTCACAGGGTACTACAGGAGGTTCGTCAAGGGGTATGGCAGCATTGTTGCACCCTTGACAGAGCTGACTTCTAAGAAGCAGTCCAAGAAAGTGATCTGGACTGACACCCGTCAGAAAGCTTTTGACACCCTGAAGACTGCGATTTGCACGGCGCCCGTGCTCCTGGCCCCTGATTTCTCCAAGGAATTTCTAGTTCAAACAGACGCTTCAGAGCATGGTGTGGGGGCAGTTCTTTCACAGGTGACTGAGGAGGGCTTTGACCAACCTGTACCCTTTATCAGTAGGAGGTTACTTCCCTGGGAACAGATGTGGAGTGCAATTGAGCGAGAAGCTTTTGCTGTGGTCTGGGCATTGAAGAAGCTAAGACCCTACTTGTTTGGGTCTCACTTCCGGGTTCAGACAGATCACAGGCCCCACAGATGGTTGATGCAAATAAGAGGTGAGAACCCAAAACTGTTGAGGTGGTCCATTTCCCTACAGGGTATGGACTTCACGGTGGAACATCGCCCTGGCACAGATCACGCCAATGCTGACGGTCTGTCCAGGTTTTTCTGCCTTAGTGATGAGGAACTCCCTGGGGTAGGGTAGTTCGCCCCACATTTCAGCTGGAGGGGACACGTGTTAGACCTGGCACCTTGGCGTGAGTCTCCCTTCCACTTTTTGCTGTTGTGCCCCAGATGTTTTGCTGGTGTCAGCTGCTCAGGGCACTGCACCACGGCCAATCCCTGCCGCAGTGCAAGTGCTCCCAATGTAAACTGTACCTGTAAATTGATTTCCGTGATTGGCTCATTGGATTTACTGTCAGTCCCCAGTAAAGTGCACCAGGAGTGCCAGGGCTTGTAGATGACAATACTGCTAGTGGGCCTGCAGCGCTGGTTGCACCACCCTAAGAAGCAGCCTTTTAAAATGTGTCTAGGGTCTGCCATTGCAGAACCTGCGTGCAGTCTGGTACTGTCATGCTGGCTGGGCAAGTGCGCATACTTGCCAGGCTCTAAACCTTCCCTTTACTTCATGTGAGTCACCCCTATGGTAGGCCCTAGGGCAGGGTGCATTGTAAGCATAAGGTAGGACAAGCCCTGATGTGTGTGGCATGTCCTAATAGTGAATTACAGCCATTTTTGTTTTTCACTATTGTAAGGCTACCTGTTCTCATAGGCCAGAATGGGCTACTGGAATTATTACATTCTATAATCCTAGCAGCCTCAGGGAACATGGTGGAAGGTCAAGTTTAGTATGCTTGAACCCAGAATAATAAAATACTTCTTTTAGTAAAGTTTATTTTAATATCCTGTGTTTTCAAATACTACTTTTAGAAAGTTAGCATTTGCTTGCCTAACCATTTCAGCCCGCCTCTGCCAGGATGTGTATCTGCTGTCTGGGTTGTGTGAGTGACAGGGCTGGGGGATGACAGGTGGTGAATGGAGGGATTACACCAGAGTGGGTGGTGGGAGTACCCCTTGACTCTGAATAGGGCTGTGCTCTACCACCACAATGCTGGCTCCACCTCCTGGGGAGCGACTGATGACTCTGCCCGACACCTAGCCCAGGAAAGTGCTCCTGCCTGTACTTGTCATCTCAATGCTGGCTCCACCTACTGCGGAGCGTCTGCTGTCCCTGCCCCACACACTGAAAGGAGAAGGCAGAGTCTGCACAACAAAGTGCTCCAGTGCTGAAAAGGACTATGCAAAGGCCCCCCTGGCCTGAAAAGACAAAATAAACTGACTATAAATGTTGGAGCCCTGCTCCTAACAAATCAGATCCAGTTTTACCACAACTAACCTCTGCCCAACTAGAAGGACCAAGAAGAAGCTGAAGGACTGGCCTGCAGTTTGCCTTGCTGAGGAAGGAGAGGAGAAGACCAAAAAGGAAGAGAGGTGCTAAACCTTGACCTTCATTGTTGAGCTCATAGCCAAGGAACAACACTGTGTTCTCTGCAGTGTGTGATTTTGCAAAGTTGAATTTTTAACCGAAGTCCGCAAACATGCAAATTTTGCGGTCAACGTGACACAGATGCGTCCATAATTCGTCGTCTGTGAGATAAATGTCATCCACATACGAGCACGCATCAGGGTCGAGTCTCTCCTAAAGAGGGACAAGGCGAGCTACAAAGACGCCTGGACTGTTCTTATAGCCCATGGCTAACCTTTTGAACTGTTTTTGTTTATTGCCACAGGTGAACGCTGCCCATTGACTACTAATAGAGGACAGGTTATGGCTGAAAAAGCCTTTGGATATGTCAAGTGTGGTTTTAAACCGTTTAAGCACAAGACTATCCAGAAGGGCTGAACTGTGAGGATTCTGTACTGCGCAGGTCCCACAATGAGAGTTTAAGTGCCGGTAATCTAATACCAAACGGTAAGAGCCATCAGGCTTGGTCACAGTAAAAAGAGGATTATTCATCGGTGATACACATGTTTCAATCACACCTTGATATTCCAATTGTTCAAGGATTTCTGCCCCGGGATCTTTAGCTTCACGTCACATGGGATACTGGGGTCGAAGCTGTGACATAGACCGCAATGGTGTCTCATGTCTGGCGGAAGTTTGTCCCATCCACATTGAGTACGGTACAAAGCCGGTGCAAGCACTTAGCCCACTCTTCTGCAAAATTCAGCGCCTGCTCTTTCGGCACTGTGTGTGTCAAACTAGGGAGGAATACTTCCTCCCCTCTTGGAGTGGCCAGAACAAAGGGTGGGGGCCAGTCGGCCTCCGCCAACAAAATGTCATAGGTAGTTGTCAGATTTTCCCAAAATACCCCCTGCAGCAATGAACGTGTCAGTTGCTGTCACCTTCAGAAATGGACGCAATGCTTCCCGCACAACTGTTATTTCCGCCGCGCTGTCTAGCCACGTCAGCACCCACGTCAGGTTCCGAAGCTGTGTTCTTACTATCCGTGGCATACCTCGCTGTTAAAGCAGCAACTTTCTTCTTCTGAAACAGGGGTCGTTGACGCAGAAAGTCATCTTGCTTGCCTTTACCTTCCATCTTGTGGGGCTGCTCACAGTTTTGTTGGGCACCCTGACCTCTGCCGCTGTCTCCTCCACCGGTTGGTGAGACCGATGTATCCTGCAAAGAGCAAGGAGAAAGTTGGTCAGGAACCTGAAAACTATCAGGCGACTTTATATTAGTGGGGTCGCGCAAATCATATGTGCGCTCAGTAGACACAGGTATGGGCAAAGCAGGACGTGACCCCTGTTTCTGTTGCTGTTTTCCCTGTTTCTTATTCTTATTACAATTCTGCTTCAGAAAATTGGGGCATTCATCTTTAGTAGAATTTGCCTCCTTTGTTTGCTTCTGTGCTGTTGTTTTAGCAAAAGGATTAACACCTAAACTATTGCGGCCAATGTTTTTATAAGCCTCCACAATGATTTTTGGTAACTGCCGAGGTTTACCGGCACCGGGGACATCGCCTAAAGCATTAGACACCTGGAAGTTAACTGCATCTCCCTTGACATTAGTAAGGACTAGATCGGAAACAACCTCAAACACTCCAACGAGTCTCATTTCCAATTCAACCGCCGCCTCCGCTCCGTGTTCATCTTGTACTCGCTTAATGACGGAGGGCAGGACAGCCATGAACGGAGTGCTGGCGCACTTAGCATAGACTGGCGCAAATATTCTACGCCAGGTCTCACAATCTGGTACCTCTGGTATCAAGTCTTTCTGCAAACTAATCGTAAGAATCCTGTGTTTCTCAACAGGAGTCGTGTTAGTAAATACTGCTTCCAGTTGGTCAAATTTCTCAGCAAGCCAAAAAGGCACATCATCCTTATCTTGGGAGCGCTTGCCCATAACCGAATTTACCATGACAGGATTAATTTTCATCCCGGCCGGTCCAACTGGTTGCGCTGCAGCACCAGGTGCCCCCACCTGGACGTTGCGGGAAACATATTGCAATAAAGCCCGGTGCACTCCAACCAAGTGTCCCCGGGAATAGACAAAGGGCCTAACCGAACCACCGTTACCAATTGGGGAAGGGCACCATCAAACCAAACTCAATGCTGCCAGGCTGTAATAGGAATCTCAAGTGTCCTATGTGGTGTGTAGTCCATAGGCACGGCTGTGGGAGTATAAATGTGAAACGTACCAGTACCCGCATTAACTGCAGGGGTAACCCATGAATAGAAGAGCTCAAACGGGTACGCCGCTTCAGCACTCACTACAAAAACAACCGCCATGCCATCCAAGGTGACGCCATACGTCTGTAAATGATTGCGGACGGCCACCCTAACATGCAGTGGGATCTCAACGTCAGCCATAAGGACACAGTAGAGAACAAGTACAATGCAAATGAATTGTAGCACAAAAGGGGTGCTTCGAGGGTGAGACAATGGCCAGAAATAAGTGACAGCAGTGTGCTGGGTTGGTGCCTATATAGCTTCAGTCACATCCAGGTTGGAATGTAGTTGACCATGGACTGTACAATGCACCAACTGGCATGCAGGAGATATATGCAGTGGGATCTCAACGTCAGCCATAAGGACACAGTAGAGAACAAGTACAATGCAAATGAATTGTAGCACAAAAGGGGTGCTTCGAGGGTGAGACAATGGCCAGAAATAAGTGACAGCAGTGTGCTGGGTTGGTGCCTATATAGCTTCAGTCACATCCAGGTTGGAATGTAGTTGACCATGGACTGTACAATGCACCAACTGGCATGCAGGAGATACGATGAGAAATCTCCTGGATCCAGTCTGGTGCCTAGTGATATTCTAAAAGTGAGAATTCTGTGGTAAAATAGAGTATCAATTCGAAAGAAGGTTCCTGAAGGTAAGTTACTTGCTCTCGGAGGGTGTGTCTGCCCTTCAATCAGGCTATCACTTTGGTAGGGTCGACTGTCACAGCAGCAGGTTGGGTTCTTCATCAGAACCCCGCCTAATCTACATCTACATGCAAGTAGACTGAGCAGCAGCAGTTGACTGTGTTTAATTTGCCAATCAAAGTTGTGAATGCCATGCTGGCTACCGGGTGCCTTTCTACAAGTTCTGGGACAGATTTATAGCCTGCTGTGGAGTCCACAGGGCAGACCCTTTGCAAAGGAAACTGTCAGATAGGTTGGCATTCGTTTAGTTTTTGGCCGAGCAAGGCTTTGGAGTAGGCACGAATGGTTATTTGTCAGTCCTTTCAGCCATCCTGTGTTTACTGGACCAACCATCCTTATTTAAACCACCTTTTGTGATGCATTTTCTTAAAGGTTTGACGCACATGTTCCCTCACAGACCAGTTGTGATGCCATATTGGAAGCTTAATTTTGTCCTGATATTTTTAATACGTACTGCCTGTGAGCTGATGCACAGCAGCTTGTTGCATCTTCTGACCCTCTGGACAGTCTTCCATGTTTAGATCACTTTAGCACGTTGAGTAAGTGAGCTCCAGGCTCCCTAGGTTCAACCGCCCTGCACCACCTTTTTTCCTGACAAAGTGGTGTTGAGGGCCAGGGCGTCCTTTTTGCCAACAGTGTTTCATGTTGGATAATCTATCACCCTCTCAACGCTCTTTGTCCCACCTGAACCTTCGAAAGAGAAGGTGAGACTCCATCGTCTGGACCCCAAAAGAGGTTTGAGCTTTTACTTCAATCGTGCCAAAGCAGTGCTTAATTTGAGCTGGTGGTTTTTGGTGCTCGACACTTGCATTTAAGCGTTTTCCAGTGCTCAGCACATAATTGTCAACACTGCACTTATAACAGTCTGCCACATGGTGGCGCTGCTCATCTAATTTAGAGATGAGCAGAAAAACGGTTGATTATGAATACAATATACATTAAAATGTACTCATACCTGCCTCCCCTGCCATTTCTTTAGCTTTAAGGACCTGGAATAATCTGAACTGTCACACTCGCTGGTGAGAGAGATGGTTAGTAATTGGTTTGGCAGCGATGACAGGGACAATGAGTGGTGCAAGATGCAGGGGCCTCCTGGTCAGGGCCCTGGCACTTATTATTTTACAAATTAAGCACTGCACCAAAGACCATTGGTTAAACAATCCTTTTTTTGTAGGGCTCTCTGAGATTAGGAAAGGTAAGGCAGTGCAACTGAGGACTCAGTGTGAATAGTCCTTTGCTAAAGGCGCACACAAGGTAGTTGTGGTTACACTGTCGCACTTCAAAGAAAAATTGTCAGACACTGGTACATTCGGATAGTATGCCACATAGGTGTATTACACACCAAAAGTCTAGTAGGTGCCACTCAGGGTAAGATACCCCCACTACCCAGAGTATCGATAAACACAAGACACACAGTGTCTTGTTCAATGTATACACAAAGCGAAAACCCCGGCACTCTAATCATTCATATGTACAATTTCGTATATGAGTCTTTAAAGCTAAGACAAAACCATGCAGATGAGTGAAACTTTCTGTCACTGGAATCATATGAAAGAACAGATTTTGTTCATTTGTTACAAATATTTATTTGCTAATAGATATCAAGAAAAGGATTATTTCCTCAATAACACCACAACCAAAGTCTTAACATTCACAAAGGATAAGTTCTGTGATGTATTCGTGTGGTCACAGAGCCCTGAGACACTTTTCCCTGGCTCTGAAATCCCGAAATGTGTGGAATTCTTGGTCCTGGCTCGCATCTTGATAAAAGCGGACTGTAATTGTAAGACGGTATAAAGTGCAAATTAATACCAAACGTAATTTACATCTGAAAGAGAACCTTACATTTGAGGTTAAGGTCCTCCAACACTGAGGTGGATTATCTGTGTTCAGTACTTTGCAGGCCCACGCTACCTTGATCTTGGATGCCTCCTCAGTAGGTTGGGAGTACCCATGTGGGCAACAGGACAACATAAACCTTTGGTATGTGTCACAGCAGAGTCTTCACATAAATGTGCCTAGAGCTGCATGTGGTTGGTCTTGCCTTGAGGACATGTTTTCTTTCCATATGAACTGTCAAACAAAACCACCACAATCCATTATATCAACAGCCAGGGTGGTGTGCAGTCATGGGGAGGTGATTCGCCTGTGGCAGTGGACACAACAAAGGGGGATTTTCCCAGAGGTGAATCATCTGGTAGGATGTCTTCATGCTCCGTCACCTCCTGCTGGAGGATCACAATTGTGAAGTACACCTCAAGGTGACAAAGATGTTTTCCATATAATGGTGTTCACTGACATATCTCCCTGCAATGATTCAAAAGAGAAACTGACCACTGTTTTGTGCCATACACTCCACTGAATGCTTCCATGGGGGATGCCTTCAGGTTCAGCTATACTCAGGGCCTCAATCTCAATCCCTAATGGTGTAGCTGCATGTGTGTAGATTGAACAGTGCCAGCTGGGGCCCTTTTCTTCCCTAATGAAATTGCAAACATGATTTTTCTCTGCAAGAAGAGCCACAATGCCATCCATTTATGTGGGTTGGTAGAACACATTTTTGCAACGGTTTTGAAAAGAAGGCTTAGTTCTCTTTACTTTATGCCTTTCTGACATTGTGTTTCCCACTGTCTCATGCATAGCAAGGGCTACCTGTGGCTACAGTCAGGTGTTAGCTGGATGCCTTTTCTGCTTTCACGTGTCTCTCTGGTTAGCAATTATTGTTTAGATCACTTTTAGTGGCATGTTTGCTGAAAGTTTTGATTTCCAGGTTTTCTCATATTTTTTTCGTTGTTCCTCAGTTGAATTTAAATCTTGGGCTGATTTTCTTGATGAAATCCCCTTTCGAGCTGATGCACAATTGTTCAGTTAGGTGTCTTACATTGAAGTCAGTATTTTTAGCCGCAATACTTTCTGCACATAGAATTGGATAACTTTAGGCCCTTTTAATTTTCCAACTCTCAGAATTTTTACCGGGACCAGCTGGTCCTTTGCACCTGCACAGCTTTCTTACCTAGGTGGTTCTGACCTTGCACAAGGCCCAGTCTATCGCTCTTCTGAGTTTCCTTCCTCCCCCTCAGCCCACCAAGGAAAAGAAGAGGCTGACTAGACTGAATCTTAGGTGCCAGGGTTCATACTGCCACACTTGACAGGACATGGTGGATGACTACCTCTTTGTGGGCTTTGGCAGAGCCAGGAAAGACAAGGTGTGTCAAAATGCACACTTGCACTGTGCATCCTCTTGGGTTCCAAGATCTGCTCTACTTTGGCCAAGAAAAACCCTCTAAAGGACATTAGTGCCCCCTTCCTTAAGGCCGTGGTTGCTTCCTGACACTCACAGGAGGAGTCCTGGTAGCAGTCATCTGTCGATAGCCACATCGTCATCCTTGCATACTTTTGACAAACAGTACTGCCTTATAGTTCAAGCAAGCAGTGACAAATAAAGTGACAAATACTTTGCCAGGGCTGTGCTGCATGACTTCGTGGTAATTTGGACTCTTTATTCCCACGTCCCAGATAGTATATTAAGGGCTCATTCTTACTATGAGGAATGGGCAGGACAATATATCAATTAGAAATAAAAGTTACTTTACTTCTTTTGATTATAGTTCTGTTGAATCAGTGCTGCACAGAATAAGATTCTAGGGTATGCAAAATTTGATGTGCTCTTTTTGTCACTGTTGTTGATACTCTGGGTTCCTCTCCACCCACTTTAGTGGGGCACATACATGGTTTGGGGAACTGTCACCAGTACACCGGTTTGCACCTATAGTACACCACTGATGACATGCATTGAGGGTGGAGTCATGGCCAGAGCCCCCCTCCAATTGAGAGCTGCTTCTGCGAAACGTTTTTCTAGACCAGTATGATAGCTGGGGAATATTCTTTTTTCGGAGGCTTGCAGCCATGTTTGGCTCAGATTCAGATGCGTTACAAGACATTCAGAAAGTTCCACTCAACAAGGTGGATGAGAAGGAGGCCGATCATTTGCTATCATCTCACTAAACTGATTTTGGTCTATTTTAAGACCTCAAGAATGCAAGTGGCTTTGATACCTTGCCATAGATGAAATGGGATTCATCATTGCTCCCCCCCTCATCCTGAGGAAAGCACCTTTTTTGTTGTGGCGTTCCGTATAGGCACAGAGTTGTTGGAACCAATGCTGCAAACGTGGAAGCCAAAGCGAATTTGCTTAGAGAATTCTTTCTTTGTGGCCCTTCAGCTTCAGAGCCTTTGTTGCCTTTTGATGAAGCCTTGATAGAAATCTTGAAAGCAGCGGGTGATTCTGCCTTTTTAACACAGCATTCCATAAAGGAAAGCTGTGTACTTCAGGCTTTGGCCAGCAAGGTGAAACTGAAAGCATTGCCCACTTCTCCGCCTCACAGGGAAATGACTTTGAATGATACATTTAACAAGAAGACCATTTCTAATGCTAGTTTGGCACTGCAGTTTCTGAATGCTTTTGTTTGGTGTGGGAGATACACTCATACCCTCTAACATATGATGAGCATGGCCTTGCCCTGCCCTCCCCAGTAATTCTGAAATAGCTTTGCCCAGTTGGTCCATGACAGCCAGGAAGCAGCCAAATACATTTTACAGGCCAGTCTGGATACCACAGACAATGAGCCATGAAACGGGCACTATCGTAGTGATTCATCACCAGATCTCGATGTATGCCATCTTTTGCATGGGATGTGCAGTCATTCCTTTTGGATTTGCCTTTTGATGGTTCCAGGCTGTTTGTAGACAAGGCAGACTCCAGTTTGGAGCAATTCAAAGTTAGCTATGCTATAGCTCACACCTTTGGCGTATTATCCCCAGACCTCCAGTTCCATAAACAATACTAGATTTTCAGAGGTCATACCCTCAGCCTGGCTTGCTGCCAGAGGCAGCCATCCCAGTATGTTCAGCAATCCATTCAGCCTTTTTGGGGCTCCATGAGATGTACAGTGGCATAAGACTGGGTCATCAGCAAAGTCAGTACTCTTCTTCCTCTTCACCCAGTGCACCCAAGCCATTTTGATTCACCCTTTTGGGATTACTGGTGACCAGTAGGGGGCAGTATATGGTTCACGTTCCCAGCAGGCGGGCAATTACCTTCAACCTATGGGTCCTGCATATTGTTTGTTATGGTTATGCTCTTCCTTTTCTATCAAGCCCGCCCTCCCGCTCCACCCAGTTCCTCTTACTTTTTATTCAGACTTCAGCAGAACATACCCCTATCCTTGCCAGAGAGGTTCATTCATTGCTGGCCATAGAAGCTAAAGAAGAAGAGCAAAGGGTGCTACACCTGTTACTTCTTATTGCCAAAGAAAAATGGTGGGTGCGAGCCAATTTGGGATCTTTGGTTATTGGAACACCCTCTTTCAGAAGAACAAATTCAAGATGCTGACTCTGGCTCAGGTTCTCTCTGTCCTAGATCCCAAGGACTGGACAGGGTCCTTAGACTTGCAGGGCATGTACTTTCATGTACATGTCTTTCAGTTCCGTAAGCATTTCTTCTGCTTTTTTTGTGTGAACAATTCCAGTTCACCATCCTGCCTTCTTGTCTCACCTTTGACCCCTGGGTGTTTATGAGGTGATGGGAGTGATCACATACCACCTTCACAGTCAGTTGTGGACCACTTGCAGATGGCCATTTTGCTACTGTTGATCGTGGGAGTACTCCATTAATGAGCCAAAATCCTACCTCCAGTGAGGTCAGAGCATTCCCTTTGTAGTAGCTGTTCCGGGCACAATGGTGTTTAAAGCCGTTCCACCATTGTAAATAGTCTGAGACATTCAGGACATGATCCCAATGTTTCTAGTGCTGTTTTCTGGACCACTTGGTACTGCAACTCTTGGACTCCTGGCCCCTTCAGTTGGCTCAGCACTGGGGTTGTCTCTCAGACAAAATATTGTGTGTCAGATAAGGCCGCCAGGGACCTTCAATGGTGGATAAAGGATGCCAATCTGAACCGAGTCAAGACATTCTACCCACCTCATCCAGAGCTCATGGTAGTGACAGATACGTCATCTCTATGCTGGTGAGGCCACCTGGAAAAGGAGGAGTTGAGAGACCTCTGGTCTTCGATGGACCGGAGGCACCACATAAATCTTCTGGAGCTGCGAGCCATCCATCTGGCCCTCAGTACCTTCCATCTTCAGTTTCACTGTCAAGGTTGTGACAGACAACAAGACCGCCATGTGGGACTGCAACAAACATGGTTGGTGGGGTCTCCTGTGTTGCGCTAGGAGTCAATGAGACTGTGGCATTGGCTGGACCTCCAGGAGATGTCCCTGGCTGTCCAAATACTTCCTGTATGCCAGGGCAGACGAGCTCAGCAGACATCAAATAGTCAACCAGAAGTGGCACATGTCCCCGGAGGTAGTTCAAGCAATCTTCGCTCAGTGGAGCGTACCTTAGATAGATCTTTTCACTACTGCTCATTCTGGAGACAATGGTACTGTTAAGTTCCTGCCTCAGGGCTGCCTGGGTGACACATTCTGCTTCTGTGGGACTCCTCAAAATGTTTCTGCCTCTGTCGCTACTTCACCGAGTTTTGAAGAATGTCAGGAGGGTCTGGGCTCAGCTGATCCTGATAGCCTCAGAGTTGGTTCGGGGAGTCTGGTATTCCAAGCTGCTGAGTCTGAGCATATGCCCTCCTCTCCAACTTCAGGAGGAACTGTTGTCCCGATCACAGAGCAGGGTTTGCACCCGAACCTTCACAATGGAGGGTGAGTGGATGTAGCTAAGGGAGTTTGTTCAAATCGTCCGTTGTGATGCATGTTTTGAAAGAGCTTAATTGCATGTTCCCCGACCCCTTCATTATGCTACAGTCACACCTTAATATAGTCCTAATGTTCTTTTAATGTGCACACCTTTTGAACACATGAACACTTTCTTCGAGATTCCTGACTCTTTTGAAAGTATTTCCCCACAGTAATCACTTTGGCATGCCATGTCAGTGAGTTTTCTTTTGAAAGCAGTGTCACCATTCCATGTGGGGCAGTCCATCACACTCCCTGCTTTTTTCTCTCTGCCTCCAAAGGTGAGGTGAGGCTTTATCACGTGATCCCAGGAGAGCTCTTAGCTTATTGATCAGTCTAAGGCGCATCAGTTGATGGCCAACTCTTTATTGAAATTGCCAGTATGAAGGAGGGAAGGACTGTCTAAAAAGGGGCCCTTTCAAGCTGGATCGTCCTCTAGATCATGATGTGCTACACCTTACCTAAGAAGGAGCCTCAAGAGGGCCTTTTAGCTCATTCTACCAGAGCCACATTCTCCTCTGTGGGTTTAGCAAGGGACCGAACATGTGCCAGGCTGCTACATGGGTGTCTGCCCACACCTTCACCAGGAACTACTGTATGGACTCTCAGATCTTCAGGGAGGGTAATAATGCATTCTCGAACCTGCAGAAGCTCTAGGTTTAAAGTCCACTCCTCAGACCAAACCACTTTTGGGTATCCTTTCTGTTGGACATTTTTGCCATTTCTGAAAACACTCTGTGTTTAGTCTTTGCTCCCTTCAGGGCTTATCTCAAGGGACACGTACATACATTTTGTTTCATCCATCCAAACGTTTAATGTTAGCAGGAAACTCCTGGGGGTTGTGATACACTTTCAACTTGGTCTGTCCTGATTTACTGATGAATTTGTAACAGAATATTTCATACTGTCATTTGTATTAACCCTTGCCACCTTTAGTACTGCACTTAATTGTTTCGAAATAATTTCATATGTTTCACTTCATCTATCTAAATTGCTCATGTAGACAGGAACCTTATGGAGGCGTTGATAAACATTTGTTCTACACTGAATACCTAATTTGCTTTGGTATGTTAGCACAATTATTTTTTTTTTACACCAAATTTGCTGAGGGTCCTTGAATTGGCAGCAATTTTTTTTACGCACTGCCAAAGAAATTACCCCGGGGTAGGCCAGGACCCAGGGTGTCAGCAGAATGTTATATTCAGAGGACGAGTTGCCTGTTGCACCCTCCCACCACTCTTGACGGCTTAAGGGACCACCCCCCCTCCGCCATCTCTCATGGCCAGAATAAACACAAAGGGGAGAGGAGCACACTGCTCCCTCCCTGAACCTGAATGCACCCAGGGGACCCATCCCCTAGAGCCGAATATAAAAAAAAGGAGAGGGAGGCCAACATATAAAGGAAGGGTAAAGGGGGCACGTAGTCCCCCTTCCGAGTCTGAAAAGGTCCTGGGCCCCCTTCTGTGAAAACAATTTAAAAGGAGATGGGGCAGATGGTCCCTTCTCCTTTTAAATCTTTTGAGGGGTTTGATACAGACAAAAGCGTTCCATAGTGGGGACTTAGGGCCATATATAGGTAATTTCCAAATACTGAATTCTTAATACCGAATTTTACAGATTCAGTATTAACAATTGGGTATTTCCGATGAACGTAAAAATTCGGTAATATTTACCGAATCGGTAAAAATCGGAAAACAATTACCAAATCCGCAATACCGATCGGTATTTCCGAATCTGTATTACTGATTCGGTAAATATTACCGAATCGGTAAATACCGAATCGGAAATTCAAAACACCAGCAATTGAGGAATCGGCCAATCCTGTGCATCCACCACCCCTCCCAACCAGGAAGTGGCCACACCCATGCAGGTGCACTCAATCAGAACCTTCTGGAGAAGCTGTGGGTGCAGAGGAGAACAACTGAGCCACTGGGTGAACGTTTCCTGCAAAACTTGCACAATGGTTAGCCAGGACAGAGAAAGAGAAGGAGATGAAAGGAAGAGGAAGCTGAAATTCAGCGAAAAGGAGCTGCAGGTGCTGGTTGAGGTGGTAAAACAACATACCAAGTTGTTTGGGAAGCAGTCCTTGCAAGTGGCTGAATCAGAAAAAAGGAAGATCTGGCTGGGAATTTAGGCACAGGTGAATTCCATAGGAGTGATCCCCCGGGACGTTGAAGTGCTTAAGAAAAGGGGGTATGACATCAGGAGCATCACCAAAAAGAATATGGTGGAGAACAAACAACAAGCCAGTCAGACAGGAGGAGGAAGGAACAGGGCACCTGCCCTGACTGCACTTGAGCAGCTTGTGGAGTCCACCATATAGCCAGAAAGTGTCTGTGGAATCGGGGATGCAGACAGCTCAGCCAGAGCTGCTACCAAACAAGGTAAGAAGCATGCACAGCAATATGCACCCCCCTTCCCTATCCCAATTCCCCAATTAGGCTGTGTGAATCTCACTCCAGTACAGGTTTTTGTAAAGACCAGCAATGCAATATGGGAGATGTAGTCATTGAAACACCTATCATGACAGTAGTCACACTGAGCAACAAGGCATGTAACACACATCAGTGATAAGCAAGCAGCGGACATTCAGATAGTGTGCCAGAAATGTACATTTATTATAGATATGCAGGGCTGCCGGACTACTGAGCTAATGTACAATTTCTGTCCACATGTGAGACATCACGCAGGTCTGCTCAATACAAGGCAGGAAGGGTAACCCGGAAGAAAAGAGCAGAGGAGGCCAGTGCAAGTGCAGGGCACACCACACCACCCCCACCGGCATCACCACCACTGCCAGTGTCACCACTACTGCTAGCATCACCACCACTGCCAGTGTCACCACTACTGCTAGCATCACCAGCAGCAACACCACCTACAGTGGTTAGACCCAGGAGGCATGCTGTTTCCACACTCCAGGAGATGGAGTCGTCCTTAGAAGAACCCAGGGGGAGTGAAATATCTCCTGTGCCAGTGGATGGCAGTAATGCTGGGTCACAGTCCACTTCAGAGAAAGCACACACAGGTGCCAGACGCCGCAGGGCTTGCGAAACCAGTCCACCATTGCAGGGGGAGGATCATGGTGTCTTCGCAGGGCTGGAGGCAAATATGGTCAAGGTGCAGCGCCTGCAAGGGAAGGCAATTCAGTTGGTACAGCGGCAAATGAAACACCTCAACAACAACATGGTGAACATTGAGAAGGGCATCAGCACTATGACCTCCAAGCTGGCTGAGGGCATGAGGGAGATGGCTGAGGGCATGAGGGACATGTCCCAGTCAGTTATGCTAATATGTTGTAAAACTTTATTCGATATATTCATATCATAAAAGTACAGACATTTACTAAACATAAAACCAATGTAAAAAGTATTACATCCATTTCATCTTAAAATAATTAAAAAAGCTCTATACAATAAAAAGAATAATTACAGAGGGCTAAAATGCATTTTCAATAATGTTCATATATCTAGATAAAGTGGGAGTTTAAATTTTTTAATATTATCTAGTAGCCTAGTCCGTATAAGCCAAGCGCTAGAAAGATACTTTGCAACCCCACAGACAATAAACATGGAAGTTGTAACAGTTAAAAGGATACGTAATGCAATCCTAAAATCTCTAACACCCATCTCTCTACACACAGGTTTTAACCATCTTACTCTAAGGGACTTGTAAGCCCTACAAGCAAACAAAAAATGAGGTAGAGATTCTTTCATGCATGGGCAGCCTGGACAAGTGGCATCATGATCCCTCGCTCTTTTCCACCCCGCTGTAAACTTTTTCAGGGGGAGTATTCCATATCTCATCTTCAAGAAGAGGGATCTATCTCTAGGGATTTTAATGTAATCCAGAAGGGGCTCTAACTTCCTAGTTGGCTTATGTTCCAAAAATTGGTTAGTCAATGGGCCCCACTTTGTACTGTTTTGGTCCTCATCCTCCACCCACTCCCAATACATTTTTTTAACAATTTGTTTGTGGGGAGGTGACTGGGAAACCCAAAATTCTGCCATGCCTAGACTCATCACCAGCTGTCTTAATTTATTGAGCCACTTTATTTTTTTTGAGGCATTCAGGTTGATCAACTCGTCCAACACCAAGGCATAGTTTGCCAATTCTGGTGTCCTTCTCAGGCGCACCCAGAACAGCAAGGGGAGGAGGCGTACTATATCCACAATTGATCGCTTGCCCATGTCATTAAAAAGGGGTTTCAGAGGGGTCGAGTAGGGGAGCGATACTAAGTCTCTCACAAACTTATTCTCAGCTCTTACCAAATCCATCGTGTCCTCTCCTCCCCATAATTCGGAACCATAAACCGCCGAAGCTAGCGCCTTTCCCTCATATACTGCAAGGGCCGGGGCTATTGGCCTACGAATAGATAGGCGCTGGTTCCTCAGGATTACTCCAGAAACCCTTTTAAGATTTAGGAGCATTTTTGCTAAATGGGAGTCCCATTTCATGTTATTACATAACCTGACTCCCAGATAGTCAAATTCTTCGACCACCTCTAAAGCAGCCCCATTTAAGGTGAGGTGGACTTTCCTAGCCTTTTTTTTTTAGAAGATAGCACCATCAGCTTCGTTTTGGTGGTATTAATAGTTAACCCTCGCTCGACACAAAACAAACTAAAACGATTGAGGAGTTTCTGTAAACCCGATGGGGTTTTGGACATCAGGAGGGTGTCGTCAGCAAAGAGGATGGTAGGTGTTTTCTCCCCAGCCAGGACTGGAGCATCCGCAGAGTCCTCCCTCAAATGGTCTACCACCCCATTGATGAAGAGGGAGAACAATGTCGGAGCCATAACACAGCCCTGGCGAACCCCTCTGCTGACTGGCACCCTCCCTGTTAGCTGACCTTGACTACCCCACCGGATTCTGGCATAAGTATCTTCATGGAGCCTAGCAACAAACTGCAAAAGCTGACACGGGAACCCCATGTCCAACAAGACCTTCTAGAGCTTATCACGGGGGATTACATCAAATGCAGTTTTTAAGCCTATAAAGGCCAAATATAGGCTACCCTTTGCGACGGACACAGATTTCCAGTATACTGCACAGAACCTGAAAACCTGGTCCACCGTGCCCACATTTTTCCTAAAACCCGCTTGAAAGTGGGTCAGAATATTGTCCTCGTTTAGCCATGTCCCTATTCTATTAACTATGACCCTGCCAACTACCTTCTGAATTGTATCAATTAAACTTATAGGTCTGTAGTTGGCAGGGTCCTCTCTGTCACCTTTTTTATATATGGTTATAACCTCTGCACCTTTCCATGATTCGGGGACAGGATGTCCATACATGATTAAATTCATTATACGTGCAATGAGGTCGGACCATAGTTTTGGGTCGTGCAGAAGTAAGTCGCCCGGCAGCCCATCCGGGCCTGCCGCCTTGCCTGGTATTATATTTAAAATAGCATCCTGCACTTCCAGGGGAGCAAAGGCTTCTGTCTGCGTTAGTTTCTCCATACTGTGATTATTATAAGCCCCTGTCGATTGCCCTAGCCCTACTGTCCCACAATACAATTTAAAAAAATGGGCGTGCCACTGCTGTTCCGTTATATGATTTAATATTGGCTCCACCCCTCTTCTGTCCAGTTTATTAACCAAGTTCCAAAACAGGGTTGAGTCTTTTACATTGGCAGCAAATTTAAGTTGCTGCCAGTGATCCTCCTCCCAGTCCCTCTTAGCTACTTTAATACTCCTACTGTACTCCTTCCTGGCTAGTCTTACTGCTAGCGGGTCCTTTCTTTTAATGGAAGTTATTGCCTTCCTCTTTTCCCTGCATTCAGTAGTATACCAAGGGGTACCACTCGAGGGTTTACGATTTGAAGTACTAGGTCCCTTACACACCTCTATATTAAAAAACACTCCAATTTTGTCTATTAGATTCTTATAAGAATCTATTGGTTTAAAATCTGAGGAATTAAGCTGTGCTAGACTACTGGATGTTAACTCTCTGATCTCTACTTGTACCAAGTCTTTGATGCTGTTTAATTTTTCTTCTTCGCAGCTTACCCTACTCCATTTTAACTTCCGGTTGCAATTTGTGGGGATTACTTCTTTAGTGATCATCATAGGACTACTCCTTGTTTTGGCCTTACTCCCCCAGATAAATCTCATACAAAGTGAGTTATGGTCACTGTCCTGTGATTGCCTAACCACCATATCTACTAGGCTGCCCCATGATCGAATGTCCATTAGTATATAATCTATACGTGACGGGCAACCTATTCTATTATATGTCATTGCCCCGTTAGAATCTGAAGCAGTTCTCCCATTGAGAGCCCGTAAATTATGTTCTAACGTTAGAGCATTCATTGGTATTGCTCTAGCCGACCACTTCTTAATAGGCTTTAAATTGAGAGAGGGAATGGACTGCCTCCAGTCCTCTGCACTGAGCCCGAGCACCTTCTCATCATCTAAGGGTTCATAAGTGCAGTTGAAATCGCCTCCTACTATCACTATGGACCTTGGTGAAATATGCGCTAGTGTCGCATCCAGTAATGCTATTGTGGGTGAAGATTTTCCACCCTGGGAGCCTCTAGCATATACACAGAACAGTTCCAGTGTAGTTCCACCAGTCGGGCCCTTAAGGGATAAATATAATATGTCATTTGAGGGCAAATTATGGGCAGTAACAGCCCAGTTCAGTGCCACGCTAATCCATATGTGCAAGCCACCTGATGGTCGTCCTCTCCCTGTCGTAACTGCAGGGATGAAATAAGTAGCATACCCATTTTTGTGGAGTGGAACCATGCTCCATGTTTCTTGGAACATGCAGATATTGTGTCAATGAAAGCGTTCCATTCTGGGATGGCCATTTTTTTTTGCAACCCGGCTATGTTCCATGAAATAAGATTAATGATGTTAGAAGCTGAAGCTGTTCCCATGTGTATTATATTAGCTAATACAGGTGTCAGTAATCCTTTATCTACTATGCTAGGGCTAGTTTGCCCATAGTTATTTAAATACTCCCTCCGGCAACCAGACTCATAACTACTAGAGGGTTCCCTTTCCCTCTCAGCAATACTTGAAATAAGCTTGACATCAGGCAATTCATGGTTATAAGAAATATGTGGTTTCTTGATGACAGTAGGCTGGAGTCAATCCACATCTTCCAGCCCATATAACATCGAGAATTGATTAAAAGTTGGAATGTTAAAGCCATGATGATCCATATTGAGCCCATTTGTAGCCCGATTTCCCCAAGTTGATTTTTGTGGATAGTTAAAAGCTGAGTAAGAATAGCCATTGAATCCTGTATTATGCCTATTATGGAACCAGTGTCCTAAGGAAGTACCTTGGGAGTTTGAGAACGACGTTTGGGGATAAAAGTAGCTTAGGTAATGCGTTGAGATTTCTTCACAGCCTCCCATGTCATACCAGTCACCGATATGCCTTACTGCTCTATAATCTTTAAAATTAATAATAATAGTGTCTCCTTTTCTATCTTTGGGCCTAGTACCAACCCAGTTCACACGTCTTAAACTTAAAATTTCACCGTTGACGTGGGCTGACAAAGGTCTATTTTTGCACAGCCAAAATATTACTTTGTTTTTAAGGGCTCTATAATCCTCCTTCACTCCTACATGAAAACCGGGACTCCTACCATAATCACAACATAAGGAGCAGATTCCGGGGGTAAATCTACTCTTCCGTTGCTTGAACTATTGAAGTTTTGTGACTCAGTAAACCCATTGCCCGTTTTTCCGGCTACTTTAGTTTTATTTACCGTTTCTCTAATATCACCCGTTTTATGGTTGCTCAATTTAGATGTTTGTACTACTTTGGGGGATGATTTCATCTGTATAGGGGGAGGTTTTTGGCCCTTTGCGGGAGATTCAGGTGATGGCTTATTGCCTAAATAGTTATCTTTAGTGACAGTTGTAGGACAATCGGAACAGTGCTTACTTAACAACAGGGAATTCTTTACCACCTCCTTTTCAATAGAGCTTAGCTGGTCACTTATTCTCTTCACCCTTTCTATTAGTGGGAGAATTAGTGATTTAAGCAATTTTTCCATACTAGGCAACAGCTCATTTATGAGTGTTAATGGGAGCTGTTGTGGCGTGGTAATTTTCGGAGTAGTGGCTCGTGATCTTTCTGATTGAGCTTTGGTTATAGTCACCCATTTTTTGTTCTTGTCGCCCTGTTCCTTACTCAAAAGTTTTCTCTTTTTTGACGGCGGTGCAGTAATTTATTTAGTCGGAACCTCACTTCCAGCAGGTCCCCTTTTGGGTGATCTAGCTGCAGGGACTTGAGAGAAACTTGGGGTGATTTCTAGTAATGACTCAATTTCATCTGAATCATATGTTGTTAGTTCCAGCTGTGGCGACCGTGATAGATCATTTACAGTGTATGAGTCATCAATGTGTGGGGGGATGTCTTCTGGGTGCTGTCTAAGCGGAGTCACCGCTGATTTAATTGCCCCCAGTGAAGAACGTTTTTTGTTCGTAAGCTCTAGGGACAGTCGTTTCTCCGTTAATACAATCTCTTTTTCTAATACGGAAGCAGCCCTAGTAATGAATGCGTTGAGTGTTCCTCTCACACTGCCCCCGCCAATGAGGGCTTACCTGAACTACTTCGTCGGCTCATAATTCCCTAATGAATATATCAAGTAGTCAGAAAAAAAAAAAGAACTGGGCTAGGGATTATAATAAACCAAACAGTCTGCTTTACCCGAACAGACACAAGGGGGGTGACAGCAGGATTTACAGTCTCGCACAACAAAGTACTCAAATTAATTGTCCTTACTTCTGGATATAGTCACACTCCCGTTGTTGTTAGACGGGTAGCCCAGCCGAGCCTTGGACAGCCCTGGACAGCCACAGATGGCCCGCCCTTTGCCCGGGCTTAGCCCGGCACACGCCCTCGCGCGTCCCGTGGAAGCGTAAAGGGCGTTCCTTAAGTAGGAGGAGGAGGAGCGGGAAGAGGCACCAGGTGCGCGTGGTGGACAAAGCGCAAAGACCTCTGGGCCTCGCAGTCCCGCACCCCCGTTGACGCCCAGATGAATGTCAAAGAGTAGGCAAATCCAACAGCAGCTCAAGGGACAAAGTAAGGTCTGGCTATTGATTCAGCAGCAGTCCCGGACAAAACAGGAGCGAAGATTGTTAAAAAAACACCAGTTTAAAAATGGTAACGGGATCCACGACTGCGAGCAGCTCCCGCGGAGCGGGGGCCGCGAGTCGTATTTGAAGTCAGCGAGGGTCAGCAGGGAGGAGGGGCGGGAAGAGGCACCAGGTGCGCGTGGTGGACAAAGCGCAAAGACCTCTGGGCCTCGCAGTCCCGCAAACCCGTTGACGCCCAGATGAATTTCAAAGAGTAGGCAAATCCAAAAGCAGCTCAAGGGACAAGGTAAGGTCTGGCTATGGATTCAGCAGCAGTCCCGGACAAAACAGGAGCGAAGATTGTTAAAAAAACACCTGTTTAAAATGGTAACGGGATCCACGACTGCGAGCGGCTCCTGCGGAGCGGGGCCGCGAGTCGTATTTGAAGTCAGCGAGGGTCAGCAGGGAGGAGGGGCGGGAAGAGGCACCAGGTGCGCATGGTGGACAAAGCGCAAAGACCTCTGGGCCTCGCAGTTCCACGCCCCCGTTGACGCCCAAATGAATGTCAAAGAGTAGGCAAATCCAACAGCAGCTCAAGGGACAAGGTAAGGTCTGGCTATTGACTCAGCAGCTGTCCCGGACAAAACAGGAGCGAAGATTGTTAAAAAAACACCAGTTTAAAAATGGTAACGGGATCCACGACTGTGAGCGGCTCCCGCGGAGCGGGGGCCACGAGTCGTATTTGAAGTCAGCGAGGGTCAGCAGGGAGGTGGGGTGGGAAGAGGCACCAGGTGCGCGTGGTGGACAAAGCGCAAAGACCTCTGGGCCTCGCAGTCCCGCAACCCCGTTGACGCCCAGATGAATGTCAAAGAGTAGGCAAATCCAACAGCAGCTCAAGGGACAAGGTAAGGTCTGGCTATTGATTCAGCAGCATTCCCGGACAAAACAGGAGCGAAGATTGTTAAAAAAACACCAGTTTAAAAATGGTAACGGGATCCACGACTGCGAGCGGCTCCTGCGGAGCGGGGGCCGCGAGTCGTATTTCAAGTCAGCGAGGGTCAGGAGGGAGGAGGGGCGGGAAGAGGCACCAGGTGCGCGTGGTGGACAAAGCATAAAGACCTCTGGGCCTCGCAGTCCCGCACCCTCGTTGACGCCCAGATGAATGTCAAAGAGTAGGCAAATCCAACAGCAGCTCAAGGGACAAGGTAAGGTCTGGCTATTGATTCAGCAGCAGTCCCGGACAAAACAGGAGCGAAGATTGTTAAAAAAACACCAGTTTAAAAAATGGTAACGGGATCCACGACTGCGAGCTGCAAACTTGATGAGGACAGGATGGCACGGCGCAGGGAGAGGCAGAAAATGGAAAACCATACTAAGGCAGTGAACCGCCTCTCAACAGCCACTTCTCTGCTCTGCAGGCGCTCCATGGCCATGCAGGAAGGGATGGCACACTGCAGCCGTGATGCCTCTAGGGGCCTTGTGAAGGTAACGACTGCACTTGAAGTGCTGCTGACAAGTCAGGCTGCCAATACTGGTGCTGTGGATTTGGGGGAGAGTGAGGAGACGACCAGTCGCAGCAGCATCACGCCCCCTGTGACTGAGACCCGGAGGAGCAGCAGACGACATTGGATCCACAGCCAGTGAGGACAGTGTGCTGATGGCATCCAGCAGTGTTGTGCGTGGCCACAAGCGCCAATGCAGCCCACACTTCCTGAACTGAATTGGGTGAAGTAACCCATGACTTTCTATTAGGGTTGTCACAAATTTGACTGGAAAGTTGTGCCCTTTGTGTAGTGGCGTAGTGCCCAGAAATCAAAACTACGTCATTTACATACAACAACTGGCTGTGTCTCCTTACTCACTCAGAAATAGTTGCGTGTGATCTCTGCCCGTCTTGGTCTCCCATCTGCTGCTTGCACCACTCCTGCTGCGTTGGGCTCTGGCTCAGCAAATTCACCATCATGCTCAGAGTCAGTCAGTTCAACTTCTGTACCTTTCTTAGTGGCAAGGTTGTGCAGCATAGCACAAGTTGCAATGATTTTGCTTCAGATGATGGGTGTGTACTGACGTGTGCCTCCGCTTTTGTGGAGGCAGCGGAACCTGCTTTTCAAGAGTCCAAACCTGCGCTCCACAACGTTGCGTGTTGATTTGTGTGCCACATTGTATCGTCTCTCACTCGGGGTTGATGGGTTTAGGTAGGGAGTAAATGACCGCACAGCATAGGCACTATCACCTAGGTGAGAAAGAGAGTGCCATTAATTACATACACCAACACTTTCATCATCAGTACCCATCAGGGTGTGTCACAGTGATGTACCTAGCAGGTATCTTTCCCCAAATTCTCCCGCAGCCAGGCGCATGTAGATCCCACTGTTCTGGAAGATGTATGAGTCGTGGGTGCTCCCTGGAATTTTGGCCACAATGTCGGTGATTATGTTGGTAGCATCGCAGATTACCTGCACATTTATGGAGTCGGTGGATTTTCTGTTTCTGTTGATATACTCAGTGGCTGCAGGTGGGCAGATTGGAATGTGTGTCCCATCAATGCACCCTAGGACATGCGGGAACTGTGCCATTTGGTAGAAATCAGTCTTGGTTTTCAGCAGTTCCGCCTGTGTGTTTGGGAAGCTTATGTACTGATGCATTCTCTGCATCATGGCATCCAGGAACTTCTTAAAGAAAAGGGACAGCCAACTCTGTGACACCCCACCTACCACAGCTATCACCCCCTGGTAACTGCCAGATGCAAGTAGGTGTAGGCTACAGAGCACCTGCACATGTGGTGGTATGGTGTGCACCCTTGGTGTTGGATGCTCCAGGAGTGGGTGCAGGTCCCTTATCAGGTCCAGGATGGTGTGGGGGTGTAGCCTGTACCTTTCATGGATCGCAGCCTCAGTCAGTTGGAAGAGTGTGATGCGCTGTCTGTAAACGCGCTCCTCCCGTCTCCAGATCCTCACTCCTGCTGCCTGTAGCCGTAGCAGCCTTGCAATTACATAGAAGGCCACCATAGTGATCACACTGTTGCATTTTGGGACTGTTTAAATACATTGCACCTGATTACCACCTGCATTCAGTCAGTGTTAATTACGGACTCCTAAATACCGAATTTCATGCAATTCGGTATTACCAATTTTTCCTACATCTCTTTTCTCGTTTTAAGTGTTTCTTATTTACCGATTCGGTATTTGGATGTTCGGTGAATCCGAATCGGTAAATTATGAATCGGTAATAAGGAATCGGTATTTACTGATTCTTTATTACCGATTCCTTCCCTACACCGCGTGTGCCTATTTACCGGTTCTTAACGGTGAAATTTACCGAATGTCACCGTTACTGACCGGTATTGGGCCCCTACATATGGCCCTTAATTTTTTGAACAGACGTTGACTATCTTGAGTTACCTCTGCTAGCTATAACTGGTGACTTTCTGTGTCTTCCTTTTGTTTTAGCTCAAGTTACTGACATATCCACCTGACTGTAATGTCACTATAACCTTTGTATTTTTCAGTGAGTTTCTAGGATTTTTTTTTTTATAAACAAAAACAGATCTTTTCATCACATCAGACCTAACTATAATAGTATTTTAACCTTGGGGGGGTGTTTCTTTCCTTCGCTGTCTCTCCTCTTTGCTTGTTCTAGGAAAACGCCACTGTAAGCTGACTAGCAGAGGCATGGGTGAGGAAGGCACCATCAGAATGAAAATGGTAACACCAGATGTGGCTTGTGACTCAGCTGGGAGTGGCATACATGGCAGTATTTTAGAATGGGGAAGTGGGAGATAATAAAAAAATAATTGTGAAAATGTATTTTTCCCATTGACTTTCATTGAAACAGAGGCAATTACAGACGGGAGACTGACACACTTAATCCATTTTCTCCTTCAAAAATCGTGAGTCTCCTGTTTGCATTAGTCTATTGGCATGTAGGTTGTTCTGTCGAGCCCTCACTCAGCCACTATGTTTCCCGTGCCACTCAGTACAGAAGCCAATGATTTCCGGTGCTTGGCACTGGCATTTAATTGTCAATACCAGCACTTATGATAGCTGCCACATGGTGGTGCTGTTTGAATAATTTAGAGATGAGAGGAACAGCAATTGTTTATTTTTTCAGTATACATTAAAAACTAATAACACCTGCTGTCCTAGCCATTTTTATTAGCTTTGAAGAGCCGGAATAGTCTGAATTTTCACACTTGTAACAGTGTGCTGGTTAGTAGTTGTGTAGGTACTGTCATTGGCAACGCTGGCAGTGGCAGCAGGTGGTGCAAGCTGCAGAGGCCTCCTGACTAGTGCCCTGACACATTTTTTCCCCCAACATAATTAAGGACTGCGGCCACTTGTTGCTTGCAGCGCCCTGCGGATCCGTGGAGAACAGGCTAACTAGAGCCTCAATAAGTTACAGCCTCCACCGTCAGGTTTGTTCTGAAAAAATGAAAGCGTTGGGAAAGGCAGTATGATCTGTTTAGATCTACTGCTATCATAGTGATATATGTGTTCTTGTCAATGCATGCATTAATGTGAACAACTTCCTTAACTGCTGGTATAACGAAGTGATGCACTGAATTAAGCACTACCTGTTAGTGTGATCTGGAGCTCAGGGGATTGAGGGGTGTGATTTGTCACTACCTATCTGCTGAGATGCCCCAGAAAACCCAGGGGCATGATTAGTGAGATAGACAGGCAACTTTTTGGAAAAGGTCAGAAGCTAGTTTTCTGACAAACATGTCAAAATACCCGTCTCACTAATCTAATGCATCACATTTCCTATTAGCCCACCTCCCATAAACCGCTGCCCCAGTTAAACTCTCTGAAACAAAACAGCACTTCTTCACATGCACATGCCTCACCATTCACCCAACCATCATAAACATAAGCCATATGTTGCCTTCCATGTACCTCTCCTCCTTGTTGAAGATCTCTTGTGCAACCCATTCATGCCTTTTTTAGCTGCACTCTACTGCCCTGCGACACCCCAGCCCTTGCAGATCAGTGCCACACACCTGTGATTGACACCACCACAAAAAACCCAGCATAGGTGTTTTTTTCCTGCTCTCAACATGAGGCTGTCTCTCATTTAGCCACCCAAGGATCCCCTTCAACGGTTGCATGACAGAGGCACGCGTGGCTAAACCATACATGCCTCCACAACGCTGCCCGAACAACGAATGCATCTGAACAACTCATGCCTATACCACGCGTGCTTTAACATGCAATTTTGTGGTAAAGGCATGGCTGGTAAAGGGATGTGTGATTCAGATCACACCTCAGGCCACCCGTGCTGAGTCCTAACAACTACCCACCACACTGAGACCTAAAAACGACCCGATCCCTAAATACTACACTGATCTCTAAAAACAATCCCGACCACCCAGCCCTAAAAACAACTCCGACCACCCCCTGAGCCCAAAAAACGACCCAAACGCTTAAAAACAACCCCCACCCTCCAAAAACCTGATCCTAGCCGAGCCCCACTTACCGCATCGTGTCCTTTCGCAGTCCTTCCTCTTCTTGTGCCCGCCCATCCCAGCATCTAGACTTCGCACTGCCTTAACCACGTATTTGCGGTGTCCCACTTGCGGGTACCTACTGAGTCCATATCACATATGTTCCAGATCACAAACCCCTTACCATGTGCACATTAAATGTAATTGCCTTCAACAAATCTAATCCGGAAAGTTGAACTACATAATTTTCACCCATGTGAATTAACAATACATCTGGGCATGTTCTGGGGGACACCAGATCCGCCAGCCAGAGCAACAGCTGACCAATCTCTTGCCACTCTTGCTCCAACAGTCAACTTAAAAACTATCTGTTCTTAGACCACGTGATTTTCCAGAGAGGTGTTTTCTGCCTGAATCACTGCCTAATGCAGAGTGTGTCCAGTTATCCAAACAGTCACCACTGCAGACCACAGTCTCACCACACAACCTTGAAAACACAAAGCAACAGTTATCTGTCTTAATCATCCTAAAGTCTAACATACCTCTTTAACCACCAGAGGACCATCTCTCTAACACATGACCTCACTAACACAATAGCCTCATCCACCAGTGCAAATTGCACCACCTCATCCTCTCTTGCAATTAAATCATTCACTGATTGCCCTTCGGCCATGACAAGTGGTGAATTATCCTGAATTTGCCAGGTTCTTTATTTGGCACTACACCAACGCGATATCATCATCAAATTCGTTGGGGGCCAGTACTGAAAATGGCTTCCCATTCGTCCCTCTGACATCTCTCTGTATATTTTTTCACAGGCATCTTGATTTCTTCATCTGGGTGACTTTAGGTAATCTGTAAACCTCCATCCTCTAGGCCCCTGGGAATCCAACTTGAAACCCTGTTTGAAACCCCATTCCGATAATACTGCTGCGCCCCAGTGCCCTAGATGTCATACTGCCCTTGGGACACCATTCCACGTGATCTGGGAGTGCCCCATTCTCCAGCCCTACTGGAGACGTATTTACACCGAGATAACGGAAGGGGTGGGGTTTCCAACTGATTTCTCCCCCAAGGTGCTCTATCTGGGAATAATGGATGAAATAGGGGGAACACGCACCCAACGTGCATTTTGTAGGCCTTGGGTATTTAATAGCCAAAGGAAACATAGCCCGGCAGTGGAGAGACCAAAAAAGCCCATCCTTATGCGATTGTCGCGCGCAGGTATGGACGACTGCTGCATGTTGGAACACAGAGTATACACTGGCAGGGGGTGCCCAGGCAAACACGACAGAGTATGGGGAAAATGGGTGCCACTGGTGTAGAGGCTAAAAGCAGAAACCGAGAAGGCGACGTCCTGTCACACGCCCCAGAATTAAAATCCCGAACTGACTTGCCTGTTGATTCAGCCCACGTTCCTTCCTTTCAAAGGAACTACCACTCCATTTTCCGCCTTCATGATAATATGTGGAAACAATTATTATTACACTTATAATCTGCTATTTAAAAGAATACAGTGATGTTTCATGCATGAGGTGTGCAATGCCGCTATTGTTATATAAATACATTTCAATAAAAATATTTTGGGGGAAAATAATACTGCTGCATCTTTGTTGGAATGGAAACACAACCATTTTAACAAACCTTTTATCTTAACTAGTGTAAAAACTGTTGTTTACAGACTCTCTGTTGCCCTGTTACCTTCCCCTGGAAGTTTTGCCTTGGTCCCAAAAGTGTCCTTCTGTTCATGCTGCATTGTCGCTACTGCTTCTCTTCAATTCCATCCCTTCTTTCTTCCTCTCACCACGTCATCCACATCTACTTTACTTCAGTAGACTTAACCTTTTTTCCTTTTTCCATCCCTCTCTTTTTCATCCCGTCCAAAACCCTCACCATTTCAACCGACCCAGATGTAAACTTGTCCCATCCTTTACTAGTACAAGGCGTCTCCTGTTTCCGTACCCAGACTGTCTTATCATTTCAAAATCTTTGCTGCTCTTGGTCTGTAAAACATTAGACTTCTTGGCCAAGTTATATATTAAGCCCTCCACTGCACTTACCCCAATACTCTCCTGTACATTCTGTATTTCACCAGCTCTCTTCTCCATAGATTGAGGAGTTTTTCCTTCTATCAACACCTCTTCTTCATCCTCATAATCCAGTTCAACCTCTTCTTTGCTCCATTCATCCAATACTATCACTTCAACAATCGTTACTAGACAATCTCCTTCGCCATCACCACCATCACACAACTTTCAATTCAGAGTGTGATGTTCCTGAAATGCTATTTTTAGCAATGTTTTCCTTTGACATCAGCAGGGCTGTGCTCGACTTCCTCCCTTTCTACGGGCCAACGCTTCCATGTCTCACCAAGCTTGATCGGACTGTTCATGACAATGCTGGGCCACCATGCCAGTTTTTTTGAGGCGTCCCGGGTGTCTCCCAACCTTGGAAGAGCCATTATTCTGTATGGTCCTACAGACGCCCCAGCCTGTGAAAACTCCTCTAATACCCCCTCCTCATCTGGCACCCACTCCAACTCTCTCCTTCTCATCCTATTGTCCCTTACTCTTTTGCCCCACCAGCTCCTAATAATACTGTCTCGGCATCCTCCCTGTCTTCTTTGTTGGGGTCATGTTACCCCTGTACAGCCCATGTTTGTGTCCTGTAACTGTACTCTTCATTAGTAATGGTTGCACTGTGTCTTTCCCCATCACACCTTCCTGTGCCGCCAGTAAAACAAGTGCGTCCCCCTCCATATCTTTCTGCATCAGAAAGTTGGAGTGTATGCCATTTTTAGGTCTCGACTATTCTATCCCGCAGAGATAAATAGACGAGAGTATAGAAGTTGAAACAAACTCTCTGACCAAGCGTATTCCAAGCGGATTCCTCCCAATGCATGTGAAGTATTGAAGCGTGACGCTTCGCCAGCGCGCGCTTGGCCTCGCTCACACCCCATATGCTCGTTCCCTCCCACTCGCTCGCTTCCCTGCTACACCGCCCCCCCACCCCATCCGCCTCGCACACCACCATGCTCCTTCCCTCCCACTCGCTCGCTGCCCCGCCCCCCGCCACACCAGCCATGTCGCAAACCAGTCTGTGCCTCGCAGCGATAGATATATTGTTATCCTTTATTTTTATCCCTTTTTACCTTTTTTTACCTTTTGGGTTGTTATCTCATCTTACACACACATATGAGCCTTCAGGGATAACCAGACACTCCAATATGGTGTCCGCATTACAGCGACCATAGTCCTTTCACTCTTTTCATTATGCAAACACTGGTCACTTCCGCGTTTAAATGCCCGCAGGGTACACCACGGTTTACCCACACTGTGATGATCTTCAGAGCGTGCATCCGGCAGCAGGAAGACCACAGAGATGTTATCGGTGTAAATAGTCACTACAGACACAATTAAGTGCATGCGGGGAAAGATAGTGGTACGAGCTAGGGTCCGATCGTCTCTAACTTTAACTTATTTCGTCCGTTAGACCACTGGCAATAATAACACGAGCACTTAGCATGCACCGTTCTAATTATTAAGACGATTGCGGAGCCCGGTATGATCAACCTATATATTACCCAAATGAACACCACAAGTGCGCCTCAATCACCACATGATCGATATTATTCACAGTTTAGTTTATTCTGTTTCGTTACCAGGCTGCATACCCCCTCGCCCCTCGCTCACCAATGTCCCTCCCACCATTCATTTGATGTCCGCCACGAGTTCTTACAGGCTAATGGCCCTCCCCCAGCTCAGAGCGCGCATTGCTTTTTTAATGGGGGTCCCTCAAACTCGCTCGCTCCCCTGCTCCTCCGCCCCCCCACCCGACTTGAAAGGAAGCCTCGCACACCAACATTTGTCTCTCTTACACCACCAGACATCAAAGGCTGCTGCTCCTAGGCCCTCTCACTCCCCCCACAGCAATGCCGAGAGCTTGTGTGAATTTCCCACTTTCCTCCAGCCCAGCTACAGAAACCGAAAACTCTTGGTGCTAAACCCACCCAATTACCCTTTTGTTTCTTGTTTTAAAACCTCAGTGAGCGTGCGTCAAGGCACCAGTCCCCAGCTGACATCAGAAAGTGGTCTGGTCACTTCCTACCCGCTTTCAGTCCTCGCTCATGCACAGTGCCTGAGGGGTGTCCCCCCACCCCCAGAACCCCAGGGTCTGCCCGGGCTAATGTTACGCCTTTGACATAGCTTAGAATTGTAATTGCATTTATATAGCGCTTACTACCCCTGACAAGGCGTTGACGCGCTTTTTCTACACTGACCCCTTTTCTACACACCGTCATCTCGCTTGAGCCTAAAAAATTGCCGAGGTGCTCAGAGTTGTATTTCCTAAACTTGCAGAGGTGCTCAGAGTTGTATTTCCTTGCAAATAAATGTAAAGTTGTCTTTCACAAATGTGCTCATTCCTTTTAATCACAAGCGCCATAATCACATAAGTATTGTGGGTCACATGCCCGAACTTTGAATACCACCGAAGAATTTGCAGGTAGGACGGGAGTGCATCAGGTGTACCCACTTTTGAATGTAAGCAGTTTTTTCATGCTTTTTGTCATTTCTAAATTACTGCCCCAGCCGCTCTGTATACACTCTACTCTTTGCTCCCTGCCGCTTCTAATCAGTGAGCGTGCGCCAACGCACCACTCCCCAGCTGACATCAGAGAGTGGTCTGGTCACTCCCTAGTCCCTCCCCGATTTCAGTCCTCGCCCGTTCACAGTGCCTGAGGGGTGTCCCCCACCCCCAGAACTGCGGGATCTGCCCGGGCTAATGTTACGCCTTTAACAGAGCTTAGAATTGTAATTGCATTTATATAGCGCTTACTACCCCTGATGAGGCGTTGAAGCGCTTTTTCGACACTGACCCCTTTTATTACTTTTCTACACACCGTCTTCTCGGTTGAGCTTCAAAAAGTACCGAGGTGCTCACAGTTGTATTCCCTTGCAAAAAAATGTAAAGTTGTCTTTCACAAATGTGCTCATCCCTTTTAATCACGAGCGCCAGAATCACATAAGTATTGTGGGTCACATGCCCGAACTTTGAACACCACCAAAGAATTTGCAGGTAGGACGGGAGTGCATCAGGTTTACCCACTTTTGAATGTAAGCAGTTTTTCTCATGCTTTTTGTCATTTCAAATTACTGCCCCAGTCGCTCTGTATACACGCTACTCTTTGCTCCCTGCCGCCTCTAATCACCAGTTGTCCGCATACTACTTTCCCAAATTCCAACAAAGGAGCCGAATAAGACAACCTTCTTTTAGGAGGGTTCCCTGAGAAGGGGGTCTTCCCCCAATAGTTTTTTAATGGGGTCGAATTATGGATTTTATAGTACAGTGGTCAAATACATTTACTAAAAAGACATAGGCCCTGAAAGGGCCGTCATGAAATATATACCTCCAAAGAAGCCAGACTCGCCCAAGAACAAAGCACCATTTCATCAAAATTTGCCATGGGCTCACTTCATATGTTTGGAAATATTTAAAGTGTGCCATGTACAGATTTTTC
Organism: Lissotriton helveticus; assembly: GCF_964261635.1. Taxonomy (NCBI): domain Eukaryota; kingdom Metazoa; phylum Chordata; class Amphibia; order Caudata; family Salamandridae; genus Lissotriton; species Lissotriton helveticus. Next base: position 445,778,961 of record NC_136070.1, read on the forward strand.
CATGGGTTTGTGCCAGGTCAAAAATTCTCACGTATGCCAAGGTTTGCATTTTGTAATGCATAATCCCCAGTATGCCGTTGGTGCCCCTTTAAATCAAAAATATAAATCAATATGGGATAGCTAGAATTTTTCTATGAATACATCCCCTCCCCACCAACAGTACTTTTGGTGCCCTCATATGTAAAAATGATCCTGAAGTACGCCAGGGCCAGCATTTTGACATAGGCGCTCTATAATGTGGATGTACTCTCTTGTGCCAAATATTACCTCCTGTATGTCAGCACCTGTATTTTCATATGGGAGGCCCCATATGTCAAGAGCTACGGCATAAATTCAACAAGCATTTTCAATGCAATAGGTCTCGCATTTGTGAAGAAATCCAACGTAGATGGGATTGTCAACGCACCTTCCCCCACTAACAAAGATCAATTGTTGTCTTTCGTAGGTATACTCATCTTCTGATTCTCACAATCGTTCTGATGACACAGTTGCATCTAGGGTCAAGGTGTCAGATCATTCTAGACTTTTCGCTCAAAGGTTTTCTGAATTTGTTAGGTGACTTGGCGTGTTCGTCTCCTTCCTGCTTTGCTTTTGGGAAAAGGGAGATATGCTGTATTTATATTTTCTATGCTTGTTTTTCCCTTCTCTCCCTCCCTTCCTTACTGTTATAGGCATCTTACAATGTCATGTTTCAATTCCACCTGGAACCTTGAGGCTGATACCAAGCAATTGAGTCAGTTGCACTGTACCTCAATGCTGGCCAGTTGCGCCTTGTTGCTGTGCTGCTTTTCTTGGAATAAACATTTTATAACCACTTGAACCGATTCCTTTTTTACAATCATTTCCTGTAATACACACCTTACTGATGGATGTTTACTGAACAAGTTCTGGTATTTGCAGCAATTTACAGGAAACTCAATGTTCAATTACTTCAAATGCATGACACCCCAGACTATTTTCATTAGCATAGACCATGACTTCTTACACAGTCATATTAGATATAACTGACATCTGCCTTATGAATTGGATCTGCCAGTGAACTCTCCTTTACTTTTTTATTGCTATATTGTTTCTTTGTTTTTGCACCGTTTGCAGTGCCTACTGTGTGAAATGTAATCATACATTTTTGTATATAATACACTTTTGGTTAGTAAGCATATTTTATGTTATAGTAATATTTAGTTGTAATGATTGTAAGTCTTGAGAAAGCCCAGGTGACTCATAGAAGGCGAAACGTGTTGTCTGAACATCTCCAATGATTGTTACAAAAATAATACAAATAAACTACACCACTTGAACACATATCTTGTACTTTTTTTTAGAGAATATGTGCCTCTTGATCTATTGAAAAGGAGCTATGAAATTCTGGGTTTTCGTACTCCTTTCCTTCACACTCATACTCCTTTTATTCAAATGCATATATATATGGAAACTTGGGTTACTCCGGTCTCAGAAGTACAGGTTTACAGCAACCTACTTCATGTTCCCAAAATTTTAATGACTGACTCCTAGGGGGCGGCTACGTTTGCATACTCTTCGTTTATCAGCAATTTCACAGTCTCAGAATACCCCCTAGACTTATAACCGAAACTATGACTAAATTTAGAAACAGAATGGAAAACAAAATTAAACAAACATAAATATATTTCGAAGCAGACCATATTCCATGTGAACAAAATATTTAACTATGCTTTAGCTGAAACTGTGGATCTCGAGAAAATCAAAAGACAGGATATAATCTTAGAGCAGCCTCTAACAACATGATCAAACCACTAATTTATATAGCCAATGGAGAATTTGAGAAATACAAAAATGCTGTAAATGAGACCACCAATAAGATTGAAGAGAATAACTAGGGAGAAGTTACAAAGAACAGTGACATTCTAAACAATAGTGATTGGTGACTTTGAAGAAGATCATCCTGAAAGTAAAAATCGAAAACTTAAGAACCGCCAGCTTGACTATCAATTAGAACATCTAGACACATTTGCCAGGAAATTTGATAAAATAAGGATCCACAATAGGACACAAAAGGACAACACCCCACTAATGGCAGCATTATCAACCACCTTGAACACTGAACCACGGAGAACAACACTTGAGAAAGCCTCAGTTTTTAAGATCTCTGCATTTTATATTAATGCTTTAGACAAGGTTTTAATTTCCTGTGCCAGAGATGTTCCAAAAATAGGATTCTGTCTGCTCCCTGTACTTTTGTACATGGACAAAGCGGTCCTCAATGCATGCACAGCTAATGAACTACAGGCCCTTCTTGAAAAATCTTTCATCCTGACCTGCTGCCTAAAAATCCTTGTTTCAAAACCTTTTGTATTCGGGAGTGCCCTATTACTAAGATATCTAATTTCAACTATTTGGGCATTCTATTTGCTGCCAACCTGTCCTAGGATAGGTTCATAACTCAGAGATCCCAGAAGATGGTGGCAACCTGGGAGTCAATTTTTAGCTTTGCTGAAAAGCTAGATCATATGCCACTCAAAGAGATGTCCATGTTATATAGGAGTAAATGCCTCTCAGTCGGTACGTATAGGGCAGGAGTTTGGGGTTACGCAGGTTTGGGTACCTTGCAGTCAGCCAAAAATAAATTTATTTGGAGACTGCTAGTAATCCCCAAAACTATGACCAGTTTCATCTCGCATCAGGAACTGGGCTTAGGTTATCTGGAGTATAATGTAAGTCTGGCTCTGTGGTGTGTTTCTCCCACAAGGTAGTAGGAACTGTCTTCATTTAAGCAGCATGTCAGCTATTCTCTGGCTAGCATATGTCAAAAAAAAAATTCGAGATCTGGGTTTGAGCCATCTTTTTAATACCCCAGGTAGAATTGGCTCCCATTCTAAGGAGCTGGTAAAATAAAGGTTCCTTGCACATGGGAAGAACGCCAGAATAATAAAAATTCTCGACATGGTCTCTATCCATCAATATGTGCCAATTTCAACCACCCAGGTAGGGAACCATAGCTATTCTGGATAGAGGACGCTGAGCTAAGATTTTGCCTTACTCGTTTAAGAGTATGTAAGATTCAGTTTTTAGTGGATTTTTATCAGACAGGCACTTGGTTCGCCTCACTTCCATGCTGCCCATGTGATGGAATTTCTGCTCAATCTTTGAAGCACTTCATGATTTTTGGCACTCTGTATTGCACTTTAAGATCAAGTGTTTTTATGTCCAATTTTATTTGATATTAATTTCAACACACATGAAGAAGGGTTGCACTTTTTACAAGGCTCAGATTCCCCTCCTATATGCTTTTTGGTCTTAAATTCGATCTCCTTGCCTTAAAATTAAGAACGAAATATGCTTTGAGATTATGATTATTGATTCTCACCTGGCTGTAATGCTCATATTTTCTTAATGAAATGGTTTGATTAACAACTGCTTGTTTGCGATAAACAATGTAACCTTTTTGTTATCCTCATGATAATTAATTATCATGCTGAATAGGAAATTGTGTTAGGTTGAAGTGATAACAATGTTTTTATCGTGCTTTTATGGTCATTTACTTGGCCGAATAAAGATTTCACTGACTGGATCTCTGTTGATTTTTTAGAAGAGGTAAGAAGGTACAGCACAAGCACCAAGACAAGAACAATGTAACAAGTTAGCTACACCAAGGAGAAAGTCAAAACCTACACTAGGAATCCAAACCAAGACACTAATGAGAGAGCAAAAAAGGAACAATCCAATCGTAAAAACAACTAATGGTCAAGATACCTCCCACATAAATGAAATATTAAGAAATATGTATTTTAAACAAAGGATCATCTTTCTGTCCAACTTCTCACTGATGCCTTTCAGAAACTAAAGCTAACCTATATAAATATGTCAGATACGTAAACTACACTCATTCTCCAAAGACGCACCATCTCTGGTTTAACCTAAGATGCAGTGAACTGATATTGCTTTTGCTTCTGGACCACTGAAATATAGCCACTTTATAAGTACATTATATGACAACATTGTGCAAACTGTTGTGAGTGTGCAAATTGCAGTCCTAGAATTTGACATAGACACAAACTTTGCTTTAGGGAGCAATTTTAAAAGACTAGCTGTCTTTACACACATCTTTCCGTCCACCTGGGAATACATTTTTTCAGACAAAATAATCATAGAGAACAAGCTTTCAAGGGTGTACAACAAAAGTCCTTTAACCAGTCTATAGGAAGTGTACAAACATGACAATAGTATCATTCAACATCCAGAAAATTAGAATAGAGAAGCATATAGGCAGCTGCCGGATGTCACCTGTTACTAAAGAAATTGCCATCCAACTCCAAAAATTAAGACAGAACTAAAACAATTACTGAAAGCATGGAATGCAAAATAATTACTTACAGACAAAAATCTTTAGAGTGACCATCGCAAGATGGCCACATGTTATCAATTACCCAAGATCCATAAATGTGAATCCCATCACACTGGATGTCCTGTAATAATCAGTATAAACTCTTCATGTTCACAAGTGACAGAATTGATTGATTTTCAACTTCAGTGAGTTATTTGTGACCTAGCTTCTTATATGCAAGACCCAAAAGACTTTCTATATAAAAAAAAAGAGAATATCCCATTGCAAAAGATTATGTGTTGGCTACTACTGATACCGTAATCATGTAAACTTTCAATAGCAGCAAGGGTGGTCTAGAAGCAATTAGGAAGACTAACAACTAGGTCAGCACATTTCTGATTAATGAATCAAATGATTATTAAAAGGCTTTTCAACCATATGTCTGTCTCTTCTTGGGACAGGCAAAGAGACTCTGTGTGTGGGATGGCACGCATGATAATAATAATAATAATAATCTTTATTTAGATATTACACAGATATCTTTAAAAGAAACTTACAAAGTACACATTATATACAAGCTTTTAAAATTGGGAAAAAGCAAGCAAACGCTTCAGTGGCTATTAAAAAAAAATGGAAGTCTTCCTCATCCTGGACCTCCTAATTCTGTGACATTTTAAAAAGGAACAAGCAAGAACTTAAAAAAGTTTATGTAAAAAAGCTGTTCACCCCTTTTTAGTTACACTGACTGTCAAAATACCGCATGCATATCGAAGACAACTGGAATTCCTAAGGAGCAATTCGATGTATTAGACTGTCAGGTTGCACAACATAATATCATTTCGTGTCTCTTCCCTTAAGTTTTATTAGCGGGCCTCTTTTGAGTTAAGGGAACGGTATGCTTGTAGGATAAAAGTTGTTAATCCTAGATTTAAAACCGTATTTTCAGGGTTCAGAGCCACGATAATGGCTTGCCTACATGTCCGCACACCCAACCTATTCCATTCTGCTTTGAGTTTAAGCTTACGCTGGGAATTAAAGGCTGGGCAGAGGCAAACCACATGTAACAAAGTTTCAGATGCCTTACTACACCCTCTACAGGTTAGGTCATCCACCGTTCGTTGCCACGAAGGCAAATCTTGCAGGAAGCACCAGTCACCCATTCTAATTGCCATTAAACTTCGTTTTATGTACAATGAATATGTGCAAGGCAGATAGGTGGCCGGTGCTACCCGCTCGTAAGAATTGACAAGGGCCCAAGCATGCCTACGTTTGGAAAAGAGTGCTTTGTCTATTGCGAGGGAACTAATTCTCACACATTTTTTAATGACTGTTTTGAATGCAGTCCGACTGGGGTTGAGAGCCCAAAGGTCGCTCGCCGACAATTGATTAATATAGTCCTTGAAAAGTCGACCAAACGTACCTCCTGGATTTTTCTGGGTAATTTCTAGCCAGACTAAGGATTCCAGTGTGCCAATGTCCGCCTGTCTCAGTTTGTGGCAGAGATTTAAGTATGAGCCGATGTTAGAGGCCTCATAATTTAATAGCCCAAGCTCTAGTCTTACCTGAGCTGCAGATGCAGAGTTTGGGAGATGGAGTACTTTTTTATAGATTTTTGTTGTGTGTCGATTTAAGGCAGTGTTTAATTTGCCCCTGAATAACTCAATTCCATATGATAGAGTAGGGCCAATTTTTGCTCTCAAGACTTCTAAGAGTGGCAGGAGAGTTGGGCCAGAAAGATTTTTTGAGATCTTGGCTAATGAGACCGCAAGGGTCATAGCTTTAACTGCTATCTCATTCCGATGTTTGATGAGGTTACCCCTAGAGTCCAGATGGACACCTAGGTACTTATATGATTGACCTATAGCGAGGCGTATGTTGTTATATGACCATCCTCCGCCCGCATGATATTTACTACCAAAGGGGACAACTTGGGTTTTCTTTAAATTAACCCCTAGTTGATTTATGGTCTTATAAATGAGCAGTTTATCGAGGAGCCTTTGCAGCCCAACCCTCGTAAGGCTGAAAAGTGCCAGATCATCGGCATATAAAAGGTTGCTTAATGCCGTGCCTCCTATTTTTGGGGAATGACTGTTGGTTTCGTCCAGTGTAGTTGACAGATCTGCTATAAACAGATTGAAAAGCATTGGGGCCAGCACGCATCCCTGCTTCACACCTCTGGTTGTCAAGATTTTCCGCGAGAGATGCGTGCCGGACCCCAGCTTCACCCTAACCCAAGTATTCGAATGGAGTTGAATAATTGCGTCCAATAGTCTATCAGGAATCCCCCATTTCCTCAACTTTTCCCACAAAGCCGCCCTTGGGACCCTGTCAAACGCGGCTTTAAAGTCGACAAAGCAGCAAAGCACTGGCCTAGATGTTGAGAGTGCTTTGTCGACAATAGTTGAGAGTGCTAATAGATTGGTCATTGTCCCAGAGTTGGCAACAAAACCTGTTTGGTTCATTGGGATCAGTTTTTGGTCCTTTGCCCATGTCCTCAGCTCCTCCAGGAGGAGGCCAGCGTAGTGCTTCGCCTCTATATCCAAAAGTGCTATAAGTCTATAATTGTTAGGAGAGGCGCGGGGTCCCGATTTATAAATAGGTTGGATGATTGCACCCCGCCATGAGTCTGGGATTGTTGCAGTTCTTAGAGCATAATTGAAGAGGTTTGTCAACAAGCCTGACCAGAGAGCTATATCAGATATAAACAGTTTCTGTGGCAGGCCATTTGGGCCCGGCGCTCCATCTGATCTGGCTCTTGACATAGCCGTAGCAACCTTTTCTTGCGACATCTGGAGGTCCTCGTTGGCAGCGTGAGAGTGCTCCGGGGCTGTAATCTGCATATTACTAGTTTCTGTGTCATTCTCACTTAGAGGGCTGTTCTCTGTTGTTCCTGAGCATTCTGGAGACCGAAAGTGCTCTGTAAGGAAAGTTACCCAGTCCGATTCCTGGATGTTTGCCGATCCAAAACTTGATGTACTCTGATATGAATGGTTGACTAGGGCCCAGAATTTTCGTGAATTGCGACTCTTGCTCTCCCAAACTAACTTGCACCAGAATTGGTTTTCGTGCGTCCGTTTGTCATTGGTGATCGCCAGCTTAAATGACTTTTGAGCTGCTTGATATACGTTTAAACATTCGCTATTCCCCGGTGCCTTTCCGAGTAACCATAGAGCTTTATTTCTCTCTTTCTTAAGTAGCTTTGACTGTTGTGAGAGTGTAAACTGGCGCGAGGAGGTTCTCCTTGGGGGATGCGAATTTGCTGGAAATAGGTTAATAAGGTGCGTGCATAGCGTTGTCCATGTCGCAATCGGGAAGACATTCTGATCACTTCCATCACTAATCAGGACCATGCTTGCTTGTAGAATATTTGGACTAATATCCTCACTCCATCTGAGGCGCTTTAAGTTTTCAGAATGTATTCCCCTACAGGTTGGGAGTGCTGGTTTATGGTTCTCTGAGTTAACGTTAAAGGATATAACCTGAGGTCGGTGATCGCTTTCAGATCGTGGATGGATACAGAAACTGACCAAGCAATGGAGCAGAGCTGAATTACAGATGGTGTAATCCAGGTAGGATCGTTTGTTTCCGTTTGTCCAAGACCAGTTGGGAAGGGTATCACCCTCCGATCTACCATTCATTACCAGATAGCCTGCGCTATAGAATCGCATCACACAGAATTCTCCTAGACCGCAGTAGGCTTGATTAGGCGGATTTGTTTGGGTTACTGCCTCGGTCAGGGGAAATAAGAAAGGCCCCTTGGTTTCGGCTGTTTTACCTTGGAATAAGTTAGTATTAAAGTCACCTGTAGCAATGCAGTCTGAGTTGGGATGTTCTGCGGCTAAGTCACTCATAATTACCGTTAGGCGTGTGAGATGCTCTCTTTTTGTGCGTGTACTTGGGTTGATGTACACATTTAAGAGGAAGAGTGAACGTTGTTCCCGCCATGCGTTGATTTTGACCCGATTAGCCAGTCTTCATCCAATTTTAGTTGTGTAATTGGGCCTTTTAGATTGTTTGATATATATGTTGACAGGCCTTTTGGGTGACCATAGCGGCTAACCCTGAGTGCTGGTTTCCATAGTTCGGTGAAGCCAATGACCGGGCATCCTTGTGTGGCCCAGGTTTCCTGCAGGGCTATTACTGCATGCTTACAAATGAAGGAATGGACTTCTGAGTTCCTTAATTTCTGCTGAAGACCGCTGATGTTCCACGAACACATTAAAAAAGTGGAATCTACTGCTATATTGAACGCTGTAGCGGGTGAGGCAACTAGAAGGCTTATATTTTCCTCGGATTTCCGGGTTTGATCCGCGGGGACTACTCCTTGTGGTCAGTCTGAGTTTTTTGTTGACAGGGTGGCTGGAAGCCAACTCCAGCATTGACTTGAATCGTCATTAATGGCTGCTGTTAGAAAGGGGGTTTTCAGTACTTCAGATCCTAAGGCATTTTTTAAAATTGAAAGCGGTCTGGTATTAGGGGCAGGCATACGAGTACCAACTTTTGCGTGTGGTGTTGGTTGGTTTAGTAGTGCTGGGGGGTACCCTGGGGTGGAGTATGGATAGACTCTGATGCCCCAGTCCCGCAGGGTAGCCTTATGATCTAAGAATACTCCTGCCCAATAGGCCGACTTGAATGACACCAGGGTTACCTCAGAAGGTTGTGTACCTCTAGGTGGAAGGAATACGATTGATTCAATATCGTCCGATGCCAGACCTTCAAACCCCGAGGTGCCATTCACTAGTTTTATGATATTAGATCTGTTAAGAATGTCATGCCGCCCTTTTGATGTGTAGTCAGGAGCTAATATAATATGGGAGAGTTGCAAGTCGCTTTTGTTCTCTTTACTGCATAGGCTTGGGTCTGTCTTATTAATTTTAGCGATCGGTGGTCCTGCTTCTGGTTCCTCCTTCTGTTGTGTCTGGTCTTGAGGAACCTTCCTCACTGTCAGACTGTTTTTAAGCAAGGGTGTTTTAAGATTGTAAATTGTTTTTGTTAAATTCGGTCTGGTCATTAAGTTGTCCGTCCAAGATGGTATTGAATCTGGCACTGGGTTAGGAACAACTGAAATTGCTGTAGTCCCTGATAAACTTGGTTTGTTAGCTTCCACCCTTTGTATTTCTTTAACGTTGCTTAGATCTTCTGTCGCTGTTCCCGCGACTGACTCAATTAGAACTTGTTTGCAGCCCTGGGTCTGTTGGATGACAGTTACAGCTGAGTCCTCTTTTTGTTGGATTGCACTAAGGTTTACTAGGGGTTGTGGTGTATTAGTTTCACTTACGACTTTTTTGTTGGCTGCCATTGCAAAGAGAGGAAAGAAGGTTGTAGGGACAGTTGTAACTTTTGCCCTTGTTTTGTTTCTATGTTTGCGCTGGCGTTTGCGCTCTCTCTTGCTGCACGGTGGTAGAGGGGCTGACTGCCTTTCCGGTTTTGGTGGTGCCAAGGCTGATGAACCGGCCTCTGGCGCTGCCTCGATTTGGGCTATATAGGTTGTGCGCCCGCTTGGGGACCGGGCATTTTCGGTTGTTGCTTCAATCAGCTCAGAGCCCATTAATTCGGTTTGGAGTCGATCAGCTATTAACTGCTCGCTTGGCTGGTTTGTGGCGGGGACTTTCCCTGCACTCTGCTGGGTTCCTTTTTCCGTGATAGTCCAGGGATGAGCTGGTTCTTGATTCATGCTTGGTGGTACGTGCGATTGCGGACAGAGAGTTATAAGTGAGTTGCCTCCCTTCAGCAGTTTGACTTCTTCTATGACATTTGATAGAAAAGCTGGAAGCGACGAAAGGGAGTCGATGATTGGAGAGCAACAACAGACCGACTGGATGAGCTTTGCAGAGGATTGCGCTCCTACTATTAGGTTGTTCAGTTTATCCAGTTTGTTGTCAATGCCTGCAGTGAACAGCGCTAAAGTATTCAGAAGGTCGACCTGCACATCCAGTTTGTCAGAGTGATAATTTAATGCATTGACAGTTTGTTGAAAAGTTTGTAGGAGCTGAGGCCAGACACCTGTTGCTGTGGGCTCCTCTTGGTTAGGCTTTGGATTTGATGTACGTCTAGGTGAGTTTTTAAGAAAAAATGACAGGTCCGCTAAAAACTGGTCATTTGAGTCGGATTTTTTTGATGGTTTTTTCGGTGATGTCATTACTACCGGTGTTGGTGAGAATACAATTTGCTGGGGACTGGACACGGCCCGATGATCCTTTGGAGCACTTATAGTTTGGGGCAATTGAGCAGAACCTAAAATTTTATTACAGACGTGAGAGTCTTGCACGTGAATTTGCGGGAAGATTAATTGGCGATGAGGGACCGTTATAGGTTCCTTTAATACGACTAAATCTTGACTTGACGATGCTACTGATATTTCTGGTTTCTGGGCTTGGTCTTTAAGAGGGCTTGAGATATGTGAAGGGCTTAACTGAAGGGTTTCCGAAAAACAGGCTTCTTGCTTGGACATAGAGGTAGACATAGAAGTAGGCGAAGAGACCTGGCCTGAGTGCAGTTGTTGATGATGATTAGATTGAGGGGTTTCTTTTAGGCTGATCCCCCCAGGCCGGGGTGCGATTGAAACGTTAAGAGCGGAGCCAAAAGTAAAAACATCCGAGAGTAGTACCTGATGTAAAGAATGCGGTTGAAATGAAAGCATACTTATTTTGGCCAGTTGGTCCGGTGCTCCGACCCTGGTAGCCTCCGATGGCTGGAACTGTGGAAGAGTGTTCGACATAGATGGAATTTTTTTATAATAGTCCAACAGATTCGAAGGTTTTGAGGTGTTTGATGTAACCATACTTTTGCCGTTGTGAATGGTGTTACTGTTGCCATTGCTAATTGGCGACGTTTTTACTGTGTTCCTTGTTTCATTGCTTCCTTGGTGGGGCTCCCCACCCATTATCGACTGTTTTGGTGTCCTCCGTTTTGGAGCGGATGCTGTTTTTCTAATTTTCCCAGATCTCATGGCTTCTGTTAGTTGAAACGGATCAAGGCGAGCTGCGATGGGTGACCTTGTCAAGAAACCGATAAGGTGCCTCTACTGAGCTCTTTCGGAGTTTGAAAGCTGGTGGATCTAATAATTCTGGTATCTCTGGTGGGTCAGAAGGTCAGAAGGTGTTATCTCTAGCTAGCTGATGTTGGCCTGAGTTTTGAGTCTGTGCTGTCAGTATTATCTTGCGAGATTAATTTATTCTCGCTACCAGGGCAGCCAGGTCTATTAGTAACTGGCGTTCTTCATAAGTTGCTTTTGGCGCTTCGATGGGGTCGCACCAGTGCATTAATCAATACTTTGCTAGTGGCACCCCCGCACTTTTGTATTCTTTTGAATTCCCAGCCCTTGTCCTCCCGCCTGCGCCCGCCCGCTCGCCGCACCACTCGCGCCCCAGGCCATGAGACCAGATCCTGACCCTGTGTTCCCCCCTCCCCTAACTGAAGCCACACAGGTACTGGGGCAAACACTGGGGAGGTGGAATGGGACAGGACGACTCAACCAGCCTGTGACGCAGGTCGGCAGCGAAACTAGTGAGCGCCGGGTGAATTCGAGGGGGAGGGGCGGGGGGAGCAGCCCCAGAGCTGGGTAAGAGGCCGAGTACCCCACACGCCCGAGAGGCCAGGCAGGGGGTGGAAGCTGCGAGGGAGAATGGACAGGCCACAGACACAGGAGACAAGAGCCAGAGGCCAGGGGCCAGGGGCCAGAAGAGCACGGTGAGCGAGAAGGGCACCCTGCAGTTTGAAAAGCAGCACAGGGAAGGAGGGGGGTTAGGTAGGCTGCAACGATTGGCACACCGGCACACCGTGCGGCACCCGGGGGGGCGGAGGGGGGCTTAAGGCGCGGAGCCAGGGGCCGGGATCTGGGTCAGGCCCGTTTTCACCCAGCCGCCAGCCGACCAACCAAATGCCCTGCTCACTCCGCCAGCGGTGTCAAAGTTGACCCTTGCGCCTCACTGCCACACACCGGCTTCTGCCGACTTACCGGTGCGCGGAACCACTGAACCGCTGCAGCCTCCCCCCTGTACTGGCAATGCTCGAGAGGAGATGGAGGCCGACTCTCTCTCAGCTCCCAGCTCTCCCAGCTCGACCCCGACTCGGCTCTCGGCTCACGGCCCGTGCCGGCGTCCAGCTCCACCCTCCGCTCCAACAACTCCCTCGCCTCACCTGACGGCACGTCCAGAAGCACTGCGACTCCTCCCGTTAGTGGGGCGCGGCCTGCAAAGTCAGCGTGAGAAATATTCTGACGGTACGCATGTTTACTGAGTTTACGTTCCATGCAATGGACTGTTATTGATTAATTGTTGATATTCTTCTTATTTTGCAAGGAATCCCAGGACAACTTCAGAGATATATCAACCTAATGAACCATAATAAGTTTAACATCAAGTAATACTGCTGATCTCCAAAATACAAGTTAGGTTTTTTGTATTTTACCATTTATATCAATAACAATAAAACCAAATTTAATTTAAAAACTACCTCTGTCAATTCAGCTCTTTAAGCCAATAGATGCCACACAAAGTCCTGCATGAAAAATAAACCTACGAAAGAAATATATAGTGCAAGATGGAACTGTAGAAAGTATGAAGTATTTACTACCAAAAACCGGGAGCTACTAGAAAGTCTTTACTTCTTTTGGACTGAGCATATATTACAACAAGCATTTGCAATGCAATAGGTCCCGCATTAGCAACGTTTGAGCTATTGGTATTGTAAATGACAAATGTATTATTTATGTGTTGGTTTTGAAAATAGTGAAATTAATAGCTTTTTTTTTTTTTGCAGAGTTTTATATAGCGCAAACTAGACCCGAACCGAATCAGGTATCAGAGCGCTTTACATAGCACCAGTTACGTTACATGAGGACGAACACACATTCATTTTAGGCACGGGGAGTTTAAGTGATTTGCCCAGAATCACAGGAGGTTTTGGCGTCGTTACCGAGACTCGAACCCAGATCTCCAGGTCCGAGGTCGAGCGCCCTAGCTGTTAGGCCAACTCCTCTCCCTTTGTCATTTACAATGCCAATAGTTTTAACTTCCGCAAATGTGACACCTATAGCATTTGTAATGCAATATGTGTTATATTTACGTGACTTAGATGTATTAATATTACAAATAACAATGTCTTAATTTTTTTAAATAATTAATGCTTAAATAAGTTATTGTAATTTAGAATGGCAATAGCTTAAACTTTTGTAAATACATTTTGTGAAGATTATGTTCAGTGTATTTTATTGTGACGAAAATCAGAAGTGAAATATTAACATTTTTTGTGACATTTGTAATACAGCTTGAAACATTGAGAGAACATATTTGAACCAGTTGTTGAATGGTTGCACAGATTGATGCTGTGGTGGCGCTGAGTGATGTAGTAGTAGCGACGAGTGATGCTGTGGCGTTCAGTGATGCTATGGCGTTCAGTGATGCTGTGGCGTTCAGTGATGCTGTGGCGTTCAGTGATGCTGTGGCGTTCAGTGATGCTGTGGTAGCGCATAGTGATGTTGTGGTGCCCCTGAGTGATGCTGTGGTGGTGCGAAAGATAGAGTGAGGGCAATAGATAGATCGAGTGAGGGCGATATATAGATCGAGTGAGTGCGATAGATAGATCGAGTGAGGGCGATAGATAGATCGAGTGAGGGCGATAGATAGATCGAGTGAGGGCGATAGATAGATCGAGTGAGGGCGATAGATAGATCGAGGGAGGGCGATAGATAGATAGAGGGAGGGCGATAGATAGATAGAGTGAGGGGGATGGATAGAGTGAGGGCGATAGAGTGAGGGCGATAGATAGATAGAGGGAGGGCAATAGATAGAGGGAGGGCAAAAGATAGATAGAGTGAGGGCGATAGATAGATAGATAGATAGATAGATGGATAGATAGATTGATAGAGTGAGGGCGATAGATACACAGATGGATAGAGTGAGGGCGATAGATAGAGTGAGGGCGATAGATACACAGATGGATAGAGTGAGGTCGATAGATAGAGTGAGGTCGATAGATAGAGTGAGGGCGACAGATAGAGTGAGGTCGACAGATAGAGTGATGGCGACAGATAGAGTGAGGGCGACAGACAGAGTGAGGGCGATAGACAGAGTGAGGGAGGGCGATAGACAGAGGGAGGGCGATAGACAGAGGGAGGGCGATAGACAGAGTGAGGGCGATAGACAGAGTGAGGGCGATAGACAGAGTGAGGGTGATAGACAGAGTGAGGGCGAGGTAGTGAGAGTGAGGTAGTGATAGAGAGAGTGAGGTAGTGAGAGAGAGAGTGAGTTAGTGAGGTAGATAGAGAGAGTGAGGTAGTGAGGTAGTGGGAGAGAGAGAGTGGGGTAGTGAGAGAGAGTGGGGTAGTGAGAGAGAGTGGGGTAGTGAGAGAGAGTGGGGTAGTGAGAGAGAGTGGGGTAGTGAGAGAGAGAGTGGGGTAGTGAGAGAGAGAGTGCGGTAGTGAGAGAGAGTGGGGTAGTGAGAGAGAGTGGGGTAGTGAGAGAGAGAGTGGGGTATTGAGAGAGAGAGTGGGGTAGTGAGAGAGAGAGTGGGGTAGTGAGAGAGAGTGGGGTAGTGAGAGAGAGAGTGGAGTAGTGAGAGAGAGAGTGGGGTAGTGAGATAGAGATAGAGAGTGAGAGTGAGATAGTGAGAAAGTGCGCTAGTGAGAGTGAACTAGTGAGATATAGGGTGTGGTAGTGAGGTAGAGAGAGTGTGGTAGTGATAGAGAGAGTGAGGTAGTGAGGGAGAGAGAGTGAGGTAGTGAGATAGAGAGAGAGAGAGTGAGAGTGAGAGTGAGGTATTGAGTTTTTGTTGTGTGTGAGGCGTATTGAAGTAAGGACAAAGGAGTAAGAGCAATTAATTGTTCGAACATGCACTTTTTTGGAAGTGTATTAAAATAAAAAGGGTTTCATTTCTTATGAACATTGCGCCATGTTATGGACAAGGCTAAACATGGGCTGCTGGAGAGAAGTAAAACACTAGGGCCAGCGGAGCAGGCACGCAGGGAATAAGCAACTGCAAAACAATTATGCTGTGGAAAATTAATTCTGAGATGAGCACAGAATGTCCACGATGGAAAACGTAGAGGCTTTGCTCCCTACCATGCACCGGGTCCACACAAACACAGTGGGTGGTGGCCGAGGGGGAGAGATGAAAAATGGTACATTTGTAATAGCGTTTCACTGTGTAACTAATTGAGTCATTAGCTGGGTATCTCTTTCTGCCATCAAATGTTAATGCATTGTCCTTCAATCTTGGCAGACAAGATTTCTACGTGGGTGAGGGAACAGAAACTACATTTGAAGGTTGGCAGTTTTACATAGGCTGGCTGGCTCTTGCTCGGCTCGAGGTATTTTTTTAACCAACCTTGAGCCCACAACAAGCCATGCTCCACGGGAGGCGAGCTGGACTCCTGCTACATGCAGCCGCCGAGACCAGGTCTGAGTCCCGGTAAATCTCTGTGCCTAATGAATATGTATAAGCCTGGCTTGGTTTCAGCTTGAGGCTCCGAAAGGGCTCGGGCTGAGCAAGAGCCAACCAGACTAGAGCTTTTCAGTGGCTGTACACCTCTGTTCACGTGGTGTCTCCGAGCGGCTGTATTATTAGAGGTAATGTTACTTTGAGATTTGAGCATATAATCCTTTGAGCAGCAGGGTTTCGAGCGGCGAGGTGGTGCCAGGGAATAAACTGTGAACTCTTTCGCTACCTGGTTTCGCAAGAGAACGTGTCATTAAAGTGCATGTTGAAGCAACAGATGCTTTGCCCTGCTCTAAATAAGAAATGTGCATTCTCTGGCGTTCTGCTCATTGGCCATGGCCTGTCTGCGGCGCACTGCTCCCTCGCTCTGCCTCGGTAAAAAGAGCACTGTGCCCCTGTGTGGGAGAAGATAACTCCCTGGCTGATGTATCATTTCTTGTGTGCGTGGCATTGGCTGCTGCTGAGCTGTCCGCGGACGTGCGCCGCACACACCGATAAGGGCCCCAGAGAAGAGTTTTGGCGAGGTGTGTGAAATGTGCCATAGCTCTGTTGAAAGGAGTTTAGGGGGGGTTGGGGGGGGGGGGACACTTGGAACGCAGCCAGGGGGACTCGCCTGCCCATGAAAGGATGCGGACACTTCTCGTGTCCTTCTGGCGAATGGCGCAACTCGTGCAGCTATGTCCTCAGTGCCTTTTGTCATTTTAAATTCAGAAGCCAGACTTTAGTTTTAATTATTACCAGTTTCTCAGGGATTTGCATTTAACATTTGAAGTCTGTTAGTGCAATGCGTCTGGACGTTAGCACGTAAAAATATGATTGAATTACGCGCATCCGAAGAGGCCCAGTTTTCCTGTAACGCACCTCGTAATATGTAGGTAGGTAGTTATTTTATTTTATGCGTTTTTATATAGCGCGGACTTTACCCGAAGGTATCAGAGCGCTTCACAATAGGAACAGTAGTGAACCATGAGAAAACAAATTACAAGTCAGCATGTTACAAAAGCCTGAATTAATAACCTCTGTATGAAAGGTATTTTATAAGCTATTGACTTACCAAGTAGGTAATCAGACCAAAAAACAAGCCCAACGAGAAGGGGGGGGCGGTCGGGGGAAATGGCAAAACAAAAGGGCCGGCAAAAAAAAAAAGAAGTAAACGCCCACCTCCGAATTACGACTAAAAAGGGGCGGGACTTAAAAAAAGAGGCAGAATCGCCCACGGATGGCATCAAGGCGGGCAAAATAGTAATTGACACACATCTCTTCCAATGGCTAGTCTCTATTTACGAAGCTAGCCAATGGAAGAGAGAGGTAAAATAAAGCCCCACTGTTGAAATCATTAAATCTTCGGCTCCGCCCCCAGCTTCGCTGAGGGACGGTAGCCTCGACCTAAAAACTGCAGAAGAGGTCAAACACTTGAAAAGATCAACTCTATTATCAACTGTTTCCCGTTAATAGGAAAGTACAATAAAACGGTTCAAAACTGGATTTCATGAAGGCACAGATTATTTATGAAATCGCTTATGAAAACTCTGTAACCTTCTCAGAAATAACTCTACTTTGGCAAACACCATCAAGGGAACTCCTTGGATGGCACTTGGATGATCTAAAACCCTATGTAGCTTAGAATTCATTGGTCATAGAAAACCACACCAGAAGTTCTTTTTAAAATCAAAAGGATTTTAAATATGCTACAATTCCAGTGTTTGTAAATTGGATGATAAAAAATAACTACATTCAAATACAGAAATAGACTGGAACATCAAATATATGATTACCTGAAATTCAGTAGTAAATTTGTAATCTACACTATGGCTTATCTATTCCATCAAGCATATCTGGGCAGTACAATCCAACCGTTTGAGACCAGAATCCACGGGAAACATCACTTACAACGAAACTTTTACAACGCACTACCATTACAACGCGGTCATTACATCACAAACCACTACAACGCATTGCGCTGGGGGGCGCTCTAGGATAGGGAATAGGTAAATTTACTATCCAATAACCTTCCCTAGTGTCCACGGGGACTGGAGTTGGAATAGTAAATTAAACTATTCACTATCCAGCACCCAAAAGCGCTATGCGTTGTAATGGTATGCGATGTAAAAACCGCGTTGTAAAGGCATGCGATGTAAAAGTATGAGTTGTAACATCATACATCCGAATCCACAAACACCACCACAACATGTAAACAAAACCACAGAAACTGTCACATCTGTGTCCAGGGCATACTGGAGACTAACCACAATCAGAGGAAGGCCGGTGGACTGTGCACTCAGATGGTGTGTTACTGAATGTCAAACCAAACACTTAGCTGCACGTTTTGCAGCCTGGGATTTGCTGAAAGTTCTTGGATTGCAGTCACCCAGAGAGGTGTTCTGCAATCAGTTGGTATTGATGATTAAACATTTTGAGGATGGCAAACATTTTAAAGGAGAGAAATATAGCATTTTGGAATGAGTATCTACTATGACCATTATAACTCAACACGCTTTTAGCAGGAATGTAGTCAATAAAGTGAGTAGAGTTTCCAAATGGGGATGTATGCTCATTTTCTACCCTGAGCACAAACTGGACAGGCACTGATATAGGAATGAACATCACTCGACTGCTGATGACCATAATGAACATAGGACTAAGGCCAATGTAGCAACAGCAGAATCATATCACATTCTCATAACTTCCTGTTGGAGCTCCTCAGTGGAAATCCATAAGGCCTCATGTGTGAAATACAGACTCATATTAAGTAACAAGAATTTGTTCAAAACTGGACGGTTTAAGATTGTTGTAAGAATATATGACAGGATCCAAAAAACAATTCAGTTGCTGGGAATTACATTTTATGCACCAAGTTTAGAAAGTCTTGGATATCAGTAAGAAAAGACATATGGCTACAGAGCTGTTCTTGTGAAAAGAAAAATGCACATTGGGCTGGAGTACTATTCTAACATTTACAATTTCAAAGGTACTGCAGATTTCTATGATCTGCGCATACTGCAAATGGTTTGTGAGATTCCGCTAGCAAATAATCTAATTTCTTCACAAGATATATTTACTGCCAACAATTCTCTTTCAAGAATTGAGTATTTTCTTTTGCTGGGCATTAGGGTAATGGGCAGATATGCTTAATGATTGATTATTTTTGAAGTGGGACAGCTTCTATTGCCCTTTTTGAAACATCAACTGCCACAATATTTTTTTAAGATGATTATTGTGGTAAACAACTAGAGCCTAAGTACATGCTATCTTGAGGTCTTGAAAAGCTTGTTCTGTTGTTGAATCCCTGAAAAACGTTCTTAGCAAGATTCTCTTTCCGAATTATTCTAGTTATGTTGCACATGAATTGAAAACAATTGGCACTAAATTGGCAGCAGAAATTAGCAATTAACAAGAACCCCTTGGAGCCAGAGGTATTATTATATTGGTTGCAATTTGCATCCAGTATTTTTACTAGATCGCAAACTAATCTACATAACAATAGGTTGGTTCACTAAATTTTGAATTGGTGTGGGTCCCAATCCATCCTACCTTATTAATATTCTTGACTCACTCTGATTGGGTATAATCACAGGGAGGATGGCCTGCAAGGATCAGTAGACCAAGATGTCTGCGATTGTTTTTAAATAGAAAAACAATGTAAACAGATTAAAAAAATATGTATTAAAAAAAACCTCACTGAGGGTTGACAGTGGTTCCCTCACACCTCCTCCTTTGATTATTAAAACTAAAGCTTCCTTTTTCTTTTCTTCTCCTCATTCTCTTTTGGCTTTTCTTAGTTTAATGGTATGCTTGGTAAAGCGTTCCATATAAAAAGAAGCTTCTTTTAATCAAACGTAACCCTCTGTTATAAAACTCTTTACATCCTGACTGTATCGATATCTTTACAGTTGGGTATGTATTTTTTGTATTTTTTTGTTCCCCTTGTACACACTTAATCTTCATTTCAGTTTGCGTATCTATTTGACCGGTGTTTATTACAATATTTTCCATTACCAGCTGTTTGTAGTTGGTATCTTTCAGTGCGTGGACTGATCTCCCATTTACCTTCCTGGTACACCAACAAGGTTTGAAAGTTTCTCTGGAATAATATATTGATATGCCTACTACCCTCAATGTCCATGGGTTTTTCTTCGGGGACAATTTCTAGCTATATGCTCCCATTTCCCTCAGTCAAAGCAATGAGTTCTTACAGAATGCTTATTGGGATTTTTCGCCCTCCTGACGGCCCCTCAGTTTTTCTTGCTATAACTTTATTATGTCTTTCTCTCTCTTCCACCTTCTTTATGGTTCCCATTTGTGATTTGCTATTCTAGTCTTGGTCCCTATGGAAGGTGCATACTAAATGAATGGTTTGGGGTATAGAAACATGATGATGTTGAATTCATTTGGGTACGGGTAAAGAATGTAAAAAGTATTCTAAATAAATCTTAATAATTATTTCTTCCTTAAAGGATGCTTAGGGTTTAACCATTTATCTGCTAAATCTTTAAATCAATAAATTAAGGCCCAGGTTAGGTCTCCAAATATATTCTCATTTCTGAAGGAAATCCAATACTTCTAAGCATTAATTTTTAATGTTTCTAATATTGCTTTCTTAATTTCGGGGTAAGAGGTAACACCTTTAGGGTTAGCAGCATAGTAAACCACTTGTAGGTCTCCTGAAAGCAGGTATGCAATATAATAGGTCTCATATCTCAGTAGGTCAAGCTGTGTTCTGTGTCATTATTTCAAAGTTAGTGAAAACATAATTGGATCTGACCTCTTGTTGATACTTTCATAGGTAGCTGGCTCTACTCTCACATTTGCATCCACGTAAGCTAGCCCAATACTTGCATTTTCCTGTGCAACTGAGTTTTGCACTAACCTATAATTCTATGTATACATTGTCTACATTGTTTGCTGGTTATTCATAATCTCTTGCCGGCAAATACACACAAATTGTTCCAAGACTATTTCTAAGTGCCTTTGTCCATCTACTAGTTGCTGTATAATTGCATGCCGGAAGTATGATTCCATTTCTGACAACACTTTGTGGTTGAACATGTGATGGGTTAAAAACGTTCCACAAAACCAACTATTTTCAGAAAAATACGTTTTTTAAAAATTCTGGTAGTTCAATTACATTTTGTCAATTATATGTAGAGCGATATACTCAGTCTTTCTTTTTCATTCTATCTTCTTTCTGGATATCCAGCGGTCTTCAAGGATCTTCCCTCTATCCAAATGTTGACTCTCGGCAAGAGCACAGTTAAGTGGGAGTGAGTAACTAAATAACAAAAAATAATAATAGTAAAATAAACAAAACTGGGCTCTTGTCTATATTTTCTTCTTATAATTTCTTTCCTTCCCGAATCATTCTTTTCTTTCATCTTTCCTATTGCTTGATCTATTTTAGGAGTTTCCTTTTGTTATGTATTCTTTAGATTCTTTCCTTTACTCTTTGCTGTTTTTTTTTTTTTACTGCTGTTGTTCAAGCTGCTTATGGTTCTTTCTCAGGAGGGAGAGGCAGTAAAGAAACATTAATTCTATGAACTTCTTACTGATTCCTTCAATACAAACTATCAATTAGGAGTAGTTCCCCACAATATCTTGTCTTCCCTTGACTACACCTCGCCTTCCTCCCACCACCTTTGCTCTAGCCACATCAAAACTCTTACTCAAGTCTTAGAAAACTGTCCGGAAGCTTCTCCTTGTGGATGTGAAAATGCCACTACTCTTCTATTTGGTCATCCCGTTTGTCTGGTTCCTCTGCCTTCTCTACATTTTCCCAGTTATAGATCTCTCATGGCTGTAAGGTGTCCCCATCAGGTGTCTGCTTTTTCCTCTCCTTGTTCTCCTTAGGGTAAGAGCATTATGCAGTCTTTCTACTGAGTGTCTCACCATAGTCCTGATGCATAGAGGAGCTTCCTTGAGTTGTCTGCGTCCGCAGGGTCCCTTGAGATTGCATCACATTCCACCATGGCAATCACCTGGTGTTCTCCCATTCCCGTTTGGATGAAAATTCCTCTTCCTTATGTCTATAATCTTCCTTTTGTTTTCTTCCCCCATTCTATTCTTCTCTTTTTATTATCTACTTCTCTTGTTCCTCCTTTTATTTTCATGTCTGCCTTTTTCCACCCAGGTCCTTCTGATCGATGCACAGTCATAGATGCTCACTCTATTTATCCACTAAGTGACTTAAGGGTTGCAAAAATGATGACATATGAAGGTAATTGATCAAGTGAAAAGAAGCATTTGTTTGTGTAAACCAAAAGAGACAAATATGGACACAGTCTTTTCCTTTACAGGTCCACAAACTAAAGGAATTCCGTTGACCATTAGTACACTGTCTGGACCCTCACTGGTCTTCTCGGGATATAATGCATAGAGGCCCTTTTATCATGGATATATGTTCCAGAAATCCCATATTCTAGTGGCATCAACACCATAATCTCAGATTTGACATCAATTCCAAGTTAAATTTGGAGAAGGGAAACTATTGTGGCGATGTTATGCTTGAGCAAAACCAAAGGAGATGATGTACGGAGTGTTGAACATTGCAATCACTCACCCCCAGTCAACTGATCTGGGTTTAATCCATCATCATTCTTTAGCTCACTCCACCACCCCAGTTCAGACATGGCTATATGCAAATCAGTCTGACCCTGTGCCTCATGGGAACAGTCCAACCCGAACTGCCAAGCTATGTCTTCCCTAGACCGGAAACAAGCATCTGGGACCGGTTTATGACTAGTCAGCCGTCATCAGCCAGGCTAGCTTGAATCCAGTGGCAAAGTGAGCAAGGGACCCACGTCTGGGCATACCCTGGCAACTTAGGGCGAACAAAGCAAAACCAAAGGAGATGATGGACGGAGTGTTGCACATTGCAAACGCTTGCCCCAGGATGCTTGTTTCCATCCATCATCCCCTTTGGTTCTGCTTTGTTCCCCCTAAGTTGGCAGGGTATGCTCAGACCTGGGTCCCTTGCTCACTTTACCACTGAATTCAAGATATGGAGTATGGTTAAGATACACCAACCAGGTTTGTCCTGGGCAAAATATTTAACCTTCTGCCTTTAGTGCTTTAGGTCCCAGTCCACAATTGGAGTACACCTCTAAATCCCCAAGGACCTCAAGGGGGGCACTTAGAGACTCACATGGAGTAACGCAGAGTCTAGAGCAGGGCCATGCCAGGTGCAGCTGCCTCTGGTCAACTAGAGAAATGCAGGAAAAGGCCTCTTGTGTCTTGTTGTGTACCGGCAGCTTCAACAGGAGGTCAGCCTTACAACACTTCATTGTCTTGGGTACTGGAGGGAGAGCCGGTCCAGTCTTTGTGGCTCTTCTTAGATCACCGACTGCAGGTCCAGTCCTCATCAGTTCTTCCCAAGGTCCAGAAGCGATCTGAAGTAGGTGCCTGGAGGTGCTTACATATATGCCAAGCACATACTAGTGAGCAAGAATGAGCCCTGAGGATGCCCAAGTCAATGGGGTAAAAGTTCATGAGGCTAATCTTAGCCACTTTGGAGATTTTCAAAATGTGCAGTCTATGGCCACAGTAAACGTGGGCTCTGTGGTCTAGGGATGTGGGGGGTTGGGGAGGGGGAGTCTACTATAGTAATCCTGGTGTCCTTAGAACATCTAAAGTATACAAAAATTATGACTGGAATCCTTGAATTAATCTCAGCCACTGGTAATTACTCAGGCGGAATCTTAATCCATTGTTATTTTGCACATAATGTCACCTGGCCGGACTGTTCCCATGAGGAGCTGGGTCAAACTGATATGCATTGGGCTGGGTCCAAACTGAGGTGGCATGGTGGGCAAAAAACAATGGATTGGGATGCGGCCCGAGCGTTTGCGTCTATTTATCCCTTGACTAAATCCATCTATTCATGACATTAGTAGAAAGTTGTGGCCTGTTCATGGGCAGTCAGACTGATCCCCTACTGCCCGGTTTATCAGATTTCTGTTGATTTGTCTTGTCTTTGGCCCAGTAAGACTTAGTGTTGGGCACAGTTAAAGGTTTTATGTTGAGCCCTTTTATGCTTGCCTGACCAACCTTCTTTATTCAAGTCGCCTGTTGTGATAAGGTTCATAAGAGATTTAATGCACATTTTTCCACCAAGACCATTCATTATGCCTCAATGGCACCTAACTTGGTCCTCACATTTCAGATGTGCATACCTTTCAAGCCATACACTGTTGCTCTCTATTGGTCCTTACCTCAAGACAATTTTTCCTATTGCAGTTGGAGCTCTGTATCAGTCAGCTGTAATCGAATCGGTGTCAACACAAGCTCCTTACACCATGTTCTTTTTTGACAAATTGGTACTGAAAATGTTGCTTCTTTTCTGCTAAAGGTGGTATTGCCCTTCCATGTGGGTCATCTTTTTTGTCCCTCGAAAGCGCAGGAGACGCTCCGCTGGCTTGGTGCGAGAAGAGCTATCAGGTTTTAACCAAAGCACATGAGATAATAATATGTACAGAGCCAGTTATTTTGGGGCTTTGCTCGTGTTGTCCTGTGCTTAAAGGCATGCTATGCCCTGGCCAAGAAGGAACCCCATGAGAGCCTATAAGCTCATTCCACTTGAGCCAAAGCTGCCTCAACACTAATGGTGAGGGGTGTTCCTGTTTTAGACATCTGCCATACTACTATATGGGTATTTGTGCTTACATTTAGCAAGCATTTTTACTGTTAGGACACAAAAGTCTTCCCTATAGTAAAGACGAATGCCCAACTGTATCATTGTCTGGATCCCTAATTCAGTTTTTCTTCAGTCATAGGTGAACAATGGATTATGCATGTGCGTCATGGCGTAGGTCTGTCTCATGGATTGCAGTGTTGTAGGACTGGGAGGGGCACCACAATTGCTACCCTAGTAGTGCTGGAAGGGTACTGCCTTCACGAGGAGTTAAACAGCACAAGCGTGCTGGTGACAGCATATTGTGTGATGATCAGTAGTTGTGACTGGGTCCTTTTTACCCTGACTCATTGGAGTGAGGCCTACAGGCTCACTCCCCTTTTTATATGTTCTACTGCTGTGTTTTTAACACACCCTTGGCCTACATCAGGTTGGTGTTAGAAGTGTGTGCGGACTGAAATCATGTGCGGAGTACATGTTGGCACGATGGTCATACCCTACATAGAGGGTGCAGTGTGGAAGAGTGTGCACAGGATAAATGTGCGTGCGTTGGCAGAGGGTGTTTGCAGATAAATTACTCTGGTGCAGTATAGAGACTGTTGTATTGATCAGTGTGTGTATACTGAGTGCATGTGCTGCATGTGGAAATGCTGGTGTTAGCATGGTACATGGGCACAACAATACTAGACAGTGGACTGTGCTGTGAATGTAAGCTGAGTGCAGAAATGCCTGCATAGGTATGATGTAAGGAGGACTGTAGGTTCCATTTTGAGAAGCCAAGGCCTGCCCGGTGAAAACATGAGGAGTATAGGAATCTCCCACAGACAGAATTGTGTAATGCTGCATTCCTGTGAGCTGAGTGAGACAATCACTGAGTGAGGGGGAGACAGGCTCTCATTGTGAACTTAAAAGGGCTTTTATTCAGTGACAAATCACCAGGAAAGGGCATGCACACATCTCAGGAAGAGGAAGATGAGGCTAATAAGAGAATCATAAAGGATAGGGCTGAGGGCCCTGGATTAACCTTTGATGCACAGATCACTTTGGCTGACATGCAGGTGTGAAGTCTGGTCACTCTTATGAATCTTGTTTTGGGTTAATCAGATTTGGAGCCCTGTCAGCTGTGACAGACATCTTTCAGGACCACGATGAAGGGATATCAAAGAAGCAGAACCCCAACATAAACCTCAAAGGTCCGGACCCTAAATCGCATTTTGTGTCTTGAAAGGAGATATAAGTAGGGGAGTCTGAGTCCCCAAACATTGTCTTCTGCTAAGCAGCCAGCTGGGCTCCATGAGGAGGGGAAGTTCTTTAAGACATTTGCCTGTGACCAGGACAAGGGGCCCAGCCTGCTAGTCTCCCTGCTGAGTTCTGTTGCATCAACCAAGGAAACCAAGATCACCTGCCTTGGAGTCTGGAGCACCAGTGCCTGCCTGCTCTCCAAGACCAGTGTGCCCATGAGGGAGAGGAGTGTGTTGGAGGGAGTGAGATCCAGAGGGCAGCCCAGATGTGTGGCGCACCTGAGCAAAATGCGAGGAGCTGTACCGCACCAATCAGGAAGGTACCCGGGTGCCGCGTTGTGAAGATTGGCTACACCGCATGCCAGGAGGGGCCACTGTGCATCAAGGACAGTGCCGCATCGATTGGGCGAATGCCCGTGTGCCACATGGTGAAGATTGGGGACCCCTTATACCAGGAGAGGCCACCTTGCACCCAGGACATTGCCACATCAATCAGGCCATTGCCCATGTGCAGCATTGTAGAAGTTGCCAGGAAGGGCCACCATGCGCAAAGAAACTGTCAAATAGATCGGGCCATCACCCATGTGTGAGAGGTTTGCTGGGAACCTGTGTGCCAGGCGGGGCCGTGGAAAGAGCAAACCTGAGGCCAGCAAGACCAGACAGTGAGGTTCAGGAGGGCCCACTCAAAGCGATGAGGCCGGAGGTACAGGTCATTGTCCGTGGCCCAAATTGCTGCTACAACCAAGGCAAGGGAGGCTTTATATTCAAGCAGGCCAGAAGACACCCGGTTGGAGGCACCTGGAGCAAGAAGACTTCCCCTATACCCGAGCGAGGAAGAACAAGACTTACCTATGTGGCTGAAGCTGAAGCAACACTGATCGTCAGGAAGCTGGTAAGGGCGGCTCAGGAGAGAGCCGGTGTGTGCCAGGAGCTGTGTGTTTAAATGACTGCAGCCTTAATTTGCCGATCCTGGCCAGGCCTGCACTACACCACTGCCTGGGTTGGTACCGCTGGGGTAGGTAAGCTGAGACCTTGGTCTAACAGGCCCCAGGGATATATTGCCTTTGGTTTTTGCAACCCTACTTGAGTTCTAAGTGGCTAAACCTTATTGACTTATTCCATGAGCGGGGAACCCCAAGAACAGGGCCTAGTAGTTTACATTTCCTGGATGTTGCCACATATGAGTGGGGAATAACAACACACCGGTTACATGGAAACTTGGTAGCTCAGTGGTGGCCTGACAACTACTAGGATGCCTCCCTCAAGGAGGTATGTGTTATTGCTTATTGAATGTCGTTTACCTTTGCATGTGTAGAATTAGAATTAAAATACTTCTTTTATATAAGTACTTGGGGGTGTTCCTGACAACTACGCCCGCTATTGCGTGGGAACGCAACATAGTGCCGGTCTGGGACCGGGTTCAGACCGAAATGAAGTCCTGGTCTCACTTGCCCCTCAACCTCTATGGTAGGTCGGCCATCTTTAAGATGGTTGCCCTTCCGCGCCTTCTGTATCAATTACAGAATCATCCTTATCCGATTTCGCCATCATGGTTTCGGCAAATCAATTCGGCATTGGGTCGGTTCCTGTGGGGGGGGAGGGGGGCGGTGCGAGTGGCCTTGCGCACCTGCTTTTTGTCTACGTACTGTGGGGGGCTGGCGACATCGGATATTTTGTCCTATTATCAAGCATCCCACCTCCTTATCTTGAATGAATGGTGGTATGGAGACAGGGGGGACCCAGCATATGCCCTCGAGAGATACTTGATGGACCCGGATACGCTGCATACGATTTTGTTTGGTTGAGGAAGGGGCTGCCCAAGGCTACCCAGGTGTTTTTTCAAGTTTGGAGACAAGCGCTGCGTCGGATGGGCTGGTGGGGTAAACTTACGGAGTAGACCCCGCTCTGGCACAATGGGCAGCTTGAGGTACTGAAATTCTGAACCAGTTTCATAAAAGTCGTCGTATCATGACGATTTTGGTAACATCAGATCGAAAATGGCGAGTGTAAGGTGTACGAGTATTTTCGTCATGTTCGAGTGACGAGACCACCATGAAATCAGGGATTCCGTTCTGAACCCTCGGGTTCCATTTTGTGTACGGCAGCCATTTTGTGGTTGCCCTCACATGGGCCGATGACAGTGGCCGAACGAGTCTTCAAGCACACGTACACTTTAGCTGACTTCTGAATGACCTGAGCGAGCGACCCTCTTGCCTAAAGCCAAACCTGTTAAGCCAGTTCCTTTCCCAGTAGCTGATCAAGATTACGAAGCAAGGCACAGGGCACCATAAACCTTTTCATTGCACACAACTATGTCTTATCTTGCTCACACCTGTCCCTGCTCTCTTCTTTATGGTCCGTTTATGATGGGGATGTGCCTGTTTTTATGATGGGTTCGATCGACCTGTCTGATGAAGAATGTGGGGTTTGACCAATAATTGGTTATGGGCTGGACAAACTAAAAAACTGGGCTTGTCATCATGATTCTGCTTTTGTCTTTGTCGTGAAAACATGTGAGTGGTCAAACTGTAAATAAGGAATGTTTGCCTGAAGCATAATATTTGGTATAAAAAGGGATGACTAGCTATGTAAAGTTGAGCAGTCTCCTGAGAACATACACCGTGTTGTACTTCTAGGATACCTGTTACTGACTGCAGCTAATAAAATTGATCTTTGACGTCACCAAGAAGTAACCCGTGTCTCAGTACTCTAAGACAGGTGGACCCGGAGACTAGGGCGTTTCCCCTGGCGCCGCTGGGTCTTAAAGAACCCGGTTCTTCATTTGGCGCCCAACGTGGGGCGATTTCAGTGGTACCGGTCCAAGCCTGAAGTTCGGGAGGAGCTTCGTGTGAAAATTCTGGAGGAAGGCCAGCCACTTCATCGACCCCTGTATGTCGTGGTGGTCCGAAAGTCTTTGCTGCGAGGTTCCCCGCTTTCCGACGGCTACGAAGGACTGCTGCCCTGACTATCGCCCTGTCTTGGACCCTTTGATGATTTGTAAAGCGAGACGATAGACTGGTCTTCTGGTGACGACATCGATACCTCAGTTAAGTATGAGTGGAGCGTCTCCCAGTCCTTAGTTTTGGGTATCCCCTTGGGATCTTTGATTTGGAACTTGCAAGTACCAACGCCGAGGGACTCGTGTATTCACGAGACTATCGTTTTGATATTCCCTTGAAGTTTGAAGCTAGACTAGAGAGCGAAGATGCCTGGTCTTAGCAGACTTGGAAATTTGTTTTGTTGTGGTCGAAATAGGGATTCCCGATTGGAGGACTCGTGTCCAGTTCCTCCAATTGGAACTCCCACCTATGAGCTCTATGTGAAGCATGGTGTGGGCCCCATCACATATAATGAAGTATGGATTCGATACACGAGAAAAGACGGTGTCCTACAATGGCCCCGATATGGTAGTTTTGACACGGAAATCTTAGATAATCTAGAGGTTAGACTTTTTAAGAAGAAAGCCCGGCCGGCGATGTTTGACTCTTTCCGCCTATGGCGAAAGGAAGCCAAACAGAAAGAAATTAAATTAGCGAAGAGGAATAAAAGAGAAAAGGGTATCTCGATAATGCAAGCTGCTATGCAGTATAAAGATAACGAAGAAGAACAAGCGAGTGAGCAATTGCACAGGCAACGTAAAATGGCGATTGATAAATGCTATCCAGTTTTGCCACCCCTTCAGCAAGATGCAGCAAAGGACTTGAGAAAGATCCTTTAATGTCACATTTGTTGAGTTCGCCACCCCCCTATGCGCAGAGTGCCACAGCACCTCCGCAACCATTAGTGGCGCAACCTCTGGTTCCTTTGCCCCTTGCTATTGCACAGCCGCCAGCTCCTCTTCATTTGGCTCCTACTCCTCTGGTGCAGCCTTCTCAAGGGCTGCCGACTTTGCTACCTGTTCCGTCTTTAATCCCTACGACTTTTCCACCAGTTCTCACTGGCTCCTCTGCTACTGCTCCTACATTGGCTTCTTCTCAGTCCGCGTTATCTCCTGTTCTGTCAACTTCTCCTTCTGTCCGACAGAGAATTATGGATACTGTTACTAGTCTTTTGTCTCCTTTCTTTGGGTCATTGAGCACGACCCACGTTTCAGAGCATAAACAGTTGCGTAGCCAACTGCCTGATTCTAGAGAGAAGGGAGTATTGGATCATTTGGCGCATAAATGGGTTACTGACCCTACAAGATATGAGTTAGAGTCTGTTATGGATGTCTTCCGTCAATGGGAAGCACCGAAGCAGAGATATGTTTTTGACAAAATGTGTGCTTTTCTTTGTGAAGAATTGGAGGATAATGATTTGGAACCCAATCCGCCTGAGTTGTGCCGTGTACGGTTCGAGTTTGCAAAAGGCATGATTGTGGGTTCCGATGTTGAGAGAGCAGTTGCGACATTGTTGTCGTTTAGGAGTGAGGCTATTTCTCGGTCGTTGTTTGAGCCTGACCTTTCTGTTAGGAGGAAGGTGAGACAATATCCCATCAGAGAAGTTCCCCCAGTTTGGAAAGAGGGGGACCCAAACGCTAATCCGGCTGTTCTGCCATATTTTCAGCGTGTTTGGGTACACGTTCCGTGGAAGCGAGCTGAAGTTTTGGCTCTTAAGCAGACTTTGCCTGACCCCCGTAAGAATCCTGCAGGGTATTATAAGGAATTATCACAGACTGCAGACTCATGTGTTATGAATTTAGCTGATATAGACATGTTGTTTGGAAATGTGGTCCCACAGCCTTTATGGGGATTGATTCGTCACACGGATCATGCGCAAGAATTAGGTGATACCTGGGTTAATATTGCGGCTGCTGGTGGCCGACAAGTTGGTGGTGCTAAATCTGAGCCTGTAGTTGCAGAACTCCCTGGTAAGATATTTACTTACATGAAGACTTTAATGCCCGCGATGCGAGTAAACTGGGACAAATTGTCTGCGTGTAAGCAGAAGAAAGATGAAACTGTGTCCGATTTCTTCACTAGGTTTGAAGAAACGTTTATCGACCACAGTGGTCAAGACATGTGTACTGAAGGTGGTCAGCGGTTTTTTGTTGATAAGTTTGTGCATAATTTGCTTCCCGAGTTATGTACCAAGTTGAAGGATTCCGAGAGTTCCTGGGCTGTTTCCTCATCAGCACAGATATTGGCTACTGCACAATACTATGAAAATAGGGATAAGGATGAGAAGGACAGAGCAGACAAGAAGACTAAAGAGTTAAAGACGAAGGTTCTTTTACAGCAAGCGTATCCGCCCCGTAGTAACCAGCGTGACTATCAGCAACCTCAGCAGTTTCAGCGAAACTCGCAAAGGTTCGAGCCTTCTCACCAACGTTTTCCTGTAGGCCCTAATCAATGTGCATATTGCAAAGAAGAGGGTCATTTTAAAAGTAGCTGCCCTGTTTTGCTACAGCGTATGAATGGTGTTTCTAGCGCAAAAGGTCGGGGTGTTCCACAAGCTCCTAGAGGTAGAGGACGTGGAGGGTTCCCCCAGAACGCACGTTCCTTTCCCCCTCAAAATTCAATGAATAGTTTTGATCAGCAGAATAACGCGTCTGGTAGGACGTCTCAGTACTATGCTGATGACTACTATGCAGAAGGTGGGAATATGGAAGATGATGATTGCTAGGACAGCCATAGACAAAGAGAGGGAGTTGTTTCAGTTCCAGTAGATCAGAGTGGACCTTTTGTTGAGGTGATTACATCAGGTGTGTCAGAACCTTTTCTGTTGGATACTGGTGCTACGAATAGTTCTATTATGCACTCTAAACTCCCTGGCGCACCTTTGTCTGGCGAGACGAATGTTTCAGTAGGCTTTCCTGGCGCCCCGGTTAGGAACCCGATTTCTAGTCCTATGTCTCTTTCTGTTGGACCGTGTGAATTCAAAGCACCCCTTATTCTGACGACAGGTTGTGGTGAGAACTTGTTAGGATTATATCTGTTGAAAAGATTGTATGCGACGTTGTATGTTCTCCTTCGGGAGTACAACTCACATTGGGTAAGAAAGTGGTCTCCCCGATGTATTTATCGAAGGATGAACTTCCAACAGAATTGTCGTCTCTTCCTGGTATTCTTTGGGCTACTGGTCCTAATGATGTGGGTCTTTTGGAAATACCGCCATATATTGTGACGTTGAAAGCGAATGTTAAAATGCCACGCATTCCCCAATACAAGATCTCTAGTGAAGGTGAAAGGGCGTTGCTAGCGATCATTCATGACCTGATTGAAAAAGATGTAATTGAAGAAACGAGAGGTAATGTGTGCAATAGTCCGGTTTTGCCTGTTCTAAAAAGGACTGATTCCTCACAAACACCTGTATATAGGTTTGTGATCGATCTTCACGAGGTGAATAAGATTGTAGTTCCGCAATTCCCTTTCGTTCCAGATATCACTGCCTTACTGACCATGATTCCAGCTTCAGCCACGTGGTTTTCGGTGATTGACTTGAAGAATGCTTTCTTCAGCATCCCGATTGCCGAGGAAAGTAGGGATATTTTCGGCTTCTCTTTAGGAGGTCGAAGCTTCCGGTTCAAGCGCGCTCCTCAAGGCTATTGTGAGAGTCCATCAATATATAGTCAGGCTTTGAAAACACAGCTTGATACGATTGTTTTACCTGATGGTGCTGCTCTTATCCAGTACGTCGACGATTTGTTAGTCGCTGCAGATACTGAGGAAATTTGTAAAGAAGCTACCTTGTCGTTGTTGCATCATTTGTCTGATTTGCATCACAAAGTGTCTCTTTCAAAATTACAGTATTGTCGACAAGAAGTGACCTACTTAGGTCATCTCTTATCGAAGGAGGGAAGAAGACTGACCCCAGAACGAATTCAGGCGATTGCAAAATTAAGCGTGCCAATTACACAGAGAGAAGTACGTGCTTTCTTGGGTATCACGTCATATTGCAGACAATGGATACAGAATTTTTCCCTGCTGGCCAAACCTTTGGTGGCATTAACTTGTAAAGATACACCAAATCCCCTCCCGTGGTCCGATGATTGTCAGAAAAGTTTTTCGGAATTGCGCGATGCATTGTGTTCGGCTCCTGTGTTGGGTACCCCCGACTACAGTAAGCCCTTTACACTGTATGTCCATGAGAGAGAAGGGTGTGCATTGTCAGTGTTGACACAATCTTTTGTGGACAAGCAGTGTCCATGCGCGTATTTCTCGTCGACTTTGGATCCGGTAGCTAGAGCGTTGCCGAGTTGTTTGAGAGCCACGGCGGCAGCAGCTGTTTCTATTCGACAGTCTGCTGGTTTGGTAATGAATAATACGTTGATCGTAATGGTTCCACATGCAGTGGATACGTTGCTAAACAGGACCAAGACACAGCACTTAACTAGTGCTTGATTGTCAGGTTATGAGTTGACACTTTTAGCGAGTCATGTGCACATAAAGAGATGCAACACGTTGAATCCATCTACGTTGTTGCCGATTGTAGCAGAGACAGATGTTTCTGAACAACATGATTGTTTTCTCAGGACAGAAGAGGAAACGAAAGGGAGAGTAGATCTTAGGGACACTCCTCTTGTGAAGTGTGATGGTACCTTATGGGTGGATGGTTCATGCTTCAAGCTTCCGAACGGTGATACGACTGCGGCATATGCTGTTACGACTTTGCATACGATTGTTGAAGCTGGACGTATCCCACATAATTCAGCTCAAGCAGCAGAGTTGATTGCACTTACGAGAGCGTGTGTATTATCAAAAGGAATGAAAGTGACCATATATACTGAAGCCAGTATGCGTTTGGTGTGGCTCATAGTTTTGGACGATTGTGAAAGGAACGTGGGTTCCTCACGTCTCATGGAACTAAGATTCAGCATGGTCAGTTGGTGAATGAGCTCCTTGAGTCACTTACTTTGCCGTTGCAAGTCGCGATTGTGAAATGCAGTGCACATAAGAAGGTTACTGATGACGTTGGTCGCGGTAATGCGTTTGCTGATGAAGTTACGAAAGAAACGGCAAGAGATGTGATGAGTCGAATGTATGTTGCGGGCCCTGCAAGATGGATTGGTGACGTTGGAATGTGTGAAGATACGATAGAGAGTGTGAAGTCTATTCAAGCTGAAGCTACAGAGAAAGAGTTGAGTGTGTGGAGAGAGAGTATGGGTAAATTAGACGCGAATGATTGTTGGGTTGAGTTGTCAGAGCATCAGCGATGGTTGTTACCCGATGCGTACGTGCTTGCAGTGGTTACGATGGCGCATGGAATGGCTCATATCAGTGTGAAAGGGATCTGTAAGTTGTTGGCTCCAGTATGGTAAAATGCTGGAATTCCTAAGTGTGCAGAGAATGTGGTTAAAAATTGTATGGTTTGTCTGAAGTACAATCCTGGCAAGGGAACTCCAACTCCAGCTGGTCATTTTGCTCCCCCAACATATCCGTTTGAGGTTCTGCAGTTAGATTTCATTCACATGGAGAGATGCAACAACCTGAAATACGTACTAGTGGTTGTTTGTGCCTTCTCAAGATGGGTAGAAGCATATCCCCTAAAAGATAATACTGCCTTGTCCACAGCTAAAGCAATTGTCAAAGAGTTTTTCCCTAGATATGGTTTGCCGAGAATGGTCTGGAGTGATAATGGGAGTGAATTTGTGGGTCAAGTGATGAAGAGAGTGTGTGAAGGGTTAGGAATCCGCCAAAAGTTTCACGCTGCAAATCACCCCCAATCAGCTGGACTAGTAGAGTGCTATAATGGCACCCTCAAATTGAAGTTGGCCAATATACAAGCGAGCTCTGGTCTTAAATGGCCTGATGCTTTGCCATTAGCACTCTTGTTAACTAGGATGACTGTGCATTCACGAGTGGGACTTAGTCCATACGAAATATTTTTTGGCCGCCCGGCAAACATATGGGGAGTGCCGAGGCCGACGAAATTCAGTGAGATTGAACACCCTGTACTGCTTGATTACTTGTATGACTTGACGGCTAAATTGCGTGTCTTACACCAACAGGTTCATGATACACTGCCTCAGGCTTCTGAAGATCCAGGGCATGCAATCGATCCTGGATCGTGGATACTAATCAAGAACTTCCAGCGGACAAAGAACGATCAGCCCCGCTGGATTGGCCCCTTCTTGGTGCTTCTGTCCACGAGAACTGCTGTACGAGTACAAGGAAAAAAGAACTGGATCCACGGCGTACAATGTAAGAGGGTTCCTTTGCCTCTGCCGTACGACCGGTGGGTCCAGGAGGGCATTCCTGATTCTGAGGCTGAAACTGTGCCTCGTTTTCTGCCTTTTAACAATGCCCGTTTAATTGGGACAAGCTCTGAGTGTGAAAGTGACGATCTTTTGCAAGAAGCGGTGCCACCGTCCGTTCGATTGGACACTACCGAGCCTGAACTCTTATTCCGGGACCAGACGTTACCTGGAAAAAGCTGTTAATTTGAGATCAAGAATTATGGACAAATAAAAATAAAAATTATTTTTTGCTATTTTTAAAAAAAAAAGTTCAGCTCTCCCATCTGAGAAACAGTTTTGAGCGATTTTTGTTTTTCGAACCGCCATCCGGGTTCAGCTGTAGGGTCGCGGCGTCAAGTCTTTGGAGTGCAAGCCGAAGACACAAGGTCGACGGTTCTGGTTGGTCCTAGGGCGTTCCCTGGACTGACAGACGCATTCCTTAGCACGGAACACCCCACCTCCGCGAGCAGCAAGGTTAGAGGATGGAGTTTTTCGAGATGGAGAGACCTGTTAATGAAATGAATTTTAGAGGTCAAATGTATAAATTAATGAGCAGAAAATGTTTCTTAATATTGTGTGTTCTCATATTGCTTAGCTTAATGATGTTTTTAATGGGATATATTATATTTTCTTTTCAAGTGACGTTTGCACCCACTACACAACCCATACCTTCTTCTACTGTTTCTTCGCATTCTTTTCACCCTCTGCCTGAACATGAATCCATTAGAAGATTAGAATTCGCTAATAACTCTTTTGTTCAGCTTCTGCACCAACACCAGCTAGTAGTGAACACGACTAACTGTTGGGTGTGTGGCCTTATGCCTCATACTACTGATAAGGGTATCCCTTATCTGGTCTTGCCATTCAGCTACAATGGTTCTGTGTGGGCATACAGAACGATGTTCTTCTATGCTCGTGAAGTCCACCCCCTACGTTCTGTGAGGGATAACCCAAAGAATAGTGCTCTAGTTAAGGGAATAGTCGATATGATTAAGGGAGCTAGTTCCTATGAGACTATCCCGAAAGATGAGACACTAGCGTATATTGGATGGAACGTGACTGGATATGGAGCGAGTCTAAGCGAGAACCAGCGAGCAAAAAAATCCTCTCCGATTTGGATTGTACCCCATCAGGGTCATCTATGTCTGCAAGGTAATGGCAAGAATCCAAGAGCTCAGTTAGGGAAGAGTATCTGCACTGAGACGTATGTTTTTGAGTCCCAGACTTCCCCATCGTTCATAGCAGCTAAGGGTACCTATTTCATCTGTTATGATAGAGCATATACATGGTTGCCCCCTGATTTCTCGGGCACATGTTTTGTTTCGTTCCTGTTGCCTCCCACCTACACAGCTGCGGCAGATTACCACAAGACAATGGTAGTTAGAGGTGTCCTCAGTAAGGAAGATACTGCAGGACAAGAATTGGGAGATTTCTTGAAGGGTTTTCTGCCGTTTTGGGGACCTATGGTTAACAGCAGGAACATACGGCAATTGACGAGGGTGGTTGAGTCCACCATAGTTGAAACTGCCGGTGCCCTTAGTAATTTGACTGCTGAGCTCCAGTCGGATCGTCTCATGACTCTCCAAAACAGAGTTGCGTTAAATGTCATACTTGCAGATCGAGGTGGGGTATGTAAAGTGATCCAATCAAGTTGCTGTGTTTTCATTCCAGACAATGTTCCGACAGTGTACCAGGCCATTTCCAAGCTGCACAAGATCTCCGAGTCTATACATGTGGACGAAGGAGATTGGTCATTGATGGGATGGTTCTGGGAACTGTTATCCACATGGGGATGGAAGATTCTGATGGTCATTGGGATGATCTTAGCCATTCTTTTCCTGTTCTGTCTGTGCATACAGTGTGCTCCTGCTATATGTGGCCTCTGTGCTACATCGTGTGTAAAGAAACCTGTATCAAGAGACGTGCTAAGTAATAGGATGATGCTACAGCAACATCTTGATGACCTGATGAGTATAGACCTGGACTCAGACTGACATGGGTTTAGGTTATTGCCTATGTAAGGGCAAAAGGAGGGTCTGAGGTACTGAAATTCTGAACCAGTTTCATAAAAGTCGTCGTATCATGACGATTTTGGTAACATCAGATCGAAAATGGTGAGTGTAAGGTGTACAAGTATTTTCGTCATGTTCGAGTGACGAGACCACCATGAAATCAGGGATTCCGTTCTGAACCCTCGGGTTCCATTTTGTGTACGGCAGCCATTTTGTGGTTGCCCTCACATAGGCCGATGACAGTGGCCGAACGAGTCTTCAAGCACACATACACTTTAGCTGACTTCTGAATGGCCTGAGCGAGCGACCCTCTTGCCTTAAGCCAAACCTGTTAAGCCAGTTCCTTTCCCAGTAGCTGATCAAGATTACGAAGCAAGGCACAGGGCACCATAAACCTTTTCATTGCACACAACTATGTCTTATCTTGCTCACACCTGTCCCTGCTCTCTTCTTTATGGTCCGTTTATGATGGGGATGTGCCTGTTTTTATGATGGGTTCGATCGACCTGTCTGATGAAGAATGTGGGGTTTGACCAATAATTGGTTATGGGCTGGACAAACTGAAAACTGGGCTTGTCATCATGATTCTGCTTTTGTCTTTGTCGTGAAAACATGTGAGTGGTCAAACTGTAAATAAGGAATGTTTGCCTGAAGCATAATATTTGGTATAAAAAGGGATGACTAGCTATGTAAAGTTGAGCAGTCTCCTGAGAACATACACCGTGTTGTACTTCTAGGATACCTGTTACTGACTTATCCCGTGTCTCTGTACTCTAAGACAGGTGGACCCGGAGACTAGGGCGTTTCCCCTGGCACCGCTGGGTCTTAAATAACCCGGTTCTTCAAGCTGCCGGCGCTGGCGTCACTGGTGGGATTCCGAGGCTGGGATTCTACAGGAATCTCCACACTCGGCCATGTCCTGAAGGGCACGACCCTCAAATCCTTTCAGGAGCTCAGCGAAGAATATTGTATGCCCCGAACGCAGTTCTTTTAATATTTACAGTTCCGCCATGCCCTGGCACCCACATTGGAGGGTCTGGACTCCTTACCCGAGTTCAGCCCGATAGAGGCAAAGGTGTTCATGGGAGATCTGGCAGAGAAAAAGATTTCCCGCATATACCAAACGCTGGTCACACATTGCTCCTCCTCTCTACAGTCTCTGCGGGACTCTTGGGTGAGAGATGTGGGGGACCTAGAGGAGGAAGACTAGCGAGAAGCCCTTGAGGCCCCTAGGGGAGCAGCTATAGCCATGCGCCTGCGTTTTATCCAGTTTAAGTACCTGCATAGGGCGTACTATACTAGGGAGAGATTGTGACGAGCGGGTCTGATTGAATCCCCTGCGTGTCTGTGGTCACACAGTGTGGAGCTGTGGTGGTTTGGCTGGGTTTTGGACCGGGGTGTGGGACTGCTTGTCTGAGGTGCTGGGCTGGGATTTGCCTCGTTCCCCCAAACTTGGCCTTCTTCACGTCCTGGAAGGCATGGGTGGCAATATATACAAGAGGCACCTACTCTTACTGGGGCTAACAGTTGCAAAGAGAGATGTGGCACAGGCTTGGAAGGACCCCCGGGCTCCCAAGGTAGTAGTATGGAAAAAGGGCCTCGATTTTTGTGTGGGATTAGAGCGGCCAATCTTCGAAGCCAGGGGTTGCCCTAGGAAACATTACAAAATATGGAAAAGATGGGCGGACTACAGGGGAATAAGGCTGGAACCGCCTGCGCAGATAAGGGACACAGAGGAACTGATGTGAAGTGGGCGGGGGCAATATCGTACACACTGTTATGCATATGCAAACCTTTCTACAGAAATAAAGAGACATTGTGCTGGGGGGGGGGGGTCGGGTTGGGAGGGGTGACGGCCACAAAGGGGGGGTTGGTGAGTTGGGGGTTCAGGGTTATGTCCTGAAATGTTACTTGGATCGCTGATTATGCTATGATATAACTATTGTAGTTCCTCCGGGGTACGGAGTGCTGCGTTGATGTGCGGTCAATCAATAAAAAGAGTTGTTAAAAAAAAATACTTTTATACAAAATATGTATTTGACTGGGCATTTAACATAACACCCTACTAGCTGAGAGTCAGGTGCAGAAAGAGGTGCTTGACCCAGAAGCGCAGGATCCATAGTAGGGTGGCCCCCGGGACATCAGGAGTATAAGGCCGCAACCACCTTGGTTGGGCCCAGTAACCCCTGCTTGGCCCTCTGAATGGGGTTCTGACAACTACTTAGACAATAAGTCCACATAGAGAGTTCAATTGGCTCACTCAGTCCTGCAAGACATTTTGGTGTGAGTCCACTTCTCAGGCCCTATGACATTTGGGAGTAACTGCTTGGGTGTCTGTTCTAAATCTGAGGAATCTGCAGTTAGAGGTATCTTTCATAAGGGCAATTTACTTAATTTCAGTATTGGTCCTACTGTTGTATACCCTATCTAACTGGAGATTCCTTACTGCATGCTCTCTTCCTCGTCTGTGGAGTGGAGTCCTGTACCTGTTCATAAGTTACAAAACAGGTTTTGGCACACTATCTTCTCCATATGTTATGATTGATCTAAGTCTGAGGGCATGGAGATGTGCAAAACAAAACTGAGCAAGGGGGCACCTCTATGCAGCTCCACGCTGTCAATTCTGGGGCATCACAAAGTAGTCTGAGTCCAAAGGCATCATCTACCGACAAGCAGAAGGAACACCTGTTGGAAACAATCATTTGCAATGCAATAGGTCTCGCATTTGCGAGAGTTTAAGCTCTTGGCATTGGCATTGTAAATAACAATGCCTTTTATTTATCTGTTTTGATATTAACACATAAATAAAAGGCATTGTCATTTACAATGCCAATAGCTGAAACTCTTGTAAATCCAAGATCTATCTAATTTAAAAAAAGTTGTCCTCATTGTCTCGGGCGGCTTGGAAAGTGAAAGAGTGCATGACGCGCTGAATGTTGCAGGAAAGCATGTCTAGTCTGCAGTAGGAGAAACTCATTCATGAAAATAGTGCTTAACGACTAAATAAGACATACCGTGTAACAACAGAAGTAAAAGGGCCATTCCTCAAGCGAGGTTACAAATGAAGACAAGGCGGCACTAAGGAGGAACTAACAAGCCTATTAACTCATCAGAAGCCAGAATTTATGAAGGAGAACGACACAAGCAAATCACAGATATTGACAGAGAGTCGGTGAAGATTCAAGTCCATACTCAAACACAGCATGCCACGCAGAGCAGCGCATGCGCTGCCCAGGATCGACCTTAAAATGGATTTCCAGTGTGGCACCCAGTATTATTTTAAAGGTGAGGTATCTGCTGTTAAAGTTTCCAATAGAAAGAACACTGCCAAACATAAGTAACTTGTTCTTATTGGTGCTCATACTCCTCTTCTAGTTATGAAGAAGTTTGCTGTCAGACCCACCAGAAGAAATTATAGACCTGTGGGACTGCTCTTCCTAACACCTGCTGTATTCTTCCTTCTGATAGAGCATGAGGTGTAACAGATCACCTTCTCTGGCACTCCCTATTGAGATGCATAAATGCTCTCCTTCATTCTTTGCAGGCCTCCTACTCCCATGGTTAGGAGGATGTCCAAGCTGACCCCATGACATGGTTCTCTCCCAACCTGGTGGTCTTTCATAAATTTAAGGGACGGTTGGGGTACCTTGGCATGGACGTTTTCCTCCAAACAGAACACTCTGCTGGCAGTATTTTATGTGGAGGAGAATTTAATAGGGGCCTAGGTGCACTTTTTCATTCGCCTCGGGCATTGTTGTTCACCTTACCTGCATGCCTTCATCTGCCCATATTTTTATTAACAAAATCGGGAAACAGGAGTCTGTGGTAATTTTGATCCCATCTGGCCTAGCAGGTCCTGGCTCTGTCTTCTTTTCTCTGAATGGTGTGGGGCAAGAATGACCTCCTAAGTTCACATCACTACCCTCTTACATCCCTCAGCCATCTTTCCCAGTTGATGGCTTGCTGGCTGAACGGGTAGACCTTTCAAAGTTGTGGATATCTAATAAGGTGCTAGGTTTCAGCCAGGTATGAAGGTGTCCTGCCCTAAAACTGCGTTCACCTTATTGGCGGTCTTTCTGATTTTGGTGTGTGGGCCGTAAAATAACACCTATTGTTTGTGATTCTTTTACAGTTTTGGATTTTTGATGTACAGTTTTGAGTTGGGGTTACCTCCCTCTTTTCTGCAGGCTTGGTTTAAGGCCATCTGTGCATTTATAGCAATGTGGGCATTGAAACTTCTTGCCCAAGAGTGAGAATCTGTGGTTCCTTCCTGGGATATTATTTTGGTTCTTAGAGCTCTGCATATACTCCCCAAATACTCTGTTTGAACCTTTTGAGGTGGTCCCTGTGAATTTGTTAACCTTGAAGGTATCAGTTTGTGTGGCAATTACACCATCCACACAATTTGGGGATATTGCTCTGTAGTGTAGAGACATTTAATTGAGATTCCTTCCTGAGGGGCTAGTGTTGAGGCTATCTCCTTCAAGCCTAAAGTGTTGCCCCATTTTCATCTTTCTCTGGACATTATTTTACCTATGTTTGTTCTTCCTACCTCCCGAGGTTGCTGATAACTTTGCTTATTGTTTTCATTTATGGAATGCAGGTTGGACATTTATGACTAATGGTGCCCTGGCTGAAACATTCTGTTAAACTGATCCTCTGTTTGTTTCTTTTTGTCTTAGGCATACGGGTTATAAGCCAAGCATACCTCCTACTAGTGGTTGGATTTGTATTGTCTCTACTTATGCTACTTGAAGGGTGTACCTTTCATTTTCTGTCTAGGGGCAATCTACTTAAAGCAAAGGAGCATCATCAGACAAATGCTAATGAGTGTCCAGGATTGAAATGTGTTTGTCTGCTACTTCGACTTCACTTCATGCCTTTGTTTCACGCTATGAACCAGTGTTTGTCTCGCACAGGCGCATTTTCGTCTCACAGTTGTTTGGTGGGCTGTGTCTTTCCACTGATAACATCAGACCTTGCTTTGCAGTGAGGGACTATTTTGCTCTCGCCCTGCTCCCCTTTTCCCCACAAGCCCCTATGCTCGTTTTTGTCATTCGGCTGCGCTTTCAGTGGTTGGCCTTCAAGTTAGTAGTCATATTTCATATTTTTTTGAAGATGGCCACCACAGTTTTGCACACATCAATAGTGGCCATCTTAGAATGGGATTGCTAAAAAATTGATCTAGATCATCACATTGTGCCCCTGATTTCCAGATCAATAGCGCCAATGGCAAATGTAATGTGACGGCTGTATTCACTTAATATGTTGTTACAGCTTGTTGTAATATAAAACTTTAATAAACAGATCATGATAAACAAAGATGGTTGCTGTAGATGCACGTACACCCATGATGGCCATCTTTTAATGGGATTTGTAAAAATTAAATATGCCTGCAAAAAATTGCTGCATTGAATGTGCAAGCATTCGTGGTGTCCATCTTTCAGTTGATTTTTTTATTGATAAAATTCCCATTATTTTTTCTTTTTTTAAATCCCATTCAAAGATGGCTGCTGTGATGCACGCACATTGACTGAGGCCATTTACCTTGAAATGAAAAATGCAGTAATTCCACCTTTGAGCACGCTTTTCACAAAGCACAATGTACTCACAAGAAATTTGCACCCTTGGTATCTTCTATATTCAGCTGTCATCCAGTATATTCTAGCCAACATGTATTTTATCTACAGGTATAATCGCCATTGACTTCGTCAGGGATAGAGATCACATAATAAATAATTAGTCTAAATGGTTATATAATAACATATCCACCTTCACCAATGGCTACACCAACCTAGTGGGTAGTGCTTGTTGGAGGGACTTGTGCAGACCTTGAAAAATCATAATTTGTTTACCAGAACTGCAGGTCACGTGACTTAAATACACTACTAGACCTAACTGTAATGCTGTTGACCCATAAACTGGTTTCAAATAATGTGATCCTGGGCAAATATTGAAATTCACTGAGCCGTTATTTTCTTCATTATCACGTATGAAAGCACCTTCAAATATGTTAGTTCAGCATGTCTGCTGTACAAAAACATCTTGTGTGATCTAACGGAATAAACGTTTGCAACATATATAACAAAAATCTAGCCACATAGGTTACATATGATCTTAGACTTGCCTCTTAGTTCATTAACAACATTGTCAGGGGGGGGGCAGGAATGGTTTTCAAATCATGTTTAAAGATTATCAACTTTAATAAATCCATAACTAACGCATGAAGTGGTAGCACAGTGTGATTTGCAATCAGCACGTTTTCCATTGCAATTTCCTACTGACATGCGGTTTTACTGATAAAACTATACAGTGTACAAACAGTATTGTTTGGAAATCGAGTAGAGTTTTCGAGGCCTGTTGTAATTTGAATTGTATCCTGATGCGAAAATAAAAAATATTTGCCTGAACCTCTTACGCACTGTTTAAAGTACCCATGTCTTTTTGGCTGGCCATCTTGCGACGGCCAGCTTGACATGCGCACTTTAAACCGCTCAACCCAGAAGTTTTAAGACTGTTGGGTTGAGAGCAAGTGCAGGCCTCCGTTGCACTGTGGAGTGCTGAGAGAGGCCGCTCCCTCCAATCAAGGCACTGCTGTCATGCTGGTTAACAGCAGGTGAGCAGCGCCCGGATTGGTCAAGGGAGTTTGCTCAGTCGACAAAAGAAGAGGTCCGGAGCGAGCAGTAAGTGTTAGTTAAGTATTTATCTATTTCTTTTTTTATTTTATTTGTGTGCAACTGGGACTGAATGGAAAATTTGGAGAGTCACAGCTAAACAGTGCAGCTTCTCGAAGGATAAATATTTACAGAGCACAATGGGCAAAGAGGTTATCTGCTCTGGCTGTTTTGTCACTTGAGGGTGAAGTGGCTATGTTGCTTCAGTAAATACTTTTTTGGCAGCCAGTTCTTGGAGAGTGCCCCGGTGTAAACCATGAATCCCAAGCAATGAACATGAATTTCCAGTTCCTATTTTCAATGAGTTTGCTGTGTTTATCTACTACGTTTGTACTAGAATTTCAGGGTAATAAAATCGTATTGTTTTCATTGGAATGTTTTAATGTGCCACAATCTGATTTCATCCAAATTTCGCAACTGAGCAGGCAGTGAACGGAATAAATATGAGGCAGGGACCGATAGCAGCCAATGAAGCGTAAGGCAGACAAAGACAGAATAACAGAATGGGTCGCATGGACAACACTCAAGGTTAGCCAAGGTTATCACCTCCTGGCTCTGGCTCTCCATTTGCTGCCTTCTTTCCACCCCTAGTCTGAAGGTCACGTGAGCAGCTGGAGGAATAGAGCGTA
The DNA here is from genome assembly GCF_964261635.1 of Lissotriton helveticus. Lineage (NCBI taxonomy): Eukaryota > Metazoa > Chordata > Amphibia > Caudata > Salamandridae > Lissotriton > Lissotriton helveticus. Next base: position 445,823,033 of record NC_136070.1, read on the forward strand.
AACACAGGGATATGACGGCGCAGTTTGGTTTATGTAGTTTATGGTGTATGCCCCGCCCCTGTCACTCAACAGCAGATAAGGAGGCCAAGAGTGGGGCAAGGTGTGCCAGCCCTGTGATGGCATCATGGCCCAAGGGCGCTCAATGCCACTTCCGCTACGCCTCGTATTTCTGAGAACTAACGTCCATGGTGAAGAGGCAGAATCCAGGAAGACCAACATGAGAGACAGAGAAGAACATAGCGAGGCAGTTATTAAACAGTAACAAACAGTAGTGTAGCCAGTGTGTCATATGCCCAAGTGCAAGCAAGGGAGTGCAACTTGATCTCTGTTTGGATTATACAATACAGCAATAATCAGGGTTCAGTGGGTCCCTGCACCAAATGGAAGATATGCCCTTGCAAACAAAGGGATGTCAAACGAAGCGACAGGGAGTGTCTGAAGTGAGAGGTACAAGGAAAGCTTAAGGCCTGAGAGACAGCTGTGAAACAGAGTATTAAAGCGACAGATTCTATGGTATAAATTGCGTGCTTTAATTTGTCCTCATGTAAAATAATATCATTGGTGGCTGGTGACATTTAAAAGCTGTGAGGCGTAATGTTTCGTGATGAGTGCCCAGTGGCGAGCGAAAATGTTTGAAAAAAGAGTGGGCAAATAGTGCCTTTTCAAGCATTTTTGAGAAAACAAGGTTAATAAAGCAATTGTTTAGTTATGGTAGGAAAGTAGAACTTTCTGGCATAGATACCCCCGCTTTTTGCCCGGTGTCAGTGTGTTTTGACTGTAGTTCACTGGGATCCTGCTAACCAGGACCTCAGTTGCAGGACTCTCTCCTCTAAATTTGATGGTAAGTACTTTGTACACCCCATAATTGGCATACAACTTTCATTTTAGATATAAGGTTTTCCTTATATCCCAGTCACTGCACTTTAAAACTATGTCACCTCCAAGGTAGGCCCTTCAGTCCAAGGGAAGGGTGCATGGTTCTAAGTATTTGGGTACCCCAGCAAACCTCGGACTATATTCTCTGAGATTTGTAAGTGAGGGACAGCCATTTTAAGGTATTTAGTAAACACTGGCAAGTCAAGATGTCCAACTACATAACGGCTGGCCCGAACCTGGTCATGTTTGGTATCAAACATGTTGGAATCACGCAACTACACCTATTACAGTTAAGTTGCATGATACCATATAATGGGGCGCTCCTTAGAGGACCCCCCAAAACCTACTTGTGTAGCCTTACAGGGTCTGCCTGCCAGCCCGTGCGGCTGCTGAACCTAGACAGTGTTCTGCCCCCCTGATGATGAGCTTAACTTGGGCAGGAGAAGCTGAACAAAGGATTTCCTGCAAAGGAGATGTGTAACCACCTCTCCTTTAGAATTAGGTAGGGTGGGGACGCTTCTGCAGTGAAGAGCACATTTGGTGCCCTCCTTGCTTAAACCAGTTTGGCACAGTTCAGGAGTCCTTCGTCCCGCTCTGCAGTGAAACTACATAAAGGACAGGGGAGTGTCCACTCCCCTATCCAGCTCCTCTCTTGGCTGGGTCAGCTGAATAGCATCTCTGACCTCCCCTGATAGGTGGGTCACCGTAGAAGATATATTTCTCCCTTTTAGGGTTACTTAATGGATCCCCTGAGGGATCCAATAAGTAACCATAAAAGATTCATCCTGGAGTTAGTCAATATTCATTAAGACCTGTCTGAAGACTCTTCTGCTGTTGGACACTGGAACTCTGCTTCTGGATCAAGCCGGGACCAAAGATAAAACTGCTCTTGGTGGAAATATTCCTGCTGCAACTTTGTCTCCACACTCCTACAAGTTTCTGCAACTCCATGCCTGGGCATCCTCAGAGTCAGCAAGAACTCTGCATGCATCCAAGCAAGAAGGAATTTCTTGGAGTGAAGGAGTCACTTCCCTGCATCCGCAGACACCTCTGCTTTGACGACCGGATTGCTGACCCTGTGGTCCCACAGACATCTCCCGGCTCTGCAACACAGGTGACGGAGACCTGATCAGTCTTCCATGCAACTCGGGCAACTGTAAACCCTCTCCAGCTGACCTGAGCCTCTTCCCTGTGCACCACGTCGGTCTGCCCTTGCCAAGGCTTGTTGCCTCTCTTCATGAAAGATCTTCAAGCTCCAAGAGGTCTTAGCCTCAAGAATCATATAACTACAAGAACGACGTCCTGCATGCATACTCTGCACCTTAGGCGTCCATCTTCTGTGTGCTGCTGCCCTTTCCTTCCGTCTCCCTGTGCCTGCTGCCAGATGGTCCTCAAGGGGGCTCCATTGATTCCTGCTGGTTCTCCTGCATGCTGAGGGACAGCCCTGACTTACCCTTGCTGGATTAGTCCTACAGACCTTGCTGGACTGCATCCAAGCATCTTTTCCTGTTGCGGTTGCCAAGGCTTGTTGGTGGTACTGCCGGCCATTGACCTTCCTGCATTCTTCATCCTCCATGGGACAGCTCATGGATGGCTCCCGGGCTCCTGCATTATCACCTGGGCTCCACAGCTGCTTCATCAAGACTGTCGTGCTACGGCAAGTACCACTGACAAGGGGAACATTGTGCTCCTGCTCCACATGGACACCTCCGGTTGGTTTGGACTCTGTCCACTCTGCTTTCGGGTACCTCTCATACAAAATGCACATTTGGGTTCTTCCGTCCTGGTCCATGAGTCGCTCTAGTCACCAGACTTCCAAGCTCCTCCATTGGCTTCTACAGGCGGTTTCGACACCACTTTGCCTCTATGCACCTGGTGTAGGTATCCTTGTTTCCTGAGTATCCACGGGTGGGGTGGCTCTCCAACCTCTCATGAACCAATTGGTTTCGTCTGGGTCCTTTGGTAACGGTCCTGAAGCAAGAAAATACCAACTGCGACTTACCCTGTGTTATCCTATGGACGTTTGACCCAGCAGACCTACTCTGCAACTGGGCGCCTTGGGGTTCCTAGCTACTCACCTTTGGTGGTTCCTTGCTTCCCCTGGGTTTCTCCATCCTTGGGTATCAGCCTCATTTTTGTACTTACCTCTTATACCACTTTCTTAGTATATGCTTTGCCCCCCCCCCTTTTAGAGCCCCATGTGCTGTGTTATGCTCCCTACCTGTTATTGAAGTATTTCTGATGTGTATTTGATATCTCTAGGTAGGAGATATGCCAAGTTAGTTATTAGTAATGTGATAATAAATACTACTGTATTTTTGTAAACACTTGTGTGTTTCTTTCTTGTGTGAAAGCTTGCTGACTGACTATGTGGTTAATGCACCCGCTTTACACCCTCCTGAATAAGCCTTAACTAATTTCCACAGCTTTGGTTTTTAGGGACCTAGGGCCCGATGTACCACCCAAAGATTTTGCAAGTCGCAATGTTTGCTAAATTGCAACTCGCAAATAGCGAGTTGCAAAATACAATGTACCTACACCTCGTCCACACAAATAGCGACTCGCAAGTGACTCGCAAATTGCAATACGCTAAACTCTCGCAAATAGCGTGCGTGATTGAAAGCATGCATTTTGAATGCGCAAATCGCGTACGCTATTGAAAGCATGCATTTTGCATGAGCAAATAGTGAGTTTCAATAAAAATGTTAAAAAAACGTCCTGGTTGATCTGAAGGACCCCAAATCAGGAAGTGGTGTCTATTGAGATTCCTCCTCATAATTACAAGCACATGGCAAGGTGCAGCAGCTCAATTGAATACTGCTACACAGACGGGCACAGCAAGATGGCCAGCCTGACTTCTGATAAAGAAGGGAAGAAAAGGCTGCGTAAACTAACATTTTCAAATAAAGAAGTTGACATCATTATCAATGAGTGCTGCAACAACCATGAGCAGCTGTTGGGTCTCACTTAACATACTGTGCAAGAGTCGGACAAACGCAAAATATGGCGAGACATGCAGCAGCATGTGATTGCCCTCGGTGTTGCGGACAGGTCAATAGATGACATCAAAAAGAGGTGGTATAACCTCAGGTCCAGGTCAAAGGAGAGGGTGGCTGAACATATTGCGTCTGCGCAAGAAACAGGAAGTGGCCCATCAAGCCTCCCGGAAGCCTCCACAGCAAAGGCAATGTTGGAAGCCACCATAGAGCCAGAGTCTGCCGTGGGAATTGGAAGTCTGGACACATCCCAACCTCCACCACCCACAGGTAAGTGAGAATTGAAAAACAATGTATGTCACATTTAAGCCAACACCCCACATGCATGCACCACACACAGGCAAAACTGCATGTACATGCTCCGTCTGCATGATGAAAAACTCACAGTTAGTGCATCATTGGAAATGTAGTACGTGACACAAACACTCTCAGGGATTGAGATGAGTTGTGAACATAGTACAACCACAGAGATAGTGACTAAAAACATGTCCTTTATTTCTTCTTTTTCAACATAGATACATCTTTGGGATTAGAACCAATTGAGGAAGATACTGACTCTGAGCAGGAACATGGGCAGACGCACCAAGGGCTGTATGATTCCAGTACTTCTTTTACCTTGGGTAGTGCACAAGGGCTTGATACAACAGCCCCACAGCAGCAGACAACCAGACGTCGCTGTCTGGGCACATGGGGAAGTGTTCCATGTTTGAGCCAGCGATCCCGAGGGCTGCTCAGAAGCCGTAGGCACGCTCCTGCCAACACCAGACAGTTACTCCATCTCCTTCTGCTGGCCTGGAGGAATCCATGCTCAAAATTCATCAACTGCAACACAAGCAAATGAGAACGATGAACATTAAGTTGAGCAGGGGGTTTGACAGGATCACAAATCAGATGTCAGAGAATCAGGCATGTGTGGAGCGCAAAATGGATGCAATGACTGATGCTGTTGTGCAGCTTTGCACAGAGCTTAAGGAGGACAGGGCACATAACTGTAGGATGGAGCTCAGCAGGTCACATGACATGCACTCCATGATGAGGGCAATTGGGCTTCTGGCAAATGCAACAAGCCTGCACAGCAAACAGACCCTAGCACTGCAGGTAGAAATGGGCCACTTCAGTGGCGATGTAGCGAGGGGACTACAACAGATTACAGCTGCTGTTGAAGTTCTGCAAACTAACCTGGTAGCAACAGGAGGAGGCACAGACACTGCGGAAAGTGCAGTGTTTCCACTGTTGATGCTCCAACCCAGAGGAGAAGCAGCAGTCGGCACTCTATGAACAAGATCAACATATGCAGGACAGAGGGGCAAAAGATAAGGTAATTGTTTTTTTTTTTGCTTTACACTTTTATTTGTGGTGAAGTAGCCACTTTGCATTTATAATTTGGGTAGTGTCAGTTATATGAGAAGGATAAGTTGTCCCTTATACACAGTCAATATGACCTTAAATTAAATGCATATTTAAAAACACAGTTGGACTCTCTCTTGTGTAATTTAACGTGGCATATTTGTGAATGATAATGACTTACCTTTAAAATTAATTTCTGGCTATGTGGTCCCTGCGCCTTCTCCCCTCTGCTGATGTGCTACCCTCATTTGGTTCTTGTGCTGGGGTCCAGGCTCTTCATCCCCCGAGTCTGCATCTAACAACTCCATGGGCAGCCCCCGCCTGCATGCAATGTTGTGGAGTATTGCGCAGTTTGCAACTAAGAGATGTACTCTAATGCTCCGCCACTCTTGTGTAGACACTTGAATCTTGATTTTAGTGTGGCAAATGTGCGCTCGATGACTGACCTTGTGCGTCTATGTCCCCTGTTGTATCGTCTTTCATGTGCGTGGGAGGGAGACAGGAATTATGTGAGGATCCAAGTACGCAGGACATACGCACTGTCACCTGCAAAGAAAAGTTAGATTTTGAGGCAACATGCAGACAGACATTTATGTGCTAAAACATCCCACTGTGGGTTGGGGGTTCATTACCTAGTAGGTATCCTTCATCAAAATCACCTCTTTCTAATTTCTGGTATATGACATTGTGCTTGAAGATGTAAGAGTCGTGTGTGCTACCTGGAAATTTGGCTACAATGTCTGAGACTATGTTTTTAGCATCACTGACAACTTGTATGTTGAGTAAAAGTGTGGTTTTCCTATTAGGGACAACCGGAGAACCAAGATGGCGACCGTGTAGCAGGTCGTAAGCAGCACTAGTGAGACTGGGTCGAGTCTCTTCGTAATCTAGACCCACATTGGATCAAAACGGATCTTTTCTTTTTTGGTGTAAAACTGCAGCAGCAATGAAAGCAGGAACGAGGGAAAAGAAAAAAAAAAGGAGAAAGAGAAGTTTAACCCCCCCCGCATGCAGTGGAAGCGGGGACTGCAGTACAGTCTCTGGGCTAGCTGCTCGAAGATCGCGGAGCGGGCGGTCAGCGATCGACTCTCCTACCTGCTGACGTGTCTGGCGGAATCCGGGATGGCTCCGAAGCAGGCAGCAAACACTGGACCAAAGGCGGCGGCGGCTGCTGCGGCTGCTGCGGCACGAAGACTACGTGGAGAAACCACCTCGGAGCGGAGCTCGGCGGTGACTCCCGCGGAGCACCGACGGATATCAATTACAGACCCGGTGAGGAAAGGCAAGGGGGGCATCGCTGGTAAAAATCGGGCGAGTGAGCAGTCAGTGGTGGACATGCTTAGGCGGGGGAAAGATCAATCTGGTACAGCTAAAACTTCTGTGTGTGAGCAGTCATTGACAGGCACTACAACGGTCCTAGAAACTAAGCAGGGTCTAAAAGTTAAGCCCGTGTTGGATCAAGGGTCCTCACAACTAAAAAAGAAAACGGTTTCTGCTACGACAGGCGCCTTACCTGATGTACCTGATGCACTTGATATATCCTTAGATGGCTCCCTCCTAATAGGCGCCAATTTCACAATGAAGGAAAATCACCTAGGAAATACCATCAATGAAGGGAAGAGCACTATGGGAGGAGAAAGCCATACTGAAAACACTGGCACTGTAACTTTTCCAGATGAAGCTGCAACCACAGAAATGAGTGCACCCCAGCTATCGGCTAAGGCAGTGGCTTCAACGGCAATGACCAACGTAGTCTGTCCACTAGGGGATATGGCAAACCTAGAATTGGATAAAGATAAAGAAAACAAACCCAGTGATTGCTTCCTCCCGGTTTCGGAGGGGGCAGAATGGTCTGATGATTTGAGTTCATCTCTAGGGAACAGTGAGTTAGACTCTGACCCAGAAGGGAGTGACACGGACCCCCCAAACACTACTAAGAAATCAGACCCCCTTGCAAATCCACCAACCCGCAATAGGAAGAATCTAAAATGGGATTATTCCTCGGCAACGCCGCTAGCTGGTAAAACTCCACCAGATGTCACTACCCCCACAACTACTCTGGATGTCACACATCAGGCCATCCTCTCCCGTAGGGAAGAGACACGTCAGGACAGTAGGAAGGCACAGGCCGCAATGAGGAAGATGCAGGGGGTGGTGAGGAAGCTATCCAAGGCCCATACCAATATCGGCGAAAGGGTGACCAACTTGGAGGAAAGGATTGTTTCAACGGAGGCAGAGGCGTCTAACGCTTCTAATCAAGCAGATGCTCATAGTGCCCAAATTAGCGACATCCACTGGAAGCTCGAGGACTTTGAAAACAGGCAGAGAAGGAACAATCTTAGTGTCTTGGGGATCCCGGAAGGGGCAGAAGGATCAGATGCTAGAACTTTTATCACGGAATTGTTAAAATCTGCCTTCCCTGAGATATATGACTGGAACTGGGCCATCGAGATACAAAGGGCGCACCGTACCCTGTTCAAAATACGAGACACTGGAAGGGGAGATGGAAAGCCACGGGTGATTCTGGTCTTTTTTAGGCAACTTCTTATTGAGACAGGCAATTGCAGAGAAGACTAGACCTGAGTCCAAGAGGTCAAGTGGAGGGGTCACATTTTTTGTTCGCCCCGATTTCTGCTACGCAACGGTCGAGAGACGCTGGAGATTAAGACAGTTAATTAGGCCCTTTCAGGAGAAGAAAGCTCAGGCCTACCTTATTAACCCAACGCAATTAAAAGTGATTCATGGCGGACGGACCCAATATTTTTCTTCGGAGATAAAAGCCAAAGACTTTTTGGGGACATTATGAGGCATTATGAGCTTGTGAGAATCTCATGTTTTTTACCTGTTAGAAGTAGCTATAGGCTTTGATCAAATTTCTAGATAAATTTGATGTCGCCTATTGAGTATTGTGGGTGGGACGGTCACTTGGTGGTTGAGCTTTGATCTTTATTATGTTTTCACGAAATCTAAATGACATGTGGGTTCTGGAGGATAAATTGTCGTGTATTGTGTTATGACCCAGTCTACCACTGCTGCATCCATCACATGCACAGACCTAGGTCTCAGCGTTCTCTGAGGGTGTTGGGAGCTGGAGGGAAGGGAGAGGGGGGATGGTGAGGGAGGGAGTCGGGGGGTTGGGAAAAGGAAAATTCTGAAGAAAATGAGAATATCTGGTACTACTTTTTGTTTATTTTATGCAATGTGAGACTGTTTAAATGTGCATACTTGGTTGTCGCAAGGTACAATCAAATCGAAAATGTTATAATGAATAATGGCAAAACTTAATATGTGTTCCCTTAACGTTGGGGGCTTAAATAATTTGAAAAAAAGACAAAGATTGGTACAGTTTGTAAGATCAACACAGGTAGATATTCTATGTTTACAGGAGACACATATACCTGCGTTCTTCCTCGATGTTTACAACTTCCCAATCCATGCGGGTTTTGTGAAAGCCAGCCTGCTTATACTTGAAGCCAGCCTACTCATGCCTGAAACTCCATTACCCAGAATTCCCTGCTCACTGTTTTGTCTCCACCCCTGCAGGCCAAGGATGGGTGGAAGAATTCAGCTCACCTCTGGCTGGCTGCTGCTAGCCTGCTCACACCTGATGCATATGATTACTGTGAGCTCTTTTAAGCCCCAGCTCCCTTCAGGCAAAGGTTGGTCATTGTAGCTGTTTACCGGTGAGACCGATCCTTGTTTCCAGTGCTCCCTGAGCTTTTGCTGTTCTTGTTTCCTGAGCTTTAGTTATGCCTTGTTCCTGACCTGCTGCTGTTTTCCTTGTTCCTGAATTAGCACTGCCTGCAGTGCTACCCTCACCCCTGAGCCTTAGTATTCCTTGTTCCTGAACTGCAGCAGTTTCCCTTATCCTGAATTAGCACTGTTTTCAGTGCTACCTTGTTTGCTGAGTTCCTGAGCTATAGCTATTCCTTGTGCCTGAATTAGCACTGCCTGCAGTGCTCTTGTTTCCTGAGTTCCTGAGCTATAGTTATTCTTTGTTCCTGGGCTTCAGCTATTTCTTGTTCCTGATTTGCACTGCTTTCAGGGCTCTCTTGACTCCTGAGCTGTAGCTATGTCCTGTTTCTTGAACTAGCACTCCTGTAGTGCTACCTTGACTCCTGAGCTGTAGTAATTTCCCTGATTCTGAACTAGCACTGCCAGCAGTGCTACCTTGACTCCTGAAGCTTTGGTAATTCCTTGTTCCTGAACCTGCACTGTCTGCAGTGCTGCCTCGACTCCTGAGCCTTAGCTCATTTCTTATTCCTGCCCCAGCACTGCCTTCTATGCTACTTTGTTTTCTTGATTCTTTAATCTGCTCTATTCTAGTATACCCCTGTAGCCTCCTCTTCTGTATATCCCTCTCCAGTCCCTGCCTTTCTTCCCAATTCCTTGATTCCAGTTCCTAGTTTGCTGTCTTTCTAATCTGCTGTTTTGCTTCTGTTGCCTTGTATGTTTGTTACCTGCTTTCTGCCAAGTGTACCCTGTGATTTCCTTCCTTTCCTGTTAAGCACTCCTCCTTGCTAGCTCCTTGTCTATTGTGCTTGTGTTTAGTTCAACCCCCTTGCTGTTACTGCCTTGCGTGTTCCTGTTTGATCGCCAGGATCCGTGGACACAGCTGACTACCTAGGTGGTGTTTCTTGTTCACTGTGAGTATTGTCTATGAGTTACATTTATAACATCCCCATAGGTATAAGCTCCACAGACCCTGCATGCATATCCTACATGTGGATATTTGCAGTCAGTATCTGTAACAGCAATTGTTGGTAAGAAACTTACTGAGCTTCAGTGGAGCTCCTGAGTGCTTTACCCCACACCCCCCTTTATTGTTAATGTTGTATTATACATATGTCTTGCACGTCTGTCCTGGGTGTAGTTAGTCTGAATGCTAAATTGCCTTGTGAGTGCCCGTCCTTTCTGAGTCTTAGCCATCTTGTTCCTTTGTGCATGCTTTCCCTTTGGATCTCTTTTCTCCTCTGACTTCTTGTATGATCCTGGGCAGCGCTGTACTCCTCTTTCTGTGTATGTTTTTCTACCCAGTTCCCAGTCCTTGCCCAAGTCTCTAACTGTGTTCCCCACATAGTCCCGGACAGTCCCTGACACTAAGATGCCAAGAGGCTGGGGAGGGTCATTGGTGGTCTGGTCTCCCCTTGGCAGCATGGATTCATCCCAGGCCATGGAACAACTGACCATATAAGACGTGCCGTCACCCTTTTTGATTCCCATGCTGCCTCGGGGGGGGGGGGGGGGGCGGATTCCCATGATCCTCCTCGACGCGGAAAAGGCATTTGATCGTGTAAGGTGGAATTATCTGTGGGGAGTTCTGGCTCAGAGGGGGTTTGGCCCAAAAATCCTGAATGCCCTTAAAGCTATGTATAGTGATCCAACAGCTAAAGTGCAGCTAATGGGTGAAAGTTCGGAAAAGATAGTTATTACAAGGGGGACACGTCAAGGGTGTCCCTGTTCACCTATACTGTTCGCATTATATATAGACCCATTGGTTCGGCAGTTATTGGAATGTAGGGACATCAAGCCAGTAACCATTAATGGGTTTGATACCAAACTTCTGGCTTATGCGGACGATCTGGCAGTGATTAACCCCGAACCCGCCGCGGCTATGCGAACAATTGTTGAGATTACTAGAAAGTGCGGTGGCTATTCAGGGTATCGCCTGAATGAGGGTAAAACCCAGATAATCTGCACTAATAACATTACTAAAACTGACACCAGGTATGTCGGATCTGCGGTTTATCTGGGAGTCATAATTAATTCAGTAGCTGAATCATTCGTAGGGGACAACTTTACAGTACTGCTAAAATCAATTGCCACTGACCTTAAAAGAATTGATGTACTGCATTTATCCCTTATAGGTAGATTGAATGTCTTAAAAATGACGATGTTTCCAAAGATTCTTTATATCCTCAGAGCTATACCGTTTTCTATTGAGGAGGCCGTGATAAAATCAATGGAAACAATCTTTATGAATTTTATATGGCAATATGGCAAGACAAGGCGGTCTCTGAAATTCATGTCCCTACCCCAGGAACAGGGTGGGCTGGGAATACCTAATATTAGGTTTTATCATTGGGCCTGCTTGCTCTCCCAGATGGCAGTACTATTCGACTCAATCACTGAAGGGGCCGACATGCCCGTAAGGAACCAAAACCCCCCCTCTATATATGAACTATTGCTGGGAGAGAGGCGGTGGGATTATTACTTAGGAAAACAGACCAACGTTATTTTAAGAAGACTCAATACAAGGTTATACGTAGTGCTTGGGAGGTTTGGAAATCGGTGCAAAAGCTATTGTCAATCCCTAAAATTAATCGCTATACACCACTGTGGCAATCTGGGACCTTTCCGCATCTCTGTAGCGATGGAATGTGGAGACACTGGAAGCAGCTGGGCATTAGAACAGTCGGAGACATCATGGAGAATAATGTAATTCTGAGTTTTTAAATAATCCAACATAGATTCGGCATTTCTAATAATCAAAGGTTTAAATATGCACAGGTCTCCCAGATGTTAAAGGCCACGAGACCTCGGATATCTCTTGGAAACAGAAGCAATTCACTGGATTATCTGTTAAAGGGAGGCAGAAGGGTTAGAGAGATTTATGGGATCTTAATGAGTGGTATACATGATGACATCGAGAAATGTGAGGTCTCCTGGGCTCAGAAACTGGGCAACCCAGATGTGGATCTGGATAAAGCTTTACACTTAGATAAAAAAATACTCCGCTCCTCGAATTTAAGAGCCCAACACTTTAAGACGTTATATAATCTATACTATACGCCAGATAAATTGTTTAAGTGGGGCAAAAGGGAAGACAACAAATGTCTAAGATGCTTGAAAGGGCCAGCTAACCTACTACATATATTTCATGATTGTGAAAAATTAAATTCAGTTTTCAGGGAAATCGAGACATTTCTGGAAGGATTACTAGCCCTGAAGATCAACATATCCCCTACATTAATGATACTAGGCAGCGATAGTAAGCTGAAGCTTCAAAAGGAGATTGAAGCTTTTGTGTTTATATGTGTTGCAGTCCTACGTATCCTTATATCTCTCGGGCTGGAAGGACACATCTACACCTTCTGTGCAGGTATGGTTGACCAGACATTTGGGGATACATAACATCGAATCCTCCCTGTATGAGTGTAAGGGCTGGAAAATGCGTGAGATGGGCTTTAAGATTTGGGCTCCGCTAAAGAACTGGAGAGACTTACAAATATGAATTTAAAAGCAGATTTCAATCATTTTAATCATTGTATGTACATTGGCACAACTACAGCACTTAAGATTGGTTTATCGGTATAACGCACATCGGTACTGTATGAATAGATGAAGATATTATATATCTGAGCATAGATTGATATAATAGTATGGAGACATGTAAAGTATGAATTAATTAATGTATTTGTTTTTTCTCCTTTGTACCAGAATATTCTCAAATAATAAAAAAATTAAAAAATATATAAAAGTAATTTCTGGCTATTTGGTCCCTGCGCCTTCTCCCCTCTGCTGCTGCGCTACCCTCATTTGGTTCTTGTGCTAGGGTCCAGGCTCTTCATCCCCCGAGTCTGCATCTGACAACTCCATGGGCAGTCCCCGCCTGCATGCAATGTTGCGGAGTATTGCGCAGCTTGCAACTATTTTGCAGGCTGTCTAAGGGATGTACTCTAATGCTCCGCCACTCTTATGTAGACACTTGAATCTTGATTTTAGTGTGGCAAATGTGAGCTCGATGACTGACCTTGTGCGTCTATGTGCCCTGTTGTATCGCCTTTCATGTGCGTGGGAGGGAGACAGGAATGATGTGAGGATCCAAGTACGCAGGACATACGCACTGTCACCTGCAAAGAAAAGTTTGATTTTGAGACAACATGCAGACAGACATTTATGTGCTAAAACATCTCACTGTGGGTTGGGGTTCATTACCTAGTAGGTGTCCTTCATCAAAATCACCTCTTTCTAATATCTGGTATATGCCACTGTGCTTGAAGATGTAAGAGTCGTGTGTGCTACCTGGAAATGTGGCTACAATGCCTGAGACTATCAGCTAGATTCATCAAAGTCCCGTTTTGCGAGTCTGTAATAGCGATTCATAAGGAATCGCTATTAAGGACTTGCAAAACGGGATTCATGTAGGAATTGCAAAAAATATTGCGATTCCTACATCTTCGTTATTTGCGATTAGCAAATTGCTAATCGCAAATAAGGATGCAATTTCAAGGGTGCCAGGGGTGTCCAAAGGACACTCTGTAGCACCCCTGAAAAGCAAATGTAGCCAGATGTTGCGGTGTGTAACATACCACTCAGAAAAATAAACTAAAGTGCATTTTTCTGAGTTTTCGCTATTTACTACGAAGTCTGACTTCGTGGTAAATAGCCGCCAGGAATAGCGAATTGGCTAATAGAAAATGGTTAATGAATTGCATTTAAGGAATCTCAAATAGAGATTCCTTAAATGTAATTCCTCGCAAATATGCGATTTCGCAATTAGCGATTTTTCCATTTGGGATGATGAATCCCAAATGCAAAAATTGCACTCGCAAAGGGCCAGATTCTCAGAATCTGGCACTTTGCGAGCCGATTTCGGCTTGATGAATCTAGCTGTATGTTTTTAGCATCACAGACAACTTGTATGTTGAGTAAATGTGTGGTTTTCCTATTACGGAATATGTATTCTATGCATGATGGTGGACATATGGGCACATCTATGCACCCTATGACCTGTGGGAATGTCGAAATTTTTTAGAATTGCAATTTGGTATTTTCAAGTTTCTGATCATTCCTTGGCTTATAGATGTGTTCATGTATGTGGTGTAGCAGGGCATCTATGAATTTGTGAAAGAAACACGAAAGCGCACTCTGTGAAACACTTCCAGCCACTGCAATTATGTCTTGATACCTACCAGTGGCCAATAGGTGGAGGGAGCACAACACCTGCACATGTGTTTGGATTGCATTGCTGCGTTGAGTTCTGCTTTCCAAATTTGGCTTCCGAGTGTCAATGAGGTCTAGGATGACTGTGCTACTCAGCTTGTACTGTTCATAGATCTCTTCCTCAGTCTTCTCAAACAATGACAACCTCGCTCTAAAGATGCTCTCCTGTCTCCGCCTCCTCTGTGGAGCTGCACGATACGCATCCTCCTCACTATCATATTCAGGCTCGCCATTTTGTAAAGGTGTTGGTGCATTCTGGGCCTGTTTTTATAGTTTGTGACTGGTTAACACCTGCTTCAGGTTAGTGGTAAATTGGATGCGCAAATGGGCCATTTTGCGCATAGTCGCAATTTGCGAGTACTCCTTATCTTTGATTTTGCAAGTCGGTATTTGCGACTCGCAAATTGGAACACACTAAAAGTGTTCGCTTTTTCTGCAACTCGCTATTTACTCGCAATGCTATTTTTTAAATTCCGAGGGCATATCGTACATAGTATACATCCATTTTTGCATGTGCAAATCCATTTGCGAGCGAGTTTGCGCTTACAAATGGTCGTTCATCTGCCCCTTGAACACTATCACTAAGGGTCGTCTGGACTCATTGCCTAGTGCTTCACCATGGGTGGAAACTATATACTGAGCCACCCTCCTACAGTTATTACATCAGTTAAAGAGATTTCATATGATAATTAAGTAGGTAGCTGCTTATTCAGTAAAACCACATAGCTGTTAGTTTGTCTGACATTGCTGCCCATCTCTTTCAGCGCTGGCTCATCTCGAGCCCCTGCGTCTAACCTCCCTCCTGTGTGCCCCTACTGTTTTTGTTCCCTCCCTTATCTCCACCTAGTACCTAGCTGTCAACCCTTTGTTCAGCCTGTGTTACCTCGGTTGAGCACATTTCTTGTGAGCTCTCTCCCCTCCCCATGCTCTCTACCCTACCCTACTCTGGTCAGTACCAGAAGTCTCCTGTTCTATCTTTTAACACCTTTAATTTGCTCATGCTCTCCCCCTCTGGGCCATCAGCCTCCTGTGGTATCGTTCGACTCCAGGGCTTTAGTCCTGCAATCCCTCCATCCTGTGCTCTCTCCTTCACTGCACCTCCTGTGAGCTCAAATCTCAGATACAGAAAATTGCGGTTAGTGAATTCTGCAGATCATTCTAAAATACTGTGTTCACAACAAACATACACAAATTCTTGTACATGCAAAGAACTATCCAGAGAACTGCCAATCTGACAAATCTGCAGAACCATTCCTACAGTAACGTAACTGATCCGTATTATCTTTAAAATTCCCTGTTCACAACTCCCTTACTCCACACACGCATTCAACTTCAGGACTTTATCTTTGTGAAGTTATTTGTATAGGTTTGGTAGCTTAATGAAGCTTGTGAATTTTTTTTTTTTAAAGCCAGGAGGAAAGATACAACAAAATGATTTTCACAGTAACATTTCAAAAAGAAAAAACACCATGTAATTCTGCTGGTATAATAAAAACATTGACCATCCATCTGTACGCAATCTCTCCTTATTTAACAAGGAGCCTTCCAGGGAACTATCAAATCAACTATCATGAACATGAGCTCGGCCACTATTGTATAGGTATATAACTTCTGCACATCATTCCTAAAACGCGATGCTCTTAACAGGGCTCTTATACCAGACCTCCAATCAGGAAAGGGGGGGCCGCTCGGCCCCCATGCACACATGGCTGGGCCCGGCCCCCCCTCACCCGCCCTGATTGGTCCGTGGGTCCCGCCATTGACCCGGAAGCAGTTTTACACTTCCGGGTCAAGGAGGCGGGACCTTTAGCAAAGGGGGGGTTTAAGAGCCTGGGGAGCGCGGGAAGCGTCCTCTTTGTGCCCGCGCTTCCCAGGTTCGCTCCTCGCCCCGCTGTGGGGCTTGTAATTTTCTTCTCTTATTTTCCAGGTTTTACCGAGTTGGAGCGGCGGTCGGCGTTCTCATCGAACGGAAGGAGCAGGATTGCCGATCGGGGACTGCATTCGAAGGTCCAAATCCAGCGGTGCGGTGTTCTGTGGACGGGCGCGAGGGAGCTGCAGGCACAAAGAGCGAGTGTTCATTCGAATCAGGTTGTCGAGCGCAAGGTACGTGGCGGGCACTGCGGTACGGCCGCCCGAGGATTGGCCCACCGGAGCGTGTGCGATCTGTGAGCCATAACGAGAACGATTTCACACGGGCGAAGCAGGGTCGGCCTCGGCAGTAACTTAGTGGGAGACCAGTGCAGGGTTTTTTGTAAAGTTAAAATGATCGCTGTGTCTTTAGGTAGGGGCAAATGGTTACATGGTTCGTGAAAGCTTGAAAAAGGATTTTTAGGATGCAGGGCAGTTCTGGTTAAGGTGGGATTCCGGGCAAATCACTTAATCTCACTGGGCCTAACAATTTAAAGTGTCCTCACATAACGAATCGGTGCTAAAGGAAGCTCATGTATAGCTGATTTAGGGCAAGTTTGCACTATATAAAATTGCTTGAACAGCTCGTTTCGGAAAAGGCATTTTAGGAAGCGGGACAAGTCGTGATAAGGTGTGATTCTGGGCAAATCACTTAATCCCACTGTACCTAACAAAAGGAAAGTATCCTCATGAATGTATGGGTGCTAAGTGAAGCACTGTGTTAGCTGGCTTAGGTCAAGTTTGCACTGTGAAAAATTACTTATGAGACAGTTTCTTTTGCACTGGCATATTGTTTATCGCGGCCTAGTGGCAGCCTTTGTTAAGGTGATCAGTGGGGCTGTGAGGGTAACATTCTAACAGCATTCTTTTGTGGACAATCACCAATCACCAACCCCCTCTAATTTTATGCAGCAAAAACTTGGTTTTAACGATTTTCTCATTTTAGGCTTAAAGTCAAGGGCCACCGCGGACCAGGTAGCTGAGGAGCTCACGGTGGACGGCGGAATCCGAGGACACGGGCAGGCCTGCATTTCACTGCTTCTGGTGGGCCGCGGGGCTAGAGTTCGCTCGCCCAAACACTCCAGGCTAGCTGGTGTGTGCGGTCACAGTTGCGTGGTGCTTACGGCCAGCCTGTGAGCCTCCAACTTGAACAGGTACAAGGCACATTGTGCCAATAACTCACGCACTGAGCAGTGTAGGTGTAAGAGCATTATGTCTGCCAGACGGGGTGCAGGGAGTGTGAACGTGGAGCTAATGTTTCAGACCATGATGCGCAGAATGTCAGCAATGGAGAAGAGATTGGGGAAAGTGGACAAATTGGGTAAGACTGTCGCTGAGTTGGGTGCGAGGGTGGATGCACAGGCAGGACTGACGGGAAGGCCTAAACGGACCATAGTGCTGCCCAAAACAAGGGGGGATTTCGAGACACCACCGAAACGCGCCAGAACTATGAAAGTTGGTGGTTGCCCCCCCCAGGCACATAGGGGGAGAGGGGTCCCCGAGGCCAGTTCCGAATGGAGCACCTGTTGCACCTGGGTCACCAACGCCTGCCCCGCAACTTCCAGTAAGCGTGCCGTTAGCGCCAGTTATGCCACCCGTTAACCCAGTCCCCGTCATTCTCCCGCCCCCAGTCGCGCCACCGATTAACCCAGTCCCAGTCTGTCCCGCCGGTACTTCCAGCAAGTCCGGGTCAGGTGCCACCAGAACTGGCGGCACAGATAGCAGCAGTGCTTCCATGGTCGGGGATTGGGGGAATGTTACCTCTCGCTGCAGACCCTTCAGCAGAAGCGCAGAGGATGGTTGCTCAAATTTTGGCAGCTTGGGGCGAAAGTAGCACGACGGGCGCACCGATTTCTCCCCAAACAGGTCCAGCGAGCAATGGGGACACAGTCAAGACCGTTGAACCAACGCAACCCCCCGAAAGTGGTAAGGAGGTTGCCCTACCGGTACTGGGCGAGGGCGCGATTCCCTCCAGGGGGGAGAGTTTGGCGCAGCATGTATCTCAAAGTGTGAAGGAGTTGATTTGGACAGACAAATATATTAATATTTTCTCATTGCTGATTGACAACAGGGAGTGGGAATATTCTAAATCACAGAAGGAGATGATGTTGCCTAGTGAATGGCGATCTCAGTTGTACAAATTTAGGGTAGAGGAGACGCTCATCAACGGGATCAGGGCTTTTTCTGTGTTTAGTGCAGTTACCGCTGAACGTTTCCCCGGTATGCAAGCTGAGATGGCTTGCTATCAGAGTAGGATTACAATGTTTAATGAGAATCATGGGGGAGACTCATGGAAAGAATATGACATAGCTTTCAGGAAATCGAGGGAGTTTAACAGATCTTTAGCCTGAGACAAAGTTGACTCTATTTCCTGGCATTCTCAGTTTGAGAGGGGGCAACCTGCAGGTACTAGTGCTAACTGGAACAAAGGATATTCCCCCAAGCCCCAGCAGCCCTTTCGGCCAGCGCAAGGCGGGGAAATGGCCAATAGGGCCAGAGGTAATACGGGTGGGAAAGGAGTCTGCTGGGATTTCAATAGGCGAACTTGCAACAGGGCACCGGGCACTTGCAAATTCAGGCACGCGTGTTCCATATGCAGCCACCCTTCCCACCCAGAAGTGACATGCCGGTCAAAAGGTAGTGCGTCAGGTAACAGAGGGAGGAGGAAACCAGAATAGCAGAGGACACCCCCTTATTGCGCATTCACCTATTTTAGTGGCGGCTATGATCCCTTGGCTTAATAGATACCCTAACCATACTTCTGCAAGGATGCTCCAAGAGGGTTTCACACATGGTTTCCGGATTCGTGCTGGGGGTTATACTGGGACACCTTAGTGTAGGAACCAGTTGTCAGTTAAGAACAATCCCGGGGTGGTAGCGAACAAAATAGAGAAGGAACTGCGCCTAGGTAGGGTAGCGGGGCCTTTCCCTAACATCCCTGTACAGAATTTTGTCTACTTGCCTTTAGGAGTGGTCCCAAAGAAGGAAAAGGGCGAGTATAGGCTCATACACAATTTGTCTGCACCGAAGGGCTTATCCTTGAATGATGCAATTGATGAGTCTATTTGCAGTGTGAAATATGCGTCTTTTGACCAGGCAGTTGAAATGTTGAGAGTTTTGGGTCCTGGGGCACTGATGGCGAAATCAGATATTGAGTCAGCGTTTAGACTACTCCCAGTGCATCCAGCAGACCAACACTTGCTAGGTTTTTCCTTCGAAGGCAAATACTACATGGATATGTGTATGCCCATGGGTTGCTCTATTTCATGTGCTTACATTCAGCTCTTTCCTTGAGGGGGTTCTGAGACAATCTACGGGCCACCAGTATGTCATGCATTAGTTAGACGATTTTCTTTTCCTGGGTTTGGCGGGCTCACAGGAGTGCGTGTGGCCATTGCAGGAATTTTGCGTGCTCGTGCGTGCTTTTGGGGTCCCGCTCGCGCAAGGAAAAACAGTAGAGCCATTGACATGTCCGGAATTCTTCGGAATTGAATTGGATTCCGTGGAGGGCTGTTTCAGGTTACCCAAAGAGAAAATCGAGAAATTCAGGGCAACCCTTGAACTATGTTTGCGAAAGGAGAAAGTCACTTTACAGCAGTTGCAGCAGACAGTTGGCCAGCTAAATTTTGCCTTGAGGGTCATCCCTATGGCACGCCCATTTTCCCGCTCAATTGCGCAAGCCATGAAGGGCTTGCGGGAAAAGCATCGTCGCACACGACTGTCAGTCGAGGTTCGCCAGGACACGCGGATATGGATTGCATTCCTGGAGGATTTCAATGGCAGAGTACTGTGGGGTGCCCCCATGCTGACCTCAGCAGAGTTAGGACTATGGACTGACGCTGCAGGCGGTGTGGGGTTTGGCGCCATACTGGGCAATAAGTGGGTGGCACAAAGATGGCCCATCTGGTGGGAAGAGAGCAGTTTGACAGCAAACATTGGGTTCCTGGAACTGTTCCCAATCTGGGTTGCGTTAAATGTATGGCCCGAGCAATTGGCTAATCGACCGGTTATTTTCTGGTCAGATAACATGACCGTGGTGGAATGCATCAATCAACAGGCAGCACGGTGTCAGTTCATACTGCGCCTGTTAAAGGAGATTGTGCTGAGATGCATGAAATTGAATGTACATTCCAGGGCCAAACATGTTCCAGGCGTCTTGAATAACGCAGCTGACGCCCTTTCTCGCTTTAAGATGCAGGTATTCAGGGAACACTTGCCAGCTGCAGAGGCCTCCCCAGCTCACTTCCCATCGACACTTTGGCAGATTGGTGCCCCCAACTACACGACCTCGCCAGCCTAGCTCCCAGGACAGCTTACGAAGGGGCGTTCAGGTCTTACTGTAAATTTCTAGGACAGGGTTGGGAGAACAAATGGGATCAGGAGGCTAGTTTTAATGGGTACATGGACACATTACATAAGGAAGGGCGCTCAGCGGCGACAGCTAGCAGACATAAGGCAGCTGTTTCCTTTTTCGCACAAGCTAGGGGAGCTGGGGATCCTACGAACAGCTTCTTAATACAAAAGGCTTTGAAGGGGTGGCGGCGCTTACAGGCAACCACCGCCGATAGCAGAAGGCCGATAGGTCTAGAACGGTTAACAGTAATATTCCTCGCCCTGCCAGACACTTGCAGTTCTTTGGTAGAGGTAATATTATTCAAGGCTGCCTTTTCCCTGGCTTTTTACGGGGCGTTCGGGTGGGCGAATTAGTGGCTAGCAACAAACTCGACAGGGTAGGTGGCCTTCAGCTGAAAGATACCAGTATTCAGGACGACACAATGCGGGTTACCATCCGGAAATCCAAGACTGACCAGGAGGCCAGGGGAGAGAGTTTAGTGCTACATAGAGCACCGAATAACCCGTGCTGCCCGGTGTCACATGTAGAAGCGTTAATCAAACAACGGGCAGATGAGACAAGGGGAGCATTGCTAATGCATGCGGATGGTACCCCTTTGACCAGGTTTCAATTCCAAAGAGTCTTAGCTATGAGTATTGCCAAAGCAGGTTTAACACCCAAGGAATTTGGGACACATTCTTTCCGGATAGGGGCAGCCACCGAGGCGACTGCGAGGGGATTGAATGTCAATAGTGTGAAGAGGATTGGGAGGTGGTCTTCCAATGCCTATAAGCGTTATGTGCGGCTGCACATGTTGTAAGGGTCAGTTGACACCCCTTGACGCCTGCTTTGTCTATGTTTATATTCTAGTTTCTCGGGCCTGTGACACAGGGCGGAAATTACTACAGGGTCATCAAAACTAACCATCAACATCTCGGCAACAGCAGGAAGACAAAAGGAGGACACATGTAGTATGGGTAGTCGGTCATTCCTATGTGAAACGTGCTAAACCAATTTTCCTTTCAGGAGCGGGTAGACGGAGGGCGGAGTGCGGGGGTTTCAATGTCTCCTTCCATGGCAGAGGGGGGCTTCGCCTCAGTCAGCTTAGGGGCTACATGTCAGATTTGCTCGAAAGACACACCTCCCCGCCCTCAGTGGTCATCCTGCATCTGGGAGGGAATGACTTAGTCGACTTGGGCAGAAGGGTCCTGTTGGAAGAAATCATCTCAGCGGCAGGTTGGCTGGCGAAACTCTTACCGGATTGCACTATAGTGTGGTCACAGTTGATACCGAGGCTGCAGTGGAGGGGGGGTGAATCAGTCAGGGCGTTGAATCACTCGGTAAAGAGGGTCAACATTAAAATAGACAAGCTATTCCGTACTCCTTACCTACAGAGTATACCTCATGGTTGCATTTGGGGGGAACAGTTCTACTTGCGGGATGGAGTCCACTTGACAGAGTCAGGGAATGCCCTATTTATAATGAACATGCTAGCATGGGTAGAAGGTTTTGCTAGGAGGGTATGACCTTTCAGTGTAGGCAGTTGGGGGGGGGCAGATAGTCGGTCAACTATGCTGGCCTGTGGCGGTAAGGTCATAATCGGTGAGCAGCAATTTAAGGTCCTTATGGGGCGGCACCATTAGCGAATGGGGTTGCCCAGGGGGAGGGGCCAATGGTCTCTCCTAGAACTTCAGGGGCAGGATATCCATTTGGAAGGGTGCGGGGGAAGGAGTCACGCTTTCCTCGGGCTGGTAGCCACCCCGCACATACACTATGACATCAACAAATGGCGCGAGTGTAACGGCCCTCCTTTTTGGTTAAATGGAGTTCACGGAGCGTACGAGGGCAACCAGGAGAGGGACGTACTCTCCCGGTAACCGGGCCCTTGTTACGCATGCGCATCTCGGACGTGAGAGCGTAGCTGGGTAAAGGATCTGACACCGGTTACCGACCTTGCCGTAGGATCAGAAATTATTAGAATGCAAAATTGATATGTAGGATGTTAGATTCGGTTAGGAAACACGCTGTATTAGACATTTGTTTAGGTTAGCCCATCATACCTGTCTAACTTGCTGTAAATCTAATGTCTGAATTTTGCATTTAATAATTATGTAAATAATGGTATTTTATTCAATTTTAATTTGTTTTCATATTTTAATAAATACGGCCGGCGAGACCCCCTGCCTTCCAAAGAATTCTGTTGTTTGACTGATAAGTTTTTGATAACTATAGTTTGCATGATAGGCGGGGGGTGGCCGGCAGTCCCAGACCATGTGACAAAGAGCCCTCCAGACAACAGTTAATCTCGCGATTTGTGGTACTGAAAATTCTGGACCCGTGCCATAAACATCGTCGTATCATGACGATTTGATACCAGCAGACCAAGAATGACTAGTATATCATATACTAGTATTTTCGGCATGATCGAGCGACGTGATCACCATGAAATCAGAGACTCCGTTCTGAACCCTCGGGTTCCATTTTGTGTACGGCAGCCATTTTGTGGTTGCCCTCACATAGGCCGATGACTAAGGCCGAACGAGTCTTAGGGACACGTACACTTTCAGCTGACTTCTGTGTGACCTGGGCAAGCTGACTCCACTGCCCGAAGCCAAACCTGTTCGACCAGTTCCTTTCCCAGTGGCCGATCGAGATTAGGGATCAAGCCACAACATGCCATAAACCCTGTATTGCACACAACTATGTCTAATCTCACTCACACCTGTCTCTGTTCCTTACTTTATGGCCTGCTTTACGATGAGGAAGTGAGCAATTTTATTAGGGGTCCGTCCGATTATCTGATGAAAAGTGTTGGGCCTTGCGGGGTAATTGATTGTGGGCTGGACAAACTGAAATATGGGCTTGTCATCATGATTCTGCTTTTTCTTTGTCGTGAAAATATGTGAATGGTCAACTGTAAATAAGGAATGTTTGCCCGAAGCATAATATTCTGTATAAAAGGGATGACCAGCTTTGTAAAGTTGAGCAGTCTCCTGAGAATATACACCGTGTTGTACTTCTAGGATACCTGTTACTGGCTGCAGCCAATAAATTCAATCTTTGACTTCACCAAGAAGACTCTGTGTTTCTGTAGTCTGGGACAGGAAGGACTCGAAGTCTTAGGGTGTGCTCCCTGGCACCGATGGGTTCTTAAAAACCCAGTACTTCAGTTTGGAAAAGTTTGCTGCAGGAAGTTAAGTTATCCCTATTACTAATCAAGTACACAGTTCGAATCACCCTGGGACCAGTCCACTTATCTCACGAGAACCTGCCCAAAGGGCCTTGAATACAGCTGTATGGAAATTAAGAACTCGCCCATCATGAGTTTCCCACTGTAACCTCCTTACAGGAACTAAAACAATAATGCAATGCTTCCCAGAAGTGGCAGGGAGTGAAACAACTTCTGGTAATCTCAGAACCCCCTTGCCTTGAGCTGAGAGCAGGAGTCAACGACCTTCACCCGCCCCCACGCCCACCCACAACCTATCACAGGCTTTTAACTGACCATCGACCAAGCCTTCAAATGATCTCAACCAGAGCATGAACAACATGTAAGGAATTTCGAAGAAGATTATTATATCCTAAGGATTTATTTTCACAACCATTTAGCTGTGTATGGACGAAGTCATTCCGCCGAGCATTTACCCTTCTCGAGTTAGTAAAATTAGCACGATTGGGGTGATCAACGCATGTTATTTAGAGTGCCATCGTATGGGTGCTTAAAATGATATGCACAAGAGCCATAGGACGGGCGTGGCGTAGTCTGATCACAGGACCTCCTTTTTTTTGTAGGATTTTTAAAAATTATTTTTCTGTTTTCAAAACAAACAATTTTAGCAAAACTAAATACGCAATTAAAAGCAATAGTAAGAATGATTTTATAGTAAAACGACTTGACATCCACATTTAGTCCATGTCAAACAGATTTTCGGTAATAGCAATAAATCCTTAACTAATACATTTGTAAAATTTAGTCGGTTAATACACTGAGTAAATAGGAAGTGAACGGGCCCCACACTTCTCTCGATCTAGAGGCACTTGGCAATGGCAGCTCCTCGGCATAGCATGCAAGCTGATCTCGGCAAACTAGGACCCATCCGACCCAAACATACAGCAGTAAAATAAAATACCCTGATATTGGCGCCCCTCACTCCAAATTTGAAAATGCTTTTGGGGCCAACCACTAACTTGATGCATCAGTCTCTCTAGATACATACAATAATCCACTGCACTTTGCCACTCTTTCGGGGGAGTTGGTATCCTTTGAGTGCCTGGCAATATCCCAATATAGGATCCCCAAGCAGTTTTCATTCCAACACCCCACCCAGGGCAGGAAGAACCCTCTTCCAAAGAGGCATAATTACACTACAGCCCCAAATTGTGTGGACGAAGTCACCATGTCAGTATTGCAACTTAGGCAGAGTGGAGAGGCGTTGAGGCCAAACCTCTACATCCTGGGTCAACTGAGCTAAGTATGATGAAAATCTTTTTTTATCTGAATACGTTGAAATTGAGAAGCATTGACCTATTTCTGGAGGGGAGCTGGGGGGTCTGCACTCATGGAGAGGATTTTTGAAGGGTTCCGTCTGACCTACTGACAAAGGAGATATATGTGAACTCTGGGCCATATTATCAAGAAAGGGCAATACATTATCGCCACATTTATCGGCAGGAAACTGCCGCTAAAGTGGCGATAATGGGCTTGATAATATGCCCTTGTAAATTCCCATAGAAGCCCAGGTTAACACCAGAACACCATAGTTATATGAAGAGAGTCCTTTTCAGTGTTTCTGCCTGATGTGTTAGCCATAGAGTGATAGAAGTGTGACTAGTATATTTACCTGTGATAAAACCATGTTGTTATGAGGATATTTCGGCTCCGCAGATTAATCTAAAAATTAATGAATTATTGCATTTCATTGCTTATTTAATAAAAAAACAGTGCAAAACCAAACACATAATGTGAGCTTTAAAAATATAATAGACGGAGTGTAAGAATCTCATTAAACATTGAATATCATGAATGTTTGACGGTATTCCGCATGCGTTTATCACACATGCCTTGAGAATGCTGTCATTAAAACGAACACATCTTTAGCACACATTAGTTCTGCACGCAAGTCGGTGCCTTATTTTGGTTTAATTTACTCTTTCAACTCTAGTCTGCACAACAGCAGGGAAGGTGTTGGAATGTAATTGCAACAATATTCCACCAATGTGCCCCCCTAAAGCAATTTGTTGTAACAACATGCGTGCAGAACAAATGCATGCTTAAGACGCGTTTGTTCTGTTGCTGGCGCTGTGAAGGCACAGTGTGATTGGGCTTCGCCCTAATCGGTGATTCCCAGTAGAAACATATGAGAGAGACAACAAGGTCAAGCAAACACTCTCTCAATAGATCCTACGACTAAATCCAAAACATTAAAGCATATAAACAGTGTAATCCAATAGTTTTTTAATTAATTTTATTTTATTTATTGATTTCAGAGATATAAAAACGATGATATGATCCCACAAACCCTTCAAACCCCCCCCCCCCCCCAGGCAGAGCAATATCATAATTTTAGTACATTCGGGAAAAACCTGCACGGTAATAGATCATCGTATACAAGGCAATAACAAAGATGGCAAAGAAAAAACTCTCACATGTAGTCCACCACTATGGGCCGGGAAAAACACAAACACACCAAATCCAAGGCATCCCTTAGGGGGTGACAAATGCCAGATCGACGGTTGAGCACTTCCACAGAAACTATTGAGCTAGATAAAGAAGGGAAGGAACAGTTCTAGTAATTTACAGTAGGTCTGGGTGGGATAGCAAAAATGCTGTAAGCGGGGCCCAAAAGTCTTTGGGGCTGGATGACTCTGGTAGCTCTCCCTCATATATCTGCAGCTGGTCACTATAATAGATCAGGTCACAGAGCCATGTTTTCACAGTAGGAATTGTCCTAGGGCCCCAACACTGCGCAACTGCCCTTTTTGCAAAGAGAGTAGAAACTGCTACAATGTTCCTGTTTCAGGGCTTAAGGCGTTTAACATAACCCAGCAAGCATACCTCAGGGGTGCAGCACACAGGTTCCAGCACGATATCAGTAAGCATGTTCGCCACAGCAGTCCAAAAATCAAAATACACCCGCACACATCCAGGCCACAAGTAAAACGTCTGCTTCCGCCGTTCCACAGCACACACAGTTAGCAGCCTCTCACAGACCATACCTATGTAATTGCAAAGGGAGTAGTACACCTGATGCAAAATTTTGAAGTGAATAATTCTAAGATTGCAGTTAGCCATGAGACGACCAAACCTCCGGTGCAATAGAAATACCCAGCACTGCCTGCCAGCGTAAACAAGAGGGGTGATTGCCTTGTGCCCGCTCTTGCAAGGAGGCATCGTAAAGGTTCGTGATTAGACCCTTGAGCCCCTCTCCCGACAGCTTCGCCTGAAACTCCCATAGAATAGTGGGCTCCGCAGGGTACTCTGGATACGCCGTGCGAACAGTCTGATGGACTCGGGCGTATGTAAAGCCAAACATAAAGCCACGATCTGTCCCATACTGCGCTTCCCGCAATGTTTTAAATTGACCCTTCTTGTATAGGTCACCCAGCCGGAAGATACCCACTACCACTAGCTCTCATAGGGCCAACGCCTCTCATGCCGCAGAAATATCAGGGTGTGAGGCTATAGGTAGCAAAGGAGCATATAGATAGGATAATTGAGCCCGGGATGCAAGCATTCGCCATGCCCACGCTGTGCACTATTTAGGGTTTATCTCACTCCGTGGGCCACCCGATCCTCACAACAGCGAACCGCCTGCAATGGCATGGGAAGGACAGCATCAGATTCAATAGCCACATGAGGCTGGAAACGCTGGGGAAATGCCAATAATGCACAAAATGCACCTGCGCACACAAGTAGTATAGGCGAATGTCAAGCCACCCCGGTCAAAGGGCTGAACCACAAGATCCCACCGGCATCTGGGTTTCTTACCGCTCCATACTAACGTCAACAATGCCGATATCAGAGTTCGGAACATCTACACATTCAATTTTATAGTAACGCAGACAGGTGTATAGCAGGTTCGCGGACATATACCAACATGTCATCCGCATAGAGGGAGACGATCAGTGGTCGCTGCCTAAACCGCAGGGGAGCTGTGGCATGCTTTTGTCATAATTTGCAAGGCAAGCGAAAAGAGCATAGGCGACAGAGGGCACCCCTGTCGCGTGCCTCTCTCAATGAGGAACAATGATGACACCCACCCATTAACCCGAACTCGGGCTACCGGATCGCTGTACAGCACCCTGAGCCACTGTAAGAAAAACGGAGGGAAACTCATCCTGCTCGGGACAGTGAACATAAAAGACCATTGTAGAGAGTCAAAGGCTTTTGCTGCATCAAGAAGCACAGCCACAGCTTGGAAGTCTGGTTCAAAGTAATGTATATTAGAGAAGATTGTGCTCATGTTGTGCATCATGGAGCGCCCCGTGACAAACCCAGACTGATCCAGTAGAACCAGGAGAGGGACTAGGGGTTGTATCCTAGTGGCAATCATTTTCGCCAAAACCTTTGCATCAATATTAATGATCGAGAGAGGCCTATATGACCCACACTGATTTGGGGGCTTACCGCGTTTTAGTAATGTAACAAGTAAAGCCTCCCGGAGAGAGGGCCGCAGTGTCCCCTTCTCATAAGCTTCTGCATACACTTCCAATAGCAGAAGGGCCAGATCTGATGCATAGGCTTTATAAAATTCACTGGACAGCCCATCCAACCCTGCAGCCTTACAGGTTGGTAGGGATATGATGGCCTCTTTAACGTCGTCATCATCAAACGGTTGTACAAGGTGTTCATGGTGAGAATTAGATAGCCACTCGAGCGCAACATCGTCTAGGTATGCGTCAATCTCTGCAGTCTGCGGAGAATCTCTAGAAGCGTATAGATGGGTATAGACCCGTAAAATGGTATCACAGAGCTCTGTAGTCGAGTGACGGGCTACCCCATCTTCGCCAATGAGTTCTGTTATATTCTCCTGACTACGCCAGGACCGCGCATCCAAATCCTCATTTTTGGCCTGGATGAGGGCTAATACTATTTCCATATTGAGTGTCTTGTCAGCAACTGTACTCAGGCCATCTTCTGTAGCTGACATCCTCTGCTCCACCTCCCCCATGCAAGCATTTTGTTTTTCTAGCTGGGAGGACATGTGGTCAAGGCGGTGATTGACCAGCAGCCATCGTACCCTCGATGGACTGCAGGCTACGCTGCATGGCCAGCAAAATGGATTCCAGCAGGGGGGCTATCAGCATGGGCATCCGCCTCCGAGTCAGACGCATCCTTCTGCAGAGTTCTGGCAGGTTTGCGTGTCTCAAAGTTGAGGCGTGGCTGTGACTTGTCTGTTCTCCCCATGGCTCTGTGAAAGGCACCCCCAGAGGCAGTTGTCAACCAGGGGGTGAGAAGCACAGAAGAAGACGTAAAGCCCCCGAGAGCTGCCATCCAATTTGTCGTGGGCACAGCAACTACCTCCAGGCGGCCTGTGCCCAATCTCCGGATGTATCAAACCAATTGAGCAAGCTCGTCAGCTCGCAGCCATCAGCTATGTGCCGCCACGTTGTGCTCCACGTAGGCCCTGACACAAGCTAGCTTGCTCGCCTCGTTATTGTAAGCCCCTTAATGCAGACATTCACAGTCACATAAGCAATGGTGAAATTCGACGAGCGAGAAGCTCCGCACATGCTGTTATTAGACGATGCTCAGACAGGTATAGTCTGTAACCCAGGAGACCAAACTGCCATACGTCCCCGGAGAGTCGGTCCTAGCTAGTCGGTCAATTCCTCCTCTCTCGCCCGCCGCCTCCCAGCAAAAACCAGGCCTCAGATGTCGCACTCCGCACCAGCCACAGCTCACAGGCCGTGGCCCCAACCCAAGCCCACGCCCACGCCCACCTCCGCAGCCAAAGCCTGGGCCGAGCCGCAACCCCACTCACCGCAGCAGGCACCAGTATCTTCAGGCCACAGCAGCTGATCACCGCAGTTAAGGGGGACTCCGGATCCGCCGGGGTCAACTGTTCACACTCCGGGCACCACAGCTTTCCCCGCTCACAGCGATCGATTCTCCACTCTCCTCCACTGAACACTCGGCCTCCCAGTAGGGCAGTCCAGCCGGGGTCGCCGGGCGGAGTAATACAGGCAGAAAAACACTGTAGGAATCTTTAGGCAGTGTACTCCAGGCGCGCAAGAGCTCTGCAGCCCAGGAGAGATTGCTACTTCTTGGCATCCGCCATTTTCTATGCCACGGCATCGGAGAAGTGAGGTCTTAGTAGCGCTCACACAGCAAGCATGCAGGGCTGTAATTGCTCCCAGCAGGAGCAATAGGGGCTCACAGTCCATACGGGTGTCCGGATGACTCAGATGTAGCTCATTTCAGCGAATAATGGACGGATTGTAGCCCAGCCGGGCAGAGCCTCACACAAGTGCGGCCATCTCTCCATGCGCCCTCTAGCGCCCCCAAGTGTAATCCAATAGTTAATGGCTTATTAAAATTCAGAAGCCACATAAACAGTGTATGCCGGTGTTCCATGTTCCAACGTCCCCCGTGGCTGAGCGTCCCCCCCCTGTTTGTGCGCATGCGTACAGACATTGCGCATGCGCAGTGACGTTTCCATGACGTTTCACTACGTATGTTATAATTCATTGTACCCCCTTATCTGCGCACATTCGTCGCAGGCCAATCACATTTCAGAATCACGGTCCATCCAATCATATCGCAGGCTTACGTTTACTTTTACTTGTATGTAACCAATCATCTAATTCTGTTGTGTATATAATCCCACGACGTTGTTCGTGAAATTCTTTTTAAGCTGTTCATCGGTGAGTCTTTCCTCTGCTCTTGTGTTTTGCTGCCTTATATTTGTTATTGGTATTGTGGTTGTTCTGTATTAAATGTTCCTTTTAGTAATTGCTCCTTCTTTTTTTAAAATGTTGTCATTGTTAATTGCTCCTTCTTTTTTTAAAATGTTGTCATTGCTCTAGTGATTATAATGTTCCTTTTACTAATGCGCCACACGTCCGTGTTTTCTTGTCGGCGCCTAAAACCCATTTCACTTTTACTAATGCGCCACATACCGAAATGTAGAATTATTTCTCGACGTTTTTCCATGGCAGCCAGCATAATAGTAGATTTCTGCATGTAGGTCCGCCTTTTACTAATGCGCCACATACCGAAATGTAGAATTATTTCTCGACGTTTTTCCATGGTAGCCATCATAATAGTACATTTCTGCATGTAGGTCCGCCATGTTCCCCTTTGTTACTTGTAATAGTTTTTGCTGTAAAACTCCAAACTTTACTGTGTTTAAGTTATATTCCTCACAAATTGGAAATAAATGTCGTGCATGTGCTTGCATTTCCTATCTGCTTACGGAATTCTATGGACCCCACCCTAAATTTTAACCCAAAATTTTTTTTTAAATGTGACGCATCGAGTTACTCTTCGGAATGGCGCCTTGACTGTAAACGCTGGTGTCCTCCAGAGTCTCTACCAAGGCGTGCTCTAGGCCTAATTGTGGTGGGCGTGTGCGTGCTCTATCGTTTATGTGGCCCCATCACGGTTTTTAGTTACTGTGTTTAAGTTATATTCGTCACAATTTGGAAATAAATGTCGTGCATGTGCTTGCATTTCCTATCTGCTTACGGAATTCTATGGACCCCACCCCAAATTTTATTTTTTTAAATGTGACGCATCGAGTTACTCTTCAGAATGGCGCCTTAACTGTAAACGCTGGTGTCCTCCAGAGTCTCTACCAAGGCGTGCTCTAGGCCTAATTGTGGTGGGCGTGTGCGTGCTCTATCGTTTATGTGGCCCCATCACGGTTTTTAGTTACTGTGTTTAAGTTATATTCGTCACAATTTGGAAATAAATGTCGTGCATGTGCTTGCATTTCCTATCTGCTTACGGAATTCTATGGACCCCACCCCAAATTTTATTTTTTTAAATGTGACGCATCGAGTTACTCTTCAGAATGGCGCCTTAACTGTAAACGCTGGTGTCCTCCAGAGTCTCTACCAAGGCGTGCTCTAGGCCTAATTGTGGTGGGCGTGTGCGTGCTCTATCGTTTATGTGGCCCCATCACGGTTTTTAGTTACTGTGTTTAAGTTATATTCGTCCCAAATTGGAAATAAATGTCGTGCATGTGCTTGCATTTCCTATCTGCTTACGGAATTCTATGGACCCCACCCCAAATTTTTTTTTTAAATGTGACGCATCGAGTTACTCTTCAGAATGGCGCCTTAACTGTAAACGCTGGTGTCCTCCAGAGTCTCTACCAAGGCGTGCTCTAGGCCTAATTGTGGTGGGCGTGTGCGTGCTCTATCGTTTATGTGGCCCCATCACGGTTTTTAGTTACTGTGTTTAAGTTATATTCGTCCCAAATTGGAAATAAATGTCGTGCATGTGCTTGCATTTCCTATCTGCTTACGGAATTCTATGGACCCCACCCCAAATTTTTTTTTAAATGTGACGCATCGAGTTACTCTTCAGAATGGCGCCTTAACTGTAAACGCTGGTGTCCTCCAGAGTCTCTACCAAGGCGTGCTCTAGGCCTAATTGTGGTGGGCGTGTGCGTGCTCTATCGTTTATGTGGCCCCATCACGGTTTTTAGTTACTATGTTTAAGTTATATTCGTCACAATTTGGAAATAAATGTCGTGCATGTGCTTGCATTTCCTATCTGCTTACGGAATTCTATGGACCCCACCCCAAATTTATTTTTTTTAAATGTGACGCATCGAGTTACTCTTCAGAATGGCGCCTTGACTGTAAACGCTGGTGTCCTCCAGAGTCTCTACCAAGGCGTGCTCTAGGCCTAATTGTGGTGGGCGTGTGCGTGCTCTATCGTTTATGTGGCCCCATCACGGTTTTTAGTTACTGTGTTTAAGTTATATTCCTCACAATTTGGAAATAAATGTCGTGCATGTGCTTGCATTTCCTATCTGCTTACGGAATTCTATGGACCCCACCCCAAATTTTTTTTTTTTAATGTGACGCATAGAGTTACTCTGCACGAAAAAAATGGAAAGAACCGACGGGGTTTCAAAAACTGCAACTCCCATAATCATCTGCGCAGGAACAGAAGCGCACATCGGCTGTGCGGTGGCTTCATTGTCACAGATGTCGCCTGACAAAGAAGTACCACGCAGTCCTGTTTTTTGCATTAAAGCAGAGATAGCACTACATCCCCCGACTGGCTGTGCGAAATGCGTGAACGTCATTTCCTGGCTGGCGACGGTTTGGCATCGCGCCTGCGCTTCTAGTTCTATGTGGGGCGGGCCCTTCCGGTGGGACGAACCGGGGCGGAGCAGAGGGGACCGTGCGGCGGGAGGGGGACCGCGAGCCAGGCGGAGGGAGTGAGGAGGAGAAGAGAGTCGGGGGAGCGGAGCATGGAGGAGCCCGATGAGGTGTTGGCGGGTAAGAGCCCCGAGGGGGCGACCCTGCCGCGGGGGGTCGGTGGCGAGTGATGGCCCACGGAGAGAGGAGTTTGAGGGGGCTCAACTGACACCGGGGGGCAGAGGCTGGGGAAGAGGGTGAGCAGCCCCGGGGGCGCGGAGCCCGAGGGGCGGGAGGGGGCAGAGAAACATTGAGGTCGGTTGAGAAGCCGGAGTGGGAGGACCGTGAGGGGGCGACCCCTGGGGGGGCTCAGTCCCCGGGGGTCTCAGAGCGGCGGAGGGGGGCCTCATCCCCGGCATCTGGGGAGGTGTTCCCGGGACCTCTGAAGTTGGGCCCTCGGGATCTCTCGAGGGAACGTTGGAGCCCTCTGTCCCCGGGATCTTTGAAAGGGAGAGTGGTGCCTCGATCTGTAAAGGGAGAGGGGGGGTCAGTGCTCGGGATCTCTGAAGGGAGAGGGGGGTCAGTGCTCGGGATCTCTGAAGGGAGAGGGGGGGTCAGTGCTCGGGATCTCTGAAGGGAGAGGGAGGGTCGGTCCCTGTGATCTCTGAAGGGAGAGGGGGGGTCGGTCCCTGGGACCTCTGAAGGGAGAGTGGGGGGTCGGTCCCTTGGTTCTCTGAAGGGAGAGGGGGGGGTCGGTCCCTTGGATCTCTGAAGGGAGAGGGGGGGGTCGGTCCCTTGGATCTCTGAAGGGAGAGGGGGGGGTCGGTCCCCGGGACCTCGGAAGGGAGGGGGGGTCGGTCCCTGGGACCTCGGAAGGGAGAGTGGGGGTCGGTCCCTGGGATCTGTGATCGGGGGGGGGGGTCAGTCTCCTGGATCTGAGCGGCGAGGATTCTCATCGGGGTCTCTGGGCGGTAGGAGGCTCAGTCTCCCAGTTGTTTGGGTTGGGGGGTTCAGTTTCCGTAATACTTGGGTTGGGGGCGTCAGGCAGCCCCCCGGGATCAGTGCGTTGGGGGCTCAATCCCCGCGACCCCAAGCCTAGGGGAAGGCAGTCCCCGGGATCTCTGGGCTGGAGGGGAGGGGAGGGCTACCGCTGAAAGGGGAGCGACTTAGGCCGGTGTTCCATGTTCCAACGTCCCCGTGCTCTATCGTTTATTTTTCGACGTTTTTCGATGGCAGCCAGCATAATAGTAGATTTCTGCATGTAGGGCCGCCATGTTCCCCTTTGTTACTTGTAATAGTTTTTGCTGTAAAACTCCAAACTTTACTGTGTCTAAGTTATATTCGTCACAATTTGGAAATAAATGTCGTGCATGTGCTTGCATTTCCTATCTGCTTACGGAATTCTATGGACCCCACCCCCAAAAAATTTTTTTTAAATGTGACGCATCGAGTTACTCTTCGGAATGGCGCCTTGACTGTAAACGCTGGTGTCCTCCAGAGTCTCTTCCAAGGCGTGCTCTAGGCCTAATTGTGGTGGGCGTGTGCGTGCTCTATCGTTTATGTGGCCCCATCATGGTTTTTAGTTACTGTGTTTAAGTTATATTCCTCACGCATCTATGTATTTTTGAAAATGGCGTCTGACCATTCCTTCTCAAACGACTTTTTCTGTTAACCACCTCATGTGTCTGGTCTGTGATTAATGATGTCTCTGGAAGTGTTTTATCAAGTATTATTTGTTGATCACACCTTCATTGTGCAACGTTTGTAATATGTTAGACAACATTAATAATTGTGATTTTTTTTCTGTTGCCTAGGTCACACTCGCAGCCCTGCTGACAGTATAACAGTCACCGCCCTGCTTACAGTCTGCTGTCCAAACCTTGTTTGGCGTCTGTTCCACTTCAGTGTGTATTCTATCTCTTCATTGTTTTCAATAAGCTTTCTCTGAGCACGGCAAACGGCTCTTGTGTACCTTGTAGTTGGTGAGTGCATTTTACATTGTAATCTCACCCTGATATTTAAGCCCATTAATTTGTTTTTCTGAGTATTCTTCGAAGTTTCCTCGATTGACTTAAGTGGTTCAATGAGCTCTCAATGTAAATTATGTCCTGGTGTCAGCATAATGTTCGAAAATGAATTTGTTTTAGAACAAATCTATTGAAACCTCATTTCGTGAGCTCTAATTTGATTCTCTCTGAATGTCATTATTGCTATCATCATCCTTATAAATGTACTCCGTATTGAAGCAGTATGCTGTGTTATGATTAGAAGTCATTTCCATAGCCATAGTGAAAGTAACGTTTCCTTAGCACACTGTAATGATACTCAAACCTTCTTTTTGTAGCATTCCTTCTAATTTGCCTCTATTTTTTTGTTTTGAGATA
Organism: Lissotriton helveticus; assembly: GCF_964261635.1. Classification (NCBI taxonomy): domain Eukaryota; kingdom Metazoa; phylum Chordata; class Amphibia; order Caudata; family Salamandridae; genus Lissotriton; species Lissotriton helveticus. The sequence continues at coordinate 445,858,144 of NC_136070.1, forward strand.
AAATGATGTGTTATTAGCCGTTTAATGTTGTAGAAAGTGTTTGACATTCATATTCCTTTTTAAAAGTTCGAAGATATCTCTTTCTGTTGATCACCTTTTCTTGTACTGTAAAGTCAGACATCTTTTATGATGCCATTTTCCCTTTATCATCTCCTTAATGGTTTTTTTTTTTTTTAAAGTTCACAGTGTATGGCATCTATTGATGTTATCATTTGTACATGCTCGATGTTTTGATGGTTTCATTTTATTTTAATGTCGTCCCCATGCTGTTTATGCATAATGGAAATAATTTTTTTTGTCTTTTTAGTGGTAATTGAAATGGATCCATTAAAGTTCAATCAGGTTTTGGCATATTTGAGCCGTAATGTGTATCCAGTTGATTTCACCAAGGTTGATAAGCATGCATTGCGTCGAATGTCCAAAAACTTCGTATGTGAAGGTATCTTATTTTGTAATGTTAATTCTCAATGCTCGAAAGTGTGTATAATATGTGCTGTATTGCTTGTTGACTTTGCATTTCTATAGTGTTTGTTTGGTCAATCTTGGTTTTTGTTTCTTATTCCTTGTCGTTAGATGGACATTTGTTCCATAAATTGAAGGATGTGAAGAGAAAAGTTGTTGTTGGTGCTGAAGCTGCTCGAAATATATTTCATGAATTTCATTCTTCGACATTTGGTGGTCATTCCGGTATTAATAAGACACAGCGAAGCATCAGTGCCCGTTTTTATTGGCCAGATATGTCAACTCATATCAAAGAATGGGTGAGTGTTATTGTATCCTGTAATTTCAATTTCTAATGTTGAATGTAAATCTTCTTTATTTTTTCCTTTTTTTTGGTACTATGATCTGCTGTAATGTGAGCGTTTTTTTATAATCAGACATCATGTTTAACTGGGCATCGCAATTATGTATTTGCAGATTAAACTTTGTGATGCATGTCAAAAGGAACAGCCATCTCTCATGAAGTGTCCCGAGTTAAAACCGATAAAAGTATGTTAACAAAAGTCATACTTTATATTTGAAGGTCTATCCGCAGAATCATGTTTTGCTATTTCTTATTCCATACATTTGCAATTGTTTTATTTGTAGGTGACTCGTGTATGGGAGCTTCTAGGAGTGGATTTGATGGGCCCCTTACCAACAACTCCTGCAGGATACAGATATATTTTAACTGCTACCGATTATTTATCGAAATGGGTTGAGGCATTCCCTTTAAAAACAAAGACTGCATCTGAAGTTGCTTTGAAACTCATGGAAATCTTTCTGCGCCATGGTAGTCCTGAAAGGATCCTCTCAGATCAAGGCCGGGAGTTTGTCAACGAGGTAAGCAAAGTATCTTTTTCTGACATTGTTGTCCTGTTTTCATGTATTCTCATAGTTTATCTGATTTGTGATTTATCTAGTTTGTCGTTTTGTAATCCTTGTGATTGGTAACTTGTATTGCACAATTGTTTTAGAAAGTTCTGAACTTTTATTTTCAGGTTAATGCTAACATGTGTAAGCTGTTGAACATCAAACGGTCTGTAAGTGCACCCTATCATCCCCAGACAAATGGTTTAGATGAGCGTACAAATGCCAACATAAAAAGGTAATTGTAGCTTCATTTATTTAAATTGTTATATAGCGAGCAAAAGATCTTATAGTTATCTGATCGCTTTACAGAGAGAGGGATAGGGGCAACAGGGAGGTTACTACACTTCATAATGGATAGGGTGTGGTAATGAGAGGCTTAATAGGTTAGCAGTGGTGTATCCCAAAAATACCTCAATCAGGTAAGCCGTAAAATGAGATTTCGAAAATTCATATGGAGTTGCAATCGATTTTATGTGTACTCTGGCTCTACGGATGATTTGACATGTGCTCAAAATCACACAAACAAGGTGTTTATTTTTGTCACTTGTGCATACTTTGCTGTATTGTTTCGATATTGTGTCTCTTTTAAACGTCATTAACGTTTTTTTTTATGTTAAGTCTGTATTAATCACATGTTTGTTGTAAAGAATGTCCAATAATGAATTTTTATTTTTAAAATAACACATAAGCAACATCGTGTTTCTTTGTACAGCACATTGACCAAGTACGTGAATGAGCACCAGACTGATTGGGATCGTTATTTGGACCATGTTTTGTTTTCATTACGATCGAAGCCGCATTCCACCACGAAATTTTCCCCCTTTCTACTGTACTTGGGTCGTGAACCAAAATTCCCTTGTGAGCTTGATGATGAGCAGGTATGAGATTTCCAAGAGTAGATATAATATTGGTACTTGTTAATTGGTATGTGTGCAAAACTTGCTATGTAGTTTGTTAGTTTTCTTTCCACACTAAGTATTACTTATTTGTTAATAGATTGTGTTTATGAAGTCAATTTTTAGTTCTATCCAATTAAATATCATTTATTATTTTTTATGTTTCCTTTATTAGCAAGAGTATGTACTACCATCAGAAAGCGAATATTCCTCCATTGTTGCAGAAATGAAAATTAGAACAGCAGACTTGCATGAACAGGCAAAACAGAATATAGAGGTTGGCCAGGAAAGGCAGAAAGTCAAATTTAAAAATAGACTTTGCAAGAAATATCAGCCATACATCTTTCAAAAAGGACAGTTAGTGTTATTGCAAAATACTAGGCGTTCCACCAGAAAAGGCGGCGTTTTGGAGCAGAGATTTTCAGGACCCTACACTGTTTCTGAAGTAAAAGGAAAGCGTGTAAAGCTAATGAATGCTAAAAACACAGTATTAAGTAGAACTTTTAATTTGGACATGTTGAGGCCTTACAATGTAAGCAATCCAGGTAATTTCTTGCTGTAGTACACTTCTTTCATTCTTCACATACTAATCATGGTGCAGTTTTTTTATGTTCGTCTTAAAGTGATATGGACAGATTTGTTTTTGACACGATACTGTAAAGAACAGACGAATTAAGTATCCTGAACAATTTTTATGTTTTTATTTGTTATAAGTACACGAGATAGTACTGTGTTTATTGAATGAACTTGTTAGTAATGTATTATAAAAAATGTTTCTGCAGGCACAATGAACAGTGATAGTTGGTCTTCTCAGCTTCCATCATGTTCTGCACCTCTCCGACTGTCACCATCAAGTTCCCAAGAATTGCAAAATGTCTCTCCTCCAAGCAACCTTTCAACATCGCCTGCAGGGCTCGCCCCGTCTCCATCACGGCTCGCCCCGTCTCCATCACGGCTCGCCCCGTCTCCATCACGGCTTGCCCCGTCTCCAGCACGGTTCGCAATGTCTTCAGTAGTGCTTGCACCATCTCCATCAATTTTCTCAGCAACTCCACCTCACACTTCTGCGTCTACAGCACAGCTTACAATCTCTCCATCATGGCCTCCATCTCCTCTATCATTTGAGTGTGTTTTGAAGAAGCAAGTTCTCGATGTGTGGATTAAACCTATCACTGGAAGGTTGGAAGCAATAGTTTCAAGTTATAAACTATATGATACATCGTTTGCTACTTTGCAACCTAATGAATGGATATGTGACGAGGTATGTTTACTTTGTAAAAACTTTTAGTGTACGTACTGTACCTTTGTATGCTTGTGATTTTAGTGCAAGTCTTAATGGACAGTTTTTCTTCTTATACTTTTGAAGGTGATAGATGCTTATCTTTCAAGACTATGTATGCGAAGAGAAAAGGTACTTTTCTTTGAAACAAAAAGTCATCAGATAACTTATTATTTTTACTCATTTTTAAAGTACATTTTCAGACAGTATTCTCACGTCATTATATTTCTTTAATATTTAGTGCTTATTGATGTCTTGCACAGTGGCTTCCTCTGTATTCAGTGGCAATTATCCTTCATCTTCTTGCCGGGTAAATCCTGTTATGTCTTTCTTGCATCTGATTTGTTTTATCTGATAATTGTGTTATTCAATTGTGTGTGAATATTGAATATATTTATTTTGTTCTTTATTTCATAGCTTCCTATTTTTGAAAATGAGACTGTCCTGTGTCCCACCAATACGGGAATGCATTGGATACTAATTGTGAGTGGGAAATGTTATGATTTGATCTACAGGTGTTCTCCATGTTATAGATGTTATGTCTGATGTTAGTTAATTCATTAATCCCTCTGCTAGCATTTTCCTTCCACAATTTTTGAAATCTGAAATGGATGTAAAAAAACTTGATTTTCAATACTTGTTTTCCATTCTATTTTTCTTTCCAGATAGTGAAACCTTTGTCCAAATTTTTATTTCTGTACGACTCCATCGTTGCTGATGTTGCAAGCTACCATCATCATTTATTAAATTGGAGGTAAGAGTATACTTAACTTGTTTTTGAAATCTGTGTAAATCTTGAAGTCTTGTTACATCAAGGAGTTATGTTTTTAAGATAGTAATTGTTTATTGTAGTTACATCTTGTATTTTTTTGTTGATAGAATAAATATGAAAAATAACACTTTGATATGTTTGTAAAGTGCTTTCCTACAGGCAATCGGTTGTAAAGATCATGACCAATGGGAGTTACTGGTAGAAAGTAACGTCAAGCAACAGGACAGCTACAATTGTGGTGTTTTTTGCATGCTGGTAATTTTGCTATACTGTAATCATCTATTTATGTTACCTTCTGTGGTTTTATGTTAAGCTATGTTTATTAAGTTTTTTATCAACTATGGTGATAATGCAAGTGTATGTTGGTCTCTTTTTGACTAAGTTTTTTAAGATTATTTTCACGATATGAATGTCGCTATTTTGTGAGCTTTGATGGATTTTTCCCCAATGTAAAACAGTAAATTGTTTTGACAGATTTACTAGGTTACATTCCCTTACTTTTTCAAATTTCATTTCCGGTGATGTTTGTTTAGTTTGCAGAATCGTACCTAAGTGGTTATCCTGTTCCGCATCAAGAGATAATAAATGCTGCTTTTCTGGAGGATTACAGACTCTTTATTGCAATGAAACTCATGGAGTTCTCAGGTTAGAGGGAATTATTCAAGACTATTCTATTTTGAAATAAAACCGCTGTTTTTTTGGATTATGAACTGTACATTTTTTATGTATTATATGTTTTTGTCTGTTTGCAATGAATCCAAGACTTATTATTGTTTTAAATGTCTCCCAACTGTAGATTGTTTATCACTTCTTTCAATATGTTCATTTAACAGTACCCCCGTTTCATGATGCATTTTTTCTCTTTATTTAATTTTAGGTTCTGTCTTAGATCTCTGTGGTGCATGTAATTTTACCTCGTCTGGTTTTGACACCGTCCTATGCATTGAGTGCCGCCGATGGATTCATTTGAAATGCATCCAAGTTGACATGTCTTCGATGTCTTTTGATCGAGGTTTTGTTTGTATCAAATGTGTTTGAAAAAGCATGGTAACTATGTTACTTATCTTGTTTTTGCAAATTGGCTGTATATCACCATGGTCTGAAGTGTCGTCATGTGCTCTTCTTGGTATGAAGGAAGTTAACTTCTTTACTGTTTGGCATCAGCGATATTTTGCTTCTATATCCATGAGTGAAAAATGGTGAGTGAATGTTGAAATATAAAATTGGTTGTACCTCACCCTTTAAGTACATTGAAATGCACATTTCCTAACTTGAAACCAACCGCCATTATCCACACTTGTTACTATGCGCTTTTAGCTATTTAAAGCAACCTATTTCCATCACTCATATGGTGCTTGCCTTATGTTCGATCCTATCTCTTAATAGCACTGTGGCTATCTGATTTTCCAAAAATCACCACGACTTATTAGCAGCATGTTACACTAAAATAATAATGATTTAAATTTTTAGTTGTCTGTGTGGTTGCAACACTGGAACAAATCTGATAGTCGTGTGTTTTTCATGTGTTATGCAGTTCCTTACTGTTTACTGATTTTCAACTTATCTAACCCTGAAAATCTACCCTGAGAAGTCACTCTATTTGGTTGTTGCCCAAAATTTTCTACAACTATTTTGGTGATACCGAAAGATCTATGCCTGTGCTCCTTCCATACAATGTCTATGCTTTGCAATTTTAGTTTCTAATTATCATGTTGGTACTGCAAAATTTATACTACGAATCACCTCTCAAGGAATACAATCTTTGTATTCCACTGAAATACTACGATTTTTTTTAACCATAAATTGTAATACATATTCTGCTACTAATTCAAATATACCGCATCACTTTCATTGTGATCAGTCGCTCTATTTACAGTTCACAAACCAGTCATGTAAAGCTGTGTGCAAAGAGTTCTTGTCAACAGTAGACATCTTTTTATGTCAATGACAGCACGCCAAGCAAATATCTCAAAAATTTATTTAAAACTCTTAAGCAATAAGATTCTTGAATAGGCATCCTGGTTGAAAATGTTGACGTTGAAATTGGTCATTTTTTCCCAGCTTATATTTTCTGTTGTTAATTCACAACATAAATATGACAAAAGATCATATATTGTTTAATTAAAATTTTTTTACTCAAAGTCTGGGACAAAAACTAAACAAACGTGAAGTTATAGTTCGGTTACATTTAAAAATGTGTATCGTTTGTAAATGCTACGTATACCATATTAAAACCACAAATATGACCTCTTTTCTAAATTTAGATATATTTAATGTCAGGCAATGTCGACTTGATAGAGAAATGCCACATTTAATGTTAATCTTGTTATGAATTGTAGTTGATATGCAATGCTATAATTTAAAAAATATAGGGATAATGAAACAGTTTGATGCTCAAAATAATGTGTGTAACAGCACAGATATTACACATACATTGGTTTTTTAAAACCTTTCAAGTTATGGTTTCCAATCAAACAGTACATTTGTGTAGATACTTCTTATATCTTACATTGATTTTAGGGCAATTTTAATATACTATTGATGAATGTTATAATGCACCCATCATACCCGTAAACATGGGGAACTCTATAAATAAGGGTAGACACTGTTTGGCAACCAATGGATGCATTATGTAATGATCGTGTTGTCCTTGTATGGTAAATCTGAGATATTGCCTGTGTGCAGTGAGTGTGTAAGTAAGTGTCTGAGATCCTTGTCACAGCAGGGGCACTATGCGTTTTTCAGTGACCTTTTTAGGGTTATGAGGTCTTATAGTGTTGTTATTGACTTCATTTTTGTGGATTAGGAAGTATAGTGAGTATACTTCTCTACCCTGATGTACTAATGATACTAGGGTCTCTTCTTGACCCCGGCGAGAGTCTCCATGTAATGTGCTTATTCCAATTCCTCATGTTCCATTCAACTCGTTCTATGAAGACTAAACTTGTTCCATTCAACAATCCAAATAATTGTAAGTGGGATCTCCCACTATATTAACGAGGGCTTCTACCTCTGGAATAATCTATTCCCAAAGCCGGATGGCTCTTCTTGACCCCGGCGAGAGTCTCCATGTAATGTGCTTATTCCAATTCCTCATGTTCCATTCAACTCGTTCCACGAAGACTAAAATTGTTCCATTCAACAATCCAAATAATTGTAAGTGGGATCTCCCACTATATTAACGAGGGCTTCTACCTCTGGAATTATCTATTCCCAAAGCCGGATGGCTCTTCTTGACCCCGGCGAGAGTCTCCATGTAATGTGCTTATTCCAATTCCTCATGTTCCATTCAACTCGTTCCACGAAGACTAAACTTGTTCCATTCAACAATCCAAATAATTGTAAGTGGGATCTCCCACTATATTAACGAGGGCTTCTACCTCTGGAATAATCTATTCCCAAAGCCGGATGGCTCTTCTTGACCCCGGCGAGAGTCTCCATGTAATGTGCTTATTCCAATTCCTCATGTTCCATTCAACTCGTTCCACGAAGACTAAAATTGTTCCATTCAACAATCCAAATAATTGTAAGTGGGATCTCCCACTATATTAACGAGGGCTTCTACCTCTGGAATTATCTATTCCCAAAGCCGGATGGCTCTTCTTGACCCCGGCGAGAGTCTCCATGTAATGTGCTTATTCCAATTCCTCATGTTCCATTCAACTCGTTCCACGAAGACTAAACTTGTTCCATTCAACAATCCAAATAATTGTAAGTGGGATCTCCCACTATATTAACGAGGGCTTCTACCTCTGGAATAATCTATTCCCAAAGCCGGATGGCTCTTCTTGACCCCGGCGAGAGTCTCCATGTAATGTGCTTATTCCAATTCCTCATGTTCCATTCAACTCGTTCCACGAAGACTAAAATTGTTCCATTCAACAATCCAAATAATTGTAAGTGGGATCTCCCACTATATTAACGAGGGCTTCTACCTCTGGAATAATCTATTCCCAAAGCCGGATGGCTCTTCTTGACCCCGGCGAGAGTCTCCATGTAATGTGCTTATTCCAATTCCTCATGTTCCATTCAACTCGTTCCACGAAGACTAAAATTGTTCCATTCAACAATCCAAATAATTGTAAGTGGGATCTCCCACTATATTAACGAGGGCTTCTACCTCTGGAATAATCTATTCCCAAAGCCGGATGGCTCTTCTTGACCCCGGCGAGAGTCTCCATGTAATGTGCTTATTCCAATTCCTCATGTTCCATTCAACTCGTTCCACGAAGACTAAACTTGTTCCATTCAACAATCCAAATAATTGTAAGTGGGATCTCCCACTATATTAACGAGGGCTTCTACCTCTGGAATTATCTATTCCCAAAGCCGGATGGCTCTTCTTGACCCCGGCGAGAGTCTCCATGTAATGTGCTTATTCCAATTCCTCATGTTCCATTCAACTCGTTCCACGAAGACTAAACTTGTTCCATTCAACAATCCAAATAATTGTAAGTGGGATCTCCCACTATATTAACGAGGGCTTCTACCTCTGGAATAATCTATTCCCAAAGCCGGATGGCTCTTCTTGACCCCGGCGAGAGTCTCCATGTAATGTGCTTATTCCAATTCCTCATGTTCCATTCAACTCGTTCTATAAATGAAGACACTGCAAGTGTAGAGGGTTTGCGTCAGGTTTATTTAATTTATAACCTCTAAAGAGCGCCGACCCGGTGGTGCACCGCTCTCGGCTTTCGCGCTAATCCTGGCGCCTCTGTGCGCGCAGCCAGAACATGACCGCCTGCATGTCACGTCGGTACGTGACGTGCATACACTAGACTTCGCCACCACATATCTGGCCCTTTTTCCCAATATATAAATTGTTAACTCGCAGTCCACCGTTCATGTCAAAGTCTCTGAAACCAGGCTGTTTTGACCACCACACTCCCCTCCGGCTCAGTCTCACCGGGCTGGATGGGGTATCTCCTTCATGAGTCCTTTCATCGCTCCTTCCACTTCCAAATGCAGCCTCACTATTTTCTCTTCTATTACCGTTACCTTCACTCGCCAACGCTTGGTTGCCATCACCGGGTATCTCTTCCTGCTGCTCTTGGCTCTTCTCATCCGGATGCATCTCAGAATGTTCTTGCTCTGCAGCTCCTTCCTCCTTGTCTTCCAGGTCTGCTCCAACATGGTCCCAACGTAGTACTTTGTTGTATCTTGCCATGCGGTCCAGTTATCACACGTTTCCGTCACTTAGCAGAGCTGCTCTGCCCATCACTTCCTTGACCTGCATAGGCTTGCTATACTTTCTGTCTCCTTTCTTTTGCAGCGTTGCCAACTTTACTCGCAAACATTCTCATTTTTATTTTAAGCCCCGCCCCTTTTTCCTAAGCTGCGCTGCGATTGGCTGCCGGCCCGGGACACCCCTGTGACGTCTTTCCTGGGCCGCGCTGTGATTAGCTGGAAATGCCTCACTCCAGCATATCTGCAAGAGAATCTGATAAATAGCCTGTAAGCCTTGGAGGCTGATGCCATGGGTCGTTGTCTGCAATAGGTGAACATTTCTGCCCCTGCTGAAGGACTTCCTCACCTGCGTTCCAAAATCCTACGCTGGTCTTGATGCTATCCAGTGTTTTACTGGCCCCTTGAGAAAGAGTGTCAATCTCTGTTTTTATAGAACCTTTGCTGTTCAGCTCAAAATTCTGTACCACACTGGTTTTGTTGCCTGTAGCACATTAGCTGTCTTTGACACCTATGTGTGCAGAAGATGAGGAACCATCCAGCAGCGCTTTTTTGAAACTCTGTGAGCCACTGTGAATGGACTTTTCCTTTTTCATTTCCACTGGGGTTCCTGTTCTCTGCTCTACCTGATACCTATCACAAAAGACGGGCTGCCCCGCAGCGTCACCGCGTCTCCCTGCTCTTGCAGACACTTGAGGGGGGCTGTATTTCTTGTCACACTCCAGTAGGTCACAACAAACGAACACTTACATCACACTCCGCGTCTCCCTGCTCTTGCAGACACTTGAGGGGGGCTTTATTTCTTGTCACACTCCAGTAGGTCACAACAAACGAACACTTACCTCACACTCCGCGTCTCCCTGCTCTTGCAGACACTTGAGGGGGGCTGTATTTCTTGTTACACTCCAGTAGGTCACAACAAACGAACACTTACATCACACTCCGCGTCTCCCTGCTCTTGCAGACACTTGAGGGGGGTTGTATTTCTTGTTACACTCCAGTAGGTCACAACAAACGAACACTTACATCACACTCCGCGTCTCCCTGCTCTTGCAGACACTTGAGGGGGGCTGTATTTCTTGTCACACTCCAGTAGGTCACAACAAACGAACACTTACCTCACACTCCGCGTCTCCCTGCTCTTGCAGACACTTGAGGGGGGCTTTATTTCTTGTCACACTCCAGTAGGTCACAACAAACGAACACTTACATCACACTCCGCGTCTCCCTGCTCTTGCAGACACTTGAGGGGGGCTTTATTTCTTGTCACACTCCAGTAGGTCACAACAAACGAACACTTACCTCACACTCCGCGTCTCCCTGCTCTTGCAGACACTTGAGGGGGGCTGTATTTCTTGTTACACTCCAGTAGGTCACAACAAACGAACACTTACATCACACTCCGCGTCTCCCTGCTCTTGCAGACACTTGAGGGGGGCTGTATTTCTTGTCACACTCCAGTAGGTCACAACAAACGAACACTTACATCACACTCCGCGTCTCCCTACTCTTGCAGACACTTGAGGGGGGCTTTATTTCTTGTCACACTCCGGTAGGTCACAACAAACGAACACTTACATCACACTCCGCGTCTCCCTGCTCTTGCAGACACTTGAGGGGGGTTGTATTTCTTGTTACACTCCAGTAGGTCACAACAAACGAACACTTACATCACACTCCGCGTCTCCCTGCTCTTGCAGACACTTGAGGGGGGCTGTATTTCTTGTCACACTCCAGTAGGTCACAACAAACGAACACTTACCTCACACTCCGCGTCTCCCTGCTCTTGCAGACACTTGAGGGGGGCTTTATTTCTTGTCACACTCCAGTAGGTCACAACAAACGAACACTTACCTCACACTCCGCGTCTCCCTGCTCTTGCAGACACTTGAGGGGGGCTTTATTTCTTGTCACACTCCAGTAGGTCACAACAAACGAACACTTACCTCACACTCCGCGTCTCCCTGCTCTTGCAGACACTTGAGGGGGGCTGTATTTCTTGTTACACTCCAGTAGGTCACAACAAACGAACACTTACATCACACTCCGCGTCTCCCTGCTCTTGCAGACACTTGAGGGGGGCTTTATTTCTTGTCACACTCCAGTAGGTCACAACAAACGAACACTTACATCACACTCCGCGTCTCCCTGCTCTTGCAGACACTTGAGGGGGGCTTTATTTCTTGTCACACTCCGGTAGGTCACAACAAACGAACACTTACATCACACTCCGCGTCTCCCTGCTCTTGCAGACACTTGAGGGGGGTTGTATTTCTTGTCACACTCCAGTAGGTCACAACAAACGAACACTTACATCACACTCCGCGTCTCCCTGCTCTTGCAGACACTTGAGGGGGGCTTTATTTCTTGTCACACTCCGGTAGGTCACAACAAACGAACACTTACATCACACTCCGCGTCTCCCTGCTCTTGCAGACACTTGAGGGGGGTTGTATTTCTTGTCACACTCCAGTAGGTCACAACAAACGAACACTTACATCACACTCCGCGTCTCCCTGCTCTTGCAGACACTTGAGGGGGGCTTTATTTCTTGTCACACTCCGGTAGGTCACAACAAACGAACACTTACATCACACTCCGCGTCTCCCTGCTCTTGCAGACACTTGAGGGGGGTTGTATTTCTTGTTACACTCCAGTAGGTCACAACAAACGAACACTTACATCACACTCCGCGTCTCCCTGCTCTTGCAGACACTTGAGGGGGGCTGTATTTCTTGTCACACTCCAGTAGGTCACAACAAACGAACACTTACCTCACACTCCGCGTCTCCCTGCTCTTGCAGACACTTGAGGGGGGCTTTATTTCTTGTCACACTCCGGTAGGTCACAACAAACGAACACTTACATCACACTCCGCGTCTCCCTGCTCTTGCAGACACTTGAGGGGGGCTGTATTTCTTGTCACACTCCGGTAGGTCACAACAAACGAACACTTACATCACACTCCGCGTCTCCCTGCTCTTGCAGACACTTGAGGGGGGCTGTATTTCTTGTCACACTAAGGTAGGTCACAACAAACGAACACTTACATCACACCCCTTGTGTAGGCTACTATCGCTGCCAAGTGAACTCTTAACGAGGATGAGCTAAGGTTCTTCTCCAGTAAGTGCGTCAGGTACCTTAGCACTGTGGAGTCCCTCTTCATCTTATTGTGGAGTCTTTCCTGTCTGCACCATATTGTGAATCTTTTCCATTTCGCAACGTAGCACTTTCGAGTGCTGGGCCTTCGTGCCTCCCGAAGTACCCTCAGGGTGCTTTCTGTTAGTCTCAAATGTGCGAACTCTATGTCCTCAGGAGCCACGCTACTAGGCTCCTGCTCTCTGGCTCTGGGTGCAGTACCTCTCCGTTCTGCATGGACAGTAGGTCTTTCCTCCTGCTGAATCTGTGGGGTGCACACTGCGTCATCTCCATGATCTGCGAGTACCAGGTCTGCCTCGCCCACTGCGGTGCGACCAGTATCAGTGTCATGTTGCTCGCTCTGCACTTGCTCAGTACTCTGTGCATCAGTGGTATCGGGGGAAAGGCGTAGGCAAATGTCTTTGACCAATCTATCCATAGGGCATTCCCCAGTGTCCCCTCCTCGGGCTGCCTGGATGCGAAGTTTTGGCATTTTGCATTCTGGCGTGTGGCAAACAGGTCCACCGATGGTGTCCCCCACCTGTCGAACAGGTATCTTGTCTCCTGAGCATTGAGCTCCCACTCGTGGGATGCCGATGTCTGCCTGCTGAGCCAATCGGCTTGTATGTTGTCCTTCCCTGGTAGGTGTATGGCTAGCAGGTCTATCTTGAGATGGATGGCCCATCTCCATATCTCCTGCGCCAGCGTTGAAAGCGGTGCGGACTGTGTGCCCCCCTGCTTGTTGATGTAGAACATCGCAGTGGTGTTGTCTGTTTGTATCAATACCTTGTGCTTGTACAGTCTTGTTTGGAAGGCCTTCAGTGCAAGGAAGATTGTCTTCAATTGTAAGTAATTGATGTGCTTTGTGGCATCCGTCGGTGTCCACAGTCCCCTCACCTTGAGCTCCTCCATGTGAGCGCCCCATCCCTTCAGGGATGCGTCTGTGGTGATGGTCACTGTTGGCATTGGGGGCGTTAGAGGCTTTCCCCTTGCTATGTTCTCCATGGTCCACCATGTCATCTCCTTCTGCACTTCGTGCGTTACAACCACTAGATCCTCCCAACTGCCTGTAGCTTGTGACCATTGCTCCTGTAGCCATTCTTGAATGGGTCTCATGTGGAGTCGTACATTCGGTACCAGGTGGATGCATGATGCCATCATCCCCATGATCTTGCTCGCCGTCCTCACTGTCCGAGCTTGTCCCTTCCGGTAGAGGCGAGTTTCCTTCACCAGCGCCCTCGCCCTCTTCTCGCTGGGGAACACCTTGCCCTGTAAGGTGTTGATCTGTGCTCCCAGGAAGATCTTCACTTGTTCCGGCTCCATTGATGATTTATTCCAATGTATGGAGAACCCCAGGTTTATGAGCGTGCTGGTCACTGTATGTGCGTGCAGCTTGCATTTCTGGTATGAGTTTGCTTTCACCAGCCAGTCGTCCAGGTAAGGGTATACATGTATTCCCTGCCTTCTTAGGTGCGCTGCGACTGCTGCGAGGCACTTTGTGAAAACTCTTGGTGCCGATTTTAGACCGAAGGCCAGTGTCGTGAACTGGTAGTGGCTTTCTCCGACGGTGAACCTGAGCATGTGCTTGTGCTTTCTGTTCATTGGGATGTGCAGGTATGCGTCTTTGAGGTCTATAGTGACCATGAAGTCCCCGGCCTGCAACTGTGGGAGCACCTCTTGCAGGGAGGTCATTTTGAATTTTTGCGTTCTTATGAATTGGTTCACGAACCGTAAATCGAGAATGGGCCTCATTGTCTCGTCTATTTTTGGTACCAGGAAGTATGTTGAGTATACTCCTGTGTTTCTTTCCTTGAAGGGTACCCTTTGTATGGCCTGCTTCCGCAGGAGTTCTTTTGCTTCTTCCTGAAGGCACTGCAGCTGCTTGCTTGCTAGTGGTTTTCTTTTTGGTTTTCTGCTTGTCGGCCTCGCCTCCAACTCTAAGCAGTATCCGAATTGGATAATGTTGAGGATCCATTTGTCTGATGTGATTCCTCTCCACTCCTGGAGGTGGAATCTTAATCTTCCTCCCACTGGTGTCCTGTGGTCGTAGGTGTCTAGTTTGTCTTGACCCATCTGTACGTGCTGCCCCCTGGGATCTTTTTTGTGGGTGGGCACACGGATTTTTTTGAAGTCACTTGGAGGTGGGCTGCTGGCCCCCTCTTCTATTTTGTCCCCGTCCATTTCTCCCTCGAAAGGACTGGCCTCTTTGTTGGTACTGCCAGGGCTGTTTCTGATGGCCCTGCTGACCCTGCGAGTCTGCCTGGTGCGTTTGCTGGAAAGCCTGGTGTGATGTACCTGGCTGGTTTCCGCCTCTTCCGCCGGGCCTCCGTGACGGGGTGCCCCTCTTGTTCCCTCTGAACTGCAATGCTCCCATGGATCTTGCTGTTTCGTTATCCTCCTTAAGTTGGCTGAGTTGCTCATCAACTGTTTGTCCGAAAAGCGTACTGCCGTTGAACGGTGTGTTCAGGATGCTGTGTTGCACCTCCGGTTTGAAACCGGATATCCTGAGCCAGGCGTGTCTCCTTTCCGTGACGCCCATCATCATGAGCCTGCTGGCGGTGTCTGCCCCATCCAGGGCCGTCTTAAGGCAAGAATTTGCAGCATTCTTCCCCTCTTCAATTAGCTTTTCGGCTTTCTGCTTGGCATCCTGGGGCAAGTCCTTCACCAACTGCCCCAGTCCCTCCATGATTTGGTACATGTGTCTGTTAACCAGGGCGTTGGAATTAGCCATGCGCCAGTGGGTCGCGGCATTCCGTTCGATCCTTCTGCCCACCAGATCCATCCTTTTGCTCTCTTTATCCGGTGGCGGGCCCGAGGTAGTGGGTACGTTAGCCCTCCTCCTTGCTGTGGCCGTGATAATGGAGTCTGCGGAGACCGTGCCCTGAATGTAGGCCGGGTCCTTTGCGGCATGCTTGTAATTCTTCTCAGTTCTGGGAGTTACTGCCTTGCATGTTGCGGGCTCCCTGAAAGCTTCCTTCCCCTGAGCCAAGACGCTCTCGAGCATTGGAAGGAACTGGCTCCTCGTTTCTGTTGGGAGCAATGTTTCCAGAAGGAAGTCTGCTTTCTGCTTCTCTTCGTCGAGCTTGAGCTTGAAAGCTGCTGCGGCAGATTGTATCACCGCGTTGTAGGCCCCGATGTCGTCCGGCGGCGAGGGCCTCGAGGGGTAGGTGTCGACCACCTCCTCCGGGCTGTCGGTCTCGACATCGATGTAATCTACATCCTGAAGGTCATAGGGCGCCGACTCTGTGTCTGTCCTGCCCTCATCTTCCTCCCCATAGCTGTAGCTCTCGTGGGGATTCTCGTACTCCTCCTGGTCGTCGAACACCTCGACGTCCTGGTCTTGCTCGGTGACTTCGGCGACCTCCTCTTCTTCCTCCTCGACCGCCTCCAGCACTGGTGGCTTGGTCTTGTGAGGGATCGTGAAGGCCTTCATCCTTGCGTCGAAATCTTTTTTCCGCTGCATGAAGTTCTCCATTTCTGCCTCGAGGCGCCTTCTTTTCTTTTCCATCTCGGCCGCGTGTTCCGCGTCGGATGGTTCAGCCCAGCCAATTCAGACGCGGGAACATCTTCTTGCATCACAACTTTCCTGGCGTCACTCTTTCGCTTCAGTCTCATGTTCTGGTCATGAACGAGGACTACTTCAACTTCCCCTACATAAAGCAAGTAACAATTTAGAATGAATTGTGTCATTGTGTTTTTAACTCATGTGTGCAATCCATAGGCTTTTTTTGGAGTTTCTGAAATCGAGCTGTCACATGATTCCCATAAATCGATACATGCCATGTTCCTAAGTACGGCCCCCTTCTGGGGCTATACTGGATAAATCTGATTTCCAAAATACGGCCCGCTCCAGGGCCTGTACTTGTATTGTCCAATTTCCTAAGTACGGGCCCCCTCTGGGCCTGTACTTGTATAGTGTGATTTCCTAAGGACGGGCACCTTTTGGCCCTGCACTTTCTTGGTTTGATTTCACAAGTAAGGTTCCTGAATTTTGCCCGTATTATTATTTTTGTTCATTGCCAAGTCCAACTGAGGTTGTGAAAGACTTGACTAATTTACAAAATGTAAAATCAAGTTTGCTAGAAATATCAGCCATACATCTTCCAAGAAAGAGAATTAGTGGTATTGCAAAATACTAGGCGTTCCCCCAGAAAAGGTTGCGTTTTGGAGCACAGATTTTCAGGACCCTACCCTGTTTCATAAATACAAGGGAGGCGTGTATAGATAATGAATGCTGAAAAAAAGTATTAAGTAGAACTTTTAATTTAGACCTGTTAAGGCCTTACAATGTACACAAACCAGGTAGTTTTTGGTTCTAGTACATTCCTTACCTAATATTCATGGTGTTTTTATCCGCAGCTTTGCTAATTTCACTTTTGAATTGACATGAACAGACTTGTTCTGAACACGCTCCTCATGCTCCTTAAACCATACTAATTGACTATTCAGAGCAAATGTTATGTTTTTATTTGCTATAATGAATATTAATAGTTGGTCTTCTGTGCTTCAATCAGGTCCTGCAGCTCTCCGACTGTCACCATCACCTTTCCCAGAAGCGCTAAATGTTTGTACTCCAAATCACATTTCATCGTCTCCAGTGCGGCTCGCCCCTTCTCCAGCACCGCTAGCCCCGTCTGTAGCACGTCTCGCCCCTTCTGTACAAGTACTTGTAGAGTCTGATTACCTAAGTACGGGCCCCTTCTGGGCCTGTACTTGTGTAGTCTGAATTCAAAAGTCAATGCTATACATTATTGTTCTTCTGCAGTTCCATAGTATTTAAAATGGGCAATTAGTAATCTAATTCCCATAAATCGATACATGCTATCTTCCAAAGTACGGACCCCTCCTGGGCCTGTACTTGTCTTGTCTGAATTCAAAAGCACAAGCTCTACATTGATGTTCTTCTGCAGTTCCATACTTGTCTGATTTCCTAAGTACGAGCCCCTCCTGGGCCTGTACTTGTCTGATTTCCTAAGTACGGGCCCCTCCTGGGCCTGTACTTGTCTGATTTCCTAAGTACGGGCCCCTCCTGGGCCTGTACTTTTCTTGTCTGACACAGCACAGCTTTGCAACTCCATTGCCAAGCACAGCTGAGGCTGTCACAAACTTCATGATCATTTCGGACAACTTGAGACTAGCGTTTTATCAATTTTTGGAAAACAGGATAGAAGGAAAGATTTTTACTTTTCCAACTCAGTCAGAGATGTGTTTGTCTATTCATTCTATTCTTTCAATTCAAACTCAAGATCCTTTTGTGCAAAGTGTTTTTCCTGTGGATACTCAACACTACTATCTGTTTAATGGAAGTATTTAGTCTTGCTTGGATTTTGCTTGCTCAAAAGCAACATATCTGTGTAGTGAGGTTACAAACCAAACAGAACACATTATATCTTCATTCTTTTTTACTGGTGTCAGTACTCTTTGTGCTGATTTCCTAAGTACGGGCCCCTCCTTGGCCTGTACTTGTCTGATTTCCTAAGTACGGGCCCCTCCTGGGCCTGTACTTGTCTGATTTCCTAAGTACGGGCCCCTCCTGGGCCTGTACTTGTCTGATTTCCTAAGTACGGGCCCCTCCTGGGCCTGTACTTGCGTTGTCTGGATTCAATTCCCAAAGCTCCTCACAAGTACTGACCTGTCCATACTCCTTGATATCTGCAGACTCACCATCGTTCTGCTCCATTGCTTCTTGACTTGAAAATGTTTTTTTTTTTTTCTTATTCAAGAGTATGGGCCCCTCCTGGGCCTGTACTTGTCTGATTTCCTAAGTACGGGCCCCTCCTGGGCCTGTACTTGTCTGATTTCTTAAGTACGGGCCCCTCCTGGGCCTGTACTTGTCTGATTTCCTAAGTACGGGCCCTCCTGGGCCTGCACTTGTCTGATTTCCTAAGTACGGGCCCCTCCTGGGCCTGTACTTGCGTTGTCTGGATTCAATTCCCAAAGCTCCTCACAAGTACTGACCTGTCCATACTCCTTGATATCTGCAGACTCACCATCGTTCTGCTCCATTGCTTCTTGACTTGAAAATTTTTTTTTTTTTTTCTTATTCAAGAGTATGGGCCCCTCCTGGGCCTGTACTTGTCTGATTTCTTAAGTACGGGCCCCTCCTGGGCCTGTACTTGTCTGATTTCCTAAGTACGGGCCCTCCTGGGCCTGTACTTGTCTGATTTCCTAAGTACGGGCCCCTCCTTGGCCTGTACTTGTCTGATTTCCTAAGTACGGGCCCCTCCTGGGCCTGTACTTGTCTGATTTCCTAAGTACGGGCCCCTCCTGGGCCTGTACTTGTCTGATTTCCTAAGTACGGGCCCCTCCTGGGCCTGTACTTGCGTTGTCTGGATTCAATTCCCAAAGCTCCTCACAAGTACTGACCTGTCCATACTCCTTCATATCTGCAGACTCACCATCGTTCTGCTCCATTGCTTCTTGACTTGAAAATGTTTTTTTTTATTTTTTTATTCAAGAGTATGGGCCCCTCCTGGGCCTGTACTTGTCTGATTTCTTAAGTACGGGCCCTCCTGGGCCTGCACTTGTCTGATTTCCTAAGTACGGGCCCCTCCTGGGCCTGTACTTGCGTTGTCTGGATTCAATTCCCAAAGCTCCTCACAAGTACTGACCTGTCCATACTCCTTGATATCTGCAGACTCACCATCGTTCTGCTCCATTGCTTCTTGACTTGAAAATGTTTTTTTTTTTTTCTTATTCAAGAGTATGGGCCCCTCCTGGGCCTGTACTTGTCTGATTTCTTAAGTACGGGCCCCTCCTGGGCCTGTACTTGTCTGATTTCTTAAGTACGGGCCCCTCCTGGGCCTGTACTTGTCTGATTTCCTAAGTACGGGCCCCTCCTGGGCCTGTACTTGCGTTGTCTGGATTCAATTCCCAAAGCTCCTCACAAGTACTGACCTGTCCATACTCCTTCATATCTGCAGACTCACCATCGTTCTGCTCCATTGCTTCTTGACTTGAAAATGTTTTTTTTTTTTTTCTTATTCAAGAGTATGGGCCCCTCCTGGGCCTGTACTTGTCTGATTTCTTAAGTACGGGCCCCTCCTGGGCCTGTACTTGTCTGATTTCCTAAGTACGGGCCCTCCTGGGCCTGTACTTGTCTGATTTCCTAAGTACGGGCCCCTCCTTGGCCTGTACTTGTCTGATTTCCTAAGTACGGGCCCCTCCTGGGCCTGTACTTGTCTGATTTCCTAAGTACGGGCCCCTCCTGGGCCTGTACTTGCGTTGTCTGGATTCAATTCCCAAAGCTCCTCACAAGTACTGACCTGTCCATACTCCTTGATATCTGCAGACTCACCATCGTTCTGCTCCATTGCTTCTTGACTTGAAAATGTTTTTTTTTTTTTCTTATTCAAGAGTATGGGCCCCTCCTGGGCCTGTACTTGTCTGATTTCTTAAGTACGGGCCCCTCCTGGGCCTGTACTTGTCTGATTTCTTAAGTACGGGCCCCTCCTGGGCCTGTACTTGTCTGATTTCCTAAGTACAGGCCCTCCTGGGCCTGCACTTGTCTGATTTCCTAAGTACGGGCCCCTCCTGGGCCTGTACTTGCGTTGTCTGGATTCAATTCCCAAAGCTCCTCACAAGTACTGACCTGTCCATACTCCTTCATATCTGCAGACTCACCATCGTTCTGCTCCATTGCTTCTTGACTTGAAAATGTTTTTTTTTTTTTCTTATTCAAGAGTATGGGCCCCTCCTGGGCCTGTACTTGTCTGATTTCCTAAGTACGGGCCCTCCTGGGCCTGCACTTGTCTGATTTCCTAAGTACGGGCCCCTCCTGGGCCTGTACTTGCGTTGTCTGGATTCAATTCCCAAAGCTCCTCACAAGTACTGACCTGTCCATACTCCTTCATATCTGCAGACTCACCATCGTTCTGCTCCATTGCTTCTTGACTTGAAAATGTTTTTTTTTTTTTTCTTATTCAAGAGTATGGGCCCCTCCTGGGCCTGTACTTGTCTGATTTCCTAAGTACGGGCCCTCCTGGGCCTGTACTTGTCTGATTTCCTAAGTACGGGCCCCTCCTTGGCCTGTACTTGTCTGATTTCTTAAGTACGGGCCCCTCCTGGGCCTGTACTTGTCTGATTTCCTAAGTACGGGCCCCTCCTGGGCCTGTACTTTTCTTGTCTGACACAGCACAGCTTTGCAACTCCATTGCCAAGCACAGCTGAGGCTGTCACAAACTTCATGATCATTTCGGACAACTTGAGACTAGCGTTTTATCAATTTTTGGAAAACAGGATAGAAGGAAAGATTTTTACTTTTCCAACTCAGTCAGAGATGTGTTTGTCTATTCATTCTATTCTTTCAATTCAAATTCAAGATCCTTTTGTGCAAAGTGTTTTTCCTGTGGATACTCAACACTACTATCTGTTTAATGGAAGTATTTAGTCTTGCTTGGATTTTGCTTGCTCAAAAGCAACATATCTGTGTAGTGAGGTTACAAACCAAACAGAACACATTATATCTTCATTCTTTTTTACTGGTGTCAGTACTCTTTGTGCTAATTTCCTAAGTACGGGCCCCTCCTTGGCCTGTACTTGTCTGATTTCCTAAGTACGGGCCCCTCCTGGGCCTGTACTTGTCTGATTTCCTAAGTACGGGCCCCTCCTGGGCCTGTACTTTTCTTGTCTGACACAGCACAGCTTTGCAACTCCATTGCCAAGCACAGCTGAGGCTGTCACAAACTTCATGATCATTTCGGACAACTTGAGACTAGCGTTTTATCAATTTTTGGAAAACAGGATAGAAGGAAAGATTTTTACTTTTCCAACTCAGTCAGAGATGTGTTTGTCTATTCATTCTATTCTTTCAATTCAAACTCAAGATCCTTTTGTGCAAAGTGTTTTTCCTGTGGATACTCAACACTACTATCTGTTTAATGGAAGTATTTAGTCTTGCTTGGATTTTGCTTGCTCAAAAGCAACATATCTGTGTAGTGAGGTTACAAACCAAACAGAACACATTATATCTTCATTCTTTTTTACTGGTGTCAGTACTCTTTGTGCTGATTTCCTAAGTACGGGCCCCTCCTTGGCCTGTACTTGTCTGATTTCCTAAGTACGGGCCCCTCCTGGGCCTGTACTTGTCTGATTTCCTAAGTACGGGCCCCTCCTGGGCCTGTACTTGTCTGATTTCCTAAGTACGGGCCCCTCCTGGGCCTGTACTTGTCTGATTTCCTAAGTACGGGCCCCTCCTGAGCCTGTACTTTTCTTGTCTGACACAGCACAGCTTTGCAACTCCATTGCCAAGCACAGCTGAGGCTGTCACAAACTTCATGATCATTTCGGACAACTTGAGACTAGCGTTTTATCAATTTTTGGAAAACAGGATAGAAGGAAAGGTTTTTACTTTTCCAACTCAGTCAGAGATGTGTTTGTCTATTCATTCTATTCTTTCAATTCAAATTCAAGATCCTTTTGTGCAAAGTGTTTTTCCTGTGGATACTCAACACTACTATCTGTTTAATGGAAGTATTTAGTCTTGCTTGGATTTTGCTTGCTCAAAAGCAACATATCTGTGTAGTGAGGTTACAAACCAAACAGAACACATTATATCTTCATTCTTTTTTACTGGTGTCAGTACTCTTTGTGCTAATTTCCTAAGTACGGGCCCCTCCTTGGCCTGTACTTGTCTGATTTCCTAAGTACGGGCCCCTCCTGGGCCTGTACTTGTCTGATTTCCTAAGTACGGGCCCCTCCTGGGCCTGTACTTGTCTGATTTCCTAAGTACGGGCCCCTCCTGGGCCTGTACTTTTCTTGTCTGACACAGCACAGCTTTGCAACTCCATTGCCAAGCACAGCTGAGGCTGTCACAAACTTCATGATCATTTCGGACAACTTGAGACTAGCGTTTTATCAATTTTTGGAAAACAGGATAGAAGGAAAGATTTTTACTTTTCCAACTCAGTCAGAGATGTGTTTGTCTATTCATTCTATTCTTTCAATTCAAACTCAAGATCCTTTTGTGAAAAGTGTTTTTCCTGTCGATACTCAACACTACTATCTGTTTAATGGAAGTATTTAGTCTTACTTGGATTTTGCTTGCTCAAAAGCAACATATCTGTGTAGTGAGGTTACAAACCAAACAGGACACATTATGTCTTCATTTTTTTTAACTGGTGTCAGTACTCGTTGTGCTGATAACCAATTGTTCACCGGCTTGTTTTCCATTACCAAGCACAGCTAAGGCAGTCACAGAAATCATGATCATTATGGACAACTTGAGGCCAGCATTTGAATAGTATGGGTTCTTGTCTGATTTCCTAAGTACGGGTTCCTTCTGGGCCTGTACTTTTCTGGTCTGCTTTCCTAAGTACGGGTCCCTTCTGGGCCTGTACTTTTCAGGTCTGTTTTCCTAAGTACGGGCCCCTTCTGGGCCTGTACTTTTCAGGTCTGTTTTCCTAAGTACGGGCCCCTTCTGGGCCTGTACTTTTCTTGTATGATTTCCAAAGTACGGGCCCCTACTTGTCTGATTTCCTAAGTACGGGCCCCTCCTGGGCCTGTACTTTTCTGGTCTGATTTCCTAAGTACGGGCCCCTCCTGGGACTGTACTTGTCTTGTCTGATTTCAAAAGTACATGCTCTATATTGATGTTCTTCTGCAGTTCCATCGTGTTTAAATTGGGCAATTAGTAATATGATTCCCATAAATCGATACATGCTATCTTCCAAAGTACAGGCCCCTCCTGGGCCTGTACTTGTCTGATTTCCTAAGTACGGGCCCCTCCTGGGCCTGTACTTGTGGTGTCTGAATTCAAGAGTACGGGCCCCTCCTTGGCTTGTACTTCTCTGATTTCCTAAGTACGGGCCCCTCTTGGGCCTGTACTTGTGTTGTCTGAATTCAAGAGTACGGGCCCCTCCTGGGCCTGTATTTGTCTGATTTCTTAAGTACGGGCCCCTCCTGGGCCTGTACTTGTCTGATTTCCTAAGTACGGGCCCCTCCTGGGCCTGTACTTGTCTGATTTCCTAAGTACGGGCCCCTCCTGGGCCTGTACTTGTCTGATTTCCTAAGTACGGGCCCCATCCTGGGCCTGTACTTGTCTGATTTCCTAAGTACGGGCCCCTCCTGGGCCTGTACTTGTGTTGTCTGAATTCAAGATATGCCGCAACGAGTCACTGTTCTTTTATGGCTTGTACGGTCACAAGACATTTAAATATTGGTGTGTGAGAACATGATGATGGTCAACTTTCAACATGTACTGTCTCCTTGATGTATAATACTTTTTAATTTGCGTCGATCTCTTCCAATTTAAAAAACTAAACATCAATCTTTTCAATTCTTCTCTAACATCAACCGTGGTTAGATGATAAGGGCTTTTTGGAGTGAGGGGTGGGCCTTTTAGGCCACTAGATGCTTGACCTTGGCGATTATCTTATTGTCTTCTTAAAACTATGCTTCTTTTTGTTCACCTTGAAAAATGTAGAGACCTGCTTACTCCCGTTTTGCTCCGAGTTTCTTGTAGTGTTGTCTAATGTCTCATATGTTTTCTCCCAAGATGTGCTGTTATTAATGGTGTTGAGTTTGTAAACACTCGTGATGTAGTTTTGAAGCACAGATGGATTGACTTTAAACTGATAGTATCCAGCATGTACATCCAGTTTTTAATGAAAAAGATTTATATGATTTGCAAAATGTGAGTACTTATTGTCGAGTGTTCATATGAACATGCTCTGAATGTATGGTTAGTTGGAACTATCTTTACACTATCAGTAATTATAATCATTACACATTTTATGCACACCTCACAAGTACTGACCTGTCCATAACATTACATAATAATGTTCTTTCAATTGAGGTTCATTAAGAAATCTAGGCGGATGGGTTGGTGATCCTTGTCAGTCGACCTGTCAGATATTCACCTTCTGCTTGAAGTATCCAATATGCAACACTACACTATATTTATGACATGCATTTTAAAAAATATATTTTACTTGCACATTCAGTCATTATGGTTGTATTCAAATTGTTATAGACGGCAATGTAGGTCTTTAATGTCATTTAAAGTGACAATGTAGTATGGCAGAGAAGACAGACAATGTAATTATTTTTAATTGCTCCGTGGTAATTAGAATATAAATACACAGATCTCCACTAATACGAATGTAATGCTACTGATGTGTGCCTTTAACCATAAAAAGGATTTATGGTAAGCGACAAATTTTATAATTGGGTACTTTATTTCAATGAACGCGAGTATTCTTTAGAGAAAGAATAGTTTCAAATTTCAAGTAAGGTTCATGTATATTATAGGAAGGTGGGTCTTAAAAACATTATTTACTTTTCATTTAAATTAATAGGTACACTTGACTAGATTACCTTTAATGCTTGAGTCATAAGGACTAAACGTATTGAACTATCAAATTGAGAGAGGTAGCTAACAGTAAGAAACTGCATAACACATTTGCAACGGCCATGGCTACCGCTGTAGACTCCAGTACCTCGAATGCAATTTGGAAGTGAAAGTGCTTTTTATTTTTGGATGAACCCATGCTTTTTTTTTACAGAATGCCCCCAGCGGCCCTTACGTGTGATTTAGGCCTTAGCAAATGAGAATTTTTTTTATTGTTACACTTACAAAGTGTCCAAGTTTCATTCACTAACATATACATCGAAGAATATTAAAGTGTTCATAATTCAATTACAACCATCTCTAAATTGATGCAAAGAAAAGAAAATATACCCTTGAAAAAATATCTTGACACAGCGACCATGGTAATGTACAGCCGAACATGCAAAAGAGATACTTACTGTGTAAGTGACTGTTTAACATATGTAACATATGTAACATATAGCAGTACTAAGAAAAGATGACAGTAATTAACCAATGTTAAACATTGAAAGTATTTTTACCTGCTCTGTTTTTTCAGTGTTTGGAGACATCATATTCTCAAATTAAAAGTAAACAGATGTTTTCCGAATTGTTAAAAATAGTATTACTTATTTGTGGGCCCACAAATTTTGTTGTGAAGTACAGAATTGGATTTTTGAATTTTACCGTTGGAATTGCTAATTTGGAATGGATTGTGACTTGATACATTCTAAACAATTCTTTACTGTAATGTTTGTGTTTGTGATGTATGATGTAAAATGATTATTTATTATGCTATTATTAAATGAATGTAATTGGTACATGTGGAAATTATTAAAAGAAATGAAATAAAGAATAATTAAAAAAAAATATTTTGACTTTATGATCTTTTTGGTACGCAATATGCATGGAGATGGTGCATTCAATTGTTGTGAAACGTACAAGCAGATTGCAAATAAAGAACATTGCAGAAAGGTGAAAAGAAACTACTTTAATAATTTTGTGATTAATATGGCATGCAGAGATAGCAAATGAAGCATCATCACATCCTTCTTGTTTTTTATCAATAATGGTGATTGAGGTGTAGAAAGTACAATTTGCACGATAACCGAAAGAAAAACAAGAAGAATGGCCATTTGAGGGATTATAATAATGGGTACGCACAAGTTGTTGTCTACTAATGATTATGAAGTGGTGGATGCAACATACACTGAGAGGGCAACGACAATAGAATTAAACTAATTTGGACTGTGAGGAGAAAACACTGGACAAGTAAGACGTTAAGTCTAGAAATTCAATGGAGTACTTTCTTAGTAGTCATTAACATTCTGTACTAAGGGTATCTCTGTTATAGTCACAGCATGAACAATAACTGCAATTAAAACACTAGCCAGAGTAATTTAGATTACACAAGGACTCCATACAAATAGGCAAGAATATTCATTAGATTACAAGTATAACAGACATAAGCCTACTACAAACCTGTCATTACAAATAACACATAAATGCATACATTTTTTAAAAAGAGGTGGCAAGAACAACATGTAAGATTTTTGGGTGGTGAAGAGTCAGTCACTTAATCTGTATCCTACCTACTAATGTGGAATATGTCACACAAAAGCAACCAGACACTGTCACTGTATGTTACACAAACATTTTGTAGGTTGTTGAAAAATGGATGTAAATGGGTAAAGCATATTAACCCATATATCCGGGTGTGTTCGGAACTATGAGTAAAGCATGGAAGAGCCTATGTCCTACATGAAACACAATAAAGAGCCAAAGTGCTTAAATAGGTAAGACGATCTTCTACAGAATGTGATTAATCGGATGAAGAGGTATACTAAAGTACAACTGCCACAAAATAAACAAATTGCAATGGCATGTGCGAAAGATCTATGACAATGCGGTGTTCCCAAATAAACAACGGTAGAATGTCATAAAAGCCAAGCACACTGGGGGATAACAATGTAGTACTGCAAGTAAATGTAAGTGCACAAACTATAAGTCGCAATGTTTGAGGAGCAGCAGAGGTTGGGCAGCAACACTATCAACGGACAATGCCAAAATATAAACAGCCTGTATGAGCTCCAATTTAAGTTTGAAAGTACAGAGAACTGCAGAGAACAAAAAAACAATCAACTCAACATAAACCACAAGCACCACGGGGAGCAGAAATCCTACCTGCTCCCCAACAACCCCAGCCGAGCCCTAGCCAAGGCACAACAAACAACTTGAACAGGCCTGTATAAGCTCCCTTTTGGAGTTAGGGGGTACATAAAGCACCACGTGGAGCAGAAATCCTACCTGCTCCCCAACAACCCCAGCCGAGCCCTAGCCAAGGCACAACAAACAACTTGAACAGGCCTGTATAAGCTCCCTTTTGGAGTTAGGAGGTACATAAAGCACCACGGGGAGCAGAAATCCTACCTGCTCCCCAACAACCCCAGCCGAGCCCTAGCCAAGGCACAACAAACAACTTGAACAGGCCTGTATAAGCTCCCTTTTGGAGTTAGGGGGTACATAAAGCACCACGGGGAGCAGAAATCCTACCTGCTCCCCAACAACCCCAGCCGAGCCCTAGCCAAGGCACAACAAACAACTTGAACAGGCCTGTATAAGCTCCCTTTTGGAGTTAGGGGGTACATAAAGCACCACGGGGAGCAGAAATCCTACCTGCTCCCCAACAACCCCAGCCGAGCCCTAGCCAAGGCACAACAAACAACTTGAACAGGCCTGTATAAGCTCCCTTTTGGAGTTAGGGGGTACATAAAGCACCACGGGGAGCAGAAATCCTACCTGCTCCCCAACAACCCCAGCCGAGCCCTAGCCAAGGCACAACAAACAACTTGAACAGGCCTGTATAAGCTCCCTTTTGGAGTTAGGGGGTACATAAAGCACCACGGGGAGCAGAAATCCTACCTGCTCCCCAACAACCCCAGCCGAGCCCTAGCCAAGGCACAACAAACAACTTGAACAGGCCTGTATAAGCTCCCTTTTGGAGTTAGGGGGTACATAAAGCACCACGGGGAGCAGAAATCCTACCTGCTCCCCAACAACCCCAGCCGAGCCCTAGCCAAGGCACAACAAACAACTTGAACAGGCCTGTATAAGCTCCCTTTTGGAGTTAGGGGGTACATAAAGCACCACGGGGAGCAGAAATCCTACCTGCTCCCCAACAACCCCAGCCGAGCCCTAGCCAAGGCACAACAAACAACTTGAACAGGCCTGTATAAGCTCCCTTTTGGAGTTAGGGGGTACATAAAGCACCACGGGGAGCAGAAATCCTACCTGCTCCCCAACAACCCCAGCCGAGCCCTAGCCAAGGCACAACAAACAACTTGAACAGGCCTGTATAAGCTCCCTTTTGGAGTTAGGGGGTACATAAAGCACCACGGGGAGCAGAAATCCTACCTGCTCCCCAACAACCCCAGCCGAGCCCTAGCCAAGGCACAACAAACAACTTGAACAGGCCTGTATAAGCTCCCTTTTGGAGTTAGGGGGTACATAAAGCACCACGGGGAGCAGAAATCCTACCTGCTCCCCAACAACCCCAGCCGAGCCCTAGCCAAGGCACAACAAACAACTTGAACAGGCCTGTATAAGCTCCCTTTTGGAGTTAGGGGGTACATAAAGCACCACGGGGAGCAGAAATCCTACCTGCTCCCCAACAACCCCAGCCGAGCCCTAGCCAAGGCACAACAAACAACTTGAACAGGCCTGTATAAGCTCCCTTTTGGAGTTAGGGGGTACATAAAGCACCACGGGGAGCAGAAATCCTACCTGCTCCCCAACAACCCCAGCCGAGCCCTAGCCAAGGCACAACAAACAACTTGAACAGGCCTGTATAAGCTCCCTTTTGGAGTTAGGGGGTACATAAAGCACCACGGGGAGCAGAAATCCTACCTGCTCCCCAACAACCCCAGCCGAGCCCTAGCCAAGGCACAACAAACAACTTGAACAGGCCTGTATAAGCTCCCTTTTGGAGTTAGGGGGTACATAAAGCACCACGGGGAGCAGAAATCCTACCTGCTCCCCAACAACCCCAGCCGAGCCCTAGCCAAGGCACAACAAACAACTTGAACAGGCCTGTATAAGCTCCCTTTGGAGTTAGGAGGTACATAAAGCACCACGGGGAGCAGAAATCCTACCTGCTCCCCAACAACCCCAGCCGAGCCCTAGACAAGGCACAACAAACAACTTGAACAGGCCTGTATAAGCTCCCTTTGGAGTTAGGAGGTACATAAAGCACCACGGGGAGCAGAAATCCTACCTGCTCCCCAACAACCCCAGCCGAGCCCTAGCCAAGGCACAACAAACAACTTGAACAGGCCTGTATAAGCTCCCTTTTGGAGTTAGGGGGTACATAAAGCACCACGGGGAGCAGAAATCCTACCTGCTCCCCAACAACCCCAGCCGAGCCCTAGCCAAGGCACAACAAACAACTTGAACAGGCCTGTATAAGCTCCCTTTGGAGTTAGGAGGTACATAAAGCACCACGGGGAGCAGAAATCCTACCTGCTCCCCAACAACCCCAGCCGAGCCCTAGACAAGGCACAACAAACAACTTGAACAGGCCTGTATAAGCTCCCTTTGGAGTTAGGAGGTACATAAAGCACCACGGGGAGCAGAAATCCTACCTGCTCCCCAACAACCCCAGCCGAGCCCTAGCCAAGGCACAACAAACAACTTGAACAGGCCTGTATAAGCTCCCTTTTGGAGTTAGGGGGTACATAAAGCACCACGGGGAGCAGAAATCCTACCTGCTCCCCAACAACCCCAGCCGAGCCCTAGCCAAGGCACAACAAACAACTTGAACAGGCCTGTATAAGCTCCCTTTTGGAGTTAGGGGGTACATAAAGCACCACGGGGAGCAGAAATCCTACCTGCTCCCCAACAACCCCAGCCGAGCCCTAGCCAAGGCACAACAAACAACTTGAACAGGCCTGTATAAGCTCCCTTTGGAGTTAGGGGGTACATAAAGCACCACGGGGAGCAGAAATCCTACCTGCTCCCCAACAACCCCAGCCGAGCCCTAGCCAAGGCACAACAAACAACTTGAACAGGCCTGTATAAGCTCTCTTTGGAGTTAGGGGGTACATAAAGCACCACGGGGAGCAGAAATCCTACCTGTTCTGGTAGTTTGAATGTTTACCATTTTTCCTGTATTATCCTTGTACCTGTGACGGTAGCCTTTTGTAACTTGCACATGTCATTTTTCTCTTGTAACACACAGTTTGCTACCTCTCACATTTTGTTTGCTTTAGATACTTGCACCAGTGCCACCATTGCCACCATTGCCTACGTAAAGTTTGTTGTTGTGCTGGAGTGTCTGCGATTTATTGCAGAATTATACCTCTACTTGTACATTGTATGCTTTTGTAACCTGCACACATATCACTTTATTCTCCTGAAATGTAACGATTGGTACCTCAAGTCTTTTCGTTGCTCACTATTGTCAGTTTTGATCATGTAATTTAAGGTTTTTTATTTTTATTTGCTCATTTCCAATTGTTTCCTCTTGTATCATTGACGGTCCTCTTGTGAAGCACTCTGACACCTTCGGGTAAAGTCCGCGCTATATAAAAACTCATAAATAACTAAATACATAAATAAAAAATTTAAAAAAGTACAAGTTGCAACTATGCCGACACCCGGGATTGAACCAGGGTCCTCTAGCTCTGCAGTCGAACGCTCTACCAACTAAGCTATTAAAGCTTGCTTGAATCAAAGAGATGCGCGCCTGCCTTTTTGTCTCACTGCGCCATGAAGCCTCGTGCACCGAGCCAGCCACAGACTGCAGCTGAAAAAGGCGCAACACCACCAGTACGCCGCTTCTTATTATTGTATTTTAACTCCACCGTGGCCATCGAGGGAAGGCAAACATGGCCGGAGGGACCGCACTGTTATAAAACTCGAAGCTTCAAATAACCGGGAAAAAGTACCATGCCATCGGGGAGTAAAACCTAGTCAAAGGGGCCGCTCTGTCAATGTAGGCAAAACTCTGCGGAGTACACCGCGCGGGGGCCGCCCGCCCTAAATAACCAAAAAAAGCAAATGGCGTACGCAAAAAATTTCGCAAATTCTTCTAGTACACTGAAGCGCGAGAACCGCTCCTCCCCCATGGCGTAGAGGGTACAAACCGCCATGGAGGAGCGACGGCGAATACCTCGATGTTGAGATTTGCTACACTGAAGCACGCGAACCGCTCCTCCCCCATGACGTAGGGGGTACAAAGCGCCATGGGGGAGCGACGGCGAATAGCTCGGTGCTGAGATTTTCTGCACCCCGTGACGTAGGGGGGACATAGCCACATGGGGGTACAATGCTTCTCAGGTTCTGAGAAGCATTGTACCCCCATGTGGCTTCTCAGGTTCTGAGAAGCATTGTACCCCCATGTGGCTATGTCCCCCCTACGTCACGGGGTGCAGAAAATCTCAGCACCGAGCTATTCGCCGTCGCTCCCCCATGGCGCTTTGTACCCCCTACGTCATGGGGGAGGAGCGGTTCGCGTGCTTCAGTGTAGCAAATCTCAACATCGAGGTATTCGCCGTCGCTCCTCCATGGCGGTTTGTACCCTCTACGCCATGGGGGAGGAGCGGTTCTCGCGCTTCAGTGTACTAGAAGAATTTGCGAAATTTTTTGCGTACGCCATTTGCTTTTTTTGGTTATTTAGGGCGGGCGGCCCCCGCGCGGTGTACTCCGCAGAGTTTTGCCTACATTGACAGAGCGGCCCCTTTGACTAGGTTTTACTCCCCGATGGCATAGTACTTTTTCCCGGTTATTTGAAGCTTCGAGTTTTATAACAGTGCGGTCCCTCCGGCCATGTTTGCCTTCCCTCGATGGCCACGGTGGAGTTAAAATACAATAATAAGAAGCGGCGTACTGGTGGTGTTGCGCCTTTTTCAGCTGCAGTCTGTGGCTGGCTCGGTGCACGAGGCTTCATGGCGCAGTGAGACAAAAAGGCAGGCGCGCATCTCTTTGATTCAAGCAAGCTTTAATAGCTTAGTTGGTAGAGCGTTCGACTGCAGAGCTAGAGGACCCTGGTTCAATCCCGGGTGTCGGCATAGTTGCAACTTGTACTTTTTTAAATTTTTTATTTATGTATTTAGTTATTTATGAGTTTTTATATAGCGCGGACTTTACCCGAAGGTGTCAGAGTGCTTCACAAGAGGACCGTCAATGATACAAGAGGAAACAATTGGAAATGAGCAAATAAAAATAAAAAACCTTAAATTACATGATCAAAACTGACAATAGTGAGCAACGAAAAGACTTGAGGTACCAATCGTTACATTTCAGGAGAATAAAGTGATATGTGTGCAGGTTACAAAAGCATACAATGTACAAGTAGAGGTATAATTCTGCAATAAATCGCAGACACTCCAGCACAACAACAAACTTTACGTAGGCAATGGTGGCAATGGTGGCACTGGTGCAAGTATCTAAAGCAAACAAAATGTGAGAGGTAGCAAACTGTGTGTTACAAGAGAAAAATGACATGTGCAAGTTACAAAAGGCTACCGTCACAGGTACAAGGATAATACAGGAAAAATGGTAAACATTCAAACTACCAGAACAGGTAGGATTTCTGCTCCCCGTGGTGCTTTATGTACCCCCTAACTCCAAAGAGAGCTTATACAGGCCTGTTCAAGTTGTTTGTTGTGCCTTGGCTAGGGCTCGGCTGGGGTTGTTGGGGAGCAGGTAGGATTTCTGCTCCCCGTGGTGCTTTATGTACCCCCTAACTCCAAAGGGAGCTTATACAGGCCTGTTCAAGTTGTTTGTTGTGCCTTGGCTAGGGCTCGGCTGGGGTTGTTGGGGAGCAGGTAGGATTTCTGCTCCCCGTGGTGCTTTATGTACCCCCTAACTCCAAAAGGGAGCTTATACAGGCCTGTTCAAGTTGTTTGTTGTGCCTTGGCTAGGGCTCGGCTGGGGTTGTTGGGGAGCAGGTAGGATTTCTGCTCCCCGTGGTGCTTTATGTACCCCCTAACTCCAAAAGGGAGCTTATACAGGCCTGTTCAAGTTGTTTGTTGTGCCTTGGCTAGGGCTCGGCTGGGGTTGTTGGGGAGCAGGTAGGATTTCTGCTCCCCGTGGTGCTTTATGTACCTCCTAACTCCAAAGGGAGCTTATACAGGCCTGTTCAAGTTGTTTGTTGTGCCTTGTCTAGGGCTCGGCTGGGGTTGTTGGGGAGCAGGTAGGATTTCTGCTCCCCGTGGTGCTTTATGTACCTCCTAACTCCAAAGGGAGCTTATACAGGCCTGTTCAAGTTGTTTGTTGTGCCTTGGCTAGGGCTCGGCTGGGGTTGTTGGGGAGCAGGTAGGATTTCTGCTCCCCGTGGTGCTTTATGTACCCCCTAACTCCAAAAGGGAGCTTATACAGGCCTGTTCAAGTTGTTTGTTGTGCCTTGGCTAGGGCTCGGCTGGGGTTGTTGGGGAGCAGGTAGGATTTCTGCTCCCCGTGGTGCTTTATGTACCTCCTAACTCCAAAGGGAGCTTATACAGGCCTGTTCAAGTTGTTTGTTGTGCCTTGTCTAGGGCTCGGCTGGGGTTGTTGGGGAGCAGGTAGGATTTCTGCTCCCCGTGGTGCTTTATGTACCTCCTAACTCCAAAGGGAGCTTATACAGGCCTGTTCAAGTTGTTTGTTGTGCCTTGGCTAGGGCTCGGCTGGGGTTGTTGGGGAGCAGGTAGGATTTCTGCTCCCCGTGGTGCTTTATGTACCCCCTAACTCCAAAAGGGAGCTTATACAGGCCTGTTCAAGTTGTTTGTTGTGCCTTGGCTAGGGCTCGGCTGGGGTTGTTGGGGAGCAGGTAGGATTTCTGCTCCCCGTGGTGCTTTATGTACCCCCTAACTCCAAAAGGGAGCTTATACAGGCCTGTTCAAGTTGTTTGTTGTGCCTTGGCTAGGGCTCGGCTGGGGTTGTTGGGGAGCAGGTAGGATTTCTGCTCCCCGTGGTGCTTTATGTACCCCCTAACTCCAAAAGGGAGCTTATACAGGCCTGTTCAAGTTGTTTGTTGTGCCTTGGCTAGGGCTCGGCTGGGGTTGTTGGGGAGCAGGTAGGATTTCTGCTCCCCGTGGTGCTTTATGTACCCCCTAACTCCAAAAGGGAGCTTATACAGGCCTGTTCAAGTTGTTTGTTGTGCCTTGGCTAGGGCTCGGCTGGGGTTGTTGGGGAGCAGGTAGGATTTCTGCTCCCCGTGGTGCTTTATGTACCCCCTAACTCCAAAAGGGAGCTTATACAGGCCTGTTCAAGTTGTTTGTTGTGCCTTGGCTAGGGCTCGGCTGGGGTTGTTGGGGAGCAGGTAGGATTTCTGCTCCCCGTGGTGCTTTATGTACCCCCTAACTCCAAAAGGGAGCTTATACAGGCCTGTTCAAGTTGTTTGTTGTGCCTTGGCTAGGGCTCGGCTGGGGTTGTTGGGGAGCAGGTAGGATTTCTGCTCCCCGTGGTGCTTTATGTACCCCCTAACTCCAAAAGGGAGCTTATACAGGCCTGTTCAAGTTGTTTGTTGTGCCTTGGCTAGGGCTCGGCTGGGGTTGTTGGGGAGCAGGTAGGATTTCTGCTCCCCGTGGTGCTTTATGTACCCCCTAACTCCAAAAGGGAGCTTATACAGGCCTGTTCAAGTTGTTTGTTGTGCCTTGGCTAGGGCTCGGCTGGGGTTGTTGGGGAGCAGGTAGGATTTCTGCTCCCCGTGGTGCTTTATGTACCCCCTAACTCCAAAAGGGAGCTTATACAGGCCTGTTCAAGTTGTTTGTTGTGCCTTGGCTAGGGCTCGGCTGGGGTTGTTGGGGAGCAGGTAGGATTTCTGCTCCCCGTGGTGCTTTATGTACCCCCTAACTCCAAAAGGGAGCTTATACAGGCCTGTTCAAGTTGTTTGTTGTGCCTTGGCTAGGGCTCGGCTGGGGTTGTTGGGGAGCAGGTAGGATTTCTGCTCCCCGTGGTGCTTTATGTACCCCCTAACTCCAAAAGGGAGCTTATACAGGCCTGTTCAAGTTGTTTGTTGTGCCTTGGCTAGGGCTCGGCTGGGGTTGTTGGGGAGCAGGTAGGATTTCTGCTCCCCGTGGTGCTTTATGTACCTCCTAACTCCAAAAGGGAGCTTATACAGGCCTGTTCAAGTTGTTTGTTGTGCCTTGGCTAGGGCTCGGCTGGGGTTGTTGGGGAGCAGGTAGGATTTCTGCTCCTCGTGGTGCTTTATGTACCCCCTAACTCCAAAAGGGAGCTTATACAGGCCTGTTCAAGTTGTTTGTTGTGCCTTGGCTAGGGCTCGGCTGGGGTTGTTGGGGAGCAGGTAGGATTTCTGCTCCCCGTGGTGCTTTATGTACCCCCTAACTCCAAAAGGGAGCTTATACAGGCCTGTTCAAGTTGTTTGTTGTGCCTTGGCTAGGGCTCGGCTGGGGTTGTTGGGGAGCAGGTAGGATTTCTGCTCCCCGTGGTGCTTTATGTACCCCCTAACTCCAAAAGGGAGCTTATACAGGCCTGTTCAAGTTGTTTGTTGTGCCTTGGCTAGGGCTCGGCTGGGGTTGTTGGGGAGCAGGTAGGATTTCTGCTCCCCGTGGTGCTTTATGTACCTCCTAACTCCAAAAGGGAGCTTATACAGGCCTGTTCAAGTTGTTTGTTGTGCCTTGGCTAGGGCTCGGCTGGGGTTGTTGGGGAGCAGGTAGGATTTCTGCTCCCCGTGGTGCTTTATGTACCCCCTAACTCCAAAAGGGAGCTTATACAGGCCTGTTCAAGTTGTTTGTTGTGCCTTGGCTAGGGCTCGGCTGGGGTTGTTGGGGAGCAGGTAGGATTTCTGCTCCCCGTGGTGCTTGTGGTTTATGTTGAGTTGATTGTTTTTTTGTTCTCTGCAGTTCTCTGTACTTTCAAACTTAAATTGGAGCTCATACAGGCTGTTTATATTTTGGCATTGTCCGTTGATAGTGTTGCTGCCCAACCTCTGCTGCTCCTCAAACATTGCGACTTATAGTTTGTGCACTTACATTTACTTGCAGTACTACATTGTTATCCCCCAGTGTGCTTGGCTTTTATGACATTCTACCGTTGTTTATTTGGGAACACCGCATTGTCATAGATCTTTCGCACGTGCCATTGCAATTTGTTTATTTTGTGGCAGTTGTACTTTAGTATACCTCTTCATCCGATTAATCACATTCTGTAGAAGATCGTCTTACCTATTTAAGCACTTTGGCTCTTTATTGTGTTTCATGTAGGACATAGGCTCTTCCATGCTTTACTCATAGTTCCGAACACACCCGGATATATGGGTTAATATGCTTTACCCATTTACATCCATTTTTCAACAACCTACAAAATGTTTGTGTAACATACAGTGACAGTGTCTGGTTGCTTTTGTGTGACATATTCCACATTAGTAGGTAGGATACAGATTAAGTGACTGACTCTTCACCACCCAAAAATCTTACATGTTGTTCTTGCCACCTCTTTTTAAAAAATGTATGCATTTATGTGTTATTTGTAATGACAGGTTTGTAGTAGGCTTATGTCTGTTATACTTGTAATCTAATGAATATTCTTGCCTATTTGTATGGAGTCCTTGTGTAATCTAAATTACTCTGGCTAGTGTTTTAATTGCAGTTATTGTTCATGCTGTGACTATAACAGAGATACCCTTAGTACAGAATGTTAATGACTACTAAGAAAGTACTCCATTGAATTTCTAGACTTAACGTCTTACTTGTCCAGTGTTTTCTCCTCACAGTCCAAATTAGTTTAATTCTATTGTCGTTGCCCTCTCAGTGTATGTTGCATCCACCACTTCATAATCATTAGTAGACAACAACTTGTGCGTACCCATTATTATAATCCCTCAAATGGCCATTCTTCTTGTTTTTCTTTCGGTTATCGTGCAAATTGTACTTTCTACACCTCAATCACCATTATTGATAAAAAACAAGAAGGATGTGATGATGCTTCATTTGCTATCTCTGCATGCCATATTAATCACAAAATTATTAAAGTAGTTTCTTTTCACCTTTCTGCAATGTTCTTTATTTGCAATCTGCTTGTACGTTTCACAACAATTGAATGCACCATCTCCATGCATATTGCGTACCAAAAAGATCATAAAGTCAAAATATTTTTTTTTAATTATTCTTTATTTCATTTCTTTTAATAATTTCCACATGTACCAATTACATTCATTTAATAATAGCATAATAAATAATCATTTTACATCATACATCACAAACACAAACATTACAGTAAAGAATTGTTTAGAATGTATCAAGTCACAATCCATTCCAAATTAGCAATTCCAACGGTAAAATTCAAAAATCCAATTCTGTACTTCACAACAAAATTTGTGGGCCCACAAATAAGTAATACTATTTTTAACAATTCGGAAAACATCTGTTTACTTTTAATTTGAGAATATGATGTCTCCAAACACTGAAAAAACAGAGCAGGTAAAAATACTTTCAATGTTTAACATTGGTTAATTACTGTCATCTTTTCTTAGTACTGCTATATGTTACATATGTTACATATGTTAAACAGTCACTTACACAGTAAGTATCTCTTTTGCATGTTCGGCTGTACATTACCATGGTCGCTGTGTCAAGATATTTTTTCAAGGGTATATTTTCTTTTCTTTGCATCAATTTAGAGATGGTTGTAATTGAATTATGAACACTTTAATATTCTTCGATGTATATGTTAGTGAATGAAACTTGGACACTTTGTAAGTGTAACAATAAAAAAAATTCTCATTTGCTAAGGCCTAAATCACACGTAAGGGCCGCTGGGGGCATTCTGTAAAAAAAAAGCATGGGTTCATCCAAAAATAAAAAGCACTTTCACTTCCAAATTGCATTCGAGGTACTGGAGTCTACAGCGGTAGCCATGGCCGTTGCAAATGTGTTATGCAGTTTCTTACTGTTAGCTACCTCTCTCAATTTGATAGTTCAATACGTTTAGTCCTTATGACTCAAGCATTAAAGGTAATCTAGTCAAGTGTACCTATTAATTTAAATGAAAAGTAAATAATGTTTTTAAGACCCACCTTCCTATAATATACATGAACCTTACTTGAAATTTGAAACTATTCTTTCTCTAAAGAATACTCGCGTTCATTGAAATAAAGTACCCAATTATAAAATTTGTCGCTTACCATAAATCCTTTTTATGGTTAAAGGCACACATCAGTAGCATTACATTCGTATTAGTGGAGATCTGTGTATTTATATTCTAATTACCACGGAGCAATTAAAAATAATTACATTGTCTGTCTTCTCTGCCATACTACATTGTCACTTTAAATGACATTAAAGACCTACATTGCCGTCTATAACAATTTGAATACAACCATAATGACTGAATGTGCAAGTAAAATATATTTTTTAAAATGCATGTCATAAATATAGTGTAGTGTTGCATATTGGATACTTCAAGCAGAAGGTGAATATCTGACAGGTCGACTGACAAGGATCACCAACCCATCCGCCTAGATTTCTTAATGAACCTCAATTGAAAGAACATTATTATGTAATGTTATGGACAGGTCAGTACTTGTGAGGTGTGCATAAAATGTGTAATGATTATAATTACTGATAGTGTAAAGATAGTTCCAACTAACCATACATTCAGAGCATGTTCATATGAACACTCGACAATAAGTACTCACATTTTGCAAATCATATAAATCTTTTTCATTAAAAACTGGATGTACATGCTGGATACTATCAGTTTAAAGTCAATCCATCTGTGCTTCAAAACTACATCACGAGTGTTTACAAACTCAACACCATTAATAACAGCACATCTTGGGAGAAAACATATGAGACATTAGACAACACTACAAGAAACTCGGAGCAAAACGGGAGTAAGCAGGTCTCTACATTTTTCAAGGTGAACAAAAAGAAGCATAGTTTTAAGAAGACAATAAGATAATCGCCAAGGTCAAGCATCTAGTGGCCTAAAAGGCCCACCCCTCACTCCAAAAAGCCCTTATCATCTAACCACGGTTGATGTTAGAGAAGAATTGAAAAGATTGATGTTTAGTTTTTTAAATTGGAAGAGATCGACGCAAATTAAAAAGTATTATACATCAAGGAGACAGTACATGTTGAAAGTTGACCATCATCATGTTCTCACACACCAATATTTAAATGTCTTGTGACCGTACAAGCCATAAAAGAACAGTGACTCGTTGCGGCATATCTTGAATTCAGACAACACAAGTACAGGCCCAGGAGGGGCCCGTACTTAGGAAATCAGACAAGTACAGGCCCAGGATGGGGCCCGTACTTAGGAAATCAGACAAGTACAGGCCCAGGAGGGGCCCGTACTTAGGAAATCAGACAAGTACAGGCCCAGGAGGGGCCCGTACTTAGGAAATCAGACAAGTACAGGCCCAGGAGGGGCCCGTACTTAAGAAATCAGACAAATACAGGCCCAGGAGGGGCCCGTACTCTTGAATTCAGACAACACAAGTACAGGCCCAAGAGGGGCCCGTACTTAGGAAATCAGAGAAGTACAAGCCAAGGAGGGGCCCGTACTCTTGAATTCAGACACCACAAGTACAGGCCCAGGAGGGGCCCGTACTTAGGAAATCAGACAAGTACAGGCCCAGGAGGGGCCCGTACTTTGGAAGATAGCATGTATCGATTTATGGGAATCATATTACTAATTGCCCAATTTAAACACGATGGAACTGCAGAAGAACATCAATATAGAGCATGTACTTTTGAAATCAGACAAGACAAGTACAGTCCCAGGAGGGGCCCGTACTTAGGAAATCAGACCAGAAAAGTACAGGCCCAGGAGGGGCCCGTACTTAGGAAATCAGACAAGTAGGGGCCCGTACTTTGGAAATCATACAAGAAAAGTACAGGCCCAGAAGGGGCCCGTAC
The DNA here is from genome assembly GCF_964261635.1 of Lissotriton helveticus. Classification (NCBI taxonomy): domain Eukaryota; kingdom Metazoa; phylum Chordata; class Amphibia; order Caudata; family Salamandridae; genus Lissotriton; species Lissotriton helveticus. The sequence goes on from NC_136070.1 coordinate 445,897,934, forward strand.
TTAGGAAAACAGACCTGAAAAGTACAGGCCCAGAAGGGGCCCGTACTTAGGAAAACAGACCTGAAAAGTACAGGCCCAGAAGGGACCCGTACTTAGGAAAGCAGACCAGAAAAGTACAGGCCCAGAAGGAACCCGTACTTAGGAAATCAGACAAGAACCCATACTATTCAAATGCTGGCCTCAAGTTGTCCATAATGATCATGATTTCTGTGACTGCCTTAGCTGTGCTTGGTAATGGAAAACAAGCCGGTGAACAATTGGTTATCAGCACAACGAGTACTGACACCAGTTAAAAAAAATGAAGACATAATGTGTCCTGTTTGGTTTGTAACCTCACTACACAGATATGTTGCTTTTGAGCAAGCAAAATCCAAGTAAGACTAAATACTTCCATTAAACAGATAGTAGTGTTGAGTATCGACAGGAAAAACACTTTTCACAAAAGGATCTTGAGTTTGAATTGAAAGAATAGAATGAATAGACAAACACATCTCTGACTGAGTTGGAAAAGTAAAAATCTTTCCTTCTATCCTGTTTTCCAAAAATTGATAAAACGCTAGTCTCAAGTTGTCCGAAATGATCATGAAGTTTGTGACAGCCTCAGCTGTGCTTGGCAATGGAGTTGCAAAGCTGTGCTGTGTCAGACAAGAAAAGTACAGGCCCAGGAGGGGCCCGTACTTAGGAAATCAGACAAGTACAGGCCCAGGAGGGGCCCGTACTTAGGAAATCAGACAAGTACAGGCCAAGGAGGGGCCCGTACTTAGGAAATTAGCACAAAGAGTACTGACACCAGTAAAAAAGAATGAAGATATAATGTGTTCTGTTTGGTTTGTAACCTCACTACACAGATATGTTGCTTTTGAGCAAGCAAAATCCAAGCAAGACTAAATACTTCCATTAAACAGATAGTAGTGTTGAGTATCCACAGGAAAAACACTTTGCACAAAAGGATCTTGAATTTGAATTGAAAGAATAGAATGAATAGACAAACACATCTCTGACTGAGTTGGAAAAGTAAAAACCTTTCCTTCTATCCTGTTTTCCAAAAATTGATAAAACGCTAGTCTCAAGTTGTCCGAAATGATCATGAAGTTTGTGACAGCCTCAGCTGTGCTTGGCAATGGAGTTGCAAAGCTGTGCTGTGTCAGACAAGAAAAGTACAGGCTCAGGAGGGGCCCGTACTTAGGAAATCAGACAAGTACAGGCCCAGGAGGGGCCCGTACTTAGGAAATCAGACAAGTACAGGCCCAGGAGGGGCCCGTACTTAGGAAATCAGACAAGTACAGGCCCAGGAGGGGCCCGTACTTAGGAAATCAGACAAGTACAGGCCAAGGAGGGGCCCGTACTTAGGAAATCAGCACAAAGAGTACTGACACCAGTAAAAAAGAATGAAGATATAATGTGTTCTGTTTGGTTTGTAACCTCACTACACAGATATGTTGCTTTTGAGCAAGCAAAATCCAAGCAAGACTAAATACTTCCATTAAACAGATAGTAGTGTTGAGTATCCACAGGAAAAACACTTTGCACAAAAGGATCTTGAGTTTGAATTGAAAGAATAGAATGAATAGACAAACACATCTCTGACTGAGTTGGAAAAGTAAAAATCTTTCCTTCTATCCTGTTTTCCAAAAATTGATAAAACGCTAGTCTCAAGTTGTCCGAAATGATCATGAAGTTTGTGACAGCCTCAGCTGTGCTTGGCAATGGAGTTGCAAAGCTGTGCTGTGTCAGACAAGAAAAGTACAGGCCCAGGAGGGGCCCGTACTTAGGAAATCAGACAAGTACAGGCCCAGGAGGGGCCCGTACTTAGGAAATCAGACAAGTACAGGCCCAGGAGGGGCCCGTACTTAGGAAATCAGACAAGTACAGGCCAAGGAGGGGCCCGTACTTAGGAAATTAGCACAAAGAGTACTGACACCAGTAAAAAAGAATGAAGATATAATGTGTTCTGTTTGGTTTGTAACCTCACTACACAGATATGTTGCTTTTGAGCAAGCAAAATCCAAGCAAGACTAAATACTTCCATTAAACAGATAGTAGTGTTGAGTATCCACAGGAAAAACACTTTGCACAAAAGGATCTTGAATTTGAATTGAAAGAATAGAATGAATAGACAAACACATCTCTGACTGAGTTGGAAAAGTAAAAATCTTTCCTTCTATCCTGTTTTCCAAAAATTGATAAAACGCTAGTCTCAAGTTGTCCGAAATGATCATGAAGTTTGTGACAGCCTCAGCTGTGCTTGGCAATGGAGTTGCAAAGCTGTGCTGTGTCAGACAAGAAAAGTACAGGCCCAGGAGGGGCCCGTACTTAGGAAATCAGACAAGTACAGGCCCAGGAGGGGCCCGTACTTAAGAAATCAGACAAGTACAGGCCAAGGAGGGGCCCGTACTTAGGAAATCAGACAAGTACAGGCCCAGGAGGGCCCGTACTTAGGAAATCAGACAAGTACAGGCCCAGGAGGGGCCCATACTCTTGAATAAGAAAAAAAAAAAAAACATTTTCAAGTCAAGAAGCAATGGAGCAGAACGATGGTGAGTCTGCAGATATGAAGGAGTATGGACAGGTCAGTACTTGTGAGGAGCTTTGGGAATTGAATCCAGACAACGCAAGTACAGGCCCAGGAGGGGCCCGTACTTAGGAAATCAGACAAGTGCAGGCCCAGGAGGGCCCGTACTTAGGAAATCAGACAAGTACAGGCCCAGGAGGGGCCCATACTCTTGAATAAGAAGAAAAAAAAAAAACATTTTCAAGTCAAGAAGCAATGGAGCAGAACGATGGTGAGTCTGCAGATATGAAGGAGTATGGACAGGTCAGTACTTGTGAGGAGCTTTGGGAATTGAATCCAGACAACGCAAGTACAGGCCCAGGAGGGGCCCGTACTTAGGAAATCAGACAAGTGCAGGCCCAGGAGGGCCCGTACTTAGGAAATCAGACAAGTACAGGCCCAGGAGGGGCCCGTACTTAAGAAATCAGACAAGTACAGGCCCAGGAGGGGCCCGTACTTAAGAAATCAGACAAGTACAGGCCCAGGAGGGGCCCATACTCTTGAATAAGAAAAAAAAAAAAACATTTTCAAGTCAAGAAGCAATGGAGCAGAACGATGGTGAGTCTGCAGATATCAAGGAGTATGGACAGGTCAGTACTTGTGAGGAGCTTTGGGAATTGAATCCAGACAACGCAAGTACAGGCCCAGGAGGGGCCCGTACTTAGGAAATCAGACAAGTACAGGCCCAGGAGGGGCCCGTACTTAGGAAATCAGACAAGTACAGGCCAAGGAGGGGCCCGTACTTAGGAAATCAGACAAGTACAGGCCCAGGAGGGCCCGTACTTAGGAAATCAGACAAGTACAGGCCCAGGAGGGGCCCGTACTTAAGAAATCAGACAAGTACAGGCCCAGGAGGGGCCCATACTCTTGAATAAGAAAAAAAAAAAAAACATTTTCAAGTCAAGAAGCAATGGAGCAGAACGATGGTGAGTCTGCAGATATGAAGGAGTATGGACAGGTCAGTACTTGTGAGGAGCTTTGGGAATTGAATCCAGACAACGCAAGTACAGGCCCAGGAGGGGCCCGTACTTAGGAAATCAGACAAGTACAGGCCCAGGAGGGGCCCGTACTTAAGAAATCAGACAAGTACAGGCCCAGGAGGGGCCCGTACTTAAGAAATCAGACAAGTACAGGCCCAGGAGGGGCCCATACTCTTGAATAAGAAAAAAAAAAAAACATTTTCAAGTCAAGAAGCAATGGAGCAGAACGATGGTGAGTCTGCAGATATCAAGGAGTATGGACAGGTCAGTACTTGTGAGGAGCTTTGGGAATTGAATCCAGACAACGCAAGTACAGGCCCAGGAGGGGCCCGTACTTAGGAAATCAGACAAGTGCAGGCCCAGGAGGGCCCGTACTTAAGAAATCAGACAAGTACAGGCCCAGGAGGGGCCCATACTCTTGAATAAAAAAAAAAAAAAAAAACATTTTCAAGTCAAGAAGCAATGGAGCAGAACGATGGTGAGTCTGCAGATATGAAGGAGTATGGACAGGTCAGTACTTGTGAGGAGCTTTGGGAATTGAATCCAGACAACGCAAGTACAGGCCCAGGAGGGGCCCGTACTTAGGAAATCAGACAAGTACAGGCCCAGGAGGGGCCCGTACTTAGGAAATCAGACAAGTACAGGCCCAGGAGGGGCCCGTACTTAGGAAATCAGACAAGTACAGGCCAAGGAGGGGCCCGTACTTAGGAAATCAGACAAGTACAGGCCCAGGAGGGCCCGTACTTAGGAAATCAGACAAGTACAGGCCCAGGAGGGGCCCGTACTTAAGAAATCAGACAAGTACAGGCCCAGGAGGGGCCCATACTCTTGAATAAGAAAAAAAAACAAAACATTTTCAAGTCAAGAAGCAATGGAGCAGAACGATGGTGAGTCTGCAGATATCAAGGAGTATGGACAGGTCAGTACTTGTGAGGAGCTTTGGGAATTGAATCCAGACAACGCAAGTACAGGCCCAGGAGGGGCCCGTACTTAGGAAATCAGACAAGTGCAGGCCCAGGAGGGCCCGTACTTAGGAAATCAGACAAGTACAGGCCCAGGAGGGGCCCGTACTTAAGAAATCAGACAAGTACAGGCCCAGGAGGGGCCCGTACTTAGGAAATCAGACAAGTACAGGCCCAGGAGGGGCCCATACTCTTGAATAAGAAAAAAAAAAAAACATTTTCAAGTCAAGAAGCAATGGAGCAGAACGATGGTGAGTCTGCAGATATCAAGGAGTATGGACAGGTCAGTACTTGTGAGGAGCTTTGGGAATTGAATCCAGACAACGCAAGTACAGGCCCAGGAGGGGCCCGTACTTAGGAAATCAGACAAGTACAGGCCCAGGAGGGGCCCGTACTTAGGAAATCAGACAAGTACAGGCCCAGGAGGGGCCCGTACTTAGGAAATCAGACAAGTACAGGCCAAGGAGGGGCCCGTACTTAGGAAATCAGCACAAAGAGTACTGACACCAGTAAAAAAGAATGAAGATATAATGTGTTCTGTTTGGTTTGTAACCTCACTACACAGATATGTTGCTTTTGAGCAAGCAAAATCCAAGCAAGACTAAATACTTCCATTAAACAGATAGTAGTGTTGAGTATCCACAGGAAAAACACTTTGCACAAAAGGATCTTGAGTTTGAATTGAAAGAATAGAATGAATAGACAAACACATCTCTGACTGAGTTGGAAAAGTAAAAATCTTTCCTTCTATCCTGTTTTCCAAAAATTGATAAAACGCTAGTCTCAAGTTGTCCGAAATGATCATGAAGTTTGTGACAGCCTCAGCTGTGCTTGGCAATGGAGTTGCAAAGCTGTGCTGTGTCAGACAAGAAAAGTACAGGCCCAGGAGGGGCCCGTACTTAGGAAATCAGACAAGTACAGGCCCAGGAGGGGCCCGTACTTAGGAAATCAGACAAGTACAGGCCCAGGAGGGGCTCGTACTTAGGAAATCAGACAAGTATGGAACTGCAGAAGAACATCAATGTAGAGCTTGTGCTTTTGAATTCAGACAAGACAAGTACAGGCCCAGGAGGGGTCCGTACTTTGGAAGATAGCATGTATCGATTTATGGGAATTAGATTACTAATTGCCCATTTTAAATACTATGGAACTGCAGAAGAACAATAATGTATAGCATTGACTTTTGAATTCAGACTACACAAGTACAGGCCCAGAAGGGGCCCGTACTTAGGTAATCAGACTCTACAAGTACTTGTACAGAAGGGGCGAGACGTGCTACAGACGGGGCTAGCGGTGCTGGAGAAGGGGCGAGCCGCACTGGAGATGATGAAATGTGATTTGGAGTACAAACATTTAGCGCTTCTGGGAAAGGTGATGGTGACAGTCGGAGAGCTGCAGGACCTGATTGAAGCACAGAAGACCAACTATTAATATTCATTATAGCAAATAAAAACATAACATTTGCTCTGAATAGTCAATTAGTATGGTTTAAGGAGCATGAGGAGCGTGTTCAGAACAAGTCTGTTCATGTCAATTCAAAAGTGAAATTAGCAAAGCTGCGGATAAAAACACCATGAATATTAGGTAAGGAATGTACTAGAACCAAAAACTACCTGGTTTGTGTACATTGTAAGGCCTTAACAGGTCTAAATTAAAAGTTCTACTTAATACTTTTTTTCAGCATTCATTATCTATACACGCCTCCCTTGTATTTATGAAACAGGGTAGGGTCCTGAAAATCTGTGCTCCAAAACGCAACCTTTTCTGGGGGAACGCCTAGTATTTTGCAATACCACTAATTCTCTTTCTTGGAAGATGTATGGCTGATATTTCTAGCAAACTTGATTTTACATTTTGTAAATTAGTCAAGTCTTTCACAACCTCAGTTGGACTTGGCAATGAACAAAAATAATAATACGGGCAAAATTCAGGAACCTTACTTGTGAAATCAAACCAAGAAAGTGCAGGGCCAAAAGGTGCCCGTCCTTAGGAAATCACACTATACAAGTACAGGCCCAGAGGGGGCCCGTACTTAGGAAATTGGACAATACAAGTACAGGCCCTGGAGCGGGCCGTATTTTGGAAATCAGATTTATCCAGTATAGCCCCAGAAGGGGGCCGTACTTAGGAACATGGCATGTATCGATTTATGGGAATCATGTGACAGCTCGATTTCAGAAACTCCAAAAAAAGCCTATGGATTGCACACATGAGTTAAAAACACAATGACACAATTCATTCTAAATTGTTACTTGCTTTATGTAGGGGAAGTTGAAGTAGTCCTCGTTCATGACCAGAACATGAGACTGAAGCGAAAGAGTGACGCCAGGAAAGTTGTGATGCAAGAAGATGTTCCCGCGTCTGAATTGGCTGGGCTGAACCATCCGACGCGGAACACGCGGCCGAGATGGAAAAGAAAAGAAGGCGCCTCGAGGCAGAAATGGAGAACTTCATGCAGCGGAAAAAAGATTTCGACGCAAGGATGAAGGCCTTCACGATCCCTCACAAGACCAAGCCACCAGTGCTGGAGGCGGTCGAGGAGGAAGAAGAGGAGGTCGCCGAAGTCACCGAGCAAGACCAGGACGTCGAGGTGTTCGACGACCAGGAGGAGTACGAGAATCCCCACGAGAGCTACAGCTATGGGGAGGAAGATGAGGGCAGGACAGACACAGAGTCGGCGCCCTATGACCTTCAGGATGTAGATTACATCGATGTCGAGACCGACAGCCCGGAGGAGGTGGTCGACACCTACCCCTCGAGGCCCTCGCCGCCGGACGACATCGGGGCCTACAACGCGGTGATACAATCTGCCGCAGCAGCTTTCAAGCTCAAGCTCGACGAAGAGAAGCAGAAAGCAGACTTCCTTCTGGAAACATTGCTCCCAACAGAAACGAGGAGCCAGTTCCTTCCAATGCTCGAGAGCGTCTTGGCTCAGGGGAAGGAAGCTTTCAGGGAGCCCGCAACATGCAAGGCAGTAACTCCCAGAACTGAGAAGAATTACAAGCATGCCGCAAAGGACCCGGCCTACATTCAGGGCACGGTCTCCGCAGACTCCATTATCACGGCCACAGCAAGGAGGAGGGCTAACGTACCCACTACCTCGGGCCCGCCACCGGATAAAGAGAGCAAAAGGATGGATCTGGTGGGCAGAAGGATCGAACGGAATGCCGCGACCCACTGGCGCATGGCTAATTCCAACGCCCTGGTTAACAGACACATGTACCAAATCATGGAGGGACTGGGGCAGTTGGTGAAGGACTTGCCCCAGGATGCCAAGCAGAAAGCCGAAAAGCTAATTGAAGAGGGGAAGAATGCTGCAAATTCTTGCCTTAAGACGGCCCTGGATGGGGCAGACACCGCCAGCAGGCTCATGATGATGGGCGTCACGGAAAGGAGACACGCCTGGCTCAGGATATCCGGTTTCAAACCGGAGGTGCAACACAGCATCCTGAACACACCGTTCAACGGCAGTACGCTTTTCGGACAAACAGTTGATGAGCAACTCAGCCAACTTAAGGAGGATAACGAAACAGCAAGATCCATGGGAGCATTGCAGTTCAGAGGGAACAAGAGGGGCACCCCGTCACGGAGGCCCGGCGGAAGAGGCGGAAACCAGCCAGGTACATCACACCAGGCTTTCCAGCAAACGCACCAGGCAGACTCGCAGGGTCAGCAGGGCCATCAGAAACAGCCCTGGCAGTACCAACAAAGAGGCCAGTCCTTTCGAGGGAGAAATGGACGGGGACAAAATAGAAGAGGGGGCCAGCAGCCCACCTCCAAGTGACTTCAAAAAAATCCGTGTGCCCACCCACAAAAAAGATCCCAGGGGGCAGCACGTACAGATGGGTCAAGACAAACTAGACACCTACGACCACAGGACACCAGTGGGAGGAAGATTAAGATTCCACCTCCAGGAGTGGAGAGGAATCACATCAGACAAATGGATCCTCAACATTATCCAATTCGGATACTGCTTAGAGTTGGAGGCGAGGCCGACAAGCAGAAAACCAAAAAGAAAACCACTAGCAAGCAAGCAGCTGCAGTGCCTTCAGGAAGAAGCAAAAGAACTCCTGCGGAAGCAGGCCATACAAAGGGTACCCTTCAAGGAAAGAAACACAGGAGTATACTCAACATACTTCCTGGTACCAAAAATAGACGAGACAATGAGGCCCATTCTCGATTTACGGTTCGTGAACCAATTCATAAGAACGCAAAAATTCAAAATGACCTCCCTGCAAGAGGTGCTCCCACAGTTGCAGGCCGGGGACTTCATGGTCACTATAGACCTCAAAGACGCATACCTGCACATCCCAATGAACAGAAAGCACAAGCACATGCTCAGGTTCACCGTCGGAGAAAGCCACTACCAGTTCACGACACTGGCCTTCGGTCTAAAATCGGCACCAAGAGTTTTCACAAAGTGCCTCGCAGCAGTCGCAGCGCACCTAAGAAGGCAGGGAATACATGTATACCCGTACCTGGACGACTGGCTGGTGAAAGCAAACTCATACCAGAAATGCAAGCTGCACGCACATACAGTGACCAGCACGCTCATAAACCTGGGGTTCTCCATACATTGGAATAAATCATCAATGGAGCCGGAACAAGTGAAGATCTTCCTGGGAGCACAGATCAACACCTTACAGGGCAAGGTGTTCCCCAGCGAGAAGAGGGCGAGGGCGCTGGTGAAGGAAACTCGCCTCTACCGGAAGGGACAAGCTCGGACAGTGAGGACGGCGAGCAAGATCATGGGGATGATGGCATCATGCATCCACCTGGTACCGAATGTACGACTCCACATGAGACCCATTCAAGAATGGCTACAGGAGCAATGGTCACAAGCTACAGGCAGTTGGGAGGATCTAGTGGTTGTAACGCACGAAGTGCAGAAGGAGATGACATGGTGGACCATGGAGAACATAGCAAGGGGAAAGCCTCTAACGCCCCCAATGCCAACAGTGACCATCACCACAGACGCATCCCTGAAGGGATGGGGCGCTCACATGGAGGAGCTCAAGGTGAGGGGACTGTGGACACCGACGGATGCCACAAAGCACATCAATTACTTACAATTGAAGACAATCTTCCTTGCACTGAAGGCCTTCCAAACAAGACTGTACAAGCACAAGGTATTGATACAAACAGACAACACCACTGCGATGTTCTACATCAACAAGCAGGGGGGCACACAGTCCGCACCGCTTTCAACGCTGGCGCAGGAGATATGGAGATGGGCCATCCATCTCAAGATAGACCTGCTAGCCATACACCTACCAGGGAAGGACAACATACAAGCCGATTGGCTCAGCAGGCAGACATCGGCATCCCACGAGTGGGAGCTCAATGCTCAGGAGACAAGATACCTGTTCGACAGGTGGGGGACACCATCGGTGGACCTGTTTGCCACACGCCAGAATGCAAAATGCCAAAACTTCGCATCCAGGCAGCCCGAGGAGGGGACACTGGGGAATGCCCTATGGATAGATTGGTCAAAGACATTTGCCTACGCCTTTCCCCCGATACCACTGATGCACAGAGTACTGAGCAAGTGCAGAGCGAGCAACATGACACTGATACTGGTCGCACCGCAGTGGGCGAGGCAGACCTGGTACTCGCAGATCATGGAGATGACGCAGTGTGCACCCCACAGATTCAGCAGGAGGAAAGACCTACTGTCCATGCAGAACGGAGAGGTACTGCACCCAGAGCCAGAGAGCAGGAGCCTAGTAGCGTGGCTCCTGAGGACATAGAGTTCGCACATTTGAGACTAACAGAAAGCACCCTGAGGGTACTTCGGGAGGCACGAAGGCCCAGCACTCGAAAGTGCTACGTTGCGAAATGGAAAAGATTCACAATATGGTGCAGACAGGAAAGACTCCACAATAAGATGAAGAGGGACTCCACAGTGCTAAGGTACCTGACGCACTTACTGGAGAAGAACCTTAGCTCATCCTCGTTAAGAGTTCACTTGGCAGCGATAGTAGCCTACACAAGGGGTGTGATGTAAGTGTTCGTTTGTTGTGACCTACCTTAGTGTGACAAGAAATACAGCCCCCCTCAAGTGTCTGCAAGAGCAGGGAGACGCGGAGTGTGATGTAAGTGTTCGTTTGTTGTGACCTACCGGAGTGTGACAAGAAATACAGCCCCCCTCAAGTGTCTGCAAGAGCAGGGAGACGCGGAGTGTGATGTAAGTGTTCGTTTGTTGTGACCTACCGGAGTGTGACAAGAAATAAAGCCCCCCTCAAGTGTCTGCAAGAGCAGGGAGACGCGGAGTGTGAGGTAAGTGTTCGTTTGTTGTGACCTACTGGAGTGTGACAAGAAATACAGCCCCCCTCAAGTGTCTGCAAGAGCAGGGAGACGCGGAGTGTGATGTAAGTGTTCGTTTGTTGTGACCTACTGGAGTGTAACAAGAAATACAACCCCCCTCAAGTGTCTGCAAGAGCAGGGAGACGCGGAGTGTGATGTAAGTGTTCGTTTGTTGTGACCTACCGGAGTGTGACAAGAAATAAAGCCCCCCTCAAGTGTCTGCAAGAGCAGGGAGACGCGGAGTGTGATGTAAGTGTTCGTTTGTTGTGACCTACTGGAGTGTGACAAGAAATACAACCCCCCTCAAGTGTCTGCAAGAGCAGGGAGACGCGGAGTGTGATGTAAGTGTTCGTTTGTTGTGACCTACCGGAGTGTGACAAGAAATAAAGCCCCCCTCAAGTGTCTGCAAGAGCAGGGAGACGCGGAGTGTGATGTAAGTGTTCGTTTGTTGTGACCTACTGGAGTGTGACAAGAAATACAACCCCCCTCAAGTGTCTGCAAGAGCAGGGAGACGCGGAGTGTTGTGTAAGTGTTCGTTTGTTGTGACCTACCGGAGTGTGACAAGAAATAAAGCCCCCCTCAAGTGTCTGCAAGAGCAGGGAGACGCGGAGTGTGATGTAAGTGTTCGTTTGTTGTGACCTACTGGAGTGTGACAAGAAATAAAGCCCCCCTCAAGTGTCTGCAAGAGCAGGGAGACGCGGAGTGTGATGTAAGTGTTCGTTTGTTGTGACCTACTGGAGTGTAACAAGAAATACAGCCCCCCTCAAGTGTCTGCAAGAGCAGGGAGACGCGGAGTGTGAGGTAAGTGTTCGTTTGTTGTGACCTACTGGAGTGTGACAAGAAATAAAGCCCCCCTCAAGTGTCTGCAAGAGCAGGGAGACGCGGAGTGTGAGGTAAGTGTTCGTTTGTTGTGACCTACTGGAGTGTGACAAGAAATAAAGCCCCCCTCAAGTGTCTGCAAGAGCAGGGAGACGCGGAGTGTGAGGTAAGTGTTCGTTTGTTGTGACCTACTGGAGTGTGACAAGAAATACAGCCCCCCTCAAGTGTCTGCAAGAGCAGGGAGACGCGGAGTGTGATGTAAGTGTTCGTTTGTTGTGACCTACTGGAGTGTAACAAGAAATACAACCCCCCTCAAGTGTCTGCAAGAGCAGGGAGACGCGGAGTGTGATGTAAGTGTTCGTTTGTTGTGACCTACCGGAGTGTGACAAGAAATAAAGCCCCCCTCAAGTGTCTGCAAGAGCAGGGAGACGCGGAGTGTGATGTAAGTGTTCGTTTGTTGTGACCTACTGGAGTGTGACAAGAAATACAGCCCCCCTCAAGTGTCTGCAAGAGCAGGGAGACGCGGAGTGTGATGTAAGTGTTCGTTTGTTGTGACCTACTGGAGTGTAACAAGAAATACAGCCCCCCTCAAGTGTCTGCAAGAGCAGGGAGACGCGGAGTGTGAGGTAAGTGTTCGTTTGTTGTGACCTACTGGAGTGTGACAAGAAATAAAGCCCCCCTCAAGTGTCTGCAAGAGCAGGGAGACGCGGAGTGTGAGGTAAGTGTTCGTTTGTTGTGACCTACTGGAGTGTGACAAGAAATACAGCCCCCCTCAAGTGTCTGCAAGAGCAGGGAGACGCGGAGTGTGATGTAAGTGTTCGTTTGTTGTGACCTACTGGAGTGTAACAAGAAATACAACCCCCCTCAAGTGTCTGCAAGAGCAGGGAGACGCGGAGTGTGATGTAAGTGTTCGTTTGTTGTGACCTACTGGAGTGTAACAAGAAATACAGCCCCCCTCAAGTGTCTGCAAGAGCAGGGAGACGCGGAGTGTGAGGTAAGTGTTCGTTTGTTGTGACCTACTGGAGTGTGACAAGAAATAAAGCCCCCCTCAAGTGTCTGCAAGAGCAGGGAGACGCGGAGTGTGATGTAAGTGTTCGTTTGTTGTGACCTACTGGAGTGTGACAAGAAATACAGCCCCCCTCAAGTGTCTGCAAGAGCAGGGAGACGCGGTGACGCTGCGGGGCAGCCCGTCTTTTGTGATAGGTATCAGGTAGAGCAGAGAACAGGAACCCCAGTGGAAATGAAAAAGGAAAAGTCCATTCACAGTGGCTCACAGAGTTTCAAAAAAGCGCTGCTGGATGGTTCCTCATCTTCTGCACACATAGGTGTCAAAGACAGCTAATGTGCTACAGGCAACAAAACCAGTGTGGTACAGAATTTTGAGCTGAACAGCAAAGGTTCTATAAAAACAGAGATTGACACTCTTTCTCAAGGGGCCAGTAAAACACTGGATAGCATCAAGACCAGCGTAGGATTTTGGAACGCAGGTGAGGAAGTCCTTCAGCAGGGGCAGAAATGTTCACCTATTGCAGACAACGACCCATGGCATCAGCCTCCAAGGCTTACAGGCTATTTATCAGATTCTCTTGCAGATATGCTGGAGTAAGGCATTTCCAGCTAATCACAGCGCGGCCCAGGAAAGACGTCACAGGGGTGTCCCGGGCCGGCAGCCAATCGCAGCGCAGCTTAGGAAAAAGGGGCGGGGCTTAAAATAAAAATGAGAATGTTTGCGAGTAAAGTTGGCAACGCTGCAAAAGAAAGGAGACAGAAAGTATAGCAAGCCTATGCAGGTCAAGGAAGTGATGGGCAGAGCAGCTCTGCTAAGTGACGGAAACGTGTGATAACTGGACCGCATGGCAAGATACAACAAAGTACTACGTTGGGACCATGTTGGAGCAGACCTGGAAGACAAGGAGGAAGGAGCTGCAGAGCAAGAACATTCTGAGATGCATCCGGATGAGAAGAGCCAAGAGCAGCAGGAAGAGAGACCCGGTGATGGCAACCAAGCGTTGGCGAGTGAAGGTAACGGTAATAGAAGAGAAAATAGTGAGGCTGCATTTGGAAGTGGAAGGAGCGATGAAAGGACTCATGAAGGAGATACCCCATCCAGCCCGGTGAGACTGAGCCGGAGGGGAGTGTGGTGGTCAAAACAGCCTGGTTTCAGAGACTTTGACATGAACGGTGGACTGCGAGTTAACAATTTATATATTGGGAAAAAGGGCCAGATATGTGGTGGCGAAGTCTAGTGTATGCACGTCACGTACCGACGTGACATGCAGGCGGTCATGTTCTGGCTGCGCGCACAGAGGCGCCAGGATTAGCGCGAAAGCCGAGAGCGGTGCACCACCGGGTCGGCGCTCTTTAGAGGTTATAAATTAAATAAACCTGACGCAAACCCTCTACACTTGCAGTGTCTTCATTTATAGAACGAGTTGAATGGAACATGAGGAATTGGAATAAGCACATTACATGGAGACTCTCGCCGGGGTCAAGAAGAGCCATCCGGCTTTGGGAATAGATTATTCCAGAGGTAGAAGCCCTCGTTAATATAGTGGGAGATCCCACTTACAATTATTTGGATTGTTGAATGGAACAAGTTTAGTCTTCGTGGAACGAGTTGAATGGAACATGAGGAATTGGAATAAGCACATTACATGGAGACTCTCGCCGGGGTCAAGAAGAGCCATCCGGCTTTGGGAATAGATAATTCCAGAGGTAGAAGCCCTCGTTAATATAGTGGGAGATCCCACTTACAATTATTTGGATTGTTGAATGGAACAAGTTTAGTCTTCGTGGAACGAGTTGAATGGAACATGAGGAATTGGAATAAGCACATTACATGGAGACTCTCGCCGGGGTCAAGAAGAGCCATCCGGCTTTGGGAATAGATTATTCCAGAGGTAGAAGCCCTCGTTAATATAGTGGGAGATCCCACTTACAATTATTTGGATTGTTGAATGGAACAATTTTAGTCTTCGTGGAACGAGTTGAATGGAACATGAGGAATTGGAATAAGCACATTACATGGAGACTCTCGCCGGGGTCAAGAAGAGCCATCCGGCTTTGGGAATAGATTATTCCAGAGGTAGAAGCCCTCGTTAATATAGTGGGAGATCCCACTTACAATTATTTGGATTGTTGAATGGAACAATTTTAGTCTTCGTGGAACGAGTTGAATGGAACATGAGGAATTGGAATAAGCACATTACATGGAGACTCTCGCCGGGGTCAAGAAGAGCCATCCGGCTTTGGGAATAGATTATTCCAGAGGTAGAAGCCCTCGTTAATATAGTGGGAGATCCCACTTACAATTATTTGGATTGTTGAATGGAACAAGTTTAGTCTTCGTGGAACGAGTTGAATGGAACATGAGGAATTGGAATAAGCACATTACATGGAGACTCTCGCCGGGGTCAAGAAGAGCCATCCGGCTTTGGGAATAGATAATTCCAGAGGTAGAAGCCCTCGTTAATATAGTGGGAGATCCCACTTACAATTATTTGGATTGTTGAATGGAACAATTTTAGTCTTCGTGGAACGAGTTGAATGGAACATGAGGAATTGGAATAAGCACATTACATGGAGACTCTCGCCGGGGTCAAGAAGAGCCATCCGGCTTTGGGAATAGATTATTCCAGAGGTAGAAGCCCTCGTTAATATAGTGGGAGATCCCACTTACAATTATTTGGATTGTTGAATGGAACAAGTTTAGTCTTCATAGAACGAGTTGAATGGAACATGAGGAATTGGAATAAGCACATTACATGGAGACTCTCGCCGGGGTCAAGAAGAGACCCTAGTATCATTAGTACATCAGGGTAGAGAAGTATACTCACTATACTTCCTAATCCACAAAAATGAAGTCAATAACAACACTATAAGACCTCATAACCCTAAAAAGGTCACTGAAAAACGCATAGTGCCCCTGCTGTGACAAGGATCTCAGACACTTACTTACACACTCACTGCACACAGGCAATATCTCAGATTTACCATACAAGGACAACACGATCATTACATAATGCATCCATTGGTTGCCAAACAGTGTCTACCCTTATTTATAGAGTTCCCCATGTTTACGGGTATGATGGGTGCATTATAACATTCATCAATAGTATATTAAAATTGCCCTAAAATCAATGTAAGATATAAGAAGTATCTACACAAATGTACTGTTTGATTGGAAACCATAACTTGAAAGGTTTTAAAAAACCAATGTATGTGTAATATCTGTGCTGTTACACACATTATTTTGAGCATCAAACTGTTTCATTATCCCTATATTTTTTAAATTATAGCATTGCATATCAACTACAATTCATAACAAGATTAACATTAAATGTGGCATTTCTCTATCAAGTCGACATTGCCTGACATTAAATATATCTAAATTTAGAAAAGAGGTCATATTTGTGGTTTTAATATGGTATACGTAGCATTTACAAACGATACACATTTTTAAATGTAACCGAACTATAACTTCACGTTTGTTTAGTTTTTGTCCCAGACTTTGAGTAAAAAAATTTTAATTAAACAATATATGATCTTTTGTCATATTTATGTTGTGAATTAACAACAGAAAATATAAGCTGGGAAAAAATGACCAATTTCAACGTCAACATTTTCAACCAGGATGCCTATTCAAGAATCTTATTGCTTAAGAGTTTTAAATAAATTTTTGAGATATTTGCTTGGCGTGCTGTCATTGACATAAAAAGATGTCTACTGTTGACAAGAACTCTTTGCACACAGCTTTACATGACTGGTTTGTGAACTGTAAATAGAGCGACTGATCACAATGAAAGTGATGCGGTATATTTGAATTAGTAGCAGAATATGTATTACAATTTATGGTTAAAAAAATCGTAGTATTTCAGTGGAATACAAAGATTGTATTCCTTGAGAGGTGATTCGTAGTATAAATTTTGCAGTACCAACATGATAATTAGAAACTAAAATTGCAAAGCATAGACATTGTATGGAAGGAGCACAGGCATAGATCTTTCGGTATCACCAAAATAGTTGTAGAAAATTTTGGGCAACAACCAAATAGAGTGACTTCTCAGGGTAGATTTTCAGGGTTAGATAAGTTGAAAATCAGTAAACAGTAAGGAACTGCATAACACATGAAAAACACACGACTATCAGATTTGTTCCAGTGTTGCAACCACACAGACAACTAAAAATTTAAATCATTATTATTTTAGTGTAACATGCTGCTAATAAGTCGTGGTGATTTTTGGAAAATCAGATAGCCACAGTGCTATTAAGAGATAGGATCGAACATAAGGCAAGCACCATATGAGTGATGGAAATAGGTTGCTTTAAATAGCTAAAAGCGCATAGTAACAAGTGTGGATAATGGCGGTTGGTTTCAAGTTAGGAAATGTGCATTTCAATGTACTTAAAGGGTGAGGTACAACCAATTTTATATTTCAACATTCACTCACCATTTTTCACTCATGGATATAGAAGCAAAATATCGCTGATGCCAAACAGTAAAGAAGTTAACTTCCTTCATACCAAGAAGAGCACATGACGACACTTCAGACCATGGTGATATACAGCCAATTTGCAAAAACAAGATAAGTAACATAGTTACCATGCTTTTTCAAACACATTTGATACAAACAAAACCTCGATCAAAAGACATCGAAGACATGTCAACTTGGATGCATTTCAAATGAATCCATCGGCGGCACTCAATGCATAGGACGGTGTCAAAACCAGACGAGGTAAAATTACATGCACCACAGAGATCTAAGACAGAACCTAAAATTAAATAAAGAGAAAAAATGCATCATGAAACGGGGGTACTGTTAAATGAACATATTGAAAGAAGTGATAAACAATCTACAGTTGGGAGACATTTAAAACAATAATAAGTCTTGGATTCATTGCAAACAGACAAAAACATATAATACATAAAAAATGTACAGTTCATAATCCAAAAAAACAGCGGTTTTATTTCAAAATAGAATAGTCTTGAATAATTCCCTCTAACCTGAGAACTCCATGAGTTTCATTGCAATAAAGAGTCTGTAATCCTCCAGAAAAGCAGCATTTATTATCTCTTGATGCGGAACAGGATAACCACTTAGGTACGATTCTGCAAACTAAACAAACATCACCGGAAATGAAATTTGAAAAAGTAAGGGAATGTAACCTAGTAAATCTGTCAAAACAATTTACTGTTTTACATTGGGGAAAAATCCATCAAAGCTCACAAAATAGCGACATTCATATCGTGAAAATAATCTTAAAAAACTTAGTCAAAAAGAGACCAACATACACTTGCATTATCACCATAGTTGATAAAAAACTTAATAAACATAGCTTAACATAAAACCACAGAAGGTAACATAAATAGATGATTACAGTATAGCAAAATTACCAGCATGCAAAAAACACCACAATTGTAGCTGTCCTGTTGCTTGACGTTACTTTCTACCAGTAACTCCCATTGGTCATGATCTTTACAACCGATTGCCTGTAGGAAAGCACTTTACAAACATATCAAAGTGTTATTTTTCATATTTATTCTATCAACAAAAAAATACAAGATGTAACTACAATAAACAATTACTATCTTAAAAACATAACTCCTTGATGTAACAAGACTTCAAGATTTACACAGATTTCAAAAACAAGTTAAGTATACTCTTACCTCCAATTTAATAAATGATGATGGTAGCTTGCAACATCAGCAACGATGGAGTCGTACAGAAATAAAAATTTGGACAAAGGTTTCACTATCTGGAAAGAAAAATAGAATGGAAAACAAGTATTGAAAATCAAGTTTTTTTACATCCATTTCAGATTTCAAAAATTGTGGAAGGAAAATGCTAGCAGAGGGATTAATGAATTAACTAACATCAGACATAACATCTATAACATGGAGAACACCTGTAGATCAAATCATAACATTTCCCACTCACAATTAGTATCCAATGCATTCCCGTATTGGTGGGACACAGGACAGTCTCATTTTCAAAAATAGGAAGCTATGAAATAAAGAACAAAATAAATATATTCAATATTCACACACAATTGAATAACACAATTATCAGATAAAACAAATCAGATGCAAGAAAGACATAACAGGATTTACCCGGCAAGAAGATGAAGGATAATTGCCACTGAATACAGAGGAAGCCACTGTGCAAGACATCAATAAGCACTAAATATTAAAGAAATATAATGACGTGAGAATACTGTCTGAAAATGTACTTTAAAAATGAGTAAAAATAATAAGTTATCTGATGACTTTTTGTTTCAAAGAAAAGTACCTTTTCTCTTCGCATACATAGTCTTGAAAGATAAGCATCTATCACCTTCAAAAGTATAAGAAGAAAAACTGTCCATTAAGACTTGCACTAAAATCACAAGCATACAAAGGTACAGTACGTACACTAAAAGTTTTTACAAAGTAAACATACCTCGTCACATATCCATTCATTAGGTTGCAAAGTAGCAAACGATGTATCATATAGTTTATAACTTGAAACTATTGCTTCCAACCTTCCAGTGATAGGTTTAATCCACACATCGAGAACTTGCTTCTTCAAAACACACTCAAATGATAGAGGAGATGGAGGCCATGATGGAGAGATTGTAAGCTGTGCTGTAGACGCAGAAGTGTGAGGTGGAGTTGCTGAGAAAATTGATGGAGATGGTGCAAGCACTACTGAAGACATTGCGAACCGTGCTGGAGACGGGGCAAGCCGTGATGGAGACGGGGCGAGCCGTGATGGAGACGGGGCGAGCCGTGATGGAGACGGGGCGAGCCCTGCAGGCGATGTTGAAAGGTTGCTTGGAGGAGAGACATTTTGCAATTCTTGGGAACTTGATGGTGACAGTCGGAGAGGTGCAGAACATGATGGAAGCTGAGAAGACCAACTATCACTGTTCATTGTGCCTGCAGAAACATTTTTTATAATACATTACTAACAAGTTCATTCAATAAACACAGTACTATCTCGTGTACTTATAACAAATAAAAACATAAAAATTGTTCAGGATACTTAATTCGTCTGTTCTTTACAGTATCGTGTCAAAAACAAATCTGTCCATATCACTTTAAGACGAACATAAAAAAACTGCACCATGATTAGTATGTGAAGAATGAAAGAAGTGTACTACAGCAAGAAATTACCTGGATTGCTTACATTGTAAGGCCTCAACATGTCCAAATTAAAAGTTCTACTTAATACTGTGTTTTTAGCATTCATTAGCTTTACACGCTTTCCTTTTACTTCAGAAACAGTGTAGGGTCCTGAAAATCTCTGCTCCAAAACGCCGCCTTTTCTGGTGGAACGCCTAGTATTTTGCAATAACACTAACTGTCCTTTTTGAAAGATGTATGGCTGATATTTCTTGCAAAGTCTATTTTTAAATTTGACTTTCTGCCTTTCCTGGCCAACCTCTATATTCTGTTTTGCCTGTTCATGCAAGTCTGCTGTTCTAATTTTCATTTCTGCAACAATGGAGGAATATTCGCTTTCTGATGGTAGTACATACTCTTGCTAATAAAGGAAACATAAAAAATAATAAATGATATTTAATTGGATAGAACTAAAAATTGACTTCATAAACACAATCTATTAACAAATAAGTAATACTTAGTGTGGAAAGAAAACTAACAAACTACATAGCAAGTTTTGCACACATACCAATTAACAAGTACCAATATTATATCTACTCTTGGAAATCTCATACCTGCTCATCATCAAGCTCACAAGGGAATTTTGGTTCACGACCCAAGTACAGTAGAAAGGGGGAAAATTTCGTGGTGGAATGCGGCTTCGATCGTAATGAAAACAAAACATGGTCCAAATAACGATCCCAATCAGTCTGGTGCTCATTCACGTACTTGGTCAATGTGCTGTACAAAGAAACACGATGTTGCTTATGTGTTATTTTAAAAATAAAAATTCATTATTGGACATTCTTTACAACAAACATGTGATTAATACAGACTTAACATAAAAAAAAACGTTAATGACGTTTAAAAGAGACACAATATCGAAACAATACAGCAAAGTATGCACAAGTGACAAAAATAAACACCTTGTTTGTGTGATTTTGAGCACATGTCAAATCATCCGTAGAGCCAGAGTACACATAAAATCGATTGCAACTCCATATGAATTTTCGAAATCTCATTTTACGGCTTACCTGATTGAGGTATTTTTGGGATACACCACTGCTAACCTATTAAGCCTCTCATTACCACACCCTATCCATTATGAAGTGTAGTAACCTCCCTGTTGCCCCTATCCCTCTCTCTGTAAAGCGATCAGATAACTATAAGATCTTTTGCTCGCTATATAACAATTTAAATAAATGAAGCTACAATTACCTTTTTATGTTGGCATTTGTACGCTCATCTAAACCATTTGTCTGGGGATGATAGGGTGCACTTACAGACCGTTTGATGTTCAACAGCTTACACATGTTAGCATTAACCTGAAAATAAAAGTTCAGAACTTTCTAAAACAATTGTGCAATACAAGTTACCAATCACAAGGATTACAAAACGACAAACTAGATAAATCACAAATCAGATAAACTATGAGAATACATGAAAACAGGACAACAATGTCAGAAAAAGATACTTTGCTTACCTCGTTGACAAACTCCCGGCCTTGATCTGAGAGGATCCTTTCAGGACTACCATGGCGCAGAAAGATTTCCATGAGTTTCAAAGCAACTTCAGATGCAGTCTTTGTTTTTAAAGGGAATGCCTCAACCCATTTCGATAAATAATCGGTAGCAGTTAAAATATATCTGTATCCTGCAGGAGTTGTTGGTAAGGGGCCCATCAAATCCACTCCTAGAAGCTCCCATACACGAGTCACCTACAAATAAAACAATTGCAAATGTATGGAATAAGAAATAGCAAAACATGATTCTGCGGATAGACCTTCAAATATAAAGTATGACTTTTGTTAACATACTTTTATCGGTTTTAACTCGGGACACTTCATGAGAGATGGCTGTTCCTTTTGACATGCATCACAAAGTTTAATCTGCAAATACATAATTGCGATGCCCAGTTAAACATGATGTCTGATTATAAAAAAACGCTCACATTACAGCAGATCATAGTACCAAAAAAAAGGAAAAAATAAAGAAGATTTACATTCAACATTAGAAATTGAAATTACAGGATACAATAACACTCACCCATTCTTTGATATGAGTTGACATATCTGGCCAATAAAAACGGGCACTGATGCTTCGCTGTGTCTTATTAATACCGGAATGACCACCAAATGTCGAAGAATGAAATTCATGAAATATATTTCGAGCAGCTTCAGCACCAACAACAACTTTTCTCTTCACATCCTTCAATTTATGGAACAAATGTCCATCTAACGACAAGGAATAAGAAACAAAAACCAAGATTGACCAAACAAACACTATAGAAATGCAAAGTCAACAAGCAATACAGCACATATTATACACACTTTCGAGCATTGAGAATTAACATTACAAAATAAGATACCTTCACATACGAAGTTTTTGGACATTCGACGCAATGCATGCTTATCAACCTTGGTGAAATCAACTGGATACACATTACGGCTCAAATATGCCAAAACCTGATTGAACTTTAATGGATCCATTTCAATTACCACTAAAAAGACAAAAAAAATTATTTCCATTATGCATAAACAGCATGGGGACGACATTAAAATAAAATGAAACCATCAAAACATCGAGCATGTACAAATGATAACATCAATAGATGCCATACACTGTGAACTTTAAAAAAAAAAAAAACCATTAAGGAGATGATAAAGGGAAAATGGCATCATAAAAGATGTCTGACTTTACAGTACAAGAAAAGGTGATCAACAGAAAGAGATATCTTCGAACTTTTAAAAAGGAATATGAATGTCAAACACTTTCTACAACATTAAACGGCTAATAACACATCATTTTATCTCAAAACAAAAAAATAGAGGCAAATTAGAAGGAATGCTACAAAAAGAAGGTTTGAGTATCATTACAGTGTGCTAAGGAAACGTTACTTTCACTATGGCTATGGAAATGACTTCTAATCATAACACAGCATACTGCTTCAATACGGAGTACATTTATAAGGATGATGATAGCAATAATGACATTCAGAGAGAATCAAATTAGAGCTCACGAAATGAGGTTTCAATAGATTTGTTCTAAAACAAATTCATTTTCGAACATTATGCTGACACCAGGACATAATTTACATTGAGAGCTCATTGAACCACTTAAGTCAATCGAGGAAACTTCGAAGAATACTCAGAAAAACAAATTAATGGGCTTAAATATCAGGGTGAGATTACAATGTAAAATGCACTCACCAACTACAAGGTACACAAGAGCCGTTTGCCGTGCTCAGAGAAAGCTTATTGAAAACAATGAAGAGATAGAATACACACTGAAGTGGAACAGACGCCAAACAAGGTTTGGACAGCAGACTGTAAGCAGGGCGGTGACTGTTATACTGTCAGCAGGGCTGCGAGTGTGACCTAGGCAACAGAAAAAAAATCACAATTATTAATGTTGTCTAACATATTACAAACGTTGCACAATGAAGGTGTGATCAACAAATAATACTTGATAAAACACTTCCAGAGACATCATTAATCACAGACCAGACACATGAGGTGGTTAACAGAAAAAGTCGTTTGAGAAGGAATGGTCAGACGCCATTTTCAAAAATACATAGATGCGTGAGGAATATAACTTAAACACAGTAACTAAAAACCATGATGGGGCCACATAAACGATAGAGCACGCACACGCCCACCACAATTAGGCCTAGAGCACGCCTTGGAAGAGACTCTGGAGGACACCAGCGTTTACAGTCAAGGCGCCATTCCGAAGAGTAACTCGATGCGTCACATTAAAAAAAAATTTTTTTGGGGGTGGGGTCCATAGAATTCCGTAAGCAGATAGGAAATGCAAGCACATGCACGACATTTATTTCCAAATTGTGACGAATATAACTTAGACACAGTAAAGTTTGGAGTTTTACAGCAAAAACTATTACAAGTAACAAAGGGGAACATGGCGGCCCTACATGCAGAAATCTACTATTATGCTGGCTGCCATCGAAAAACGTCGAAAAATAAACGATAGAGCACGGGGACGTTGGAACATGGAACACCGGCCTAAGTCGCTCCCCTTTCAGCGGTAGCCCTCCCCTCCCCTCCAGCCCAGAGATCCCGGGGACTGCCTTCCCCTAGGCTTGGGGTCGCGGGGATTGAGCCCCCAACGCACTGATCCCGGGGGGCTGCCTGACGCCCCCAACCCAAGTATTACGGAAACTGAACCCCCCAACCCAAACAACTGGGAGACTGAGCCTCCTACCGCCCAGAGACCCCGATGAGAATCCTCGCCGCTCAGATCCAGGAGACTGACCCCCCCCCCCCGATCACAGATCCCAGGGACCGACCCCCACTCTCCCTTCCGAGGTCCCAGGGACCGACCCCCCCTCCCTTCCGAGGTCCCGGGGACCGACCCCCCCCTCTCCCTTCAGAGATCCAAGGGACCGACCCCCCCCTCTCCCTTCAGAGATCCAAGGGACCGACCCCCCCCTCTCCCTTCAGAGAACCAAGGGACCGACCCCCCACTCTCCCTTCAGAGGTCCCAGGGACCGACCCCCCCTCTCCCTTCAGAGATCACAGGGACCGACCCTCCCTCTCCCTTCAGAGATCCCGAGCACTGACCCCCCCTCTCCCTTCAGAGATCCCGAGCACTGACCCCCCTCTCCCTTCAGAGATCCCGAGCACTGACCCCCCCTCTCCCTTTACAGATCGAGGCACCACTCTCCCTTTCAAAGATCCCGGGGACAGAGGGCTCCAACGTTCCCTCGAGAGATCCCGAGGGCCCAACTTCAGAGGTCCCGGGAACACCTCCCCAGATGCCGGGGATGAGGCCCCCCTCCGCCGCTCTGAGACCCCCGGGGACTGAGCCCCCCCAGGGGTCGCCCCCTCACGGTCCTCCCACTCCGGCTTCTCAACCGACCTCAATGTTTCTCTGCCCCCTCCCGCCCCTCGGGCTCCGCGCCCCCGGGGCTGCTCACCCTCTTCCCCAGCCTCTGCCCCCCGGTGTCAGTTGAGCCCCCTCAAACTCCTCTCTCCGTGGGCCATCACTCGCCACCGACCCCCCGCGGCAGGGTCGCCCCCTCGGGGCTCTTACCCGCCAACACCTCATCGGGCTCCTCCATGCTCCGCTCCCCCGACTCTCTTCTCCTCCTCACTCCCTCCGCCTGGCTCGCGGTCCCCCTCCCGCCGCACGGTCCCCTCTGCTCCGCCCCGGTTCGTCCCACCGGAAGGGCCCGCCCCACATAGAACTAGAAGCGCAGGCGCGATGCCAAACCGTCGCCAGCCAGGAAATGACGTTCACGCATTTCGCACAGCCAGTCGGGGGATGTAGTGCTATCTCTGCTTTAATGCAAAAAACAGGACTGCGTGGTACTTCTTTGTCAGGCGACATCTGTGACAATGAAGCCACCGCACAGCCGATGTGCGCTTCTGTTCCTGCGCAGATGATTATGGGAGTTGCAGTTTTTGAAACCCCGTCGGTTCTTTCCATTTTTTTCGTGCAGAGTAACTCTATGCGTCACATTAAAAAAAAAAAATTTGGGGTGGGGTCCATAGAATTCCGTAAGCAGATAGGAAATGCAAGCACATGCACGACATTTATTTCCAAATTGTGAGGAATATAACTTAAACACAGTAACTAAAAACCGTGATGGGGCCACATAAACGATAGAGCACGCACACGCCCACCACAATTAGGCCTAGAGCACGCCTTGGTAGAGACTCTGGAGGACACCAGCGTTTACAGTCAAGGCGCCATTCTGAAGAGTAACTCGATGCGTCACATTTAAAAAAAAAAAATTTGGGGTGGGGTCCATAGAATTCCGTAAGCAGATAGTAAATGCAAGCACATGCACGACATTTATTTCCAAATTGTGACGAATATAACTTAAACATAGTAACTAAAAACCGTGATGGGGCCACATAAACGATAGAGCACGCACACGCCCACCACAATTAGGCCTAGAGCACGCCTTGGTAGAGACTCTGGAGGACACCAGCGTTTACAGTTAAGGCGCCATTCTGAAGAGTAACTCGATGCGTCACATTTAAAAAAAAATTTGGGGTGGGGTCCATAGAATTCCGTAAGCAGATAGGAAATGCAAGCACATGCACGACATTTATTTCCAATTTGGGACGAATATAACTTAAACACAGTAACTAAAAACCGTGATGGGGCCACATAAACGATAGAGCACGCACACGCCCACCACAATTAGGCCTAGAGCACGCCTTGGTAGAGACTCTGGAGGACACCAGCGTTTACAGTTAAGGCGCCATTCTGAAGAGTAACTCGATGCGTCACATTTAAAAAAAAAATTTGGGGTGGGGTCCATAGAATTCCGTAAGCAGATAGGAAATGCAAGCACATGCACGACATTTATTTCCAATTTGGGACGAATATAACTTAAACACAGTAACTAAAAACCGTGATGGGGCCACATAAACGATAGAGCACGCACACGCCCACCACAATTAGGCCTAGAGCACGCCTTGGTAGAGACTCTGGAGGACACCAGCGTTTACAGTTAAGGCGCCATTCTGAAGAGTAACTCGATGCGTCACATTTAAAAAAATAAAATTTGGGGTGGGGTCCATAGAATTCCGTAAGCAGATAGGAAATGCAAGCACATGCACGACATTTATTTCCAAATTGTGACGAATATAACTTAAACACAGTAACTAAAAACCGTGATGGGGCCACATAAACGATAGAGCACGCACACGCCCACCACAATTAGGCCTAGAGCACGCCTTGGTAGAGACTCTGGAGGACACCAGCGTTTACAGTTAAGGCGCCATTCTGAAGAGTAACTCGATGCGTCACATTTAAAAAAATAAAATTTGGGGTGGGGTCCATAGAATTCCGTAAGCAGATAGGAAATGCAAGCACATGCACGACATTTATTTCCAAATTGTGACGAATATAACTTAAACACAGTAACTAAAAACCGTGATGGGGCCACATAAACGATAGAGCACGCACACGCCCACCACAATTAGGCCTAGAGCACGCCTTGGTAGAGACTCTGGAGGACACCAGCGTTTACAGTCAAGGCGCCATTCCGAAGAGTAACTCGATGCGTCACATTTAAAAAAAAATTTTGGGTTAAAATTTAGGGTGGGGTCCATAGAATTCCGTAAGCAGATAGGAAATGCAAGCACATGCACGACATTTATTTCCAATTTGTGAGGAATATAACTTAAACACAGTAAAGTTTGGAGTTTTACAGCAAAAACTATTACAAGTAACAAAGGGGAACATGGCGGACCTACATGCAGAAATGTACTATTATGATGGCTACCATGGAAAAACGTCGAGAAATAATTCTACATTTCGGTATGTGGCGCATTAGTAAAAGGCGGACCTACATGCAGAAATCTACTATTATGCTGGCTGCCATGGAAAAACGTCGAGAAATAATTCTACATTTCGGTATGTGGCGCATTAGTAAAAGTGAAATGGGTTTTAGGCGCCGACAAGAAAACACGGACGTGTGGCGCATTAGTAAAAGGAACATTATAATCACTAGAGCAATGACAACATTTTAAAAAAAGAAGGAGCAATTAACAATGACAACATTTTAAAAAAAGAAGGAGCAATTACTAAAAGGAACATTTAATACAGAACAACCACAATACCAATAACAAATATAAGGCAGCAAAACACAAGAGCAGAGGAAAGACTCACCGATGAACAGCTTAAAAAGAATTTCACGAACAACGTCGTGGGATTATATACACAACAGAATTAGATGATTGGTTACATACAAGTAAAAGTAAACGTAAGCCTGCGATATGATTGGATGGACCGTGATTCTGAAATGTGATTGGCCTGCGACGAATGTGCGCAGATAAGGGGGTACAATGAATTATAACATACGTAGTGAAACGTCATGGAAACGTCACTGCGCATGCGCAATGTCTGTACGCATGCGCACAAACAGGGGGGGGACGCTCAGCCACGGGGGACGTTGGAACATGGAACACCGGCCCTTGGAACAGAATGTAAAGGTTTGTTAGGCACATAGCTGCTGTAGTTTATAAAAAACAGATTGGTATGCATTGGCTGTACAACTGATGCTCTTATCCTTTACTTCTTTCAAGAAAGTAGCTAATTTGATATCTCTAATGTTGAATCTGCACTTTACAGCATCAGATTATTTTCTGACCCCCAAGTGAATTAATGATGGTTTAAGAAACGGTTTAATTCTTCCCGAAATCTTGGGCCGAAACATAGTATGTGCATTAAGCTTTTAAAAAGGTCTCCATGGAGCCTGCAACCCCTGTGGCGCCTGGTCTTTTTGCATTCTTGATGGATCTCTTCTATATCAAACAGCCCAAGTCATAACCTGCTTGTTCTCCTTTGATTTTTAATGGTATTGCCTCGGCCAGATAGGATTGAAAAATGCCTGGAATGTTTACATTGGCTTTGGCCATCGGGGCTGGCTGGTTGAGATCCAGTCGGTGACGTGCTAGGTGCAGACTCCTGGTCTACATTCTTCAGGTCGTCTACCAACACCCCCCAAGCATGTGCCCTCTCCAATAGTCCTATGCCTCTCTTTGCATTCCAAAGCAGTATTCTATGTTCGCAGCTCGCCCACTTCACTAGTTTCTGTTTCCAATTGCCCACCCCTGGACCTGCCGTGGCCTTCCACTTGCTGGTGAGTTCAGGTTTTGCTGGTATATATGCCAGGTCTTGGAACCTGGCCGTGACTTTGGTTTTAGCGGAGTGGGGGAATAGGTTGAGCAGCACATGACTGGGGTGCATGGGATCTCCTTCTCAGTGACGCGCGCTGTCTCCCTAACCACTTCCTGCCAGTACCCT
This sequence comes from Lissotriton helveticus, assembly GCF_964261635.1. Taxonomy (NCBI): domain Eukaryota; kingdom Metazoa; phylum Chordata; class Amphibia; order Caudata; family Salamandridae; genus Lissotriton; species Lissotriton helveticus. The sequence continues at coordinate 445,926,478 of NC_136070.1, forward strand.
TCTAACTGTGGGCAGCTCCACCTCATGTGAATGTAGCTAGCCCCTATCTCCTGGCAGCGAGGGCAACTCGCATCCTCCCGATGGAAATAGCAATTCATTCTGTCGGGTGTAATATAGGCCCTATGCAGGGTATCAAAACAAATTAATTGGAATCGTGCGTTGCAGGATACCTTGGTGGCTCGGAGAAGCGTATTTTCCCAATCCTTATCCGCTATAGGACTCCCAATGTCTGCCTCCCATTTATCTTTCAGTCCCCCCAGCGGCCCCATGGAGTCCCGCCGAATAGCTTGATAGAGGCACGATACCGCCTTGATTACCCCTCCTGCCAGACTTATGAGTGCGTAGGGGGTTCTAGTGTCCCCTGACCCCAGTGCCTGCGCATAGCTCCAGTGACTGCCCCATATAGTAGAAAGTGTCTCTGTGGAATGTCCCAATTTGCTTGGAAGGCCGCGAATGTAAGAAGTTCCCCGTCTCCGTATAAGTCTCCTATCTTAGTGACTCCTGCTTGCGCCCATTCCTCTAATCCCCTCCAGTGGCCCCCATGTGGGAGTGCCTCCAATAACGCCACGGACATCTCTGGGGAGTAAGGGCGTTTGGTGCTGGTCTTCTGAAGACACCTGACCCAGCAATTTCTTATTACCCTGTGCTCTGAAGAGTTTATTTTTCGCTGTTTAATGGTTCCCATTAATGTACTCAGGACATCTGCCTTATTCGGGGTGAATGGGGGCTTCCTTCTGTCTGGATCTAGGCTACCTGCCACCCACTGTGTGAAGCATTTGAGCTGTCCTGCCAGATAATAATTCTCCATATCCGGCACTGCTAGTTCTCCCTCTGCTTGTGCCCTTCTCAAGGTAGCCAATGCCTGCTGGGTCCCCAAATAAAAGTAGTCATAAGAGAGTCGAGGGAGCAAAACCACGCCCTGGGGATCCACACTGGGAGTGTGGTAACAAAATATAGCAATCAGGGCAACGCCACCATATTCAGTAATGATATTCACCCCTCAACTGACAGGGGTAACGTCCCCCAGAATGCCATACTGCCTTTTAGCAATCGGAGAGCCCCCTATATTTCCCTTCTGAACATCAGAGAGATCATGATATACTGTAACCCCTAGGTATCTAAAACAACGTGGCTCCCATTGTAGGTCTCCCAAGTCCTCGTGTGGAAGAGCCTCCCTTGTCATCAGGAAAAGTCGTGACTTTTGCCAGTTGACGCATAGTCCAGAAAGTGTTCCGAACTCGTCCATCATGTGCCGGTCTCCCCCTAACGCTGCAACTGTGTCCTTCAGGAATAGCAGGAGATCATCCGCATATAATACGAAGTGGTGTGTCTGTTCTGCCAGCCTAATCCCCACATATGGCGTCCCGAGCATGCCATACACGCCAGTGGCTCTATCGCTAGCAGGAATAGTAGGGGGGAGAGGGGACACCCTTACCTTGTTTCCCTCTCCACGTTGTATTGCATGGAAATGGTGTGGCCCGTGCTTACCCTCGCTACTGGGTCCTTATATAGTATTTTAACCCATTGGACGAACCCCTGCCCCAGCCCCATCTGCGTGAGCACTGCATATAAAAATTCCCACTCAAGGCTATCGAATGCTTTCTCGATATCAATAGCGAAGATCGCCCCCTCCGGTGCCTCTTCCGCACCTTGTTGTAGCACTTCGAACAGTTGCCTCATGTTATGGGTGGTATTTCTGCTAGGGATGAATCCCGCTTGGTCAGAATGTACCAAGGAGGTCATATGTGGTAGCAGTCTGGTGGCCAATATCTTACTGAGAAATTTAAAATCTGCGTTTAGCATCGACAGCGATCGGTATGCTGAGCACTCCATTGGGATCTTGTCAGGCTTGAGCAGGGGAATTATTACCGCCTCTCTCGTTGTGTGTGGTAATCTCCCACTCTCCCACGTTTTTGCAAAAAGTTCCACTAATCTGGGTGCCAGCTCCACCAGGTATGTGGCATTGAATTCCTGGGGTAGTCCGTCTGTGCCCAGAGTTTTCCCTCATGCCATAGCTTTGACTGCCCCCCTAATCTCCCGTTCTGTGATTGCAGCTCCTAGCAACTCTGCCTCCTCCGCCTCAAGGGTATGGAGCGGGGGGGTGCCAAGTATTCTGTAATACTGTCTATGTCGCAGTTGCCAGTGCTTTTGTATAGGCGGGCATAGTACTCCCGGAATCAGTTACTAATCTCCTCTTGCCTATGTAAAGGACGCCTCCCTTGGTCATGAATCGTCAGTATAGCACTTCCCCACCTGGACGGGTTAGCGAGCCATGCCAGCAATCGCCCGCTTTATCTCGCTCAGCATGTGTCCTATCCATGTATTTCTGGTAGTCAAAGCATCGTAGACGCTCTTCCTGCACTGCCACCTCCTCCTTGGCCTCTAAGAGTTCCTGAGTTCCTTGAAGGCCTCCCATTCCGGGATTCTAGAATCAGTGGTGTCCGCGTTGTCAGCGAAATATTGTATGATATGTTCCCTAGTCTCATGTTGAAAGACCTGGTCTTCCAGTGCTTCTGGCTTAAGGCGCCATGTAGGGATGGGCTGTGATAACTTCCCCCTCTTGAACTGAAGCATGAGTGGATTATGGTCCGAGACCATGCTGGTCAGGTACTCCGTCCCCCCCAGTTGGGTGTAGAGGTCCGGTGTGCTTCAAAAGGTGTCTAGTCGGACGTGCAAATCGTGAGTGTGGGATAGGTGCGAGTAGTCCCTATCAGTCGTATGTGCACTGCGCCATGCATCCATAAGTATGTACTGGAGAGTCTCGAAGAGGCGGGTGTGATCGGTCCATTTCGTTATCTGCTACGCAATTAAAATTCGCCCCTATTAAGACCGCCCCAGTCATGTACGGTGCCAGAACACCCGACAGCTGCTCCAGAAATCGAATGTGATTAACATTTGAGCCATACACATTGACAAGAGTGATATCCTGCCCATCAAGCCTCCTGGAGACAATCACGTACCTTCCCTCTGGATCAATTCTATGCTCAATAGGTTGAAAGGGGGCTACCGCCCGACCCCAGATCAGGACTCCCCGGGCAAATGCTGAGTATGATGTGTAAAATGCTTGTCCTCTCCATCGCCTGCGCAGCGCCGCACCCTCTGTGTCCAGTGTGTGAGTCTCTTGGAGCATCGCTATCTGCACCCCTCTCCTATTTAGCTGAGAGAATATTTTATACCTTTTACTCATAGAGTGCATGCCCCTAACATTCCACAACATTATGTTATAGGTGGCCTTTGTCTGCTGCATGAGTGCTCATGCTCACCCCCTTGCATGTCCCAAGACCCAGACCCCCTTTGTGTATCATGCAAGCATCCTCTGCAGACTGGCATGTCCTGGCCTTTCCCCTGTCGACAGCAGCGCTCCCCCTTTTAACAATAAATCCAGACCCCACCTAAAACTAAGAGAACCATCCCAACTCCCCTCCCCAGGACAAGTGAGAACGTCTCCTCCATCCAAACTTCGCACTCTCGTGCTCAAACAGTCAGATTTCAGAGGTGGTGGTAAGGCCAATGTCCGCCTGGAGGACCGCCGTCCTCTCCGCCCCTCCAGATCCCCCCTGGCATACTTATCTCAGGTAGGCATCAGGGACCCCTCCAATCGAAGTGTAAGGCTATACTAACGGCATGCCCCACCTCTCCTGAACATAGTCCTGTGTATACTTGCTTGCACGGCCCACATCACATCAGGTCATCTGCCGATATGGGAGTCACATGAGGCAGGGTCTGGCTAGCATCCCCCACCGAACTCAAGCTGATTTCTGAGTCTGAGTCACTCTGCTCTTCCCCGGACTCCGATAGTGGTTCCCGGGCATCTGCCGCACTTAACGGGCCACCGCTGTGATTGCATTGGCTCTGGCTCGGTTCGCCTCCTCATTCGACGGGTGGCTCTTTGAAGTTGACCCTCTGTTGGGGGAGCGTGTCGAGGCCTTTTCAACGGGGCTTTTTTCTTCTCGCAGCGGTCCTCGGGGATCTTGCCCCTCAATCCAGTCCCATACGTCCTGGGGGGTGGTGAAGAATATAGTGCCCCCTGGGCACACGATGGGTAGTTTAGCTGGGAAAACCATGGAGTAGGACACCCACGTCTGGCGCAGTTTCCTTTTGACCGCAGTAAAGGATGCTCTTTGTTGTTGCACCTCCCGTGAAAAGTCTGGGAAGATCCGTACAACGGTGTTGTCTATCTTAAGTTGCCCTTTGAGGCATAGGAGGCGGGCCACCACCGGCCTCGGCAGTCTGCCAGGTTGTGGGGCTCGAGCTGGAACTCTGTGCACGCGTTCTAGGGCAAAGAATGTTGATAACCCCTCCTCTGCAACTTCTGTGCGCAGCCAGTGCTCAAGGTACGCCACCATGTCGTTCCCTTTGAATTTCTCGGGAAGGCCCGTGATTCTAATGTTATTCTGGCGGGCCCTATTTTTTGCATCCCCTGCTTGCTGCTCTAGTATCAACACTCTCTTTTCTATGTCCGTGATTTTGCGTGTCGCCGCAGTGACTGGTGGCTTTAAGCTTTCTATCTTCTCTTCTGCGGCCGTGACACGATCCGCCAACTATCTATGGTCCGCTCGGAGGAGGCCTAAGTCTTCCCTGATAGTGTCTATCTTGGTTTCCACTGCCATCCGCGATCGTTCTATGGCCTGTGGGATATCATGGAGTGAGAATTCTTCTTGGAGCATCACCCCTTCCTTTCTGGTCCCCAGGCGTGAATTAGAGGCTCCACGTTCCTCGCTCGGCCCCTCTTGTTGCTCGGTGTCCTGCCTCATGGTGGTCCTGCCCATGGTGCCATCGAGGTTGGTAGTCCCTACTCCCAACGAAGCCTATGTCAGGATGGGGCTGGTTGCGATCTTACTTGCTCTCTCTGCAGGGTGAGTGGGAGCCTGCTGCCCTCCTTTCGCTATGTTATGTTCAAGCTTTAGCCCCGTCTTCGGCGGGATCCAGGTCCACTGCATTGGTGATGTTCGTGCTCCACCTCCGCCTCAAACCCGCTTTTGGGCCCGTCACCTCCGAATCTGTCCTCGCTGCATTCGTGGCCGATGCGAAGCCCCAACCACCACTGCTGTTCCACTGATGGCTCAGTAGGCCCGTATTCAGCGGCCCGTGTCCCAGACCGCCTACTCACGCAGCCCCAGCTCCATCGCCAGTCTCCCGGCAAGGGTCGACAATTGCGGTAGCCACTCCGTCTTCCACGAATGCTTGGCCTGCTGTCCGTCACGCTGGGGTCACTGCCTGTATCTCAAGCTCCGCTGTTCAAAGCCTGAGGGGCTTTACCGCCGGCAGCCCTGTTCCGGTCCCTGTACTCTCTGTCAGCCACAAAGCAGAGTTTTCACCAGTTGGGGCTGTGTTTGGGGGACCTCGCCGGCCCGGTACGTTGCTGCACCTCCGTACCTGCTGTCCCCCCGCTCAGCCTATTGTGTGCCACACTGTGCTGGTCTGCCTCTTCTCCTTCCCGAACTTCCAGGACTGCTCCGGGGCACCAGGCCTTCCCTGCTGTGCCTCGCTGTGTGTCCTTCTATGGCCTCAGCAATGGCCTGCAGGATCGTCCCTCGCAGTGCTGCCCCATTCGCTGTGCCCTTGATGCGGCCGCCCTTTCCGAGTGCCCCAGTATTATCATTATGGGCGCAGGGCACTGTGCACTTTTGGCCGCTCCAGCCGTGTAGGCGTACCTCTCCGTCAAAAGGCAGCCACTGTCCTCCAGGCCCCCGCCCAGGTCGGGTGACCAACAGTCCCAGTTCCAGGCTGCCTGCACTCCAGACACCCAGGCTCTGCCTCACACCCGCACAGGCCGTCCTCCTTACTTGCTGTTTTCACTGTTCCGGCCGCTACCAGCACCTCCCTGCCTTTCTCCGGTGCAGGCAATCACCGTGGGCGGCAAGCGGGCATTGTACGGCCTATAATGTTTGAGTTCTGAACTAGGGAAAAACCCGCGTTCTGAATGCAGTGTCGTATCTAGGTAAAAGGTTGTAGTATTACATGCGCCTATATAGGGTACCTATAAGGAATATAACAATGGCATTCTGTGCTGTTTGTCTGCTTGTTTCCTTAGTAAATACATTTATTTCCTATGCTCACATCATTTATTATCTTTTTGTGTGCATTACATTTGACAACGGCTACCTATTTTAGCAGCGATAAAGCATTAGCTAGTTAAACAAAAGAGGACCATGCTGTGGTTTTGTTCTTTGAGATGTGAGGAGGAAACCTCTTTCTGCCCAGTATATGTGTTCACAAGTAATCCAGTGCTCAGCTCACAGGTTTTTGTTAATATTATTAAGTCAGCTGCTTGTGATGATCATTTTAACAGCTTACAAGTTTCAAGTACATTGTTTGTAGGTGATAATAGCATAGGCTTCAGTGGTTGTCCCATCCTTGAGCATAAAGGAAGAGCCATCAACCCATTCTTTCTTTCATTGGTGGGTCCTCCAAATCTGTTCTGCCTTTGGTCTGTTCTTCTGTCATCAGTACACAATATTGGGGCATGGCTGTATCATTCTTGGGAAGGGGCAAGAAGGTCGCTGGATTAAGTGAGGTACATCAATATATGGTAACATGAGGCCTGAACCAACCTAACTTATAATGTGTTAGTCTGGAATTAGTTAAATGTTGAGTTATCATTTTAACAGTATATATACAGAGTGAGGTAGATGCAGATGCATTTTGTGTCCAAGAACATTTGTTGCTGCATTTGCACGCAGGTATGCTGGTAAGTCTAAAGCAACCATACCTAAGATGGTGGAAAAATAAGCTTAGGGCATTTTCCAGTCACCCTGTTGTTGTGTAAGAAGAACAAGTGTGCATCCATCATGTTCATGTACTAAAAGAAGAAATTCTTTAGCAGAGTCAGGTATTCCAAGAGTACACGTGTCAGACACTGCCTGTTTGATTTGCAGAAAATTATTCTGGTGTTTAGTTAGTCATGGTAAAGGTTTTGTGGTGTCTTTAGTGGGGAGGCTTAGCAAGGGTTTGGAAAGAAAGGAAACATTTCCCCCTTTGACAAGAGATGTCCTAAATAGATAACCTCCTGCTGAACAAATTTCAATTTAGTGGGAGATACCTTGTGGCCACGTGTACCAAGGAAATTAATAGGGCAATGGTGTCAGAAGCACAGTCTGTTTCGCTGGAATCGTTAATAGATATGTTGTCTATGTATTGTATGAGAATAGTAGTTAGTGTTAACAGAAAAATGTCTAGTTGTGCTTTTAGTGCCTGCAGATCAAAAACAAAAACCTCCGAACATGTTCCTTAGTGGAGTCATCACTCTTTTTTAATGCAGGGAGGATTGGGCTATTGCATGGGGAACCCTGAATCTCTCTTATCACTCCGTTCATAGGTAAGTCTTGTATCACTATTTCAATCTGTTTTTTCCTTCTGGTGATACTTTGTATTGTGGAACTCGTGGGAGAGGAACATTTTGTTTTACTGTCACTTGTACAGGTGTTATGGTCATATGTTCTACATCATTCTTACCGGAGGTCCAATTGTTGTCTTCTCTAGCAAACACCCATTCAGGTACTGTAGTTTGGGGATGGGCAAAGTAGACCACTTTGGGGACAGGACCCAACCTATTCAAGTGTAAGTGGGGCTGGCCCATCCAGTCAGACCTAAGCTCCCATTGTGTGTGGTGGTCTAGGAGGAATACACTAAGCCCAGAACAGATTTCACAGCAATACCCTACCCAGGAGGAGATTTGATGTATTGTTAAACAAGGAAATCCTGCAAGACGGACCCGGAAAAATGTACATCCCTGTGCACCTCTGCATCCAGACAGTAATGCTTAGCAAAGGTGTGCAAGGAAGTCCACGTTGTCATCTTACAGATTTCTGCAATTGTGACGCTGCGTGTGAATGAAGAAGATGTTGACTAAGCCCCGGTGGAATAGGCTCTGATCCTCTTTGGAGCCTCTTTCTTGGCTAAGTTGTAGTAGGTCTTGCAACTAACTTACATTTTTAGCAGAAGTAATAGCAATCAAAAACACAGTTCTGAGGGTCAACATACAAAGAGTACCACTGTGAAGAGGCTCAAATGGAGTCTCCCTCAAAAAGGTAAGAAATTGGTGCAAGTCCAATTGAGGAATGACAAAGGGAGTTGAAGCAAAAAGGTTGCTCAGGCACTTAATAGCACTCATGAAAAGTTGTTTTTTTAACAGAGATGGATGATCAGGCAGACAGAGGAAAGCAAAGAAGGCGGCTGAATAACCCTTAACAGTGCCAATGGCACCTCCCCTCTGAGCTTGGAAAAGTGCAAATCGGCGCACTTGAGAGAGCTTAGGTCCACACCATTGTCTGCACACCATGCAAGAACGTTTCCACATCTGCTGGAATAAACAGAACTATTGAAGGGGCAAAGCACAGAGAAGATGACGTCCACCATCTCTGGTGGCAGCTGAAAGGGGCTCAGTTGCCCCGGCTTAATCTTCAAGCATGCAGATGGAGGTCTTGAAGATTGGGGTGCAGGACAGTCTAACATGAGTGGAGGGCATAGCCAGGGACATGTAAAGAAGTACAGAAGCTAATCGGGGGCTATAAGAAAAACTTTGGCCTGCTGTTGGTGAATCTTCCTGAGAACTAGTGGAATCATAGGTATGGGGAAACATGTATACAGCTGAAAGTTCCGCCTCAAGTAAATGCATTTCCCAAAGGTCCTATTAGAAGATATCATAGGGTGGAAAACTGCAGGCATGGAGTTTTTTCCAAGATGGCAAATAAGACCACCTGAGGAGTGCTGCCCTTGGTTGAAGATGTCCTGGACAACCTTCAGCATAAGGCACGACTTGTGATTGGCAAGATAACGCCAGCTCAGGCTGTCTGCTCTGACATTCAGAGTCTCCTCTAGGTAATTCGTCGCTGAGCGATATCCCTTGTTGGTGTGCCGAAGACCGCAGTCCCAGTGCCTCCAGGCAAAGAAGGTGGGACCCTACTTTCCCTTGCTTGTTCACATAACACATCACAGTTATATTGTCCATCAAGGTCTGTATGGGCCAACCCACAATGCAGAAGAGGAAGGCCTTGAACACCAGTCGAATCACCCAAAGTTCCAGCTGATTGATATGCTGCACCTGCTCTACAGGAGATCAGAGGTCACTGATCTCCAGATCCTACAGATGGACTCCCCACCCTAGGGTGGAAGCATCCATAACTACTATAGTTATGGCCAGAGGGAGGGGGTTTACAGGTGATCCCGTGAGTTAGGTTAATCTTGTTCCACCACAAAGCAACTGTCGGCATAGCGTGGGAGAGATCACAATGGAGTCTGATAGATCTCCCCCGTACTGGAGCCACTGTGTGTAGAGACACCACTGCAGGGCCATAATCTTTCAATGTGTGTGCCAGACTAGAAGAATGCAAAAAGCCAGCAGACCTAGAAATCAAAGGACTCTCAGGACTGGGACTCTTGTGCCTTGCTGGAAAGCTGGAACCATCTCCTGGTTTTCTTTGTGTCTCTGAGGAGGAAGAAAGACGCAGAGAAAAGTATCCAGTTACAGCCCTATGAACTGGAGTCATTAGAAGGGCCACAGGTAAAATGAGGGCTAGTTGATCAAATAGCCCAGATCAACCAGGCATGCTGTTGACTGCAAATGGCGCCACCCCATGTCTGGCGAGCTGGCTTTAATGAGCCAGTCATCCAGGTATGGGAAAATGGGGATGCCTGCCCATTTCAGATGGGCTGCAACCTGCACCATCACCTTTGTGATGCTGATGTCAAACCAAAGGATAGTACCACAAATTGGTAGTAAGCAGAAACCCCACAAATTGCAAGTACCTCTGATGTGACCACAGGATAGGGATGTGGAAGTAGACCAAATACAGGCTCTGAAATTCAAGGGGGTGCTGGTCAGGGTCACTACTATGTATTCCACTGGATCAGAATCCATCACAAAAACTTGTGGAGGTGTGCTCTATAAGTCTCTTCTTCGTACTGCCTTTGGGCTCTCTCCGAGAATTAATATGAGGTTCAACGTTGCGCTGGACGTCTATGGCCTCGTATCCAGAGTCAGAGGAGTAGGCAGTGGTGGCGGAGGTGCTCACAGGGGCAACATCCAGGGCATTCTTTGCGGCGCCAATATGTCGAGCGCCAGAACAAAGCAATATGGCACTAACACTGGATTCCAAGGTGTGGCACTGAAGAGTGGAGATTGAAAAGGCATAAATATCGGCAGGGGCCAAGGCCCGCTGAGCCTGAAGGTATGCTTGATGCACCAAGACCTTTGCAAAAATAGAATACATTGCATTAAAAAATGCCGCTGGACCCTATCCCGTAGTCGAGAAATCAGGGAAATCCGGCGTTGGAGCCTAGAGTGTCAGAGGTGATGGTGTAGAAGGAGGTGGCGGTCTGTCCGGACCCCAGTCCAAAACAGGAGCAGGGCTGCATGTAGGATCCACTAGCATCAGATTGACAAGCTCCTGTTCCAAGGACAAGGGCCTTGTTGGTGACAGAGAGCCATTGGGAGACCCACTTTGAGATAACTTTTTCTTATTTTTCTTGTGTCAAAGGGAAAGCGTGAACTGTGCTTGGAACTCTTCTGGTGTCAATGTTTGTCCTTTGCCCTGGCGATGAAGAGTTTGACCTCCCAGTCCTTGATGGCCACTGCTTTTCATTACTTATCTCCAAGGGGGCGTACTGTGTGGGGTGCATGGGTGTTCCCATGCAACCATCCAAGGTTTGTGATGCTAAATCCTATTTACTTAATAAAGTTGGAAGAGTTTAGCATCAGAAAACTGTGTCCTTTTGAAGTCGGTGCAAGGAAGGAGAAATGCTTGTATTTCTCCGTCCTTTTCCGACTTTCTGCGTGTGCTGCTCTTTACAGCACACATACAAATGAGGGGAAAGGTTTAAAGATAGCCTAAGCATTGTATTTTGTACTGGAAGGCTATCCTTCCAGTATAAAATCTATGCTACACTCATGGAGACACCTTTTCACTATGGTGCAAAGGTGTCTCCGTGGAGCACTGCAGCTGATTTCTGCAGCGGCGCTAGGGAAGGGAAGGAGAGTGCCATATGTCTGTAAATATGGCACTCTCCTCCTCTCTCTGTTTCATGCAGCACAGCACTGCATTTGCGGCTGCTGCACTGCACTGTGTGAATAAGTGTTAAATCTGGCCCTGTGTATCTGGTATCCTGGATTTTGATTTTGGCCCTAGTCTAATTCTAATCTACTTTCTCTGCACAGGCCTGGCCCTTGACACAAGTGAGGCCCTAGACCTTGTTCAGTGACCTAGAGTTGAGTATCAAGCATCACGTTCTTGGACCAACAGGGGACTAACCTACCTGTTATGGGTTTGGCAGGTTGAATTGTGGTGGTAAGATACCTGGTTTCTGAATCCGTAGTTGTGACAATACAAAAATGGGAGCCTCTGTCCACTTTTTGTTCCAGTTCCAAGTTCTCTTTGACCAAGGCAGAGAGTGCTTCACAGAGGGTTATCTGCAAAGGTGCTGGTGTTTGCTTGGCAAAAAACACAGTTGCCTCATGGGAAAAGTCCAGTCCGAACTGCCAAGCCCTGTCTTTCCCAGACCGGAATCAAGCATCCAAGGACCGGTTTCTGGCTATCAGCCTTCATTCAGCCTGGATAGCTTGACTCCAGTGGTGTGGAGAGCCTGGGACTCACGTCTGAGCATACCCAGCCCACTCGGGGTGAAAATTACAAAAAACACAGTTGATGGACAAAATGTAGAACAATGTCATACATTCACCCCAGTACAAGGATCTGGGCCTAAATCCATCGTTTTTTTCACTCCACACCACCCTGGGTTAGACACTGGCTATATGCAAATCAGCTCTGACCCTTTGCCTCATGGGAAAAGTCCAGTCCGAACTGCCATGCCCTGTCTTTCCCAGACTGGAATCAAGCATCCAAGGACCGGTTTCTGGCTATCAGCCTTCATTCAGCCTGGATAGCTTGACTCCAGTGGTGTGGAGAGCCTGGGACTCACGTCTGAGCATACCCAGCCCACCCGGGGTGAAAATTACAAAAAACACAGTTGATGGACAGAATGTAGAACAATGTCATACATTCACCCCAGTACAAGGATCTGGGCCTAAATCCATCGTTTTTTTCACTCCACACCACCCTGGGTTAGACACTGGCTATATGCAAATCAGCTCTGACCCTTTGCCTCATGGGAAAAGTCCAGTCCGAACTGCCAAGCCCTGTCTTTCCCAGACCGGAATCAAGCATCCAAGGACCGGTTTCTGGCTATCAGCCTTCATTCAGCCTGGATAGCTTGACTCCAGTGGTGTGGAGAGCCTGGGACTCACGTCTGAGCATACCCAGCCCACTCGGGGTGAAAATTACAAAAAACACAGTTGATGGACAGAATGTAGAACAATGTCATACATTCACCCCAGTACAAGGATCTGGGCCTAAATCCATCGTTTTTTTCACTCCACACCACCCTGGGTTAGACACTGGCTATATGCAAATCAGCTCTGACCCATTGCCTCATGGGAAAAGTACAGTCCGAACTGCCAAGCCCTGTCTTTCCCAGACCGGAATCAAGCATCCAAGGACCGGTTTCTGGCTATCAGCCTTCATTCAGCCTGGATAGCTTGACTCCAGTGGTGTGGAGAGCCTGGGACTCACGTCTGAGCATACCCAGCCCACTCGGGCTACATATCCCTCCTTTATGGATTACACAAATTTAAAGAAAAGAAATGTCTCTCAGTCTACCTGCTGGCTGGCTCATTCACATCACCCATCTCGAAGTCTCGGTACTTCACCAGTCTTACCACTGCTCTGCCAGCGCGAGTGCATCTCACAGGAGTGCTGGAAGGGTTCAATGTAACTGCCCGAGGATTTCTTATTCCAGCTCGTTCAGCACTTATGGGAATACCCTTTTGGGGTGTTCCATCTGTGCCTCCCGGGCATTCCAGAGTGTCTGGGTCACTCCCCCTTTCCACGTCTTCTTCTCTCTCTCTCTCTTCGGAGTTTCCCGCTTCTTCCTCCACCGGAATGACCTCTGTATGTTGAGCAAGGGGGTTTTCTGCCTGTCCCTCTTCTCCTTTGGTCCACTGCAGTATCTTGTTGCATTTGGACATCCGGTCTAGGGACCAAACTTTCCCATCACTCAGTAAGGCAGCTCTGTTATAAACGTCTTTCACTTGCAAAGGTGCACTGAACTTGCTGTCCCCTTTCCTTCTCAACTGGGCTAGTTTGACCCAGACCCACTCTCCAACTCTGTCTCCTTCACGTTGCATCTCCTGTTAAAGTGTTCTGTATATATTCTTTGTGCCTTTTCCAAGTTGTGGTGAACTACTGCTGAGGACCTTTTGCTCGTGATGGTGCTCTCTTTCCACGCAACATTGTCCATTGTGAAGGGGTCCCGACCTCTTAGGATCTGGAAGGGACTGTATCCCGTGCTGGTTGGGGTGATCCTGTAGGCCCACAACATGCACTTCAATTCTTTTTCCCAGTCCTTTCCTGCTCCTATCGCAGATTGTACCGAGTCCATGATAACTCTATTAAACCTTTCCGCTAACCCGTTTCCTGCCGGATGATAAATTGAAGTGTGCTTGACCTTTATGCCGTTCCTACCCATGTAGGCATTCCATTTTTCCGATGTAAACTGGGGCCCATTATCGCTTAGGATAGAGCGTGGAATACCTTCTCTAAGGAAGATGGCTGTGAGAAACTTCAATACGTTATCTGTGTCCATGTCCTCCTGTATGTCTATTTCAGGCCACTTGGAATACCTGTCCATGAGCACCAGTACATATTTCGGAACTCCTTGTCCGTCCAGCACAGGACCTAGAATGTCTATCGATAATTCTTCCCATGGGTTATAGGGGTTGTCAAATTTTCCCGAAGGTGGGCGCATCAAGCTTGGTGACTTGTCTGCTTTTTGGCATTGTTCGCACTCACGCACGTGCCTTTCTATCTGGCCATCCATTGCTGGCCACCAATACATCTGCTTCATCCTAAGCTTCATCTTCACGATGCCCAGGTGTCCTTCATGTAGAATAGCGAGTAAGCGTGGCACCAAGGAATTAGGATGAACCACTTTATCTCCTCTTAGCAGGAAGATCCCTTGGTCTCCAACGGATAATTCCTCTCTCACTTCAAAGAATTGTCTGTGCTCGGTCTTCAAGTGCCTCTTTTCTGGCCATCCTTGTAGCGTGAATTGTTTGACCATACCGATGTTTGAGTCCTTCCACTCCTGCACGCTTATTACTTTTTCGTGATCCTCCATGAACGCCACGCTGATGTCTTCGTCTTCTGAGCTGTGTGGAGCCTACTCCATGGCTGAGGCTCGGCTGAGATAATCAGCTACTTTATTTCTTGCTCCAAGGATGTGTTCTACATCGTACCGGTGGTCTAACAATTTCAATGTCATCTTAGCGATGCGTGGAGTCGCATTCGCGTGTCCTGAAGATGTGAGAACTTTGACCAGCGGCTTGTGATCAGTCCTGAGCCTGAATCTCGTGCCCCAGATGAATTGGCAGAACTTCTCCGTGGCCCAGACTGCTGCTAACATCTCCTTTTCTATTACGCTGAACTTTTGCTCTGTGTGTGACAAAGACCTGGATGCGAAGCTGATGGTGGTCATTTCCCCATTCTTCGCCTCCTGCATAAGGACTGGTCCGAGGCCCCTTTCGCTCACGTCTGTCGTTAGTATTGATCTTGCTTGCTGATCAAGCCCTTGTAGAGGGACCGCCGTGCTGATATCCTCTTTGATCCTCTGAAATTCTTCTTGTGTCTCCTCCGTCCACTCAAAGGTTGTCTTGTCGCGGAGGAGTTGGCGCAAGTGGTGTGTCTTGGTGGCGAAGTACTGCACAAATTTACTATAGAACACGGCCATTCCTAGGAAGGACCTGACTTCTTCCTTGTTTCTCGGCAGCGGTGCGTCACATATTGCTTTGACGTTTGTTTGTTTAGGCGTAATGCCTTGATCACTGATCTCATGGCCCAAGTACGTGACAGACTTCATACCAAACCGGCACTTGTCCCATTCTGCGGTAAGCCCATTGCGTTCTAAGACATGCAAGACATTGGACAGCTTTGCATCATGGTCTGCCTTGTTCTTGCCCATTACCAAGATGTCGTCCTGAAAGTACTGAACTCCTTCCACGTCCTTGAACAGTTTGTGCATAAGTTTCTGAAATACAGCTGCTGCCGATGCTAGCCCAAACGGCATTCTGTGAAACTGGTAGCACCCAAACGGGGTTATGAACGATGTCAGTTTTCGGCTTGTGTGGTGTAGGGCTATTTGATGGTAGGCTGAGGTGAGGTCGATGGTGGAAAACCATTTCACCCCCTTCGTTCTCGCCAGCATTTCGTCTATTGTCGGTAGCGGGAACTTTTCTACTATTATGTTTTTGTTCAATTCCCTCAGGTTCACACACAGGCGGACCTTGCCGTTTGGTTTCATTGCCACCACCAACGGTGCCAACCACTCTGCACTATTTATCGGCTCTATGATACCATAGTCTTCCAGTCTCTGTAATTCCTGTTGCACCATCTCTCTGATTGCCATCGGGATATTTCTCACTTTGTGGCACACGGGTTTTGCGTCTGCCTTGAGGTCAATCTTGTGCGTGAATTTAATCAGTTTGCCCACTTTGCCTCCAAACACTGTGGGAAAGTCTTCCTTCATTTTTGTGACGTCTGGCTGTTGCTCAGGGCTGTTCATCCGAACTTGTGTGGTGCCACCCGGGTTCAACTGAATGCCTAAATCTCCTTGGTCGACCCATCCTAGAACAGAAGGACCTTTCTCTGCCACGTATAACTTGCACTTTGCACTCTGCTCCTTAAATTCAAATTTAAGGCTACGATACCCTACCATAGGGATGGGCTCCCCTGTAAACATGACTGGTTGAATATCTGGGGGTTCCAGGTGATGTCCTAGGTGGCCTTTGAAGTGTTCATCCTACACCATCCGTTGTATAATAGTATACGGGGACCCTGAATCTCCTACCATCTTTATCGGTACTCCTCCTATAACCAGATCGCACTGAGGTTTCTTGGAGCGGTTGCAGTTGATTCCTAGTATGTGTTCTTCTATGCATAACACACTATCTTCTTCCTCTTCACCTTCTCCCTCTACTTCTGACTCTTGTGCGACGTACTCGACTGCCGGTCTCTTCTGCTTGCGGCGACACACTTTCTCCTAGTGCCCCACTATTCCGCAGAACATGCATTTGGCACGGAAAGCTGGGCACCGCTTGTCATAGGCCGCATGAGACTGGCTACCACACCTGTAACACGTGTTCCTGCCTTCACCGGTGGGTTTCTTCATCGGCGCTGGTCTGGAGGTCCATTTGGCTTGCTTCCTCGTGTCCCCTGCTACTACCATGCCACTTTCCGGTGTTTCTGCTTCAGTGACCTTGTTAACCATGGGCCTGGTGGCGATCTCCCTTTTTGCTGCCTCCACGCACCTTTTAGATAGCTCTGCTTTCTTTACCATGGCTATGACTTTCTTCAGGGTCGCGTCTCAATTTACCCACAGCTTGTCTTGGATTGCCGAATTCGTGGTGTGCATGACTATTTGATCTTTAATGAATTCGTCGTGTAAGGTGCCGAACTTACATGTGACTGCCAATTTCTTCAACGCTGCTACGTACTCGTCTATAGACTCCCCCACTGTTTGGGCACACATTTCTACTCTTCTCTCGGGTAGATCTTCCTCCCCTCTGGGACTGCCTGGCTCACTCTGTCTGTGCAGACATGTGGGGCTCTGTTGTGACGCTGATTCGCCCCCTGTGCTGTGTCCTGTTTGTTCTGCCAGGGCCCCGGGTAGTCGCGCTGTCCTTTTTGAACCTTATGCCAGGTGCGTCTACACACCGATGAGTGTCTCTCTCTGCCCTGCCCCTCTTCCCTTCCGCGGCTGCAGTACTCACTGTAGGTGTTATTTCCATTCACGTCTGGGCATGCACTCGAGGGCAGGTGTGGTGCCTTGGCCTTTCTCCCGTGCTCTCGTTGTTGGGCAGACCACTCTGCCTGTCTTTAGTTCTGGATTCAGCTGCAATGTTCGGGGGCAATCTCTTCACCTGGTGGGGGTTGCTTGGTGACTGTGGGCGCATTCCTGTGCCATGCTCTTCTCACTGCTCCGTACCTGTCTGCAGCTTGCTTCTACTCCGTGGTCAAGGCTGCTGGTGGGTCTCTAATCTGTTCTTGGCTCGGGGGTTCCACTTTTTTTTTTATCCCGTCCTCGTCGCCATTGTAATGTTCCACTTTCACCCCTTAAAAGACACTCTCAAACTACGGTTGCAGGTAGGTGTAATTATATTTTATTTAAGTAGCAGTGAGAGCACCGGGAACCCGTCCGTGTTCGTTCACAGGCTCCTCGCTCTCTCGCGTCCAAAATGGCGGCTACGCCCCACGTCGTCACGTCGCTGCGTGACGACTAGAGCGCAACACTACAAGCACCAACTGCATGACAAATTACATTTTCCTTCACTTTGCATTTTTAAATAAACACAAACCTACATATTCCAATGCAGGTATACAGTTACTATTTATGCTATCTGATGTCCATTTACTGAGGATGCAGCTGTTAAAAAAATGTCCTCAAATTTGAGGTTTAGCGATGTCAGTATGCTTTTTATCACTGTCCTGCCAGGTATATGTAGGTGGACATTAAGTAATCCTTTTCTTAGAATGCAGCTCGCACTCTAAGAAACTTGCAACTTGATATTAAATCAGTGTGTGTCCTTTGGTTTGTTTACTTTGCTGACATGCAGTTTTAACTACAGAGTTATAGCTTTTTTGTTTTTGAGTGTGCTTGCTGTTTGAATACCTTAGGCCATCATAAAGACACAGAGCTATTCATTAATTTCCTTTGCACGCACTCATTTGAATTACTTTGCCATCCAATATGTTTTTGTTTTTGTTTTGAGTTCCTAGGGAAGACAGACATGCACACAGACTGTCTAAAGTGCAAGAGAAATGTTAGCACTTTCTCAGATGCTCCTCTTGTCCAATATTTAGCTGTCTATGCTTTGAGGTTCACCACGTGGAACGCAAACTTCATTTTCTCGTTCCTTATAATAACTCTCCTCTCTGAAGCTAGTTTCTTCATTACAGGATTTTCTTTGTAGGAGAGTTGTGGGCAACAAATGCCCAACTATCACCAACCCTGACAAAAGCCTGACCTGTTGCTTTTGCCAATACTTGTTTTCCCTTTTGTAGGAAAGAAACGATTATTACATTCATCTCACCAGGATAATTTATTGTATGTTACCCGTTTTAAACGCACCCTAGACATGGAGACAGTCTCCTGTGATGTGCACTGACCTTCCAATGAATTTGCATGTTACTAGATTACACCATGGGGTGGTTTTTTTTTTTATCCCAACGCACTTTGAAAGGAGGTTCGAGCAGGGATTCAAAATGTCCCTTTCAGGGCCGGACTGGGAATCGAAAACAGCCCTGAAAATTTTGTAAGACCAGCCCTTGTATGTTACGAAGCGGGAGAGTGCAGCAAGCGAGCTCGACCACTACAAGGAGGGTTTGGGGGAATTCTCCCCCCAAGGAAATGTGGGGGAAATGGCAAAAAGGGTGCATTCTACAACACCTTTTTCATTATACATTCAATTTTGTTAGCTTTTAAAGCATAGTAAATGATGGGTTTACACTGCACCAGGATAGAACAATCTTTATTGGGGCCCTTCAATGGTTCCCTCACTATCACCCTCCAACAGTGCCCCTCATCTCTCCATAGCCCCTCTCTCATGTATTTCATAGTGCCTCTTATTCTAGATTATGGTGTTGGAGCATTTTACATCATACACACATGGTGACACTGAATAATATGTGTGTAAGTCAGTGTATAGAAAATGTTACATAAGACAAAGGGCACTACGTTGTGAAGGCATTTTTTAAGAGTGCTTGGGCTGGAGAAGCACAAACTCAGGATTCAAAACGTAGGACGGTGGTTAGGGTCACATTTACTAATAAAAATGTATTTCTACCCAAACAAACCCTTTTTAGGAACATTAGGATGATGAAAGACTGGAAAAACAAAACGTTCTAATCTGTACCATGCAGTTTGCATGCAGCTTTTTCATGGCAGTACAGGACTCACTGTGCTAGATTACCATCGTAATTTATGAACTGCACAGTAACAAAATGATCTCAGTGATAAAATCAGTAACCCACAGAGCTATGCACTTATGTGATCTGCGTGGTACACATTCTTTGCAGCAGGCATATTAACCCTCTGGGCTATCTTAGATGAGTCAATACGGCCACCAGACAAAACTCCAACTCACTCCAGCAGGAAGATTAATTACCAGAGATATTTTGACACTTTTATTGCAGCTACAGCACGTGCTTTAAAAACTATACCATATTTAAAAACACAGGGAGGCTTGAAACGAAAGTGTGTGCTGTGTGGATTACCAGTAACATAACCGGCCCCCTACCTTTCCAGCCTCTCTGGGATATGTCTCATGCCCAGTACGGCCAGTCTTGCCTTGGTCACTTTGCCCTCTTCTTGGAGCCAGACTGACTTCCTGATGGAAAATCTCGCAATTCGATTTTAAAAAGAACTTGTGAGACTCAGATGTGTACGATTACATTTGGGCAAGAATGGAAATACACTCGCCCAACTACGAGATTTCTTTTTTGTCCTTAAAGAAAGAAATTACTGACTCAC
This sequence comes from Lissotriton helveticus, assembly GCF_964261635.1. NCBI lineage: Eukaryota > Metazoa > Chordata > Amphibia > Caudata > Salamandridae > Lissotriton > Lissotriton helveticus. The sequence goes on from NC_136070.1 coordinate 445,946,056, forward strand.
ATAATTGCTTCTGCCAACTTCAGCAGGTGCTACTCCTCTGTTAGAGCGGAGGAGCGTCGCCCCACTTAAATTCCCCACAATGCCCCAGAGATGAAAAATATATTGGCAATTTATTACCATTTTATTTTTCTGCATCTCGTCCTGAACCGAGGGCCAGGACAGGCAGAGCCTGCTAAATGGCAGCAGGGAGTAGTGGTGGGATCATCAGCCTCCTGTGGTATCCTTCGACTCCAAGGCTTTAGTCCTGCAATCCCTCCTCCCTGTATGCTCTCCTTCACTGCACTACCAGTCTCCTGCGATCTCACATCTCAAATCCAGAACTTTACAGTAAGTGAATTCTGCAGATCCTTCTAAAATACTTTGTTCACAACAAACGTACACAAACTCTTGTACATGTAAAGAATTATCCAGAGAACTGCCAATCTGACAAACCTGCTGAACCATTCCTACAGTAACGTAACTGATCCGTATTATCCTTAAATTTTCCTGTTCACAAATCCCTTACTCCACACAGACATTCGATTTCAGGACTTTATCTTCACATCTTTGTGAAGTTATTAGTAAAGGTTTGGAAGCCTCATGAAGCTTGTGAAATTTTTTTTTAAAGGCAATAGGAAAGATACATCAAAATGATTTTCACAGTAGAAGTTCAAAAAGGAGAAACACCACGTAATTTTGCTGGTATAATAACAAATTTGACCATCCATTTGCACTCCATCTCTCCTTATTTCACAAGGAGCCTTCCAGAGAACAATCAAATCAACTCTCATGAACATGAGCTCGGCCCCTATTGTACAGGTATATAACTTCTGCACATCATTCCTAAAACGCAATGTGCTTAACAGTGCATATACACCAGACCTCCAATCTGACAAAAAGCCCTCCAGACAACAGTTAATCCTGCGCTTTGAAAGGGAAACGCTTGCTGCAGGCAGTTAACTTCTCACTATCTATCTATATATATCAAAAAAACGAATGTATGTCTGTCTGTTTGTCCTTTATGCATTACTACACCATTCATCCGATCGGCATGAAACTTTGGGAAGTTGTTGAGTACACTCCCGCGAAGGTTTCTGGCAAAAAAATAAATAACTAAATAAATACATTTTAAAAAAGTGTTAATAGTTGTTGAGTACGCTCCCGCGAAGGTTTCTGTCAAAATTGTATTTTTTTTAAATTGTTAAATATCGGCCCCGCCGGTCCCCCAGGGCCCTTATAATCTTTTCAATACTGAACGTTTACAGTTTCCGGTGCGACTCGCTTTTGCAATGACCATCAACAAAGCACAAGGACAATCGCTGCAAGTGTGTGGACTAGATTTGGAGAATCCGTGCTTCTCACATGGACAACTGTATGTGGCCAGATCACGCGTCGAAAAACCTTCTGATTTATTCGTGTATGCACCAGACGGAAAAACAAAAAATACCGTGTAACCACAAGCACTCGAATAAATAAACAGAATTAAAACAAAACTTTAAAATGTTTTTCCATATTAAAATGAATAAGTTTCAATAAAAATGACACAATGTAAATTGAATGTTATCATAACAAGTTTCCTTAAATTTCCTTTCTTCTGAGATCGCAGCAACGCGCGACGGGTAAGCTAGTTACTAATAAAATACACAGTTTGCACCACCCTGGTACCAGTCCTCTTATCTCAGCAGGAACTGCCCAAAGGCCCTTGAATGCAGGTTTTGTAAATTCAATATCGTCCGTTTCATTCAGTTCACGCAAACATGCACTTGTCTGTTTCTCTTTTATAATAAAAACCATCATTAAGTATGGAAATTAAGAACTCGCCCATCATGAGTTTCCCACTGTAACCTCCTTACAGGAACTAAAACAATAATGCAATGCTTCCCAGAATTGGCAGGGAGTGAAACAACTTCTGGTAATCTCAGATCCCACCTTGCCTTGAGCTGAGAGCAGGAGTCAATGACCTTCACCCGTCCCCATGCCCACCCACAGCCTAACACGGGCTTCTCACTGACCATGGACCAAGCCTTCAAATGATCTCAACCAGAGCATGAACAACATGTAAGGAATTTTGTAGAAGATTATTATAACCTAAGGATTAATTTCACAGCCATTTAACTGTGTATGGACGAGGTCATTCCGCTGAGCGTTTACCCTTCTCGAGATAGTAAAATGAATATGATTGGGCTGATCAACACATGTTATTTAGAGCACCACCGTGTGGGTGCTTAAAATGACATGCACAATATTCAGGAGCCATAGGACAGACATGGTGTGGTCCGAGCATGGCGTAGTCCGAGAACAGGACCTCTCAATGTACCATACTGCTGCCTCCCCAGATTCTTAGTGCAAGTGTTCAGATACTACTGTGGCCACTGAGAAAGTGGCTCGAACGTGCAACACAGATAGCCAGTGCCGTGTGCTTGTACTGGACTTCCCTAAAGCTATTTTATAGTTGGACAGTTAACGCTTCATTTATCCAATTCAATTCAATTCAATTCAATCCATTAAATGTATTTCATTTTCACAGCAGATGACCTGACAGCTTATCTTGTTATCGGATACATGCTTTGCAGTCAACACAGAAACTAGCCACTGATTAAACTTAAAGGGATCACTCAGCCTTCACATAACACTACACCCGAGACATGCTCCTTGTCCTAATGTGACATACGTTAACTTCCAAAGAAAAAATAACCCCAATCTTTCAAAAATACAAAGAACAAGCATGGGTAAATGCATTAGGTTTCGCCTATGTGATTAATAATAAGCAGTTTTTTGTTGTAAGTTGTAGCTAGCTAGCTAGGTGAGTAGTTGTACAATATAAGTTACCAGAAAGTCTGTTCAAGTGTTATGAATGGTTTATGCACATAACGGCAATATATTGTGCAGTTACTAGTGGTAAGTGCGGGTAAGTAATAGCACAATTTTGAAAAATATAAGAGGGTAATAATAGAATTAATTGATGTAATAGCAACATTATGTGTTTAAAGGAGTTCTGACTACTTTTGGTCCCGGTGCCACTGCACCTGCTGCACCATTCAAATCATGCTGCTAGTGGCTGCAAGATAACTGCCTGTTTAGTAGTAAAAATACAGCAATATTTGATGTTTAGAGGAGTTATGACAACGTTTAGCCCAGGTGCCACTACACCTGCTGCACCATTGAAATCATGACCCTAATGCCTGAAAGGTAAATGCACGTGTGACTGCTTATTTAGTAGTTACATATAGCAATATTTGATATTTACTGGTATCCCTAGAGCTTCTGGCCCTGGTGCCACTGCACCTGCTTCACCATTCAAATCAAGCCCCTTTCAGCTGCAAAATAACTACAATTGTGTCTGCCTGTATAGTAGTAAAATATAGCAGTATTAAGTGTTTAGAGGAGTTCTGGCAACTTTTGGGCCCAGTGCCACTGCACCTGCTGCATAATTCAATTAATGGCCCTGTTATCTGCAAGGTAACTGCACCACTTGTGTCTGCCTGTTTAGTTGTAAAATATAGCAATATTAGGTGTTTAGAGGAGTTGTGACAAAGTTTGGACCTGGTGCCACAGCATCTGCTGCACCATTCCAATGTTGAACCTTTTGGCTGCAAGTGTTTAGAGGAGTTCTGGTAACTTTTGGGCCCAGTGCCACTGCACCTGCTGCATCATTCAATTAATGGCCCTATAATCTGCAAGGTAACTGCACCACGTGTGACTGCCTGTTTAGTAGTAAAATATAGCAATAGTTGGTGTTTAATTGAGTTATGACAAATGTTGGCCCTGGTGCCAGTGCACCTGCAGCACCATTTAAATCATGCCCCTTTTAACTGCAGGGTAACTGCAATTGTGACTGCCTGTATAATAGTAAAATACAACAATATTAGGTGTTTAGACGTGCTGATGCACTATTCAAATCATGACTCTGTTGTCTGTAAGGTAACTGCACTTGTGACCAATGTTCCCTCTAATTTTTTTCTTCTGTGTGAGGCATTATAAGGTCGTCTGTGCGCCAAAAAGCCAACCACCAGTGTGGGTGCAGCAACAGATATCAGTGCAAATATCGCTCATACATTTGCTTAATAAAGTGAAAAGACAGTGTATTTCTACACATATAGCACCACATGAAGGGTCCTAAGGGAGGTTTTTAACATACAACAAACATAAAAAGAATACAATATTCAAAAGCATAATCTCCATTAAAAGTCTTGTAATGTAACAATGTGTCCCTTATTACCACTTGTCAAATGTGAATGCTACATCCCTGAGAGGTGTCTGTGTTATTCAAGATTGACCACAATGGGTTCTGTGAAAATGCATTGTTGTGTCCTATCCTTAGCCAACCACAGAACATTGTGCTATCTTTTGCTGCATTCTTGCATGCCTTTCGCAGCCCCGCCAAGTACCACACATCAGACTTATACTAACACATTTTAGTGTGGTGGTCTGCATCACCACACTAAAATGCATTAATCACACATTTGTAGTGCCTTGACAACACCTGTGTGCTGTGAGGGAGAAGCTGGAACTGCAGCTGCAAAGTGGACGTCATGGGCACTATTGCGGTAGATAACGCCGTCCACCCTGCCAAGAATTGGGTCCCCACTGAATAATGTGCTGAACTCGAGTTGGCTCCCCCCCGAACGCCTTCTCCCGCTGCTTCGTTGTGGAGCGTGTACATAGGGCCCTTATGCAGAAGCCCCCTCAAGGGGCACGTCCGTGGCCGATCAACACCAAATTTTATAACTACATGGATCGCGATACTATACTGAAGCAGGCCAGGGATAAGGAATCCCTCACTTGTGACAATGCAAAGATTCTTATTTTCCCAGACTACACGCGCTTAGTGCAGCAGCAGCGACAGTCCTTCCTGGTGGCCAAAGCTCACCTCCGAGACCTCAAGATCCAATATGCGCTGCTATATCCAGCCCGTCTGAGGGTGGTCTACCGATCTCGCACTTTGTTCTTTGACTTTCCCGAGGAAGTCTTCACATGGACTGATGAAACTGTGAGAGTGCGGGTTCATACTCCACCTGGCCGAGATTCGGACTCTTCGTCGAGTGAGGTAGCACGCAGGGGTCCCCAAGGCCAACAGCAAGACGGCAGGAGATCGAGATCCAGGCATCGCTCTCTGTCCTGCTCCACCCTCAGGCACAAGGGCTTGTCATCAGAGAGACAGGTATCGGCGGATTGATCAACAGGCTCAACAGGGACTGGAATTCTGGTGACTGTTTCTTGATGTCCAAATAGGCACATATATTGGGCTGGGTACTTGTTCACGTAGTGGTGGGCGGGAAGGGGTGAGGCCCAGGGGTTATGGGTGGCCAGTTGGGGATCCATTGGAAGGATTGGTACCTGTCCCCAGTTGGGGACTTGGCTCCTATCCGACCGCGACAGATACTTCTATTTTTGTGAGGTATGGGGTGGGGGGCGTAGGGGGGATGTTTGGGGGGGGGGCTGGTTTTACCTGTTTGTTTGCGCAGTCACGCTGGTTGTATGGAACACATGGTCTTCTCTGGGGAAACACATGCATAGGCCACAAGAGTGTTAGTCTTTTGCCATGTCTGGTATGGAGGTGGGAAGGCGTATAATCCCTGGTTCCCTGTGTGTGGTTAGCTGGAATGTTCGGGGGCACTGGACAAAGTGAAGCGAGGGGCCATTCTTCAGTACGCCAAGAGAGCTGGGGCTGAAGTGCTCCTCCTACAGGAAACACACCTACTGGGTTCTAAAGCCTTATGCCTCCAGCGGTATCGTTTTCTTCAGGTGTTTCACTCAGGGTTCACGCGGGGGTCAAGCGGTGTAGGGATTTCGATCCATCGCAGGGTCCCTTATGAACATGAGAGACTTTGGTCAGACACGCAGGTTAGATACATCTTCATACAGGGCAGAATTGGGGGAGAGGTTTTGACTCTGGGAAGCCCCCCACCATTACAGTGGTCCCTAGTGGAAAGACTCCTAACATTATGGGGGGACATGCCGGATACATTCTTTGTTGGGGAGATTGGAATGATGTGATGGACCGGGGTCGGGATAGGTGGAGGAGCGGGGATGCGGCTGGGGTAGGGGGATCCCCTACCAAATTGCACTCCCTAGTCACGGGGCTAGACTGAATCGATGTATGGAGACACCTACATGGCCCTCGCAGGGAATACACTTACTTCTCCACAACACACGACTCCTTTTCGAGGATAGACTATGTATTCGTCCCAAGGGGGATGGTACACAGAGTGTTGTCAGCGAGTATTATGTCCAGGGCCTTGTCAGACACTCTCCTGTTGCACTCACAATTCGGATTGGACCGGGGCGACAGCCCCTTAGGTGGCGCATGTCAGGGTGGCAGCTGCAGAAAGAGGAATACAGGAAACACCTGGGCAAGGAGATAGATAACTATTTGGTTGCTCATGTAGGCTCAGTTGAGTCTCCGGCGGTGCTTTGGGAGGCATTGAAACCCACCTTGTGAGGGGTGGATATCTCCTGGTGTGTGGCTGCGCGGAGGGAGCGGCAGAAGGACCTGGTATGTCGGGAGGCAGATATCAAGGCACTGGGGCGTAGGGGTCGGGAGGCTGACGGGGGCCCGGCTAGGAGACAATTGGTTTTGGTTTAGCAGCAATACGCAGCGATACTAATGGATGAGGCCCATCAGGCTTGGCTGGCAACGCGCAGCAGGGTCTATCAATGGGGAGATGAATCCAGCAAGGTGCTCCACCGCTTGTGTCAGGGTCCTTTCATGCCCAGCTCTTGCCCCGGGTCTTGGGTCCTGCGGGAGAGCCAATTCTAGAGCCCTCTGCTCTCGCCGAGAGCTTTGCGCCGTACTTTGAGGAACTGTGTTCACCCAAAGAATGGCTTGAGGCGGAGGTTATTGTGAAGTTCATTGATGATCTTCCACCTAAGTCAGTTTCGGACGAAGTACGAGAGCAACTGGATGGGCCTCTGTTGGACGACGAACTGGGTACGGCCCTGGGGGAATTGAATCCTGGGAAGGCTCCGGGTCCGAATGGGTTCCCCAGCGAGTTTTTAAACAGTTCTTTGTGCAGCTGGCTCCACACTTTCGGCCGGTGGTGGAGGAGGCACAGGAGTGCGGCTTGCTTCCCCCGGACTGGAGACATGCGGAAGTGGTGGTGTTTCACAAACCAGGTAGACCTCCAGAGCAGCATGCATCATATCGTCCCATCTCCCTCCTTAATATCGAAGCAAAGGTGCTGGCCAAGGCGTTGGCCAATCGGCTTAAGCCACACATCACAACTTTGGTACACCCAGATCAGGCTGGGTTCATGCCTCAGAGGGCTACCCGCCAAACCATTCGGCGTGCGCACATTGCGGTGTCGGCTAGTGGGCGGCTTTTGACTCTTTGAGTTGGGTGTACCTGTTCGCTCTGCTGCGGAAACTTAATCTGGGCACGCGCTTTCTGGCCTACCTGCAGCTGCTGTACACTACTTTAATGGCTTCGGTGCGGGTAGGGGGGGGGGGGGGCGATTTCTCGCTCCTTTTCTATCCAGCGGGGCACGCGCGAGGGCTGCCACCTCTCCCCCTACCTCTTTGCGCTCGCCATAGAGCCGCTGGTGGCCTGGGTGCGTATAGATGCTCAGCTTCGGGGGTTTCGATGGGCGTAGGGTCTTACAGATAAAATAGCGCTATACGCGGGTGATGTCCTGTTCTTTCTGACCGACTTGGACAGGTCGGGGCCACGATTGATGCACATCCTTCAGATTTTTGGTGAGACATCTGGGCTATATATGAATCCTCGTAAATCTACATTGTGGGTTCTGGGGGATGGCGAGGGGGTGGGAGAATGGGCATCAGCCCTTCAATTGGCGACAGGGGGATGAAGTATTTGGGGGTCTTTTTGTCCAATGTCCTGGCTGTATCCAGAGACCGTAACCTGACCCCGGTGTGGGATCGTACTAGGGAAGATCTCAAGGTGTGGTCCTGAATGCGCTTAACGATCTATGGTAGGTTAGCCATCTTTAAGATGGTGGCGCTCCCTCGTCTTCTTTACCAATTGCAAAATCATCCCTACCAGATTTCACCCTCATGGTTCCTGCAGGTCAACTCGGCATTGGGCAGGTTCCTGTGGGCGGAGGGCGCGGTCAGGGTGGCCCTGCGTACCTGTTTCCTATCCACATACACCGGTGGTCTAGCTACGTCGGATGTCCTCTCCTACTACCAGGCCGCACACTTGTTGGTCCTCAATGAATGGTGGTACGGGGATAGGAGGGACCCAGCCTATGCGGTGGAGCGGCAGCTAATGGGCAACAAATCCTTACATGCACTATTGTATTCCGCGCCGCTTCGGAGGATGCTGCCCCCGGCCACGCGAGTGGTCTTCCACGTTTGGAGGCAGGCCCAGAGTAGGATGAGGTGGTGGAATGTCCTGACTCGGGAGACTCCACTCTGGGGTAACAGGCGTTTGCCTCTGCTGGCAGCTTTGCAGGGCTTTCAGGGATGGGACTCTATAGGCATCTCGGTCCTGGGTGACGTAATGGCTGACCTGACGCTTCAATCATTCCAAGACCTACAGGATGAATATGCGATGTCCTGATCTCAGTTTTTCAGATACTTGCAGTTCCGACAAGCGCTGGCGCCTAGTCTGGAGGGCCTGGAATCCCTCCCTGATTTCAGCCCGATTGAAGCTAAGGTCTTTATGGGGGAATTACCTGACCACAAAATCTCTCGCATATACCAGACATTGATAATTCATTGTTTCGCAACTGTGCAGCGGCTTAAGGGGGCATGGGAGGGGGATGTAGGGGAACTAGATTAGGAGGACTGGGCGGAGGCATTAGCAAGTCCACGGGGAGCGGTAATAGCCATGCGCCTGCGCTTGATTCAATTCAAGTATTTACACCAAGTGTATTTTACCAGAGTGCGCCTGTGGGGGGCGGGAATGATTGCATCTCCCGAGGGTCTTCGATGTGGGTCAGAGGAGGGAGCTTTCTTGCACACAGTCTGGAGTTGTCTCTCGTTGCACAGATTTTGGAGAGGGGTGATCTCCTGCCTGTCAGAAGTACTGGTGTGGGAGCTTCCCCGCACGCCGCGCCTGGCCCTGTTGCATGTCACGGAGGGGGTCGGGGGCAATAGATATATGCGACACCTGCTAGTGCTGGGTCTCACATTAGCAAAGAGGGACATTGCTAGGGCTTGGAAGGCACCCCGGGCGCCGTCTTGTGCTGCATGGAGAAATGGGATAGATTTTTGTATGGGACTGAAGCAGCCGGTCTTCATTGCCAGAGGGTGTCCCCGCAAACATGATAAGATTTGGAAAAGATGCGCGGACTACCGGGGACTGGACTTAGATCCTCCGCTGGAAGGTGACGTACACTTGATGGCTTGATGGGTATGTGGAAGCCGGACATTGATGGGTGGCCGATGGGCTATATGTGTGGTTCCAGAGGAGTATTACATTTACTGTTGGGGCGTGGGTGCAATCGGGGGGAGGAGGGAGGGGTTTGTTCAATTATGGTTTCTTCAAGTATATAAAAGTCAATGTCATTTCTCATTGTACAATTGATGAGTGCAGCAGTCTCCGGGTTACGGAGCTATGCAGTGTTTATGAACCATGACAAATAAAGCTTGTTTTAAAAAATATTGTGCTGATCTCATCCCATGTAATTTCAAACGCCAGGACACTTTCAGCACCACCTGCACGTTGGCTGATTTCCATCTGCAACAAGTATCAACGTGCAGGTGGGACAGGCCTTTCTTATCTAAACTACTGCTGGGCCCATAACAAAGGCGGAATTTGAGGGTTCACCTGGTCTCCTTTTGTTTGTGTCTCTTTGCTGGGGGCAGTCAGGAGCCTCACACCTGACACAAATGAAGCGGAGATCAAACAAAGGCTCAAACCTTGTTAGTTCATCACATTGTGCTTTACATCAACACTTGCATATTACATGAACAATAAGTTATTTAGGTTTGTAAAACAATGTACAGGATGTGTTACATAAAACTGGGGGATTGCAAGGTGCAGAAGTCCCATATCACCTTCTATATATCACTGTGCTATTATCCTCGCAATGCGCTCAAACATACACATGATAGACCTGCTAAACATATATGTGAAGGCTTCAGATCTGATATCACTTCTTGTGATGCCACTTCCCGTAAAGTTGTGGCTTGTTAGGCCACTTTCTATGATGTCACTTCTTGTGATGCCATTTCCTGTAAAGTCATGGCTTGTGATGCCACACTCTATGAAGTCACTTCTTGTGATGCCGCTTCCTGTAAAGTCGTGGCTTGTGATGCCTCTTTCTATGATGCCACTTTTTATGATGCTACTTTCTGTGATGCCACTTTCTGTGATGCCACTTCCTGTAAAGTCGTAGCTTGTGATGCCACTTTCTATTATGTCAACTCCTGTGATGCCATGTGTGATGTCGCACGCTGTGATTTCGCGCATCGCGCATGCTGCCTAACTAGGTTAGTCCCCCCACTTCTTTTTTAGGACTTGTGCCCTGATTGCACTAAAATATTGGAAATGTCACACATAGCAATCTGAAACCTTGGCAGCTATGTGTAGTCCATTTTCTGTTTGTGTGAAATGTCCCGCTTTTTGGCTTTAAAATTCTGGTCTCCCTATTTATCAACAAAAGGCACAATGCAAGCCTAACAGCACTTCACAATCCTTAATGTATATTAGGGATTGTGAAAGCACACGTTGTGCTGTTAGGCTTGCTGCGTGCCTTTTGTTAATAGAGGGCAGCAGACTGTGTGCCTTTTCGAGTGTTCATGTTAATTGCAGCTCCCGACATGCTTACACTCGGGGTTGCATTTAACATAAAAACTTTCAAAAAGGCACACAAACTGATGCGCTTTGTTAAGAAAAAGCACGCAGCAAACTCAACAGCACAACATGTACTTTCACAATCACTAATACACATTAGTTATTGTGAAAGCACACTTTGCGCTGTTAGGCTTGTTGCATGCCTTTTGGTCATAGAGTGCAGTTAATCGCGTGAGTTTTTGAAAAATTTTATGTTAATTGCATGGTACGCCATGCTTACACAAGGGGCTACATTTAATATGAAAACTTTCAAAAAGGCACATAAACTGCTGCACTCTGTTAAGAAAAGGCAGGCAGCAAGCCCAACAGCACGTTGTGTGCTTTCACAATCACTCATTTATGTTAATGATTGTGAAGGCACACGTCGTGATTTTAGGCTTGCTGCATGCCTTTTCTTGAGAGAGCGCGGAGGGGGGCAGATTGTCTGCTTTTTGTCAAGTATTCATGCTAATCGCAGCGCCCGGATGTATGACGTTACAACGCAGGCTATTACAACGCCTGCCTTTACAACGTGGTTTTTACATCGCATACCAATACAACGCATAGCGCTTTTGGGTGCTGGATAGTGAATAGTTTAATTTACTATTCCAACTCCAGTCCCCGTGGACACTAGGGAAGGTTATTGGATAGTAAATTAACCTATTCCTATCCTAGAGTGCCCCCCAGTGCAATGCGTTGTAATGGTTTGCGTTGTAATGACCGCGTTGTAATGGTAGTGCGTTGTAAAAGTTTCGTTGTAAGTGACGTTTACCGCAGCGCCCATCATGCTTCTACAGGGCGCTGCGATTAACCTGAATACTTGATTCTGGTGGTGTGTGCGCCTCAAGGAAGTCCCTGCGCGCTGAGATTCACAAAGGTGCACGGGCGTGCAGACACGGACCTTGAAGCGAACAGTGCTTGTTACTGTCTGTTATGTAGTAAAGTATAGCAATATTTGTTGTTTAATGGAGTTATGACACATTTTGACCCTGTGCTACTGCACCTGATGCACCATTCAAATCAAGTTCCTTTTAACCGCAAGGTTACTGCAATTGTGACTACTTGTTTAGTAGTCAAATATAGCAATACTATGTATTTAGAGTTCTGACAACTTTTGGGCCCGGTGCTACTGCACCTCCAGCACCTTACAAATCATGACCCTGTTGTCTGCAAGGTAACTACACTTGTGTCTGCCTGTTTAGCAGTAAAATATAGCATAGCTTGTGTATTTGAACTTTATTTTTAACCTGCAATATTTATTACAATATTTAGAATTTGATCATAATGACAAAATAGATTAAGTTAACAAAATCAATCCGATAATGCCTACAAAGTGCAAAGGAAGTTACTGAGGAATGAATAAGAAATGCCACAAACGTTCTGAGGCTAAAGCATCTGCTTTACACAACTAAGTAATACAAAGCAAGCATTCCAGCATACTGTTAGAAGCTATCTACCTTTTCTGTGGGAAGAGATCTTATCTTGACAGTGAATGGTTCTTACACAGTTTGAACAGCTTTATTAGATGTGTCTTAAATATGCGCAGCCAGGGGAAGTTAACAAAAAAAAAGTTCCACACAAAAGCGAATGAACACAGTAATTCGCCCATGGGAACTGATAAGAGCCGCCTTTTAAGATATATTGAATACAAGAGATTTCACAAGCACAGCACCAGCGCTGTGCGTACGAAACCTAAAAATGGCTACAGTAATCGGCTACAAACATTTATTAATGTGAAAACTAATAGATCAACATAAATACAATCTCCAAGCGCGAGCCAGGCGTAACCTGCACATGTGCTTCTTTTTTTTTTTTTTTTTCCATTTTTTTTTGTCCTCATATATGCCACCAGAATATATGTGCTCTAGGTGGGCCCCACTGTTGCCTCTTATACTGTTGTTTTTCTTCGAGTCCGCCCTGGAAACAGTATCCTAGCAGACAGGGATCACCAGAGGTAGGCTGCTTTCCTTATCCTACTCCTCCAGGCCTATTTTAGGCACCCTAGGCCTGAAAGAGGACAGGACCGACACAACCTCTGGCATAGTCACAGGACCGCTCACCTATTTATCCAGACTATCAATTTAGACCAGACATTCTCAGTGTTGGCACTAGTGCCAGCCAGATCCATTTTGCATACTTCCATTATATACTTCAGGCATGTTGCAAATCTCGGAGGAGACACCGACTTCCACTCCATACAAATTTGTCTCCTTGCAATAGCTATTATGTAAAAAATAAACTGAGTATCCAAACTATTAATATTGTAGTCTTTCAACAGACCAAAAAAGATAAGTCGGCAAGAGCAAATAATGGTTATTGAAAGTACATCACCCACAAAATCCATAACCGCTTTCCAATAGTCTTGAATAAGTGGGCATTCCGAAAAGATATGGATATCATCAGCTGCATTATAATTACAACGAGGACAGTAATAGTTATTTCGTGTGATCTTATGCAGCTTGGCCGGTGTCCAATAAACTCTATAGGCCGTAAACAAGTGGTTACGGCTTAAATTGGCTGGTTTAATTAACTTCTGAGAAAGAAAAAAGGAATCTAGCCAACCTTTGCTGACCACTTCAGGGGGCTCAGATATACAGTTTCCCCATAGCTTTATTATCTCGGAATGCAATTTACTCTCCTCTTCCTTAATCATCAAATTGTACCAGAATGAGAGCTCTTTAACCCATTTCCCCACTCTACCAATTGCATCAAGAATATCTGTATCATTCTCCCTTTGCATATTTTGACTGGACCACCAGGCGGATAGTTGGTAGTATTTAAACCTTGTCACCTGTCCATCTGTGAGTTGTGCTAAGGTATTCCAACTTACAAGGCCCAAATCTGCCCAGAGATCCCCCCATTTTTTTAACCCAGCTGTTTTCAAGGGTTGTGACAATTGGTCCTGGAGACATTGAGGAGTGCCAGGAGAGTCCCATATTGGGGAGTGTGTATGGTAATAAGGAATAGCAAATATTTTCCTAATGAACCCCCAATTTTTTAGTGCAGTCTGTAAGATTTTTAGTCGAATTTTAAAAAAAAATTCTGGTCTCCAAACTTAAATAAAAAATAGTCATGGTCGTGAGGTAAATCAGTTAATAAAGCTTGAAATAGGCGCCCCTGTGATGATGCATCTAGCTCATTTGCAAGAAGCCTGAAGTTTTTGAAGTGAAATGCATGACAGTATGACAAAAGATCAGGGAGGGCTAGCCCTCCTATTTTTAGACCCCTCCTCAATTTCTTCCATGCAATTCTTGTTGACTTACAGGCCCATATAAAAGATCCAATTTTACCCTGTAGAGTGTTAATGTCTTTCAGTGAAAATGATAAGGGTATGCTGTTAAATAAAAAAGTCAATTTTGGGAGGATTGTCATTTTAATGAGGTTAACCCGACCGTATATATTTAGTGGCAAATTCCCCCATCTTATTAATGTTTTATTAATATCTTTAACCACCTTTTGCCAGCTGTGTGATGTGATATCTTTTATTGATTGAGTTAGGTGGATTCCCAAGTACCTCATGCTTTGTTTTGCGCCCAATATATGTGTGTTGTTGTTCCATCCTAAAAATGGCTACAGTAATCAGCTACAAACATTTATTAATGTGAAAACTAATAGATCAACATAAATACAATCTCCAAGCGCGAGCCAGGCGTAACCTGCACATGTGCTTCTGTCCCATGTCGCCTAACTCCTCTCTGCGCATGTTTACATTCATCTCAAGCTGACAGATTAGGGTGACCAACTGGCTTGGTGCACATTCAGGATGGTCATTGTAAAAATTCAGGACAAATGGTCAAAATTCAGGACAAAAATTCAGGACAGAAGGGGGAAAACATGGCGGCCAGCTAGGTAGTCGGTCGCGAGAGCCTGGAGGGAGATGGCGTGTTTCTGCGTTGTTTTTTCCTATACATGGCGAAATTAGAGTAAACAGCCTTTTAGAAAAGTGATAGCCGGAACGGAGCGTTATTACCTGTGTGGCGACCCTCTTCTGCACTTCGCATCGTTCAGTTTTCGAAAACGCTGTGGCGGCGGTGCTCGTGTATGGCGGCGGAGGACGCGGTGCAAGATCTCAGGCTGAGTCCGGGGGAGGAGGAGCCTCCTGTGGAGCCGCCTGTGGAGCCGCTAGAGGAGCCGACAGCCTGCGGGGAGCGCTGGAGCCGCGCGGCGGTAGAGCTCGGGAGAGGAAGACGAGCTGTGGCAAGAATCCAGTTCAGTGCGGGCGGGGCAGTCGGAAGAGGTACCGGGAGCACAAAGGACAAAGGTACTGAGGTAGGATCAGCCCGCAGCCCGGTTTGTAAGGGTGAAGAAAGAAGGGAGGAAGCTGCTCAGTTAAAAATCGTTTGTAATAGAGCAAGTGACAAGAAAAGAGAAAGTGCACAATTCAAAAAGGAGCTTTACAAAAAAAACAAAAATACAGGATATGTCTTGAGGAGCACAGTTAAGTTAGTAGGGGAGGAACAAATCAGTCTGCAGAAAGGCTGCAGAGGGAATAAAGAAACAAGTCATAAGACTACTGCAAAAAAACACATAAAACATAATAATAAAACAGGTATACTGGGAAAAAGAAATAGCAGTGAACCCCTCCTTGAACGATTACTTCAAGCCGTTGCCCAAGACTCTTGTACTCTCAAAGGGTTCCGTCCTCGACAGCGTTATACCAGGAAATCCTACAGGCGTAACAAAAGAGCAGGAAGACCCAACAAAAGAGCAGGAAAGTGGGAAGCCACCACAGTCAGCAGGTGGTGATAATAGTATAAAGAAGGCCGCTCCGGAAAAAGTTTGGGTGGACTGGGCAGCGCTCGAGAGTCCAAATAGATATAAACTGTTAGAGATGGAGGAAGATAACCAAGAAGTGGTAAGGATTGAGCAGGAGGATCTGGACGCCAGTGGTGGACTTGGGAGCGTAGGAGTTCCTCCCAGTATACTAGTAGCATCAGGAGCTGAAAAATCAGGGGGAAGTAAAGAAAGTGAGGAGGCCCTCTTGGGAGCGGAGGGTTCAGACAATGTGGTTATTGCCCTATTAAAAAAGCTTGATTTAGATGTGCGTAGAGGTTTTGAGGAGTCAAATGCCAATCAAGAAGGGATCAGGGAGGTATGTGGTTTGTTGGAGGCTAAGTTTGAGGAGCTGAACAGAAACGCTGGAGGCTGAAATTAAGGAGATTCAAGGCAAGGTTGAGGAACACAGTAAAGATCTGGAGGAGGTTAGATCTAAGGAAAGACTGTACGAGGAGCGCTTAGAAAAATTAGAAAATATGCAGCGTAGAAATAACCTAAAAATCTTGAAACTTCCGGAGGGGAAAGAAGGGGATAACTTAAAAGAGTTTATGGTTCATTTATTAAAAACAGAATTGCAGATAGAGGAAACAGAAGAGGAGATCCTTTTGGATATTCAGAGGATACATCGAGACCCCTTCCGACTGAACCCAAATCGCTCAAAGCCTAGAAGGATCCTGATAAATTTCTTAACATATAGTTTAAAAGAAAAAATCCTTGCTGCGGCATTGAAGAAGGGGGCATTGACAGTAGGAGGAGCGAGAGTAGAGGTCAGGTCAGACCTTTCTGTGGTAACTGCAAACAGACAGTGGGAGTTGGGCAAAAGAATTGAACCACTAAGAAGTTTGGGAGCAACTGTACAACTGAAGTTCCCAGCTTTCCTAAAAGTCATGTGGAAAAATAAAATGTACACTTTTAGATTTGTGGAAGATGTAGATGGCTTTTTGGAGCAGTGTCAGAATGGAGGGCTCTAACAATTTAGAGGGTAGGACTAAGTTGACATAAACCTAGTTAGATAATGTCATCAGTCATGTATAGGATTTCTTCTCTTTTGTATGGAAAAATGGTAGTGGAAAGAAACACGAACACCCGAACAGGCACTCGAAGGGCCCAGGATGGGTCTAAGGAAGTTGGTTGGGTTTTCCAGGGAGGGTGGGAGGGGGGAAAAGGGGTGGGAGGGTAGGGAAAAGGGCTGGGTTAGGTTGGAAGGGGTATGGGGTAGGGGGAAAAAACATGGAAAAATTTCTCATAAGCCACTTTTGCACCTGGGTGTTGAAAAGAAGTGAGGGTGTGGGATGGTGGAGGGTAGTGCAATGGTGCTAGCTTGTATGTCATGGAATGTGAATGGCCTACGGGTTAAAGCTAGAAGGGATAGGATTATGAAATACTTGAGAGATCTTTCGGTTCAAATTATGATTTTACAAGAGACCCATTTAACAGAAGAAGAGTGCAAAAAATTTATTGGTTTACAGCGATGGTTAAAACATGTTTTCTATACTCCGCAAGTGGCGGTAACTAAAGGCATTGCAATATTGGTTAGGCATGGGTTAGATTGTGTTGTAGAGGGTAAGGTGGCAGATAGTAAAGGTAGGTGGTTGATTGTGAAGTTGAGGATAAATGGGCTCATGTATAATATTATAGGTTACTATGGTCCAAATCAAGATGATCTGGCCCCCTTAGATGAGTTAATTAAAGAAATGATGGGTCTTACAGGGTTTATTGTGCTTGCTGGTGACTTTAATACGGTGCTGGATAAAAAATTAGATAGATCAGCTAATAGCAGAGCCCTGGTTAATAGTAAAATGTCATGCAGAGTTAAGGGCCTGATAGATCAGTTTGGTCTTTGAGATGTATGGAGACAAAGGGCAGGGCAGGTATTAGGATACACGTACTATAGTAAAAAGTATAATCATAGATCCCGGATCGATTATTTTTTAATAGAGCTTAGACTCATGGATAGAGTGAAACAGATAATGCACGTGGGGGTACACTTATCAGATCACTCTGCGGTTACTTTGGAGCTCAAAACAGAATTTGTCGATTCAGGTTCAGTTTGGAGATTGGATCGTACTGTTTTGTATGATCATGAGGTTATGGAGACTCTTAGGCAGGAAGTCAATGGATTTGTCGAGCATAACATGGGTTCAGCAAGGATAGATAGTGTTTGGGAGGCAGCTAAGGCATTTCTTCGGGGTAGGTTGGGAGCAATGGGTGCAAAGAAAAGAAGAGCTTACTATAACAGAATAGAGTTTTTAGAAAAGGATATCCGCCAGAAGGAGGCAGTATTGGTGAATACGGGGGAGACTCTGGTAAAGGAAAAAACTGTTCAAGAATTGGAACAACTGAAGGATGAGATAGCCACAGTGGTCAACAAAAGGGTGAGAGAAAGATGGGAGGCCTCAAATCTCGCGCACTTTGAATATGGGGAAGGCACGAGTAAGTTATTGGTTTGGAAAGCAAGGAGGGACCGGATAAGAAACACGATTAAAGAAATAAAAGAGTGGGAGTCGGGTCGTTTAGTTACAGATACTAAAGATATAGTTGAAGCCTTCTATAGACATTTTGAGGAGGTCTATAGGGAAAATCTTGTCCCAGATAAGCACGAGATAGAAGAGTGGATAAAAGTTTTAGATCCATTGACAGAAGAACTTCAAGAGGTGTTGAATCAGGAAATCAGACAGGGGGAAGTAGAGGAGGCTGTTAAGCAGGCTAAGAAAGGGAAAGCACCAGGCCCGGACGGATTACCGGTTGAGGTCTATAAGGTTCTGGGGGGGAGTCTGGTACCTTTATTAACTAAGGTCTTTAATGAGGTTTTCACAGGAAAGGCGGCTCTTCCCACATCATGGAATGAGGCGAACATTATTGTTATTCCTAAACCTGGGAAATCACCAAAATACATGGACTCATATAGGCCCATATCGCTTTTAAACAGTGATTATAAGTTGTTTGCTAAGATCATGGCGGATAGGCTTGGCAGAGTAGTCCCCCACCTTATTCATGAAGATCAGAAAGGGTTCATTAAGGGCAGATATCTAAGGGAGCTAACCTTTTCGCTGATCGGTAGCATTGATGTCGCAGTTACACGCAATCTACCCTTGGCGGTTGTTGCGCTTGACGCCGCCAAGGCGTTTGATCGCGTTAACTGGGAGTTTTTGAAGGCTCTAACAACACACCTACGATTGGGGGTTAATTTTGGTGGGGCATTGGCTAGAATATACCAGTCACCTAATTCGAGAGTTTTAGTAAACGGGGTATTAACTAAGCCAATAAAAGTAATGAGAGGTACAAGGCAGGGATGCCCTCTATCTCCTCTCTTGTTCGATTTTTTTCAGGTCAGTCGTTTTTCCGTTAGCCTGCAGAATCAGAGAGGCAGACAGGATTCCCCCTTTTGAGTTCCAGGGATGGGCTAGAAAGATTGGGCTGTATGCAGACGATATCGTCATTCTAACATCAAATCTACATCAAACCTTGGACACTATAGGTTTTTTAACGAAGAAATTCGGTGAAGTTTCGGGATATCGGCTAAATGCTGATAAAACAGAAATTATGTCCTGGAACGTGGCAGCGGAGGGTATAGTGTGTAAAAAAGAAATAAGATATCTTGGGGTCCAAATTACTCAGGACATAAAGGATCTTACCAAAGTTAATTTTGCTAAAGTCAGGAAGGAAATATCTACGGCTTTGAGGGGTTGGGCCCATCTGTCTTTAACAATTTACGGACGTGTCAACTTGGTGAAGATGATGGCGTTACCTAAGATAACCTTCTTATTTGACACGCTCCCTCTTATGTTTGAGAAAGAGGGTTTCTCGAGACTTCAGAGTGAGATCGGGTCTTTTATTTGGGCTTCTAAGGGATCGCGCTTATCCTGGAAAAAAATAAGGAGAAGACTTTTGAAAGGAGGTTTGGCTGCACCAGATTTCCAGATATACTCTTGGGCTTTCTTGCTTAAAAACTGTAGAATGCTTTTGGGAACGCCAGGAAGTTTGTTTATTGGTGAACTACTGTCTGCAATGTTGAGAGTTGAGAACATTAAGCAGAATGGATTTATGTATACATTTTCTGACCCAAAGTACTTTAAAAAAGTGAGACTAAAAGTCCTGAAACATTTGGCAATGGTCTGGTATAGAATCAGGAGGGCCACAAGAATACCTTATTTTAGTGTAAGAGCACCGATCTGGGAACTACCAGGTGCTCCAAGTTGGGCCGAGGATGCACTGGCAAAGATGTTGAAAGCAGAGGGACCTCAGAGATGGGGGGATTTGTTTATAGATCGCAGTTTATTGCCGTGGATCTACTGTGAACAAGAGTGGGGGCAAATATTTTCGAAGTTTAAATACTTCCAGATACAAAGTTGGGCAGCAGGGAAAGAACATTTAATAGGGGTATATAACGAGTTTGAAGAGAAGCTGGCTCTGGAGGCCCCGATAAAGAAAGAAGTGGCGACCTGGTACTGGGCAATAGTTGAAATGGAGGATGGACCATTTACATTGCCGGAACACCTGTGGGGAGAGTGCTTGCCGAGGACCGCTACAGAAGATCATTGGCAAGTAACTATGTTGATTCTTTACAAGGTGGTAAAACCTGCAAATTTAAGAAGGAACCACTTGTTCACCCTCCACAGGGCGTATTGGTCTCCAAAGAAGTTGGCGAAATTCAAAGATGGTGGTATGGTGAGATGCCCTAAATGCAGCAGCCCAAACGAGGATGACATGCATATGTTTGTTACATGCCCGGCGATAAAAGATTTTTGGGGTGATGTGAGTAAATGCTTGTCAGATGCACTGGCCCAACATATTGAGGTAAGCCCTGAACTTGTTATAACGGGAAGAGCAGATCTACAAGGTAGGGGTTTGGACGATAAAGTAAAGCTGGTGTTCTATGCTATATTGTTGGCCCGTAGGGAAATATGCAAGTTGTGGGTCTCTGCTGAGCCTCCGACAAGTTTGGCTTGGATAAGAGCTATGAGGGCTATAGCAAAGCTGGATATGGTCGGCCAGCATAAGAAGAGATATAGATTTTGGACTCCTTTCTTAAACTGTTATGGGTGAAGGGTGTGGGTGAAACTGTGAAGGCAAGGGTGGAAGAAAGTCCTATGATTAAGTCACTCTGAAATCTTGGTGGAAATATGCTCTACGTAGGCCGGTTATGGGAGTGTACTCCCTCCTAAGAGAGTAAAAATGTCCTATTATATGAGATGAAAACACCCTGGGGCGTTATCGTAAGAGAAAAGGGTGAAGAGGGGCAAATGTGGACAAAAAAAAATAAAAAATAATAATGACAAAATAGATTAAGTTAACAAAATCAATCCGATAATGCCTACAAAGTGCAAAGGAAGTTACTGAGGAATGAATAAGAAATGCCAAAAACGTTCTGAGGCTAAAGCATCTGCTTTACACAACTAAGTAATACAAAGCAAGCATTCCAATACTGTTAGAAGCTTTCTACCTTTTCTGTGGGAAGAGATCTTATCTTGACAGTGAATGGTTCTTACACAGTTTGAACAGCTTTATTAGATGTGTCTTAAATATGCGCAGCCAGGGGAAGTTAACAAAAAAAAAGTTCCACACAAAAGCGAATGAACACAGTAATTCGCCCATGGGAACTTTTAAGATATATTGAATACAAGAGATTTCACAAGCACAGCACCAGCGCTGTGCGTACGAAACCTAAAAATGGCTACAGTAATCGGCTACAAACATTTATTAATGTGAAAACTAATAGATCAACATAAATACAATCTCCAAGCGCGAGCCAGGCGTAACCTGCACATGTGCTTCTGTCCCATGTCGCCTAACTCCTCTCTGCGCATGTTTACATTCATCTCAAGCTGACAGATTAGGGTGACCAACTGGCTTGGTGCACATTCAGGATGGTCATTGTAAAAATTCAGGACAAATGGTCAAAATTCAGGACAAAAATTCAGGACAGAAGGTCAAAATTCAGGACAAACATCTGGGACAAAACATACGTTTTAGAGACATATCAGAGGAGGTTGCACAATTTTATATAAGTAAAGAGACAACCAAAATAAGTACATGTCAAAATAAGTTTGTATAAGGTTTAGACAATCGTGCACTTCACAGTTTTTCAGTATGCTCGCAGCTTTGCAAAGGGACATCAGGCCCTTTCTGCAATCAAGATTAGTGCAGGAGAAGGCTCACAACATGCAGTCACTATAATAGGGCCCATTGTCATTCTATCTGTGATAATCATCTGCAGCCTCAGAATGACAATGGGCCAGTCCACACTCTTTGCGTGATCAGGGAGGGGCTGCTGCAGGCAGCCTCTACAGATTAAAAGATAAGAGCGAGAGGCCCAGAGAAGAAACTTTTAAACTTATGGGGCTTCTCGCAGGGGAACAGCATACCGTCCTGAAATTCCCCAATTTGATTTTAGTATGAAGTCTGTAAGGCGTCTGTAATTTGAGAACCCCAAATTACAGACGTTTTACAAACATCATACTAAAATGACTGAGGGTCCGTGAAAATTTACGGACGGTTGGTCACCCTATCTGATGCACCCACCCCTGTGACCCCCCCTACCCACTCTTGCAGTGAGGAGACATACTAGCAGCACTGTGCCTTACTACCGCCCCCCCTCCTCATCAATGAAATGTACAGGCAGAGAAGTCCCACCCTCAGAGCCTGCATCCTGCGGCCATATTAAGAACCTTTAAAAATGTGATCTGATTTTAAAGGCGCAAGGTCAGATTCATCCAATTGTTTTACAACTCTTTACAGCCACGCATTTTCTCTCTGGAAAAACACCATCACCAAAAACTTAAAGCAATATTGACAGCAGTGTGAGCAAAAACAGTTGTTCCTTGTTTTTTTTATTTTAACTAAAGATTGAACACTACATGTTGTGTGTACCCATGCACATAAGTTATAAAGACAAAGAAATTGACAGGCCTGCAAGTAAGCGGTGCAAATGTCCAGAGGTCCAGGATGATCTTTTCGCCTCTCAGAACTCTCCCGCTTCAGATAGCACGATGACTGCTCCATTATGAGAGAGGGGAGGAAGAGACCTCCATGAATGAAGTATGTCAGCTACAACAATGACATAGACAGGAAGCGTGATGAGGACAACGAATTGAGGATCTTTAATAATGGGTTGGGAGCGTCCTTTAGGACATACAATGACGATTATGGGGCAGAGCATGGGAAAATAAAAATGAAGTATGACTTACCTGCTGCCGGCCGCTGCCTCGGTGCTTTTCTCCTCCTGTCCCGACTCCCGACAGTCAATGGGTGCATTGCATTCCTGGACTCCCCTAGGCCAATCCAGACACTGCTCTCATGATGGTAATTGTATGAGAGTAGGGTCTGCTTCCTATGGTCACCCCCACTTTTTGCTGTGATTCACTGGTTTTTCGACTTTAGTGTGGCTGTGGGCCTGCTAATCAGACCCACAACCCAGCTGTTCTCTCTCTAAATTCATACCATGTACTTTAGGTACATACCTAATTGGGTATTGGGTCACCTTTGTGAGCCCCTGTATACTGTACCATAGGTCCCCAGGGCATAGGTGCATCCAAGGCCTACCAGGGGCTGCAGCATGAATTATGCCACCCCTGGCTGGCCATCCAAACTGACACCACAGGCTGATCACTCAGCTTGGGCAAGGTCGTGTAATCACCCCTTGCTTAGATATAGTATTCCTATATCTACCCTTATATATAGACACATATATACCTATAAGTCACTCCTATAGCAGGCCTTGACAATCCTGGAGGCAGAGTGCTTGGTTTTATCTGAGATGGTGCTCTCGCATGAGCTGAGTCTGTCTGCAGCTTTCGGAACCATGTCCTTATAGCTGTTCTATGATATAGCCATACCATATCCCTTAAGTGCATTATGAACCTCGCGGTTAAATGCTAACTTTGGTTTGGCTTTATCAAAACATGTCGTGTAAGGTGTCAAACACTTTGGAATACTACCCCCTCGCCAGTTCTGACGACTTGGGTAGCATTCCACCCTTCTAGAGGGAGACGACGACGACTTTACCCGGTTAAAGTTAAACAGAGCCTCAGCATCACAAAATGGATGCTGCTGCCACAGACACAAGTCTGACATCCTGCTGCTGGACGAAACTCCGGCAGGGGAGGACTGGACAATAGGTTTCCTGCCTTGGGAAGTGCTTGCACCTCCCCAGACAGACTTTTAGTGTATTGGGGCAGGGAGGGCTGCAAAATGAGACACTGCCTGGGGCACACAAGGTGCTCCATGCATAGCCCGGTTCAAACCAGTTGCTGGGGCACTCCAGCCCCAGCTCTGGCACGAAACTGGACAAAGGGAAAGGGGTTTAACCACCCCCTTCCCAGGTTCCACATATAGGAGGGACCTCGCAGGTAATCCAGCCCCTTAGTTTAGTATAAAGATAGGAGCTGAGTCTAGAGACTTTAGATTATCCTGGAAAGAAACTCTGAAATGAACTCTTGGACCTTCGACGTTCCATTTCGACTGAAAGACTGAACACATCTCCCTTGTGGTCAAGGAGTGACCACCCTGTGCAAACAGGCACCAGCAGTTACTTGCCAGTTTGCTTTGTTGACGCTCCAGCTGGAACCTAAAGACTCAGTGACGCAGGAACTGGACTTCCAGACTTCTCTGTCTCTGACCCACATCCACAGCAAAGCTGAGACCCGTGGCGGACACGAGAGACGTGGGACCGGACATCCTGGACTATCTGCTTTTTGCTACCTGTGCAGATTCTGAGGTACCCTTGAAGTTGTGCCTTGGGGTTTGAGAAGCCCCAGACCCGAGCAGCATTTGCACTGAAGCTCAGCCCTCCACACTCCACGAGTGCCGCGTGGGGCCTGCGCCTGCATTTCAGCTTGACGCGTCTTTGTGGTTGCTAGCCCACTGGCTAGTGGCCTCTCTGAAGACATCCTTGTAAAACTACACTGCTTGCCTGGTTGCTCTGGGTTTGCTCCAGCTTCCCTACGAAGGAGAAGCTCCTCAGATCTTGCTGGTCTGAACTGAAGCCAATCTTCCTATCCTGCATGGATTTTATTTGCCAAGGTTTGTTGGGTCCAATCCGGATACCGACAACGCCAACAGCTAGATCTGTTATCGGACAGCTCAATTTCAGTTCCTGGTTGTCGTCGACGCCTCCTGGTCCTCGTGGCTGCAGAGACAAGCTTCACCTCTTCACCTGATTGCATCTCGACATCGCCTGGTTCCTTCCTGGTTCCTTCCTGGTCACTGGCTAGTGACCCAGACTCTGTCCCCTCTGCTTTCTGGTTTTTCTCAACTGCGATACACCCTTGGATCCACCCAGACACTTTTCTCCTGGTCGCCTGCAGCACTTTCTTGCAGCTCTCCATAGGAAACAGCGACGAAACCAAACACGAAAGAACACCTATGTACCCGGCTTCCCTGGGTGAGGTAACCCAAGTACTCCGGTGCTCAAGGGGGGATTAACTATCCAAGTGTCCTAGTTTAACAGGGGTTTTCCGTAGTCCATCCGGAAGTGTCCGAAATCTATTACTTTATAACTTTTACGTTCCCATTGAAACTCTATGGTAACTCGCGTGTGTGTTTAGACACTGCAAACGCTTCCCGTGGGCCTCCTACTTCCAATCCCTTGGATGTTCAGTGTAGCCCCAGCGATTTCCTAGGCCCTAGGCCTACTCACCTTTCCTGAAGTGGTTCTTATACCACTTACTTAGCATATGGTTCGTGAGGCCCCTAGGGCAGAATTGTATTTGTGCAACTTACAGTATGCTTATTGAGTAACTTGTGCTGTATCTCAAACTCTGACCTCATAAAGAGACCAGAGGGGTTGTGTTAGTAATAAATACATATATATTTTATATATACCTTGTGTGGTGTCCTTTCATTTGATATTCAAGGGATCATTAGTGGTAAAACAGCTGGCTTCAAATGCTGTCTGAAGTTTTAGCCCAAGACTGCTTTGTCCATGCTACCACTAGGATAGCTGGTCTATAAGGTTGACTTTACAACCATCACCATAAGGGTTGTTTGGACTGGTGCAAGGTGCCCACTAGAAAAGTGGACATCGTATACCAGGCCAACTTCTCACATTGGTGTGCAGCGGTTGGGATAAGAGCTTGCTGATTGTTTTACCATAATATCTTGAGATATCATTTGAAAGATCACATTAAGGTACCTAGAGGTACATATAAATCAAGACTTAAATACTTAAGTTCTACTGAACTTAGTTGTTGTAGAGCAAAGGGCCTAGCACTCCCTGACTACAACTCCTAGAGAGGTCTAGTAGATAACACTTAGTGTAGGTAGGTGCACACAGCACACCTCACTACAAAGATGTCAGCGAGAGAAGAACCTAGTGGATCCATCCCAGCAGACGTTGACCTTCCCAAGGCACCTTCTAAATATGACACCTTTACCTTCCATGAGTTGAGACACTTATGTACAACTAGAAAGTTGAAGCAAGCTTCAAATCCTACTCTTAAGCATCTTATAGAGATACTAGTGGAGTATGATGTAGCTAAAGCAGCTAACCTAGTCTCAACACGTAGTACAGGGGAGGGTCACCCATCAACAGAGGATTTCCCTGATGAAAATCTAGGGGATGATGATGATGATGATGATGATGAGGATGACACTGATTAGGTTCAAGTTTTAGAACTTAACCAGGTCAACCTAAGCTTACATGAGGCTGGAGGGGACATAGCCCAATCAGACCCCCAAGCAGGCTCAACTCTGGGCTCAGAAGGAGGAGATCCCTGTCCAGGGAATCTCACCATTCTAATGCCTCAGTAGGATCTGATACCTCTGCTCAGAGGAAAATGACTTACCCTCAGAGGAGAGAGCACCAGGCCAGAATGAAAGAAGTCAATCTGAGGATTGAGAGGTAAGAGCTTGCCCTAGCCAAAGAGAGACTTGCTCTTGCAAGAGAGCAAAAGTTAAGTGGGTTAGAACCCACTGGTGACAGCATTATCCCTAAGGATAGGGAGAGGTCTTATGACCATAAAAACCTAAATAAGATTGTCCCTCCCTACAAGAGTGTGGATGACATCCACAAATGGATAACTGCTTTGGAGAAGGCCTGCAGAGTACAGCAGGTACCCCAGAGTCAGTGGGCAGCAATCATATGGCTCTCCTTTTCAGAAAAAGGAATAGACAAGCTCCTCACAGTTAGTGATGAGGATGCTGACCACGACACTGTCCTGAAGAGTGCTCTGATAGATGGGTTTGGCTTAACCACTGAGCAGTATAGGTTGCTGTTTAGAGACACCCAGAAGACACAGACTCAGGACTGGACTGACTTTGTAGATTGTGCCACTAAGGCTCTGGAATGCTGGTTGCTGGGCAGTAAAGTTAAGGACTAATCAGGATTGTATAATTTGATCTTGAGAGAACAAATACTTAATAATTGTCAGAACCAGTTATTGCATCAGCACCTGATTGACTCTGGTCTGACCTCTCCCCAAGAACTGGGAAAGAAGGCAGACAAATGGGTCAGAACCAGGGTGAGGCAGAAAACCCAGAACCAAGGTGGTGATCAGGAGAAGCAAGACCAAAAGGGTGGGGAGAAAGCAAAAGAGCAGAAGTCTTCACCAGGTCCCCAAAAAAGCTTCTAATGAGGGGGGTTCCAAGAAATCCAAGAAGAAAGAAGGTCCATAGAAACACTGGTGCAGTTTTTGTAAAAGTAATATTCACTGGACCAGTGATTGCGCCAAAAAGGAGACCGCTCCAGCCACCATTGCCCCTAAGGCAACTGTTCCCCCTAGTGCAGCTAATAGTGGTGGTTCTCAACAGAAGGGTGTAGTAGGGTTAACCCTGGGAACAGAGATGGACTCTGGCCTAGTCAGAGTGCCAACTCAAGCTGTCCTTGTCTGTGATGTCCACATGGCTATGTCCTCTAATGTGAGCCCCAGTAACCTGGGCCAGTACAGACAGACACCTTTAATCAATAATAAAGTGGCTCAGGCCTACAGGGACACATGTGCCAGTGTCACCATGGTGACACCTAACTTTGTGGACCCTGGACACATCATACTAGGTGATAATTACCTAGTGACCAATGCTAGCAATGTCACTACCACCCATAGTATGGCAATTGTTAATTTCTCCTGGGGACGGGTAACTGGCCTCAAAAGAGTTGTTGTAAGTTCAGACCTCCCTGTAGAATGTCTGTTGGGCAATGATCTAGAATCGTCAGTCTGGTCTGAAGTGGAGTATAGGACTCATGCAGAGATGCTGGGCATATCAGCACATGTCCTTGCTGTGACCAGGTCACAGGCCAAAAAGTGCCAAACTGAACAGGCACTGGATCCTGAAACTATGGACCAGTTGCCGTCCAAGAGAAAGAGCAAAAGGGTTAAGGCAGTGTCTTCCCCCTTGCTTCAGGATGAGGATCAGTCTTCCCAGGAAGCTGAGTGTGAGACCGAAGAGGGGACTGTACTAGAAGAGCTTGAACCTGATCAGGTTGAGTTTCTTGGGACAGGGTGACCTTCAGGGGCAGACCTGAGGCAGGCGCAATTGGATTGCTCCTCTCTTGAACCTCTCAGGCAGCAAGCTGCTGCTGAGGCTGCTGGGAATGCTACAGGTACCCACAGAGTGTATTGGGATGAAGGGCTCCTTTATTCAGAGGCTAGAGACCCCAAGCCTGGTGCTACCAGGAGGTTGGTCATACCTTTGGCATTCAGGGGCTTCCTTCTTACCTTAGCCCATGATATTCCTTTAGCAGGACATCTTGGCCAGAAAAAGACTTGGGACAGGCTTGTCCCTCACTTTCACTGGCCACACATGTCAGAAGATACCAAGGAGTTGTGTCACTCCTGTGTCAGCTGCCAAGCCAGTGGCAAATCAGGTGGCACCACAAAGGCCCCCCTTATACCACTACCTGTGGTGGGGGTTCCCTTTGAAAGAGTTGGGATTGACATTGTTGATCCAATGGATCCCCAAACAGCATCTGGGCACAGGTTTATTCTGGTGGTAGTAGATCATGCCACCAGATACACAGAAGCTATTCCCTTAAGGACCACAACAGCCCCTGTTGTGTCAAGTGCCCTCCTGGGAGTTTTCTCAAGAGTGGGCTTTCCGAAAGAGGTTGTGTCAGACAGAGGTGCAAACTTTATGTCTGGATATTTGACTGCTATGTGGAAGGAGTGTGGAGTGAACTATAAGTTCACCACACCCTATCACTCACAATGCAATAGTCTGGTGGAGAGATTCAACAAGACCTTAAAGGGCATGATCAAGGGATTACCTGAAAAGCTTAGGCGAAGATGGGACATCCTTCTGCCCTGCCTTTTATTCGCTTACAGAGAGGTCCCACAAAAGGGGGTTGGCTACAGCCCTTTTGAACTTTTGTTTGGGCATCATGTAAGAGGACCCCTGTGTCTTGTGAAGGAAGGATGGGAGTTACCTCTCAAAAAGCATAAGCATGACATAGTAGACTATGTACTTGGTCTCCTCTCCAGGATGGCCGAATACATGAAAAAGGCTTCTAAAAACCTTGAGGCTAGCCAGGAACTTCAAAAAGCCTGGCATGACCAAAAGGCTGTGCTGACTGTGTACCAGCCAGGACAGAAAGTGTGGGTGTTGGAGCCAGTGGCCCCAGCAGCACTCCAGGACAAATGGTCTGGACACCACAGTATTCAGTCCTGTTGTGGGGTCCCCAATGTTAGTGAGTGGTTTCAGATTGGTTCCGTCTCGTGGTCTCCTCGGTGCTCGAATATTGGATACAGGAGCATCCGTGATATAGGAGCACCTCTTTTTACAATTTCCTTGAAAACTACATATATGTTGAAAATAAAGAAAAGGCAAAAACATTTTTGGGAGGCAATCTGAATTCAAGTTTGATGCGATTGGGAAACACTTTAAGTACCTGACAAAAACCAAATCCCATCTATATTATTTTTCTGCCCTGAAGAAGTCCGTGAAGGACGAAACGCGTTGGCTATGGCTACAGTTTTTATTTGAAGATAAAATAAAAGAATAAAGATTGAACTACAAACAACTCCACTGAATTGCTGTCGTCGCTGACCCAAATTGATATAATTTGTTTACAATTAATATCTGAGAATCTAAATGAATTTATTGATTAGTGTGCTGGACCATTGTATGTGAAAAAGTCAACCTGACCATGTCAGGGACTGTATCAGGACAGAGGTCCAAACGATGTTGGAATTGGGAGTTATTGAGCCCTCAGAGAGCCCTTGGGTCAGTCCAGTAGTCCTTGTGCCAAAGCCTCACACCCAAGATGGTAAGAGAGAGATGAGGTTTTGTGTGGACTACAGAGGTCTCAATGCTGTCACTAGGACAGATGCCCATCCAATACCCAGGGCAGATGAGCTCATTGACAGATTGGCTTCTGCCAAGTTTTTGAGCACATTTGACCTGACAGCAGGCTACTGGCAGATCAGACTAGCTGATGATGCAAAAGCCAAAACAGCATTTTCGACCCAAGGAGGTCATTACCAATTTGTGGTGATGCCCTTTGGCTTGAAGAATGCACCTGCCACTTTCCAAAGGTTGGTGAACCAAGTTCTCACAGGTCTGGATGACTACTGTGCGGCTTATCTTGATGATATTGCTGTCTTTAGCTCCACCTGGGAGGATCACCTGATCCACCTAAGGACTGTTTTGGAGGCCCTGCAAAAGGCAGGCCTAACTATCAAGGCTACTAAGTTCCAGATAGGGCAGAGTAAGGTTGTGTACCTAGGCCACCTTGTAGGTGGAGGTCAGGTGCAACCACTGGAGAGCAAGATCCAGACCATCAAGGACTGGACTCCTCCAACCACTCAGACACAGGTCAGAGCTTTCTTGGGCCTGTCTGGTTACTACATGAAGTTTGTTAAGAACTATGGGTCCATTGTGAAACCACTCAATGACTTAACCTCAAAGAAAATGCCAAAGAATGTTCAGTGGACAGTAAGCTGTCAAAAGGCATTTGATGACCTGAAGCAGGCCGTGTGCTCTACACCTATTCTGAAAAGTCCAGATCACTCCAAAGAATTCATTGTCCAAACAGATGCTTCTGAGTGTGGGAGCTGTTCCTTCACAGCTGACTAAAGATGGTCAAGACCAGCCCATTGCTTTTATTAGCAGAAGGCTGACCCCTAGAGAGAAACGTTGGTCAGCTATTGAGAGGGAGGCCTTTGGTGTGGTTTGGGCCCTGAAGAAGCTGAGGCAATACTTGTTTGGTATTCACTTCAAGATTCAGTCAGACCATAAGCCCCTCTTGTGGCTAAATCAGATAAAGAGTGAAAACCCTAAACTACTCAGGTGGTCCATTTCCCTACAGGGTATGGACTTTACAGTGGAACATAGACATGGAACTGACCATGGCAATGTAGATGGACTCTCCAGATATTTCCACTTAGAACATGAAGACTCAACTGGTCAAGGTTAGTTTAATGTCCCTGCGTTTGGGGGGTGTAGGAGAGTAGGGTCTGCTTCCTATGGTCACCCCCACTTTTTGCTGTGATTCACTGGTTTTTCGACTTTAGTGTGGCTGTGGGCCTGCTAATCAGACCCACAGACCAGCTGTACTCTCTCTAAATTCATACCATGTACTTTAGGTACATACCTAATTGGGTATTGGGTCACCTTTGTGAGCCCCTGTATAGTGTACCATAGGTACCCAGGGCATAGGTGCATCCAAGGCCTACCAGGGGCTGCAGCATGAATTATGCCACCCCTGGCTGGCCATCCAAACTGACACCACTGGCTGATCACTCAGCTTGGGAAAGGTCGTGTAATCACCCCTTGCTTAGATATAGTATTCCTATATCTACCCTTATAAAATGACACATATATACCTATAAGTCACTCCTATGGCAGGCCTTGACAATCCTGGAGGCAGAGTGCTTGATTTTATGTGAGTGGGTGCTCTAGCATGAGCTGAGCCTGTCTGCAGCTTTCGGAACCATGTCTTTATAGCTGTTCTATGATATAGCCATACCATATACTCTTTAGGGCATTATGAATCTCGCGGTTAAATGCTAACTTTGGTTTGGCTTTATCAAAACATGTCGTGTAAGGTGTCAAACACTTTGAAAAACGACCCCCTCGCCAGTTCTGGCAACGAGGGTAGCATTCCACCCTTCTAGAGGGAGAAGACATGTAGTTACTGATTTACCCGGTTAAAGTTAAACAGAGCCTTAGCATCACAAAATGGATGCTGCTGCCACAGACACGAGTCTGACCTCTTGCTGCTGGACGTAACTCTGGCAGGGGAGGCCTGGACAATAGGTTTCCTGCCTTGGGAGGTGCTAGCACCTCCCTAGACAGACTTTTAGGGTATTGGGGCAGGGAGGGCTGCAAAATGAGACACTGCCTGGGGCACACAAGGTGCTCCATGCATAGCCCGGTTCCAACCAGTTGCTGGGGCACTCCAGCCCCAGCTCTGGCGCGAAACTGGACAAAGGGAAAGGGGTGTAACCACTAAGCATGGGCGGATTTTGCGGATCCACGATTCACAAATTTGCGGATTCACGGATCGTGGATCCGCAAAATCCGCGGATTATGCGGATCGGCGGATTTGGGGGCGGGGCTTCCTCGAGTGTGTGGGCGGGGCCAAACGGACGGGGCTTCCATGCGAGCGCGCATGCCGCTTGTGTGTATAAAAGGTCAGAGACCGATCAGAGCAGCAGATTAAGAGACAGAAGCTCGGGCGGGGCCAAACGGACGGGGCTTCCATGCGAGCGCACATGGCGCTTGTGTGTATAAAAGGTCAGAGACCGATCAGAGCAGCAGATTAAGAGACAGACTCGTGCTCGACACACCTGCCCAGCCTCCACAACGCTCACGATTATTTTTGGGCTGATGAATGAGTCACTGAATTTAAGCTTCAACTAGGGCACATGCGTTATTGATATCTGCAAGTGTTTCCTGTTGAGGTTTATTTTTTGTGCCAGGACCGTCGTGCCAGAATTTGAACCCTGCCCTTCATATTTATTCAAGAAGACACCACCGTTTTTCCCCATGTAAATAATTTACGATGGCGCCGGCAAGCTGCCAGCGCCATCCTGCAAAAGTTACTTAATTAGCTTCAACAGGAAGCTCCAACTGATAAAATAAAGCAGGCGCTCGAGCCCCTGCTTTATCTTATCTGTTAGAGCTTCCTGTTGAAGCTAATTAAGTAACCATTTGAGGATGGCGCTGGCAGCTTGCCGGCGCCATCGTAAATTAGGCATTAGGCTTGAACTTTTGACCGCAAAATCCGCTCTGATCGCGGATTGCGGATTTTCGGTGAATTCGCGAGAGTTCGCGGACCGCGGATTCACCGAAAATCCGCAAAATCCGCGATCGGAGCGGATTTTGCGCTCATGCTTAGTAACCACCCCCTTCCCAGGTTCCATCCATAGAAGGGACCTAGCAGGTAATCCAGACCCTTAGTTTAGTATAAAGATAGGAGCTGAGTCTAGAGACTTTAGATTATCCTGGAAAGAAACTCTGAAACGAACTCTTGGACCTTCGACGTTCCATTTCGACTGGAAGACTGAAGACATCTCCCTTGTGGTCAAGGAGTGACCACCCTGTGCAAACAGGCACCAACAGTAACTTGCCGGTTTGCTTTGTCGACGCTCCAGCCGGAACCCGAAGACTCAGCGATGCAGGAACTGGACTTCCAGACTTCTCTGACTCTGACCCACATCCACAGCAAAGATGAGACCCGTGGCGGACACTTGATACGTAGTACCGGACATCCTGGACTACCTGCTTTTTGCTACCTGTGCAGCTTCTGAGCTACCCTCGAAGTTGTGCATTGGGGTTTGAGAAGCCCCAGTCCCGAGCAGCATTTGGACCAAAGCTCGGCCCTCCACACTCCACAAGTGCTGCGTGGGGCCTGTGCCTGCATTTCAGCTCGACGTGTCTTTGCGGTTGCTAGCCCGCTGGATAGTGGCCCCTCTGAAGATATCCTTGTAAAACTACACTGTTTGCCTGGTTGCTCCAGGCTTGCTCCAGCTTCCCTGCGAAGGAGAAGCTCCTCAGACCTTGTTGGTCTGAACTGAAGCCAATCTTCCCATCCTGCATGGATTGCATTTACCAAGGTTTGTTGGGTCCAATCCGGATACCGACACTGCTAACAGCTAGATCCTTTGTGGGACAGCTCGACTCCAGCTCCTGGTCATCATCGATGCCTCCTGGTCCTCGTGGCTGCAGAGACAGACTTCACCTCTTCACCTGATTGCATCTCGACATCTCCTGGTTCCTTCCTGGTTCCTTCCTGGTCACTGGCTAGTCACCCAGACTCTGTCCCCTCTGCTTTCAGGTTCTTCTCGACTCCGATCCACCCTTGGATCCATCCGGACACTTTTCTCCTGGTCGCCTGCAGCACTTTCTTGCAGCTCTTCATAGGAAACAGCGACGAAACCCGACACGAAAGAACACCTATGCACCCGGCTTCCCTGGGTGAGGTAACTCGAGTATTCCGGTGCTCGCGTGAGTATTAACTGTCCAAGTGTCCTAGTTTAACAGGGGTTTCCCGTAGTCCATCCGGAAGTGTCCGAAATCTATTACTTTATAGCTTTTACGTTCCCATTGAAACTCCATGGTAACTCGCGTGTGTGTTTAGACACTGCACACGCTTCCCGTGGGCCTCTTACTTCCAATCTCTTGGTTGTTCAGTGTAGCCCCAGCAATTTCCTAAGCCCTAGGCCTACTCACCTTTCCTGAAGTGGTTCTTATACCACTTGCTTAGTATATGGTTCGTGAGGCCCCTAGGGCAGAATTGTATTTGTGCAACCTATAGTATGCTTATTGAGTAACTTGTGCTGTATCTCGAACTCTGACCTCATAAAGAGACCAGAGGGGTATGTGTTAGTAATAAATAGATATATATTTTATATATACCTTGTGTGGTGTCCTTTCATTTGATAATCAAGGGATCATAATTTTGTAAAACAGCTGGCTTCACATGCTCTCTGAAGTTTTAGCCTAAGACTGCCTTGTCCATGCTACCACTAGGATAGCTGGTCTATAAGGTTGACTTTACAACCATCACCATAAGGGTTGTTTGGACTGGTGCAAGGTGCCCACTAGAAAAGTGGACATCATATACCAGGCCAACTACTCACAGTAATACTATTACCTAGCATGAGAGAAATGTCGGATTGGTGTGAGCGGGCTGATTTTTCGCTCACACAGGGACTCCTGTGTCAGCTATCCACCCAGTTGTGCAACACAGTTCAAGTTGGAGGATGCTAAGTGCGCATGTCGGTTTGGCCGCCCTAAGATGGACGGTGTAGCGAAGTGGGTTTCTGTAGCAGTAACCCCCCACTTTTTGCCTGATACCTGATCCACTTTTCCTTGGTGTGCCGTGGGTCTCTGCCAATCAGGTACCCAGGGCCTGTGTTCCTTCCCTAAAAACTATACCAAAGCCTAAACCCAATTGCCATCTCTGGCCACAGATCAGCCCCTGGTAAATGGTACCCTAGGTACCCAGGGCACTGTGACCAGAGAAGACCCCTAAGGGCTGCAGCACTTATTGTGCCACCCTTAGGGACCCTGTACCCTGACACCCATACACTGCCTTGGCAGGCTGAGTGTCTTGGCACAGAACTAAACAGAGAGTCGACATGGGCCACATCCCTGTGTGCCATTCCCACAAACACACTGCCCTGGCATACATTAGTCACCCCTCTAGCTGGGTGCCCTATGCCAGTGGTGTGGGCACAGGTGCATGAGCCCTGTGCCCCTACAGTACCCACGGCCATTCCTGGGCACTGTAAGTGCAGTGATGCCATTAAGAGTATATGGTGCAAGGTAGGTTGTCATTACGAACTCCACAGCACCATAATGGCTACACTGAAGACTAAGAAGTTTGGTATCAAACTTCTCAGCACATTAAACCCACACTGATGCCAGTGTGGGATTTATTGTCAAGAGCACCACAGAGGGCCTCTTAGAGATGCCCCTGGAACCTAACCAACTACCAGTGTCCTGACTGAGAGGCTGCCTAGGCTGCCACACAGCAGACACGTTGTTGGACCTCTGGATAGAGAGCCATCCGCTCTCCTGGGCCTGCAACAATGCACATCCTTGGACGGGGTGCTAGGTCTCCTCCCCCAGGATGGGCAGGGGGAGCTTCAAAGGCATGCCACCTTTGTGAGCTTCTCCTGGCCTCTTGCTGTACTTTACAAGTTGTCTCTAAAGTCCAGGAGAAGCACAAGCAGAAATGTAAACCACAGTTTAAGAACAAATATGGTTTTGTTAGGAAAGATTCTGTTTTAGATGTGGTAGTGAGTCTCATTTGGCTAACAGTAAATTGTGTCCTGCAGTTAAAGAAAAATGTTTAAATTGAGCTCTTATAGGGCATTTTACTAAAGCTTGCATTAGGAAAAAGAACAAGAAGGTTAAAATAGTTTGTGATTTAAGCTCTAGTGAGGATGAATTCATTGTTAAGAAAATTTGCAGGAGGAGAAACAGTTTTTATTCAATATTAGAGACCCTACAAACAAAAGTTTAATTAAGAAACCTATTTGTAATATGTCATTTGGTGGTGTATCCATTGATATATATGCTGATTCTGGATCTCCGTACACCATTATCAGCAAAGAGGTGTGGAATTAGACATTTTCTAAATTTTTGGGGAATACTCTTTATGACCCTGATATTTCTCCTGTAAGTTACCTTGGGGGAAAAATTGATTTGATTGGTTAAAGACTTCTAAATTTTAGGTTTAAAGGAAGAGAATCTTTAGGTAAATTGTATGTTGCTAAAAAAGGACCTTCTGTCCTTGGATGGAAGGACCAAGGACATCTTGACATCATTTTGAATCCCATTAGCCCTGACCCGGTCATGGTTATTGAAGATGGTAGTGGTATTGGGGACTCCATGCTTTCCAAATTTAGCAAAGTGTTTAGTGGACAAATTGGTAATTTCAAGGATTTTGCTCATCGCATTGTGTTAAAAGAAATGCTAACCCTAAAGTTCACAGAGTTAGAAATATTCCCATAATATTACGTAAGGCGGTGGGAAATGAATTGGATAAACTAGTCAAACAAGATATAATTGAACCCATTGAGTCATCCGAGTGGATTTCACCAGTAGTTGTTGCAAGACGTTCTAATGGTAAAATCCGCTTATGCATAGACCTTCGTCACCTAAATGAAAATATTGTTATCGATAAGTTTCCCTTACCGAAAATTACTGAAATGCTGTCCTTAGTTAAAGATGCCAAGTTCTTTTCTACAATTGATTTGTCATCAGCTTATCATCAGATCTCCTTGGAAGATAAGAGCAAACATCTTACTGCCTTTATTACACCTATGGGGTGTTTTCAGTTTAAGAAAATGCCTTTTGGTTTGGCATCTGCCACCGCCATTTTTCAGCAAATCATGCATCAACTTTTTGGCAAGCATCCTAAAATAAGATTCTTCCAAGCTGATATCCTCATTTTTGGTAAAGATCAGAGTGAGCATGATTCTGTTTTAAATGAGGTGTTAGGCACCTTGGAGGAGAAGGGTTTGACTGTGGAACATTCCAAGTGTAAGTTTGCTGTTAAGTATGTTACTTATCTTGGTCATGTTTTGTGTGCTGGTGGTGTAGCAACTAAACCTAAGTTGGTTGAGGCTATCAAGAATGCCCCTCCTCCATCTAACAAAGATGAAATTAGATCTTTTCTAGGAATGGTGGAATTTTATTCTAAATTTGTCCAAGGTTTCTCGAGTAAGGTGTTCAATATCAGACAACTTCTTAAGTCCAATGTTAGGTTCTTTTGGTCTGAGGAGTGCGACAACGAGTTTAACTCTATTAAAGAGGCCATTATCCATGCTCCTGTTCTATCTCCTTTTGATTTGGATAGAAAATCTATTGTTACAGTTGAGGCTAGTAATAAAGGTTTAGGGGGTGTTCTGTCTCAGATTGATGAGTGCGGTAAAGAATGCGTGATTGCCTATGCTTCTAGAGCCCTTACCCCTCCAGAGTGTAAGTTTTCGGTTATAGAGAAAGAAACTTTGGCAGGAATTTGGGCTTTGGAACATTTCAGAAGTTTTGTGTGGGGTAAGGAGTGTACCGTCAGGTCGGACCATAAACCTTTGGTTAAACTTTTGACTGCGGAAGGTTTATTTAAGGCATCAGCTAGGATTGCAAGGATGTCCATGCGGTTACAGGAATATATTTACAAGATTGAATGTGCTCCAGGTAAAAGCAATGTTTTAGCGGATTTTTTATCTCGCATGCCATCTGAATTGCAGGATTGTGAAAGAAATTAGTGGGATTCTTTACAAGTGGCTTTAATTCATGATGATATCCAGTTTTGTATTGAAAAATGGAAATGGAATGAAGAATATCTTAAGGAGAATGTTTTGGTTTTACTCATTTCTTTTATTCGGGATGGTTGGTCAGATACATTTAAACTAGTCCATGATCTCAAGGCTTTTTGGGAAGTTAAAAATGAACTTTCTGTAGTGGATGACACTGTTTTCAGAGGTGATAAGGCTATTCCTCCCTCATCCTTAAGAGCTTCCATTTTAGAATTGTGCCATGAGGATCATTGTGGAATAGTCAAGACTAAGCAGAATGTTAAGAAATGGTATTGGTGGCCTGGTATGGACATTAATGCATAAAGAGTGGTTCGGGACTGTGTTGTTTGTGCTAACTCGGACAAGGCTCTTATAACGTTAAGACCTGATATGTGTGAACCAATTGTTCCTGATGGGCCTTGGCACACTGTTG
This sequence comes from Lissotriton helveticus, assembly GCF_964261635.1. Taxonomy (NCBI): domain Eukaryota; kingdom Metazoa; phylum Chordata; class Amphibia; order Caudata; family Salamandridae; genus Lissotriton; species Lissotriton helveticus. The sequence goes on from NC_136070.1 coordinate 445,984,172, forward strand.
CTATAGACATCATGGGTCCTATAGGTCAAAATTCTAAGTTTATTATATCAATCATTGATATTTTCTCTAGATGGCCATGTATCACTATTGTTGACAAGGTTGATTCAGATGCTGTTTTACAATTTTTGAATTGTGTTTTTATGGAGGAAGGCCTTCCTGTTCAAGTTATCAGTGATAATGGTGGACAATTTGTTTCCAAATTGGCTAAGTCCTATTTTGAAAGAGTTGGTGTTAAACATAGAACCACTTCTTTGTACCACCCTAGTGGTAATGGCATGTGCGAGAGGTTTAATAAGGTTCTTAAGAGTGCCATTCAAATTGCTGAGGTTAATGGAGGCAATTGGGAACTTCAAGTATTTAAAGCAGTTTGGACTTACAGAACTAATGTTCATGAGGCTTTGAAAATGTCTCCTTTTGATATCATGAGAGGACGTACAGCTAGAACTAAGTGTAATCCTGATTGGTTGCATAAAAATACATGTCATGATATGTGTATGGACTCAGTCAGAAATAATATCCTTGAGAAACATTTACAGTATAAATGTACTTTTGATAACAAGTTTGGAGGAGGTTTGGCTGATGTCAAAGCTGTAATGTGGGTTAAGGTTAAAAAACCTTGGAAGGTTCATAAGGGAGAGTCTCAATATTCTCAACCACTTAAGATCAAGAAGGTTTTACGTAATGCAGTTCTTTTGAGTGATGGGAAGGTTTGGAACATTAGAAGAATTGCTATTTATAGGGGTAAAAATAAGTTTCCTGTTTCTTCCGGGAGAAAGGATTTAAGCAGTTTGGACGATTTTTTGGAGGAGGGACAAGGTGATGTGATTTCTCCTTCTAATTCTCCTGAAACGTCTGTTAATACCCCTGAAATTTCTTCTGAAATTTCTCCTATGTCAGAAAATGTTTCTTCTGAAAATATGACTGATAATGAAAATTCTATTTCACCTGCGGTTGCTAACAATACAGGTAATTCTGTTGTTGATTCTGCAACTCCTGTCTTGCAATCTGCATTCAAGAAACGTGTTGTATCTAAACCTAAATGGTTGGCTGACTTTGTTTGTTGATTTATCATTTATATTTTCTTTGTAGTTATTTTGTATTTCTTTATTTTTCGAAAGGGGGAAGATGTGTTGTGTTTTGATCATATGTATTGTTGTTCTTTGGAATTGTTTTCCTTCAAGCTTCTGTCTCTCTGCTATTGCTTTAACATTCTATGTTGGTGGCTAAGGGACAGTTGCTGTGGGAGAAGACCTGTGTAGGCTGTGTCCTACCTTGCTCCTGTGTTCTTGCAATAAATATTATTCTACTTAAATTACCAGTCTCCTGACTTTACACCCAGCTCCCACAGCCGCGTGGCCTGCTAGCCAACAGCCACCAACCGAAGGCCCCCTGCCTCTCATTGTATAACATTGGGTCTAACTACCTCTGCACCCGGCTGCCCCTGTGCCACTGAGGGTGTAACAACTGTACTTACCTGACCCTGGGAAACCACTGAGTCTATGCCCAGAACTTTAACTCTGCCAGTGGAGTACTTACCCAAAAGTAGATAACTCACTTTTCCTCCATAGGGTAACATTGACTGGTGTCACTTGGAAATTCTTGTAAGTGTGGAGTTTTGAGACGTTAAAATATTCGTCAAAAATCAGCCGAAATACAAAAACGACAATACTCACCTGTTTTGAGGAGAGATCCCAGAACTGGATCTTGGTGCCCAGCACTGACCTTGAAAAGTAATTACAACCGTACTTACTGCTAACTCAATGTCCTCCCATAGGAAACCAATGACTCGTTTTCTGTGAAATGTCTTCTGTCGATTTTTGCAAACTACAAATATTCTTTAAAAATCGTACCAACTATAAAACAGAAATTACTTACCTGTTTTAGATAGATGTCCCAGTGCTGAACCTATGAGTCCAGCACTAGATCACTAAAGTAACGAAAACATACTTTATCTGCAATTTGAATTTCCTTCCATAGGATAACATTGCCTGTTTTTTGCTGAAAAAGTTTCTAAGTGTTGATTTTGCAAACTTACAAATATTCGTTAAAAATTGCCTGGATTACAAAAACACAATCTTTCAACTGTTTACAGGTGGTGCACCAGTGCTGGATCTTGGATCCATCCCTGAGTTAGAAAGAGTAACCATAACCCCACTTACCTGCTAAGTGAATTTCTTCCATAGGAAATTTCTTCTAAGTGTCAACTTTTAAAATACCAAAATATTGCTTAAAAATAAATACTGTGACTTAAACGATTTTGAAATGTTTACAGTACATGTCCAAGTACTGAATTTATTACCCAGTCCTGCAGTTAGAAAAGTAATCCTAGAAGTAATCTATTGCCTTCTTTTAGAAATTCCCATTGAGCTCAATGTGTTATTGTGTTTGAAATTGTGTTGCCTATGGCAACAACTGTAACTATCCTATTCCAAAGTCTTTTTTTTTTTGTCCTCATCTTTCGCCCTTGGTGATCAAGTAGTAGCATGTGGAAATGACCTTACTGTCTCAGATAAACTGGAAGGAGCTCCAAAAGAGACCGCCCTAATTGCCCCACAGTAAGTAGTGTCATAATCCAACTAAGCCACCTTGGAACAACCGTCTGGGACACATGCTGCGTTCATATACCCAGTCCTGTATTGATTTCAACTTTATTGGGTATAGTCAAATAAAGGAGAAGATGCCAAGCAGCGTAATCATTGGACCTTGGGGAACCCCCCCCCCCCAAAAAAAAACCCCAAGATCAAACCAGGACCCATTACCAGTTTAGTAGCCTCCAGAAGTTTCTCTTGCTTTGGTTTCCTGATCTTAAGAGGTCCAGCTTTGATGTTTGTAGCACTGACGTTTGCCAATCAAGCAAGGTAGGAGGTAAAGGGTCTTTCCATTTCTTACATATTTCTATCCTTGCCAGCAAAATACAAAAGAAAGTTAGATCTTTTGCTGGCCCATGAAACTCTGGAGAAATACCAAAAATAACAAGTGCGGAACATAAAGTTAGTTGGGATCCCAAGGAGGTGGATATTAAAGTAGTAACAGAGGTCCAAAACGGTGATAAGAGTGGGCAGTCTAAGAACATGTGTAAGTCCGAAGCTTCTGCCAGGCCACATTTAGGGCATAAAACCGGCGAATTATCCGAGAACTTCGACAGACGTTGGGGCGAGTAGTAGGCCCTGTCTAATGTAAACAAGTGGTTACGGCATAACCAAGATGGTTTTACAATGTTCCACATGATCTTAAAAGAATCGTACCACATATTCTCCACACTGATATCAATAATATGTGTGGACCACAGCTGATCTGGTAGCTGGAACTCACTCTCTGCTTCATCCAGTAAAAGATTATACCAGAATGAAACCTCTTTCTTGAATGGAGGCTTATCTGTTAGGAGAGACTCTAATGTACTGGCCCCTTCCAGCTGAAATCTACCTTTAACAGAGGTCCGTGAATGTGCCCAGCTTTGCATTTGAAGGTATTTGAACCTGGAGAACCGAGACCCCACTTTTAATCTTAATACCTCCCACGGCAGTAGGCTTCCCTCAACAAAGATATCCCCCCAAACTACCAGTCCCGACTCTCGCAATGATATTGCAAGACTATCCAGAAGCCAGCTCGGGGAGCCAGGAGAGTTCCATAATGGGGCCTTACCAGAGTAGTAGTCGATTCTAATGGTGCATCTAAATTTAGCCCATGTTCTACATGAATCTCTAAGCACCTTCAGTTTTATTTTCTTAAAAAACTTAGGGTCCCCAAACTTAAACAAAAATTCTCGATCAGCCACCTTTTCTCCTCTGAGTAATGCAGCAAACATATGCCCGCAACCCTGATTTATCGGGGATTTTAACAACATCCTAACATGGGACATCTGAAAGGCCCACCCGTAAAGCTGTAAATCAGGAGCCGCCAAACCTCCCTTCTCTCTACGTCGCCTGATCTTCTTCCAGGCAATTCTCGGGTTGCGATTGTTCCACATAAAAGAACGAATATCACTTTGAAGCTTAGCTATCATCGTGGGATTAAAAAAAAGGGGAATGGTATTAAATAAGAATGTAACCTTAGGTAAGATCGTCATTTTGACTAAGTTAGATCTACCCAGTAAAGATAGTAGGAGTGTAGACCATGATTTCATTAGTCTACGACATTCTTTGGCAATAAGCGAGAAATTTGCTGGAACTATCTCGTCTATGTCTTTATATATATTCAGACCCAGATAACGAAGGACTGAACTTATCTGGGCCCCTGCCACGGGGTCATTCCAGACCATTATGTCTGTCTTGGCAGCATTGACCTCGTAACCTGATACGGCTCCAAACTCTTTAGCCAACGTAATTACTATCGGAAACGCCGACCGTAGCTCTGATGTAAAGATGAGAACATCATCCGCATATTGTTATTGTTATTGTTATTGTTATTGTTATTATGTACTTATATAGCGCCAACTCACCGACAGGTCTCAAGGCGCTTTAACCACAAAAATAACAGCCTAGTTACATCATGAAAGCGATAGGCTATGCCAGATTCAGCGCTGCCCTAAACAGAACAGTCTTTAGGGTCTTCCTAAAGTGGAGCCTGTTTCCATCCCTGCGAAGGGCTTCAGGTAGTTTGTTCCAGATCCTCGGCAGCAGGACTGAGAAAGATTTCCCACCTTTTGTGGCTAAATTGAACCGAGGGCACATCAGTAAATGAGCCTCAGAGGACCTTAGTGTTCTTCCAGGTCGGTAGATCTCCAACCTTTCCTTAACATATGCTGGGGCTTGGCCGTAAATAGATTTATGGGCTATGCAAAGGCTTTTAAAAACAGACCTTTGTGAGACTGGCAACCAGTGAAGGTTCTGTAACAGCGGAGAAACATGAGAGTTCCGTGGAAGTTTAAAAATGAGTCTTGCTGCATCGTTTTGGACCACCTGCAATCTGTTGGTTAATGTCTTTGGTAGACCCAAATAGAGAGCGTTTCCGTAGTCCAGTCTCGAAAGTATAATGGCAGAGACTACGGTACGGAGCATAGACTGGGACAGAAGTGGGACTAGTTTACGTAATTGTCTGATGAGGCCATTACAAACTCCTACCACGGTGGAGACTTGGCTCTTCATTGAAAGAGCACTGTCTATCTTGATGCCGAGGCTTTTTACCGAGTCGGCTGGTTTGGGGGTAGGACCCAGTTCTTGAGGCCAGTAAAGGTCGCTCCAAGGGGAGCAGGTAGATGAAACTATCAAAACCTCAGTTTTCTCGGGGTTGATCTTAAGGAGGTTACTAGACATCCATTTAACTGTGTATCTAAGTACCTCCTGAGCTTGTAGCTGGGCCTGTACAGTGTCCTCCATACTCAATAGTAGCTGAGTATCGTCCGCGTAATTAAATACGCGGCAGCCCATCTCAGTCAACGTTTTTATTAGGGGTTGTAGATATAGATTAAACAGGAGGGGAGACAAAGCAGAGCCCTGCGGGACCCCACAAGTCAGTTCTCCCACTCCTGAAACCATATCTCCCAGCTGGATTCTCTGGGTTCTACCCAGCAGAAAGGATTCCAACCAATGGTATGCTGAATCTCGAAACCCAAAGCCAGCCAGCCTGTCCAAGAGTAAGGGATGGCTGACAGTATCAAACGCTGCTGACAGATCTAGAAGTATCAGCGCGCTTGGTTTTTTACTGTCAGCCCTAGTTCTTAAGTCATCCAACACAGAGAGCATAACCAACTCGGTGCTGTGATGTGCCCGAAACCCTGCCTGCATCTCATGGAGAAGATGGTTAACATCCAGGAATGAAGTCAGGGATATCAGCACATGCTGTTCCAAAACCTTGGACAGGTATGGTAGCTGGGAAATTGGTCTATAATTTTTCAGCACTGTAGGGTCAGCCCCTATTTTCTTTATTAGTGGTTTCACCCTCGCTTCCTTGAAGTTGGTGGGTAGTCGGCCAGTATCTAGTGATTTATTTAACACTGATAAGATGTGATCTTCTAGACTAAGGCGGGCTAGGCGAAATACACTTGGGGGACATGGGTCCGCTGGGGAACCTGACTTGATCTTCCTCATCAGGGTTTCAAGGCCTAATGAGTCTAGTCGGGGGAAGTTGGACATATAGGTTCCCACTAAGGTTGGAGGTACCTGCGGCTCAATAATGCCAGTAGTATTCTTCTTTATCTCATTTAAAATGAGATCGACCTTGTCCGAAAAATAAGTTAAGAAAGCATCACAGCTGATAGTGATGTCCATATCTTGTGCTCTCTTTGTTAATTCGGCAAGTATCTTGAATATTTCCTTTTGGGTATTATCCGCCTCACTGATCCGCTTTTCATAAAAAGTGGCCTTGGCATCCTGTATGTATTTTTTGTAGGTGTGGAGCAATTTTTTATATTTCTCAAGGGATTCAACATCTTTTTTTTCCTCCAAACTCTTTCTACGTTACGTAGTCCTTTCCTATGCTCCCTTAAGGTAGAAGTAAACCAAGGTGCGCCTTTCCCACCTCTATTTATCTTCTTAGATGTCTCCGGGGCAATCTGATTTATTGCTCCAATTAGGTAGTCCATTAAAGCGTTACACTCCTGATCTAAATTAACATTAGGGTTTACGGGTTGTATGAGATCAGTGAGTTTGACGGTCAGCGATTCTAGATCCACATTTTTCCATTTGCGGATCATTTTAACTTTGGGTGCTAGTGGCAAAGGTTTCATACCAATCGGGACATCACAGTAAATTAAATGATGATCTGACCATATACAGGGAAGTACTTTCACTACACTGGTTTTAGGATCTAAAGTCCATATCAGGTCAAGAATGTGACCCTTTATATGCGTGGGGGAGTTTACCAACTGTTTAAAGCCCAAAGAGGACATGGTAATCTCTAATGATTCGGCTGCGGGGTCTTTCTTTTCCTTATCCCAATGGTGGTTGAAATCTCCTGTGACTATTATGTGTTTATACCGGGAGCACATATCAGACATAGTCGATATGAATAGGTCGTTAAAAGCCGCGGTAGAGTTAGGCGGGCGATAGACGGTGAGGATAATTAAACACAAATTATCAAACATAATTTTCACTGCCAACATATCGGCCAAGTCTAGTGTATCTGCCAGGATTTTAGTTACAGTGAGATGTTTTTTGAATAAGATTGCCACTCCACCACCACGGGCGTTTCCTGCCCGGTTGTGCCAATGTATGTCATAACCCGGCGGGACAGCAGCTATGATATCAGGTAGCGAGTTTTCCCCAAGCCATGTCTCAGTCAACGTCAGGATATCGATATTTTCATCCTGAAGCAAGGTAAAGATCTCAAGGCTATGACACTGCATAGACCTTGTATTTAGACTAATCAACTTCAGGGCATAGTCCGTGGGCAGTTTACCTGTGTATGGAGTATATAAGGTCAGCTCATTCAATTTCGTTAACGTAGCTTCATCTAAGGGATGAGCTGTCCTGTTTAAACAATACATTTCATCGCGTGTGTAAGTGGTCCGATAGCCAGGGTTCCCAGCCCCTGCGCCCGTTCGTGCGCGGACGGGCGCAGACGGGCTGGACTCTGGCGTGACTCCGGCGTGCTCACGCTGCGCGCGAACGCTGCGCGTTAGCAAGGCCGCCCTAAATAGCGCTGGTCAAACCACTAGCGCGGCAACAAAGATGGCGCCGCCAGGCGTCCCAACCTTGCCTAAGATGGCCGCCGGGGGAGAAAGGACCCGCAAATGCGGTGAATTACACATATAAGGCTACCTTCCTCTCCCATCCCTCAAACACAAAAGACTTGATGTTATTATTGTCTCGGATCTTTTGAGCGAAAGGCTCTATATAGAGGTCAAATAAGAGGGGGGAGAGGGGGCAGCCTTGGCGGGTACCCCGAGTGATGTTAAATGGGTCTGATAGTTCTCCGTTGACAAGTATACATGCTGACAGGTTCATATACAAGAGTTTGACTGCAGGCCTACATTTTTTGCCAAGATTCAATTTTCCCAAGACCTCCGATAGGTAAACCCAATTAACTCTATCGAAGGCCTTGGTGGCATCCAAGGTCATTACTGCTAGAGGAAGTGATGCCACCGTCACCATATCGATAGCACCTATAAGGTCATAGGTCAACTCATACAACTGACGCCCCCTTACGAACCCTTTTTGGTCTGTATGCAAGATGTTTGTTGCTACTGCCCCCAACCTATTTGCAAGTACAGATGTAAAGATTTTATAATCTGTATTTAAAATTGAAATTGGTCTGTAAGACCCACAATTTAATGTTGATTTTCCTGGTTTTAAAATCAATGTAATTGATACATTATCCCATGATTTAGGAGGGGGCATCCCTTCGAGGAGGATCTTGTTGAACAGCTCAGTCAAAAAGGGAATAATAGTTGAGATCAAAGCTTTATAAATTATAGATGGCAATCCATTAGGGCCTGATGCCCTACCTTTTTTACTACTAGCTATAGCTAACCTGACTTCCTCTTGTGAGATCGGGTCTTCCAATTTATTGCTTTGTTCTAAGGTCAGGACAGGAAGATGGACGCCCGCAAGCCAGTCTTCAGCCTGCTTTGGCTCGACGTTATGATCCTCACAGTAGATTTCACTAAAGAAGTCACGGAGTGTTCTCATAATATCAACATCAGTTGAGAATGTAATTCCGCCAGTCGTAATTGAGTTAATATTATTACGCACTAGGTCGGTCTTCGTTTTCCATGCCAGCAGTTTACTGGCACCTTCGCCATATTCAAAATGTGCCAGTTTACTGGCTTCCCATCTCTCTAGGACCCTAGCATTTAATACCGAGCTTAGCTCTCCTTTCAAGATGGTCACTTTATTCCGCTTCTCATGAACTATAGATGCACAGGCATCAGGGTGCATAGCAATGTCTGCTTGAAGATTAGCCAGCGCCAATTCTAAGGAGGTCACTGCTTCTCTGTAAATTCTATTCTTATATGAAGCTTTGTTATTTATCTGACCCCTTAAGAATGCCTTTAATGCATCCCATATAACACCTGGAGAGGCAGACCCTATATTTTCATCCGGGAAAAACTGGACCTCAGCCTTAAGGGCATCAATGATGTTGATTGATGATAATAGTGATCGATCAAATGACCAATTACTTGATCGATTTTTTGGAAACCCTTCCAAGTCTAAAAGAATTGCCGCATGGTCTGAAAGATGAAATGGTAAGTGAGATACAGATTTAACCAGATAGACTAAGGATTGACTAATCAGGATAAAATCCATTTGAGACTGATGATGAAATCTATAGTTTCGAAATGTAATTCCTCTTTGTAGACCGTGCATTGTTCTCCAGATGTCATTGTATCCTAGCTGCTTCATGTTATCCTGCAGGTATGCCCTAGTTTTGGACAAGACTTTAGCTCTATTAGATGGTAATGTATCCACTAAGGGATCTAGAACTATGTTAAAATCGCCCGCTAGGATAATTGGATCAGGAAACTAATATAGATGTGAAAAGAGGACCTTCAATGCCGATGGATCGTCCTGATTAGGACCATAATATCCCACTATAGTTATCGGGGCCCCATATATTATAGCTGACACTATTGCCCATCGTCCTCCTGAGTCTACAAGGTTAGAAACCAGTCTCGCCTTAATAGATTTTCTGAATAGAATTGCCACACCTCTAGTGTGTGTTGCTTGTGACGTCGTTATACAAGCGTCAATCCATCTATTCCTCTTAACCAATATCTGTATTTCTGGCTCGGTCAAATGTGTCTCCTGGAGTACTATAATCTGCGCACTTGAATCTCGAAGATATTGCATTATATTATTTTTCCTGGGACTAGTTCGCAGACCATTAGTATTCCAGGAGAGAATAGACAATTTACTCATTAAAATAATGTTTCCAATTCTTTATTTTTACCGCTCCCACAGAGATACAGAGCTCCATACGCAATATGCCCATGTAAAGAAAGATTTTAACAGAGACATATCTTAACAATGACCACTTCACGCAAAAAACCCAACTACCGCGAAAAAGAGGACTCTTTTTTAATTTTCCCCCCTGCAAACCCCCCCCCCAGTGCCCCTGTCTAACCCGCCTCCCCCCCTGGAAAACCCTTGTTTTATCTATCTGGAAAACCAGAAGATAGCACTCTGTTGTGAACTCCCTACCTATTTACGGCCGGAAGATAAGGACATAAAGGAAAAGACAAGAAGAAAGAAACATCAGGAAATCTAAGCGGGAAGCGGTGAAACCAACCTACGTGACCCAAACCTCTTACCTAAGCCCTATTATATTAAAGGGTATGTGTGGTGCACTAGTTTTTCTTGTACATTCACTACCTGACCTCAATCCTTTTTCTTATCTCTTTCCTTCAATTATACCATACCTATATGTCCCCATATATTTTATTTATTTCTTTTTTTTTTTTTACTTATGTGCCTTCTGTTTTCCTTATTCTCACCACTGCCTCCTTTTTTTTTTTTATGCCAAACAAATTAACTTAGCTATCCTAGAAAGGGTTCATCTAATTCCCCGCTCCTTTTTCTCTGCCTATACGGAGCAGTAGTTCGTCCGCTGCCAGCACCGATCTTATATTATGCATGGTGTTATTATACATAATGGTGTAACGCTGATGTAAAGACGGGTGCGTGAGAGATCCTACGAGTGAACAGAGACTCGCCTGTTATTAGGGCCGACTCCCGTGCCTGCCCGCTTCCATCTGCCGGTTCCTCCCTGCTGTGACGCCAAGAACACCAGCGACGCAGGTAGAAGGAACTCGCTTTCCCAGGGGGCACTGCGACCGCGCATTGGAGCGCGTCACCAGCCAGCGCCAGGCAGCGCTACAAAGCGGGGGTCAGACCGCAACGCAGGACGCGAGCGGGACGCCCGGGGCGAAGCCCGGGCAAAGGGCGGGCCCTCTACGGCCCTCATCGGCACGAGTAGGCTAGGCTAGGCCACCCCCCTAAAAAAACAAAAAAACCCACAAAAAAATCCATCATTGAGCACCAGGGATCAGTTCCAGCCAGCTCACTGACAGTGGAAGTGTTATTGCTTTCGGTCGACCGGCTCCCAAGTCCTAGTTACCAGACGGGGGTCGGTAATTAGCCTGTATAGCTGCCACCGAATCGCCCAGGAGCTTGGAAAGAGGAGGGGGCCTTCGATGAGAAGTTTATAGCAGATACAACACCACTATGAAGCAGGAAAATGAGTTCGCTGGATACCTGTATAAGGCGCTGAAGTAAGACATTTGCTTTTAAACCTTGAGAGTTACATTTTATCATTTTTTTTTTTTTTTGTGTACAATACTGGGTACAAGACTATCACACCCCTTTGCATAATTATGCCTAAAAGAAATAATCACATGGGATCTGAAACACCAAATAACACCATGGAAAACTACCTTGTTCAAGTGGTCAATAAGATAAACAGTGAGCGCAGACAGTCGTTGGGACTGACTCAGTCACCTATTCTCCCTCCCATGAGCTCACCGACTTCCTCGCAAACAAATGAGTCTCTGCTATTAGAATCTAACAATGATGCCCATGAAACAAACTCCCCAGTTATTGTCAGTATTGATACCAGTGCAGTAAATGTGTCGGATACTGAGCCACATGTGGACAATGACTTAGATGCACATGCTGTCATTGTGGTTGAAGAAAAAGAAGGCGTGGAGGACGAACCATCTGTAAAGCAGTCCACAAGGGCAGTTAGAGCCTATCGTAGATCACAAAACAAACGTGGGGGGGCACGCTCTGGAAAAAATAAGGTTACGTCACCACCAAAGACAACAAGCATTGGAAATGCAATAGGTCTCGCAATAGAATAGTTAGACTTTTTTCTTTTTGCAAATGGAAGAGTGGCGTTGCGTGGATGAGTGGCGTTGCGTGGATGAGTGGCGTTGCGTGGATGAGTGGCGTTGCGTGGATGAGTGGCGTTGCGTGGATGAGTGGCGTTGCGTGGATGAGTGGCGTGTGTGAGTGGCGTTGCGTGTGTGAGTGGCGTAGCGTGTGTGAGTGGCGTAGCGTGTGTGAGTGGCGTAGCGTGTGTGAGTGGCGTAGCGTGTGTGAGTGGCGTAGCGTGTGTGAGTGGCGTTGCGTGTGTGAGTGGCGTTGCGTGTGTGAGTGGCGTTGCGTGTGTGAGTGGCGTTGCGTGGATGAGTGGGGTTGGAATGCAATAAGTATAGCATTAGAAAAGTTGTAGTTATTGGTGAGGGTGAGGGTGATTGAGGGTAAGGGGGTGAGGGTGATTGAGGGTAAGGGGGTGAGGGGTTTAGGGTGAGTGAGGGTGAGGTGTTGAGTGGGGGTGAGTGAGGGTGAGTGAGTGTGAGGGAGGGTGAGTGAGGGAGAGGTGTTGAGGGTGGGTGAGGGGTTGAGGGTGAGAGGGTGAGTGAGGGTGAGGAGTTGAGTGTGAGTGAGGGTGAGGGTGATTGAGTGTGAGGTGTTGAGGGAGGGTGAGGGTGAGTGAGGGTGAGGGTGAGGTGTTGAGGGTGAGTGAGGGTGAGGAGTTGAGGGTGAGGGTTAGTGAGTGTGAGGGGTTGAGTGTGAGTGTGAGTGAGGGTGAGGGGTTGAGGGTGAGTGAGGGTGAGGGTGAGGCTGAGAGGTTGAGGGTAAGTGAGGGTGAGTGATGGTGAGGCAGAGGGGGTGAGGGTAAGTGAGGGTGAGTGAGAGTGAGGGTGAGTGAGGGGTTGAGGGTGAACGGTTGAGGGTGAGTGAGGGTGAGGGTGAAGTGTTGAGGGTGAGTGAGGGTGAGGGGTTGAGAGTGAGTGAGGGTGAGGCGTTGAGGGTAAGTGAGGGTGAGTGAGAGTGAGGGTGAGTGAGGGGTTGAGGGTGAACGGTTGAGGGTGAGTGAGGGTGAGGTGTTGAGTGGGGGTGAGTGAGGGTGAGTGAGTGTGAGGGAGGGTGAGTGAGGGAGAGGTGTTGAGGGTGGGTGAGGGGTTGAGGGTGAGAGGGTGAGTGAGGGTGAGGAGTTGAGTGTGAGTGAGGGTGAGGGTGATTGAGTGTGAGGTGTTGAGGGAGGGTGAGGGTGAGTGAGGGTGAGGGTGAGGTGTTGAGGGTGAGTGAGGGTGAGGAGTTGAGGGTGAGGGTTAGTGAGTGTGAGGGGTTGAGTGTGAGTGAGGGTGAGGGTGAGTGAGGGTGAGGGGTTGAGGGTGAGTGAGGGTGAGGGTGAGGCTGAGAGGTTGAGGGTAAGTGAGGGTGAGTGATGGTGAGGGTGAGTGAGGGATTGAGGGTGAACGGTTGAGGGTGAGTGAGGGTGAGGGTGAAGTGTTGAGGGTGAGTGAGGGTGAGGGGTTGAGAGTGAGTGAGGGTGAGGCGTTGAGGGTAAGTGAGGGTGAGTGAGAGTGAGGGTGAGTGAGGGGTTGAGGGTGAACGGTTGAGGGTGAGTGAGGGTGAGGGTGAAGTGTTGAGGGTGAGTGAGGGTGAGGGATTGAGAGTGAGTGAGGGTGAGGCGTTGAGGGTGAGTGAGGGTGAGGGTGAGGGTGAGTGTGGGTGAGGGTGAGTGAGGGTGGATGAGGGTGAGTGAGGGTGAGTGAGGGTGAGTGAGGGTGAGGGGTTGAGGGTGAGTGAGGGTGAAGGGTTGAGAGTGATTGAGGATGAGGATTTGAGGGTGAGTGGGGGGTTGAGGCTGAGTGAGGGTGAGTGAGGTTGAGGGGTTGAGGGTGAGTGAGGGTGAGGGTGAGGCTGAGCGGTTGAGGGTAAGTGAGGGTGAGTGATGGTGAGGCAGAGGGCAGAGGACAAATGTATTGTACTGTTGGAAAAAAGAAACAATAAATCGCTACTGGAGGCTTGTAGGTGCAGTTCTGCATGTTAGTCATATCTTTTGTGGTGGGTGCAGTCTGTGTGCTGAACTACAGTACGCGGGGTGGGGAGAAATAAATCGATGCTGCTTTAGATGCACTCTAGGTGTTGAAACGGATGATACTACAAACTCTTTTTCGGGCAGAGTCGACGTCTGGTGAAGCAGCGTCGCTGCAGAGCTTTTGATTACCTCTTGGCGCTCTTATGGAAGACTGGGAAGTACTACAAATTCCTGACCAGTGGCACAACTGTCTCTAAAACTGTCACGCAGTGAACGACTATGCTGGTTCCCACAGCCAATCGCAAACCCACACTTTGACTCCGCGTATACTGACCCAATGAGCAAAAAACAATTCTGTCCCTAGTTGTAGTTACACAGCCTCTCTACAGTGACCTCGTTTTGCCACAACCAATAAATTGTTTCCTTATACCTTACTATGGCACCTCTACTTCTGGCTTCTGCTGCCGAGTAGTGGGGGCGGGTCAGGGGGTGTAATGTGAGTCCGGGGACGCAGCAGTGTTGGAAGGCACAGAGCGCGTCCGATACAAAGAAAGTGAAAGTACGGTATGCCGCGCTGTTATAAAGTATGAAATCAATGTTTGTAAGTTCTTTTTGGTGATGTGCACATAAGAAAACAAGAGTGCGGCCAACACTTTACATATTTAGCATGGTGTGCACGCTATTATTAAAGTAAAAGCAGGCCTGACCCGCTGTCAACGTTTAAAAACAAACAAAAGAAAAGCACGTCCGCCATTATCTCATCTGAGGCGGCTGCTTAAATAAAACCAGACCTAACAAAAAAAAAAGTACTGGCACAGACGACAGAACACGGTTGGGACGGGTAGAGTAGAGAGGGTAGTGTACTGTTAGTGTGGGTGGGCTAGGAGCCAGGTATCCAGAGGGAGACAACGGGTTATGATTGGATGCAGCGGCAGAGCCTTGGGTGCAAGGAAGGTAAGAGGCTGGAACAGCAAAGCCGAGTGGGTGGAGGGAGTAAAGTGATTGAAACTATGAACGCAAAGCCTAGCGCATGTGTCTGTGTGAATGTGCACGGTGGGGGGTTCAGGGTTTCAGGCATCAGAGCCGGGTATGCACAGATATACAGTGCAAGGCTACAGAGCAGGCTGGTGGAGCCGATAAGACGTGTGGCGCTGGGGAAGCGGGAGCGGTGAGCGGGCTCTGTGCTGTTTTTAAACAAGCCCGTCAGAGGTCCGTGAACTCTGCTGCTTCCGTCTTTTTTCTGTTGCACAATAAACACTGACGCGCGAGAAGCAAGGGGCGAGTCTGAGGCGGCTGCTTAAATAAAACCAGACCTAACAAAAAAAAAAGTACTGGCACAGACGACAGAACACGGTTGGGACGGGTAGAGTAGAGAGGGTAGTGTACTGTTAGTGTGGGTGGGCTAGGAGCCAGGTATCCAGAGGGAGACAACGGGTTATGATTGGATGCAGCGGCAGAGCCTTGGGTGCAAGGAAGGTAAGAGGCTGGAACAGCAAAGCCGAGTGGGTGGAGGGAGTAAAGTGATTGAAACTATGAACGCAAAGCCTAGCGCATGTGTCTGTGTGAATGTGCACGGTGGGGGGTTCAGGGTTTCAGGCATCAGAGCCGGGTATGCACAGATATACAGTGCAAGGCTACAGAGCAGGCTGGTGGAGCCGATAAGACGTGTGGCGCTGGGGAAGCGGGAGCGGTGAGCGGGCTCTGTGCTGTTTTTAAACAAGCCCGTCAGAGGTCCGTGAACTCTGCTGCTTCCGTCTTTTTTCTGTTGCACAATAAACACTGACGTGCGAGAAGCAAGGGGCGAGGGGGGAGGAGAAGTCTGGGCAGGCAGGATGACTCAGGGGAGGGGGCGGAGCGGGGCAGAGCGGCATGTGGGTGTGAAGAAGCCGGGCCTTTGAAGTGAAGCTAAGCTTCACTTCAAAGGTGTCGGAGGAATGCGGGCGGCTGTGCACGCGCTTTTAAGCTCAATGCACATGCGCATTGAGCTTAAAAGTCACGGGCACTGCAAGGAATCGCCACGATTCCTTGCTTCTTAGTTAAAGCTTGTTTAAGCCGCAATAGGCTCGCAAGCTCGATGCGCATGCGCATCGACAGGCGAGACCTAAAAAGCACTCGCCAGAACTATGAGGAGAACAATTCGAGGGAGATATCGGATGAGGACCTAATGTCAAGAATAACAGAGCTGTTAGAAATAAAAATTCAGACACTTATCAAGCCACTTATTAGCAAGATTGATAAACTTTCTGCGGACATAAAGAAATTGGAAGGTACACAAAATGTATTAGTAGATGAAATAGGAAATGTGTTAAGTAATGTTAACAAGGGCCACGATTGTTCAAAGGAAGATAACGAATCTGGGTCAACATCAGATGTTACCTCACCAGGGCCAATTCTTTCGGAATGCCCGCAAACTGGCCCCAATATCAATGATTTGCCACTAGAAGCCCCAATTGCTCAACTAACTGATCCACCTCATGCTACAGTGCCCCCTAGTTTTGAAGAAGACTCAACATAATTTGTAGTTGAAGCGTCGCCATTGGTGTTAGTTCTAGCTAATACACCAACCCTACCACCGGGTCAAACCGAGTCAACATCGTCACTAATAAGTAAGGCACTATACTGGCTGTCAAATAATATGCGGATAGCACAGGGGGGTGAACAGCGGCTGGCTGACGAAATCAAAATGGTAAGGAGGGTTGGATGGATAGGAAATAAGCAAAAAAAATGGAAGGGCGACTGTGTGATACTAAATTTTTCAAATCCAGCTGCTCTTCCCGATATTCTATCCAATATTCTTCCACCACAAAGAAGAAGTAGTTCTATAATCCCCCTTACATTAGAATTCTTTTACAATGAGTCGCAAAAAGCTAACAATCATAAGTCCCTGAAGCCAGCTTGGTTAGCGAGAAATAATGGATGGGGTGGGGGACCTACAATGTTTGACACGAACTATGCTTCCAAAAATAGGGCTGGCCCATGGCAAGTTAATCAACATAACATTCCTTGTTTCACCACTCCAGGGCAAAATTGGAATTTAATGGCCAGACGAGGGCCAGGTACATCTGCTAACAATTGTGGGGCCTTAGACAATGGTAACTACAACGGAGGATGGCCAGGTGTGCAGCAGAATTTATTACATCCTATTACCCCTGTACCCATAAGCAATGGCAACCATAATGGAGGATGGCTAGGTGCTCACCAGAATCCAGCATGTCCTATTACCCCTGCACCTAGATGGAATGTACCAGCAAATGGTTGGGGTCTTGGGGCCCCATCTTATAATTGGGGAGTTAGCACCTCAAATAGGTTTGGGGCCCTAGCTGGTCTAGCTGATTGCGATTGACTTGATGGAGGGGCTTTGGCAATGTCATGTGGCATAGAATATACACATCCTAGTTTGCATTCTGAGGTTGTACCAAAGCAGATTGCACTTGTTAAAAACCCTCAACAGCCACTGCACTATGTTGACACAACGGCACAAACACCACACCTAGATGTAAATGGGTCTATTATACAACAGCAGGTAACAGGGAAACCAGGTGTTTTAGAAATAACAAAAATAATCTGTTGGAATATTGCAGGTTTGAAAAAAAAACCTTTCAGATCCGGCCTGGCATGACTATCTGGCTAGTGGGGATTTAATCATGTTCCAGGAAACCTGGGGGCTCGAGAATTATTTCAAGGTTGATTATAGATCTTTTTTTATCCCCGCAGTTAACACAAATGGGGGAAGACCTTCTGGAGGTCTAACAATATGGGTGAAAATCACAGGTGGCCTGTCCTTTAAGCAAATTGATACAAATAATCCCGACCTTCTATTACTTGAGTTAAAAAACACTAAGGGTTGTAGCATTTACGTGATCAATATTTACAGCAGACCACATCGATCGTGTAAAGAATCACCAGTTGTAACCCATTTGAGTAATATTGTGGCGGGGTTTGATCAAAATGCAATAATGATTATAGGTGGTGACTTCAATAGAGGTTTCGAACCTATAATAGGCCTAGAAGACATCCTCCAGGACGAGGATAGCGTCAATAATATCCCCTTGTTTGACACAAATTATAAAGCACCTTGTACAGTGAGTGCCCTACAACTATTGAATTTGACTCTCGACCAAGGCCTCCGTGCCTGTAATGGGCGGTTGCCCTCAGACTGCCCCAGTAAACCAACATTTACCAGAGGGGCGAATCCCAGCCATTTAGATTATTTTTTAGTTTCTCTGAATTCATGGCCCATGATCATCGACCTAATGGTGGATGACCGCACGGAAAGTGACCACTATCCATTGATCTTATCTGTCCAGACCCAGATCTTTAAAACCCTTGATAAAAGTGCTAAAAGTACTGTTTCCTTACCACAGGACCCTCTAGTGGCAAACAACCGTAGATCCCTGAAGTGGCCAGTGGTTTTAGGTAACACAACAATCATTAGTCAAATCTATAATGTATTTGTGAGGCACATGTCCCCTCTCTTAGGAAATAGTACTGTCACCCAAAATCCTTGTCTGATAGAATCTCATGATCATTTAATTGACCAACTTGGCGAGATCCTAACCAGGGCGGTAAAAAGATCACATAACACCCAAAAGAGTAAACAAACAGGGACCACCTGGTATAACCAGGAATGCCGGAGAGCTAAAACAGACCTAATTACAGCGGTCAGGGGGGATTCAGCGGACACTGTGAGAATTAAGAGAGCTCAGTACAAAAGAACCCTATTAATGGCCAAAAAAGAGTGGGACGAAAGGGTTTGGTCAGATTTGTTGGATGCATGTAAGTGTAAAGACCAGACCTCCTTTTGGAGCCTCATTGCTAGAGGCACCAGGGGGGCGACTGAATGCAAAGATAAATTCTTAGAGGAGGAAATTTGGGTCAAGCATTTCACCTTGTTATATGCTTGTGAAAGTTCTGGCGAGATTGAAGGTTGGGACAGCTTGCAGCCTTTTTTGGTTGCGCATGACACACCGCTTGTCTTCTCCTTGACAGAAACAATTCTAGCAATCAAGGCAGTTAAGCCAGGGAAAGCGCCAGGCCCTGACAGAATACCAGGTGAGCTATGGAAGCACGAGAACTATATCTGGGCTCCCTATATCAATTTACTATCTAATGATATTGCTAGAGGAGCTCCTGTTCCAGAAACCTGGAAGGGGGCGGAGATTGTAACACTGTTCAAGTAGGGTGATAGGTCAAATCCCTCGCATTATCGGCCTATCAGCTTAATTGACGTGTTGCAAAACATTTTTGCCCGTCAAGTCCTTAGCCGGCTCTCCACTTGGATTGAAGAACACTCTATCTATACAAAATACCAGGCAGGTTTTAGATCAAAGATAAGCACTGTAGACCAGGTTTTTAGATTTTTATGTCTAGTCTGGAAATATACGATTATAAGAAGTTCCCATATATACGTGGCTTTTGTTGATTTGAAGGCAGCTTTCGATATGGTCCCAAGGGTAGCCCTATGGAAGACATTAAACAAGATGGGCGTCCCTGGGAACATCCTTCAAATTTTAATCAGACTTCACGAGAATAATTACGCACGAGTTAGATGGGGACCAAACGGAGAAGTCAGTGAGAAGATAAAAATAGCGAAAGGGGTAAGGCAAGGGTGCGTAATGGCACCTACCTTATTCTCCTTATACGTCAATGACATCCCCGACACTCTTTTGGGCTGCGAGCATGACTCTCCCAAATTGAGTGGGCAAGCCGTTCCGGCATTGTTGTTTGCAGACGACACTATTTTAATTTCTCAGACACCCAGGGGGCTTCAAAACCTTTTAAATAAATTTTGCTTATATTGCCACGACAAGGAACTAGAAATCAATTCCTCAAAAACAAAAGTTATGACAATCAACCCTCATAAAGGTTTTAGTAAAGTTTTTAGGATAAATAACGAACCTATTGAAGAAGTCCCCAATTTTAAATACCTGGGTATCATTTTAGACAGTAACGTTACATGGAAAACACAATTGGAGAACTCAAAATTAAGGCTGACTCAAAATCAGTGTCCGATTTTAAAGAGGCATAAGAATAGCCATTTTAAAGCAGTCTCACCAGCCATTGAATTATTCAAGTACAAAGTGCAATCATCCTCACTTTATGGCGCGGATCTTTGGGCTTATGCTTTAAAGGATACTTTCCGAGTGAGGGAAAATTCCTTTATTAGGCAACTCCTAGGGATACCTGGGTCAACACCACTGACACCGGTATTATGGGACCTTAACTTTCGACGTACAGATGACTATGCTTCTCTCCGTCCGCTGCTCTATTGGGTCCGCTTATGGTCCACTGAGGAGCTGACTGATTACAGAGAAGCATTAAAAGAGATACTGGCTATAAGGAATACCAGGCATTTGCCATGGTTAGAGTACGTCAAAAAATGGTTTGAAAAACTAGGGTTAAGTGATTTTTGGTTTGACCCTGACTCTCTTACAAATAGCTCAAAAAGGATCTTGAAACAAAGGTACTGGGACTATATTAGAGACTCAGTGTTATCAAACCCCAGAACAGGGACTCTAACCTCGAAATTTTTTGAATTAAAAGTGACCATGCAATTAGAGCCCCTTATGGACGAAATTTATCCTCCATTGGCCAAAAGCCTATACTTAAAGTTCCGGTATGGTATTTTGCAATTAAAAGAAAGGACAACTAGCTGGAACTGCAATAAGGGGTTGGCCGGGGCCGCTGGCTCAGATATATGTGAGTTTTGCGAGATGGGGCTGAAAGAGGATGTGTCCCATGTTTTATTTATATGCCCAGCATACCTTAAAGCTAGGAAAAAATGGCTAAAACCAATCTGTAGGAAGTTAGGCCTCCGACAAATTAAGGTTGGACTTAGAATTTTTAAGGGAGACACTGCCCAATCGATTGTGTTCAGCCTGAGCCGTTTCCTCCTATGTGTAGCCTTGATTAGGAAGATGAAAGATCAAAAAACTTAAGGAAATGGGCTAGTTTACCATATTACTGTGTTAACTGTTGGCTGCTAAAGTGCTGCTTGCTTTACTGTTCTGGTGCACATTTTTAACAAAAACAGATGTTTAATTTATTGTTTTATTCTCTATATTTATTCAGTGTTCTTGTACATTTGAGGGGCCGACTAGGACTAAACTACCCCCAAGTGGACAATCTGGGAAATGAATTGAATTCTATGTATTATATGCAAAGGAAGTGTGTCGATACTTTTATCCATTCGCCATTTTTTATGTATTAAAACAAATTTTCGTTTTTAATGTGATATGATGTATTATGATTAAATGTACTGTATCTTACAAGGTTTTTTCAACCGAATAAAGATTGAATGAATTAATTATACATAATTCTCAATGCGGCTGGAAAAACCAGTTGAGCCACTGCGCCATAGCTTCTGAAAGCCTCAAGCCTTTTCCCAAATTCCCATTGTTTGTCCAATGTAACCCTGGACAAATCTGATCGAACTTGAAAATTAAATCCCTTCGCACTAACAGTTTTCTGCTTTAGAGCCAGGTTTAGAATGGTTTCCTTAAGGGAATATGTGAGAAAATTGACCAAAACCTTTCTGGGCTTGGTTCTTTGAGGATTCTTCCTAAAAGGCTCTCTGTGGATACGCTGGATGTCTAGGGCTAATTCTTCCTCAGACTGATCTAATCTCAGCGCCTCTTTCAACAGCGAGATAACGTACTGCTTGATATCTGAGCCTTCCTTATCCTCAGGAATATTCATTATACGAAGATTATTCCTTCGGGCGTTGTTCTCAAGCGTCTCCATCCGTTCTGATAGGATTTGATCTTCCTTCCTAAGTGTGTTGATATTTGATTTAGCTTCCTCTAGATGTAGGGACAAACCTGTTACCCTATCCTCAAGCACCTCTGTCCTCATTGTGAGGTCGCTTAGTTTTTTGTCTAAGATTTCACAAAAACACCAAATATCCGCTTGATTAGCTGCAGAGGTTTCAAATCCCTTTTTGATATCCGCCGATAAAGAGGAGAACATTCCCTGAAAAGACGACTGCAAGGTAGTAATCAGGTCTGTATTTGTGCTACTAGGTGAAATAGCACTAGGCAGGGGAGCAGAAGTGTCTGATGTAGTTGCTGTAGTTCCTTGCAGAGATCCCTGTAAGCCTAAGCCGGCTGTTATGGCTAGTGGGGCCAGCATGAGAGGTGGAGCCAATGGAGGTACCAAAACCAAGGCAAGAGGTGAGAGATGTCCTGATGCACCAGCAATTGGATTGCTAATCCCTCTCTCTATGCCCCCAAATTGATCATTGCTTATTTCCACACCTGCTCCCAGATTCGCAGAGCTTTCTGCACCCCCCGTCGCCATCTCTAGCGGGGTGTCAGCTCTATCGAGCAGTTCCTCGGAGCTCATTACTCCCTCAAATCCAATATCCTCTGCTGATAACCTTTCAGGCCTGTCTGGTAATAATACTACTTGAGGGATCACCTTAAAAAAAGACCTCAGTGATGGCGTTATTTTGGACACTGGCTGATTTACAAGTGTAAGCACGCTTTGCTTTGACCTGGCCTGTCAGATAAGAGAAGGGCTTCTTTTTGCTACTACTGAGGCAATCTGAGGTAGGATTACCACCGCCCTCAAGCACCACTGTTTTATTACAGTTTCAACCTTACTTACACTATCTGCCGTGGATGGACTTGGGCCGGCAACCAGGGGCAGCCTAATATCACAGGGCAAAGTTTTATTGTATTTGCCTTTACTGGGTTCCCCCTTACGAACCTTGTATTTATTACCTCTTACATTGTAGGCTGCCTCAAACCCATTACCATCGTTATCACAGCCTCCACCTTCTCCCTGCTCACAAACCAATATCGGCTCTCCCACCTTCGATGTCCTCTCATCGGCAGTCCCAATCGCCTCCACCTCCGAAACGGCAACAATCCCTCGGCATCCAGGAAGCAAGCCTCGGATGCGGAGCCCTCGTCGGAGCTCCAGGGCGGCCAGGCACCACACCAAACCACCAGCTAACACCAGGGTGCACCCCCCGCGCACGATATCAGCCTCTTGCCGGCAGCCGAGCTCAGCAGCAGGAATCCTCTCCACCTCAGCGGCGTTCACGGGTAGACACGCCCTCTCCAGACCCATCGAGCAGCAATGAGTGAGGAATCAGAAAAAAATAAACGGTGATTTAAGATACGGTTATTTTAGTCGTCAAGCATCTGGGCGCAAAGTTTTCATCTGACTAGCAGTTTTATTAAAAAAACGCATTACCGTCCGACCTAGTTACGATATATTCGCTCCAAAACGGGAGCACACAAACAGAGCGCCGCAGCGGCTCAAGCGGCCACCGCCATGTTTTCCCCCAGAGTTGTGTAATCCTTATGCCTATCCTATTCCAAAGTCTATTATCTATTGAAAGTATTTATCTAAAAGTAACTCAATCTGAGAAAGTATATTTTGATACCTATTGTTGGTTCTAAAATAAAACAAGTATATCTTTTTTATACAAACCATTGGCGTAGAGTTCAGTTCTTGAGTGTGTGACACTATTTGCTGACTGAGTGTGTACAACAAATGCTTTACACCACAGCGTTCCAAACTGTGTGGCGCGACACGTTACTGTGTCGCGCCCCATGCGTAGGTGTGTCGCGCTTGTTAGGGCTGCCCGGGGGGGTTGTTTATCGCCCAGTGACGTGCTGATGTTTCATTTAGCTCGTGTTTGGAGCTCACGCTGCGGTTGTAATTACTGTAATCTCGGCGATCTGTCTTGTTTGAGCCCTGGACAGGACAAACAGAAGAGGCGCTTAAAAAACCAATTTCGGGGAAAATGTTCTAATCCTCATCGCAGGCTGAAGGGGGCAGGGTGCTTGGAATGTCAAACAATAGACTCCACTAGCATCTTGTGTTTGCGTTCTGTCTTTATTTGTGTACTGTACTTCTCTGGAAAACTAAATGCAGTTCCATGGTTCCATCAACAGTTTATATTGTATTAGGGCTATGCACTGATAAAATCCAATATTTCAGTCAGAAGGGGAGAAAGAGAAATGATATAGCGCCTTGTTTACCGATTGTAGTTACATTGGCAGATAAATTCACATGAACTCGAAGGTCATCCTCAACTTGCCATTCTTCTTTTTAACACGGTCATTTCAGTTTGTGCCCTTTAGGTAAAATCAGAGCAGACCACTTACAGATGGATTCTGCTGGGCCCAGATGCTACCGTGGATTTTTGACACATTAGAAACTTTTATGAAAAGAGCGCCAGTTAATTCTGGTTGTGTCTTCGAAAAGGGTACTCGTGTCTAACATTGTCAATTTGTTACAGTTTGCATTTTTGCTCTTAATCTATAAGACTTCTGCTTGTTTTTTCCTGCTCTGCCAAAAACGCATGTGTGATAAGTGGGTGCAGTTGAAACCATTTGCAGTGAACATTTACATTGGATAAGTACATCCCCTTGAAATGTTTGCAAATGATAAGCTCGAATTTCCTTCATAATTAGTTTATATGATTGATGTATGGAAATCGCATTTTATTCATCGGGGAGCATTATAATCACAAGTGTAGAGCGCAGCCAATATAGTCTTTTGTCTTATCAACATGAAGTATTACAATTTTGAAATATATTAACTTAAAAATTGATGTGCTTAGCCCTTGGAAAAGTGCAAAAAGAACAATTGATGGACAGAATGCAGAACAATGTCATACATTCACCCCAGTACAGAGATCTGGCCTAAATCCATGGTCTTTTTGCTCACCATGCCATTCCAGTTTGAACCCAGCCATATGCAAATCAGTCTTGACCCTGCACCCAATGGAAACAGTCTAGCCCCAACTGCCAGGCCAGGCCCTCCCTGGACTGGAACCAAACAACCTAGGACCAGTTTCGGGGTATCACCCCTCATCAGCCAGGATGGCTTGACTCCAGTGGCATGGATAGGACGGGACCCACGTCTGGGCTTACCCGGCCCACTCGGGGTGACAAATGCAAAAAGAACAGTTGATGGTGTGTGTGTGTGTGTGTGGGGATGTGTGGGTGGGGTTGTGTGGGGTTGTGTGTGTGGAGGGGTGGGTGGGTGTGGGGTTGTGTGTGTGGGGTTGTGTGTGTGGGGTTGGATGTGTGGGGTTGTGTGTGTGGGGTTGTGTGTGTGGGGTTGGATGTGTGGGGTTGGGTGTGTGGGGTTGTATGTGTGGGGTAGTGTGTGGGGGGGTTGTATGGGTGTGTGGGGGGTTGTATGTGTGTGTGTGGGAGTGTGTGTGGGGTTGTGTGTGTGGGTTGTGTGTGGGGTTGTGGGTGGGTCGGGCTAGCTCGCTGCGCTCGCTCGCGTTACCGTGTCCCTGAAAAAAATTGCACAAAAAGGTGTGTCACCAACATGAAAAGTTTGGAAAACTGTGCTTTACACTGTCCTCTGATAATGCCTTACTGCTCGACCAAGCTACCACTTTAGGGAGTAAGGTTATATCTAACTTAATCCTCTGCCAAACCTCTGGGGTCTGTGGACTCTGTGCACACTGTACCTATTTGGGAACAGTGTATAAAAAGCCACTTTCTCACAGACGGCCAAACCGTTAAGTGCACTTAGCAATGCCCATCACTCCTCCTCCCCTGCAGCTCCTGTCGTCAGAAGCGATGGGCCCACCCTGTCCTCGGATGGCAGCCTGCAAATTTTTTTTTAATATAAATAAATTGTTTTATTATTAAAAAAAATCATGCTTGAGTTTGCTGGCTCTCAGCCAGTGGGGCGACGCTCTTCTAATGGGGGAGCCACCGCTGATTATTATTTTAAAGACATTTACAAGATAATAAAAATTACGGAGAATTATATTAGAAGTCCTTTCTGGCAGCAGTATATATCTCCCGAATCAAGGTTCTTTAGATGGAGCATCATTATATGATTATGTAATCTGAAATCTTTATTTGGGACTGTAATCTTTCAGGCTTTTCTAATGTGGCAATGCAAGTACTCACTACTTAACACAGAATCAAGCCGCAGCAATATTTAAAGATTTTGGCAAAAACCCTTGAGCTTTAAACTACATCGGTGGTTGAAAAGGAATTAAAAAAGTGTAGGCATTAATTTACCCAGAGTACCAGGCTGTGTGTGATTGAGAAGTGCCAGTAGTCTCCATTAAAAGTATTGAATCCCTATTGAAAAATGAAGGTACTCGGTACTGTAACGTTGGGCCCTAGGCCCGTGTCCCGCAGGACACTACAGGTACCCATTTAAAGCAATGCACTACATTATGGTAAATGGCATCACTAAAATGAAAAAAAAATGTATTTAGCTTCTGGCACTGCGATTTCTGTGCCCTCCGTATGGCAACATTCAACCAGAATACTCTTGCACCGCACATTTATCGCTCAGCCTCAGCACTAACGTTCACATGTACTGTGTGTGAAATGCATGCACGACGCACATTGTACAGGGGGCGGCAGCAATCATGACGTAGCCGCAGATCACGTGACATGCACAGCTCCTTTAAACACAGCCTCCTCCCGCGAGCCCCTAGTTCGAAAGATCATGGCAGACAGGAAGGAAAGTCCGAACTCTGTGCTAGGTAGAGCCTTGTCCCGTACCAGCCTGAATGGGGTTGAGGCTGAGGTGGCCGCAGGGCTGCCCACGACGTCCCCTACCTCGAAGGGTGGCGAGGCTCGGACACCGGCCCGCGGCCGGAACCTGTCCAGCAGCCGCAGCATCTCGGCTTCTCAAGAGACTCTCAGCGGAATCGCCTCCGAGGTCCGAGTGCTTGTTATCCTCACAGGGGGCACCATCGGAATGACCATGGAGGACAATGGTAAGGAGCTTCATTGAATGTGACGTATCCCCCCTGGGGGAAATACTTTGACACGTATCCTTTTCCAAGTAGCACCATAATTAACATTACCACCAAGCATTCTCGATTGATGTATGCTTCAGTTCTCGTTTGCAAAGGATTGACTTTTTTTTTTCCTTTACATTTGCCAGCTAAAATGTTTTCCTGTTAAAATAATGCCACAATTTCCTGTAATTCTGCACATTCCCTCCTGAGACTATTGTTTTCTTTGTGAAAATAACACGCACAAGATTGGGGGGAAAACACGTCCTTATCTTAAATATGAATCGTAGTCTCCCTTGTGAAAATGCGCTATTCTTGGTGTTCAAATCAAGCTCCTTTGCCCTCGTGGATGTAAAATGTAAACACTCTAATTTTAGCCATGCATGACAAAGAGGACCGCTCTTTAGGCGGGCCTTGCACGTGTTGACTGGTGGGTCTTTCATTCCATTCCATTCCCAGGAAAGGGCTTGCCCAAGGGCACTACAGGTCATGGGCATAGAATTACACTAGTAAGAGATGCAGCCTAGTGTGTGTTGTGCATGCACACTACATACGTGGGTTTTTGGCTGAACGATAAATGCTTAATGCAAGAGTATTAGGCATGATTACACATAATTAGGGTGACCACCTGGCATGGAGGCACATTCTGGACAGTGACTTTAAAAATTCACAACAGAGGGTCTAAATCTAGGACAAAAGGTCAATTTTAGGGTCACATCTGAGTAGGTCGAGTAATAAAATAAATGTAAGTAAATGGGCAACTGACACAAGTAAAAGCAAAAGTTGGCCTATTGTGTTTAGTTTGCATATGCCAAGTATTGTTCAGCAAATATTCATATGTCACTAGGCTAATTTAAAGATTGAAAAACTAGCCAACGTGCACACATAGTAAGCGAAATTTGACAGGCAACATAAAGGACAGGTGCCACCAGAGTCTGCCCACTTATGAATGATAGCAGCAGATGCGGTGCTCTATAAATGAAAGTTGACTTCCAGGTCATAAGCATTAGTACTATTTTTGCTTGACACAACAAAGAGGGAGGGAAATGTAGAATAAGTGTTGAAAGGGAGTTTCTCTGAATATTTGTGATGAAACTAGGGGATGCTTCAGCCAGCCTTCTCTTAGTGCTGCCTCCACCAGCACACAGTCTCGGGCAGTAGCTTCAAGGTCTCGTACTAGTAAAAATGCCAGAATGCAGCCTGATAAAACATAAATAAGCACTAGCAAAGCCAATAGGTTCGATGCTCACTAGAGTGCTGTCTAAAGCAATAAACGTCTGTTGCAGTTAAACAGAATTTAAAAGAGAATTATCTTTCCAAGGAGGGGATGCTAGGCATGTCAGATGCTTACGTAGGTTGCATCACAAGACGCCCAGTGAGCACAGTGTGTGTCTGGAAGCCCCTGATGCTTTGAAACTACTCTTGTGTTTCTCGCAGACCTTCCAGGAATTTATATGGGTAGCAACAGCTTTTTTGTTTTAAAGTGCAAACCAGAACCCCCTGTTGTCGGAACCGATACTGCTCATGACACAGAGGGTCAGCAGAAAGGTTAATAATGCATTGTTAAACAGGTGAACAGTATGAATCAAGTTTGTTGAGATTGAAATTTCAGGGTTGGGGATGCCGTTATTGCTCAAATGCCCCCCTTTAAACCCTAGAAATACAACACAACCTGCTAGGCAGATTTATTGGCATCATTGGCATCCTGTATTTAAAGCTGTGACCTATACTCAATATATGTTCTCCCGCCCCCCCCCCCCCAACCAGCAGCCCTTGTCAGCCCTCCCGGAAAGAGCTGGGAAAGCCCTGGCCCAAGCTCCTAGGGGGTAAAAGGTTGTGGGTGGAGGTTTCATTGGCATTATAGGCCAGTCATTCGACAGATCTTCCGGACTTTACAAGATCCATGAACCTGGGCCACTTTGGCATCTTTCACACCTTAATTGCTCTCACATCCTTTTCTTGTTGTTGTTGTTGTATATAGTACTTTTTATGCCAATCCCCGAACAAGGACTCATTATGAATACCCACATTCTTGCCAGAGTCCTGTTTATCAGTCCCCAGTGGCACTCACACTTGACATTGGTGTGCAGGGGAAACTGGCCTGCTGGAGACATAGAGGCAGATTTACGTTGCCTGACGCATCTCTGCAAATCGGCAGAGATGCGCCAGGAAAGATACGGCACGCAAGTTCATCCTTGCACCACCCATGATGCGCCGCATTTACAATGCGGCGCACCATGGCGCAGGAATGAACAGATGCGTGTTGCATCTTGGGCGTAAAGTTGGCGCAGTGCTGAAGTTGTGTTGCGTGCGGCACGCAACTCCAGCACTTTTCCGACTTGCCCTATCTTTAACGTGGTGCGTCAAGCCTTACGCCTGCTTCAAGCAGGCGCAGGGTTTTAACGCATCAGCGTTGGGAAAGTGACTCAGTGAAATCTTGTAGATTTCACTGAGTCACTTTTCAGGGGCGTTCCTGCGACGGAACGCCCCCTCCCTGCACCGGAGCCCCTACATGAAACCTGACGCTGGTTTCATGTGGCGCAGGGCCTTACACCGTGACGCATCTCCTTAGATGCGTCACGTTATAAATGCCTCGTAGGGATGCGCCACGTTTACGCCGCCTTGCGTGACGCAACAGTGGCGTAAACGTGGCGCAAGGGGCTTGTAAATCTGCCCCTTAGTGGATGGTGGCAGACTGACACTAAATACATGGCTGAGCTTATAAAAGAGATTGGAACTCCACCTCAAAGCCTCTGTAGGAATGGTTTCCTCCAACTCGCTCCAAATTTGGGCTTTGACTAGACCGGAAATGGGGCACTTGACATTCGTTCTATCCGCTGACTCATAAGCTTTTGTCACGTGCAATGTGATGAAATAATATTGTACTAAACCTTTACAAAACGTATTACTATATTTATGTTTATTGTTTTTCCAATTGTGTGTTTTGTTAGGAATCGCCCTGCTGGGACCAATTCTATATTGTACTATTTCATACCCACGTCCCAGTGGCTTGTTGGCTTTACCCTTCCATTATAATTATTGCCATTGAGTCCCTCTATGCAGGTGCTGTAACTTTTTACCTCCAATATCCTGCCCTGTCTTGCCCGCAAACCCTTCAAATGTTGCATACATTCAGCAAATTTTCAGGCTCTGTCATTCACTTGGCTAAATCAGTGGCCTACTCAATCAAGGGGGATACATTGGTGATGCACTGGACCTCTCGCCTTAAAGTTGCGTCCTATGGTTTTATGTGCCTTGGCATATGTTTCTTGGGATGTGAGGGCTGAGTGGCAGGAAAATGTGGGTCTGCTGCTGGATAATTTCCCGCAAGACCTCATAAACTGATGTTTCTGCACATCAGTATCATGTTGGTTAAGGGAGACATTGCATGCTGATGGCACGATGTGGTATCTCCAGACATGGAAACTTGGTTAGGTGACCTAGACCACTGCATGACCGTGGAGATCTTGATATACAGGCCTCTTGCTGCCGTCACAAAGTCCAGAAAATGTGATTCTTGCAGTTCCCACAAAGGCATTATAAAATGGTAAGGGGCTTATTGAGAGGATGGCCATCGAAATGTGTTTGTGACCCACCTATACTTAGGGTGCCACTGTCGGTACTGATTAGTCTACATCAATACTCTGGTTGAGAGTATATGCTGTGTGGCCATGGAAGGATTAGGGAGGGGTGCGCAAAACTAGTGTAATTACATTTAGGTTTAAGGTTGCAGGAAAATTGCAATAAAATGCTAATCTTACATTGTGTGCTATA
Organism: Lissotriton helveticus; assembly: GCF_964261635.1. NCBI lineage: Eukaryota > Metazoa > Chordata > Amphibia > Caudata > Salamandridae > Lissotriton > Lissotriton helveticus. Next base: position 446,014,398 of record NC_136070.1, read on the forward strand.
TTTTAGCATCACGTGTCCTTCCATGCATATTGGGAGCAAGGATGCATTCAAGCTAAAAATAGCACCAAATAAACAAGTTCCTCAAATCATGCTTGTATTCTGGTCATTCACATTGTTCCCATCCATGCTGTCATTTTACCATGAATACAGCGTAATTACATGACGTGGTGTAATGGTAACATTTGCACTGGGGTAATTTACATTTTGCTCAGGGCTAACAAAGATGTGATTCGTCCTATGTATGTTACAGCAAGAAATGCCAATGCACTTTATTGTAAAAAAAAGTTTGTTCTTATCTATCAACTCACCAATCATGTATTGTACAATTCCCCCCCACATCACCCACCCCTCTAAATTCATCCACCCAAGCCTCCATCCATCTATTTATGCACCTACCCACTCAATACACCCTCCCAAGTCCACCCACTAATCCATCCATTATTAATCAGTCTTCTGTGCCAATGCAGACATTTATTAATCCATTTACCCATCTACACACAGTCCATTCATCCCCCACAATCTGCATCCATGCAACCGACCAACCCACACATTCTGTCAGCCCATCCATCCACAGGCCCATCACTGCACTTCAAACAATAACAATTTCAAAATAATTAAGAACATGCTCAGTATAACTCTAAACTTGGTATGTGCTTAAAAATCTTTGTGAAAATTATGTGGGAGGAAAAAGCAAAGAATCAAAATACATTTGAATGCCTTAAGAATAAAAGCACGTTCCACGACGTTCTGTTGTGCAGACAATATAGTTCAGTTCCATTGAGTGCTCAGTTAACCTATTCATCTTTGGCAGTGCACTGGAAGCCAGTTCTAATGCATATTCTTCACATTTGTGAAGCAGGTTAGAAAGACATCACGGCAGCTGTTAGTTGCACAGTGTGAATAAACCCGCAAAGCTCAATTGGCTGTAATTACGGGCAAAACCTGTACTGAGAACATAACAACGGACATCAGGCTGATTTTACGGACAGTATGTGAAATTAATGGACTGGTCATCACCCTACACCTAACCACAGGGCACCATATAACGAAAAAGGCCACCTTTATTAGGACAGGTCTGCAGTTATCATAGCATTTACATACAGTAATATGTACCCAAGCCTCACTACTACACAGTAAACAACCTGTCAGCCCCTCCATAAAGATTTCCACCCCAAAATGCCAAACTCGTCCTCAAGAAGTCACTCCCACGCCTCACAACATTTTCCATCTCCTGTATCGCAACCATTCTTTCCACAGCCACTTCAAACACACGTCTCAAAACTGTGCGTCTTAATCCTTAACAAGTCCTCCTCCATTGCCTTCAACTGAGACAAACCCGATAAATGCACCAAGTCATTTTCTCCCAGGTGGAATATTGGGAGATCTGGGCAAACTCTATTCAGGTAAAGGTCTGCCAATAAGAGCAATAATTATCCCCACTGCATTCTACTTTTACCCCACCACAAAACCTTATGTCGCCTGCTGGGTAGTCCAAAAGAACAGCAGTTTGGGAAAGTGTCTGCACATTTCACAGCCCACTGAACCAGAGAGCATCCCAAAATCCATGTCACAGTTTTTTATGATGAAGGAACTTAACACAAGTTACAAGAAAAAACACAATATAACCAACAACAATGTCACTTATCCAACATACCCATCCCATATCGAACACCACGCTCTCAGCACCTGGAAGGCCACCTCCCAATTCTCTCGATATAGTCATTTTGAAATTAAGCTGTGCAGCCTCAGACATTGCCTCAATCCTAAAAGTATCTGTACTGAAGTTCCTGGCAACGAAGCTCTTGCATATCAAAGCTTCCTCAACAGTCCCAAAACATTAGATACAATAATTCTAGTGCCATCAGCATGACAAAATATGTCCTTACCAACGGTGGAATACTACTACCATCTCCAGCCACAATTCCTTGCCTCATAACCACACACCTACCCTAGCCCCTCTGGTCACTTGTAGAACAGTGAAGCAAACTTTTTAACACCATGCCCTCCACCCTTCACAACCATTTCCTGTCTCCTCAAACCCAGCCTGTCCCTAGAACGTAATAACTTAGATACTCGAATCCCCCCCCCCAAAAAAAACATCCAAACCATGTAAAGCTGAAGAAACCCTTCCTCAGAAACATATTACAAGTAAACTACAGAACATCAATAACCTTGTTAATGAAGAAAATGATAATGGTTCGTTCAATTAAACCCGACCGCCTCTTAACTCCTGACCAACTAATCAGTAACTTCCACACCAGTTTCCCCTCTGTAGGGTTGTAACTCCGCAATAATTTACCATGAAATGACTAACCTGCTAATTTGCCAGAAATAGATACAGCAAACTCTTGTCAATCGAAATAAAACATAATGATTAAGGTCCTCTCAGTTCAAGTCCTGTCACATCACCACTTTTCCAGCTCGCACTACTGTTTTGAAACTCTGTCAACACTTGAACATGTTCAGAACTCCGCCACAATCCACAAAAAGGAAATCATCAAGATAATGTGAAACCAGTCGGTAACTTGTTTTCTTCCCTGCTCAAATTCACGCTCCCTGGGCCTGCTACGAAGTGGTGATGACATCGCCCACACATTTGATCTTCCCAGACAAAAGCCCACCTCTTTCGCGGTCTCACCATGCTTTGGAGGTGCGGCCACGTATGTCAGTTTCGGGGGAAAAATGTCGGGTGAAATGTCAGCAACCCAATGTCATTGCACTGGCTTTTTGGCCAACAGCACATCCTGGGATTTGAGTTTGACTTTACAATTGTAGGTATAAACTTAACAGCACCAATACAAAAAGTATTTTTAGCTAAACTTTGAGGAATGTCAGAAAGTAACACACTTGATCTAGGTCGTCTTGTCTGCTATGCAATACATTATGTGATGGGACCACCTGTTAGTTACAGTATATAGAGCCCCCAGCACTGTGGTGTGTTAAAATTAGATTTTGCATTTCTGTGCAGGGTGAACATGGAGGCAGAGCAGTGTACGTAATCCACCCCCAGAACAGTTCTGAGTGCGAGTGAAGACCTTTTTTCGTTTGGGTTATTGGCTGTAGGTGTTTTGTTAGTTGTTGCAACTGGAAATGTCTGTGAAATGCTCGCAACTTGTCCCCAAGCAACTCTGTGCAGGAGGAAGAGGGCTTGCAAGCTTGACTGCTGTTGCATGGCAGTACATGTTATTGCTGTAGAGTGCCAGTCACTAACAAAGGCCTGCTTCTTAGATTGTCGACTTTGCTCATGTGGGTGTGCGGATGGATGCAGGAATGAACCAATAGTTGGACGAATTATCTAGTGCATGGATATATGGATAAATAGTATGTACACAGTTTGATGGCTGCATGAATGGATGAATACATGGATGTGGGTTGATCACTGTATAAGTTAATAAGTGAATCATTAATCCATGCTTTTGATGAATCAGCTAATTATCCGTCCGCTGACTCATTGTCACATTAATCTACTTGTATCAGTTTTATGCTCAATAAAAGTGCGATTAGTGCCAGATATGTCGAATTAGAGGCCCTTGTTGGTCGCCACTTGTCGCTCTGGTTATCTTCCAAGTTGCATGTATATATGAAGCTACCACCAGAAAAATTCCATTTCAGTCTGTTGGTAGCAGAACCGCAATTCCTCCCTACAGCATCTAATGGTATTTCTGAACATGAAGTGACTTTTCACATAGCAGCATTAAGTGAGTGATTGTGTCGGTTCCTCCAAAGAAACATTGGCATTGATCTGAGTTGTTAGGAGACTTGCCAGTGAATACGTTTTTTTTTTTCTTTCCCTTTTTAGGTTTCGCCCTGGCCGTAGCACTGCGAAGCAGTGCTCCGCCTAGGGCGAAAACTAATGTTATCTCAGTAGTGGGGACTTGAAACCGCCCCTTCTTCCATTGGCTAGCTCCATAAATGGAGGCTAGCCATTGGAAGACATGGTTGTCCATCACTCTTTCCCCGTCAGAACGCGAATCGTGGGCGTTTCTGACTCTTTTTTTAAGTCCCGCCCCTTGTTGCTGTGTGTCCCGGGCCGCACTGTGATTGGCTGCCGGCCCGGGACACCTCCCGTGATGTCATTCCCGGGCCGCGCTGTGATTGGCTGCCTGCCCGGGACACCTCCGTGACGTCATTCCCCGGGCCGCGCTGTGATTGGCTGCCGGCCCGGGACCTGACTTGTTTTGTTGTTGTTTTTGCTATTACCCTTGAACTAGTTTCCTCTATGCTTAGACGGCGACTTTCAGAGAGAAGCCTCTACCAACCCTACTTCCTTTTGATTACCTCCTTATATGTATATGTTGTTTTTTAGGTCTCGCGACCTATCGATGCGCGCATGCGCATCGAGCGGAGCGAGAATTCATGTCGGCAAAATCCTCTTCAAACTAAGGGCTTTCAGCCCGGCGTTTTCTTGCAGTTCACGTGAACATGCACGAGCATTCACGGCCAGGGCTTCTCCTCCCCTAGCAGCACTCCTCCCACACCAGCAACTCCCCCCTCCCACACCAGCACCTCCCCTCTCTCTCCCCGCAAACACAGCCTTGCCGTAGCAGCACTCCTCCCACAACAGCACCTCCCCCCTCCCACACCAGCACCTCCCCTCTCTCTCCCCGCAAACACAGCCTTGCCGTAGCAGCACTCCTCCCACAACAGCACCTCCCCCCTCCCACACCAGCACCTCCCCTCTCTCTCCCCGCAAACACAGCCTTTCCTTTCATTTCTCCTCCCCCTCCCCAGCCCGTAGCAGTTGCCGTAGCAGCACTCCTCCCACACCAGCACCTCCCCCCTCCCACACCAGCACCTCCCCTCTCTCTCCCCGCAAACACAGCCTTTCCTTTCATTTCTCCTCCCCCTCCCCAGCCCGTAGCAGCACTCCTCCTTTTGTTTGCCTTTTCCCACCTATCTATGCCTGTCCCTGTCTTACTGTCCGTGTGTCGCCACAAGCTAACTCCTCTCTGGTGTCTGAAATGTGACTCGCTCTCTTGTGGGCTTCTGCGTCAGCCCCTCTGTCATACACGGGGCTTGTGTGGTGGGGGCCTCGGGCTCACCATGTTCTCTTGCCGCTCTGCAGTTGCGACGGGATAGGCGCGCAGCTGCCCAGCGCGGCTTCCAGGGGTCCTCAATTGTATCCGGCAGAGTCAGCATATACCGGCTAGAATTGCATCCTGCATCGGTGCAAGCTGAGGCTGGAGCTGCAGAGGGGAGGGGGAGTCGAGCTCTAGGCAGAGGAGCCAAACGGTGGCGAAGCCCTCCAGCTCAACGGGGAGAGCTGGGACTAAAAAACAAGCATTGGCATAGCCAATAGGTCTCGTGTCTGGGACCTTTTATAAGTATTTTGTTTTGCAGCACAATATCCTTGTAACTAAATACTTATAAGGTCCCACAAGCGAGACCTATTGGCTATGCCAATGCTTGTTATAAAAGTTCCTGAAACCAACCTGTCACCAATAATTGGAGAATCTGGCAACTTGTCCAGTCTTTCCATTGGTTGGAACAAATCAATGTTCCCACTCACACCAAATACACCAGCACGTTTATTAGAAATTCCCCTCCAACGGAGTACCACATCTATTAATAATGAGGCATTTGGGTGAGCTCTGACAAGGACGCAATGTTCCAACTAAATTATAGTACAGCAACGGTAAGAATTGAGGTGAATGTCAAGCACTGGTATTTTCCACCCACTCACCACGGCTTGCAGGATAGCCTTGATAAAGAAGGTCATACTTCCCATATGCGCTACTGATTTTTAAATGTCCCTTTCACCAAACTTTTTTCCCCAAACTCCTCCTGCCCCCCGTTCCCCTCCCCCATGCTTCCCCGTTCGGCCGTTGAATAGGACAGCACTGCTCCCACTCCTCTCCCTTCCATTGCAGGATATACGATTGTCTGAAAACTCTACAATTAAAAAGAGTTACCTGTATTATGCAAGCCTGGGAACTGTGCAGCTTAAACAATACTGTCCAAAATTGCGAGTGGTACATTACCCCCATTACCTGTGATTGCTCAACCATAGTCTGACAGCGTGTTTAAGGTGTGCCTGAAATTGGCAGTCTTTTTCCAGATGGTTCATACAAATCCACGATATCCGTGGCGAAACGAACCACTTTGGTTTCTTTTACTACAAGCTGCGCATACTAAGCAGGGAGGTATGCCCCTCCGGAACCAAGCACTCTAAGACGTTTACTCTTTTATTTGCCTCCAGTAAGCGCATAGGTGCACGTAACTATATCTGAGCTCAAGATGCTTCGCCGAAGCAGCTACCTCAACGAAAACTGAAGGGCCTGCATTTACAATAGCAAATCGGAGAAAGAATGGAAATTCTGCTGTACACAAACTAGCGCTTGCTCCAAGCAGTAGATTGAGTTTAATCCAACTAAAATGTTCACACGACACTTAAACAAATCTTGAAATGAGGCCTCAGGGTGAGCTCAGCCTGTATGCAAATTCTGTAAAGATATTTTTGATGATGTAGCCAGTGTGACGGACTGTCTGAAACTTCTCCATCTCCGCTCTTCTAGGCTAAATCAACCCCCACCCCTCCCCGCAAATAGGAAGTTTACAGCATTGTACTCCATCCAAATAACCAAACGGAAGGTCGCCTGATTATGAGGCCGTAGCTACTAAACCCTGACTAGAAAACGTGGTCTATGTAATCTGTTTTCTGTTTATTATTTTGTTGCCTTTCTGCAGATGCTGTTGACGAGCCGATTTACCTACATGCCCTAGTTCCGACAGCACGATATGTACTACTTTATTGCCTTCCAGTACACGTGCATCTTTTTCTTTTTTTGTCTCCCTTATTCTGTATTCTCACTAGGTAAGAAAACAATAAAGAAACAAAGATTTTAAGCAAAGGTAGAAAAATTCAGACAATCCCAATCTTTTTCCGTGATGTGTATAATAGATTATGGTGCATATCTTTTAGTAAGTTTGTTCTGCAGGCGGGCTTATGTGCATAGTGTTTTGTTTTTATTATAAAGCTGTTTTGTACCTCAGTTCACTCAGCCATTGTGGATTTGCTCTCTTCACCAGTGCCTGGTATTCCTCCTCAATCCACTTGATTTCCCTCCCTTGTGTATCTGATTTCCATTGCTGTTGCATCCACTGCTCTTACTACGCGGTAACAATCCATCATTGCCAGTTCCCAATAATCATGGATTTGCCAGTTCCCCATTCGCACAGCTCATTTGTGTTTCCCAATTGGCAAACTCCTAATCGCGAGTTCCCAGTAAGAACACATCATTGTTTGGTTTAGGGGCGTGTTGAAATGGGGACTGGGGAAGAGAGTATATATGAATGACAACTCAACCCCTCTCTCTTCTCGAGTTTTTCCTTCAGCCCCAAACCAGATATCTCCGATGTGGGAGCAGAACGTGAAGTAGCAAGAGTGTTATGAATCATTTCAGTCCTACCACCACCTCTTGACTCTAGTGTTGTTGTTTCAGTGTGAGTGAGGATGAAAAGTGGTTGGAGTCCCTCCCACCCTCCAACTTAATTAGTCCCATCAATAAATATGAGCATTGGAGGGAGAAAGTGTTGGGGGGGGGGGGGGGCAGCTGTCAGTCATCGATGACCCAACAGGATTGGATATCCTGTCAGTGTTCCTTCAACGTGTTTGACATCTCACATGACCATTGCCCACAGTGAAAGAGCTGGGATGGAAGCAGGGTTTTTGATCTGCTGACATTTTTCAGTGGCATTTTTTAATAGGTAATTTAAAAGGAATTAGCAATTGAGAAAGATTTGAACCTACTGGGAGCTAGGCATATTGAGCATGGTAAAGTGCAGTAAGTGTGGTAACTAATAGCGATATTTGTTATTACCCCCCGATAAACCCGCCCCAGTAAGCACAATCATAATTACAATTTCTGAGAAAGTTCACATTATTATTAGCAAGTTATTGCTGTTTTTTAAGCTCTTTACATTTTAGGTGTTAAACAGTTTAATGGTACTCTTTTTATGTACTGGGAGCTGGAAAGGGCTGTTGATTAGATTTTTAAATTGTAAGGCTCATTTAAGCCTGTATGGCCTAATAGTTTCAAAAGACCAAACTGATCTAACTGAAGATGCAACATCAAGTACGGTAAATGAAATAGGAAGTCTTTAACGCTTTACAAAACGTGCCTACGGTAGTGGTTCATAGCACTAGCTCACCGGGTATATTTTCAGACATTCGGAGTTAACTAGCAAAAAAAGGAAAGCCATTCTCTGTGATGTTTTCTGGTAGAACAACTGCTGCAAATGGAGAGAAGACTATAGCCGAAGAGCTATTGTGATTTCTCATTGTTGTAAATAATTCTCTGGGACATGCAGAGAAAATGGAACTACACTTGTCCAACTGCGAGCTATTCTGTGTCTCTCTTCACTGTAGGCACGTGGTCAAATTTGCAGGGCAGTTGGCCCCTTCATTTGCAAAAGTATAGACTAGATAGGGAATCCTCCTACGTGCTAGGACACTAGTCTCTGACCAGATTGTTAGGAAATTCTACTGTATCCCATGTTAATATTCTGATTTTTTTATTTTCTTTCAAGTTTCCACAGAGAAAAGTTCTCTCTTTCATCACAAAGAACATGAATGTCGCAGCAGTTGCCACATTTGCTCGAGAGATTAGTGCAACAATCTCTATTTAACCTTTCTCTACCAAATGATCTTCTAGTCCAGGGGTCTCCAACCTTTTCAGTGATACGAGCTACTTATGTTCAAGGAAAATCGTCCCAAGCTACTACTAATATAACTGCCATACACATAAGAAAAGGTTGTCCGTTGTTGGTGCGCTGAAAATTCCGCAACAAAACCCACGAACCGGGTTCGATGAGGTGACCTGGATCGTCAGAGGCTGGTGGAGAAGAACTGTGAACCTGTTGGTGTAAAACACGCAATTTAGTTGTCAATTCGCACAAATAGTCAAGCAGTACGGGGTGCTCTATCTCGCTCAGTTTCTTGGGTCTTGGCACGCCCCAGACGTTGGCTGGGCGGCCAAACACGCTTTTGTATGGGGGCTAAGTCCTAACCTGGAGTGGACAGTCGTCCTGGTTGACAAAAGTGCTAGAGGCAAGGCATCAGGCCATTTAAGACCTGTACTGGCTTGGATTTTGGCTAGTTTGAGTTTCAGAGTGCCATTGTAGCATTCTACTAATCCAGCCGATTGGGGGTGATTCGCAGAGTGGAATTTTTGGTGTATGCCTAGACACTCACACACTCTCTTCATCACGCATCCTACGAATTCACTTCCGTTATCACTCCAGACAATTCTAGGCATACCGAATCTAGGGAAGAACTCTTTGACAAGGGCTTTGGCAGTCGATAAGGCGGTGTTGTCCTTAAGGGGGTACGCTTCCACCCACCTTGAAAAGGCGCAAACAACAACGAGAACGTATTTCAGGTTGTTGCACCTCTCCATGTGGATGAAATCTATCTGCAAAACCTCGAACGGGTACGTTGGAGGCGCAAAATGACCAGCTGGAGTTGGCGTTCCCCTACCGGGATTGTACTTCAAACATACCATACACTTTCTGACCACGTTTTCTGCGTACTTTGGGATATTGCTATTCTGCCATACTGGGGCCAATAGTTTACATATTCCTCTCGAATTGATGTGTGCCATTCCGTGAGCCATCGTTACCACTGCAAGTACGTATGCATTAGGTAGTAACCATCGCTGGTGTTCCGATAGTTCGACCCAACAACCATTCGCATCCAATCTACCTGTGCTTTCTCTCCATTCATTCATCTCGTTCTCAGTGGCCTCGGCTTGTATTGATTTTACGCTTTCAATGGTGTCCTCACACATTCCTACATCCGCAATCCATCTAGCGGGACCCATGACATACATCCGATTCATTGTGTTCCTTGCAGTTCCTTTCGCAACCTCATCTGCAAATGCATTTCCGCGGCCAACATCATCCTGAATCTTTCTGTGTGCACTACATTTTATAATGGCGACTTGTAGGGGCAAGGTGAGTGACTCAAGGAGCTCATTAACTAGCTGGCCATGTTGTATCTTTGCTTCATGGGACGTAAGGAACCCACGTTCACGCCATAATCTCCCAAAACTGTGAGCCACACCAAAGGCATATTGGCTGTCAGTGTACACATTCACTCGCTTTCCTTTCGCCAGCACACATGCTCTAGTAAGCGCTATCAACTCTGCAGCTTGTGCAGAACTGTGGGAAATGCGTGCAGTCTCTACAATGGTGTGTAACGTCGTTACGGCATATGCTGTAGTCGTATCACCATTCGGCAACTTGAAACACGAACCATCAACCCATAGAGTATCATTGCATTCGGGAAGGGGAGTGTCCTGTAAGTCTACTCTCCCTTTTGTCTCTTCCTCTGTCCTGAAACAGCAGTCATGCTTGTCAATCTTGTCTGTCTCTGTCGGGATGGGTAATAACGTAGCGGGATTGAGTGTATCACACCTCTTTATATGGATGTGACTTGCTAGCAGGGTAAGTTCGTAACTGGATAGTCGAGCGCTAGTAAGGTGTTGTGTCTTTGTTCTATTTAGTAAAATGTCTACTGCATGCGGAACCATAACGATCAGAGTGTTATTCATGACTAATCCAGCAGACTGTCGAATGCAGACAGCTGCTGCGGCTGTTGCTCTTAGACAACTTGGCAGTGCCTTAGCCACTGGATCCAGAGTTGCCGAAAAATACGCGCATGGGCGCTGTTTGTCCCCAAAGAGTTGCATTAAGACTGATAATGCACAACCTTCTTTTTCGTGGACATACAATGTAAAAGGCTTACTGTAGTTGGGGTTTCCCAACACAGGAGCCGAACACAATGCATCGCGCAACTCGCGGAAACTCGTCTGACAATCTTCAGACCAAGGCATAGGTTTAGGCGTGTCTTTGCGGAGTAGTGACAGTAAGGGTTTGGCTAGTAGTGAGAAATTCGGTATCCATTGTCTACAGTACGATGTAATGCCCAAAAAAGCTCGGACACCTCTGTGTCCTTGGGGCACTTAGTTCTGTGATTGCCTGTATTCTTTCTGGTGTCAGTCTCCTTCCCTCCTTCGATAAGATGTGACCTAGGTAGGTTACTTCTTGTCGACAAAATTGCAGTTTTGAAAGGGAGACTTTGTGCTTCATGTCACATAGGTGACGTAATAGCGACAACGTAGCTTCCTTGCAAATCTCTTCAGTGTCTGCAGCGATCAGTAGATCGTCTACGTACTGAATCAATGTTGACCCATCTGGCAGTACAATTGTGTCTAGTTGTGTTTTCAGAGCCTGACTGAATATTGATGGACTTTCGCAGTAGCCTTGAGGAGCGCATTTGAAGCGGAAGCTTCGTCCTCCTAAATTGAAGCCGAAAAGGTCTCTACTCTCTTCGGCGATCGGGATGCTGAAGAAAGCGTTCTTCAGGTCAATCACCGAGAACCAAGCTGCTGAAGCTGGAACCATTGTCAATAAAGCAGTAATGTCGGGGACGACTGGAAACTGCGGTATAACTACCTTGTTTACTTCTCGGAGGTCAATCACAAACCTATACACAGGGGGCTGTGAAGGATCAGTACGTTTCAAGACCGGTAAAACTGGACTGTTACAAATGTTTCCTGTTGTTTCCTCGATAACATCTTTATCGACCAAATCATAAACGATCGTTAACAATGCCTGTTCGCAGTCGTTAGAAATTTTGTATTGGGGAATACGTGGCAATCTGACGTTTGCTTTCAAAGTTATGACATACGGTGCTATCTCTAAACGACCTACATCGTTGGAACCATTAGCCCATAGTATATCTGGAAGTGATGGCAATTCTGTTGGGATACCTTCTTTTGACAAGTACATTGGAGAAATGACTTTTCTCCCTAAAGTAAGCTGTACTCCCGAGGGAGAACAGTACAAAGTCGCGTACAACCTCTTTAGCAAATCCAATCCTAACAAATTTTCACCGCAACCTGTTGTAAGAATGAGGGGTGCTTCTAATTCACAGGGGCCAACAGAAACGGAAACAGGACTAGAGATCGGGTTTCTAACAGGGGCGCCAGAGAAGCCTACTGAGACATTCATTTCGCCAGACAAAGGTGCGCCAGGAAGTTTTGAGTGCATGATAGAACTCTTTGTAGCACCAGTATCCAGCAGAAATGGTTCTGACACTCCTGAGGTAATTACCTCGACATAAGGTCCACCCTGATCTACTGGAACTGAAACAACTCCCTCTCTTTGTCCATGGCTGTCCTAGCGATCGTTACCCTCATTGTCGTGTTCGGTGTAATAGTCGTCAGCATAGTACTGAGCTGACTTGGACGATGAATTACCCTGTTGATCAAAGCTATTCATTGATTTCTGAGGTGGAAAAGAAGTTATATTCTGAGTGAAATTTCCACGGCCTCTACCTCTAGAGGCATGCTGAACACCTCTTTCCCTTACACCTTGTGCACCGTTTAAACGTCGTGCAAGAGCCGGACAATTATTCCTAAAATGGCCCTCTTCTTTGCAATACGCACATTGATTCGGGCCATACGTAGGACGCTGATGGGAAAGCTCGTTTCCTTGCGCGTCTCGAGTACTGCTGATTCTGTTGATAATTAGGCTGGCTAGCCCTACGAGGCTGATAGGCCTGTTGGAGAAGAACTTTAGTTTTCAAATCTTTCGTCTTTTTGTCTGCCTTGTCTAACTCGTCTTTACGCCTATTTTCATAGTACTGGGCTGTTGCTAGAATCTGCGCTGACGTAGAGACAGCCCAAGCACTTTCTGAGTCTTTTAGTTTAGCACACAATTCAGGAAGCAAATTGTGTACAAACTTGTCTACAAACAGTCTTTGGCCACCCTCGGTAGCCATATCCTGACCACTATGGTCAGTGAAGGTTTCCTCAAATCTCGTGAAGAAGTCAGACACATTCTCGTCTTTCTTCTGCTTGCACGCGGATAGCTTGTCCCAGTTTACACGTACTTCAGGCATAATTGTCTTCATGTATGCGATAATTCTACCAGGAAGTTCAGCTATTAACGGCTCAGGCTTGAAACCACCGATTTGTCTAGCATCTGTAGTCGCAATGTTTGCCCATGAGTCACCTAATTCTTGGTCATGATCCGTATGACGTATCTTACTCCATAAAGAATGTGGAACAATGTTCCCAAACAACATGTCTATATCCGCTAAATTCATTATACATGAGCTTGCAGTTTGGGACAACTCCTTATAATACCCAGTCGGGTTTTTACGGGGATCGGGTAGTGTCTGTTTGAGTGCTAGAACTTCGGATCTTTTCCAGGGGACATGTACCCATACACGCTGGAAATGAGGCAGAACCGGTGGAACTGCGTTTGCATCACCTTCCCTCCAAACCGGAGGAACCTCTCTCATAGGGTACTGTCTCGCTCTTTTCCTACTATACATACCACTGTCAGAGGATGACCCAGAATTACCACCTGTACTTCGATGTGATAATAATATCTCTACTGCTCTTTCAACGTCGGGACCAACTATCATACCCTCCCCAAATTTAAATCGTAACCTACACAACTCCTGCAGGTTGCTCTTCTGACCATTATCTTCCAAATCCTCACACAGGAAAACACACATCTGCTCAAAGACGTATCTTTGCGTTGGTTCATCCCATTGACGGAAAACGTTCATGACAGACTCTACATCATATCTCGCTGTATCCATAGCCCAATTTCGTGCTAACTTATTCAATGTTTCCCTTTCCTGATAATCAGGCATTTGGCTTCGTAATTGTCTTCGTTCCGTGTTAGGGGTCGTTTTAGGCGACCGAAAAAGTGGTGAAGGAAAGTTAGTAACAATGCTGGCCGTTTTATGCCAGACGAAAGGTGAAAGTGGAGGAATAGCTGGTAGTAGAACAGAGTCACGCAAAGCAGAAACAGAAGTGTTCGTAGAACGAGTATCAGAGAGACTAGAAGGTGCGCTAGGCGAAGTTTTAGAAGGAACGGTAGGAGAAATAGATGTGATCGGTGAGCCTTGAGGAGGCTGTGCCAAAGAAACAGGAGCCAGCTGAAGAGTAGCTGGTGAGTGCGGTAAAGGAGCCTGTATTACAGCTACCAAAGGTGCAACGAAAGGTTGCGGAGGTGCTGTGGCATTTTGTGCATAGGGTGGCGGAGAATTTAATAGGTGGGACATCAATGGATCTTTCTCGGATCCTTCCTTTTGATTTTTTCCTCTATTTGGCAGCATTGGGTAACATTTATCTATCGCTAGTTTCTTGCTCCTAAGCATCTGTTCGCTCTCCTGCTCTTCCTCGTTATCTCTGTATGCAACGGCAGCTTTCACCATTGACATACCTCTTTTATTCTTTTTTGCTAATCTTATTTCTTTCTGTTTGGCTTCCTTGCGCCATAAGCGGAAAGAGTCAAACATTGCCGGCCGGGCTTTCTTCTTGAACAATTTGACCTCTAAGTTATCTAATATTTCTTGGTCGAAACTACCATATTGGGGCCATTTTAAAACACCATCCTTGCGGGTGTATTTTATCCATACCTCGTTATGTGATAGGACCTACGCCGTGCTTCACATAGAGTTCATACATTGGAGTTCCAATTGGAGGAACCGGACAAGAATCTTCCAATTGGGAGTCCTTACTACAACCAAGACAAAACAAGTTTCCAAGTTTGCTAAAACCAGGCATCTTCGCTCACTGGTCTAGCTTCAAACTTCAAAGGATTATCTGTTACGATATTTCTCGTGAATACACGAGTCCTTCGGCTTTGGGGCTTGCAAGTTCCAAATCAAGTCGTATCTCAAGGATACCAAAAACTAAGAACAAACTAAGGACTAGGAGACGCTCCACTTATACTTAACTGAAGTATTTGAAGATCGATGACGTCGCTAGAAGACTCGTCTATCGTTTCGCTCTACCAAGGATCACTGGGTCCAAATCAAGGCGATAGTCAGGGCAGCAGTCCTTCGTAGCCGTCGGGACGCGGGGAACCTCGCAGCAAAGACCTTCGGAACCACGTCGACATACAGGGATCGCTGAAGTGGCTGGCCGTCCTCCGGAATTTTCACACGAAGCTCCTCACGAACATCTGGCTTGGACCGTCACCGCTTGATATCGCCCCGAGTTGGGCACCAACTGAGGTAACGGGTTTTTAGGAACCCGCTGGTGTCAGGGGATAACACCCGAAGACCTCTGAGTTCCCTTGTTCCGGACCACAGAAACACGTAGTCTTCTAGTCGCAGTCAAAGATCAAGTTTTATTGGTAGCTACCAAGTAACACGTGTCCCAGAAGTACACCACACAGAGAGTAGGTTCTTGGGAGACTGTTCGTTTTTACAGAACCAGCCGTCTCCTTATATATCAAATATATGGCTTCAAGCAAGAATTCTTGAGTTTATGGTATGGCAACACACATATTTCTACAACAATACAAAGAGCGAAGTCATGTAAGCAAGCCCATATTTTAGATGTCCAGTTTGCTGATAGATTACCCAGTTGGATCGGGAACTCCCATCAGATATAGATGAACCACCAATAAAGGAAGGTACAACCCAGCCATAAAAGGGCCATAAACAAGATACGGGGACAGGTGCGTGTTTGAAGGAAACATGGGCTGTATGTAGTGAATGGTTCGTGGAATGTTATGTGTAGATGCTATCGTATTCGGCCACTGGGCGAGGAGCTGCCTAAACAGGTTTGGCCGAAGACAGTGGAGTCAGTTGGGACAGGTCAGGGGAAAGTCACGAAAGGTGGACGTGTCTATTTGGATCAAGCTCGACCTTTAATTGACTTATCATGAGGGCAAGATGCAAGATGGATGCCGTTCACAAAATGGAGTTTAAGGGATGGGACGGAAACTGTGATTTAGGGGTGTTGGCAACCCTCGATTGTAACGCAAATACATAGGAATGATGTCCTAATCATTATCGGTTCGTAGACACCAAAATCGTCTCGGTACGTTGAGGTTTCGTGACACGGGTATTGGACCTCGATATCGGGAAAACCACAGGGTCCGGATTTTGGGAACCACAGCATCTTATACAAAACTTGATTTCTATGTAATGTAATGGTGCTTTATTGACACTTCTGTACAAATTGAATTTTTAAACAGAAAACGCTTGTTTGCCTTAAAAAGCCCTTCTGTGTTCGTAATCTACCTTCTGTATTTGATCTGTTAGTGTTTGGGCACAGGCTTGTGTACCACACTGGTGAATTGTTGAAGGTATTCTTTCTGTATGGATCATTTGTTCATTGAGTAAACTTAAAAGACCTCTGTCCGGCTGGACATGTCGCTCCAAATATAGATTTGATTCTGTCTATATTTATTGTCTCGTATATTCTTGAATGCATGGGACCGCTGTTGTTCTAAAAAATAAAAACTTCACAAAGCACGATCACTGACAGAAATTGAGAGAATGAGTCAGCGATTTTTGGCATGCTTGCTCTCACAGCAATCTTAGCACTCAAATGACCTTTCACTAGATGACGTAACAGCACCCTTGGTCAGTTTGATGTCCAATTGTTCAGGAACTGCTCCACTGCATGTCTGTCTGTGCATGGTGTCATTTGTCAGTTTGTTTCCCCCATTTCAAGAAGGCAAGAACTATTGGTTAAAAAGTCCAGTAGCATTGTTTTTGTTGTTGTTGTTATAATTGTCTTCTATTTCCGGTGGGTGGCCACATTGCTGCACACCAAGCCATGCCCAATATTGCTCCAAAACCTTTGCTACCTGCTGTGTCAGTGAAGAGCTCCAGTTGCTTTTCTATCACCCATATCTCGTTCGGATCAGGGTACCCATTTCCTCCGATAGGAAAACTAACTCCACCCTCCAATCCTGCTTGACTCCTGATGACAGCCTAATGCGATGGTGTTTCTTGCAGATGCTCTTGGTGAGTCTCCGCAGCCGCCTTGCAAATGCTTTTACCACAAGTCTACGCACGAGCTGCTGTTTTTCCTCAAGCATGGTTCTGGCCCGCCATTTCAATTGCTTGCTTCACCTTGGTGACTTTGTCAGATAGTACCCTGCTCACCCCTTGGGCAGAATCCAATTCAATGCTTAAGAATGTCAGCATTGTTGAAGACTTAGGACTACAAGGTGTAGGAGTCACATGACAACCATACTAGTAGGCCGTATAGTTTAATAGTGATTGGTCTAGAGAAACAGAAACTCAGAATTTAAAACTTAATACTATGGTTGGGGGGTTCTCTTTAATAATCAGAATTGATTTCTGTCCAAAAGAACACTTTTCGCAACATTAGGATAATCAAAGACTGGGGGAAAAACATAACCCTATAATTTATACCTTGCAGTTTGTATGCAGCTCTTAGATGACAGTTAATAGCTCACTGTTCTATGTTAGGATTTTAACTTATAAACTGCAAGTAACAAAAGGATCTCTCTGATAAAACCAGTAGCCCACCGACCTATTTACATTATGTGCACTTGTGATCTGCATGGTACATGTTCTTTGCAGCAGGCACATTTACCCTCTGAGCTATGAGTCAAAACTTCCACTAGACAAAATTCCTATCTCTCGTTAGGAAGAACATTAATCACCAGAGTCATCATGACATTTTAATTGTTGCTGAAAATTGCTGGAAGCCAGGAAGAAGACAGCAAGCGCTTTTAAAACCATAATATACTTGCAAACATAAAGCCTCCACCCAAAGTCAGCACCCTGTGCGGTCACACCGGTTGCACCGCCCTAGAGCTGGCCCTTCTCAAGGGTCCTGTGACCTCAGTGACAGTGTTGAACTTCAGTATGGATTGTGGTGGACATGCCTTGAAGGTTAACCTACACTTGTGATGCTAGGGTCCACCTGCTGGTGCTAAGACACCAGGGCGTCTAAGGTATTGCGTAGCCTTCTAAGGTCTAGCATGGGATTGTGCTCTCTCAGCAGAGTGGTCTGGTGGACTGGTTATTAAGGCTGTACCTGGTTCAAATCCAGCAGCTCTGGCCATAGTGCCACATCCTCTCGCCCACTGAACACCATACTGCCCCACTGAGAAACTCACACTGCTTTCAATTACAAACCAATTGTTGCCGGCTATAAACACCTGGATGAGGCTCAATTTAAATTACGCACTAGACAAGTGCAATATGCGGCCTACAAAACAACATCCTGGAAAAAGCAAACGCTCATAGGGAACGCAAAATTTAGCAAACCATGTGAAATGTAAGCAGTAACCAACATGGTTACCTTCACGCTTTTACACTCACTATTCAGAAATCAGTGAGTGCTTGTGATTGAAAAGTTAAGGACATGACTACATACAGGGCCCTGAATGGACCCATTTCACTGTCCATTGCTTGTATCCTTACAAAATGTAAGCAGTATGGTAAAAAGACCACATCCCTGGACGCAGAGCCGCAGTACACATTTTGTTTTCTAATCCGCATATTGCAGTACCTCCAGGATTGGTGCACTTGTTGCAAGCCCAGGGAAAACAAAGATAAGAAAACAAAAATAGCACTTCACTGGCAAACTCTGTAAAAGTGGCGCTAATGTGTTAGTGTGTGAGTAAAATCAATCTGGCCAGTTTGCTACCACTCTGTCTTACTTTATTTAGTTATTTTTCACATTTGAACCTTTTATTCCCGATGCTGCACTTTGGATTTAAAATGTCAGGAAAAATACGACATTTCCAGCAAAAGTGTTTTTCTTTTTTGGATCCATTTCAAAGGGGAGCAAATAAACTCAAGGAGAGGAAAATGAGTGAGAGCCGCTTCTTAAAGTCACGGTTTTCAGTAAGTGGAGAACAGCTTGACAGAAAGAGAGGGAAGAAGGAAAGAGTGGGGTGTGGGGGGCGCTGAAGCGGCGGATTAGAAGTGGACACTGTCTTTTTCTTCTTTGGGCAAGAAGGAAAAGACAGAGTCCTGTTACTTCTCTGCCGCCCGTCCTCGAACGCCGAGCTTTATTTATAGGCGAAACCGGTGCACATCACAAAAACAACCTATGACTTTGCCTCTCAAAACTAAAACCTCACCATACAACTTATCTCACCAATATTAAGCTACTACCTTCCCCTAAAATCTCCCTCCCCCAGAACAACTCAAACAGATCTGGAGCTGGTACAATATTACTGTATTAACTGTTGTTGGGATCTTTTCATAAACCCCCCAGCGCTGTACTACAATTATTATCCCCCTACACAAGTCCACTTTCTACATAACCTTGAACTTCCTGGAACATCCAGGCGTGAACTAATATACCCGTTCCCTTTCAGCCCAAATTGGCACTGTCAATTAGAATAAACTTTTAAACTATGGCAACTTCTCCGCCAACCGCCTATGCTCCTGCTCCAAAGCAACAACCCTAAAAAACATCAATAAACCCTTGTGCACTTGTTTGAATGCAGCTGGACCGAACCAAAAGCCCCATAAACCTAAACCTCCTCCCAACTGATAAAAACAAGGGACTGGATTGGGGCAGAAACTGCCACTAGCTAGGTACCAGCCACCATGCTCTTAAGACACAGTGGTGACTGGTACCCACAAAATGGCCGACTAAATACCCCTTGGGCGGCAAAAATAGCCCAAAAATCTCCTAACCCCTGAGCAGTCTTCGGACTGCTCCAGATTCCCCAAATTACTCGGGGGGGGGGGGGGCGGACCTCCCTGCATTCGGCTGCCCCCCATATTACCATTGGGGAAGAGAGGGAGCAGCACAGACCACTGACATGACCTTGAACTTCCTGGGACATTCAGGCATGAACGAATATACCCGTTCCCTTTCAGCAGAATTGGCGCAGTCAACAAGAATAGATGTTGGTAATCTATGGCCATTTTTCAGAAAAAGTGGAGGTGCACCATACCTTTTTCTGCCCTCCCTGTGCTTCCTCTGTCTAGTGGATGTTTAATTCTTTATCCAACTCCAATTTCAACTGGACTATGTATAGCACCATGCCCATAAAGGACAAATGTATACCGTCCACTCTGAAAAATTCCACGTCTTCAAAATGTATGTCCGTATGCGTTATCCTTCTTATGCCTGACTCCCTACAAAAACCCTGCATCTCTTTGTGGATCTGTTTTGTGGCCTGATCTGTTGCTGCCGGACCGTGTTCCCTCTCCAAACTCTCCTAGAAATGAACTATGTCCATATGACATAGCAACCTGCCCAACGACTGCTGATCTCCTTCAAGTCCTCTTTCATGTCTTTTACCAATGCTAGACCGTTTTTGTATCACCAAATCATTCCCTCCTAAGTGTAAGAGTAAGATATCTGGGCACTTACCACCTACCAACAATCTGTTCAAGCAAGGCAACAACTTGTTCCGCTGCATCTCTCCCCCCCCCCCCCCCCCCTTCCCATGCAAAGCAATAGTGTAAATGCCAATATTAAACCCCAGATTTTGTCTGTGAGGGCTGGACATGGCCTGCCGCTCAACCCACTTTATGAAGGAGTGTCTCGCAAACCAGATATTCAAACAGACCTCCAATGGCCCAGGAACAGAACCTGCAAGACAAAAATTAAATATGACAGCCTGCCCACTGCTCATCCACTCTTCTTGTTGACAATCATAACACTGGAAACAGTTGGATGTCCAATGCCCCAAACCCATGATCACTTTTTTACTCCACACCCTCCTTCGTAGCCAACCTTATTCTGAGTGTGCCTGAGCATCTAAACTAATGCACACTAAGACGTTGCGTAATTTTGCCAACAGATGAAAGTGGAGACTGACTTCCCTTCCAAATGCTGCTGAAATATATTCTCGCTCCCAGAGACTGCTCGCCGCTTCATTGACCGGCCGCTTCAGTGACCGACCCCATTGCACTAGTAAGAACCGAGCCCCGGGGTAGGCGGGTAATAACACACTCTTAACCTGATCCATCTTTGACTTGTATAGCCAACTCTGTATCCCTTCTCCACCCCCGCTAACTTCCTCCCAAAGTATCCCCCAGTTCCCCTCACCTCCCAACAGCTCAGAGACTCGGAACGCGCCAGAGAACATCCTTGACATAAGTGTCAAAAGCAGAACTGCCTCATCGTCTGACCTGCAAACACCTGGCAATACCGAAGCACCCTACTCCATGTACTCCAATTCAAAAGTCTTCTATTGCTACCAGACTGACCCTGCTTCCTTGACCACACTTCCAGAATCCTTCTCTCCAGCTCGCCTACAGAAGGAGAATAACCCCACCACAGCTTACCCATGAATGTGATACACGCTAACTTCTCAGAAATAGTCACCCTGGACTGACTTTAAAAAAAAAAAATATTTTGTATTCATCTCATGAAAAATTGCACTATGTCCACCAAGCTGGTCCACGCATCTGATCAAGGTTGTGCCCCCCCCTGCCAAGAACTTGTCCCAAGCCGGAGAGAAGGTCACTCTTGTAGACCTAGCTAACGACTCTGCTACCAACTGAAGCATCTTTTTTCTCCTGCTTTCCACAAGTCCTGTGGTATTCTGGTCCTGACACTGTCCGCCTCTGTGGCCAGTCCATGGAATCTCTCCCACTGTGAATGAGACACAGCATCTGCAATGCCATTGTCCACACCTGGCATATATCTAGCTCAAAATACCATTTCTAGCTGTAGGCTCCTTAACACAAATGCCCTCAGTAACTTTGTGTTACCAACCTACAAAATGCCCAGCTATATACTATTGGGCTACGAAAGTAGCCCAAAAATCGCCCAACCCCTGAGCAGTCTGACTGCTCCAAATTTCCCAAATTACCCAAGAGGCTGACCTCCTTGTGGTCGCTGCCCCCCAAATCCCAATTGGCCCTTTTGAATGGCACGGCCAATCCTGTATCTAGGATTTCATGCCCTAGCCATACTGGAAGAGTGGGATGGGTGAGGGGTGTAGGTGGCTGGCCCTCTGGTGTGATGCCAGCTTCCTCTTTCTCCCACCCATCTTCCTCTTACCCTAACCTTCTTCCTCTTTTCCTTCTGGATCTCTAACCACCCCTTGCTATTGGGGTGAAGTATGGGATTACCAATCCTGAGGCTCTGCAGTGCCTGCATGCTCCTTCCCATTCCCCGGCTTGGGAGCCTGAGCCCTCATTGCACTTTAGACTCCGTCCCTGAGGCTGGCTGTGCCCGCGAGACCTATTTTCAAAGCACAAAGATTATAGCAACCTCAGTTCTTAATTTGTGCCTGTGGTTTCCGGTGCTCTGCACTGGTACTTGACTGTTCACACCGGCACTTATGACAGTCTGCCACATGGTGGTGCTAGTTGAGTAATTTGGAGATGAGCAGAAAACTGTTGTTTGTTTATTCAATATACATCAAAATTACTAATACCTGCCTCCCAAGCCATTCTTATAGCATTGAGGTCCTGGAATGGTATGAATTATCACACTTGTAGAAATGTGATGGTTAGTAGTTATATATGTAATGTTGGCAGCTGGCAGGGGCAATGGGTGTTGCAATCAGCAGAGGCCTCCTTACAAGAGCCATGGCAGTAATATTTTTTACAAATCACACATTGTGTGGCATGATAATCCGTGGAAACGTGATACCATATAAAGTACTTTGAACCTCTGGTCGCTTGGATCAAAAGTGCTGGACCCTTCTATAAATCTGCCTGAAAATGTCATGGTCGATTCCCACTCTCGGGTGCATTATTTGGTTGGAATGTGTAACCATGTACACCGATGAGAGAAAAATCCTGCATTTTCAGCAGCTGTAAATATACACAACAGAGTCACACTATTGAGGGTTAAGTGCTAAAATCTTCAACTTCCTAGTGCCCCTCGCCAGACAATTCAAAAGTGCGTGTTTTGTGATGTTTACTGCAGTACTGTTTAACCCCTTCGGTTCGTCGGACGGCCGGAAGGCCATCCGACGCACCAGTGATGGTGTTTCCGATCATGTGGCACATGGAATCCCTCTGGTGCGGGCACTAGGGGGATTCCTTTGCCCAACCAACAGCTGCAGGAGCTGGGAAAGAGCTTCCCCAGCTCCCGAAGCTGCTCCCCTGGTTTCCCTCAAATGACGATCAGCAGGCACGTGCCCCCGCCAGCAAAATTCCAGTTTTTCTGCCGCCCGGGGGGGGGGCACCACAGTAGCCCCAAATCTGTTCTCGCGGGGGGGGGGGCATAAAGCCTACTAGAAAGCAGAGATTTTTTTGTAGTGATTTAGGGGCTGGCAAAAATAGGCATGACAATGCCCCCCCCCCCACCCCCAAGAGAAATTCCAGTCTTTCTGTCAGTGATTCTTTTTCAGCTAAATTTGAGGTTTGTGGGGGATTTTGGGTAGGGAAACTTTGAGGGATCCACACAAGCCATACCTCACTGGACTCCCCAAGATGTCTAGTTTTCAGAAATGTTGGGGTTTGGTAGGTTTCCTTAGATGGCCGTGAGCCCATGGCCAGGTGCCCCTCCCTGCAAAACCAGATCATTTTATGATGGGTAATTTTGAAGTCTACACAATAATTTTTGGGCCCTTGCCTTTCGCTGGTACTTGACCCACCCCACGCAAGCCATACCTCCCTGGAGTCCCCCGGGTTTCTAGTTTTCAGAAATGTGTGGGTTTGGTAGGGTTCCCTAGATGGCTCCTGGGACCAAAAACGCAGATGCCCCCTATGTATCTGAAAACGACCTGGTTTTGCAAGGGGTGTCACTTGAATTTTTGGTCCCTGGCTCAGTCACCTACCAAACTAGACACCCTGGGGAGATCTCTCCATGTTTCCCTAACCAGAACCCCGTGCAAACCTCAAATTAAGCTGACAAAATTCACTTTATCCAGACATTTTTGTGTGGGATCACTGTGCCTGCACAAATGACCTACCGCCGAGCGTTCCCCTTGTTCTCCCGAGTAAAATTATACCTCACTTGTGTGGGTTGGGCAAAGGCCTGTGACTGGGAAGAGCCAAAAGCATAGGGATTAAAGGAATAGCACCGCGAATTCTAAGCACTACATTTTTAAATAAATACGTTTTTAGCAGATTCTGCATTGGATAGCCACACTAGTGAGGTATCATTTTACTCTGGAGAGCAAGGGGAACGTCAGGTGGTAGGACATTTGTGCCGGCAAAGTGATCTCACACAAAAATGTGTGGGATGTTATTTTTATAGCTAAATTTGAGGTTTGCAGGGGATTCTGGGTAAGACAATGTTGGGGGATCCATGCAAGCCATACCTCACTGGACTCCACAGGGTGTCTAGTTTTCAGAAATGTGTGGGTTTGGTAGGTTTCCCTAGATGGTCCCCAGCCCGGGGCCAAAAGAACAGGTGCGCCCCCCCCGCAAAACCAGGTAGTTTTACTATGGGGAATTTTACAGTCTCCACAGTACAATTTGGGCCATTTACTGTTGCAGCCACTGTGTCTACCCACACAAGTGATGTACCATTTTTATCGGGAGACCTGGGGGAACACTAGGCGGTATGAAATGTGTCAGCCCGGTGATCCCACAACATGCACCCCACGGGAATAACCACTACCCTTTACAAGAAGGAGACCGACAGGAATAGCCTCCTGCTCTACGACAGCCATCACACCAAGGCATTGAGGGACAGTCTACCGTTTGGACAGTTTCTCAGACTTAGGAGAAACTGTTCTGCCATCTCCGATTACCAACGGGAGGCGCGATGCCTGCAGCACAAACTCCAAGACAGGGGCTATCCCACCAGACTTCTGAAACGTTCCATGAAGAGAGCCCGGAACAATGATAGAGAATCCCTCCTGGAAACACACAGCAAAGAAAGTGAGAACATAATCACGTGTGTGACTTCTTTCACCAAAAACTCATCCTACATCAAGAGCACAGTGAATACACACTGGGGGATTTTGAACTCTGTGGCCTTAGACATTCCACGGCCTCGGTTCGCCTTCAAGAGAACCAGCAGCCTGAAGGACCAGCTTGTCCACACTCGACCAAAGAACACCACTACCCGTCCGCAGAACACCCTGTGGGACCTGCCCCCTGTGGTGGGACATTACCGATGTGGCAACTGTGTGGTGTGCCCGCAAACAACCAAAACGACAGTTGTCAAACTAACTGATACCTTCACATGGTGTTTGAACCGACACACCAATTGCAATAGCAGCAACTGCATCTATCTACTCACCTGTCCTTGCGGACTCAAATACGTTGGTATGACGACCCGCCCTGTGAAAACACGCATCATGGAACACAACAGCAACGTACGCTGTAGAAAGACACAAACGCGTCTATATGCTCACTGTCAAGAGAAGGGGCATGCAGCTGAGGATATTCAATGGGTTGTGCTAGAATGGCATCCTTCATTAAAACAACAGGCCCTCTTTAGATTGGAGCAAAGATGGGTACATCGTCTCCGTCTAGACACTGAGGGTTTGAATGACTCTGTCCCGTGGAATACATTGTCCAGGTAGACGCCCTGTCCACTGATCTGCTCCAAAACCTGACTGTTATCACTATTCCCTCATCCTGGTACTGACGTTTTTCAGAGTCACATTGCAATCTGCACTCAACACACGTTTGTATCTACTATTCGTGATCCTTCTTATAGGTCCTCACTACCAGTGGGACCCACCTATACTTCAGCCAATCAGAGTCTTGCCATCTGGCTGACCCAGGGTCTACTTCCATACTCAACTGGTCCCCTATTTAATGCTGGCCTTCTGAGTCCCGTTACAGACGTTACCTTTGCCACAGGAGCAGAACCAAGCAGATGACAGCAGTCATTCGACCAGCTCTGGGCCCACATCTCTCCTTGTCTCTGCCCCAACCCCTGTAGGACCATTGCCTGTATCCATCCCCTGACCAACAGTCTCACACTACACAGGGCGTCACCACAAGCCACTTGGCTCCCCGTTATGTATCATACCACCTACCACATGGTTTCTTCTAATCCATACTACTGCTGTCCGAAGGGTTTTGCACTGAGTCACTACCGTCTTTTGTGCACTCCGAAGGGTTTTGCACTGAGTCACTACCGTCTGTTGTGCACCCCGGCTGTCCTAACTTCTGAGAGCCCTACAGTGTACCCTGTCCCTTATACAGCGAGCCAGGAGTGATCTCTTGTTGTGCTAACAATAGAGGGTTGCAGTACCAGCGACCTCCTTGACGTTCCCTCTCTCCCTCTCCAACATGGCGGCAGGCACCGACACTCTGACGCTCTGACGTCACACCGGTGCGCCGCGCAGCCGCTTTCCTGACACGCCTCCGGCTTCCACCCTACTCCTTATCTGGGCGCCCAACCTGTCTACAACCACGGCTGTCTCTGGCGACTCCGCGCGCCTGAACGTGGGACTAGGTACTGACTTCACCAGCCCGCTTTACAGAGGTAAGGTTTTCGGACCGGGATTTTCCGGTGATGCAACTCCATGGACCGCCAGGAGCCCGGTCACGATGGTAGGGTCCTCGGTGCTGTTCCTCCCTCTAACACCTCTCAGGGACCTCAGGCGTCGGCCCCCTCCGAGGCCGTCGGTAGTGGTGGGGCACCGGGCGGCGTCGCAACGGGCATGCCGACCGCTGGACTGGGGGTTGACTCGGCCCCCCGCAAAGCGTCCCTCGATACCCCCTACCACGCTTGGCGGTGATCGGGAGCCGGCCGACCGGTCAGCGGCCAATGCCAGTAGAAGAGCCAAGCCGGCCCCGCCCTGGTGCTCCCCCGGGCCGCGACCGCCCTGGGTGGTGTGACTGTCCTGAGCACGCCGGGAGTGTTTGTGTGGGGGCCCGCCACGGACTGGTACCTTGACCGACCCCCCCCACCCCCCCACCCCCCCACACCCCCCCTCCCCCTTGCTGTCCCCAGTGTTGGGACACTCGGAAACGTTCTCATTCCCAGATGGCATCTGTCCATATAAATTAATAACCATCTGCTTCAAACCCTTTAGATTACTGCCCTACCTGCACAGACCCCACGGGAGCAGCCTTGGGGCCTTTACGACCACCAGTGAGGGTAAGTCCCTCGATTTTCCGTCGATTTTCCGTTGATTCTAATAGTCTTTTTCTAATATACCCTGAGGCACTGCCATCGCAACGTGCAGGGGCACGCCGGCTGGCGTGACATCCTGTCACTTTTGTCTTTTGTATTTTGTATTCTTTATTAATGTTTTAACATCATGTGTACTCCTACACCTCTAAATACCTACCTGGCTTATGGATACACTTCATGTCTGCTGGAAACCTTTACCCAGCAACGTTGTTAAGTGAGACTCACTATCCCCTTGATGCGTAATGTTTTTACTCTGTCTTCCCCACCTCATCATGCATTGCTTCACGGTAGGGAAGTAAGATACACCCCCCTGATATGTCTACTGGGGGGCCTGATCCACGAGCTGAAGTCCACTTCTCTTCCTACAGGGTATCCCGTTGACGCAGGAACCCCTCTCCGGCTGGATCCAACAACCCAACAGGTTGTATACTACTGAAGCCTCAGCCCTATGCGGGGCTTCCAGTTATATCACTAAGTTTATGAGCACCTTTGTCTGGTCCTGAAGAATTGCCACTATAGGCATGAAACATGTTGACCGCTTCACAGTTGAGGGTTGAACGGGACTGACTCCTCGTAGCTACTGCAGTCCCACTGCCCCTCACACGTTTTTACTTCAGGTGGTGTACTACATGAATAAAACCTAAGCCGTAGATTACACCAACCTGTTTTAATTCACCTCACTCACGCTCACTACTTCACCTACTAGGGCCCTCACACCCTTACACCTATCGGCACAGGAACAAAAGATCTCCACAAGAGTGTAGCACTCTGTGCTACCCGTCAGGCATTGCAGCGCCGGCTTGACGCTGGAGCAGGGAGCCGATGATGTTACAATACGACTAACTGGTGACATGACAACAGCCGTAAAACCAGTCTGTTGTGTGAGGCATCCCTAGTTCCGACAAGGGATACCCTTCCCTGCTGTATTGAGGCACGTTAACACCTCATACATGAGGTAGAGAGGAAGACAGCTCACCGCACTATGCCATCACTCATCCTCAGGGGAACCGTGTGCAATCTATTGTTGCTCTGATCGCACAACATTGCCACACAGAAAAGTGAGAAAAATGTGATTTTTTTTTTCAGCTAAATTTGAGTTTTGCTGTGGATTTTGGGCAGGGAAACATTGGGAGATCCACACAAGCTATACCACCCTGGACTACACAGGGTGTCTACTTTTTAGAAATTTGTGGGTTTGATAGGTGTTCCTAGGTGGCTGCTGAGCCCGGGACCAAAAACCCAGGTGCCCCACCCTTTCAAAACCAGGTTGTTTTGTGATAGGTGATTTTGATGTCTCAAGAATACGTTTTGGGCCCTTGCCTATCCCGGGTACTTGACCCACCCACACGAGTGAAGTATCATTTTGATCGGAAGACTTTGGGGAATGCTGGGTGGGTGGAATTTTGTGGATTCACCCAGATTTCAGAACTTTCCATCACAGAAATTATGTGAGGAAAATGGTTTTTTTTTGTTTGTTTTTACAAAGCTTGGGATTTTCAAGGGGTTCTGGGTAAGAGAACCTGGCGAGAGCCACATCACCCCATCCTGGATTCCCTCTGGGTGTCTAGTTTTCAAAAATTTATAGGTTTGCTAGGTTTCACTAGGTGCTGGCAGAGATAGGGTTCAAAATCTACAGCTAGGCACTTTGCAAAAAGTCAGTTTTCACTGTAAAAATGTGGTGTGTCCATGTTGCGTTTTGCGCCATTTACTGTCGTAGGCACTAGGCCTACCCACACAAGTGAGGTATCATTTTTATCAGAAGACATGGGGGAATGCAGGGTGGCTGGAATTGTGTGGATCCACGTAAATTGCAGAACTTCCCATAACAGAAAAGTGAGGAAAATGTGTTTTATTTGACAAAGTTTGAGGGTTTGTAAGGGATTCTGGGAAAAAGAACCTGGTGAGAGCCACACAAGTCACCCCATCCTAGATTTCCCTGGGTTGTCTAGTTTTAAAAAAGGTATAGGTTTGCTAGGCTTCCCTAGGTGCCGGCATTGCTAGGGTTTAAAATCCAAAGCTAGGCACTTTGCAAAAAAGGGTCAGTTTTCACTGTGAAAATGTGGAGTGTCCACGTTGCGTTTTGGGCCGTTTGCTGTTGCAGGCACTAGGCCTACCCACACAAGTGAGGTACTATTTTTATCGGGAGACTTAGGGGAACACAGAATTGTCAAGCAACTGTTATTACCTATTGACTTTCGATGCATTTCTGCCTTCCAAATGTAAGACAATGTGTAAAAAAAAAAATCACTTTGAAAAATGCCCTATAATTCACATGATAGTATCGTACCCACAATTTCAGAGATGTGCAAATAGCCACTGTTTCTAAACTCTATATTTTGTTCTCTTTTCAGAAATATATAGGTGTCTTTCATACCGATTTTTCATTGTTTATATTCTCCAAACTGAATTGCTATATACACGGTACACAATTAAAAAAACCAATGCAAGATGCTGCACAGTTATTGGCCCCGGGTTCGTCTGGTACTCCATGAACCTACAAGTCCTATATATACCCACAGCCAGAAGGGTCCAGCGGATGTAAGTGTATTGCTTTAAAAGGAAGTTAGAAGAAGTTACAGGCAAAGAAGTTATCACAAACAGCAATTTTATTCAACTCCTTTTCATTTTCTTTCTATTTTCAACTGTTAGTTTCTATTTAAAAACTTGAAGGATCTACACAAACGACCTCTTGCTGAATTCAGAATTGTGTGACCCTTTTTTAAATATATAGCTTTCCAGGATCCATTATTGCTTTCATACCCATTTCAATCATTAACGGAAGGAGTTTGAAAGCACAAAAATGGCAAAAATAGGCTATGTCCCAGTAAAATGCCAAAACGGTGTAAAAAATGGTGGTTTTCAGACAAGTCAGTACGTCCCTGAAAGCTGGGAAGATGGTAATTTCAGCACCACAACCCCTATGTTGATACCATTTGCAGGGATAAAATAGACACATTCTTCTTCAGCACTTTTTTCCAATGTTTCCCCCAAAAAACAAAATTTGGCTGTATTTTGGCTAACTTCTGGGTCTCCTCCAAGGGAATCCACAAACCCTGGGTACCTTTAAAATTCTCATGATATTGGAAGAAAAGGACGCACACTTGGCGTGGATACCTTATGTGGTCAAAAAGTTACAGGGGCCTACACGTGAAGTACCCCAAATAGCCGAAAAAAGGCTTAGCACAGGGGGGGGGGAGGAGGCCTTGCAGCGAAGGGGCTAACTTTTATAGCTACCCTGATAACTGAGCAGATAAAAGACTAGCAGAAGAACAAAGTACTTTTTGTCTCCAAGATGTGATTTTGGAAACTCAGTTTAAAGTCTAATGTTAAGATATCAGATAGTCAACCTGTGACCCTGGGCATCCTTGTGTAGGTCTCCCACTTACTCTTGCATACCCCACTGCTGCAGTCATTCACTAACTACTGCTAACCCTGTTGCATTCAGTCTCTCACATACACTTAATTGTTCAGTCATTCGCTGCTGTACCTTCATGAATTCTTTTCTGTATTTACTCACTCAGTGCTGCACTGATTCAATCAGGCATATATAAGCATTTGTTCCTGTACCCACTCTTTCACTGCTGCATTTATGCACTTTGGTACAATTAATCTTTCATTCCTGGACCCAGTGCATCGTTCATCGATTGTTTCACTTATTGACGTGTTTACTATTTCTTTCCTGCATACATGCATTCATTCAATCATGTTAGCTCACGTCTTGGTAATGGTAATGGTAAAGTATTTATAAAGCGCTAACATTCATCCTAAAAGGATATCATGGCGCTAAAATTAACAGCGTACGTGTAACTGATGGTTGTTAGTGGTGATATTATGATTTAGTGGGTATTAGGGAACAGTGTTGTTTTAAGTTTTTTCCTAAAGATAAGATGGTCATCTGTGAGTCTCAGGTCTGTCGGTAAATTATTCCACAGGTTTGCTGCTAGGTGTGAGAAGGCACAGCCTCCCATCCTAACCTTCGTTATTCTAGTGGTTGTCGCTCTTGCTGTGTGTTGGGAGCGAACATTTCTATGTGGGACATAGAAATTAATTCTGTTTTTTAGGATGGTTGGACCTGTTTTGTGCAATGTTCTGTGGGTGAGGCATAGTATTTTGAATGTGGCTCTTTCTCTCATTGGCAACCAGTGTAAGGCTCTCAGACAGCTTGTAGCGGAGTCATATTTTCTTTTATTACATACGGCTTTTGCTGCCGCATTCTGAACAAGCTGTAATTTTGAGAATAGGTAATCTGCCATGCCGACGAATAAGGAATTCCCATAGTCAAGTCTACTAATTAGTAGTGACTGTACTAGGGTCTTTCTACATTCCAAGGGAATCCATGGAAACACTCTTCGTAGCATTTTCAATAGTGCAAAGCCTTTACCACAGATATTTGTCACGTGGTTATTCATTGACAATTTATTGTCAATGTAGATTCCCAAATTCCTTGCCATCTGGGTTGGTTTGGGGGGGACACCAAGAATGTTGGGCCACCATGTGTCATCCCAAAGTTGTTGGGAACCACCGAACAGTAAAATCTCCGATTTATCGGCATTTAATTTCAGGCAGTGATTATGCATCCATCTGGATAGTTCAGAAAGGCAGTTGAGTAATCTATTTTTGGGATCTTCTTCACCATCTAAGGCAATCATTAGTTGTGTATCATCGGCGTATGAGCAGATGTTGACGCCCCACTTTTTCCCGATCGTGGCCAGAGATGATACATAAACATTAAATAATGTTGGACTTAATGATGCCCCCTGTGGTACACCATACTTGATCTTACAGGGTGTATAGGTGTAGCTGCCTAATCGGACTGATTGTGATCCGTCTTCCTACATCTACCATCTCATTCCCCCCAGGACTCGCTCCCTCCTGTATACGTATTCATGTATATACTTACCCATTCATTCGCATACACTCATGCATGCCTTCTACTTACGGTTACACTGCATAGAGTGCACAGATAGATGATAGTCAAAAAGAGGGTGTACCTTCATCCATACATGCACTCACTCACTCACCAATCCTCTCCTTAATTCTTTTTCACACTCACCTATATATCAGCAAAAAATACCAGCCAATGAAGAAGCATGTATTTATATAAAAGTCGAGTCAAATTGCCTTTGCAATTGCTTGTTTCAGCTTTGTTCTTTATTTTCCAAAGATCATTTTGTTTTGTTTTGTTTTTTAATTCATTTGTTGCTAATTTGTTCTGTTGGTTATAATTGTACAATTAATCCAAGGCACGTGGTAGCCCTACTTTAGTTTGATCCAAGATTACTAAATTATCAGCGGATTGAAACATTTCTATCCTTTGAATTTAGATGCTGGGTGAAAGTTTCTAGTGATATTTGTTGTATATATTGAAAATAGCAGTGGGGCTAGCACACATCTCGTAGTCTATTTGTTGCGGTGGATTCTGTGATGTTTGCCAGGAGACCGTGAGACGATTAGCCTTAATGCATTCGGTAATGATTAAAATGTGTTGAGGAATGACATACTGGGTTCCAACAGTCACTTGTTTTTTTACATTTGCCTGCGTGCTTTGTTTGAATGATTGCATTTCTATCACTGTCACGTTTGTTATTGTTTTTAAGTTTGGAACCGCCATTGTGCAGAAATAACTACGCTACCTTGATGGGAAGGTCCCTGTTAAGGGCTGCGTTATGTGTCTTTCTACCACCGTTGCTTCATAGATGTTTATTTATCTCCCCTCCTCAATTGGTTAATGTGGCTGATGTTTCTCTATAAGAGAGGTAGGTTCTCTCTATGTACTTTCTTTGGTGGCCTGCTCTATTAGTTTATTGATGAGGGTATACTTAGACCTGGCCCTGATGAATGCCCGAGACCACTCGACTGAACCAAAGGGGCAGAAACATGTTGGCAAGTTAAGTCAGTAGCTCATAATCGTTATTGCAACCATAAATGTCCTCTGACAACACCTTACTTTTTTTTTAAATGAGTCTAGGATACCACCTAAATAAAGGATACTTTGTGGTTATCCTAAGGCTTTTTTTTTTACTCTTTGAACTGGAGCCAAGTTTTATCCAGAACAAATAAGTAATTTCTAAGCACTCCCTCAGGTCAGCCCCACCCCGAGTTCGAGTCTGCCCTGGTCGTACCACCATACCAGGGTGGGACGACGTGTCAAAGGATGAAACATGTGACATTATGTGAGTGAGCCTACCTCATCTAATTCTTGGAATTGCCTTCTTTTACCTGAGGGAGTGTAACAGTAGGTGGTGAGACTGCCAATAGCTATAGGTGTCTTACGAAAATTGTTCCATGCACTAGAAAAGGAGGTCACTCCAGTTTTTGTGTTTCATTGGTTTTCTGGGGCAGGCGTTAACCTGGTAGTACCTCTTTCTCTCTCCTTGTGGTATATGGTGTTTGCCAGGGCCTGATGGAACTCTAACCAAAGTACTTGCATAAAATTATATAACTACTTTTAGCAATGGCTGTGGGATATAGCAATTGATCAGTTTTGGTCAGTCTGTATTCCGGTCAACCTAGTCGAACGCCACTGTGTAGTACACAAAGTACACAGATAGGAAGCCTAACAAATTGATGGATTTATGTGTCATGTAGAACATTGCGAGTATGTTATCGATGTTGCTGTAGTTGGGTTGAAGGCCAGCTTGATAGAAGGTACCATTTATTTTTCAGTGACTCGACTTTAAAGGTCTTCCAAAAAATCATTCTGGCATATGCTTTGGCCTGTGATTTTAAAAGGGTTATGAGACAGTAATTACTACAATTTGTGCTGGCGCCCATTATTACCGATGGGAAACAGGATGGAACCTTTCCAAGAATCCGGTATTCCTGTCAGAGGGAAAAAAGGATGCAGTCTGTTTACTCTATTATAGATTCCGACTTGTATACCTAGCTGGGGAATCCATTCAGTCCTGGGTTGCTATTTGACCTACAGGACCTTAAGGCTTGGTTAACCCAGGATGTGCAAAGCAAACGCAAAGAGATGATGCACTGAGCCCTGAAACCTTTCAGACACTCGCCCCAGGCACAGATCTGGGTTGAATCCATCATCGTTCTTTAGCTCACTTTTCCACCTCGGTTCAGACCAAGCCATATGCAAATCATTGTTGACCCTGTTCCTTATGGGAACAGTCCAGCCCGAACTGCCAAACATGGTTTTTCTGGACCGGAATGAAGCATTATATATATATATTACCTACTGGCGGTCGCCAGTAGGTATATATAGTTAGGATTGGCTACCATAGGAAATCCGCAACATTCTATTGGGAATAACTCTGGCGCCGGTTGAGGAATTTGTGTGTAATTTTCCAAAATTTTGGCCAGCTCTGCTGCGCTCCTTCACTGAAAGTTTCGGGGGGATTCGTGAAGTGGGGGCTGAGAAAAAAGGGGGGTCCCGAAACGTGTTTCCCCCTTGTTAATTTCCATAGGACCGTCTAAAAAGTCTACAGCCCGAACCGCTGAACGGAATTACGCCAAACATTGCAAAAATGTAGGGACTGGTACGCAGATGTGCCTTTGCTATATTTGGTGAAAATCCCTCCAGTAGTTCCTGAGAAAATCAAAAGAGAAAAAATATATATATCTATAGCAGCTTACGTGTAAGCTTACTGTAAGCTTACCTTTCCGAGCATGAGCTGCATTCTGATTGGCTGCCAATGTCTGTCAATCAATCAATCAATCAATCAGGTCATTTGTAGAGCGCACTACTCACCCGTAGGGTCTCAAGGCGCTGGGGGGGGGGGGTGCCGCTACTGCTCGAACAGCCAGGTCTTGAGCTTCTTCCTGAAGGAGAGGTGGTCTTGGGTCAGGCGCAGGTTGGTCGGAAGTGAGTTCCAGGTCTTGGCGGCCAGGTAGGAGAAGGATCTTCCTCCTGTTGTCGCTCTTCGGATGCGGGGGACGGCGGCGAGGGCGTGGTTGGTTGATCTGAGGAGGCGCTTGGGAGTGTAGAAGTTGATCCGGTTGTTGAGGTAGCTCGGGCCTTGGTCGTGTAGGGCTTTGTGTGCGTGGGTGAGGAGTCGGAAGGTGATTCTCTTGTTGACCGGGAGCCAGTGCAGGTCTCTCAGGTGTCCGGAGATGTGGCTGCGTCGGGGGATGTCGAGGATGAGTCTCGCCGAGGCGTTCTGGATCCGCTGGAGTCTCTTCTGGAGTTTTGCAGTGGTTCCGGCGTAGAGGGCGTTGCCGTAGTCCAGACGGCTGGTGACGAGGGCTTGGGTGACCGTCTTCCTCGTCTCGGTGGGGATCCACTGGAAGATCTTACGTAGCATGCGCAGGATGTTGAAGCATGACGAGGAGACGGCGTTGACTTGTCTGGTCATGGAGAGGGAGGAGTCCAGGATGAAGCCCAGGTTGCGTGCGTGGTCTGTCGGTTTGGGTGCGGTGCCCAGGGCGGGGGGCCACCAGGAGTCGTCCCAGGCGGAGGGCGTGGAGCCCAGGATGAGGACCTCCGTCTTGTCTGAATTCAGTTTCAGGCGGCTGGTCGTCATCCATTCGGCCACGTCTCTCATCCCTTCGTGCAGGTTGGCTCTGGCGGTGGCGGGGTTGTTGGTCAGGGAGAGGATAAGCTGGGTGTCGTCGGCGTAGGAGATTATGTTGAGGTTGTGTTGGCGTGCGATGGCCGCGAGGGGGCTCATGTAGACGTTGAAGAGGGTGGGGCTCAGTGAGGATCCTTGAGGGACGCCGCAGATGACTTCGGTGGCCTCTGACTTGTACGGTGGTAGGCGGACTCTTTGTGTTCTTCCGTCGAGGAAGGAGGTGATCCATTCCAGTGCCTTCTCCTGGATTCCGATGTTGCTGAGGCGCTGTATTAGGGTGCGGTGGCAGACGGTGTCGAAAGCCGCGGAGAGGTCCAGGAGGATGAGGGCCGCTGTTTCTCCGTTGTCCATCAGAGTTCGAAGGTCGTCGGTGGCGGCGATGAGGGCGGTCTCGGTGCTGTGGTTAGCTCGGAAGCCGGACTGTGAGGGGTCGAGGGATCCATTCGTCTCGAGGAAGGCGGCCAGCTGTTTGTTGACGGTCTTCTCGATGACTTTGGCCGGGAACGGGAGGAGCGAGATGGGACGGTAGTTCTTGAGGTCGGTGGGGTCCGCTGTAGGTTTCTTGAGGAGAGCGCTGAGTTCGGCGTGCTTCCAGCTCTCAGGGAAGGTGGCGGAGTCGAAGGAGGTGTTGATGATGTCCCGCAGGTGGGGTGCGAGGACAGCGTCGGCTTTGTTGAAGACGTGGTGAGGGCAGGGGTCAGTCGGAGATCCGGAATGGATGGAGTTCATGGTGCGGATGGTGTCTTCGGTGTTGATCGGGGTCCAGGTGCGGAGGGTGGCGGTGGGTGGCGTCGTTGCGGTTGTGGCTTGCGTTGGTTGGTTGTTGAAGCTGTTGTGTATGTCCGTGATCTTGTTGTGGAAGTAGGACGCGAGGGAGTTGCAGAGTTCTTGCGACGGGGTGATGTCGTTGTTTCCGGCGTTGGGGTTGGATAGCTCTTTCACGATGTTGAAGAGTTCCTTGCAGTTGTGTGCGTTGTTGTCCAGCCGGTCCTTGTATGCATTTTTCTTGGTGGCGCGGATCAGTTGGTGGTGTTTCCGGGTGGCGAGCTTGAGGGTGTTCATGTTGTCCGTCGTTGGTTCCCTTCTCCAGGCTTTCTCGAGGGCTCGACAGTTCTTCTTGGAGCTCTTGAGTTCGTCGGTGAACCATGGTGTTTTTCTGCTGCAGGATCTGCTGGGTGGGGTTCTCAGGGGGGCGAGTTCGTCCGCGCAGTCGTTGATCCATTTCGTGAGGTTGTCGGCGGCCTGGCTGGGGTTCGCTGAGTTGGCGGGAGGGTGCTGGCTCAGGGAAGCGGTGAGCTGGTCGGCTGTGATCTTGTTCCAGCTTCTTCGAGCAACCTGTTGCTGGTGGTGGTGGATCGTCGTTCTTCTGAAGGTGAAGTGGACGCAGCTGTGGTCAACACTCCAAACCAGAAAGTGTTGGCAGCCATCTTGTGCCTCAGTAGACTGAGGCACAGGAAAGCAGAAAAACAAACGTGTAGAACTCAAAAAGGGGGCAGGGTAGAAGCAACCTGACCCCCTAGACCTGCTCAGGGGGTCCCACAAGGACCCCCAAGGCAAAAAAAAAATTGTTTTCAAAATTCAAATTCTTCATCCAAGAAGTGTTGGCAGCCATCTTGGGACCAATATACATGATAGCACCTCATTAAAAAGCATTGTAGTTAATAGAGTGTTTTAGGACTTTAGTTAAATTATAAATCATTTGTTGATGGTACCATACTCATTTTAGGAATTGTGATGTGTTCTAAGGTGATTTTACCATGTGAAAAAGCCTTCTGCTGGGATATCATGAATCATGTTTGAAAGAAAACTATTACCTCATGCTTTTCCCACAGTGGTTTGGAAGGGGATCTATAAGCTAAACTGAAAGCATACTTTCTGTAAATTCACATTATCTTTCTCAGTCATGTGAGAATGAAGTCTGACATTCTCAGTAAAACATGTACATCCAACAAGGACAGAGACTGTCAGTTGATTCCTTTGTGTACTACTGCAGCTTCCCAAAGTGTTCTAAAGAACAACTAGAGCGCTAACAGTCTTACTTATGACAAAAGTATGGCACACCAGAAGCCATCTTGATTGGAATGAAGTGGTGAGTCTGAAAGCATTTAATTTAAAAAGGAACAAAATGAGGGGGTTCATTTTGCCATAGAAAGTATGATTAGTGCTTCAGAAAGAAAAATTAGGGCACATTTTGAGTGACTTCTCAAATCCTATTCTATTTCATTAAACAATTCTGACATGCAGTCTCCCAAGATGGCCACCAGAGACAAAAGAGCCCAAATGTAGCCCTAATAGCACCCAGATGTAGCCCAAGTATATCCCAATGACAGAATGTCCCAGAGTGTTCTAAAGAACAACTAGAGCGCTAACAGTCTTACTTATGACAAAAGTATGGCACAACAGAAGCCATCTTGATTGGAATGAAGTGGTAAGTCTGAAAACATTTAATTTAAAAAGGAACAAAATGAGGGGGTTCATTTTGCCATAGAAAGTATGATTAGTGCTTCAGAAAGAAAAATTAGGGCACATTTTGAGTGACTTCTTAAATCCTCTTCTATTTTATTAAAAGAATTCTGACATGCAGACTGAAACATGCACTTTGAATACCAGCAGCAGACTTCCCTGGTGAGCAGTAGCTTTACTACAGTGATATAATGAGCAACTAGAGTGCTAACATTCAGAATTTATGGCAAATGTGTGACACATCTGAATGCCTTCTTGATGGAACCAAAGTAAACAAGCATTGAGAATGCAATAGATCTCGCCCTCGTTTAAGTTAACGCCATTCTGTTTGTAATGAGGTGGCTTTTTAGCTTTGCTTTTAATAGTGTTTTTCAAACTTTCATGTAAATAACATGCATATGTATGCATATATGCACATGTATGCATGCATTTATATTTGTATTTATATAGATATGCAGATTATATATGTATATGTATATATATATATGTGTGCGTGTAGATAGACCGAGGCACAAGAAAGCAGAAAAACAAACGTGAAGAACACAAAAAGGGGGCAGGGTAGATACACCCTGACCCCCTGCCTGCCCAGGTGGTCCCACAAGGACCAAAAAGGCCCACATTTCTTTAAAAAAAAATCCTGGTCTGTTTTTTTAAAAATTACCCCCCAGGGGGACCAAATCGCGGCGGCATAGTGATAAATCC
The DNA here is from genome assembly GCF_964261635.1 of Lissotriton helveticus. Lineage (NCBI taxonomy): Eukaryota > Metazoa > Chordata > Amphibia > Caudata > Salamandridae > Lissotriton > Lissotriton helveticus. The sequence continues at coordinate 446,052,871 of NC_136070.1, forward strand.
CCCCAACACTGCCCCGGGGACCGCCGCCCCCGGGGCAAAGCAACACAGCCCCTTGGCGCATACTGGAGGCTCCTGGTGGGCTACTTGGCCCCCAGGGACCCCCAGTATGCAAGGGGAATTAGTTCCTATTCTGCAAACACGCCAGGGGTTGCGTTGCAGAGAGGTGTAAAAAAGGGTGTGGCCTCATTACACCTCTCTGCAATGCAGCCCCCTGGCGCATACTGCAGGTTCCAGGTGGGCTAGTTGGCCGCCCGGGACCCGCAGTATGCAAGGGGAATTAGTTCCCCCTCTGCAAGCACGCCCGGGGGCTGCGTTGCAGAGAGGTGTAAAAAAGGGTGTGGCCTCATTACACCTCTCTGTAATGCAGCTCCCTGGCTTATACTGGAGGCTCCTGGTGGGCTAGTTGCCCCCCAGGGACCCCCAGTATGCAAGGGGAATTAGTTCCTCCTCTGCAACCGCGCCAGGGTTGCGCTGCAGAACGTTGTAAAAAAGGGGATGTGCCCTCTGAACACCTGCCTGCAAAAATGTAGTAAATCAGTATAAAAAAAATAACAATTAATAGATTTAAAAATTGTTATTTAAAAAACCTTCGAAATTCTATGAAAAAACCATAGGTTTCAGGCCTTATATAGTTAGGAATTAGCATTTAAAAAACCTTGCAAATTCACTGAAAAAAACCATAGGTTTCAGGCCTTATATAGTTAGGAATTAGCATTTAAAAAAACCTTGCAAATTCACTGAAAAAAACATAGGTTTCAGGCCTTATATAGTTAGGAATTAGCATTTAAAAAAACCTTTGAAATTCACTGAAAAAATCATAGGTTTCAGGCGTTATATAGTTAGGAATTAGCTTTTAAAAAACCTTTGAAATTCACTCAAAAAACTATAAGTTTTAGGCCTGTTATAGTTAGCTGGACATTTCACTCATACAAAACCATTGAAATTGCTAGATACTTGTATTGCTGTGGCAATGGATTTAAATATGATACTCTGTATTTTACAAAGAGTGATGAAAAGTAATAGTGTATGAAAAGGTGTATGTGATTGTCACGTGGATGATGTCATCAGTGATGTCATTTGAGATGTCATCAGTGATGTCACTGACCATGTCATGCATGATCTAATATGTGACATCATCAGCAGTGGATTGCGGGTGCGCGAAATATAGTTAGTACAACTAACTATATAGGAGCAATTTCAATGGTTTTGTATGAGTGAAATGTTCAGCTAACTATAACAGGCCTAAAACTTATAGTTTTTTGAGTGAATTCCAAAGGTTTTTTAAAAGCTAATTCCTAACTATATAACGCCTGAAACCTATGGTTTTTTCAGTGAATATATATATATATATATATTACCTACTGGCGGTTGCCAGTAGGTAGTTATAGTTAGGATCGTTTTCCATAGGAAATCCGCAACGTTCTATTGGGAATAACTTTGGCGCCGAATGAGGGATCTGCCTGTAATTTTCCTTAACTTTGCCTCGCTGCGCTCCGCTCCTTCCCTGAAAGTTTCGGGGGGATCCGTCAAGCGGGGGCCGAGATAAAAGGGGGGTCCCAAAACGTGTTTTCCCCATGTTAATTTCCATAGGGCGGTTGGACTCACTTTTAGCCCGAACGGCTGAATGGATTTCCACCAAACTTGGCAAAATTGTAGGGACTGGTACCCCGATGTGCCTTTGCTATGTCTCAAGATATATGCTCCAGTGGTTTTTACGAAAATTAACTTTGAAAAAATATATATTGGGCTACATTGGGCTATATATATGTTAGAGCCCAAATGTAGCCCAATGTAGCCCAAAGATGGCCACCAGAACAAAAAAACCCAAATGTAGCCCAAATATCAGCCAGATGTAGCCCAACTATAGCCCAATGACAGAATGTCCCAGAGTGTTCTAAAGAACAACTAGAGTGCTAACAGTCTTACTTATGACAAAAGTATGGCACACCTGAAGTCATCTTGATTGGAATAAAGTGTTAACATTGAAAACATTTAATTTGCAAAGGAACAAAATGAGGGGGTTCATTTTGCCATAGAAATTATGATTAGTGCTGAAGAAAGAAAAATTAGGGCACATTTTGAGTGACTTCTCAAATCCTCTTATATTTCATTAAAAAAATTCTGATATGCAGTCTCCCAAGATGGCCACCAGAGACAAAAGAGCCCAAATGTAGCCCAAATATCAGCCAGATGTAGCCCAACTATAGCCCAATGACAGAATGTCCCAGAGTGTTCTAAAGAACAACCAGAACGCTAACAGTCTTACTTATGACAAAAGTATGGCACACCTGAAGTCATCTTGATTGGAATAAAGTGGTACACTTAATACATTTAATTTGAAAAAGAACAAAATGAGGGGTTTCATTTTGCCATATAATTTTTTATATATATATATATATATTCACTGAAAAAACCATAGGTTTCACACCAGTTATAGTTAGGAATTAGCATTTAAAAACCTATTAAATTCACTGAAAAAACCATAGGTTTCACACCAGTTATAGTTAGGTGGAAATTTTACTCGCATAAAACCATTGAAATTCCCACGTTATAGTTAGTTGAACTCACTATAACTTGCGCGTGCAATGCACTGCTGATGACGTCACATATTACATCACTCATGACATGGTCAGTGACATCACTCATGACATCACTGATGACATCTCAAATGACATCACTGATGACATAATCCAGTGAATGTGTATCTTTCTGAAAAATAAATATTTTTTATATATGTATATCTAAAGGTTGATGGAAGAATAAATGGGTAAATAAATGTCTAAATGGATGTTTTTTTTGTGTAAAATTGATTGGTTAACTGACTTATTAAATGTATCTTAGTGAATACATATATTAGCGAGTAATGTTTTAATATTTAAATATCTGAATCTGTGTCTCACTTGTGTATAAGTGGCTGCATGGGTTGGTGAGTAGCTACATGAGTGTGTATATGGGTTATTAGTTGTTTTTTTGAGTATCAGTATCCGTGTCTGTATGGTTCGGTGGGGGATATTACTTAGAGCACAGATGCATGAATGAGTGACTCACTATTTGTATGTATTTTGAAGACAGCATGTGTGCAAGACTGTATGGGTGGATGATTGTGTGTATGGGTGGGTTAGTGAGTATGTGTTTTTATAATTGATTGTTTAAGAGAGTAAATATGTTTCCGTTTCTGTAGAAGTATGTGTAGTGGTGTGTATATAGCAGTATAATCAAGTAAATGTTTTTTGATAGTTTATTTGCATGTATGAATTTGTGTGTGAGTTACTATATGGATGAGTATTAGTGTGTAACAGGATGTATAGGTGTATGAGTACATATGATGAGTAAGTACATGCATGAGTGACTATATAGAACTGTTGGTGAATGAGTGGATGTGTATGTAGATGTTGGAATTACCTAATAAGTTGTTGTAATTGGTATTGGTTTCTCCTTTTTTAAGAAAATGTTAGTTTCTATTTTTGAATGTGTATGTCAAAGGTTATTTTATGCTGATAGGAGGTCTGCCACTTTGTCACAAGGATGTTGTCATCAGTGATGTCATTTGAGATGTCATCAGTGATGTCATGAGTGATGTCACTGACCATGTCATGAGTGATGTAATATGTGACGTCATCGGCAGTGCATTGCACGCGCAAGTTATAGTGAGTCCAACTAACTATAACGTGGGAATTTCAATGGTTTTTATGCGAGTAAAATTTCCACCTAACTATAACTGGTGTGAAACCTGTGGTTTTTTCAGTGAATATATATATATATAGAGCGTCAGAGATATAGATATATTTTTCGTATGTTAGGCAACTTCTTCAATTTGTCAGAACTGGGAAAGAGCTTAGATGCCAGTTAAGTATGATCAAGATATGACTACCAACCAGGCTGAAGTTAGATTGGCTTTGAGAGAATTAGTTATGGTGTGCAAGTGTTTGTACATAGGATTCCAATATACTTTTCTGGTCTCGAAATATATTCTTAGAGCTCCCCCATCATGTGTCCATTTTATGTGCTTTGTTAAGTGGGTTCTTAAAAATGTGCGGAACATGAAAAAATTATTGTCTTGTGTGAATGGTGGTCTAGGCATGGTTAACTTCTGTTTTTCCGTCTTATCCACAGTACTGTTACCTCGGCCTAATGCTTTCGCGTCTGCTCTGAAAAAGCAGCCAAGTCTTCATGATGAGCATTATGCACAGCAAACGAAGCTGTATGACTGCTTTGATTCTCCAGGCAATATCTTGGTTCTCCCGTAAGTATGGAATATACTTTTTTTTCCCTCCGAATTGATTTATTAGATTTTCAACATCAGTACATTAACTTGGCATAACATTGCATAATATTGATGTTTGTGCATAGGCAAGCTTAAAACATACATTTGCAATACAGAAGTTTCATTTGTTATGCTGAGAGAGAGTGTAACAAGCTAATAAAATGTCAGCAAGAGAGGCCAAAGGGGAGAGTAACACGTTGGGGGGGGGGGGGGAAAGTGGCAGGGAACACCCTATAGGTTACATGCAAAGGTATGAGGTATACCCCTATGTCTGTGCTGGCTAACATGGGTGCATGAGGGCCGGGCCTGCTAAAAGTACATCCCTTCTCCCAAGGGAGGATAGTGTAGTACTAGAAATCCTCAAACTCCTTCTCAGGGGTCTTACCAATAAGTAGTCCATTCAAAAGCAGCAAAGAAATCAACAGAGAATCTGAAATATGAAAAGACATCTTTATTACAAATAATTGTGAGGCTACGTCGCTCAGTAACACCTAAAGCAACTGAATAAGGCAGCCTCCTGAATGGTCTCAGCACAGACCTTTTATACCATTTATTATGCCCTAGGCACACATTTTCTCTTTGAAGTACATTATTGTTGGTCATTCCCAGGACGTGCACACAAAGCACTGTAGATGACAAACCCACTTTCAAGATAAGTCCAGGCCATAAACATGTCCACATAATGCATACATTCTCTAGCTGACAAGGCCGGATAAACCCAAAACAGTAAGATCACAGCCCATGTCATAATTAGCTCGTGGAGGCAGGAACAGGAACAGATGGAAGTAAGATAGGCAGGGTGTGTGTGCGATGAAAAGGTTTATGGCATGTTGTGCCTTGATTCTATCTCGCTCGGCCACTGGGAGAGGAACTAACCAAACCGGTTCGGCCTGGGGCAATGTTGCAGCTTGCCCAGGTCAGAGAAAAGTCAATTAAGGTGCACGTGTCCTTTGGAATCGAATTTAGCTGTATTATAAGCCTATGTGAGGGCAACCACAAAATGGCTGCCGTACACAAAATGGAAGCCAAGGTTTCAGGACGAAAATGAAGATTTCGAGGTGAAATCGTCACTCGAATATGACGAAAATGCTTGTACATAGTGTACTAGCCATTCTCGGTCTTTTGATATAAAAAATCGTCGTGCTACGACAAAGTTTATTACACGAGTCCAGAATTTTCAGTACCACAGACGCTCCTTTGCCCTTACATAGGCAATAACCTATACTCACGCTAGTCTGAGTCCAGGTCTATATTTATCAAATCATCAAGATGTTGCTGAAGCATAATCCTATTACTTAGCGACTCTCTCGGGACAGGTCTCCTTACACACGCAGTAGCACAAAGGCCATATATGGCAGGACCAAATAGGGAACGCCTCTATCTGTAGTATGTGGTATAAGACCACACACCCAACAATTAGTGATGTTCACTACTAACTGGTAGTGGAATGTAAATGTAAATGCAGAAACTGTACAAAAGGAATTATCAGTAAACTCTGACCTCCTAACTAGTCCATGTTCAGGTAAAATCTGGAAAGAATGCAAAGAAGTAGAAGTAGGAAGAGACATAGGTTGGGAGGTGGGTACAGATGTGAATTGGGCAGCAAAAACAATCCCACCCATAAAAGACAATGCCATGTTTAAAAAACACTAGAAAACACGTCATTAAGAACATATAGACAAAGTAGTGACCGTTATTACAAATTACATAATTTTCCACAATCCTAAGCAAAAAGTAAATCCTAAAATTATCTAGTAACATTTTAGGTTTTCCTATGCATTTTCTGTAATTCATTATACGTTCAAGTGAAGCAGTGGTGACCCTCATTAATGCTCTGAGGTGAAAAGGGGATACTCTTTCACAGAAAATGGACTTTATTCTGCTTTTACTAAACAGAATACTACTTTAAAATAATGCCAGCAGAACAATAAAATCATTCTCCTAACATGTAGTCTTATACAATCACACGGAAACCTCTTGTGAAACCAACTATGCCCAGAGTCTGTTCAAAAAGCCTCTCTGGCAGACTTCTATTGTCCAATCAAGTCTGCTCCGGTTGTTGCATGGGCCTTTGGATTCAGGCCTCCCATGCTCTGATGTTGCAGTACTGTTGGAGTGCCCTCCTGGCAAACACTCATAGCTCATTCAAAAAGTCTCAATGTCTCAAGGCAGTGCACCGTATCTCTCCTCTGCGGCAGACACTACAGATATTGTGCGCTTCATTGATCAATGGGCACAGATCATCTCGTGCAGACCCGGGACCATTCTCAGACTCCAACACTCATCATTCAGTGTCGGAGGACGCTCAGGCTGCTCTTTCATGGGCACCAGAATGGAGTGCCTTTTGCCGCTCTTGGATCCTCCGGTGCACTGCACTTCCGTTGAAGCAAGGGAAAAGAAGGGGGGTGCGTGGCCAAAACTCAGGCCAAGGGGCTCAAGGGACTGCACACTGTCAGAGGTTAACCAGCACATAACAGGCGCTCTTTTGCACTGAAATCTCAAGGGACTGTGGCAAAACCAGCTCCTTCTTCTTGATGTTGAACGCCTTCTGATGAAGCAAGTGCGGTGCTTTAAACAGTTCATTGTACAACAAGGGGACTGCAAACCGGTGGCCTGCGATCTTCAAAGGAGTGGCCACACGGCATGGGACAATTCTGTGTTGGAATACACTGTCATTCTCGAAGGCAATACAAAAACAAAGGCAATAGGCAAAACAGTGCTCTAGTCTCTTCAATTGGGTTTCCGTGTGAGAGCATACCCTTCATCATCATAGCGACATGGGAATTCTATCTGAATGGAGGTCCTCACACATAGTGGCATCGTCTAATTGGGTAAACACATTTTATCTCAATGATACATATAAGTGTTCCTAAAATCCTCATCTAGAACATCTCAAAAGCGGGATCACATACATATTATCATACTAATTGTGCATCAGGTGGGACTATGCAATACAAAAGCTAATTATCAAGATGTGGAAACAAAAGACAAGAACTAGAGAGTCCTGGTATTTCCATTATTTATAATACATCTGGTCCATCAAAAATTAAAGCAGTAAAAAGGAACTAAAAACCAATTTTAGAATAGGCATTGAAGTTGTCATATTAAAAAACGTAATGTGTCTCCTATTGAGGTGGAAAGCTTGTCTTAACAGTCCAACAGTCAGACTGGAAAAACATCAGAATAGGCCTAAAGAAAATTCTTAGAAACCAGTCTAGTTATGCAAAAAGGGAATTATACATAAGATGGGGGTCCATGGTACATTACTGCAATCTGAAAGTGTGAACCTGAACAATATGCTAATAATAAGAAGAAGCTGACTGGTGAAAGGAATACGGAAAAGAGAATAGGACACAGCTAAAAATCCCCAATAACTAGGCCTGATGTGCTTGGGTGATAGTTAGGCATGTGACAAAAAATGAAACCTGGTTTCTTTTACGGTCCAGAGCCATAGGAAGGCCACTTAGGAAGCAGAATAAAACTGACTAATGTGAAAGAAATTAGGTCACCATGTACAAGAGTCACAAATCTATAATTTATCCTTACGTCCAATCAGGATATATAATTTTAGGGCTGCCTGTTCCTTACAGGAGAGGGCAATATCGTGACTACAAATGACACAATTTGCTGTTTATTTTTCTTCAATACTTATAGCCAAATTTGACATACACTGGTGAAGTGTTGTCTGTCTGGTTCACAATATGAAAAAAAGAAAAACTCATATCTGTGAATTTTAGTATCAGCGAAAATGTTACCCAACTGTTGACAGCGACACGTATCGTCATACATGTCACAACAACACGGGTGAATTTGTAATAATTTTTTAAGCAGCAACATCCAACAACATAAAACATGCAAAAACGCACAAAACGGACGTCAAGCCATCAGATATACTCGCTGTAAAACGATAGCATACATAAATGAGCGGTGACACATAATACTGTGTAAGGATACCCTCCTTTTTGACAGTAGATCCCCAATAGTGGGTATCTGCTGTCAAATACAACCAGCAAGAACAATTCATGATAGATCAAAATACACAAACATGAAAAACGCATGGACATTTTTTTTTTTTCTTCAAAGGAGTTGCGCAAAAACACATCTTTGTCTAACCAACCAAACTCACGTGTCTTGTCTGCTTTAAATCACCCAGAAATATCCATGAATGGTCTGTAGGCAGAAGCAACAACGACAAAAAAAAACATACACAACACACGAGACATTTCTGACAACAAGCAAATTTCAATTATAACTTTTAACCAGAAGACAAAACATTATACACATTAAGAAACACAAAAATAAATTTCCATTACTTAACTGTTACCATCTTGCCAGTCACCTTGCAACATGAAGCCCTTTTGACTTTTTAGAGGTAAAATCCTTTCCCTGACACCTAAAATTAGCCTTGTGCCACAATCTCTATGATAAAAACTTCTTAATTGGCAAATCGTTCTTACTATCAATCATGCCATTTGTATAGCGCACTACTCACCCGGGAGGGTCTCAAGGCGCTTGGGGGGAGGGGTATGCTACTGCTCGAACAGCCAGGTCTTGAGTTGTTTCCTGAAGGCGAGATGGTCCTGGGTTAGCCGAAGGTGGATGGGGAGGGAGTTCCAAGTCTTGGCAGCCAGGTAAGAGAAGGATCTTCCGGCGGTGGCTCTCCGGATGCGTGGTACGGCTGCGAGGGCGAGGCTGGTGGACCGTAGCTGGCGGGTGGGCGTGTAGAAGGTCAGGCGGTCGTTGAGGTACTTGGGGCCCAGGTCGTGGAGAGACTTGTGTGCGTGGGTGAGGAGCCGGAACGTGATCCTCTTGTCGACGGGGAGCCAGTGCAGGTTCCTCAGGTGGCTGGAGATGTGGCTGCGTCGGGGGACATCCAGGATGAGTCGGGCGGAGGCGTTCTGGATGCGCTGGAGTCTTTTCTGTAGCTTGGCTGTGGTTCCGGCGTAGAGGGCGTTTCCGTAGTCTAGTCGGCTGGTGACGAGTGCCTGGGTGACAGTCTTCCTGGTCTCGGTCGGGATCCAGCGGAAGATCTTGTGAAGCATACGCAGGGTGTTGCAGCACGATGAGGAGACGGCGTTGACTTGTCTGGTCATCGAGAGGGAGGGGTCCAGGATGAAGCCCAGGTTGCGTGCGTGGTCGGTTGGCTTGGGTGCGGTGCCCAGGGCTGGGGGCCACGAGAAGTGTGGCTCAATGGTTAGAGCGGCAGACCCTGATGCAGAGGTCTAGCCCGGGACCAGGGTTCAATTCCCCGCCTCGGCGGGTCTTGGGCTCAAAAATTTCACGGGCCTGATAATTCTCACCTCGGTGCCTATTCCAATCATGGAGTCCCACTCTGCAACTCTGGGCAATAGCTTGCTTAATCTCCACAACGGCCCCCACAACGCTAAGGATGCCTGGCCTCCACCTTGGGGGTGCCCAGGAGTGGACACCTCACAGGGAAAGCCAGGATGGGTTCCACAGCGGTATTCGTACAAGCGCCTTGAGACCCTTGCGGGTGAGTAGTGCGCTATACAAGTATCAATTTACATTTACATTTACATTTACCAGGAGTCGTCCCAGGCGGAGGGCGAAGATCCCAGGATGAGGACTTCCGTCTTGTCCGAGTTCAGTTTCAGGCGGCTGTCCTTCATCCACTCGGCGACGTCTTTCATCCCTTCGTGTAGGCAGGTTCTGGCGGTGTCGGGGTCTCTGGTGAGGGAGAGGATCAGCTGGGTGTCGTCGGCGTAAGAGATGATGTTGAGGTTGTGCTGGCGTGCGATGGCTGCGAGAGGTTTCATGTAGATGTTGAAGAGGGTGGGGCTGAGTGAAGATCCTTGCAGGACGCCGCGGATGACTTCGGTGGCCTCGGAGCGAAACGGGGGGAGGCGGACTCTTTGTGTTCTTCCGGCGAGGAACGAGATGATCCACTCCAGTGCCTTCTCTTGGATACCGATGTTGCTGAGGCGCTGGACTAGGGTGCGATGGCAGACCGTGTCGAACGCAGCGGAGAGGTCCAGGAGGATGAGGGCCACTGTTTCCCCCTTGTCGAGCAGGGTCCGGATGTCGTCGGTGGCTGCGATGAGGGCGGTCTCGGTGCTGTGGTTGGCTCTGAAGCCGGACTGCGAGGGGTCGAGGGATCCGTTCGTCTCGAGGAAGGCGGTCAGCTGTCTGTTGACGATCTTCTCGATGACTTTAGCAGGAAAAGGGAGGAGCAAGATGGGGCAGAAGTTTTTGAGATCGGTGGGGTCTGCTGTAGGTTTCTTCAGGAGGGCGCTGATCTCGGCGTGCTTCCAGCTCTCCGGGAAGGTGGCGGTGTTGAAGGAGGCGTTGATGATGTTCCGGAGTTGGGGTGCGATGGTGGAGTCGGCCTTGTTGAAGACGTGGTGTGGGCAGGGGTCGGTCGGTGATCCGGAGTGGATGGTGTTCATCGTGCGGGCTGTGTCTTACTTATTCATGTAGGCTTCAAAATTTTAGTAAAAGGCTGCATCTTATTTTTTTTGTCTAACACTTTTGCAACACTTCGTTTTCTGTCAAATAAAAACGACTAGCAGACATTATTTTTTAGAGCAAAAATACAAATGTCATGATGTTGGGACTTTTAAAGAAACCTTTCAAGAAATCTCTATTTATATTTCCCTTTGGAATTAAGTCTTTAACTTTGAAACAGAAATTCGACCTTTCAGAGGCCTGTTTAGCAATGTTATTCTGCATTTCACAGAGACAAGGCTCGAATTTAAAAGGTCACAATGCCAACATGACAGAGACAGAAGGCCTACTACATTTACTGTGAAGGGTTCACACATACCAGTTTTTTAGAACAAATGTTTGCTACCACCCTACACAATGGTACTCATTTTAACAACCTAACATTGATGAACGTCTGAAATGGGCCCTGCTAAATTTAGAACCTTCAACCCTGATATTAAACACAAAGTTCTGCACCGGGCACATTGGCTCAGCGAGCTATGAAAAACAACCTAACAACCCACAAGTTGGTATTATGCACAAATGTATGCATTTACTGAAAGCCAGAGACACTTTCAATCTATGGTAAAGGACAAGAATCTGTGTTAAACTATTTAACTCAATTTCGACTTTTATCTTTGGGGCACTTAAAAATAAATATCCTATAATTGTTTTACATATTAATCATCCTCAGGATGTTCTTTATACGTTACAGATATAGACATTAGTCATATCTCATGTAAATCCTTGGCAAAATAAGTTTTATTACGCCTGCGCCAAGTGAAAACCAACATGCAAATTACCTAATTACACCGTAACACATAATTTAAATCAAATTTTAATACTAGGAGGTCATAGTATGAGTATTAACTTTATAAATATCAAAAAACGATTTTAAAAAACACGTATTTTTTTCTCAAATAATTTTTCCATAATTAATAATCTTTCGTTCAATGAATCCAATTATCTGTTTTTATGATAACTCCACATTTAAAGGTAAGCTGCATCCTTTGCCTATCATTTTTAGGTGCATTCATTTATGAGTCTACGCACAAAAAGCCTAACTGAAATCATGAAATTTTTCGCGCCATTTTTAAAGGGCCATCAGTATTTAGCAAAAGAACCAAAAATATACTTTAAAAAAATTGCTTAAAGAGAAGAAAACCCCATTTGGATGTCTTCCAGTGATACAAAGTGATGAACCTTATTTTTGTAACCCTCTAAAACACTACTCTGAAATGAAAAAGATCCAACTGTGCTAAATAAACGTTCCAATACTATTTATGGCCTTCGAAAAACAACACCTGCTGCCTTAAGGCAGGAAAGGCTGAAAACCTGAAAGAGTGCTGAAACCTGAGCACGCTTTTAGTTTTACTGAAAACAGACATTTCAAGTTTTTTAAAAATTCGCGTGCAAATAGATGCATTTAAATCTAGCAAGAAAAAAATTCACTTTTTTAAAAAGTGTTTGCCTTTTACATGTACACAATGCATGTAAGTAAAAAAACTACAAATTTGTTTTGCTACAAAAGACACAATTATTTTTGAGGCCTTTATATTCTTAGTGAATGTGAATTTTAACATCTATTTTAAGCATTTAACAGTTTGCACATGTGCGTTTTTGCTTAGTCTGTAAATTAAATAGCAACACATAGCGATTTTTAGCATGTGACCTAGAAAATTGCTGGAGTGTTATTTAATTTCTACTTAATATTAATTAATCTGACATTTTACTTAACAGACTGAAAACATCAAGAAACCTACAAACACATTGAGCTCATTGCAGACATAAAGAGAAAAGATTTAAACACTCAGGACACACAATACAGTGCTATAGCTATTACTGAAGTTACACTAATGAGAAAAACCACATAGACATTGAAACAACACATTGAACCCACAAATCGACACTCAGGACGAAAGTAAAGCCATTTGTAAATACTATCTAAGTCATATTTACAAGAAATACGTATTATGTCATATTTTAATTCCCTGGGGATACAAAATCACCAAAGAAGAAATATGTTTTATAAATCTAAACCTATTAGATATCCCCTTTAGGGGAAGCCGGCTAATCCAAACGTATACAAAGTTGGCCAACACAAATCTCCAAATTCGCTAAGATCAGGCATTTTATAGCTCACTAATCTAGCTTCAAACTTCAAGGGGCTATCTCTATCGATACACTCGTAAATATGCAAGACCCTCGGTTTTTGAAAATTGCAATATTCAAATAAAACTAAGGACAAATCAAACTAAGAACCAGGCTAAGGAAGCAAAGAACAAATGACTGGGAGCGACCCACTTATACTTAACTCTTACTTTTACTAATTAAAATATTATCCAAATTCTAACTGCACTAACAGTCTCTTTTTTTTAAAAAACACTTACGCCAAAAAGGTTCCTCAGTCAGGAGTGACCTCTTTTGGAGAGTTTAAGTCAGAAAAATCAAAAAATATACTGGGCCGCAGTGACAAATAATCCCCCAGAACCTCTGTGCACAGAGTACCTCTTTTAGCAGATTTCTGTCTTGCCTGCCCCAGTAGATTTCTGTCCTCTGACAAGATTACTCCTCCAGATAGTCACTTCTTGATGAGGCCCATCATTGGTCGCGCCATTTGTAGTACTAGAAATCCTCAAACTCCTTCTCAGGGGTCTTACCAATAAGTAGTCCATTCAAAAGCAGCAAAGAAATCAACAGAAATTCTGAAATATGAAAAGACATCTTTATTACAATTAATTGTGAGGCTACGTCGCTCAGTCACACCTAAAGCAAATGAATGAGGCGGCCTCCTGAATGGTCTCAGCACAGACCTTTTATACCATTTATTATGCCCTAGGCACACATTTTCTCTTTGAAGTACATTATTGTTGGTCATTCCCAGGACGTGCACACAAAGCACTGTAGATGACAAACCCACTTTCAAGATAAGTCCAGGCCATAAACAATGTCCACATAATGCATACATTCTCTAGCTGACAAGGCCGGATAAACCCAAAACAGTAAGATCACAGCCTATGTCATAAATAGCTCGTGGAGGCAGGAACAGGAACAGATGGAAGTAAGATAGGCAGGGTGTGTGTGCGATGAAAGGGTTTATGGCATGTTGTGCCTTGATGCTATCTCGCTCGGCCACTGGGAGAGGAACTGACCAAACAGGTTCGGCCTGGGGCAATGTTGCAGCTTGCCCAGGTCAGAGAAAAGTCAATTAAGGTGTACGTGTCCTTTGGAATCGAATTTAGCTGTATTATAAGCCTATGTGAGGGCAGCCCACAAAATGGCTGCCGTACACAAAATGGAAGCCAAGGTTTCAGGACGAAAATGACGATTTCGAGGTGAAATCGTCACTCGAATATGACGAAAATGCTTGTACATAGTGTACTAGCCATTCTCGGTCTTTTGATATAAAAATCGTCGTGCTACGACAAAGTTTATTACACGAGTCCAGAATTTTCAGTACCACAATAGTCGGTAGACATGAGAGGGTGCCTACAAAAGAACAATCAGACCCTACCCAGCTGTAGCCAGACAAAGGGACCAGGTGACTACCTAGCCAAACACTGAAGAAAAGATCTAAAACCAAGGAAAAGAGGAAAAGGGTTGCTCCAACTAAGCAGGGGGAAGTGTAGCGCCAATAAGCATAAAAAATGAAGAAAAAAAACTGCGTGGTGCCATGGAGGGGGGGAGGGTCCCCCTCTCCCCTCATCCCCATCTGTGTCAGTGGCCAGAGCAAGTCGCCACTTGAGGCCATTAGTCAAACAAGTGAAGGGCTCGGAGCCTGGGAGGCCAGCAGCAAAGGTATTACTTTCAAGACATATAATCAATCAGAGGCTGCCAGAGACGAGCAAATTTATTTTCTGAGAACGTTATCTTTTGTGACATTTGCTGCATAGGCAGGGTGTGCCAAAGCCGAGTGACCCTGGCCGCCACTGAGGAGACAGCAGTGGTCTTTCAGGTCAGGTCTTAAAGTTGCTTTGCTACTCCAGTCATGTGGCAGACCAGGTACTCGCCCACTTGTGTCGCTGCCTCAAGCTTAAACAGGTGAACCCCTAGGATGATTATGCAGTAATTTGCTGCTAGCGGAAACCCCAGTATGGTGTTAAAATGTGCCAAGAATTCCTTCCAAAAGATAGTGATAGAAGGATACACCCCAGTGTATTTGTCCATGGTAGATTGTTTGGACGTGGCTCCGGTAGGCTTACCTTAGCCATAATGAACGATACTGGGGAGGGACAGTCCAATGGAGGAGCTTACTAGAAGTGCGAGAAAAGCACAGCCCCCACTGCAGGGACACACCACTAGTCGGCCGAAAACGGTCACCGGGGGAGGGTCCAGCACCCACAAGCCGCACTAGGACCTTGCCGAGCCGCCTCCGCAGGCAGAGACCCCCCACTTCCCTCTTATCAGGCAGACCCAGGTAATGGCGCCCTTCAGTCACAAGGAAAACCTGATGCCACATAGGGAAGGCACCCCGCAGGCCAGTGTGATGCTACAGGCAATATGGCAGTCTCCCCGGCATGGAGTAGTAGAGAGTGATTGAGGGCCAGATCACCCATCAGGACGACGGTAGGAGGAAGTAGGTCTCCCAGAGCCACCACGGGAAACAGGCCCCACCGGGGGCACCGGCAAGCCGGCCACCAAAGTCCAGGAGAAGCCGCCCGCTGCGAGTGCCACCTTCCAGGCCACCAGGTTTGCAGTGTCCATAGTGGGTGGACAGGGAGGCAGAAGATCGCGCCAACTAGGCCCCATCGCAGGCAGGAGTGCGGGGGGGGGGGGACGGGAGCTGCACGTCTGAGTCCCTTTGTGACTTAGTATGTTAAAACCCTAACGTAATGACGATTTCTTCTTGGTTGGTTAAACTAAACTACTATAATGGTATCTTGTCTCTATAGAAATAATATTTCTTGTATGTTAGAAACATATTATTTTCCAGGAAAATTCATGCAGCCACACTCTCAACTAGGTGTGCATGAGCTAGGTGTATTCATAGCTAGACACTTAAATAGAGATCAACGCATGTCTAAATCAGGCACCTACAGTCGCAGTGTATGAGGTTCTTGTAACATAATTTAAGTTTCTTTTCTGCTTGTGTGCTTCCTTCCCTCTAGGATGCCTTGCTGGGTAGGAGCCACACTATATAAACCGTATCATATCATAATTCCAGTCATAAACCCAGTACAAGCTGTCACCTGCAAGTACTGTATCATTTCTGTGTCCCCAGAGCCACTGAACGTTTACTTTGGAGTCACTGAATTTTGGTTGAAGGCTCATCTTGTACTAATAATTCTCACCTCCTGGAGAACGATTCCAGGTCAGACAATTAAAAGATTTCATATCTGCCATTATCAACGTAAGCATTTACTGTTCTTGCGTATTGTCTTTTCATATCAAATGGGGAAATTCTTGAAGTTTCCCTCATTGCCTCTTAATGCAAGGTTTCTATTGGGACACTGCCTGTGCTGTGATGGGCAAGACACCTCTGGACTCTCTGTATTAATCTGGATCTGGGCTAGGATTCCAGAATCCTGGGACCTTTGGACCTTCCCTATACAGGGTCATGGCAGAGTAAGTTTATTTGAAACAAACTCTACCCTGAGGCTGCAGTAGTGAAGGCTTCTTCAGAAGAAACTGGTCAGCTGCTCCTTTCAGTCTTCCGTCTATGCTCTAACCTCCTTTTCCCTCCAGTTCCCTTGCAGAGATGCATGTCCAGCTCCATCATTCATTCAATTACATCACACGATGACTGGCTGTTCCTAGAATCATTCTGATTGTGCACACAGCAGTCATACAGACAGCGACCCAGAAGGAAGTTGTGCGCCAAGGCACACTGCGCAGGCATGAATTCCGAGAAATTACCCAGACTAAGATGAGCATGAAATATAATCCAGCTGTTCTCCCCATCATTCTAATAAATGCCTGTCTTGCAAAAGCAACTCAAAGTGCCTTTTGGGGGGGGTTGCATTAGCTTACCACAATGAGTCACTGCATGTAAAGTTTTTTTTTAATTGTTTCTTAACATGTGCTGGAGAGTTGGGTCTCCACAAGCCAAATGACTCTAACATTGTACCCCCAAGTTCCTGGACTCTGTTGTGATGGTGCTATGGAAAGCAAGGAAAAAAAATTCCACTGCTCTGTGAGTGAGATCCTTCTTTCCTATTCCGACAAGAGTTCCCAGTTAATGGAAACTTATGGTACCATGGAAAGCCGCCCAGCCCTCCAAGCCCTTCTAATTTTACTGGGCTATCTGCAGTTCCATGTTGGTAGAAATTCGCCAGAGATGTACTTGCATGCCCTGAAACAAAAATTGAGACTGCTCTGAGGAGATGCTATGTGGGAGCCCCAAATCCAGTGACTCCCAAAATTTAGATCTGCCTAAAATGAACCACTAGAGGTTCTGCTCCATCACCCTTGATCTTGCGATAAAGAACACCCTCCTCAACATCAGACCCAACATTAACTTAGCAGAGTAAATCATAAGTAACTGGGACCACTCATAACAGAGTTCTAGACCATGGAAAAGTTAAAAGGTTATTACAGAATCTCACAAATCAAGCAAAATATAATAAATGTTAAATGCCCTGAAGACATAAATGCAGAGTACATAATCAGAATTATTCTAACTCCCATATGAACAACAAGTTATAACAGAAAAGGGCAGAGTCTCTAGCTCAACAGGAAAATCTTCTTAACAAGTGGACATAGGCCCTAACAGTACAGGGACATTTTTGTTAATGCCATAATCACAAGGAACATCAACAGCATCTCTAGTAGCAAAAGGGATGTCTCTGCTAATTATGTATGCTGAAAATGTGTATACATACTCCTGGCTTTGGGGGTGAGCCAAAGACTGTATTTCCCCTGTGGCATGATTAGAGATAAATGGGCCAAAGTTGCCCTTTCCCTTGGGATAGGGTCACTCCCTGTAGACTCTCATACAGCGAAAAGATCACCTTTTCACATTAAATTCAGTCAAATATTGAAGTATTCAAAATAACTTTCTTTTTCTTTTTTCAAACTGTTCTTATTTACAAATTGCAAGGAATTCTACATTTGAAGGTTTTTGAGTATGTATTAGTTTCATAATCACATGAAATCTATATCCAAGTATTCTGTTAACCCATCACAGAGTACATATTGCCCCTATGCATTTCGGGACTGGCACCGCTACGATACCACCCGTACAGATTTTTGAGGATACCGAGTCGAGGTCGCATGAAACCACACAGGGAAGACCCCCTGATGAAGGGCCAGTCCCGAAGGGAAAGGGCAACTTTGGTCCATTATACATTTTTTCGCCACAAGGACAGAAGGCCATAAACCTGCAGACCCAAACATAAATATTACATTGGATACAACGGAGCATTAAGAGATCTGAATCATAATAAGGGTGCGACGGAGTAATTTACTAGATCTATAATGATTAGAGAACACATTTTAGGCAACTCAGAACATAAAGAATAAGCATTACATGACACTAACCCACTTTAAAGAAAGCGTTGAGCCGCATCTAAGCTGTTGCCGTTTGGGGAAACGCAACCGATTATGAACCATTATTTGAACAATAACTCATACATGTGCAAATTCTACCAGGCTCACATCAGAAGCTACAACGGAACGGCCTTGAGATTCCTACATTAGGAACACAAAGTTTAATTCACAATGCATGCACTCTAAGGACAATAACCAGCTACATAAGTGCTATGTGGAGACTTGGAAGAGAAGACTCGAAGAGAGGGGCTTGATGGGAGTGGGAATGAGCAGGAGCAAGCGTCCATGTTAACAAAAATGGTGACTTCGAAAAATGTGGCACAACTAAAACACATAAATGAACACGCTTCTAAATGTCATAATAAACTTGCTTCAAGTGAATTGTGTAATCATAACAATGATTAATACTCAGTTAATTGTCACCTAAAATTCTGCATTACATTTTTTTTAAAAACCTGCCCCCTCTGATTATTTTTGTAATCGTTAAAAAATCCACATTAACCACCAATCCATTAGGAAACCGAGTCATCGCCTTCTGTTGCTTTCTGGAATTCTCCTCTGCCATCTTCATCTGGTTGTAGATCCTTTACCTTCTCAATTTCTATGAACTTCCTCCTTTTCTTCAATCTACCTTTACACCTTCCAATTATACCCTCAGAAACGTTTAGCCAAAGAAGCAGAACCTTTGAACTGAACATTATTTATACTAGTAAAGTTTATTTGGGGCACGGAATAGGAAAAGTGCTCCTCACGAAAGTGCTTGTTTTTACCCTAAAAATGGCATCAACAAAAGTTTTGCTCTGCTAAAGTCATAATCTTTTGGGAGCAAGCAGACCTGATTTCTGAAAAGTAGACAAACATACTGAATTCAGCAAGGGGTTATTAGTATAGATCCATCAAGGTGTTCCCATAGGATTTAAGTGTTCAAATAAAGAAATATTGAAAATGAGTAGGAAAAATCCAGCCATTTGTAAAACAACGTTTTCATCTGTAATTGTTCTGTCACGAAAGCCAATTTACTAAAGCAATATACTATTATAAAACAGATCTGTGCACACGTCTGTTATAAAAACTGCAAATTATCAACTGTTCAGTTATACAATTCTGAGACAAAATAAGGTTTTTGTAGATTCAGTCTTGATTGTTGTTATCTTCTATTTTATTTTTCAACGCCCAGCCAACACTTGTTTCGTCAGGGTGGTGTACCCTCGACTTCGTCAGGGCTCTACAAATTTAAAATTTATCCATAATTTTATTGGGGTTATTTGACATAGATGATTTCTTTTGCCGTTTCTGATAATAAACCGTTTAACTTCCGTGTTCTCTTCTAAATAATAAATAAGAAAATCAATAGCTATGAATCCAGATTTACCGAGGGGATTAATATCCTAATAAGGTACCTAGTGCTGTTGCAGAACGAAAGAGGATATTATAAAAAAGCGGGGCGATCTATTAATCAAGAATGTAGCTACGTTTGTTCCCTTCCGGATGGCCAATCTGCCATTTCCGGAAAGGGATGCGCGGTCTAGTGTTCACCGGCAATATAGTAAGCGTGGAGTGCACTTCCGCATTCATACGCGAGAACGCAGGGAGCAGCGGTACTCAAGCTGCGGCGTTCTAATCTAGAACGACAAGAGCACAGACGAGGTAAGGGGAATTAATAGAACAGAAGCAAAGCTAATTTTAACTGAGTAAGCGTAGAGTAATTTTAATAAATAGAGGACCATTGGCAGGGTCCGTTTGCAATTCTGAGCAAATCTTAGAGTTAGCACGCTGATAGAGGATATAGAGAATTTTGTGCTTCGCCTAACAACACGGGGGAGGGGCGCATTGCAGATGATCACGAATAGATGTAAATAAACAAGTATTGATCGTGTATAATATCATTAAAATAGAATGGAATAAATACTTATAAACAACGATGGTAATAGGCATAAAACCATTCTCCCCTTGTAGTGCTTCAACCACAAATATACGTGGATACTGACGCTACACCTGTTGAACACCAAGCGGTGGCCGTTTTTAAACTTCTCAAATCACCATACAGCCGGGACGGAAGTACAACCGGTGGAGAGGTAAGACTCTCATTATGAGCATTAAATACAGATCTTATAGGGAATGCTCGGATAAACCAATCAATGTAATACTTATGCAACCTATATGATGTTGATGCCCCTTACAGCATACTGAATTGTTGCAACAGTCAGTGGATTTTAGAAGCCCTATTGGGTAAGAGCACAATTGTGCTGAGCTAATTTAAAAATTTTCTAAATCTTTTTTCAATCTTCCTCTGGTGCACTTAAATATAAAATGTATATCTTGGATGTCCAGGGGATCACGGACAATTTCGGGTGCAAGATACACGTATGAGATGACTCAGTAAAACACCATTTTGCATGATATTCATGTGGATTAAGTATTGCTTGAGTTCACTTCAGGTGGTTTACAATGGGAAAACCACTATCCAGGTCCTATGAACCTGTTTGAAACACCCCTCACCAACTCCTCACCAAGGCGAGATTTAAATCAGCACAGAACTCACCAAAGTCGAGTTAACTTGCAAATTACTCAGTGTGGATACATGTAACATGTGAACCATTGTACATTTGTAGAGCCCTGACGAAGTCGAGTGTACACCACCCTGACGAAACACGTGTTGGCTGGGCGTTGAAAAATAAAATAGAAGATAACAACAATCAAGACTGAATCTACAAAAACCTTATTTTGTCTCAGAATTGTATAACTGAACTGTTGATAATTTGCAGTTTTTATAACAGACGTGTGCACAGATCCCTGTTTTGTTGTATTTAGGACCAAGGTCCAACTTGGGGGTTCTGGGCTAATCCTCTATTCTGGAGCACCGTCGCAGATTGTACCACAGAACCATATAAACGTGTCACACAGCAGGCGCCATCATTGATCGTATTCTAATTAGCCTTCTCTAGTCTGTCACAATATACTATTATGTTGGCTAGACCCTTCTGGTTGCAGGATTATATAGGGTTTGTAGGTTCTCCAAGAACTGCCAAAATAAATAAATAAATATTGAAAATGAGCACTGTAGGAAAGTGCCCTTTCTTTGCATGGTTACCCCTCATTTTTGCCTGTCATCTGATGCAACCCTACTTGATGTGCCTTGTGTATTTGCCAATAAGGTCCCCAGGGCCTGTGTTCTTTCCCAAAGTTGTACCTTTGTATCCACAATAGGCACATCCCTGGCCACAGGCAAGCCCCTTGTAAAAGGTACCATGGGTACCAAGGCCACTGTGACCATGGAAGGCCTCTGAGGGATGCAGCACCTATTGTGCCAACCTTAGAGGCCCTGCAGCTTAACCCACATACTCTGCCACAGCAGGCTGCGTGTTTTGGTGCAGAGAACAGCTAAGCGTTGAATCGACATGGCACACACCCCTGCATGCCATGCCTGCAATCCACTGCCTAAGGCCTAGGTAAGTCACCCCTCTAGCAGGGTGCACTAGTCCTAAGGTGAGGGTATAAAGGCATGAGCCCTGTACCCCTATAGTGTCTAAGTACATTCATAGACCTTGTCAGTGTAGTAAAGCCATAAAGAGTATATGGTCTGGCAGTTGGTCACTACGAACTTCACAGCTCCATAATGGTTTTATTAAAAAACTGGGAAGTTTGGTAGCAAACATCTCTGCACATTAAACCCACACTGATGCCAGTGTAGGATTTGATGTAAAATGCACTCAGAGGGCTTCTTAGCGATGCCCCCTGAAAACCGACCAGCCCATGTGTGGTTCCTGAATGGCTGCCTGCCATTGCCACCACCAGACAGGTTTTTGGACCCCTGGATAGAGGGCCTCCGCTCTCTGGATCCAGAAACGAAGCCCATCCTGGGCAGAGGTGTCATGCCTCCTCCTCCAGGATGGGCTGCGCCCACAAATGGGGAAGCATCAAAGGCGTGCTCCTTTGGACGCTATCCCTGCCTTCTGCTGCCCCCAGCAACTGGCTCCCACCTTTTCTGACATCCACATGGGCGTGAGAATCGGCAGGAAATTCAGGCTAGGAAAACGGTGTGTCCACCTTTGCCTGCCCCACCAGTTAGGTGAGGAAAGCAAGGTGAATCACACATCTCCGTCCCCTCTATCTTGAAGATAAAGGGACTCAGCCAATTAGGAAGAGGCTCATGCAACCTCCCTCTGGAGGGTAGCATAATAGGGTGTTTACCCACTCCAAGGAAGGGACCCATTGGTCCCAACCAACACCCCCCCTTTAACGCCCCTAAATTTAGTATTTAGGGTCGACCCTAAACCTTGCCTTCTCAGATTCGAGTAAGAAAGAAGGACCGAAGAGCCGTGCTGACCTAGGAAGAAACCAAAGACACCAACTGACTTGGCCCCAGCCCAACCGGCCAGTCCCAAGCATGACCTGCCTAGAGTGAAACCGGCGTGTCCCGCAGCAGCAGACCCCCAGAACCCAGAGAACCTGCTCTGCACTCAACTAACTGACTCTGTCTCCTGTGAGCACTGGATTTGCTGAAACCAAAGACTAACCTTCAGAGTCCGGACTCCGTGATGCTTCACCACTCTGCACCTGGCCGCCACAGCCGAAGGTAGAGTGGCCCAATACTCCAAAGAGGTCCCCCTGGCGGTCCTAAGTTGGGCTCGGGTGACCCCTGACCTCGCACAAGCTTCGAAACTAAACCTGCAGCCTTTACTTGACGGGTCCCCCCGACTGTGACCGAAGGCAGTAAGACAACTGCTCCCTTGACTGAAGCAGTCGAGGTAGTCTGACCTCATCTGTCTGATTGACGCCGACAGCGACCGGTCGCAGTCTAAGGAAACCGACACCTAAGACACCCCAGCCCTCAATGCCTTCCTTGCCTTGGGTGACTCAACCACCAGTGTCCAAGCATTCGCCCAGTCCTCTTCCCAGTCGTTAGTTGCCTCCAAGACGTTTTCCCAACAGAGCCTGCAGCTTTCTGAAACCGACTGTCTCAACTAAGAAGCCCAGGGACCGAGACATCCGCTTTACCTCCTGCTCCTGGCTGCCTCTGTGCCGCTGGTGGTGCTGCTCTTGTGTTGGTCGTTTGCCTCTGCAGTGTCAACCTCAACCTTAAGAGCTTTGCTCCCACAGTCAAGTGGCCTGCTTGCCAGCAGACCCCAACCGAAGGCCCACTGAGCCCATTGGCTAACGTTGGGCCTTTGCACTCTGCACCCGGCCGTCCCAGTGCTGCTGGTGGTGCAACTAGAGTGTCCACTTGGACCTTGGGGAACCTTGGTCCTAACCCCCAAACCTCAACCTTCTAAGTCAAATATTTACGTCCTAGTTCGATAACCATTTTTCCTCCGATAGTGGCTTATAGTATAAGATTTTGGGTCTAGAAAGTGTTCTATGTATAACTGCTAATGTATGGGGAAAAGTGACCACTATTGTAACATAATCCGAAAGCAATCCAAGAGTATTTACTATGTAATGCCAAGTATTCTGAAAAGCAATATCAGCCTGTAACTGTTACAATTACAACTGCATTTCCTTGAACAGTTGATTGAGTGAATACAATAAATGCTTTACACACTCTCCTGATAAGTTTAACTTCTCGACCATGCTACCACAAATAGAGCTGTTAGTGATTATCTAATTTAGCCTCTGCTATATGTTAGAAAGGAGATCCCAGGGGGGACAGAAGATGTCTGACTGCCGCCCCGAGACCCACCTCTCTCTATGGAATAGGCCGAGCGCCGTAGGGAGGCCTCCTTGGCGAGGCTCCTCTCCTACACTCGTAACAGCTGAGCAATCACACTACCACAGACAGACACCACACGGAGGAATATTCTCAAGAATCTTTATATACGAAATGAAGGCACGTTCTCGTAAGGTTATCACACAGGGATCGAGGGATCCGTAAAGTCTTGGTGTCGGGAAAAAGGGGGTAGCGGGACAGTCTTGGTACCAACTGGTGCGTGGATAGTTCAAGGGGTCAGACCGTGACCGCGTCGGCGGGGCCTCGATATTGTTCAGCGCTGATCAGGCCGCGACACCGTCAGCAGGGCCTCGAAGGTGGTTCAGCTCGGTCAGGCTGCGACAGCGTCAGCAGGGCCTCGAAGGTGGTTCAGCTTGGTTAGGCCGCGACAGCGTCAGCAGGGCCTCGAAGGGGGTTCGGCTCGGTCAGGCCGCGACAGCGTCAGCAGGGCCTCAAAGGTGGTTCAGCTCGGTCAGGCCGCGACAGCGTAAGCAGGGCCTCGAAGGTGGTTCAGCTTGGTTAGGCCGCGACAGCAGGGCCTCGAAGGTGGTTCAGCTTGGTTAGGCCGCGACAGCGTCAGCAAGACCTCGTAGGTTCCAGGTGCATGAGTTCGGATCAGGATTAGCCGCGACAAGGTCAGCAGGGCTCGACTCCAAGATACAACTGGCGTCCTAATCCAGGGCTGGCCCAGATATAGGACTGGAGTCCTTTGATGTCCGGACCCTCGCGCCTGGGGGTCAGAGGGGCCGGGATGAAGGTGTCCAGACACCCAGCAGGGTGGTGGAGCCAGCGCCCAGGGAGGCTGGAGGGCGATCGATACCAGGTGTCCGGGGACGGCTGGGGGGCCATCGAAACTCCCCTCCTCCGGGATCCGCCAAGTGGCCACTCTACCACCTGGGAGGATCTTGGTGCCTCGATGTCGGGGCTTCGCTGGGGCCGGGGCCAGGGGTGGCTGCGGCCACGTGCTCGGGACGTGACAGGCCCAAGATGGAGTCGGGCCGGAAAGGGTGGCCTGGCATGGTCGCCAGACCGGCAGAGTTGGCGAGCAGGGTCCGCCGGGGTCCCAGGGGGGAGAGCCGTGGGTTGCCAGGGGGGCTGCTCTCGTCGATGGTTCGTGTTCAGGGGGTCGACAGCGGTCGATGGAGGGCCGATGTCGTCCCGGGCCCGCCATGCGGGAGGGGTAGGGCCACGCCACGAGGCCGGGTCCAACACTATACCTCTGAGGTCCCCCTGGACTTACACCCAGAGCCACCAATTGAGCTACAGAGCTTCACCTTAAAGTTATTTTTCATTGTGTACCAATTGTACAGCAACTGATTAGGTAACATTTAAGGACTGAAAAATAGCTATGAGAGAAGTCTGTGTATTTTAAATGTAATATACTGAGTTTAGGAGTAGTGGTCATTTATACATCTCTGAATTTGTGAGTGCCAGAATACTGAAATGTGATTCAACTCAAATTTGATGTGGATATGTATACATGTGGGGGCATTGATGATAGACATCACACTTGTTCCTGATCCTCTTCTGGCAGTGCTGGGGTGCGTTAAGGATGTTCCGAAGGGGGTCTGTCGAATCACTGCTGTAGCATTACTGTTGGCTGAATGAGAAATCGCTCTGCATTGGGGAAGTTGTTTCCCTCCTTCTGTTGATGCCTGTTTGAAAAGCCTGATTTACTGCTACAATACGAGCAAGGTGTATGCCACATTGCAACCCTCCACTGCACGCCCTAAAGACATTTGGCAACAAATTAAACGATCTGTTAATGCTGGAAACGGTGTAGCATCCCTGATCTTTCACATTGTCTGTGCTGTTAGTATGTGGAAATGTAACCTTTTCAGTCACAAAAATTATCTGAATTGGCAATGGGGGTAGTTATGGTTTTGGGCCGGGTATCGACGGCCACCCGGAGAAATCTACCAAACCCAGACACTTCTGAAAACCATGCCCTGACCAACAGGAGGGCCAGTCCTTCCCTGTTAGAGAAAAGATCAGGTGCGTTGTTTGTCCTCGGAGCCCCAAATGATGAAGGGCGGTTCCGAGTGGTGACTGATGGGTGCCAGAGACCGGACACAAACCTGACCTGGCTGTTATAATTTTTGTTGTTTGGCTATTGGTAACCACCTCTGTTCATAGTAATCACCTGTAGGAATCTGACCCTCTGATATTCTTTTGTGGTAAATGTAATTAGGGCTTGTATTCAGAGCTGGTCATTAAATTGCCCTTGGGTCCCCCTTAATCGTATGTGTTGTAAACTTCTGAAAACTAGACACCAAGGGAGACCAAAGTAATGTGCCTTATCTGGATCCCACAAAGATGATGTACAATAAAAAAAAACGCTGCCCCACTTTTTGGTTCAGCCTCGTGCCCTAAAGAGGAACAGATAAAACCAAGGTCAACGAGGGTCCCTTTGCTAGGACCATTGACGTTATTTTCATGCATTCCTGTTGGGACAGAAAGTCCTCTGTATAGTAAAGCCATGTACCCCTGCCCTGAGTGCCTAACTGTACTTAATGTTTATTATTTTTATTTGTTTTACATTTTATATTTTTTATAGGCAAACACTGATCATGCTTGTGCGCCATGACTTAAGCCTGTCTTGCGGTCTTGTCCGGGCCCCCTATCACTACCCTCATAGTAGGGGAAGGTTGGTGCCTTCACCAGGAGTTAAGGAAGGTGCAGCATACCGTCTAGTGATCAGTAGTAGGGTAAAAAGGTCCTGCTTACTGTCACTGGAGTAAGGCCTACAGGCTCTTTCACCTTTTTAAAGGTTCCTCTGCTGTGTGCTTAACTCACCCTTGGCCTACATCAGTAGATGTGGAGTGCTGCGCAGGAGTAATATATTTATTATTTATTTAGCGATTTATAGAGAGCCTGGTGACCCGGAGGCATCCCCGCGCTGTAATGACTCTGTGTTGGTTGTTTATATTCCTGGGAAGGGTACAGTACAAGGAGGGAACAGTGCTGTGCAACGCATGTGTGGTTCTTAGTACATGTACTGGGTGTATGTATGCCTGAGAGGATTATATTACATGAGCAACGCCGTGCTGTGCAGTGTGTACACAGGTAAAGCATTGCTGGGGTGTATGTGTTCTTGGGTGAAGTACAGTACATAAAGGGTGAAGTGTTGTGCACCTAGTGAGATTGTGTGTGTGTTTTTACAACAACACATCCTGGTTAAAGATAGAAAAGCTTCATTGGTGAACAGTGCACGCAGACGAAGTGTGGGTGTGTATATGTTAGATTACATTGCGTAGAGGTATTATTGCTGAACAGAAAGTGTGCTATAAATGTACACTGAGTGGGTATGCCTGCCATAGTTCATTGTATGGAGGACCCTGGGCTCCATTTTGGGAAGCCCAGGACTGTCTGCTAAAGACACAAGGAGGAGAAGAATCTCCAATAGACAGTTTTTGTATTACTGTTTTCCTGTGAGTTGGGTGGGGACCCGCTTGAGGGAAAAGGAAGAGACCCTTTTCTCTTTTCAAAAGACTGCTCTTTTATTCAGTGATAGATCACATTGAAGGTGCCTGGACATATCTCAGGAAGGATTATGGGACTGTTAAGGGAATCATAAAGTGTAGTGCTGGGGGGTCTGGGATTCGCTTTTTGATGCACATATCATTGTGGCTGACATCTAGGTGTGAACTCTGATCACTCCTATGAATTGTGTTGTGGACAATCTGCTTCGGAGTCTTGCCTTCTGTGACAGACCTCTTTTATGAAGGAACATGAAAAGGAGTAGTGCCCACTTCAAAAGAAGCAGAACCCCAACATAAATCTTCAAAGACCCAAAACTCAAATCACATTTGGTGTCTGGAAAAGGACTATAGGAAGGGAAGGTTGAGTCCCCAAACATGTGTCATCTGCCAAGCAGACAGATGGGATTTGTGAGAAGGGGAGCCCTGCAAGACTTCTGCCTGTGAACAAGACCGGGGGCCAAAGCCTGCTAGTCTCCCTGCTGGGTGAGGGGACATCACCCGGGGAAATTAATAACAACCTTGGAGCCTGGTGCAGCAGTGCCTGCCTGCCTATCAAGACGGGTGTACCTTTCAGGAAGAGGAGAGTGTTGGAGGGAGTGAGGTCCAGTGGGGAGCCCTACTGTAAGGAATCCCTGTGCCAGTGTGAGGATTCAGCTGTGCACCAATCGGGCTGTAGCCCCTGTGCAAGGATGTTGTCGGCAACTCCCGCACACAAGGAGAGGGCCGCCCTTGACTGTGGTAATTATTGAGAGCTGTGCACCCAGCCTATATGGCCTAGTTTCGGTGGCCCATATGCCAGAGGGTGGCACCAATGAAGAAGTTGTGTGATTAGCGTGCCAGGACTAGTCTACGCCTGACCCGCGACCCCCTATGCCAGGAAGGGGCACGGTGATGGGCGTTATTTTACCTGAGGAGTCTACCCTGCATCCGGAAGGTACCATGACCACTCTGTGTGCTTAGATAGCATGCTGGAACCAAATCATCAAAGACTTCGGGCTGTCACCTGGGACTTTAGTGAGGCTATGGCTGGCGGGTCTAGGCGCCTGAACAATATTCCCTGACTGAACTCTGTTGCCCAGCAGGACGACCGGCCCTTGCAGGACTCCATACGGGAGCGGAAGGACTGAATTCACCCCGCCGGGGAGAAATTGACTTACCACAATGCTGAGAGCTGGAAGCTTCTCCGATCGATGGGAGAGTGGCCGTGCTACTCAAATGAGTGAGATTGCGCACGCCTGATGCTTGTACCACAAGCAAACTGACTTCTCCAAGCAGGATCTTCTGTAATGCTGAACGTTTCAGTGCTGCAGGAGCAGTTAAGACTTGAACTAGACCCTTTGTTGCCCTGGGAGATTCGCTGCTGAAGTTGCTGGGGCACCATTTCCTCTTTTGACAAAAATCCTGAAGAGTCAAAGGATAATCTTGAGTACGGCATAATAGTTTGCATTCCCTGGTATGGATATCAAGTGAATGGGCAGGAACCCTGAAGACGTTGTTAGGAGGGTGGGAAGGGATTTGCATGACAACTACTAGAACCCTGATGTCAAGGGGAATTGTGTTGCATTGGAATGTTGCATCTCTTTGCATGTGTAGAGTCAGACTTGGAGTTAGAGGTTATGTTCACTTACCTGTATATACCCCCGCCCCCCTCCCGAAGGAGCCTTGACTGCTCTACTACAGCTACTGCAGAGAGTCAAGTGATGAAGGGGTGCACTGGCCCTCTGAAAGGGGTTCTGACAGGGCCCATGGCCCAACCGCACAAATGGGGCATCATTTTTATTGAAACGCATGGTGGAACAGTGGGTGGTTGTGTCTAGTTTTCAGAAGTGCCTTAATTTGGTAGGTTTCCCTGGGTGGCTGCTGAGCCTGGGCCCAAAAAAATCCAGCAACCCCTTTTGTTGACGTTACTGCACTGCATTTTGAATCCCTTCCTTTTATGGGAGCTATGGCCAAACACTTGGGAGAGGTACTATTTTTTTTTTTTATCAGATGGGAATGCTGGATGGTCGGAAATGTGTGGCTCCCTGCAGATTGCAATACTTTGACACCCAGAAATATAACGGAAATGTGTGTTTTTTAGTTTATCCTGAAGCGCTTGCAAACCTCAATTCTATTAAACCCTTGTGGTCTCCATGAGAGACACCCCACCCTGGAATCCCCTTTTTTTCGAGTTTACAAAAATAGCTCAAATTAGTAGGCTTTCACTGGAGGCTGTCTACACCTTGGCAGTGAAAGACCGAAAAGACTAATATTACTGTACAACCATCTGCTGTTCAAGTACACACACGTACTGGTGGAATTTGGCACATGGGTGAGTGAAAAGTTAAAATAAAATTAACAAGAGATTTCATGAAAATGAAAACTTAGAAATCACTGTTAATAAGCAAATTTTAATTTTGAAATACTGAACCAGTGAGTCAACTTGTGAGCTGTAAAGCCATGTCAAGTCACCAACTGCTTTACAGGCCATTTAAACACCTTTCATGCATCACATACAACTTTTCACACCACCAGCAGCGGGCCCAACACATTACAACACACAAAAACCAGTGCCATTTAAGGGCCCATCACTTTCATACACCACAGGACTGACACAATAATCCCATCATCCGATGGCTGGTGGTGTGTGTGTTTGGTGAACATCAGCAAGTCACTGCACACACACTGCCAGCCCACACATGCCACCAGTTAGATATCAGTTCATTTTCTCTCTCTCGCCCCCCAACACCAACCACAAGTCTGCACATAGCCAAATGCCACGGAGACATCACCATGCAGCTCCACACCACTTTGATTTCCAAAACACTCCCATAATGAACAGATTACACATGTAAAGAACAGACAGTAAAAAATAAAACATCCAACTAAAATCAGCACTTTTTTCCAAAAAGAGCCAATTGGTAGAAGATGAAATACCAACTGTGACTGCATACACAATAGCTGTAACAAAGCACATTGAACTGCTGCCAACCGGTTTTCCAAGCAGAAAATATATGGCAGTACAGACCACAGTCCGTTCCCTTTTATTCTCATTGTTGCTTCCAATACTTGAGTTGTGTATGCCCACAATTTAAAATGTGGGCACACCACAAGGAAAGTCTTTTGTCGGTGTTGGAGGAATGTATTCAGGAAAGTTTGATCTTTCAAACTAGCCATATCCTACACCACTCCTTCTAGGAACACTTGCCTGCTCAACTGCAACAAGGCTGCCTATTACAGACTGCTGAAACTGTACAAAAGTTGTTTTGGAATCTCGAGAACAGTCTTTGAAAACCACATAAGCTTTGAAGGATGCCAAATGAAACAAATGAACTGCCAACGTTTTGTACCAGATGTATGACTTTTGAGCAGCATTGTATTGTTCAAACCTTTGATCTACTCTAGCTACACCTCCCACATGCTTGATGCAGTCTAAAATGCACACAGGTTTACACACTTCTGCTAAAGAACCCCAAACCTTCACAGGTGAAGCGCTTTCATCTTGAATAGTTGTGAACATCTCTTCAGTCTGAAATTTTCAAAGCAAGAAGTTCATTACTATACAAAGCACTACTCTGTCCCTATTCACGTTTTTACCCCTATGCTCTTTATGGTAACCTTTGGGGTTGGGGCACACAGAAGGATACAAAGTTCCCCAGGGAAGAGAGTATTACAGTGTGGAGAGAAAATAAGACGTGCAGAGTTAAGGAACGAGGGAGGTTCCTTTGTCGGAACTAGAGAGCCTCACACACCCAGAGCGTTAGGTGTGAAACACACCCTGGCTGTAGGATGTCCAGTTTCATCATCGGCTCACTGCTCCTCGTCAGACCGGCGCTGCAATGTCTGACGGAGTGCCGGAAGGCACCCTTTTGGCGGAGTTCTTTTGTTCCTTGCCGATGGTGTGTGTGTGTGTGAGTGAAAAAGAGAGGAAGTGTAGTCGGTGCAGAGTGAGTGTATATTAAAACAGGGTTAACAGTCCACAATGGGTTTTATTGACGTGGCTGATTCCCTGATTAAAAGGGGTGAGAGGGGAGCTAGAGACTGTGAGGGTACAGAAAACTAACTCAACCCCCTGGTGTGGTCAACATGTTTCTCGCCAACCGGCGATTCGTCAGGACCAAAATAGGGTACTACACGTAAAAAAAGGTGATACAATGCTCATTCACAAAGTAAAAAGCAAATACAACCTCACTGGGTCGGGTACAAAGAGGGCCAGGGGGTCCTGCTCTAGTTAGGCGACCTAAAGGTAGGAGGAAAAAAGTGAATAAAAGAAAGCTAGTCAAGTCATATCTTGAAATTGTGAATATACATTGAAATAATGTAGGGTGACTTGTAGTCAATGCTCTCCACACTATAGGGGGTGTGAGGGGGGTGTGTGCAGGGAAAACATTCATACCGAGCACAGGGTGGATGAAAGTTTTTCTTCATAATCGGTCTGGGTATGGTGCGACTATTATCCCTCATTGGAGAAACCGGAGTGCAGTGAAAACACTCATCTAAAGTGTCTAGCCGAATCTGTCCATGCAGCACCCATTCCTGGGAGAAGAAAAGGAAGGTTCTTACCCTAAGCAGGGGTGTGGAATTTAATAAAATATCTACTCGTCCATGGGGCAGGTTGCTTCATAAATCTACTTGCCCTGTAACAGAATCCACTTGTCCCTTTTGTGCCATGTATTGCGGCGACAAATTACGGCAGCAATCTCATTATATAAGAGTTCTGATATTACCTCTCTAATTATGCCAGGGCTCGTACCATAGTAGGGTTGCATACTAGCAATTCCTTTATGCTGCCATGTTTCTGCAGGTCTACATACTGGGCTGAAGGTATTGGTAAGAAATAGTTCAAGGGTTGGAATGCCCTTTTGAGTCTGTGCAAACCTACTAACGTGCGTGTTGGGTTTGCACCAACTCTTTTCTAATCTTTTCCGGTACTGAAAAAGGTTGGAAATTTACTCCTGACAGTTGCAGACATAAAACTTCTTCCAGGGTTGGGAAAAAAGTGGTTAGAGGAAAAGTGAACATGAAACATTAAGATTTTCACATGAGCCAATCTACACATGCACGTGCTCATGCTAAAATGCAGTTCACAAATAATTTCACTTCTGTAAATTCTTGTGAATTCGTGGAAACTGTATATATGCACTTAATACAAGGATATATACCATGGATGCACTTTTGAGACTTTTGTTAATAATTGGGCTTCTAATTAGGCCTGGCGTTAACCATGACCAATTGTGTTTAATAAAATTCTGTCTCTCTCTCTCGCTCTTTTTCTCTCCGTCTATCAGATGGCTTCACTGTCAGTGACAGTATTCTGCTCTTTCACAAGGAGCATATTGGCACACAAAGTAGTCTTGTTCAGTACCCGGAATTGCTGTGGCAATGTGCGCTTTTTTGAGACCAAAAACAATTTTTGCTTTTGCCAATGCTTGTTAGAATGGTGAGGGCCCAGCAGCTCCCACACGGATACAGTTTTACAAAAACCATGCCTGAACAAGTCACGTATTGACAAAACCAAAAGGCCGACCACCAATATCAGACCTACTGGCTTTGCCAATGATTGTTTATTTTTGTTTCCGGTAATCGTATTTAAACTGGTTACACTGATTTTCCATTATGAATATTTTTTGGGAAATACAAGCATACATCAACATGTTGCTACATGATGCTGCAAAAATATGGTACCTAAAAATCTTACAGTAGCAAAATATTTTTTTTCCTACTTGCATTTTTTTTAAAAACATTTTATTTTGAAAGCAAAGATTCATCACTCTTGCTTGGAAGCTTCGGCAAATATTTGCATATAATCAGAGAGCATTCTGGGAGCATTATACATAGCCTCATATTACTAAACTTTGAAAACGTGTATACACATTTATACTGAAACCACTGTCAGTAGTGCAGGCCGAGCTTACAGCGTTTACTTTTAGTGCTCACCTTAATAATAAAGGCTTTGCATTAATGAACCATAAATACAAGCTTGAACAGCATTTAACACATGGACACAAATATTACCTTAACTGCAGACTTTGCCCTTTCCTGATCCATAAAGTGATACTGCAAACTGGCAGCCAAAG
Organism: Lissotriton helveticus; assembly: GCF_964261635.1. NCBI lineage: Eukaryota > Metazoa > Chordata > Amphibia > Caudata > Salamandridae > Lissotriton > Lissotriton helveticus. Next base: position 446,086,312 of record NC_136070.1, read on the forward strand.
GGTTTCTGCTGTAGGGTGTTGGGCCTACTTGTCCCAAGGACAAAATACACTTGAAAACCTGTTGCCCTTGACCCCAAACAATATGCCCCGGGAGTCGGGCTATAGGAATTCCACATCCCTGCCTAAGGGAGAGTAACACGGGCCTCGCAGTATGCTCCCGTGGGGCCAGCGCTGTCTGGTGGGTGTACCTAAAGGGTATGGAAGGGAAGGAATGAATTATGTATAGCAGGATACAGGGTAGTGGACTAGTGCCTGGTAGTCGAGGCTCCCCCAATGGGGGAATGGAGAGGACCGGGCTCAAGCCAGAGCAAGGCCACGTGGAGGGCACAGGGGTGAACACTCAGTGGCCCTCCAGGGTTAATAAGCCCAATACCACGGGAGCAGTCATCGGGTGGGCAGGGAAACAGAGCCTCTGTCCGGGTGGGGCGTCTGCATCTCAAAGAAGCTCCCAGCGCGGGGCCCAGCCCGCACACCCAGCATGCCACACTGTATGCTCAAAAGCCGTGAGCGCAAGTCTTGACAGCGCCGAAGTGCAGCGGGGCACCGCGCAAGAAACAGCCCCCAGAGTGCAGCCTCAGGAGCGTGAGTAGGACCGGGGACAGGAGGGCGCTCCCCACCTCCTCTGAACTGCCGGCCGCAATGTTGCAAATGGACGGGAAGCCCGGACGGGGCTGAGGGCCACCCCCGCAACAGCCTGGGCTGAAGTGCTGCCAGCGTTTGAGGCGAGCCTCAGGTCATGAGGGCAGAGGGAGAGAGAGAGCTTACCTCTGTGCAGACGCTGGGACGGCGGAGACACCTACCCCTCACGCTCGCGGCACCTGGTCAGGGTGCGGAGCAACTGGTAGTGTGTCCCGGTGGTGTCCGTCTATAAGAAGGCTGAACGCTAGTTCCCCCAGGCGCCGACAGTACGGTGGCGCCTATCGCGCATCATGCGCATGCGCACAGGGAGCCCAGGATCTGGAGCTGTTGATAGGCAATGATGGCAAAAGTGGCGGCCATGTTGGAAAGGTCGCTGGTGCTGGCAGAGGTCGGATGTACAGTCTGCTGGGGGTTAGAGTGGCGCTGGGTTGCTGCTCAAGCTGGATATTATGCGGGTGTTGGATCTTAAAAAAGGTAACCTATCGTGAGGCGGGGCCGAGCGACTGCTGGGGGCAGGGGGGGGGGGGGGTTTGACCAGTCATCAGATCTCGGGAATAGAGATCTCGTTTGGGAATCATCAAGGGTAGGACATAGACCCTCTGTGATGCAATGGCCGGGGCCAAAGCTCCGGTGTATGTAGTGAATAGGCTGAATGGGTACAGGGGCTAGCTACGAGGTCATCTAGAGACGGTGGCCCAGGGGACTGCATCGTTAAGCCCTACTGTGTCAAGCTGAAGGCGGTGCACCCATCTCTGTTCCAGCCTAAACAGTGCCTGTCTGGACATGGGTGGTTGGGACTCGAGCACTAACCACTGGATGCTGTCTGCAGGATGATTGTGAAGTTGGTAGTGTTCATACAATCTCGTGTGGGTCCTGGAGCACCGTATGTTGCTTTTGTGCTCCGTTATTCTGAACTTCACCTGACTCATGGTCATACCTACATAGAATTTGTCACAAGGACAAATCAAGAGGTAGATACATTTAGTACTGAGACAGTTGGTGTGTCTGAGTTTCCACGTGAAGGAATCAGTGAGTTTGATTTCTTTGCATTGTCTGGACTGGGGACATACCGCACAGCCGCCACAAGGGTAGTGTCCAACAACGGGGGGGAGGTGCCATAATGTCTGCTGCCCACTGCTGTATTGTTTCTTAGGGCGTGTATGTATCAGGGAGTCTTTAAGGTTGGCTGTTCGTTTAAAAGCGAACCTCGGTTTGGGTAGCTCGGTGCCTCCTGAGTTTAGGATGCCCCAGTGTTTGTTCACAGTTTTTTAAATAAAGTTGGAGTTTCTGGTAAAACTGGTGACTTAAGTAATCAGGTCATCACGCTCTTTCTGGTGTACTTCAAGGAGGGCCTCCCTATGGTTGTTGAGTGCTCTCTTGCTGGAGTCACGTATCAGTTTAGTGGGGTACCCTCTATCCATCAGTTTATGTTGGAGGGTATTAGCTTCTTGCCTATAGTCATCCCTAGATGAGAAGTTTCTACGTACCCTCAGGAATTGGCCAAAGGGTAGATTCTCGCGCAGTGCTCTCGGGTGATGGCTATTGAACAAGAGAAGACTGTTTCTGTCCGTACTTTTCCGGAAGAGGGTAGTGCTCAGACCGGCTGGGCCCAGCCGTATCGTGAGGTCAAGAAAGGGGAGGGCTGTCTCAGAGATGGAGCCTGTAAATTTAAGGTATGGATTCTGTTGGTTGATCCATGTGCAGAATTGGGTGCAGCTATCGCGGTCACCTTTCCATAGTATCAGGATGTCGTCTATGTAGCGACGCCATAATGTAAGATGTTGTCTGAAGGGGTTGGATTCTGGGTAGATAAATTGGTTCTCGAAGGCTGCCATATAGATACAGGCAATACTAGGAGCAAAGGTTGAACCCATTGAAGTACCCCTGATTTGATGGTACATCTGTGATCCGTATTGAAAAAAGTTTTCTGTCAGGGCGATGCTCGCGCAGGCCATGATGAACGGTATTGGTGTAGGTGAGGACCAATCCTCCTGCATTAGGGCAGATTCCACTGCTTCTAGTGTGGCTGCTTGGGGAATATTCGTATATAATGCTTCCACATCAAGCGTGAGGAGGAGGTCCACTTCTTCTCTACCTTCGATTGAGTCAATAAGGCGTAGGACATCCCTTGTGTCCTGCAAAAAGGAGGGTATTTTCTTCACAATGGGCTGGAGGAATACGTCACAGAACTTAGACAGTGGCTCCAATAGTGAGCTAATGCCAGAGACAATAGGTCTCCCTAAGACTGGACTGTACCCTTGTGAATCTTAGGCAAGGTGTAGAAGTAAGGGACCACTGGGTCCGTCGTCAGGAGGAACTCCGCTTCGTGTTTCGAGATCCAGCCATTGGTCTCGCCTTCAATGATCAGACTAGAGATGTCTGTGGTCAACCTGCTGGTCGGATCTGCCGGTAGGGGTCTGTAGTGGGTGGTGTTTGCAAGTTGGCGCTTACACTCTGTGTCATAGTCAATGGCATCTTGTATAACCGTGGCTCCCCCTTTGTCGGCTTGTTTAATGACAATGGAGGTGTCGCTGCCCAAAGCTGAGACTGCCTGTCTTTCAGCTCTACTCAGGTTGTTAAAACTACTGGTCTGTGGTTTATTCTCCAGGGACCTCATTACTGCCCTCTCAAATGTAAGTACCTCGGGTGGGACCATCCCATCCGTAGGGGTGAACGTGGAGGGGTTACGTAGCCCTGTGTCAGTCTTGTCAGTTGCTGGTTGATCTTGGAAGAAGGCCCTGAGGCGTACTTTGCGGAAAAGCTGTTTAATCTCACACATTTCCGTCCATATCTACCTCCTGATTTGTCCTTGTGACAAATTCTATGTAGGTATGACCATGAGACAGGTGAAGTTCAGAATAACGGAGCACAAAAGCAACATACGGTGCTCCAGGACCCACACGAGATTGTATGAACACTACCAACTTCACAATCATCCTGCAGACAGCATCCAGTGGTTAGTGCTCGAGTCCCAACCAGCCATGTCCAGACAGGCACTGTTTAGGCTGGAACAGAGATGGGTGCACCGCCTTCAGCTTGACACAGTAGGGCTTAACGATGCAGTCCCCTGGGCCACCGTCTCTAGATGACCTCGTAGCTAGCCCCTGTACCCATTCAGCCTATTCACTACATACACCGGAGCTTTGGCCCCGGCCATTGCATCACAGAGGGTCTATGTCCTACCCTTGATGATTCCCAAACAAGTTATCTCTACACGATGTCCCTTCAAGTACCTGACTGACCCGCTTTGTCTCTACCACGAGCACAATATCCCAGTGTCCATCATGGAGTGTACTCTATTCCCGAGATCTGATGACTGGTCAAACCCCCCCCCCCCTCCCCCCTGCCCCCAGCAGTCGCTCGGCCCCGCCTCACGATAGGTTACCTTTTTTAAGATCCAACACCCGCATAATATCCAGCTTGAGCAGCAACCCAGCGCCACTCTAACCCCCAGCAGACTGTACATCCGACCTCTGCCAGCACCAGTGACCTTTCCAACATGGCCGCCACTTTTGCCATCATTGCCTATCAACAGCTCCAGATCCTGGGCTCCCTGTGCGCATGCGCATGATGCGCGATAGGCGCCACCGTACTCTCGGCGCCTGGGGGAACTAGCGTTCAGCCTTCTTATAGACGGACACCACCGGGACACACTACCAGTTGCTCCGCACCCTGACCAGGTGCCGCGAGCGTGAGGAGTAGGTGTCTCCGCTGTCCCAGCGTCTGCACAGAGGTAAGCTCTCTCTCTCCCTCTGCCCTCATGACCTGAGGCTCGCATCAAACGCTGGCAGCACTTCAGCCCAGGCTGTTGCGGGGGTGGCCCTCAGCCCCGTCCGGGCTTCCCGTCCATTTGCTACATTGCGGCCGGCGGTTCAGAGGAGGTGGGGAGCGCCCTCCTGTCCCCGGTCCTACTCACGCTCCTGAGGCTGCACTCTAGGGGCTGTTTCTTGCGTGGTGCCCCGCTGCACTTCGGCGCTGTCAAGACTTGCGCTCACGGCTTGTGAGCATACAGTGTGGCATGCTGGGTGTGCGGGCTGTGCCCCGCGCTGGGAGCTCCTTTGAGATGCAGACGCCCCACCCGGACAGAGGCTCCGTTTCCCTGCCCACCCGATGACTGCTCCCGTGGTATTGGGCTTATTAACCCTGGAGGGCCACTGAGTGTTCACCCCTGTGCCCTCCACGTGGCCTTGCTCTGGCTTGAGCCCGGTCCTCCCCATTCCCCCATTGGGGGAGCCTCGACTACCAGGCACTAGTCCACTACCCTGTATCCTGCTATACATAATTCATTCCTTCCCTTCCATACCCTTTAGGTACACCCACCAGACAGCGCTGGCCCCACGGGAGCATACTGCGAGGCTGTGTTACTCTCCCTTAGGGTAAGAACCTTCCTTTTCTTCTCCCAGGAATGGGTGCTGCATGGACAGATTCGGCTAGACACTTTAGATGAGTGTTTTTCACTGCACTCCGGTTTCTCCAATGAGGGATAATAGTCGCACCATACCCAGACCGATTATGAAGAAACATTTTCATCCACCCTGTGCTCGGTATGAATGTTTTCCCTGCACACACCCCCCTCACACCCCCTATAGTGTGGAGAGCATTGACTACAAGTCACCCTACATTATTTCAATGTATATTCACAATTTCGAGATATGACTTGACTAGCTTTCTTTTAATCCCTTTTTTCCTCCTACCTTTAGGTCGCCTAACTAGAGCAGGACCCCCTGGCCCTCTTTGTACCCGACCCAGTGAGGTTGTATTTGCTTTTTACTTTGTGAATGAGCATTGTATCACCTTTTTTTACGTGTAGTACCCTATTTTGGTCCTGACGAATCGCCGGTCGGCGAGAAACATGTTGACCACACCAGGGGGTTGAGTTAGTTTTCTGTACCCTCACACAGTCTCTAGCTCCCCTCTCACCCCTTTTAATCAGGGAATCAGCCACGTCAATAAAACCCATTGTGGACTGTTTACCCTGTTTTAATATACACTCACTCTGCACCGACTACACTTCCTCTCTTTTTCACTCACACACACCATCGGCAAGGAACAAAAGAACTCCGCCAAAAGGGTGCCTTCCGGCACTCCGTCAGACATTGCAGCGCCGGTCTGACGAGGAGCAGTGAGCCGATGATGAAACTGGACATCCTACAGTCAGGGTGTGTTTCACACCTAACGCTCTGGGTGTGTGAGGCTCTCTAGCTCCGACAAAGGAACCTCCCTCGTTCCTTGACTCTGCACGTCTTATTCCCTCTCCACACTGTAATACTCTCTTCCCTGGGGAATTTTGTATCCTTTTGTGTGCTCTAGTCTTGGACATGTACACTGGACCCCATTAAATATCGTCCGATCTCAGTTCCTCTTGCTGTTAAAAAAAAAAGAATAAAAAAAAAACCTTTGGGGTTGGAGCAGATTGTGTCACATGCCACAGTGCCCACTTTGAACAAATCCTTAAATAATTACACACATGTGTAGAAATTGTCCATATATAAATGGTGACCTTTATTAAATAGTCCTCTGACAAGATCCCACACAATCTTTATTTTTCATTGACCCAAAAGTAGACTGGCAACCGCTGCAGAGGCAAATACCGATCTCGACTCATGGTTACTGAAAATATAGAAGATGCCATCAAGAGACTAGAAGACCAATATAAAGACAGTGATGGCTTTCTTATCAATCCCATCATCAAAGTTAAACCCCAGAATTGCTTAATCTCATGGAGATTTGAAAGAGTCCACCATGTAGCTCTAAAGTGTGTTTTGACTGTGGCAGTGTTGTCCCTCCAAAAACTGTTCTGCTAGTCTGCTCAACAATATAATCCAAAAACACATCAATAAATAGTTGGAAGAAATTGATAGGCAAAAAGTTCAGTATTGACTCTACTCCCAAATAAAGCAGAGAGGGCCCCACTTACCCAAACAAACAGGGCTATATATGAGACTATTCAGTCAGAGAAAAACTCTCGTTGGGTTTATATATACAATCTCAGGCACGTACGACCCTCTCAATCCATCTTCATTCCATATTTCATGTGCAGCCCCAATGACCTTAAGGTACAAACACCACACCTATATGTTCTCGAATAAAGAGAATATGCTCTTAACCCTTTATTCGTATACCAAATCCCATCTAAAAACAGACCATTTGTGTGTCAGTGCACAATCTTTAAAATATAAAAAAGCAAATTAAAACTCCATCCTTGTACGTCCCTTCAAAAAATGATGGAGGGGCCCTGTTTTACATTAAAAAAACAATACATCACAAAACATATAAACATTGGCTGGGAGAGTACAATAGACAACATGTGTCTTTACTATCACCAGTCTTCTTGGGTCATTGTTTGCATTACAAAGTTTCTCTAAATCATTGATATATACCATGTTCTTTCATTGCCCTCCGGATTTGGTATCAAATTCTCCATTGATGTGTTTTGGTGGATACCCAGATTTTTACGCCACCATCTTCAGGATAAGTACATTTTCTCCCAGACTTTTAATAAAAACAAATTCACCTAAACAAAGGACATAAAAACAGTAAGAATCTAATTTACTTCGACATATGGATTAACATTATTATTTTTTTTTCAGAACAAAATTTTATTTGGTTTTGGCAGTTGACAGCATAATAGAAGTAATCCTCCGCTCCCTAAGAAGCAGAGAGACAGCGGGCACAGAGAAAACATCACATTCAAATACAGTCAGCTAATAAACCCCCAGGTGCCACCCACCACTAACCCACCCGGAACCCTCCCTCCACCCCGCACGGTGTCTGCATTGTCCATCTAGAGGAACCTAACAATGGTAGACGCTGCATGTGTGCCAAGTCACCCAAAGTCAGTAAGGACGCGGTCTGCGTCGGTGACCCGAGGCTTCGGGGGGTCCAGTAGAAGGCCTCTGTAGTCAGCCCATTTCTTCCAGATCTTAAAACGTTTTGCAGGACACCCCCTTGCCTCAAATATCGGACGTTCTAGTCCCATGTTAAAGTCTAAACCTCGTTTCCACACCTCCAGCAGTGGGGCTCTAGGAGCCTTCCAGGCCCTGGCTATATCCCTCTTGGCCACTTTGAGGCCCAAGAGGAGCAAATGCCGTTTGTACAAATTCCCCCCCACCTGTTCCATGACATGGAGAAGGCCCAACTTCGGCGAGCGGGGTAGCTCCCAGCCCAGCACCTCCTCCAGGCACTCCCACACTCCGGTCCAAAATCTCTGCAGTCTCACACACTCCCACACCGTATGAATAAAGGAGCCCACTGCACTGCCACACCTCAGACACTCCGGGGAGGCAATCAGTCCCGCCCTCCACAGTCGTTTCCTCGTGTAGTATGCCCTATGGAGGTACTTGAATTGAATGAAGCGCAAGCGCACCGCAATCGCTGCTCCCCAGGGCCTCCCTCCAATCCTCCTCCTCCAAACTCCCCAACTCTCCTTCCTATACCAACCGCAATTTGTCAAGAGATGGGGAACAATGGGTGACCAGCGTCTGGTATATACTAGAATTTTTGTTTTGCTTCCAATTCCCCCATGAACAATTTAGCCTCAAGAGGACTGAATTCTGGCAAAGAAGTCAGGTTCGCTATGGTAGGGGTCAGGGCGTGTCGAAGCTGCAGGTATCTAAAGAATTGGGATTGGGGCATGTCGTACTCATCCCGCAGAGCCTGAAACGACTTCAGGACCGAGAGCCCCTCATAACGTGACCCAGCGCCGAAACGCCAATTGCGTCCCAGCCACCAAAGCCCCGCAGGGAAGCTAAAGCCGGCAGCCGCCCATTGTGCCACAGCGGGGTTTCCCCCGTCAGCCTGTTCCACCATCCCATACGGCGGAGCGCGTCGCGCCACACCCGGAAGACCGTCTGCGTGACTGCCGGGAGCCTTTTGCGGAGTGCCACAGAGTATAAAATCGTATGGAGTGTGTGCGGGTCCATCAAGTATCTCTCCAGGGCATAAGTCGGGTCGCCGCGATCCCCATACCACCATTCACTGAGGACCAGCAGGTGTGAGGCTTGATAGTAAGACTGGATGTCCGAGGCCGCTAGACCTCCACAGTACGTCGAGAGGAAGCATGTGCGAAGCACCACCCTCACTGCCCCCCCGTCCACAAGAACAGACCCAACGCTGAGTCCACCTGCCGAAACCACTGCCTTGATACCGTGTATGGATAATTTTGAAGCTGATAAAGGAGACGGGGAAGGGCTACCATCTTAAAGATGGCCGAGCGTCCATAGACATTCAGCGGCATCCTGGACCATACCTGCATATCCGATCGTATTCTATCCCACACGGGTAGAACATTGCGGGACCACGACACTCCCGGCACGTCCGTCAAAAAGACACCTAGATATTTAAGGCCTCCCACCGCCTCCTGCAGGGCCGAAGCCCAAGGACCCAAGGCACTACTGTCTCCCAGGACCCATAGCTTCGACTTCTGCACATTTAGTGTGAGGCCAGACACGTCGCCGAAGATGCGCATTATGTCGAGGACCCTGGGACCGGATCTGTCCAGGTCCGTAAGAAAGAAAAGAACATCATCGGCATAGAGCGCGATTCTGTCAGTCGGACCTCCCACCCATTCCACCCCACGCAACTGTGCATCCATCCTCACCCAGGCCGCCAGTGGCTCCATCGCTAGTGCGAACAGGTAGGGCGAGAGGGGGCACCCCTGTCGTGTACCCCGGCCTATCATAAAGGAACCGGACACCGCTCCCGCCACCCGCACCGCCGCTGTCAAATCGGTATATAGTAAGTGAATGTAGGACAGAAAACGGGGGCCTAGATTGAGGCGTAGAAGCAGCGCCCGAAGATACGGCCAGCTCAGGGAATCAAACGCCCTGTCGATGTCCGCCAGTAAAAGGGCCGCCGGGATGGCCGCCGCTCGCGCCGCCTCCACCACCAACTGTGCCCTGCGAATGTTATGTCGAGTCGCCCTGTGGGGCATAAATCCGGCCTGATCCGGATGGACCAGGTCCAATATATAGGGGCAAAGGCGTTTGGCCAAGGCTTTTGCTAATATTTTTGCTTCGAAGTTTAGCAAGGAAATCGGACGATACGACTCAGGGCGATCCGGCGGCCGCCCAGGCTTGCAAAAGACTACCACCTCCGCATGTCGCCAGTCCGCCGGAAGGCGTCCACAGTCCCGAGCCGCCTCTAACGCCTTACTGTAGCGCATCCCCAGTTGGAGATTAAACGTTTTCATAAATTCGCAGGGGAAGCCATTAGGCCCAGGGGCCTTTCCAGCATTCAGTTCACCCAGAGCCTCTCCCAGTTCCTCCGCAGACAACGGGAGGTCCAGTCGGGCTCGGCCTTCATCCGAGATCGCCCGAGGTGAAAGATCAGCCAGGAATCTGTCAATCTCCTCCGCCGCTAGGGACTCCCGGGGAGCGTACTGCGTCTCATAGTAGCGAGCAAAGGTCTCAGCCAGGGCCTCCGGGTCAGTGATAGAGCTTCCCGCTTCGTCTCTGAGTCCAGGCAGGGGCTGGGCCTTAAAGGTACCTTGGCACAACCTGTATAGCATCGAGCCGGACTTGTCCCCCCATTGACAAATTCTACTCTGCATAGCCAGCCAAGATTGGCGGGCCTCATCTAATAGTAAGGAATTATACATCTGCTGGAGATAAAGCAATTGCCCCACCGCTTCGCCGCTCTCTCCCGACGTGCAGTCGGCCTCCCGGCTACTAACCTGACTCGCCGCCTCCGCTATGGCCCGCCCGCGGGCCCTACGGTTCGCTGCGCACCACACAATATCCACGCCTCTGAGCACTGGATTTAGAGCCTCCCACAAGGTCACGGCGTCCGTATCGGGGCCGTCATTTTCGGTCAAGTAGTGCGCTATAGCCTCCCTCATGTGCGACTGGTAATCATCGCGCTGTAAGTGCCACGTAGAAAGGCGCCAACGAAACGGCTGTCGCTTCGTATTTAAAAGCAGCGTCAAAGAAACCGGGGAGTGATCCGACAGACCCCTAGGGAGTATTGAGGTAGAACCCACCCGTCCTATCCAGGGCTGGGGGACAAAGGTAGTCGAGGCGAGAAAAGGATTTGTGAACAGCAGAGACAAACGTGTACTCACGACCACATGCATGCTGATAACGCCAGGCGTCCACCCAACCCAGCCCCTGCACCAATCTGCTCAATTTTGTCGTAGCCTCAGGCAACTGGTCACCCCCCCGGCCTACAGCAGTCCAGTCTCCATTCATCACGTCATTCCAGTCACCGCCCACAATAGTTAACACATGTGGGATTTCAGCCCATACATCAAACAGCCGTTCCAACAGGGCGTCCTGCAGCGGGGGCGGCGCATAGACACTGCCAAACACCATAGGCTCCTCCCCCACCTTTCCCTTGACCAAGGCAAACCTACCATGCGCATCTAGCCACTGCGTGTCATGCGTATATTGTACACGGCGGTGTATCAATATTGCAACCCCTCTGGAACCCCTCGCAAACCCTGCATGGAACACCTGATCATAACCATATCTACGTAAGCTAAGGGTTTTGGTGCCCATGAGATGCGTTTCCTGGAGGAGGAGAACATCTGCCTTTTCCTTCTTCCCCATACGCAAAACTGCTCCCCTCTTAATTCTGTCGGGCACCCCTCTTACATTCCAGCTCAAAATGCGCAGTGAAGCTCGCGGGGGTTCCGCCCCCTGTCCGTCAGCCGCCATCAGGGGGCCAGAGCTCCAGTCCGTCGGGCATCAGAGGCCACACACATACGATCACCCTCCTCCAGACATCCACATACACAGTGCAGAACCTAGGCCTACCCACTCCCACAACTCCCCCCCCGACCCCCCGAACCCCTATCCATCCCCCAGCCAACCCCCCCTCTCAAACCATACCAACAATCCCCCCTCCAACCCCCCACCCCATACCTCAGCAACATTGAAGTACCTGTCGCGGTGCAGGCGATCCCAGACCCCCAACGGGAGGTCGGAGATCCACAACACCAATGGATCCCTCCCAACTACCCACCAAGTGTCCAACTACCCTCTACCCAACGTGGGGACAAACTCCGGGAGAAGACCCGCTCTCTCTCGAGGGCCTCCCGACCCATGAACCACCCACATATTGCCATGTATAGAGCAGTAGTCCAGATGGCATGTCCGATATCCTAATCTGTCTGTCCTGCACCTAGAAACACCCTCACGGCCCCTCGAGCCGGAAACACCTGCTAAGGCCAGCGTGACACAGGGACTCAAGACTTCAGGGGGGAAGAATCCGTCGCTTCAGTTTCCTCCACAGTCTTCTCCTGGGGAGGCGGGCCCTTCTGGGAGCGTGCCCTCCAATTACTCCTGCTGCGTGATCTGCGGGGCGCCTTCTTGGGCTCCGACGTGGATGACGAGTCCAACCCCTTCCTCGGAGGAGTGTGCACCTTAACTCGCACCGTTTCGTCCGTCCATTCAAATACATCCTCTGGAGAGTTGAAGAATTGAGTGCGAGATTGAAAAACCACCCGCAAACGGGCCGGGTAGAGCAGGGCATACGGGATTTTCAACTCACGAAGGCGTGCTTTCGCTGCCGTGAAGGATTGTCGTTGCTGCTGGACCAGTCTGGTGTAATCCGGGAAAATCAGGATTTTGTGGTTTTCAAACATGAGGGGGTCCTTGGCGCGAGCTTGACGTAGGATGGTGTCCCTGTCCTGATAGTTGAGCAGTTTGGCTATCACGGCCCGGGGACGAGCCCCGGTGGGCGGCTTCGGAATCAGGGCCCGGTGCGCCCGCTCGATGATGAAGCAGCGCGAGAGGGATTCCGGAGGAAGCCACCCCTCCAGCCACTGAGTCAAGAAGGCCTCCATGTTCCCTTTCTCACAGTCCTCTGGAAAGCCCACAAAGCGCAAGTTATTCCTTCTGGCCCGTCCTTCCGCGTCCTCCACTCGCAGTGCCAGGCCCTTTTGGATTCCCTCCATGGCGGCTACCTTCTTCTGGAGGATCACTACGTCGTCCTCTACCTCCGTGATCCTTGTCTCAGTTTCCGTGATACGGGCGACAGCGTTGCGCAAGTCCTGTCGGAGCAAGGTATGTTATGTTATGTTAAATAATATTTGTTGAGCGCACGTACGCCCGTAGGCTTCATGGCGCTATTGGGAGGTTTGCAGAGACATAACACAACAAAAGAAAAGGGCAAATTAACTATGGATAAGCTTGCCTAAAAAGCCAAGTTTTGAAGGCTTGTCTAAAAGCCAGAATGTCTTCATGGAGTCTCAGTGTCAGAGGCAGAGAGTTCCACAGGGACGCAGCTAGAAAGTGGAAAGAGCTGCCTCCCTGACGTTGTTTCCTAATGCGAGGTACCACTAACAAGCTCTTGTGACCCGAGCGAAGAGCACGTGAAGGGGTATACCTAACAAGCAAGCCGCTAATAAATCCAGGGCCCTTGCCTTGTAGAGCCCTAAAGATAATGCAGCCGGCCTTAAAGGTTACTCTCTGCGCTACTGGCAGCCAGTGGAGATCAGCAAGACCCGGCCTGATGGACTGCCACTTGGGTAACTTGCAGATCAGCCTGGCTGCTTGGTTCTGAACCAGCTGTAGTCTCCTCAGCTGCCCGACTGGAAGACCCAAATACAAAGCATTGGAGTAGTCCAGTCGGGACAGCACAAGAGCAATCACAACTTGGATCAGAGCAGGGTAGGTTAACAGGTGGGCAATTTTCCTGATCTTATAAAGTTGGAAAAAACTTGAGGATACCACCGTCCCCACCTGACTTTTAAGCGAAAGATCTTCATTAAAAGTGACCCCTAGGCTTTTCACTGTATGAGACTTGGCCAGGGGATTTCCCATCTCTGGAGGCCAAAAATGTGGCCCCCAGTGAAGTTCACTCTTCCCAGGCAAAATCAATTCAGTTTTGCCCGGGTTTAATTTTAGATGATTAAGACTCATCCATCTCTGGATGTGCACCATGGCCTCCCGAAATTCGGTGGCCGCGCCAGGGGAATCCAGGCGGAAGATCAATTGCAGGTCATCAGCATAGTTAAAATTAAAGCTTTGAACTTTCTCAGTGAATACAACAATGGCCGTAAATACAAATTAAATAAAAGTGGGGACAAGGACGATCCCTGAGGAACTCCACATTCATTTTTAATTTTAGGGGCTGTAAAGGTTCCCAGTCTCACTGCCTAGGTAACATCAGCTCCGACCGCACCGATCTTCGCATCCAGCATATCTCTAGATTGCATGATGGCCGCCATTAGCGCCGCATTATCCGGTCCCGAGCTCTGCTGTCCACCCGCGGCCCCCGCACCCCCACTTGGCCCGGCAAATTTGTCCATCGGGCCCTGCTTGGAAGAGCCTCCGCTGTTGCCTCCTCTAGTCATTGCGCTCGTGGGGCCCCCGCCTGTCAGCTGGGGAGGGCGGGGTACAGAGACAGCCCCAACCAGACCTGTAGTGTTCAATGAGTAGCACCCTCAGCAGGCTCGATGCACTGTGCCACAGGAGGCGTCCCACACCGCCAGGATATCCGAACGCGGCCGTGCCCACTGTCCCGGGAGACGCTGGAGGCAGCTCTGGCCCCCCCTCGTGGCTCTCGACAAAGGCGTCCGCCAGCAATCCACAGGTGCACGCGAGGGCTATCGTAACTGGCCAGTGTCCCCCACCGCGGTCCGGCTCGACCGCCGAAGGATGGGTTGTGCCCCACGGGCACAGAGGGCTGGTGCAGGATCGATGAAAGGAGGTGGGGTGGGGGAGGGGGGTTTGGTTATGGCGGGGAGTAGCGAGAGATCGGAGGACAGCCGTCTCCCTGCGCTCCGAGGTCCACAAACCCCGCGGTCCGAATCGGCCGCCGATCGGGGCCAGGCACCTCCGCAGGAGCGTCCCCTCCCCCACCAGGCCGCACACCACGCGGCTCCCCCTTACCGCACAGATGAAGTCCGGGCGCCGGTTCCACCGCCGGGAGGCCGCTAATGCCGCTCACTCGCCGGTGCCCAGGCTGCACTCGAGGATGGCTATGTTCCGCCGCGGCCCTCACAGGTCGCGCGGGCGGGGCGGCGCTCCACACCCCAACCGGTCCGGCGTCACCTCACTTCCGGGCGGGGCGCCCACAAATCTAGGCCCCGGCGCCCAACGTAGGCCTCACCGCCGTCCCTGCTCTGTGCTGCCAAAGGCGGCAGAAATCATGCCTCCAGGACACCCAAACTGCTGTCTGACCGTCTCCACCTGTGTCCGCGGACAGCCACCCACTTTAGGGCAGAGATAGGTCGGGGCGACGCAGTATAATGGGAAGGATTGCTGGTGGCGGGACGGAGCTCGCTCAAGCCACGTCCGCCATGCTCGCCGTCTTGGCCACGCCCCCCCGAACATTATTATTTTTGACCAAATCATTTATTCAGAAAACAGAAGGAAAGCCCCATTTTATCTCATAATTTTGTAACCATCACATTCTCTAATATCTTCTAGCTGCCCCAGAAAAAACTCACTATTTCTTAGGTATCTGATTTGAATAAAATATAAACCTAACAAAACTTAACTTAATGTTCCCACCTTCATGTGTTGCAGTTGTCATATTATTCATACTTCACTTCTCTTCCATATCATTCCTCTTACAGGGGAACATCCTTAACAATGACTCTGGATCAACGAGTTCCGGAGTAATGCAAGCCGAACAACGACTTGCACGAACAACAACTTATCCTGAACCACGCATGTGCATGGTTCAGGCTAAGACGGTCTAGTGTTCAGGATGGGCAGTCCCGAGGAGTGTCGAGGAACAGGAGAGATAAGAGGGGTTTGGGGTTTGGGAGGGGTGGTTGGGTGTTAGTTTTTAGGGGTTGGGAGGGGTTCGGGGTAGATTTTAATGGAGGGATTTGTGTTGGATTTTAGAGGGTGGGGGGTTCGTATTAATTTTTAGGGTTTGGGGGAGTTAGTAATCGTTTTTAGGGGTGGGAGGGGTTTTTGTTAGTTTTTAGGGGGGGAGGGGTTTGTGTTTGTAGGGGGTGGGAGGGGTTTGTGTTTATAGGGGGTGGGAGGGGTTTGTGTTAGTTTTTAGGAGGTGGGGGTTGGGTTCGTGTTTTTAGGGGGTGGGGGTTTGCATTAGTTTTTCTAAACAATTTTTATTGAATATGCACAGCATTTCAGTGATATCATAGTTGCATTGCGATACGGACATTTCCCTTTAATATTCAGAGTCATTCCTACATGCCCCATAGACCCTATCTCGTACATCCATCCCCGGTCTCCCACCACCCCCGCACTTTATTAGCTCATTCAGTGTAGACTGTTCAAACACTAGTATCATAGTCCGAGTCCACAGGCGGAGGGGGTTCGCATATATCACCTCGGTAGGCATTTCAGCCCCCCCAAACCTTCTCCTACTTTTTCAGACAGCCACGATGTATGTATACTGACTTTTCTGCCACCATTGCCATATCCATGTCTTTCCTCTGAGAAAGAGTGGGGCTAACGCTAGACCCCCAACGTTGTGCAATGTTTCGTTTGGCTATCGTCATGCCTAAAGTTACCCAGTCTTGAGCAATCCTGTTTAAGTCTGTTGGTTCCCATATGTTGAGTAGGCAGCATCGTGGGTCTGGCAGTATTGTAACCCGTGTGACCTGGGAAAGTGTCCTCATCACCGCCATCCAATATCCAACGATTTTGGGTCATATCCAAATAGTGTGGTAAAATGTACCCATCTCTCCGCACTGTGTGAGCCCGAGCGGTGATTCCGCCCGCTTTATTTTATCCAAGAGTGTCCTAGTGTAGTATGTGCGGTGTAAACTTTTTAATTGTACTAGCCTGAGCCTCGCTGGAATTGCTGCCTCTCGAGGGGAAGCCAGCGCCTCCCGCCAATCTGCCTCGTCAATGTCTTCCACCTCACACTCCCATGCAGCCTTCAGGGTTGCTATGGGGTGGGGTCTATTATTCACTATTTTCTTATAGGTCCGAGATTGCCTTTTTTTGCAGATGATTCCTCAGGAGCCTATCCTCTAGCGGAGAGGATACCTCCGGCTCGCACCAGGTGGCAACCAGGGCCTGTAATGCATGTCTAACCTGCATAAAGCGGAACCGTTCTGTCGTCGCTAGGCAGAATCTGGCCTGCAAGTGGTCAAAGGCCACCACCCCTCCCTTCTGCCATAGATCACCAACTGTTGATATGCCTATTGTGTCCGAGTTACGGAAACCCTTAGTATTGCAGAGCATCCCGAGTTTCTTTGTATCCCAAAGTGGCATTGCCTGTGTGACTACCCCGTCCCAACCAAGTGCTCGTTGTGCCTCAAACCATATACGCAAAAACAACAGTTGATGGACAGAATGCAGAACAATGTCAATCATTCACCCCAGTACAGAGATCTGGGCCTAAATCTATTGTTTTTTTGCACTCCACACCACCCCAGTTCAGACATGGTCATATGCAAATCAGCCTTGACCCAGTGCCTCATGGGAACAGTCCAACCCGAACTGCCAAACCATGTCTTTCCTGGACCGGAATCAAGCATCCTAGGACTGGTTTCTGGCTATCAGCCGTCCGCAGCCACAATAGCTTGACTCCAGTGGTGTGGAGAGCAGGGGACTCGCGTCTGAGCATACCCATCCCACTCGGGGTGACAAATGCAAAAACAGTTGATGGACAGAATGCAGAACAATGTCATACATTCACCCCAGTACAGAGATCTGGGCCTAAATCCATCGTTTTTTTTGCACTCCACACCACCCCAGTTCAGACATGGTCATATGCAAATCAGCCTTGACCCTGTGCCTCATGGGAACAGTCCAGCCCGAACTGCCAAACCATGTCTTTCCTGGACCAGAATCAAGCATCCTAGGACCGGTTTCTGGCTATCAGCCGTCCTCAGCCAGGATAGCTTGACTCCAGTGGTGTGGAGAGCAAGGGACTCACGTCTGAGCATACCCATCCCACTCGGGATGACACATGCAAAAACAACAGTTGATGGAACCATATAAGCAGCGTGTATCCTGTAATATTATGCCTCCTCTTTTTGGTGTACAATGCACTCATGATCCCGGCTGGTGCCAAAAGATGTCTAGCGAGCCGGAAAACTGGGAAGATCTCCATGACCGTCCATAACGGCTTACCCTGGCGTCGCCCGGTTACGATTGAGTAACACGGCAACCCACTCCCTAATTGGGGCTACTGGTCCGGGCTATAAATATTTATTATCAATATGGACAGACATTATTCGCACGCTGCCTCGGCATTTTTGAGGGTTAGCGATAAAGGCAATTATTTGTTTGTCCTGATGATGGTCCCCATGACCCTTTAGGGGGACCGATACGCCGTCGACTTGCTTAAGCACCCTATACGAATGTTTGATTGTTAAATTGATGTAGTGGTGCGACTTGTTATTTTCTGTATAATTAACATATGAACAGAAGAACGCTTGTTTGCCTTAAAAACCTTTCCTATTTTCCTTCAACTGTAAACACCCCGCAAGTGTTGGGCACAGGCTTGTGTACCACACAAGGGTTTTGTGGAAGGTATCTTTGTTTTATCCTGAAACATTGTTTATTAAGTAAACTTGAAAGACCTCTGTCCGGCTGGACATGTCATTCTGAATATAGAATTGATTCCGTCTATTTATTTTGTTTTGTACTGGAATGTGCATGGGACCACTGTTGTGTGAAAAAATTGTTCCCCGAGGTCCCTTGTTGACTAAATTGGGGCCCCTTGTTGCTATCAATATATATGGGTCCTCTTGGGGAGCATGGAGCCAGTGATTGATAGCGACCAGCTGGGAAGCCCAATAATATGCTTTGATGTCGGGAAGAGTGATCCCGCCATCGTACCAGCTTCTGGTAAGTTTGTGCAGTGCTATGCGGGGTGTTTTCCCATCCCACAGAAGCGTCGTCACCTCCGCATTGATCACTGCAAAATATGCTGCTGGGATGGGAAATTGGGTATTCTGCAGCGCGTACAGAAACCTGGGGAGTGCCACCATTTTAAAGAGGGCGGCTCGGCCCAAGAGTGTTAAAGGCAGCATGCGCCAGTGTTTGACGTCTTTTTTTAATTGCGCCAGGGTTTGAGTCAAGTTTTTGTCCGTGAATTGAACATGATTATGAGTTACAAATATTCCCAGGTACTTAAATCCATCCGCAACTATTTGAAGAGTGCATCCCCTTGGGAGCCGTGGCGGGAGGCCCTGCTGGATATATTGCAATGATTTGTCCCAGTTGATAGTATATGCGGACATTCGTACATAGGCAGCACAGATATCTAAGAGACAATCGATGGAGCGTGCTGGGGACGTCAAATATAATAAAATGTCATCCGCATATAGCGAAATACGGTCCTCCCAGTCAAGCGTCCATCTAATTCCCCGTATAGTAAGGTCCTGCCTAATCCATGTTGCCGGAGGCTCCTGTACAATTGCAAAAAGGAGGGGCGACAGTGGACAGCCTTGTCTCGTCCCCCTCCCCAGTGGGAATTCTTTCAACAGATAGCCATTTACTACTACCTGCGCTATTGGTTGTGTGTATAATAGTCGGACCCATGCACAGAATTTTGGTCCGACACCCATGTGCTGCAGGACTGCGAAGAGGAAAGGCCATTCCACCAACGAAAGTATGGCATTGTCCTCTTCAATAGTCGACCTTCTCTCTATTACGCCAAATAGTCTTCTAAGATTTAGCGCAGTATTGCGCTGAGGCATGAACCCGGACTGATCCGGGTGAATTATTTCTGATAAGTGAAGTTGTAATCTGGTGGCTAGAGTTTTAGCCAGTTTTTTTGCCTCCGCATTTAGGAGGGAGATCGGTCTATAAGATGTGCTTTCGTGTGCCGGCTTTCCGGGCTTATGTATCGCTACTATAGTGGCAAGGCATTTGTCTTTGGGCAGAATACCAGTTTCTAAACTCTCAGTGTACATGGCTAAGAGCGGCGGCACCAAGTGTGGAGCACCCTGCTTATAGATTTCGACTGGGATTCCGTTGGGTCCCAGTGCCTTTCCTGTGTGCAGTGCCCTGATCGCTTTTGTAAGTTCTCTGGAGTGATATCTTCATCTGAGGCGGTTGCGGCATCCGAGTCCAGCGTGGGCATACGTATGTCATGTATGAATGCGAGGTTGTCTTCCACTGTTACAGTTGCAACTGGTGTGTAGAAGGACTCGTAATGCTGCGCAAGCACTTCAGTGATCTGTTGTGGTGAGGTTACTAAGTCTCCGTCTTTTGATCTTATTTGAGTTATTCAATTACTTGCCCTTTCTTTCTTTCCCAACCAAGCCAGCAGCCTACCCGCTTTGTCGCCCTGCCCATATAGCATGTGCTGTGTTTTTGTGAGTCTACTCGAGGCTTCCTCTCGTACGTATGTTCTGTACTCCTGTTACGCTAAGTTTAGTTTGTGTAACGTCCGTAGTGTCAACTGCATGTGCCGTCTCTGCCTGTGCCATCCCCAACTCTAGTTCGTCAATGTGTTTTTGGTGTTCTCTCTTCCGCCCTGTAATCAAAGAAATGGCATGCCCACGCATTACCGTCTTATAGGCCTCCCACAGGGTTATTGCAGAGGGAACCGAGTGCTGTTTTTCCTCAAAATAACATTTTGTCACCTTAATGAGGTCTTTCCTGAGTTTACGATCTTGAAGATACCGTGGCCTGATTGGAAATATTCTACGATTTTGTGGGGTAAATGGTGCATAGAAAATGAGAACTGGGGAGTGATCCGATATGCCCCTGGGCAGGTGTCTAATGTCTGTCATGCCAAGCATCCCTGACGCTAAAGTGAAAATGTAGTCGAGCCTGGAGAGACTATTGTGTACCCCTGAATGAAATGTGTACTGTCTTTCGGCCGGATGTCTGTTCCGCTACACGTCTAATAATCCAAGCGCTTCCACAAACTCTTGCAGCCTATGGGTAGGTCCACTTGGGTTCCTGGGGGACTGTATCTATCGCTGTGTCCATGACCGCATTAAAGTCCCCCCCCCAATAATCAGTTCTCCGCAAGGGAGAGCAAGCAGGAATTTCCCAAGGTCCGAAAAAGCCGCTTGGTGTAGTGTCGGAGGAATATACACTGATACTATGTTATATAACCTACCGTCCCATTTGCCCGTGATTGCCGCAAATCACCCCTGATCATAGTGGTACGTCTTGGTTACCATCAAGGGAAAACGCTTGTTTATGAGGATCCCAACCCCTCTAGATCCTGAGGTCAATTCTGAGTG
The DNA here is from genome assembly GCF_964261635.1 of Lissotriton helveticus. Lineage (NCBI taxonomy): Eukaryota > Metazoa > Chordata > Amphibia > Caudata > Salamandridae > Lissotriton > Lissotriton helveticus. The sequence continues at coordinate 446,107,037 of NC_136070.1, forward strand.
TATCGCCATTTGAAATCCCCACCTGTTCAGTGCTTTAACAGTCGTCCCCTGCTAGTGCGACTCCTGAATGAGTACCACTGCCGAATGTTTCCGCCTCAAATACTGCAACACCAACCCACGTTTAATTTTGTCCCCCAGCCTGTTGACGTTCCACGAGATCACGGATAGTTGGGGTCCTTGCCGCTGGGTGCTATGTGTATTTGAGACCTTGTCCTTATCACCTTGGCTTGTGTCCGCCATAATCGCCTGGGATGGATAACCTATTCTGGCCTCTTCCGAGTCTGTCCGCCATATCATGCTCCACACTAATCTGTAACATAACACTGAAAGAGGCTGCAAGCCTACCTAAGAACGCTCAAGAACTGATCTCGTTCCCCCACCCCCCCCTCCCTGCTCCCCTGCCCAGCGGATTTAGAACTACCCGCCTCCCCAACTTAGCAGAGTGCTTAAGTCCCATGACTGTGTACTTGCGTGCTGAGGGGAAGAGTCTTTCCGTTCCCCACCACCGACCCCCGAAGATAGTCTTTCAGTCTGCAAAGGTGCTGTATATGTCCAGTGTCTTTCTTAGCACAGATGTCTTTTCCATACATCCTTTGTGCAGTCTCTCGCCAGCATCATTAGGCAATCTGGAAACATCTCATCCCTGTCAGCACCTCGTTGTTCAAATGCAGTCCACCTTTGGCCCTGATACGATGTAAGGGTGAGAACATGTGCTTCTCCGTTTCTCCGGTCACTCCTGGTGTCCACACGGTTGTCTCTTTATTGACGTCATTCTGCGTCGTTCCTGTTTTCTGTCTCCTCGGTCAGTCCTTGAGTTTCTTCCTCTCTCCCACGTTGAGCTGTTTGCGAGGGTCGCCGTCGTCGTCGTCTTCGTCTTCCTGCCTCCTGCCTGCGGCTCCCTTTGGCTGGCCGCCATCCCTCCAGCCAGTCCTGTGCTTATCCCGGCGACTCAAAGAACCAGGTTCTGCCTTCTGCCTCAACTCGCAACTTAGCAGGATAGAGCATTGCGTATTTGAGTTCTCTGTTGCGGGGCTCCTTCTTGGCCTCCGTGAAGTTGCGTCGGTGTGCAGTGACGGCTGCTGTGTAATCTGGGTAGAGGGTTACTTCGTTATTGTCAATTCGGAGGGGCTTTCCGATCCTAGCCGCCTGTAGGATTGCATCTCTCTCTGAAATTAAAAATCCGTGCCAGGATAGGCCGCGGGGGGCTCCCGGTTTAGGTCGCCCGCCCGGTACTCGATGCGCCTGCTCAACCGAGAAGAATTTGGAGAGGCCACGGGGTTGGAGTTGTGTCTGGACCAACTCTTCTACAAAGAGATCCAGCGCCGCCCCCTTGACGCTTTCTGGAACACCCACCAAGCGCACATTGTTGCGCCGAGAGTGCCCTTCTTGATCATCCAACTGACCCGCCATTTGCTTAGTTACCAGTTCAAGTTGGCATACCTGCCGTTGTAGGGTTGCCGTGTCTGCAGAAAGGGTCGCCGTTGTGGTTTCTATCTCCGTTACTCTCGTGCTCATCTTGGAAATATCAGCCCTCAGCAGCGTTTCATCGCTAGATATAGTGCCTATGGATGATTGCATTTGTAGCAGAGTGGCCATCACATCTTAGAGGGTAATCTCGTGTGACTTGCCTGTTTGCGGGCTATTTGTAGCGCTCTGTAGCGTGTTGGGCCCGCCCTGCTGTTCTTTAGCTATGGCATACTGGTCTATGCGATTGCTCTGTACCGCTCTGGGACCCCTTGTACTCATGGCGCCTTCAGTTGGGAAACCGGTATCGTCCGCTGATGCAACCCAGGGGCGTCTGTGTCAGGAAACCGCAGGTAATATAAGGCCAATATGTGAGGGCAGGGGCCCTCCGTGTCACCTCTCCCTGCCAGGGCGCGGACCCAGATGTATGTGGCTTGGCGCTGTAGCTGTGGCGTGAGGCGTCGCACTGACCAAGGGCGAGGCTCAGTGACCAGTTCTGGCAAGGGTCATGTACTGTATTCAGGCTGGCTCTCTCGCCTGGCAGCACCACAATGTTCAATCTTATTGTCCCCCACTTGCCTTCTATACACGCTGTTGTGACCCACCTACTGTGGTCGCCTGCTTTGGGTCTCATGGGTGTCACTACGTGGGGGCCCACGTCTCACTCGCAGCCACCGCTCACTCACCGCTGCTCATCAGAGCAGTCTATCTCAGGTGTGCACCTTCCCGTGGATGCAGTAGACGATGGGCCACACTGCCCTTCAATTCCGCTGTGTGCAGTATGTCTAGGTGACAGTCTGTGTCTCACTGCCGCACGGGTCCTCCCCCACCTGGGCCGGAGTCCACGTCTCACTCCCGCGCTGCAGTATTTACTTTGATGGCTGCGATGGCCGCGGCCGCGCCCCCGCATCCGAGTACGTAGCCTCTGCGTGCTGCTGCGGGCAATAATTTAGGCCCCGTCAGGGCCGCGACTCCGCCCCACGGCCTTCTGCGGCTCCAGTGGCGCGTCTGCAGCCCAAACTTCACCCGCTGCTACTGGAGGTGCTACAGGACCGCCACCGTTGCCATCCGCGCCATAGACTGCAAGATTTATACCAGGATTGTCAGGGGGCACGCTCGGTGGGCTCCGGAGCTCTTCTAGGCTGCGGCAGTTTCCTTCGGTCTCAAGCCACGCCCCCCCTTGCATTCGTTTTTAGGGGATGGGAGGGGTTTGTGTAAGTTTTTGGGGTGGGAGGGGTTGGAGTTAGATTTTAGGAGGTGGGAGGTGTTAGTTTTTAGGGGGTGGTAGCGGTTAGTGTTAGTATTTAGGGGGTGGGAGGGGTTTGGAATAGATTTTAGGGAGTGATTCATCATGCATTCCTTTATCATGAAAATCTGTGGTAAAAGAATGTGTGGTAAAAAATGTTATTGTTAAGTGGTGGTAGTACAGACAGCATGGTTTAGGGAGTCGTTGTTGAGGAAGTCGTTGTTCCAACATACAACCCCTCCTACAATTATATTGTATTTAAATGAATTTCTGTAGTCACGCATACTTCAAATAAGAATTGACCGAGTTGATACAGTAAACTGACTGTGACTTGTTCAAGTGGTCCTTCGAACTACCCTTATACTTTATGGGCTTTTTATAAATGCTATGTTTTCACTAGCTAAACGTAATCTCGCACATATTATACAACTACGTTCTTGTGCATTCAAATGTAGACCCTTAATAAATTAGGCATAAAAAACGACAACATTTTAGACATGTTATCGGCAGAACGTTCTCGCTATGTAGACTTAGTCATGCACATATATAATAATGTGCTTGTAGGTTTGAATGTAGCCCCTTTTAAATTGAAACATAACAAGAGAGAGAGGGGTCATGCCGGTATATAGCCCCTTTTTATTGTCTAAAGTAAAAACTCTCTTTTCCATCCTAATGGTATGCATGCAGAATGGTCACGTATTTTCACACTCTCATATGGACTTAATTCAAAAAAATATTGACCCCAGCGGAATATCTGAAAGAGGGAATTTGTGTATAAACCTTAAGGTTGGAGAGCTCTTTCTTGACCCCTTTTGATATAAGGGGTAAGCACCACTAATCGGGTGGTGAACATGAATCCCTTTAAAACCTTTGGGTTCAGTGAGGACCAATATAATAGAATCATTAACAAAGGTACCAAAAATGGGCAAACTCACCATGATATCCGGGAATGGTGAGAAATGGGGGATGCTTATGAATTTGAAGGGAAAATAAATAAGACCTGACCTACATGCAAATTTCTTATTAGAATATGTAAAATCTGGTGTCATCCTAATTGGTTTTTAAATCAACAACGAACCGGGACTGTTCATAGAAAAATAGAAAATGTATAGACCTATCAACACAAATAGTGAACAGGTGTAGCAAAGACTGGATAATCCTCATTATAGAAACCGCACATGAGATAATTGTAATTGAAAAGGAGGCAACAGATAAATTAGAAACCAGTCTCAAACCAAAGACTTTTTTTTTTTTTTTTTAGCTTCAGAGGAAGCTAAGAAAAAGCCAGAAGAGATTAACCGAGATGTAGAGGGCTATAGCTAATAAGAAAATTGTGAAACTTAAAAAAATACATCAATAGGTTCAGTTATGATATGACGTACCTCTTCCTAAAAGAGCATTATTACAAAGAAAGGAAAGAACAGGGGTGGGATAGTCTATTCCAGAGGAGGGAGAAAACAGGTCACCTTCTCTTAGACCTCAGGCTCAAGTAGTGAGGAAGAGAACTCGAGTAGAGAAGATGGGACAAAAATGGGGGCCAACAATGCATATGGGTTTGTTTAGAGCAAAAACCCAGAAGAGGCCAGAGATACAATTTGAACCGAGGGAGGGGACAATTTACGCGGAACCAACTCCCACAGGAGTATATAAAAATCAGAATCCGAAGGTATTGGCAATAGACAAAGGCACCTATTATCAATTTATCAAGTAGGGTTCTTAATGGGGCTGAAAAAGAAGTATTAGAGAAGGACTTCAGCTTTGCCCCTACTACTCCAGTTAATACATTTGAGTTGGAAAAAGATTTAAAATCCTTTTTTAGAAAAATTAGGTTGAGAAGATTCTATGAAGATCGCTGACATTGCAGAGGTGTATTAATTCTTAATTGGTGTATAGTGATTCCGAGTGGACCCCCCAGCACTTAAATTCCCCAGTCTGTGCCCTTTGCCCTGAGGGGGACTGCGAGGGGTTCCATAGATATAGCGAATAAGAGAGGGACGAAGGGACAATGTTTGTGGGTACCCCAGCCAATCTGAAAGGGAATGGAGATTAAGCAACCAATGGGTACCCTGGACCCTGGGCCAGTCTTGATCAACTTTATGTATGCAAGCAGCCACTCCCCAATGTCTACTTTAGTGTCTGGATGAGGTATTCCCAGGAAGGCTTGTCAAACACCTTCCGCAGGTCAAGTATCAAGGCTGCGGCGGGTGGGAAAAGCAACGATGCCCGATCATCACACGGAAGAAACGCCTGAGGTTGTTTGGAGATATTGCGGTCGGGAACAAACCTGTTTTAGTCTGGGTGTACAATGTAGGGCAGCGCTTGAATGTAATGGTCCTCAAATATTTTCCCCAAGATTTTTTATCGGCCTATAAAAAAGCTATGGGGCAATAGGACAATAAATGTGTGGGGTCCCGCTCAGGTTTTATTAGGTAGGTTATGTGGGATTCCCTAAGTGAGGAGGGTAATGTCCTGTCCGCGCCTGGACCGCGCCCAGCGCCAGAACCCCTGGACCTCGTCGGACCCATACCAACTGTCTGAAATACAACACCGCCACCCTCAACGCACTCAACACCGGACGAGCCTGCTATCAAGCCACCCCCAGACGCACCCACGGACCCTTCACCTGTCAAGCCTGCAAATTCACCTGCTTCAAACCCAGTCCCCCGCCCGGCAAAGCAAACAGCAACAACAACCACCTCAAGTGCATCCTCCTCAACACCCGCTCCGTCCACAAGCACGCCAGCGAACTCTGGGACCTCCTCGACTCAACAACACCTGACGTCGCCTTCCTCACGGAAACCTGGATGAACGCCTCCTCAACCCCCGACATCGCCATAGCCATCCCGGACGGTTACAAAATCACCCGGAAGGACCGCATCAAGAACACAGGAGGAGGGATCGCCATCATCTACAGGAACACCATCAGCATCACGACCAACGCCGAAGACACCATCTCCTCCGCCGAACACCTACATTTCCAGATCCACACCGATCCCCAGACCGCCCTCAGAGGAACACTCATCTAAAGACCCCCGGGCTCACGCACACAATTCACCGAAGCCGACGCCATCAGCCCGCACGCCCTAGCCTCACCAGAATACATCCACCTAAGAGACCTGAACTTTCACCTGGAGAACAACAACAACAACACCACCACCTTGCTCGACAATCTCGCCAACCTCGGACTCAAGCAACTGGTGGACACCCCCACCCACCTGACCGGCCACACCCTCGACGCCATCTTCACCGCCAGTAACCACGTCGCTTTCAACCAATCGACAGGACTACACTGGACCAACCTCAGCTGCATACACTTCACATTCAAGCAGACTACATCTCACCACCACACGCATCGGATCCCCCGCAGATGCTGGAGCAAAGTCACCACTGACCAGCTTACCACGTCACTGAGCCAGAACCCACCTGCTGACACCAACATACCCGAAACCAACGACGCAGCTCTGAACTTCGCACAATGGATCACCAACTGCGCCGTAGACCTCGCTCCACTGAAAAACCCCAACAGCAAAACCACCTCCACAAAACCCTCATGGTTCACAGACGCCCTCAAAACCGCAAAGAGAACCTGCCGATCACTTGAAAATACATGGCGCCAAGAAAACGACAGAAAACATGACAGCCCTCAAGGCCGCCACCCGCGAATACCATCAGCAGATCCGGAACACCAAGAGAACATCGTTCAAAGAGCGACTGGACAACAACAACCACAACAGCAAGGAACTCTTCAGCATCGTCAAAGAGCTCTCCAACCCCAACGCCAGCAACAACGACATCACCCCTTCGCAAGACCTCTGCAACTCCCTTGCCACATTCTTCCACTGCAAAATTGCAGACATGCAGGACAGCTTCGGACCCCAAACTCCACTCCAGGACAGCAAACCAACGACCCCCGGCATCACCATCGACTCCTGGACCCCAATCAGCATTGAAGACACCACCCACGTCATGAGCACCATCCACCCCGGCTCCCCCTCCGACCCATGCCCCCACCACATCTTCAACAAAGTCGGCACCACCATCGCACCCCACCTGCCGAACGTCATAAACAACTCCTTCACTTCAGCGACCTTCCCTGAAAGCTGGAAACACGTAGAGATCAACACCCTCCTGAAGAAACCCTCCGCAGACCCCAAGGACCTCAAGAATTTCAGACCCATCTCGCTCCTCCCCTTCCCGGCTAAAGTCATCGAGAAGACCGTCAACAAACAGCTGACTGCATTCCTCGAGGCCAACAACTCGCTCGACACCTCCCAGTAAGGATTCCGAGCCAACCACAGCACCGAGACCGCCCTCATCGCAGCCACAGACGACATCAGAACCCTGATAGACAATGGGGAAACAGCTGCCCTCATCCTCCTGGACCTCTCAGCAGCCTTCGACACCGTATGCCACCGAACTCTAATACACCGCTTAAGCAACAGCGGAATCCAAGGAAAGGCCCTGGAATGGATCATCTCGTTCCTCTCCGGAAGAAACCAGAGAATCCGCCTCCCCCCCCCCCCATCCGCTCCACGGCCACCAAGATCATCTGCGGCGTCCCTCAAGGAACCTCACTCAGCCCAACACTATTCAATATCTACATGAGCCCCCCTCGCCACCATCGCACGAAAACACAACATCAACATCATCTCCTACGCCGACGACACCCAGCTGATACTATCCCTCACCAAGGACCAGCCACCGCCAGAACCAACTTCCAGGAAGGGATGAAAGAAGTAGACTAGATGAAGCACTGCCGTCTCAAGCTCAACTCGGACAAGACGGAAGTCCTCATCCTTGGACAATCCCCATCTGCCTAGGACTACTCTTGGTGGCCATGAGCACTGGGAACCGCACCGACACCCACGGACCATGCACGCAACCTGGGCTTTATCCTGGACTCCTCTCTCACGATGACCAAACAAGTCAACGCCGTCTCATCCACCTGCTTCAACACCCTGAGAATGCTTCAAAAGATCTTCCGGTGGATCCCCACAGAAACCAGACAAACAGTCACCCAGGCCCTAGTCATCAGCCGACTGGACTACGGGAACGCCCTATATGCAGGAACCACCGCCAAACTTCAGACGAGGCTCCAGCGCATACAAAACGCCACAGCCACATAACCACCCACCGAGCAGTAGCAGCACCCCCCCCCCCCATTGCCTTGAGACCCTCACGGGTGAGTAGTGCGCATTATAAATGCTTTGATTGATTGCTTCAAGTGCCTCGTTTTTGGGCCAAATAGGTGGAAAAACAGTCGTAGTACTCGATGGGTAGACCATCCATGCCCAGGGACTTATTACGGGCCAGGTCGTGGATGGCCTTCTTCACCTCAGCCACTAAAATAGGAGTGTCTAGTTCTTCACGCTCTAGTGCTGAAAAACTGGGGGTGGGAGGTGCTCACTATAAATGAGCGTGATGCTGTTGGGTGCACTGCTGGTCGTACCCAATATAAATCACAGTAAAAGGCATAGAACGCTTCGATGGTACTGTGCTGTGTATGCAAAAAGGCTTCTGGCCCAGGGCAATCTCCTTGATTGAGGGTGTTGTAACCTCCTGGCATGCTAACCATACCAGGAGGCTGTCTGGTTTATCGCCGGTGGAGGGCACCCTGGCTGTATATGCTCTTACGTTGTAGCAGCGTAGGCACCCTAGGAGGGCAGCATGTCTAGTTTTCATTTCGGTGAGAGTCGCTTGGGCTTCTGCATTGAGCCGGGCCTGGCGATCCAACTCAGTCAGGGCTGACTCTATCCAGATCAGGTCCTGATGCACTCCCACTACGTTCTGGATGCCCCCCGTGCGACAAACTTGCATCCCATTGCGTTGCACGTGTGGTGGATGTGGCATTGTTTTCTGTGGAATAGTGGCTAATGTGTTCGAATTGGGTGTCACTGAAACTTGGGTCATCGAGTAATTCCCGGGGGAGCTACCAGGTGAGGACTGGAGTGGGTGGTGCACTCCAGTCCATGATCGGAGGTGATATGACCTAAGTACTCCCTGAATGTTTAAGCTGTGGTTGGATAGTGGCAGAGCAGAGGAAACTATTGATGCAGACATATAAATAATGGGGAGCTGAGTAGTGTGAGTACTGCTTGAGGGTGGGATGGTGAGCCCTCCAGGCATCCAACAAGGACCAATGCCTAGCTCAATGTACAAATTGTACTGAATGGAAATGAGGGGGCGCTTGTGGGAAAGGCAGATGGGACCTGTCAAGGTGGACATCAAATATAACATTATAGTCCTCACCCAGTATCCAGGGGATGTCTGACCATTGTGCTGGGGGTCCAGGCAAAGAGGCCCAGAAGTCAGCCTGATCTGTATCAGGGTGTATATGCTTCTCAGGTCATACAAACAAGGACCCCCTGATTTGGCGTTGTCAACTCCAACGACAGGGACAATAGATATATTGTAATTCTTTGGTCAACATTTAATGGCTACAGAGGAAATTCATGAAAAGCAAATAATAACTTTCAAGATAGGCATTAGTTAAAAAAGAATTAAAAAAATTGTTTTTGTCAATAGTTCAACATTTATTAATTAAAAAATACAAACATCTAAAATCATAATAACCTGTACACAAGGACAATTAAATAAAACACAGTTCATACACAATAATATGAAAAGACACTATTCACAAGAAAAACTTAATATATATATATAGACACACAGCTAAGAAAAAGTTATGTTTCATAAATCATGTTATATTAAAAACTCAAACAATTAAGTGTTACTAAACATCTCAAACTAAGTGGCATGACATCATATAGTCTCTCAAGACATGTCTCTGGCTTCTCTGTTAAAGTTGTGCTGTCCTGGGCTCTGTGTATTAGTGAGTTCAGGTGGTCCAATTTAGAGTCTATCCCAGAGATTAGCCCAGCGACAACTTGTAGGATGTTAATTTGGGCATCAAGCTTGTCAGCATGCATTATGGCTGAACTTGCCATTGAGATAAGGGCCTCGTTAATCAATGTTAGGTGGTTTGCAATCAATGGCGGCTTCTCGTCCTTGTCCAGTCCTCCGCTCTCGAGGCTTAAAAACTTTGTCTTTGTCGTGTTCCAGGATGCGAGGTTTTGTCAAATTTGCGGACTCGATTTGCAAGATAGCGGGGGTGTAGAGGTTTTTGTTCTGTTAGCTTCTAGGGGCCTAATCGATTTGTTGGCCATAGTCCTTCTTTCTGTAATGAAGCTCAAAGTAGAATCCTCTGTCTGTTTAGGGGTCGTAGTAAGTAAACTTGTTTGGGTAGGTATGGTAGGTATGGTTTCGACCATGTTTAATATCGGAGGTTTCCCCCCATGAAGCGCAAGTATTTTTGGTGAGAGTGGTATTGCTGGCCGCCCAGGGAATGTTGGATTTAAAGCCTTCTCGTCCTTCGTCGCCATGTGGATTGCGCCTGGGAGTTTCCCTGAGCGTAAGTTGGATGGAGGATTCAGGGTCCCACTGGGTTCAGTTAATGTGCGTACATTGGAGAGCATAAAATCTCTGATGTCTCTATTTCCACCTGTCCCAGGACTTATTTTTATAATACTGGGGTTAGGCTGTTGGACCGTTGCCTTAGATGGACTGGAGATTGTCCCTAATGAAGCTACTAGTACCGGGGCCATTGGTGCCGATGATATCAGTGATATCGGTGTGGCTCCCGGTGCTCCCATTGGTTCGTCGACCTTGGGCCCTGGTCCTAAGTTGTGTCCCCCTCTTCCAGGTGGGTAAAATAACTTTGCTTTTTGTCTCCTTGCTGACTTATGAGGCCGGGGCTTCTCCTGAAGTTGGATCAGAGTTGAATTTCTGGTCCTCATGTTTGAGGAGGCGCTAGAGATGCCGATTGCAGGATTTGAAATAGGCAGGTGTAGAGACGACCAGCGGACTCGCCTTTCTGCCTCCGGAATGGCGGCCGCTAGTAGGCACGGTTTAGTCTGTCAGTCGCACCGTCCTTGAGCCTCTGTGCAGGCTAGCAAAGGATAGCAAAGTATAGCAAAGGGCGGTGTATCCAGCGCTGAGTGAGGGGTTGCGGGTAGTGATGAGGAGTGGTAGGTGAGAGTGAAGTCAGTGGTGCAGCTGGCGGCTGGTCGGGTAGTTAAGGGCCGCGAAAAAGAGGGAGAGTGTTGTGGGGCAGAGGGGGGCTGATGGAATGGCTCACCTCAGATCAGTTCAGATCGAGTCACCTCGGTGGTGCGCTCCCACGCCCGACAGTGGCACACCTGTGGCTCACCCGCACTCCTGGGTGCCTGCCGCCTACACCCGGTTCTCAGCCCACCATGCACCGGGAGAGTGGTTCTTCTTCTACTCCTACCTGCTCAGCTCTGCGCCTCCTCCGTTACTCCTCTAGCGCACCTCCGGCAGCAATGTCCCTCCGACCCTCCTCCTGTACCCCTAGCTCCTCCGGCACAGTCCCCCAAAAGCCGGGGGTCGAGCTTCTCGGTGTGCGGTGTAGCAGTATGGCTGGCAGAGAAGCGCCAGCGCTGTGGGCGAGGACGTGACGGGCGGTGAGGGGGTGAAAGCTTCGGCTGGTCCCGGTGCTTCTACCGGGCGGAGGTCGAGCAGGCTTTCTCGAACACTCCTGCAGTCACGAGTTTGGATGCCGCCCAGTGTCCGGTCCTGCCTGGAGCCGCCCGATTCCCACAGTGGGTTACGTTACGTTTTCGACTCCGCAATTTTATGGAGGTTTCTATAGGTTTTTCTCGCTAAGCGGGCCGCGGCCCTCAGTCCGCGCTGCACGGCTCGGCTCGGCACACAGCTCGCAGCGGCTCCACCTCCTGCAGACGACATTCGCACCTTCCTCGGCTGAGGCGAGATTGCAACCCTCACCCTCCGGACCTCTCGGCCACCTACGACACTCTCTCCTTGTGGACCGCGTCGTTTAGAACCCCCCCCCTTCTCACCCACGGACCACATGCGAAACCTCTGCATCATCCTGGACTCCTTCCTCTCAATGAACCATCAAATCTATCTCGCCCTCCTGCTTCCAAAAACTCTGCCTGCTTCGGAAGATCATCAAGCGGATCCCCAACGAGACCAGGAAAACTGTCAACCATGCACTCGTCAGCAGCAGACTCGATTACGGCAACGCACTCTACACCGGCACCACTCAAAAACTTCTAAAGAAACTGAAACATCCAGAACGCCTCTGCCAGACTCATTCTGGACATCGCCCGCCGCGGCCACATCACCGGTTACCTGAGAACTTCACTGGCTACCTGTCAACAAAAGAATTGTCTTCAAGCTCCTGACACACCCTTATAAAGCCCTCCACAACACCTTCTGCACTCCGACCAGATATCTCTGCTCTCCTCAACTGGCCTTGGCAACCATCCCACGGATCCACAAGACCATGGCTGGAGGAAGATCCTCTCCTACCTTGCGGCGAAGACCTGGAACGCCTGCCTCTATATCTCAGGTAATCACCGTTGCTGCCTCAATTCAGGAAGGAACTCAAGACCTGGCTCTTAGACTGAACCACAGCTCCACCCCCCTCCTCTCAGCGTTTCAAGACCCTAACGGGTGACTAGTCGCGCTTTACAAGAATTCCGATTGATCGATTTGGTTGAAACTACTCGGTTACCAGATTTAATCAATGTAAGCTCAGAAAGCAACGCAAAATACTCTAAAATGACTTTGCAGCCTTTACGTGCAAGCTCAGAAAGATGGTCCACCCCAGGTGATGCACTTTTGGTTATGGTAGAGTCTCCATCAGGTGCCTAGACGCAACTGCTACAGTAAACCTCTGCATAATGGGCAATGTCAGTGCAAATCAAGTGCTCCTATGAATTCACAATCGGCTTCCACCCAAGAAAGTTTACACCAGTCATATAGGGGTCTCATTACTACCACAGCAATTATCCATAAAAGAGCAGAGTCCCAGGTTCAGCATACATCAGGCCTGCAGAGCACCACAGCTGATGACGGCAGTGGAACTCTGATTGGAGAGCACATTAGGACAGATAAACAAAGTATGTTGAACTGCTCAAATAGTTTCCATCACCACACAGACAAATACACTCATTTGTTCGAATTAGATGGCGAAATTCTAGAAGTGGTTGGTACCTACCACTCTCCACCTAGGCCTCTGACACTGTCAAGTGCTTGCCTAAATAGCACTTTGTGATCTTCCTCAATTTTTAGATTAGAGGATAATTCAGCAGGCAACCAGGGGAACAAAAGGTCTGAGACTCCCCAGCCCAACCAAATCGTACAATTATGACCATAATGTGCAAAACCCTTGATATAGCATCTATGGCTTTAACTGTCCAAACTGCAAAAATTGATGACCAGACTTTGATCTTGCACGACATTGCAAATTGCATTGCATTCATCGGTAATAGAATGCGTTCAATAGAGGAAGTACTGCTAGAATCAATACTGAGTGGTCCTGAAACGGAGATGCATGTAATTGTTCTGCTATTCTATCAAAAATGTGTGAGGCTCCATAAGTCATAAAATCTATTCTAGTTGACTGCACAAATGAGTTGGGGGCGGAAGGTGCTTCCAAGGCTGCTTCAAATATAAAGGATGTCCTCGCAAAAAGTAGGATGCGTAGTGGTTAATCTGCAGCTTGCCCTCCACATTTCAGGACCGCTAGTATATTACATCTACTTATTTTGGAGAAAATTTCATCCAGCCCAACTGTAAGCCCGAGGAAGACTGTGAAAAGAAGGTCAAGTGGAGAAAGAAAGGTCCTAAAGCCCGAATGTATAAAATGAGTAGCAAATATTCCAGTAAAAAGCAGAGCAAATCCTTGGTCTCGGATCATGCAACCAGCTTGTGCATGAAGGTACCACACCAATTAGGATGTTAGGGAATCTGTTGCACAAGATCCAAGCGCAGAGCCTTAATATCAGATTGAGCTTCATGGAGTTCACGTTATAGCAAATGCCACTTTACCAACTTTATCCCGTTCTCCGGTAAAATGTGATACATCTTGTAAAATACTTGTATGCAGAGAATCCCCGTGGGCCCAAGAGCCCCAGTTTACTCTTTTGCAGAGCCTTCCCAGACAGTGCAGTCCGAAGCCCATCTTTATTAACAACATTCCCCACTTGGCTGATTGCAATAACTGGGTCGATGGGTGCCCCCGCATAAACGTCCTGCCAATTTGAAGGAACGTTCGCTAGCAATAATGCTTCTATACCAGGTATTCACACCCACATTTCCTATTAGACCCAGCCTGGGGCCTTTGACTTTTCATGAACCTTTATCAGCCCCATTTAACAATATATCAGTATCCCATACACTAACAAATGCTCCTCCACATCAAGTTATGAATGCATCACCATCAGTAGTTTGGTTGAACCCTTTGCAGTTAGTTGTTAGCTAATCAACAGATGTTTACATAACCCAAGTACTAGCACCCACAATTTCATTTCTGATCCTTCTATGAAGCCTGCTCTATCTAATACGGCACAAAGGAAGCTGTTGCTATTATCATCATAACTGCCTGCAAGGCATAGTAAGGGATTGGAACTGGACTGCCACTGGCAAACTCAAGCCCGAAATATAGAAAAGCAGGATGGTGCAGCCTTAAAGCAGCAATGCCCTAGTTGCTGTCCTGGTATGGACTAAGCACATTCCTCTTGGCAAGATAAACCAGCCTTCTCTGTGAATAAAGCAGAATCATTCAATCCAAGTCTCACAATGGTCCTCCTACTCACTCCTATGTATCACTCTAGGGGTCTTTAACATGTCCTGAACAGCGAAAATATAATTTTAAAAAATCAATCTTCTTCCAGGTCTTTGAAAAATAAAATAATCTTGCATGATCTATACAGGTTTGGTTTTATTCAAAGCCCTCAGGGAGTAAATAAAGAGAAAATTATTACATGTGGTCTGCCTCCTCTTTAGCAAAGGTGGTATTGTCGTATAATGCTGCCCTGGAACGTTGGGGCATCTTGGTGGCCGAAGGAGCCCCGGAACCCCTGCTCATTTTTATTTGAAACCTCTCATTACACACCACTCAAATAAGTCAATGAATAAAGCACGCCCCATCACGCTTCTGTGTTAAGCCAGTGGCCCCAGTAGCATCCTCACCAGCTCTTTGGGTGAAATTAGTGCTAATTTAAGAGTAACTGTTTGTGCCGTTGAGGTGGTGGATTGTTTTGTATTGCAAGGACGTTATACAAGTGATATTAACCAACATTCTATTAGGAGTTATCTGCCGGCACCTACCATATCTGTACCTAGTGTTTTAAGGTCCAAAGCTACATAAAACCAGTACCCTTAATCTGAAACACTGCCACAGAGAGCATAGGAGTTAAAAAAAGAGTACAAGCAGTCGACTACATATAAAAAACGGAATCTGCATGTCAAAACGTGGTTTAAATTTATGGGGCAATCCAGGAAAATGTAAAATTAGTATTCCCTTTGGTCTTCAACCTAACCAAGCACTCCCAATCATGCAATTCCAAACTCAATCACATTCCTTGTATACATCTAAACCCCACACAGTCAAATACTGTCAATATATCCTGTATTTATTAAAAGTAATGTGATAATATTATTCACACCAAAATACTCAAAACCAATTTGTTAATAAATAGAAATAGGAATTCCAAAACATAATCTATTATCTTCCATAAATAGAAAGACACATTAAAATCTATAAAATACAAATCTTAAGTCAGTGAATGTGTGCTACATCATATTTGCCATACAATAAAAGCCATACAGATTTATGCGGAAAAAGAACCAAGAAAAAAAGGGGAATGAGATAGAACACACGACAATACCACCGAGAACAAATTTCTGCGACGCTTGTTACAGGCTGGTGCAGGAATTCCGATGGCAGCACTCAAACATGAGTTGGGCTTACACAGTATGGAAGCTGCAGCAGTCATGGTGCTTTGTTTTGGCATCGATTATGGTCCAAACCGAACTTGGGGGACCATTAGGTTAGCGCGTGGATCGCCACCGCCCGTATGGTGGTGGCGTTCTGCCTGTTAAAAACCACCGCCCGCTCTGCATTACCATGGCGGGGGGGACCCCGGCGGACAAAGACCGTCCGCCGGTTTTTCGCCATCTGTCTGGGAGACACCGTCATCCATATTAGCATTAATGCGGGGTTGAGCCTTGTTGCCGCCACGGAAAGGCATGCAGTGCTTGCCATTGGGGGCCCGTAATAGGCCCCCAGGGATTCTGTGGGTGGGGGGGGGATATGTGGGGTACCTATGGTACCCCCCCCTGCAGTTCCATGCACAACATGGCAGGCACCGTGCGGTGCCTGCAATGTTGTGCTTGGAAGTGCACGACATGCATTCCTGGCATTGTGGCGTGCGCTGCTGAGTGCACCGCCCGCCACAATGTCCGGAATGCAGGATGCACCCGCCACTGTGGCGGGCGCATCCTAATGGCCCCCACGGGACCCCCGTCCTTATGGCGGGCAGTCCCATTTTGCGATAGGATCCGCCCACCATCCTAATGTGCCCCTTACTATTTTGCCTCATCCCAATTTGTGACCTTTGGTTAAGTAGCAATTCTCATAAGCTAGCATGGTTTAAACACATTACATATACCCCTGCCACCATTGGTTATCAGGAATTTTTTAACTAACCCGGAATAATGAGGGAGTCAGCCTTTGAGATCATAAAAGAAAAATGTTGCATATGGTCAGCAAATCGGCTTCATGGTGAACTGTTACTTGTATTGCGAGAAATTTGGTTTTGAGGCCTATATATTCGCCAATTATTTCGTCCTAATTGAGCTGGCATTTTTTAAAATAAATTTAGTCTGTCTCCCTGGAAAGACCTTCACACAGAAGTGGCCAGTCTAGCAGTGACTGCTCTTGCCCCTGCTAGCATGGTGGAGATGAGACCCTCATTCATTTTAAGTTACTCTATGCTTTTCTTTGCCAGCAAGGAGGATTATTCACCCCCTTTTTAAAAAGTATGATATTGGACACTGTTGCCGTTCTGAGTTTTTTAAGGACCGATATTAATTCTATCCTCAACTCAGTGACCTCTTACATTTACGCAGCTTGTAAGGTGACGCAGCCGTGGTATCGATGCAAAAACAACAGTTGATAGACAGAATGCAGAACAATGTCATACAGTCACCCCAGTACAGAGATCTGGGCCGAAATCCATCGTTTTTCTGCTCACCATGCCATTCCAGTTTGAACCCAGCCATATGCAAACCAGTCTTGACCCAGTGCCCCATGGGAACAGTCCAGCCCGAACTGCCAAGCTATGTCCTCCCTGGACTGGAAACAAGCATCCTAGGACCGGTTTCGGGCTTTCAGCCCTCTTCAGCCAGGATAGCTTGATTCCAGTGGCATGGAGAGCACGCGACTCACGTCAGAGCATACCCGTCCCACTCGGGGTGACAAATGCAAAAACAACAGTTGATGGACAGAATGCAGAACAATGTCACACATTCACCCCAGTACAGAGATCTGGGCTTAAATCCATCGTTTTTAGGTATAGATAGCAGAATGCCAGTCCCAGAATTCCAGGTGTGTTTTATTTATCGCAATCTTAAAGTTTCAGTATTTTTCAACTGTGTCGACCTACAGGTAGAAGATGAATTTTAAACAGTCAGAAAGTATTTGTACAAAGCTCTTTAGCAGAACCCGTTGCTGTCCTGTTGATTGTATTTGGATGCAGAGTTGGTCTATTTTGAAACTAGCAGTTTTACTAATACCTTTACAGAATTAATGAGTGAGGAAAATAAACAAGGGCCTTCCGGATAAACTTGTTTTATATTTCAAAACTCTTTCACCGATATTGTTTTCATATTTGTGTTTGGAATTTACTTATTGCTCATATTCACTTTTATTGTATTAGAATGTCGATTTTATTATTTGTATATTGTATGGCTTATTTCAATAAGCTGACACAGTAAATATGCTATACTATACACTTTTGAAGTAAACATTACGGAAAAGGTCTGCTTACTAAACACATACAACGGCACAAACTGCATATCTGCCAATGCCGAAACCGCAAGCAGGATTTGCCACCAAGAAAATCTAACGATTGGCACTACAAGAACATGAAAGAAAAAAATCTGGCCAAATACAGATGATAAGAAATAAAACAGTTACCATTACAAAATACTGATATCTGTTCCAGGGGACTGAGCA
The DNA here is from genome assembly GCF_964261635.1 of Lissotriton helveticus. Taxonomy (NCBI): domain Eukaryota; kingdom Metazoa; phylum Chordata; class Amphibia; order Caudata; family Salamandridae; genus Lissotriton; species Lissotriton helveticus. The sequence goes on from NC_136070.1 coordinate 446,124,817, forward strand.
GAATCAAGACAGTGATCTGCTCTCAAGGGGCACAAATGAAGGCCAAACAATTTGGTACCACTGGATGGGAGCAACCCTTACCTCCGGTGTCTGATGTCTTGCCATTCACCCTGAGGACTGATCCGCTCAAAAAATGGCAGAAAATAAACAAAATGTATGGGCTTAGGAAGCAATCTTTACCCAAAGGGCTCCACTCTCACATATGTATAGACAAATCCCTGGTATCTAGTGTGTTTCCAGTTGCCTAGAAGGCAGATCTGCCTGAAAACTGCAGATCAAAAAACAGGACAGACGAGCTGTAGGGGGAGTGGTGCATTTGCCCACGGGGCTACTCTCCTTCAGTATATGTATAAACAAAAACTCTGGTGGCCTAGTGGTGTGTATTCCTGCTGCGCGATCGTGGTCCTAACCGTGATCTTGCAGCAGGAATACTCAAAACGAGAGACAACGGAGGAAAGGAGAAACTCTTATTTCCCCCAGTGTCTCTCTGCCCACCTAGAGCAAGAACTTCAAGTCCCTCTTCATTGACACAGTGGAAGCAAATCGCTTCCAGTGTTTCTTTTTTTTTTTTAAAAGACCTTTATTGTCCAAAACAAACACAATACACAGCGTCCAGCCAACAACCCCGGGGCAGGCCGCCACCACGTTGTCAGATACTTTGTTCAATTTTTACACAGCCTTACAGCCGCCATCCCTGGGGCGCGGCGGCAGTTCACTATCACCCCTGTGGGTTTGACTACCGCTCAATTCGAATCTTAGAGGTCCATTTTTTTCTTAAAACATTGAACGTGTAACCAACTAGCAGTTACCACTTTCGGTCCCTTATGTTCCTGGCTATGTGAATTGTGCCCCCGTCTGGTCCTGAAGAGGCTCCCCCGTACCAGCGCGTGCTTGCCCACTATCTGTGTGCCTTCTGATCCCCCCACCGTGTGTAGTGTTCTCCCCCTTGCCCCCGCTGCCATATGTCCCCCCCCCCCACCTCCCATCTGCATGTGTGTCCTCCCTCCTGTGGAATGTGGCCTAACTCCTCTCCCCTGACTCTAATTGGTCATCCTCTCCCTCCTCATCGGAAGTCAGTGATTCCTCCTCTTCCAGTGGTTCACACAGGTCCCCCCTAAATGCATTCCACGGGAGCCATATCTTGTTCCACTTACGCGGGCACGCTCTAAGGGTATATATTGTTCTTTCCACCAACATGACCCTGTCCATGGTCGCGCACCACTGTGATAGCGTCGGGGTGGTTTCCGCCCCCCACTTCTGCGCTATGTCCCTTTTGGCGATCACCATACCCAATGTAGCCCATTGTCGCCCGTGTCTGGTGAGGTCTGTGGGTTCCCATACGTTGAGTAGACATCTCCGAGGGTCCGGAGTCAGGGACACCTCTAAAGTTTGCGAAATGGTCCTCATGATCTGTCTCCAAAACTCCTGAATGCGGGGGCAGTCCCATAAAGTGTGGTACAGTGTCCCTTCCTCCCCGCAACCGCGCAGGCAGTACGGGTTTTGTGTTCTGTGGATTACGTGGAGCAATGTATGTGTGTAGTACACCCTGTGTAAAATTTTCAGTTGCACAAGGCGAAATCTCGCTGATATGCCCACCTCCCTGGGTGCCGCCAATGCCTCATTCCATTCCGACTCGTCCATGTCCCCTACCTCCTCCACCCATCTGGCTTTTAGTGCTATGGTCGGGTCCGTCAGGTTATTGACTAGTTTGCGATACGTGAGGGAGGTTGCTCGCTCCAGCATGAAGTCCGTAAGCAGCCTATCCTCCAAGGGTGAGGCTTCCGGTAGTGTCGTGCCGCCGGGAATGGCAGTTAGTAAAGCATGTCTCACCTGTATATACCGATATTGCTCCGTGGGCCCCATCTCGTACTGCTGTCGCAATAGGTCGAAGGGGATCACCGTACCCCCCTCCCATAAGTCTCCCACCGTGGATATGCCTATGTTGTCCCACGCTGCAAAGCCCTTACTACTCCTCAGATTACCCAGTGCCCTCGCGTCCCATAAAGGGGTCAGTCTTGTGATCGTCCCTTTCCATCCCAGTTTTGCCTGTGCCCTATGCCACAGCGACACAGCGAGCTTTGTGGGTCCGATGAGTGTACGCGCCTTACGCAGGTCACAAAGTGGGGCCAGGATGGTGCTGGTGCCCAGCTGCAGTCTGTCCGCCCGGTATGCCGGGTCGTTCTGGGGAGCATGCAGCCACTGGTTGATGGATTTCAATTGGGCGGCCCAATAATAGAGCTGCAGGTTTGGTAGCGCTATCCCTCCATCATACCACCCCCTATGTAGTTTGGCCTGAGCTATCCTTGCCGGGCGGTTACTCCATAGTAGACCAGCAACCACCGCGGCCACCTTCCTGAAATACCTATCGTGGACCGGGTAAGGGGTATTCTCCAGAATGTATAGGAACCGGGGCAGCGACATCATCTTGTAGAGTGCCGCTCTACCCAGCAATGTCAGCCGTAGCGCCGCCCAGAATTTAACATCCTGTTTAAGGCGTTCAAGGGGTGGCGATAGATTCTTACGGAAGAATTCCGCAGGATCCCTCGTAACATGGACCCCCAGGTATCGGAACGAGGACCCCGCCATTTTGAGAGGGCACCTGTCTCCCAGATCGGGGGACGGGCCCTGCAGTACATACAGCTCCGACTTGTTCCAATTCAGAGTATACCCCGACACCTTCCCCTGCTCGTCACAAATGTGCAGTAATGCCGGCACTCCGCTTTCTGGTTCCGATAAGTACACCAACATGTCGTCTGCGTACAGAGACAGTCTGTCCTCCCAACCCTCAGCCCAAACAATCCCCCGTAGCAATGGGGTGGATCTTATCAGGGTCGCTAGGGGTTCCAATGCTATTGCAAAAAGCAACGGCGAGAGCGGGCAGCCTTGACGAGTGCCTTGTCCTAATCGGAACGTCCGGGAGATATGGCCGCCAGCGACCACGTGCGCCAATGGCTCGGTATACAGCAGACGAATCCAGGCCACGAATTTCGGTCCGAACCCCATACGCCCCAGGACTTCGAACAGGTACTCCCACTCCACCATATCAAACGCCATTTTGGCGTCCAGTGCCAGGATCACCGCTTTTTCTGTCAGCGTGTCGGCCTTCGCCAGTACGTTATGTACCCTACGTAGGTTGAGAGCGGTGTTTCTGTGGGGCATAAAGCCCGACTGGACTGGGTGTATTAGGTGGGGCAGGACGGCCATCAACCGAGTGGCGAGGAGTTTGGCCAAGATCTTAAGCTCGGCGTTAAGCAGGGAGATGGGGCGGTACGACCCGCACTCCTCCGGTACCTTACCGGGCTTGGGGATTGCTATTATGGCCGCCACCCTCTGATCTTCCGGAAGCAGGGCCCGTTCCAGGCTGTCGTGGTACATAGCCAGCAGGGGTCCACTAAGCCCATCCGCTGCGGCCTGGAACCACTCTATCGGGACTCCATTAGGCCCCGTTGCCTTCCCCGGCCTGACTGCGTGGATCGCCCTTTGGACCTCCTCCTTCGTGATAGCCACTTCTAGTTCCGCCCCCTCCTCCGGGGAGAGCGCGGGTATGGGAATAGTCTCCAGCGCTGCCCTCGCCATATCTGCTGTCACTGTGCCTGCCGGCGTGTACACCCCTTCAAAGTAGTCAGCTAGTGTCTCGACTATTTCCTCAGGGCACGTGCATACCTGCCCTTGTTTATCGCGAATGCGCTGTATTCCCCTGGCGCTGCCTCCCCTCTTGTCTAGCCATGCCAACATTCTCCCCGCCTTGTCCCCTATGTCGTAAATTCTATGGGCCGTGTCGGTGATCTGTGACAACGTCTGCAATTTAATATGTTCCCTAAGCTTTTGTTGATGCATGAGAACCGTCTGGGCGGTGTCTGGCGTGGGAACTGCCTCGTGTGTTGCTGTTGCCCCCTGCAGTGCCAGTTCCAATTCCGACCGTTCACGATGTTTCTCCCTTATGTGCCCCGTTATAGTGGCAATGGCCTGTCCCCGTAGCACCGTCTTATATGCTTCCCAGAGGGTGGCCGCCGACTCTACTGACTCAGTGTTCTCCCGAAAGTAGTGGGACGTCGTCGTCTTAAGTGTCTTACTAACCTTAGGGATGGCTAGGTATGATGCGTGGATTGGGTATATCCTTTTACGCTTCCGTTCCTGCGTGGAGAGCTCGAGTGTGATGGGTGAGTGGTCCGATATCCCCCTTGGGTGTATCTCAGCAGTGTCAATATGTGGTAAACCCCCACCCAGCGCCATGAAGTAGTCAATCCGCGTCAGACTATTGTGCACCGTGGAATGGTAAGTGTATTGCCTCGCTGCAGGGTGTAAATATCGCCATACGTCGATCAGTCCCAGTGCCGTCATGTACTTCTGCAACTGGGAGGGACCGGCCGCACGTGTCATCACGGGCATTCTATCTGCAGTGGGATCGAGTATTGCATTGAAGTCTCCCCCTATTATCGTGTCTCCCTCAGGCAGACCTAACAGGAATTTACCCAGCTCTGGAAGCATGACCGAGTGTAGTGCCGGAGGGACATACACGGATACCACATTCAGTAGCCTCCCCTCCCATTGGCCCTGGAGCGCCGCGAAACACCCCTGCTCATCCACCTTGGTGCTAAGTGTAATAAACTGCGCTGATTTCTTCAACAGAATGCCCACTCCCCTCGAACCTGTGGAGAATTCTGAGTGCGCCACCATCCTATAACCTTTTCTATCAAGCGCCTTTGTCGCAGACCCTGTAAGGTGCGTCTCCTGGAGGAGCACCAAGGCTGGCCCCAGTCTCCTAACCGCATTCAGCACCAACCCTCTTTTGATCTTGTCCCCCAACCCTCGCACATTCCAGGACATGAGCTTGAGCGGCGTTACTCGGGCTCGCTGCGACACCTCCTCAGCTGCTCGTGATTGTGTGTCCTGCATTGCGTGTTTTGCGATATGGAGCGCGGGAGCCGGACCCCCGGCCCAGGGTGCGCCCGCTCAGTGCCATACCCAGGGTGTGTATCTGTACCAGTGGAACGTTAGACCTCGCTCGCGGAACTACTATAACATATAAACAACCCCTACCCCCCACCCTCCTCCCTGCCTCCCTGCCTAACGGACTTACAACCGCCCGCCTCCCCAACTTAGCAGAGTGCTTAACCCGTCCCTTCAACAGTGTACTTGCGCGCTGGGGTGGAGAATCTTCCGGAGCAGGCGACATCCCTGCCCTCCTGTGAGTCCTCCAGGCCCAGCACTCAGGCTTGTCCTCCCGCTAGAGTACATCCGAACGGGCAGTCAGCCAGCGTCTCTTGTAGAATTAGCTTTCCACCCCTCCTTCAGCGCCCTGACTGTCCAACGTCGGTGAGGCATTTCCTCCTTCCCTTCCGGGTGACCGCGATTCAGTAGGCCTGTCGTTCCTGTGTGTCCGGTCCTGTCTCTTCGTGCAACGAGAGTGGTTCGCGGATCTCCAACCCTCCAACCAGTCCTGCGCTGCCTCCGGCGACTCAAAGAACCAGGCCTTGCCCTCTGCTTCCACTCGGAGCCGCGCCGGGAAGATCATGGAGTATGGCAGTTCCCTCGCCCTCAGCGCTTTCTTGACCTCCAAGAAGGTCTTCCGTCTGCGTGCCACCTCAGCAGTGTAATCCGGGAAGAAGGCGATGGTCGAGTTCTGAATACGGACAGGTGGGGAAACCCTCGCCGCCTGCAGGATGGCGTCCCGGTCTCGGAAATTGAAGAGTCTTGCCAGGATAGGCCGAGGGGTCGCCCCCGGCTTGGGCGTTCCACCAGGCACTCTATGGGCCCTCTCCACCGAGAAGAAGCTAGAGAGGCCCTTCGGCTGCAGGTGCTTCTTGATCAGATCTTCCACAAATAGGTCGGTTGCCCCCTTCCCTTCCGACTCCGGTACTCCCAAAATTCGGACCTTCCAGTGTTTCTTGATGTTGGTGTGGACCAATGTCGTCAGATCCTTGGAGGAAGGGTCTGGGGTGGCAGATCTGGCTAAAAAGTGTCTTGCTCCCAGTGCTGCTAGCTGTAGTCCTTTGAGTGTTGGGTCCTTTAATGTGCACCATTTGTACCACTTTTCCTTGGGATATTTCCTCCCCCCTACAGATTCTCCTATAGCACTTTCAAACTGACAACTCTTACTGTAACCTTTGCATATTTTATAACTAATTTCATTATTTTGCAACTTTTTGCAGAGAGTCCAAGGAGAAGAAGCGAGTTGTTTACACTATTTTAGAATATTCACCATTGCTTGATTCTTCCAATATGACGACTGACGACTGGGCTAAAATTGCCAAGGATATTAAGGTACATTGTGATTGAAATATAGAAGTTTGTGTTCACGTTCGAAGGGCTTAATTTACTTCATGATGAATGTAGTAACGGTGTGCAATCTAAGATATGGCTAAATACTTCAGCAGTGCACTATTTGAAATGTTAATAAGTCCCTTGTTTCACAACCTGCATGGTGACATTTTGATCAGAAATGGAAGGGTTTGACTGCCATGAAAATTGTTACCCACTAATTCATCTTTGTAAGTGGTTTTTATTTCACAAGACCCATTAAAAATGCATTGACTGCAGCTTGGGCAACAGGGAGCTCAAGTGCGATAACTATTTATTTTGCAATGTTTCAACCCCCCTTCTGAGGTTGCCCAGCATGACACCCAGTGTGTGAAAATGAAACATGGAAGTGCGGGTTCTCTTGGCCTTAGAAGTACCTCTTTTATACTGAGAAGTGTTATTACTCAGATTTTAAATGTGCAGCTTGTCAATACCTTACAGTAGCTGTTCCTTTAAAGCATGATCTCATGCCTATATTGGTTTTAACTTTCAAATAATTAAAAGGAGTCTTCTCTGTCTGATGGCATGGAATAATGGATTGTACTTGTAGGTCTCAATGAAAACATTCTCTTCAACTTGTGTTGAGTCTTTGGTACAATTTCAGATTGTAGATAATGCAAGAGTTATGTAGCACACTCCGTTATGATGATTACAGGGCTAGGATCCTTGGATTCGGGCTCTACATGAATGTTTTTATACCTGAATGTCTTAAGTTTATCCCGTCACACACTCCTACTGGCCAGTATTTAGCTGTTGTGCAGCAAATTGACTTCCATGAAAAATGGCTTCCCTTGGATTAAGCTACCATATCACCCTAAAAGTAATTTTTAGGTCTCGCCTGGCTCTTGCAGCGCGCATGCGCTGCCCTCGCCATTCAAGAGCCTCTTGGAATCAAAACGGATGTTTGTCTTGTGTCTCTGTTCCTTTACTTTTGAATGGCGAGTGTCATTTCCCGTCACTGTTTATGTCAAACCTAGTTTGTTGATTGCACCATAGTGTCTTTGGCCCCTCCTGGTTGTTATCCTGTCCACTTTAGGCTACACCCACCTGGACTGGATGTTTTACTTGCAGTGTGATACTCTCTCCTTAATTAGTGGGAGAGAACTTTTTTTGGGTCATTCCGGCTAGGAAGCACAATGTTTTAAGTTGTATGTTGACCCCGCGCTTCATTTATTTAGTCATTTTTTTGCTTTCATTCGGAGTGCGGTGCCCGAATTTGTGGGTAAGATTTTTTGCGGGTTATTATTATTCACCTAACTCCGCATAGGGTGCATTTTATTTGCATTTAGTAACCTTAATGCAGTGATTTACACACCGCGCTTTCGCTGCCATAAATATTTGCAAACATTAATTCTTACTTTTCAGCAGCGCACACCCCGCGCTTTCACTGCTGTGACGTTTGCGCTGTTGAAAAGTAAGAATTAATGTTTGCAAACATCACAGCAGTGAAAGCGCGGTGTGTACGCTGTTGAAAAGTAAGAATTAATGTTTGCAAATGTCTGTTCAAGACCCGCCCTTTCCTCCTCATGCTATGCCTTTTTCAAACATTAATTCTTACATTTTAACAGCTCACACACCGGTCTTTCACTGCTGTGACGTTTGCGCTGTTGAAAAGTAAGAATTAATGTTTGCATTCACTGCGCTTTCACATTATTAAAGGGCTGCAGGGGAGGAAGCAGGTGGCAAGGCGGACTGGTTCTTGTCCCACCTACGTATTGTTTGATAGCTGGCAGCCCTGTGTTGTGGGTGTGACCCGTTGGGGTGTGTGTGTAGCTGTTGTCCCGGTCACTTGCAGAGGCGCGCATTGTCGGTGCAGCTCCTGTTTGTTTATGTTGTGTGCTGGTTGGTTGTACTTCAAAAGGAAGGAAGATCGGGGTCGGTGACTGCACACAACAGCAGTATGGTGTCTCCCAGCGCCTGCGCCAACAGAATTCCCTCCTTTATTCCCTTCCTGCTTGTGTTGTTCGACTTGCAGTATGAAGGTAAGTATGCTGGGGGGCGTGTGTACCACAGGACACTGTGAAATGCACATATTTAGTTCTACAGAGTAGAAAAAGCATTAGAAATGCAATAGGCCTCGCCTTTCATTTAGTTAACACCATTTGCTTTGCTATACAATACCATTAGCAAAGCAAATGGCTTTAACTTAATCAAACGAGAGACCTATTGCATTTTCAATGCTTGTTTTTAATGTTTTCCATTCATTTTGAGTGTAATCATGCTATCCATTTAGCCTTTACAAATATTTCCTAATAATCTTCCACCTATAGGGCAAATTTAAACATCAAACGTGTTTCCTTGAACCTTGCGGTAATCGCTCAGTTCTTGGATGTAATAGATGAAGTTTCTTCTTTTGTATTCTGACTCCATTGACAAAACCACATGAAATTCGTATGGAGGCATCCCACCAATTTTGATATAGTTTCTTGAATGCAGCTGTATGGCCATAGTGTGGAGTCTCATGATTGTGCTACCGTAATATCATAGTAAAAATATAGAGTAAATATCAAAAACATAAGTATAGATTTACTGTTCTTGGTACCAAATGTAGGCATCTCGAAGTTGTATACCTGGATGCCAGGTTTTTTAAATGTGTAAGTGTGTGTTATTTCCATGGGTTCAGAGTAGGTATGAGTGACCTTCAACTGCCAAACTTGTCACACTTTTTTTTTTTAGTAAAACCAAGCAATGATGTCCATGTCCTGAGATCTGCATCAGAAATGCCCCCCCTTTTGAGCAATGAGAACCGCTGGAAAGGCCTTAAAATGGCTACAAAACCTGAAATGGAATGTCCGTAGCAGATTACCTAGAACTCTTTAATATGATGTTTATCAGCATCGAATGTTTCGATACAATCCGCCTTCAAAAGATCTAATTAATTTTGCCTCTTTATCTATGCCTTGTATGTCGGAGTGCCAGTGAGAGGAGTTGGTGATAGCTATCCATGAACCTGAGGTCAGAATCTCCTTACACCGCCCACGCCCACTGCTCACAGCACTCTAAGCAACCAACACAGTCTGGAAGCACCTCTGAGTGTCATGGCGCCACCCTGCCTGGCTGTGCATGGCAGAATAGTGGATAAAGAAGGGTGAGCACGTTCCAACAACTGCAGACCCAGAACAAGAAGGAAGGTGTCGGATCCACGTAAGGCTGGTGGGCCAGCCCAGAGCCTTTTATGTGACCCCGCATCCCTCATGGCATCGCATCAGGGCTGAACCCGAAGGCCACGGATGTCCGTTGTTAAAATGCAAGTATTAGAAGTGACAACATTTGCCCTTTGACTCCAGATGGCGCCTAATACAATGACATCATAAGATTGTATTCAATCATATTACCACAAGGGCCCTTTCTTCCTGAAGGCATCAAAGGAAGTGACATCGCACGACCCATTTACCTAAAGTCCGCCATAGAAATCACATTGGGTGACCTTTTAACCTTATGAAATGGAAGCAAGTGGCTTCATGGAAGTAAAGGAAAATGATTACCAGACCAAATCACTGTAGCAAATAAAATCCCACCTCAACGCAAAACCAGTATTCCGGAACAAACAAACTGCCCCTACACATGTTGCCAGCATTAAGAAAGGATTCTCGGGCTCATGGCTGCAGGGACACGGTCCTTCTCATTGCTCACGACGATGTACGTGTTGTAATGAAATGTTTTCAGGGGGGCATGGTTTTTGCATGATATGTGCAGTTGTGTATTTTTTTTAATATGTATATGATGTTCGATCGTACATTATGCGAGGCAAGTGGGTAAAAGTTGGACACGTGCTGTTTTGCATCTGGTAACCACAGCCAATTATAATGTACATGAGTGAAAAAAATGTGTCCATGGAGAGATCCAGGTGCTTTGTTACAGCTTTGACGACAGAGCCCAATGAGTTTAATAGTGAGACTGCGCTGTATAACAGTTATCCTTAAAGAGGAGTGACTGCTCTAATCAGCAAGAACAATCTAGACATTTATGTCAAACTGAGGGCCAACCAGTGCCGTAGGAAAGGTGACACAGACTATATTGTAAACACAAGTATTGACAAAGCCAAGGGGTCTCATTATGCGGGAACTGTTGGCTTTGCCAATGTTATTTTGCCGTGTTGTACAGCAGTGAGGCTGTGCAGCATGGCTAAAAGTAAAGTTAGACAAAAAGCGATATAAAGCTACCAGTGCTGGAGCTGCGTCATAGGTTTTATTTGTGCAGGGTGGACGGGCAAGCAAGGATTGGGATGGGTCGGGGTATGGGCAAGGGACGACTGGGAGGCTGGGAGAGGCAGTGGGACAAGAGCACCAACACAAAGAAGGGATGGGTGGGAGGGGGGAAGAAGTGACACGGAGAAGGGTTGAATGGGAGGGAAAAAACAAATAGTACCTTAATCACAGCATGGACAGCGGACGGACACTAATCAAGCTGCAGCAATCTGTGCTTGGTCCACGTTCCACTGAAAGAAAAGTAAGAGATGCCCTGTGCTGGCAGGCCAATTAGGAGGGAGCGAAGTAGAGTGACAATGAAGCTAACAAAGGATAAGCAGCGATGGTACATGCACTGCAAGACCTAAACAAGAATTTACAATGCAAGAGGTCCAATAGGTCAAACTTTGCAAAAAGCAAAACCTATTGTATTGCAGAGCTCGGTGTTTGTTAAGCGGGCCCGAGCTCACCATGCAAGTTTATTAAAAAAATTAAATTACAGGGAAAAAAGCACTGTGTCCCTGAAGCGGACAACTCGATCTTCTTAAAAGTAATTTTTTTTTTAAGTGTCGCAATGGTACTGTGGAGGTAGGGAGTAGCCAATTTTAAAGATGGAGCGGCATTGTACTCAATACGAAAGCCGCCGCTATTGTCCTGTGTGGGCGCGCTGCAAATACAAGAAGCAGCCACCATTGCCCCTATTAGTCAGCAAGAAACTAAATAGTGGTCACCTACTTATAACACACACCGTGTAACAAGCCAAGTAAAAGGGCTAGTCGCCATTGGGGGGGGGGGTACAACTGAAGACAAGGCAGTACTAAGGAGGGACTAACAAGCCTATTTACAAATTGGAAGCCAGCATTTACGAAGGGCAATGACACAAACCAATGAAAAATGTGGGTGGGGAGTGGGCAGGACTTCAAATGCACACTCCAATACAGCATGCCTCGCAGAGCAGCGTACGCGTGCTGACTTTAGGATCGACCTAAAAATGGGCTCAAGCACCACATAGCTGGACAATAAAAGGCAGCCACAATTGGAGTGCTGTTAACCTCTCAAACTCATTAACCCTGGTGCCACTGCACTTGCTGCTGTATTGGCAGCTCCTTTCCACATGTACTAGCAGCCAAGCAGCTTTTACCATGTAATCATTTAATCAGCACGGGCAGCCGCCTTCAGCATTTCATTCAAACGAGAAGCATCAGAGGTCTGATAACCACACTGAGGAGCTCGAGTTCATTCATAATATGGGTCTAGAGTGACCATGAGAAATGCAATAATGTCTAAGTGAAATGACAGCACTTCTTAACAAAACCAAACAAGTACAATGTTGCATTTCGGTCAGACTTCATGGATTGATGCAGAGAGATCTGGCGCCTGCCTTACATTTTAAAGACCCTTAATATAGGACACCCTAAGAAATCCAACTTAACCTATCCTCCTTTGCAGGCACAAAATACGCAATACACTCACCCCTTTAATTCTTCTTTGTAGATAAAATAATTAAAATAACCACAGTTTTCATGCAGTGTGTGTAAAAAAAAAAAAAAAAAAAGACATAAAAAAAATAGTCCTGCTTTTGAAAGAAAACGAGATTTCCCTTTATTTTCAGAGACTTACAGTGTCTGCCTCCACCATGCAAGCAGTTTCCTATAAATTAAATGTGTATAAAAAGGCACATTGAGCAGCATGTAGTGATTTTCACGTTCATTACAAGTGCAAAGAAGTGTAGCATAAACGTGCAGCCTTCATAATCAACCAGGCGCGCATCCAAACAGTTTGCTGTGGTTCCGAAGCAGCGAGTTTTACTTGTTGAATGCTTGCTGCCCCGTCATCGTTAACCCTTACATTCTGTCTTTAAACCTCGCATGCGAAAAACAGATTTGGGACGATTAACAAAGTTGATATGTTTAAATCGTTAATACAAAGCGATCATGGCAATGTGGGGAAGAGTCCTCACATATTCACCTTTTGTATGTAAGAGGCACGCACGGTATATGCAAAAAAATCGCCCCGCACACTTGTGAAGGTCCTTTGGTGTGTGGGAATGCGACTTCCCACTTTTTCACTCCCTAGAGTTGTGTTCTATGCAGAAGTTGACTAATCTAACGTATGCTATATGTGCAGTCCTGGAAACTCTTGATTTTTAGTGACCTGGGTTGTAGGAAGTTCTTCGGGACCTGGTAAGAGAATGCAAGAAACTGTAGAAAAATACGGGCTATAAAAGACTATATGAATGAAATTAGGTCATGGTATTGCAGCTGTAGGAAACGTACATTACTTGGGGTGTTGGCATAGTTCGCCAGCCGTGTAATACACGTTTCTGCAGGTGAGGTGAATGTAAAGGTGATTCTGTAAATTATTTTACTGTACAGTGATGACAGTCGACACCCTATCTTTAGGTTTCCCGGGAAAGACATTACTGATTAACTGGAAACCATGAACAGCCCTTGTGCTCACTAAACAAGTCCGTTTACTGTATGCATGATTGCACCTTCAGAAAGTTCCTTCAGAATTAATCTAATGTTGCTAGGTGAAGGTGGACCTGTTAAATGTTAATAGACGTCAGAGTATTATGTTTTAAAGCTGTTATACACCTTCATATATGCAATATATATATATATATATTTTTTTTTTTACAAAGGTAACTGAACGGGTCAGCTGTAAACGGGAATGATTATGGTGTACGTTGTTGGAGCTCCTTAGAATGTATGCTTCTATAGACTGGCAGAGGTACATTTACATTCACGCCTCTTTGAAGAAGGAACAAGCTTTCTGAAAATTGTACACACTGCCTGGATAAACAGAGATTCCATAACTCACCTGGCACTCACTGGAACGATGGCATAATTATAGTATTTTTAAGTTCTCTTTAGCCTGGGTGATATATCTGCTGATGCAGATGATAAGCTGATTATCGGTTGCATAAGAAAATGGTAGGAATGCTGGATCAGATAAGGTAGGCCTGTGGGTAACCATAAATGTTAATAAGGTTAGGGTGAGAACAGAGGACACAGGCTTTACAACACTACCTTTACAATGAAAGGTAAGTGTGTTTAAGGTAAGTGTATGTTTTTATTAGGTCTCGCCTGTCGATGCGCATGCGCATCGAGCAAGCGAGAGTATTGGGACTTATCCACTCTTTATCCACACTGCAAGGAATCGTGGCGATTCCTTGCAGTGCCCGTGACTTTTAAGCTCAATGCGCATGTGCATTGAGCTTAAAAGCGCGTGCACAGCCGCCCGCATTCCTCCGACACCTTTGAAGTGAAGCTTAGCTTCACTTCAAAGGCCCGGCTTCTTCACACCCACATGCCGCTCTCGCTCTCCCCGCTCCGCCCCCTCCCCTGCCCGCCGTGCATAACTCTTCTCTAGCTGTAGAACAGCTAAGCCGAATGTGCTGCATTAGGGCTGTTCGAGATGCTTTAGAACAGCTGAGTGATGCTGCGCGGACATAACTTGTTTATTCTTTGCTCTGTAACCTTCATCAAAACTCAAAAGGTTTAAATTACATTAATTATAGAAAACTCTATCAACGTTGTCATTTCCTTCCCTCTTACACCCCCACCCCCTTCCACTGTCCCTGCCGTGTCTCCTTATTTGACTTGTTTTGCTTGGCTTTCACGGCCGGCCGGCCATGCTTTCAGTTTACATCCGCTTGGCAGGCCGTGTCTCCTTATTTGACTTGTTAATTCTCCCACTGCTCTCCCCTTCTATGCATGTGTGTGCGATTTCTGCTGTAATCTTAATTGTTTAGAACTTAAAACGCTTGTATCTTTCTAACTCCCTTAAAGAGCTGCTCGTCTGACCTGGAATTCCGGGGAGCCGTCTCGTCTCTTCTAATCACCGTGCCTGCCCTCCTGCTGATTGCATTTGTGTGAACGTAGCTGTAACAAGTTGAAGGCAGCCAGCATTGCCCCTAGTTGAAATAAATGTTTGAGATCTGCTGTGCCTTACTTTAAGTGGTGCTTCCGTTTCTGTTGCATTTCCCAGAAACAAAGAGTTAAAGCTGTGCTTTAAGCATTTTTTAAAGGGCTGATTTACTAGAACTATTTGAATAAAGTGCAAGGTAAATTCCTTGTAGGCTACTTCTGTTCTCTCTCGGCCCCCCCCCCCTCCCCTCTCCCCTCTCCCCTCTCCGTGGAGTTGCTTCATTGCAGCTACACCAGAAAACACGCCTGGCTGGTTTATTTATTCTTTGCGCTGTAACCTTCATCAAAACTCAAAAGGTTTAAATTACATTAATTATAGAAAACTCTATCAACGTTGTCATTTCCTTCCCTCTTACACCCCCACCCCCTTCCACTGTCCCTTGGCATGCGTTTGCGGTTGAGAACCTTTACAGACAAATGTGGCAATACAAAACATATGCTGGTTAGAAAGATTATAACCATCTTTACAGCTTAGCACAGCTACACACTATTATTCCGTGTCCCACCACCACAGGCTTCCTCCTTTGCAAATTTACTCTTAGGCAATTTCTAAAGTTGCTTATGGGGTCAATTCTGTATTTTAAAGCCTTAAGACTATTTTTCTCAAGCAATCACTTTGTAATGTGCTTACACCTTACATTTATTCAAAGCGAGAAGGATGCGACAAGGAGTCTGCAGTCCGGAGACAACATTGTATACTTTGCAGTTTGGTACCAGGCGATAGGTACACTATAAAAAAGATGACATTAGCACAACTGTTAAGATTATCACTGCTAAAACATGTATTTTGTTGACAACTTCCACAGCATTGGAACTTACTTTTCAAGATGCTTTTTTATTGGATGTGGATTGCAAATTACATCCACCACATCCACCGCATCCACCGCATCCACCACCACATCCACTACCACATCCACCATCGCCTCGACATCCACCATGACATCCACCGCCACATCCACCACCACATCCACCACATCCACCACCACCACCACATCCACCACCACCACATCCACCACATGCACCACCACTGCATCCACCACCACTGCATCCACCACCACACCTACCACATCCACCACCACACAGACCACCACGTCCACCACCACATCCACCACCACATCCACCACATCCACCACCACCGCATCCACCACCACCACCGCATCCACCACCACCACATCCACCACACCCACCACCACATCCAACACATCCACCACCACTTCCACCACCACCGCAACCACCACCACATCCACCACCACCACATCCACCACCACCACATCCACCACATCCACATCCACCACATCCACCGCATCCACCACATCCACCACCACATCCGCCATCGCCTCGACATCCACCATGACATCCACCACCGCCACATCCACCACCGCCACATCCACCACCACCACATCCACCACCACCACATCCATCACATCCACCACCACTGCATCCACCACCACTGCATCCACCACCACTGCATCCACCACCACTGCATCCACCACCACTGCATCCACCACCACTGCATCCACCACCACTGCATCCACCACCCCACATCCACCACCACCACATCCACCACATCCACCACCACCACATCCACCACATCCACCACCATTGCATCCACCACCATATCCACCACACCTACAAAATCCACCACCACACCGACCACCACGTCCACCACCACATCCACCGCATCCCCCACCACATCCACCACCACATCCACCACCACTACATCCACCACCACTACATCCACCACCACCGCATCCACCACCACCGCATCCACCACCACCGCATCCACCACCACCGCATCCACCACCACCGCATCCACCACCACCACCGCATCCACCACCACCGCATCCACCACACCCACCACCATCACTTCCACCACCACATCCACCACCACATCCACCACCACATCATCCACCACCACCACATCCACCATCACCACCACCACCACATCCCCCAGATCCACCACCACCACATCTATATATGTGTGTGTGTGTGTGTGTGTGTGTGGCTCTGTGTGTGTGTAGGTGCAAATGCAATGTTCTTGGATTTTCGTCACAATAAAATACACTGAACATAATCTTCACAAAAGTTATTTACAAACGTTTAAGCTATTGCCATTATAAATTACAATAAATTTTATTTAAGTAATAATTATTTACAAAATTAAAAGCCATTGTTATTTGTAATATCAATACATCTAAGTCACGTAAATACAACACACATTGCATTACAAATGCTATAGGTGTCACATTTGCGAAAGTTAAAACTATTGACATTGTAACTGACAAAGGTATTAATTTAGCTATTTTCAAAACCAACACATAAATAAAAAGTCAAACTTTCCTAATGCGAGACCTATTGCATTTCCAATGCTTGTATATATAGTATGCATAATTGCAAACTCGCATGGTGCCACCATGTGTCACACGATTTTGACTCCCTTTACGTGGTCACCTGGGGAGGAGCTGAAATCACACTGTTAATTGCGCGTGATTAAAAAAAATCAATTTTGGACACCCAACTTGTGTCACTAACACCCCCATTTCTCAAACATGGGGTCAGAGTACCTCTACTCTCACCCCTTTATGTTAGCTTTTTCAGAAATTTTCAGCCCCGGGAACCGTTCCTGATCAATAAAATGGCGGCTGCAACTTTCTGTTCAGGTTCCGGCCAGCCAATCGGAGCATTCCCGTTGATGCGTGCATTCGCGAGTAATCACGAAAGTCACCCCCAAACTTTCCATGAAAACCAGAACCTACCTTGACAGTTTTTGGGGAAAATTTGATGAAGATTGGTCAAACGAAGCCAAAGTTATAGGCAAGTCAAAAAATGCCTTTCCTATGGAAACAAGGTCTGAACTAGAACTACCTACTGGCGACCGCCAGTGTGTGTGTGTGTGTGTATATATATATATATATATATATGTGTATGTATATATGTATATGTATATGTATATGTATATGTATATGTATATATGTGTGTGTATGTATATATATATATATATGTGTGTGTGTATGTATATATGTGTGTATGTATATATATATATTCTCAACACAACGTCCCTCAATCCTCGGGACTGACTTCAAAAAAGAGCACTCAGAGTCGCTCCAGCGTGGTTTGCCATGTTTTATTCCAGAGTTTGCAGTTTAGCAAGGTTACAAACGCGTTTCGGCGTTGCCGCCTTCGTCAGTGTAAACCAGCATATTTTTTTGTTGTGATTTAAATAAAGTTCATTGTGACTTCCTGTCACGTGCTTTAAAAATAAACATAAAAAACGGCACAATTCATGTAATTTAAGCATTGATCATGGCGGCCATCTTAGTGATAAATAATGTGAGCAGTCAATCACAGAATGTCACTTCAAAGCATTTCATTATCATTATCAAGCATTCATATGCTTCATTTTTATAGGTATGCACATCTATTTATATACAATTTTTTCGATATGCATTTGTGATATTTTCAACATATAGTTGGTCGCCTATTATTGTCTACTGGTGCCGTTGACTCGCAAAGCTCCCAACGTTCCCGTTGGGAACATTGTCGAGTAATTCACGGATTTGTGACACAGGGATCATTTTTAATTATAAATTGATTGTGTTTTTTTTAATAAATTTATAAACTGATTATGATTTTTTCCGATCAAGCCCTGAATGGGCTATTTCCACATGTTTTGTCATATTTCATTACAACATTTATCAGATAACAAAGTTTCATTGTTTCATTTTCACTATGGTTGGGCAGATACATTAGTCTTGGGGATAAAATATTCTCCTCAAGTTATCTATTCTAGTTTGCCAAAAGATTAGAGATGACAACGCTTCAGATATGTGTCCACATTTCTTCTTCGTTGTTCATCCCTCCTGGGCTCTTAGTCTGGAGCTGGATGATGAACCTAGATTCTAGAGTTCGTAGTTTTTTCACCCAGTTCCCTCCCCTCTCAGTTCTGACTAGTTGATCCAGTGCGAAATAGGTAAGCAGATTGCTGTTGCTATTATGCATTATCTCGAAATGCCTAGCCACCGGGTAGCTTTGGTCCTTCGAGGTAATGGCCCTCATGTGTTCAAGGACCCTAAGTTTTGTTTGTTTGATTGTGCTCCCTATATATTTTTTCCCACAGGGGCACATTAAGCAATACACAGTGTATTCTGAATTACAGTTCAGTAATTTGGAGATCTTAGTTGTTCTTTTTCCCCGGTACTTGGTATTCCTTGACCTTGTGTGAATTCTTACAGGCCTTGCATTTCATACAGGGAAAAAAAAAAACGTCGGTTTCTTCCTACTTCTGCACTCATAATGACTGTCGACAAGATGGTCCTTGAATGAGTTCCCTTTTCTATAGGAGATGAGGGGATAATTAGGTAGCATTTTCCCTATAACAGAGTCTGTCTTCAAACTTTTCCAGTTTCTTCTCATGATATTGAAGACTTCTGGTGACTTCTCTGAATAGCCTGTGATCATTCTGATTTCTGACTCGCCTGATTTAGGTTTGTCTATCAGTAGGTCATTTCTCCCCACTGCATTGCTCTTTTTTTCTGCTTGATCCAGGATTCCTTTACAATATCCCCTCTGTCTGAATCTTTTCCTAGATTCTCCTCTTGCTTTTTCAAATTCTTCGTCTGTTGAGCAGTTGCGTTTCATGCGCAAAAACTCTCCCAATGGGATGTTGTTGATTACACTTCGCGGATGATAACTTCCCGAGTGCAAAATTGTGTTACCCGCTGTGGGTTTGCGATAGACTGCAGTTTGGATAATGTCATCTTCAACATAGACTCGAAGGTCCAAGTAGAAGACTTCATTCTTACTCATATTACTGGTGAAGCTGAGATTTAAACTATTGTTGTTTAAGTCATTGATGTATTCTTCAGCCTCACTCTGTGATCCCCGCCATACCAAGAACAAGTCATCGATATAGCGGGTCCACAGCATGATGTTATTCATCCATCGCTCATTCCTCCCCGCCCAGGCCACGTGCTTCTCCCACCAGCCCACGAATAGATTCGCGTAGCTGGGGGCGAAGCACGTGCCCATTGCGGTCCCCTGGAGTTGTAAATAAAGCTGTCCTGAGAATAAAAAGATGTTATTTCTCAGACAGAAGTTTGTTCATTCTAACAACATTCTATTGTGACTGCGAAATTTGAGAGCCCTTTTATCTAGGAAACTCTTCATTGCCAATAGTCTATCTTCATGCCTGATCGAGGTATATAAGTTGGCAATGTCTAGTGTGATTAGGATCATATCCTCTTCCCATTTCACACCCTGAATGATTCTTAGAAAGTCTTTTGTGTCTTTCAAATATGAACTAAGGTCCTTAACAAATGGAGAGATAAAACTGTCAATGTAGGTAGAGGTATTCTCTAGCAGGCTGTCCTTCGCAGAGACGATTGGTCTTCCTGGTGGCCACACTTTACTCTTGTGCACCTTTAGGTAGGTGGTAACACGTGGCTATTTGGGGAAATTCACATTTAAGGTTCTTCCAATCTTTGAAATCCAAAATTCCATCATCCTTCCATTTGGTAATCAATTAGTTGAAGGCCACAATACTTTCCACATATTTGTCTCTCTTGATTTGTATGTAATGTTCTTTATTTCTCAGTTGAGAAAGGGCCTCATCCTCGTATTGGCTGCGTTTTAAAATGACGATATTCCCGCCTTTTTCACTGGGTTTGATTATGATATTCTCATCTTCTTTGAGACTTTTGATTATCTCCCATTCTTCTTTTTTCAAATTCTTTCTCCTCCAGTTAAAGTCCTTTTCCTGTAATTTCTTCAACTCTTCAATTACAATTTCCTGGAAGGTGTCGATTCCATCATGTGGAGTTCTTGGATTTGTTTTAGATCTTATCATCATAGTACTTTTGCAACCTTTTTGAGTGATCCCACTTTCTTCCAACATCTGTGTGGGTTGTGTCTCCCAATCCTGTACATTGCTTGTTCTGATCAGGGTTTGTGCTATTGCAATAGCATCTAAATCATTACCTGTTAATGTCTCAAGGGGATCATTTTCCTCAATTTCTAATGTCAATATTTTTCGGATGCATCGTATGGATTTTTTGTAATTTGATCTTTCTAATAAATCTAAACAGATCTATTCTTGTCTGCGTGTAGTCGAAAGCAGGAGTGGGACAGAAAGTTAGTCTAAGTTGTAAAAATTTTTCTTCTTTCTCTGTCAGTTCTCTATCAGATAAATTGACTATAGTGTTCTGCACTGGAAGTGTTGTGTTCATTTCCAATTTTCCCCTCGAGTGCTTCTCGTCACTATTGGGGTAGACCGTCCTGGGGCGACCCCTCCTGCCCCTCCTCGTATTCCTCTTGATGCCTTTGGAGGATGTGTTGTTGCTGCTGGTCGCTGTCTTAATTCCCTTATTTCGTACTCCTCGAAAAAAGGTTCCAATTCTGGAACAGACGTGGAGGGTTCTGCCCCTACTTCTTTGCGGGGTCCACCTCCTTCGGCACCTCTTTCTTCACCAGTGTTTCTCGCCTGAGATGGATCGTCATCGGATACTTCTGATTCTTCGGTGCTCACAGGGGTTCTGTTCCTTAGTTTCCCCTGTTGTAAAATCTTCCGTGAGGCATCGTATTTCCTAGCAAATGTTAGGATTCTTCCATTTGCATAATCCTTTTCATCCCGGATGAACTTAGTTTGTTTTCTCAAATTGATTGTATTCTCAGAGCCAATTAATCTTTTTTTCATCAGTTCGCGCAACTCTTCACATTTTTTTATGTCTTTGTCGCCGCTGATTTTCTCCTCAATGCTCTTGATCTCTTCCTCTATCATTCCATGCGTGTTTAACTAACAGTTTCAGCATACCCTGCATCACATCGGTCATGAACTCAGACCATTCACGTAAAAGCTCATTATTTGGATTCTCATATGAAGGGACCAGGAGAATTCTGAGTCCTCTAGGGACACGTCCCACTTCCAAATATTTCTGCAGGCTGGTGGCCTCCCACCTCTTGCGGATTTCTTTCTCATATGTCTTCTCTAGTGTAGAGAAGAGCTTTGTTAGTGAGCTAGGTGGTGCCGTTTTCTCCAATAAGGTGTCCCTCTTTTTCGTTCCTGTTTGTGGTACAAACACCGTATCTGCCGCTTTCTCCCTTTCACTGTCCGTGAACATTTCTTGCTGCAAAGTCTATCTTCTGTGAATGGCTTAAACCCTCGCTTGTGCTCTACGTGGTCTGCCGGAATATTTGAATAGTAGCGTCGGTTACTCACCCGTTCCGGATTTTCCCAATCGCCGAGTTCCCACGGGATCGGTCGTCCTTCCAGGGTTTGCGTTCCGTTTTCCGCTCAATCCGTTCGATCTGGTGCGCTGTGATGTAATTCTCTCGCACACTTTCCCGGTGGGGCCAGTCGGTAATTAAGTTTTCAGTACACCGGTTCCACCAACCGCTGCTCCACTTCGTCCACGGGTGCCTCTTGCCGCACAGTGGTATGTGTGATATTTTCTCAACACAACGTCCCTCAATCCTCGGGACTGACTTCAAAAAAGAGCACTCAGAGTCGCTCCAGCGTGGTTTGCCATGTTTTATTCCAGAGTTTGCAGTTTAGCAAGGTTACAAACGCGTTTCGGCGTTGCCGCCTTCGTCAGTGTAAACCAGCTTTTTTTTTTGTTGTGATTTAAATAAAGTTAATTGTGACTTCCTGTCACGTGCTTTAAAAATAAACATAAAAAACGGCACAATTCATGTAATTTAAGCGTTGATCATGGCGGCCATCTTATAGTGATAAATAATGTGAGCAGTCAATCACAGAATGTCACTTCAAAGCATTTCATTATCATTATCA